>NW_026126599.1:11342500-12824579 GCF_943737965.1 Phodopus roborovskii | reverse complement strand
CATACAGCCCAGGCTATCTGGGCTTGTGCAAACACACTCTGTGATGTTTGCGTAAGGACAGAAATCTCCTACTGATGCAGCTCTCAGCACAAAGTCAGGTCATTGATTGCATGTTGCAGACAGAGGTACAAGGATGATGCTGGTGGCTCTGTTAGCCCTCACAGACAGATCTTGCCTGAATCAGTCACCAATGAGGAGATTACAAGATGCTAATGCTCTCTCTCCACCTCAGGGTTAGATGACTGACCGTCTTACCACTGAGACACACTCTCAGCTCTCTTTTTGGACAGGGCTTCACTAAATTACCCATGTTGGCTTTGCACTTGCTCTGAAGCCCAGGTAGTCTTTGAGTCTCAATCCTCCTGCCTCAGCTTCCTCAGTAGCTGGGATGACAAGTAACCAGGCTCAGCTCTTTTGTTGTTGTTATTTTGAGTCTGGCCTCAGACTGGCTGTGTGATGAAGGATGACCTTGAACTCCTGCTGCTGCTACCTCCTCAGTACTGGCATCAACAGAGGGCACCCCACCCCCTGGGGTAGAGTTGCTAGGATAGGATCCAGGGTTTCCCGAATGCTCTGCAGTTGCTCTGCCACCTGAGCTCTAGCTCTGGCCCAAAGTAATGACTCTGAAAGTAAACAAGGAAATAGTTTATTATGAACCAAAGAAGAGTGACCATATGGGCCACTGTACATGTGTGGAGGTCGGAGGGCAACCTCTGACATTGATCCTTACCTCCCATCGTATGTGAGACTGAGTTTCTTGTTTACCACAACAGATGCTAGGTTAGCTGTCCTTTGTCTTTCTGAGTGATTTTCTAGTCCCCACTTCCCATCTCCTTGTAGAAATGTTAGGATAATAGATGGGCACTTCACTTCCTTCATGTTAATGTAAGTTCTAGGGATCCAAACTCAGGCCGACATGTTTGTTGATCAAACGTTTACCAACTGAGTCATCTCTGCCGCTGTGCATGACCTTTTATGCAGCCATAGAGAGAAACAAGCTGCCAGTTACTGTGTGTGCCAGTTACACAGGTGGTAACTTTAAGATAATCAGGCCCCAATAACAAAATGAAATCTCTTTGGGTGTGAGAGGATCTACAGTATTGTTAGCCTTAGGGTAGGTGATAGCCAGAGATGTGCTAATAATGGCTTATTCTTTAAAGTTTATCTGTTACTCCGGTCAGGGGCAAAGTTAAACTAGATCATTATTCAGGCTCTAAGACCGTCAAAGATCCATATGGTTCATGATCTGTGACATTTCAACACCACAGTGTCCTCACTGGCTAAGGCCAAGCTGTCTGCAATCTGTTGTCTCTGGAAAGCATGGGCTAATACTCCTAGCATGCTGCTTTCAGCATTTGGTGCCCACCTGGTGTTAGTGTTAATTGTGTGTGTGTGTGTGTGTGTATGTGTGTGTGTGTGTTGGTCAGAGGACAGCTTGTGAGAGTCAGTTTTCCTTTCACTAATGGGTCTTTCTGGCTCCTGACTCCAGGGGACACAACCCCCTCTTCTAACCTCTGTGGGCATCTGCTCATACTCTTTCCTTATCCCACAAATAAAATTAAGGTTGGACATGGTGGTGCAAAACTTTAGTCCCGACCCCTGTGAGACAGAGGCAGGTGGATCTCTGTGATTTCAATGACAACCTAGGCTACACCATGAGACCCTGTCTCAAATGCAAACCAACAAAAAGAAAACAACAAAACCAGGCTCTGAGGAAGTGGCTGAGTTGTGCAGCATTTGCCTTCCAAGAATGAAGACTTGAATTGAGATCTCCAGAATTCATATAGAAAACTGGTGTATGGGCTGTGGCCCAAACCAATGATCCTAGAGCTCGGAAACAGAGATGGAAGTACCCCAAGGCTCGCTGGCTCAAAGATGAATTTCAGGCTTGTTGAGAGACCCTGTCTCAAAACATAAATAAGTTGTAGACTGATCTAGGGATACTCCTGATTCTGACCTCTACAAGCACAAGTGTGCTTGCACATGCATTCCCACACATGCTACTTTCATTGATGCACACATGCACACATGGACACACAAGCCAAACACATCTTGATGTGATGTTTGAACACCTTCTCATTCCCACCCATGGTATTGGGTTCTCACAGTAAATAAATACATGCTTGCATTTATTTATTTACTCTCTCTCTCTCTCTCTCTCTCTCTCTCTCTCTCTCTGTGTGTGTGTGTGTGTGTGTGTGTGTACTACTGTGTGGCTTTAGGATTGAACTCACGTCTTCTGGCTTGGCAACAAGTGCCTTTTTTACCTGCTGAGCCATCTTGTCAGCAGTTTTATTTATTTATTTATTTATGACAGGCTTTCATGTGTTTCAGGCTAGGTTCAAATTCCTGATTTTCCTGCCCCTACCTTCTGAGATTAAAGACCTGCCTTTCCAGGGTTGGTTCTGTTTTAGTGTTCTCTCTCTCTCTCTCTCTCTCTCTCTCTCTCTCTCTCTCTCTCTCTCTCTCTCTCTCTCCTCTCTATTCTCTGTATGTGTATAGGCCAAAGGATTCTGAGTATCTTTTTTTCTATTGCTTGCCTTTTTATTTTTGTTTTTACTTTTAACAGATATTGTCAAATCCATTGCATAGACTGAAAGACCTGCAGAGCCTGTATTTTTCCATCCTTTCAAGACCAGCAGCCACAGATATGATGGTAATCCGCCTGAATGGATTCGGGAAGTGAAGGATAGAGGACTCTGGACTTCACATATTTATAAGGTCCAGGCAGGGCTAGCTCTTCATCGAAGCTGGTTGAGCGGGGCTGTTAGTAAATGACTCTTTTAGACATTTATACAGCCACCTACTGGTATGCGCGTTAAAAATGGAACATGTCTACCCGGGTCCTATATGAAGTTTCTAACGTTTTCCTAGAAGCCTTGTTATGTTCCTCTAGGAGTCATTTCTTTATTGATTTCCCCTGGAATCCAGTGCTGCGGAGAGGGGCTCAGGCCAGGGAACACAGGCGGCCAGTATTGTGGACACGTGGCTATGTCTGGAAGCTGGTGTGGGCCACGCTACTGGGCGGGATCTCACTGGGGCGTCCACTAGCTCCTAGAGAGATTCAGGATTGGGGGAATCCAGTGAGGCATTAGTCTTAGAGGCTGAAAAAAAAAAAAAAAAAAAAAAAAAAAAAAAAAAGAGGAGTAACGTATTAAAGTGATTTTCCCACAGGAGACAAGAGTAGTAAAAAGTGTAAACACAGGATCTGTTCGATTGAGCCTTTCATCTGGGGGCATTGTGGGGGGCTCCCATGTTGCGATCAGAGTCTCAGGGCTATATGGTGTTAGAGAAAGATCCCTATGTTCTGACATTGAGGTCTTGGAGCTGTTTGGGGTGTTTGTGTCCAGAGGGGTCTGGTGGCATTTCCAGGCTTTTAAATTGTTATTTCGGGGCTGTTTGGGGTGTCCGGATCAGGTGGAGATTTGGAGCGCGCTCCAAACCTTTAAATCGGAACCTCGGTGTTATTTGGGTTTGTTGCAGTAGGGAGGGGATCTAGGGGGCGTTCCTAGCTTTTAAATGGGAACCTCAGCCTTCTTTAGTTGTGTTAGAGTCAGGCGAGGATCTGGGGTGCTCTAGGTTTTAAAATTGGGACCTCTGGGCTATTTGGGGGCATTCGAGGCAGGCGCGGAGCTGGGCAGCTCCCGAGATTTGATGTGGGAGTCTCTGCGTTGTTTTGGGTGTTCATGTCAATCTGCTATCTGGGGACACTTCCAAGCTTTTAAACTGTCACCTTTTAGAATAGATATTTTGGGGTGTCGGAGTTGGGAGAGTCTGGGGTGCGCCCAGGGCCTCCTAAGCTGGGGGCTCCACACGAGGAGGCCAGGAGGCGTGGCATTGCAAGCTCTGGCCACGCCTCCCTGCGCTCTGCGGGATTGTCCCCTCCGCGGGCCTCACTTGAGCGCAGAGTCCCTTCCCAGCTTCAATCCGCGCCACCTTTTCTCTCGGCCCGCTCGGGGCCCAGCTGACGGGCCGCGTTGTTTACGGGCCGGAGCCGAGCCCTCGCTCCCGCCGCAGCCGCCAGCCCAGGTGCCCGCCGGTTCGCGCGTCCCTCTGTCTCAGACTCCACAGAGCGCGACCCATCCAGAGCGTCACCGGGCGGAAAAACAGGAGGCCTGGGAAGGGGGCGCACAGCTGGGAGCCCTGGACCCTGCGATCGCAGGCACGGCACTGGGCCTGGGTGACCCGGGGCCGTGGTCTGCGGGCCGCTCCATTGCTGTTGGGTGAAGCCGAGGCCTCTGCATTCTTCCCGGGACTGCCCCCAGATCCCCCTCGGTTAGAGAGCTGCGGCCCGTCAGCCACCGGCGTGGAAAAGAAGCCGCACGGCCCCTAGCGCCTCTCCGGCGACCTCCTCGCGGGCTATGTCCCCAGCGGGCCGGCGTGGTATGCTCTGATCGCCGGGGTCCCTGCTCTCCTACAGCTATGGGATCCGGGAGACGACGTGAGACGACGGCCGCGCCGTTGCTGGTGGCCGTGGCCGCGTTGCTGGTGGGCGCAGCTGGCCACCTGTACCCTGGAGAGGGTAAGTCTGGGGTGAGGGGGAATCACCGCGTGCCGGGGACACTCCTCCCTTTGCCCCAGCCACCCTAGAGTCCCCACCCTAAGTAGTGAGGGTCAGGGACACCCCTCCCCACCGCCGCAGCCAATCTAGAAAACTCTCCCTTTTGACTGAGTGTTGGGGACACCCTTCCCATCTCCCCATGCAACTTAGAGTTATCCTACCCCCCCACCAAAGGACCCAGGGTTGCAGACTCCCATCTCACAATTCCACTAAAGATTGAGGGTTGTGGATACCCCCCGTTTTTTTTCTCGGCCAACCTAGAGCTCCCTCTCTAAGGACTGAAGGTTGAGGACACCCTCAGTCTATATAGATTCTCCCCTCCCTCAAGTCTGATCATTTTTCCCCTGGGGAAGAGGTGATAGTGAGTTTGGTGGCCGCGGCCCCACATGAAGCCAGCTGACCTTGGCCTTTGCCCGCTGTATTTGTGGCTTTGCACCCCGCGTGTGTCCAGCTCGGGTCTGAGGAACCTTGCCCTAGTGCCCGCCCAGCCTCCGGGTGTCTGTTCCCATTGCGCCTTTCACCGTATCTGTTCTTTTTTCTAAACCCAAATCTGTCCCCCTCCCCATGATCTTTGGGGTCCCCTTAAGGAAATGGGGTTACTGGGTTACAATAGATTCAGGCAGCCAAACACCTGAAGAGTTTAAAGCCAAAGGACACTTGTTGGAGAATCCACCCCTGTGTGTAGGATCATGGCTGCTATGTTTATAATTCTGTTTCCAGATGTTTAGAAGCAAACTCTACATACCTTTGGCCCCGCAGCAATCATAGTCACAGTAGGGGCAGCTTTTGGAATGGTTATAATTAAAATGATTATAAACCTCCAGGCTGGTTATCTTATTGCTCTAGAACCTCCCAGTGTCCCCTGGAGGCCACCGTTACATACCCATTTCAGAGATGGCTAAAGCGAGGCATGTTTAGGGTGTAACCTCACTTGTTCTGAGACTGTCCTTATACTTTTCTGTGCCTGGTTATGGACAAGGCAGGAGGACGGTGAGTTTGAGGCCAGCCTGAGTTATGTTAGACCCTGTTTCAAAAAATATGTCATGAAAAATATCTTCTGAGTTACTGGTTCAGATTTCATTGCAAAAGGAAATTAATTGCAACGAGGAAGGGGTCAAGGAAGGAAGGAACTGCAGTTCATTTGGGGTCAAGGAGGGAAGGAACCACATGCAGTTCCTTTGTGAATGAGGGAGGTGTGTGTGCGCGCGCACGCACATACGTGTGCCTGTGTGTGTTTGCAGAGGCCCTAGGTTGACACAGGTTGCCTCTGTCACTTCAACCTTGTATTTTGAGACAGGGACTCTCAGTGAACCTAGAGTTTGCTGATTTGGCTATGCTGACTAGCCACCAAGCCGCAGCAGGCTCCTTCTGTTTTCATCTCTTATCACAAAGGTTACTGATGTGTGTTGGAGTATTGGTTTTTATGTAGGTGTTGTGGATTTGAACTCCATTCTTTATGCTTGGGTGGCAAGTGCTTTTCCCCACTGAGCCATCGCCCCAGCCTGAGAATTGTTAACACCTGTGCTGCTCCCCAGGGCTCCCGGGGTCACCTGTGCTGCTCCCCGAGGCTCCTGGGGTCACCTGTGCTGCTCTCCAGGGCTCCCGGGGTCACCTTAGGGAAGTAGGATTACTTTGTGTTTGTAGCTGTGCACTTGGGCACACAAGTGTGGTTCCTTGAATTCTGTTTTTGCATTTTTAGTAATTAATTGTTCGTCTGTGGCTGGACTTCCTGAGCTGAGGAAATGGAGCTTCTCTGGTGTGTTCACAAGGACAGGATCTTGTATTTGTTCCTTTGATATTAGGACTTGAGCAGTGCCTAGTGCCTATTAGGTGCATATAAATATTTGTTCTATAATGGTGTACAGGTAGCCAAGACACTGGCGTCAATCTAGTAAGCATGTAATGTTAAGACACTACCTGGCTGGACATGTGGCTCAGTTAGTTCATTGCTTCCCAAGCATGCATGAAGCCTCTGGGTTTCATTCCTAGATGCGTACAAACCAGGTGCAGGGAGGGGGGGTATGTATGCCTGCCATCACAGGACTCTGAAGGTGGAGAAGGAGGGCCAGGAGTTCGAGGTCATCCTGGGCTACGTAGATAATTTGAGGCCAGCCTGGACTCCAGGAGAGCCTGTCTCAAACAACAATTTGAGGCCAGCCTGGACTCCAGGAGAGCCTGTCTCAAACAACAAGAATAACAAAAATGCTTATCTTCTGGAAAATCCCCACACTTTGGAAATATGATCTCATTGAGTCTTTGTCACATGCCTTCAAAGCAACAGCCACCTGTTCTGCCTGAGAAGAAAGGACAGGCCCCAAAAGGCTGTGGACTGGCCACTTGGCTAGGATGGCAGTTCCCTGCCTGCCTCCTGGGTTTCTTTGTTTTCTTATTTTTAATTTAGTTAATTAATTAATCATCTTGAGGCAGGGCCTTACTATGTAGTCTTGAACTCCCTATGTAGACCAGGCTAACTCAGAGACCTGTCTGCCTCTGCCCCAAAAGTGTTGAGATTAAAGTCATACACCATTATGTACATCTCTTTTGTTTCCTTATTTTTGAAATTTAATTTAATTTATTATAATGTTGTGTGTGTGTGTGTGTGTGTGTGTGTGTGTGTGTGTGTGGCAGCTCGAGTGTAGGGATCAGATGACAGCTTTCAGGAGTCGGGCCTCTCCACTATGGGTGCTGAAGATTGGACACAGGCCATGAGGCTTGGCAGTGAGGACTGTTACCCATCTCGCTTGCCCTTGTACTGGATTTCTTAACAAACACTTGCTCTTTTGGATTGGAAGCTCCCCACCCCTGCTTTGGGGTAATCGTTAACAAAATTCTGTCAAATAAACGAGTTGTGATGCCTCTTAGCAACTTGGTGTGGGGGCGAGGAACTTTCTAGAACATGGATATGTAAGGTCCACCAGCAGGGTGCTTTTGCTTGGGATGGGGTTGGTGGTGGTAGTGAGGAACTATGTGATGTTTAAGAAAGGAATGGGTCTTTTTGTGGCATTGTCCCTAAGCGTGGGGCATTCACTTTATCTTTTGATGTAGTCTTGGTAGCTGAGCTGAGCTAAGTAGTGAATAGCTTTTCCCATTCTCTCTTGATCAGGCTAGCTCTGGACTGAGACAGCCTTGTGAGCATTGTGAAGTTCGAAGACAGTGTGTAGTGGTGAGAATTGAAACCTGAGGGTTAGGGGTATCCATCAGGATGACTATTGGAGGCATGGGCAGGTGTCTTCTCTAGTTCTTCTGTGTGTGTGTGTTTGTGTGTGTGTGTTCATGTCAGTGAGTGCACATGTATAAGGCCAATACCAGGTAGCTTTCTAAGTTGCTTTCCATCTTATTTTTATAACTATTATTATCATTATTTTATAATTACTATTCTAATTTTAAATTAAAATTTCAAATTATTTTGTATTTGTATGCATGCCTGAGTGCATATTGTGTGCACATGTGTGCTTGTGTATGCTCATATGTGTCAGGGCATGTGTGTGGAGGTCAGAGGACAGAAAACCTTGTGGAGTCTGTTCTTTCCAGCCATCCTTACATGTGTCCCAGGGATCAAACACTTGCCGTGGCAAGTGTTTTTACCTGCTGAGCCACCTTGCCAGACCCAGTTTTGTAAATAAAGTTTTATTGGCACAGGCCCACACACCTTTGGGTACTCCTTCTTGCCTGCTTTCATGCACAATCTTGAGATAAGTAGTAACAACAAAAAGATATTTCTACTTTGGCCTTTCACCCAGAGTTTTCTGGATCATGCTTTTCATTTTGGGTTCTGGGGTCAGACTGAGGAACTTGAACTTGGTACGCAAGTGCTGCCCCAGCCCTTGCCCCTCTTTCTTCCACCATCTCCTTGCTTCTTTCCTTCCTCCCTCTCCTCCTCTTCCCCCCTCCTTCCCTCTCTCTCTTCCTTTTTACCTCCATCTCCATTCCACGTCCTTTTTCTCCCACCTTCTCCTTCTTCCCCCTTTCCCTTCTAACTCTAACTTACCTCTTTATTCTCGTTTCAGTTTGGAGACAGGGTCACACGTGGCCCAGGCTGTCTTCAAGTTTGTCGTGTAGTGGGGAAGAACGTTGACTCTCAGTCCTCTTGGCTCTGCCCCCTGTGTGTGCTGGGGCAGCAGATGTGCACGGACATGCCTGGTCTATGCAGAGCTGGGGCTGGAACCCAGGGCTTTGCTTTGCCAGGCAAGACCCCTACCAATTGAGTCACATCCCCAGTCTCCTATTTAATAAAAACCAAAACCAAACAAAAACCACTGTCCTAGGTACTGGGGGTGTGGCTCTTTTGGTGAGGCGCTTAGGAATGGGTGTGCACTAAACCATGCATGTTTGTGCACTCTGGTAACCCCAGTGGGAGGTGTAGAAAGAAGGTTCTGGAGCTTAAGGCCATCCTTAGCTACACAGGGAGTCATGTCCAGCCTGAGCTGTATGTAGGAGGGAGAACCTGTCTCAAAACAGAGTGGGAGGAGGGGTCTGGAGAGATGGCTCAGTGGTTAAGGGCACTGGTTGCTCCTCCCAAGGCTTGGTTCCTGTCAGCCAAGTTAGGAGGCTCTTAACTGTAACTCTAGCTCCAGGGGGGTTCCTGAAGTAATTCACAGACAGACAGACAGAGACATACACACACTTAAAACAACAACCGGGTGTTGCACACATGCCTTTGATCCCAGCAACTGAGGAGGCAGAGGCAGAGGCAGGCATATCTCTGTGAGTTCAAGGCTAGCCTGGTGTACAATGAGTTCTGGGTCAGCCAGAGTTATACCGTGAGACCCTATCTAAACAGACAATCCAGAAAAACGCAAACAACCAAAATCCAAAAAAAAAAAAAAAAAAAAAAAAAAAAAAAAAAAACCTAACTCTCCCCAAAACAACAACAGCAAAAACAAGCAACACCCCCAAACCAAACAAAGCTTAAAAATAAATAAATAAATGTTATTTAAAAGGAAATTACTGTTGCTGTTTGAAGATTCTGTGTGACTTGGAGTGCTGTCCCCTTCTGAAATTCACCTCTCTCTGGGTAGAGCCCAGTCGTGCACAGCTGGGCACGTTCCCAAACACCCTTTCCCCTCTCAAGTCTGTGATTCCAAAATTCCATTCTGGCTAAAAAGGAAAGGGTAGAAAGAAAATGACTTCTCTTTCTCTACACTGTGTTCTCTTTTTTTACTCCTCTATTGCTCAGCTGGTTCATGCCAACTACAAAATGTGCCTTCTATTTTACCTATTTTATTTTTGTAAGATCTTGTTTTTATTTATGTGTGTGTCTGTGTGGGTTTGTGTATGTGAGTGCAGTGCCTGTGGAGACCAGTAGAGGGCGCCAGGTCTCCTTGGAGCTGAGTTCTAGTCAGTTGTGAGCTGCGCCACGTGAGTGCTGGAACTGAATCCAGATTGTGTCCAAAAGCCCTACACACTATCAACCCCCGAGCCATTCTTCCAGTCTTGCTTTTGGATTTTAAACCATGTCTGTAGCAAGGTGTGACTCAGAATAGTTCCATCATGGGTGGCCAGAGTTCCTCATACCATGTCTTTGTCCTTTTTTTTAAAAATTTTTTAATTAATTTATTAATCAAAGAAATTTCTCAGGTTGCCCTAGAACTTGTGGTGATTGTTCTGCCTCTGCCTTCGGCATGCTGGGACTGCAGGTGTGTTACCACATCTCTGATGGCTTAGCCTCATTCTTGTAATCTATTTTTTTTTCCCCAGAATGAAAAAGAAGGTCCCATAACTAGATTAATAAAGTCTTAAAAGTGAAAGTTTGGCCTTCTTATCCCAAGGCCCTGGGATTTATAAAGCTGATTAGTTGTTGAAATTTATGTGCAACCCCTAGATCAGTTCTCGTGACATACTTGTGGTTATTTGAGGACACTAAAAAGATTGGAGCTTTGAATTTGCAGGCCAGCAAGGTGACATCGCAGCTTTAACACTAAGTGGTTCAGTTCATTTGGTGTTCATATCCGGGGATCACTGCAAGTGTGTGTGTTTGTTTTTTCTACCCTTTGAGGCAGTATCTCATGTAGTTCAGGCTGGCCTCAAATTCACCCTGTAGCTAAGGCTGGTCTTGAACTCCCAATTCTTCTGTCTCTACCTGCTGAGTGCTGGGATTACAGATACATTCCCACACCTGGTTTATGTTGGGGATGGAACTGGGGGGGGGGGGCTTTGTGCATGCTAGGTGAGTACTTTACCTCACCAAGCCGCAGCAGGAGCATGCAGCTGTCTGTTTTGTGTATGACATATTTGGCTTCCTGTTTGCTCATTTTCGTGTCTTTTGTTGGTGGCCTGGCTGCTTAACATCACCCTCCTGCATATTCTGAAGGTATCACCTTTTATCCCTGTGGCATGAAGGCTGCATCCTTACTTTGAAAGTCTGTGTCCTCAGAGATACTTGGCCATTTGTGTTCACCGCAATACCTTTGCAGAAGAGTCAAGATCGAGAATCAGCCTAGATGTCCATTGGCAGATTAATAGACGAAGGAAATATGGTCCAGAAAGTGTACTCTTATGCAGACATGAAGAAAAGAGTTATCAGACATTTTCAGGAAGATGGCTATAACTAGAGATCATTATGTTAAGGGAGATAAGGCAGATTCAAAAAGATGAACACCACCCACCTCATAGTCTCTCATGTATGGAACATAGATTAAAAAGTTTGTGGGATGTGTGTGTGCACTATGTATCTGTGTGTAGTATGTGTATATGATGTATGTGTATGGTGTGTATGTGTGTGTTATGTGTCTGTGTGTGTAGTGTGTGTCTGTGTTGTATGTGGTGTATTTGTATGGTGTGTGTAGTGTGTCTCTGTGAGTGTGTGTCTGTGGTGTATTTGGTGTGTGTAGTGTGTCTCTGTGAGTGTGTGTGTAGTGTGTGTCTGTGTGGTGTATGTGGTATATTTGTATGGTGTGTGTAGTGTGTCTCTGTGAGTGTGTGTGTTTATATAGGGGGCTGTGAGGGGGAGGTGGGAAGTCAGTTGCTGGAGTGCAAATGACAAAGTCAAAGATAAGCTGGGCTGTGCTCAGTGGGCAGTGGGCTTGCCTTTGGGTTCCATCCCCAGCACCACATGAGCAAAATCCAAACCTGCCATCCCTGCACTCAGGACATGGAGGCAGGAGGATTGGAAGGATCTGTTGTCCTTGGCTACATGGTGAATTTTAGGCCATCTCAAAAGTAAATAAGTAAATGATTGTGGGCAGACACTCGGAGGAACCCAGCCTGTTATCAGTCAGTTTAGGGTTCACGGAACAGAACTAACGTAAGCAATCGGTATAGGTGTTCCCCATGACTGTGGTGTGACAGCTTGGCTGGTCCATTTCCTATCTAAAGTTCTTTGGAATGCAAACAATTGGTTTTGCTAATATTTTCATCCTTATGCAGATCCTTGGTTATACCTTCTGGAAAGTTCACTCAGTGGCTCAAGCCACCCCTGACTTGAATTGCATTGAACAGGTTGGACCTGGCTAGGGAGTACTTCACTTACTTTGAGTTTAACAAACTAGTTTAAAAACATTGAAACATTTATTTATTTTGTGCATATGGGTGCTTGTGGAGGTCAGAGGCCAGCTTGGAGGAGTTGGCTTTTTCCTTCCACCATGTGGGTCCTGGAGTTCAAAATAAGGTTGCTACGCTTGGCGGCAAGAACCCTTACTCCCTGAGCCGTCTTGCCAGCCCACATTTCTGAGGGTTTTGAGACCTGTTTTGTTTCCTGTGGGGGAGATTTTCTGGTCTGTCTGCTGAAGGGTACAACTGGCTTCCAGCTCCGTTGCCATGCTAAGGAGACTCAAGTCTTCTCTTTTGCTTTGCGGGAGTGTGTGTATTTATATAGGGGATTGTGAGGCGCTTTTTATAAGTTGTGAAAGGTGACACTGGCACAGGTAGGAACATACAACTCCAACACTGGGCATGTTTGAAGTAGTGTGTGTGTAAGTGTGTGTATATGTGTGTATGTGCGTGTGTGTATGTGTGTTTGTGTATTTCTATATGTGTGTGTGCTTGTGTGTATGTGTGTGTGTATTCATGTGTGTATGTGTGTGTGCTTGTGTGTGTGTGTGTGTGTGTGTGTGTATGTGTGTAGACCAGATTTTGATGTCAGTTGTCCTCGATCTTTCTCTGCCTTTCATACTGGTATAAGGTCTGTCATTTGACCCCAAACATGGCTGATTTGCCTAGTCTAGCTAGCCAGCTTGCTGTGGGTCACTCCTGTGATTTTCTTGTAGCCCTGAGATTGAAGGAGGCCACTTTACCCAGCCACAATTTAAATAGCTGCTGGGGATCTGAACTCTGGTCTTAACAGCTCAGGGAAAGTGCTTTTCTGGTTGTGACAGATAGCTTTCATTGCCAACTTGACACAGCCTGAAATCCCCTGGGAGGAGCCTCAGTGAGGGACTATCTACATTGGGTTGGCCTGTGAGCCTGCCTATGGAGGGTTGATTTATTAAATTGATATGAGAAGACCCATCTATTGTGGGTGACATCATTCCCTAGCAGGGGTCCTGAGCCGCACGTAAGAGAGGTGAAACTGAGCAAGCATGTGTGAGCTGTTGGAAGTTCTGCCCTTGACCTCCCTTCTGCAGTGATGACTTGTAACCTGGAGTTGTGTGCTAAAATAAACCCTTTCTGTTAAGTTGCCTTTTCCCCCAAATCTTTTATAATAGCATCAGGAATGAAAATAAGACACCTGCTGAGGCCTCCCCACCCCCACTTCCAGGAGAAGTTCCAAGGGACACCCTTGGAGACACATACTGGCTTCAGCTTCCTTGTCTTTTGGCGGCTTTTGTTTGATTTGAGAGGGCCTCTGGGTGCACCATCCTGCACGCACAACAGCTGTGTGAGAAATCTGCAGAAGGATGATGGTCTGGGTGGGCAGGGCCTGCCAGCACTCTTGCACCTTATGCTCACCCTTTGATGCTTTTCCTTGTCGCTGTTAATAATAAAAGAGGAGCCCTCCCATCTGCCTTGTCTCATTGCTGTGATGAGTCATTTGATGAAAGTGACTTAAGGAAGCATGGGGGGCAGGGGCATTTTGGCTCACAGTCCACCATTGCGGGGAAGGCATGGCAGCAGGAGCCCAAGGTAGCTGTCACATTGCATTCACAGCCAGTGCTCCTTCTCATTCAGTCCAGGATACAGCCGCTGGGATGCTGCTGCTCATATCAGGGTGGGTCTCCGCACCTCAGTTAACCCAGGGTAGATGCTGCCTCACAGATGTGCCTACACATTCCTTTCTGTGGTGACTCTAAATAAAGCCCATCTAGCATAACAGAGAATCAACTGTCTCAGGGTTGGGAAGATGGCTCCCTGCTTAAAGCACCTATGAGAGCAAGCATGAAGTCCAGGTAATCAGATCCCCAGCAGGCTCAGAAATTCAGGGTGCTTTCCAGTAATTCCAGTCTGGGAAGGCAGAGAAGAAAGGCAGCCATATCATCCAGCCTGGGTTTGATTGACAGACCCTCCCTCAGTGAATAAGGTGGGAGAGAGACCAAGGATGACTCCTGACATCAACCTCAGGCCTCCACATGTACACATAACCCCTCATGCATAAACATGCATGCACACAACACACACATGTATACTGTATACAAATACATGGAAGCACAAAACAAAGAGATTACCCATCATACTTTCCATTCAGGTAGTATCATTTTCTTTCCCAGGCTCATGACTTGTAAGTTGCTCAGCAGAGGAAATAGCTGGGAAAAAGCAGAGCTGGGACTGGAATACAGGGTTAGTTCCCTTGGCCTCTGTGTGAAAAGTGACATGGATACATGGTGAATTTATGTAGCCCAAAGCCTAAACTCACAAATTTGAAGAGTTTTGGTAGTGAAAGCTTTCCTAGGCTGGGCAATAGCTGTTGGTAAGACAATTTGCTATGCAAGCAAGAGGACCAGAGTTCAGATCCCCAACACCTGTGTAAAACAAAACAAAAACAAAACAAAACAAAACAAAAGACCAAACAAGAGACAGTGTGGATCTGCATGGCCATTGCTGGAGGGTGGAGACTGGAGCATTGATTAGTTCTCTAGGGGGATACTCTTAGTACTCTAGGGGGATACTCTTAGCACACACAAGTGATGCCGATTGTGTGCTCTGATCGCCAGGTCTTGGAGATCTTTCTGTGTCACTGAGGGGAGATTCTTGGTATCTTTTTTGTAGTGTTCTATTATATCTGCTCTCACATATCCTGTTTTTGTGTCGTCCTCCTCCTGCAAGGTGCGGGGACCATCTCCAAGTGGTTCAACAAAACCTCAAATTTCTCTTCCATAACCCGTGACACATGTAGTTTGAAAGGCAACATCTATCTCTCTTTGATTTTTTAATTACATGTATTTATGTAGTGCGTGTGTGCGCACATGCGGGCGTGTATGCGGGCTTGCACATGTGCACACTTGCAGTAAGGTACACAGGTGGGTCAGAGGGCAGCTTGTGAGAGTTGGTTCCCTCCTTCCATTATGCCTGGCTTGGGGGTTGAACTCAGGTCATCAGGTATGGTGACAAGCTCCTGTACCCATTGAGTCATCTTGCTGGCTCTGGGGAAAGTGGTTTTAATACTAAAAAGAATTCAGAAAGGAACAGCCAGGGCCCCAAAATAGGGGGCCAGGGATGGTTTGGAAGACAGCTGTGACTAAGGGGTAGGGATGCTGATGGCGGAAGCAGAGACACTCAGATTCTGAGTACAGGACAAAACTTCCGGAATCTGCCTGCTGGGCACTGCCCTCCTAGCACACGTCCTTTATAGTTGTCACGGTGGAGAGAAAGCCACAGAAGACACTTCCAATGTGGCTCAGGTGCCAGTTTTTCCTCCTTGGAGCATTCTCAGGCAGAAGCCAGGGATCACTTCTTTCCAATGAAACATTCTGCTTGGAGGGCTGGATTAGTGTGAAACCTGGAAGGTCCCCGTTCAAACTCCAGTATCCATGCCGGAGAGGGCGTGGTAGAGCCTGTTGCATCCTGGGAGTTCACTGGCCAGCAGCCTTGCTGAACTAGAGAACCTTGGTTTCACCAGAGATGCTGTTTCAAGGTGCGGAATGAAGCACCTGACGGAAGGCCTTCCCTGTGTGCAGATGTTTTCATCTTTGGCTCAGTCTAGTGTGGGTACTCGAAACTGGCCAGGGGCAGAGTTTCTAGATTATAATTTTGTAGTTATTTTTTACATTTATTTACTTCTGTATGTATGTGTATGTGCTCACGTGGAAGTCAGAGGACATCTGGAGGTATTGGTTTTTCTACCATGGGGACCCTGGGAATGGAACTCTGGCCATCAGGGTGGCAGCAATCACCTTAACCCATTGAGCCACAATTTTGGCTCTTTTTTGTTTGTTTCTTTATTTTTTTCAAGACAGGGTTTCTCTGTGTAGCTTTGGAGGCTGTCCTCGAACTTACAGAGGTCCACCTGCCTCTGCATCCCCAGTGCTGGGATTAAAGGTGTGTGCCACTAACGCCCGGCCAATATTATTTTTGGATCTTAAATAAAAAGTTTAACTAAAAAAAAAAAAAATTAAATTGTGTGCATTATGTCCAAAGAAACACCGTTTCTCCAAATTCTGGTGGCTAGGCAAAAATCAGCATTCGTCAGGAATTTACGAAGTGGTTCGGCCCCACCAAAAGGAGCCATTTCCCTTTATCACTGGCATAGGGACAAATGGCTATCTGTGGTGCCCGTTACCATACCACAGCGCACGCCGGCCTCCAGGCTCCTTTAGTATCGCAGGATCTAGCTTTTCTCAGCCCCCAACTCTCCCAGCTCCTCCTCATCCTTACAACCCTGCTACCCCACTGTGCCCTTGCCCTTCTCTGTACCCTGTGATCTCTCTGTGTCCTTGCTCTCCTCTTTTGCCCTCACCCGTCTGTCTGTCTGGGTTTCTCCTTTGCTCACACTCTGCCATCCTTCTACACTCTCCTTCTCTCTGTCTGCTCCCCCCCCCAATGGCCAGGTCTGATTCTTTCTGGGCTCTGGACTCTTCTCTCTCTCTCTCTCATCTACAGTAAAAACCTCCCCCTCAGCCATGCTACCGCGTGTGGGTGTGTTTGCTTTTGGGCCATGTGACCATGGTGTAGGTTAGAGGTGGTGGGCTCTCCTTTGGTGCTAGAGTCATAACTGGCTGTGAACCACCCAACAAGGGTGCTAAAAATCAAACTCAGGTCATCTGCAGGACCAGGGCCAAGCTGTCTCTTCAGTTTTTAATTTATTTATTTTTTTAAAATGTGTTGTGTTTAGTCTGTGTATGTGTGAGCATGTGTGTGTGTGTGTATGTGTGTGTGTGTGTGTGCGCGTAGGTCAGGTTGACATCAGAATATCTTCCCTATAATCAGTTTTCACCTTATTTGTTGAGATGAGGTAAGAGCTAACTGTTCCGGTTAGGTTCGACTGCCCAGTGACCCCTGTGACCCTGCTTCTCTGTCTTCCCAGTGCCTGACCACAGGCATGCACTGCCATGCCTAGCTTTTATGTGGGTATGGACTACTCATGCCTGTGCTGTAGGTACTTTACCCACTGAGCTGTTTTCCTAATTTGTAGGTGCATGTCTATTGGCTTAGTTTTTGACACTGGGTCTCCTGTAGCTCAGGCTTGTGTGGATTTCACTGTGTAGCAGGAACCCCCTAGTGCTTGCACCCATGTTCCTCCGGCCCCCACCTCCCGAGTGCTGGGATAACTTGCATGCACCGCTGGGCCACTATGCCCATTTGATGTGGTGCTAGCTATGACACACAAGACATCTCTGTATGCTAGGATCAGGAGTTCAAGGTCATCTTTGGCTTTGTAGAAAGTTATAGGCCAGTCTGGGCTTCATGAGACTATCTCAGTATCATCATTATCAACAGCAGAAACAGTAGAATTAAGAAAAAAATGAAAGAAAACTGGGTGGAGTGTGACACCCTAACTGTCACCCCAGCTCTGAGGAGGCTGAGCTAGGAGGATCTTGGGTTCAAGACCAGCCTGGGCTACAGAACAAGACCTAGTCTCAAAGGACTGGTTGCAAAGGAAAACAACATCAACAAAACAACCAGGGGGTGGAGAGGTAAGCATGAGCAAGTGATGGGCAAAGGCTGGGTGAATTTTAGCTGCCTATTGGACCTTCCCACCTCCTGTCTTCTGCACCTCCTTGTGAGTCATAGCTTGTTTAGAACTGATTTTTTTAATTTTATATTTGTGAGTATTTTGCCTGCATGTATGTCTGTACACCATGTGTGTGTCCTGCGTGTGGAGGTCAGAAGAGGGCATTGGGTCCTCTGGGACCAGAGTTACAGAGCTGCCACGTGGGTGCTAGGAATCAAACCAAGTCCTCTCTCTGCAAGAGTAGCCAGTGTTCTTCACTTCTGAGCCTTTTCCAGGCCCCTTATTAAATTGTGAAGTATCCCTCATTGCCAGCCTCAGGGGCAGAGCTGGGGCTGAAGCTGCTGGAATTCCTACAAGAATTTCTGGTGCCAATTCCGAATCTTCTGGATTTTTTTTCTGTTCCTTCCAACAGTAAATTGCTCCATTGTTTTCAACTCACAGGGACACATTAGGCTTTAATGAGTTAAGAGTTAGATTTACAGTGAGATTAAAAAAGCAAAGTGCTTCTTTATTGCCCTTGCAATTAGATCCCTTTAATCCTTATTTATAGTAAGATAAGTGAGACAGTTTACACGCTATAGTTCTTCCAGCTCAAGCATGGGATTTGCTGGTTTTGAGTGTATTCTCAGGATTGTGTAACTGTCTCTGCACTTGGTGTTAGAGCCATTTCATTACCCTTCAAAGAATCTCTGGTCCCTCAACCCCCTCCCTGGCTCCCAGCAACCACTAGTCTACGTCCTGATTCTCGGGTCTCTTCCTCTTCTGGACACTTCATGTAAATGGAGGCACACACTTTGTGGACTCCAGGCCTCAGTTCTTTCCCCAAATGTATGATATTTTCAAGGCTCATCACATATTAGTGCCCATCAGAAGCGCCTTCCTCTTTGTTGACCATTAATACTCCTTTTGTATGGATATGCCACAGATATGAGCTCCATGATGGTGTTTGGGTGCTGTCCAGTCTTTGGCTACCATGAAAAATTATGCTGTGGATATTTGCATGCAAGTTATTTGTGTTAAGATATGTTTTCTTTTTTTCCTGGGTGCATAAGAGTGGGATTTTATGGTCTTTATTGTGTGTGTGTGCGCGTGTGTGTGTGTGCGTGTGTGTGTGCGTGTGTGTGTGCGTGTGTGTGTGCGTGTGTGTGTGCGTGCTCGCGCGTGCATGTGCACACATGTGTATGTAGACCCCAGAGGTCACTTTTTTCCCTAAATGAAAACTTTTTTCATTCAATATATTTTGATCATGATTTTTCCCTCCCCCAATTCCTACCAGATTCTTCTCCCATCCGACCCGCCCAATTCATGTTCCTTTTCTCTCTTTAAAAAGCAGACAAAAAGAAAGCAAAAACCAACTCTCCCAACAAACCCCACAAAAACACAAGAATGAAAATAAAAATGAACAAACTAAAGACCAATAAGACAAAAAAAAAAAAAAATGCCCAAACAAAGCAAAGAGATTAAAAAAATGTGTACAAAAATATCTTTGAGTTCATTTTGTATTGGCCTACTACTTCTGGGCACAGGGCCTACCCTGAAGTGTGGTTAATATACTCAGTGAGAATCCACTGGGGACAACTAATTTTCCCTTTGCCAGTGGGTATCAAGTGCTGATGGTTCCTGGTTAGGAGTGGGAGCTGTTTCCACTTCCTCCTCTCAGTGCTAGAACTCAGCCTGGATAAACCTGTGTAGGCCCTTTGCATACTGGCGTGGTCTCTGTGAGTTTATATTTTCTCCAATCCTGTCATGTCTGGAAGATATTGCAGTTTAATAAGGATCAGGATAAATAAATAGGCCAAATAGATGTTTATTCAGGGAGAAGTAACTTATAACCTAGACAGATGAACACCTGCAAGTTCCACTGGATGCTCTCCACTCTGCATCCGCCAGCAAGAGAGCGATCCCCGGCTCCTCCTCAGACCTCCTTCCACAGGTCACTTCTGCCCCTGGCTCCACCCCCAATGGGCGTGGTCAGTGCCACAGAAGGAGACAAAGAGAATATCCCACTACAGGAAGACACTCTTTTCTTGGAGTTACCCATTGCCTCTGGCTCCTACATCTCTTCCACTTAGCTCCCTGATGGCTAAGGAGAGGGGTGTGATATCCCATTTAGGGCTCAGTGTTCCAAGGTCTCTTATTCTCTGCACTTTGTCTAGTTGTGGGGTTGTCTCCCCTCCACTGCAACAGGAAACGTCTTTGATGATGGCTGAGTGAGGCGCTGAGTATGTTATTAGGAGTCATTTTATTGCTATATTCCTTTAGCAGAATCATTGTATTAGGTTTTCCCCAGGCCCATGGCCTATCTAGTCTCAGATTCTTGGCCACTTTAGCATTTTCAGGTATGGATTCCATATGGAGTGGTCTTAAATCCATTCAGGTAGTGGTTGGTTACTCCCACAGCTTTTGTGCCACTATTGTACCAGTGCAGCAGAGGTCACTCTTGCCATTCTTCAGGGGCTGCCCACCTTGTTATTTTGAGGCAGAGTCTCATTGAACCTGGACTGATTAAGGCAGGCTGACTTGCCTGTGGGCCTCCAGGATTTTCCCGTGTCTGCCTCCCCAGCATTAGATTTATAAGTGTGTGTGTCTGTGCTTTCTTTTTTAAATGTGGTTTTTGATGATAATACACAGCTCTTCATGTTTGTTCAGCAAAGACTTTACTAACAGAGCCATTTCTCCTTCTTTCTCCTCTGCAACTGTGGTGCATGGATATGTATATGCACGTTAGCATGAATATGAGTGCATGTCTCTGTGCATATATGTGGAGGCCAGAGGTTGGCATTGCATGTCTTCCTTGAGGCAAGTGAAGCAGGGTCTCTCATGTGAACCCATTGCTCACCTAGTTTATCAAGCCAGCTTGTTCTGGGCATCTTCCTCCTCGTCCCCCAAGTGCTGGGAATGCAGGCAGGCTGTCACACCTGCCTGTCATCTGGTTCCAGAACCCTACTCCCTCACAGTTGTAGGGCAAGTGTTTTACCACTGGGTTGTTTCCCTAGGCCTCCATTAAGTCCCTGTAACATTGCCGCTCACTCCTTGTTCAGCCCAGGTCCCCAGCCCATGGGATGGTGCTGCCCCCATACAGGGTAGGTCTTCCCATCTCAGTTAACCCAATATAGAGACTTCCTCACAACACAGGCTTGTCCCCTGGGTGCTTCTAGATCCCGTCCACTTGTCAATCAAGATTAACCTTGGCACAGTACATCTGTCAGTATGCCCATGCTTGGAAGCCGTGGAGGTGTCAGTAATCTTGGTGTGACTACCTGGGGGTATCAGGAACCTCAGTCCTGGATGCTGTGACTACCTGGCAGTGTCAGGAACCCCAGGCTTGGTGTGACTGCCTGGGGTTTGAGCTGGTGTCATGATCTCTTCAAAGCTGTCTCTCAGCCCACGCCTTACCACTACAGGGAGCCTTCTCTGTTCAGAGCCTGGCTGGCAAGTATCTTGGACAGGGTGGCAGTTTTACTGTTGCCTGGGGCTGGGGCTTACTACTTCCTCATGAATAAATGTGTGGCTTTTCTGTTAATAGAGTTTAATGTGCTGTATGTGGGTTATGAGGCAAGAACACCAAATCCGGGAGCTTTGGGAAGTTCTTCCCTAAGTCACTTTTGCTTCTTGTGTGCATCATTTGTCATTCTCAGATTAGACCCCCACCCCCACCCCTTTGTGTATATGTGTCTCTGTGCATGCCTGTGTGTAGTGTGTTCCTGTGTACTTACACAGATGTGCACATCTATGTGGGGTCAGATGGCAACCTTGGATGTCCCTCAGACACCCTGTCTCTCTCTCTCTCTTTTTCTTTTTAGATATGGTTTCTCACTGGCCTGGATCTTGGTAGTCTGGCTAGTGGTGATCCCTAGGGAACCCCTTTCTTCCCATTCCCAGTGCAGACATTACAAGTGCTCACTACCAAGGGATGGAATCGGTTCTTCAGGCTTACAAAGCAGCATTTCATCTACTGAGCCATCTATCCAGCTTGTATTCTTTTATTTTGAGACTGGGTTTGATTATTTTTCCAGGCTCAAACTATATGTTCCTTCTATCTTATCTGGGACTATATGTGTATGCATGTGTGTTTGTGTGTGTGTGTGTGTGTGTGTATGCCTGTGAGTGCACATGTATGTCCCACAGTACAAATGTGGAGATCAGAGGGTGTTTCTCTTTCTTCTATATGAGGCCCAGGGATCAGACTCCACTTATTAGGTTTGCTAGCAAGCACCTTTACCTGTTGAGCCATCTCAGTAGATCCATGGTGGATTTAAAGGGAACATTTAAAGAGTCTCTTTGCCTTAAAGTTATTGGGCGTTTTGGAATAAAATAAGCAGGGGTTGTATGGGTGTAAAGGGCTCTGTTTGGTAGGGAATGCTATCTAAGCAGTTTGATTCTGATGAATGCTAACTCATGGAAAGAATACAAAGATGGGGAGACCCACATAGAGGTCTTCGCAGGAAGGGAAATCGGGGGTACTGCTGGAGTGGGTGGCTTCTGAATGCCTCTAAGTGATCATGGCCTGGAGCTAAGCAGAGTATGGTGGTGCACACCTGTGATTCCAGTGCTTGGGAGGGTGGGGCCTGGAGTAGCCAGGAGAAGCTGGAGATAGCTCAGCTGATAAACTGTTTGCTTTTTCCTTGGGAGCATGGGGAGAGAGAGAAAGGGAAGGGAGATGAGGTAGGAAAGGAAAAGATGCTGGGGAGATGGCTCAGTCAATAGAGGACTTGCCTTGCAAGCATTAGGAACTGAATTTGTTTCCCAGAACCCAAGAATCCAGGAGTGATGGCCCATACCTGTAATCATAGCTGGGCTGGAAGAGACAGATGGATTCCTGCATCTCACTGACCTGCTAGCTTAGCCTAGTCAGTGAGCTTCAAACCACAGAGAAACTGTCTCACAGAGACAGTGGGAGGCACCTGAGGAAGAATGACACTGTTGCCCTTTGCTGGGGGGTGAAGATGAGGCTTGTGAGTGCACAAGACAGACTTACCCAGACGTGTGTGTTTGGGAAAAGAAATATCAACACAGGTGAAATGAATTGAGCATCTACTGTATACCATCCAATGCTTGGGCTCTTGTCTTGAATTCATCATTTCTTTATTGCTCTTGACAGGGCATATGACACTGGGGACAGGAGTTTTGCAATTGTTTGGGCGAGTAACTGCTTAGTATGGTGTTTTAGTTTGTTTACTGTTGTTTTGATAAACACCATGACCAAAAGCAACCAGGAAGGAGAGGATTTATTTCAATTTACAGTTTATAGTTTATCATCATGAAGGGCAGTCAAGGCAGTAACTCCCAGGCAGGAACCTGGGGGTAGAAACTGAAGCAGAGACCATGGAGGAACCTGGGTGTGGCACCACCATAGTGGTCTGGGTCCTCCCCCATCAATCAATCAATCAATCAATCAATCAATCAATCAATCAATCAATCATCAATCAAGAAAATGTTCCATAAGCTTGCCTCCAGGGCAGTCCGATGAAGGCAGTTTCTAAACTGAGGTTCCCTCCTTTCAGATGACTCAAGCTTGTGTCAAGTTGACAAAAAACCAACCAGTGCACATGGCTTACAGGGCGAGGGTTTTTAAGAATATTGAGGATTGTGATTGAGAAGCATTTGGGCCATGGGAAGCTGTGGAGGGGGTTGGAACTTGGCAGGCACAGCACCCTTAGGAGAATCAGCACTCCCTTTGTGTTTGAGCAAAGAGATGGAGGTTGGGTTTCCTGGGAAGCAATTGCCACACCCAGGTAAAAGGTAATTAGACCTTGATTGGCAGCCAGGAGGGCAGGCCAAGGAAGCAGAGCCAGCCAGGGAGGTGGATGAACATAAAACAAAGACGTTCAGTTTTTTTCTTGCCTCATTCTGATGTGAGTACATTTTCCTGTCAGTCATTTCCTGAAGAACTTCATGCTGAGGCTCAGGGGTTGGGGTCCATTGCCCTTTCCTCTGCACTTGACATCTTACTCAACCCTCCTGTTGAGCGGATTGCCTCATAGATAGGGTGAAGATTATGTTAAGGCTTCTAACTGGGCCCGCCAAAGGAATTATGTTCTTTGCCTTTTGAAAGGAATTATTTAGGCATGGTTGCTTTACAGGGAAAGCCATTCATCAGGGCTGGCTTAGGAATTTGAAATGCAGAGCCCACAGTGGGTGACCACAAAGCTGGCACTGGCTCTAATTGTAGCTTTCCCATCTTTTCTGACAGGGATTGGACAGAGGGCCTTGTACACAGTAGGCAGGGGCCTCTACCTCTGAACCATTGCATCATCTCCTCACTGGGGGATTCTAGGCAGGGGCTCTACACCTGAACCATGTCTGCCAGCCCAGTCCATGTATCCTAGGTTATCTTCAAACTCATTATTCCTCCTGCCTCAACCCCTTGAGGTTACAAGTAGGCTCCACCCCTAGCAAACCATTTATCATTATGTCTTCATCCACGGATGGACATTTATGGCAATGGCTATTATCAGAAAGATAAGCAAATAACAAATGCTGCTGGTGGGAATGCCTGCTGGTATAGTCACTGGGAAACAGTATAGAGGCTTCTCAAAGCCTGGATATAGATCATCCGTTCCTGGGAAACTCTCTGAAGTTCATGAAATCTGTATATGGAAGAGACACCTGCTCGTGTTGACCATGGCACTGTCATTGTTAACAATTAGGAAGATTGTAGAGGCTCCCTGGCTTTTTCCTCCATTAAGGGTTTTGGTTGGCATACTGAAGAATGGGTTTAGAGCTATGCCATTTTGTGTCTATTTGATTGTACCTTGCTCAGCAGCCCTGACCCATTATTCTTACTTGGTCCTCTGTTCACCCACAGGTGTCTTTCTTTACCTCAATTGGTCTCCTTTCTGCTTCTGTCATGCACATACATTATGTATATGTAGTACATGTTATTCTTTCATTGTCTGGCTGACTAATACTCCATTTTGTCTAAATGCCATATTTTCTTTGTTGTCTGTTATTATTATTATTTGAGGCAAGGTCTCAAGTAACCCAGCTGGCCTCTTATTCACTGTGCAGCCGAAGATGACTTTTAACTCCTGACCCTCTTGTCTCTGCCTCCTAAATACTGGGATTATAGATGTGCGCCACCATGTCCATGTGTGCTGGGCATGGAACTGAGGGGCTTTATGGGCAAATGGTCTACCAGCTGAGCTAGTTCCCATCTATCAGTTGCTTGTTTCATAACTCGGCTCTTGAGAAGATGTCCATATACAATATGTACCACATTTCCTTTATTTATCTGTTGATGGACTTTTAAACTGCTTTCATACCTGAGCTATTGTGAGCATAGATGTGCAGGAGTCTCTGATATGCTGGCCTACAGTGTTCTGGGATATATAGCCCCTGGTGGTGGTGGTGGTGGTGGTGGTGGTGGTGGTGTGTGTGTGTGTGTGTGTGTTTGTGTGCATGTGTATGTTAGAGGCCAGAGGTCAACTTCAAGTGACAATCATTCCTTAGGAGCCCTCCACTTTGTTTCTTGAGACAGGATCTTTTACTGACCTGGAGTTACTGACCTGAGATACAAGTAGCTCAGTGCATCCTGGGGATCCTTCTGTCTCTACACATCCCCAGCCCTCACATACACATGTGGCCACACCAGCTTATTACATGGGTCCCAGGCATGGGCCAGGTCCTCCTGCCTGCACAGCAAACACTTTGCCATCTCCTCGACTCTGGTTCCATTAGCTGTTCTCGGGTCCCAGGCTCACCTACTTTGCTTTTGTCGTCTGCCCTCTAGTGTGCCCTGGCATGGACATCCGGAACAACCTGACCCGGCTGCATGAGCTGGAGAACTGCTCAGTTATTGAGGGCCACCTGCAGATCCTCCTGATGTTCAAAACCAGGCCCGAAGACTTCCGAGACCTCAGTTTCCCCAAACTCATCATGATCACAGACTACCTGCTGCTTTTTCGTGTCTATGGCCTGGAGAGTCTAAAAGACCTCTTCCCCAACCTCACAGTCATCCGAGGCTCCCGCCTCTTCTTCAACTATGCCCTGGTCATCTTTGAGATGGTCCACCTGAAGGAGCTGGGGCTCTACAACCTCATGAACATCACCCGGGGCTCTGTCCGCATTGAGAAGAATAACGAGCTCTGCTACTTGGCCACTATTGACTGGTCCAGGATCCTGGATTCAGTGGAGGACAACTACATCGTGCTGAACAAAGATGACAATGAGGAATGTGGTGATGTCTGTCCAGGCACTGCCAAGGGCAAGACCAATTGCCCTGCCACCGTCATCAATGGGCAGTTTGTGGAACGGTGCTGGACACACAGTCATTGTCAGAAAGGTATGCTGGAGGCAAGCGCCATTCTAAGCCATTTCTCCCTGGCCACTAGCCCCAGGGATGGGCGACTTCTGCAAAGATTTAGGTGATGAAGGCTGTAGAGTGCAAACCCTAGAATCTCTATCAAAACTACACTCACCTCCTGCTTTTCCATGAGAGATACATTTCACTGTGGTGCCTGTATATTATTTGTGTGTGTCTATATATATCTATACTTTTCTATTGCTATGATAGAATACCCTAACAGAAATAAACTGAGGGAGTTGGGGTATGGCTCAGCATTTAGGAGCACTTGATGCTCTTCTAGAGGGATCATGTTCAGTTTCCAGCACCCGTATCACTGAGAAGATCCAGTGTCCCTGGCCTCTGAGGGTTGTGCATGTTGTATATGCACGCACACACACACACACACACACACACACACACACACACACACACACACACACACACACACCCCATGTTACTTGTTAAGAGATTAACAACTGTAAGCAATACTGAAATAGAATAATTATGATGATGTGCCAGGCGTTGGTGGTGCACACCTTTAATGCCAGCACTCAGGAGGTTGAGACAGGCAGATCTCTGTGAGTTCGAGGCCAGCCTGGTCTACAGAGTTAGTTCCAGGACAGGCTCCAAAGCCACAGAGAAAGCCTGTCTTGAAAAACCAAAAAGAAAAGAAAATTATGATGATATGATGATATTCTCCAATACGATAACAAGCATCACATCACTCTTGTACTTGGGGGACACCACTGAGTAAAATGGAGGTAACCCGAATATAATTATGACATCTTCACAACTAGTCTTATACTTGAAGTTGTTTCACATCTCAGGTGGGGCAGAACAGGCCATCTTGAGATTTTATTGTGACACCCCAAAGAGTACATGATTGAAAACACATGAATTGATCATTTCTGGAATCTTCCATTTGATAGTTTACAGTTAACTGTGGGTTACTGAGCCTGTAGTAAGTGAAATCTCTAATAGGAAGAGAGGAATGAATATACTGAACCCTGAAATTGTAGTAGGTAACCAACCACAGTTAGGTGTTATGACAGGGGTGTGGCTCGTATGTCAAAAACCTTTATTTACAAAAGTAAGTGGGGGGGGGTAGATTTTTTTGGGAGGACTGCTAGCTACCTTCTGTGCTGGATAGTGAATGTTGCTGTGGGTCTCTGCTTGGGTGAATAGTAGACTGTGCAAGGATATGGATTTGAGTCAGCATGTTTTTTTAATTTTTTTATTTTTATTTGCTTCTAGAAGACAATTTGTAAAGAGATACTCAGAAAAAGAAATGTGTAAAAATTCAACATTGATGAGAGTTGTTTTTATTTGTGTGTGTGTACATGCATGTGTGTCTGTATATGAGTGTGCACATGTATGTCATGGCCTACATGGAAGTTAGAGGACTGCTTGTAGGAGTTGCTCTTCTCTTTCTACATATGTGGGTCTAGAGGATTGAATTCATGTAGTCAGGCTGGGGGCAAGTGCCTTTACCACTGAGCTGTCTATCTGCTGCTCCCTTCATGCATTTATTGCCTTCATATCTTTAGCTTTCTGAGTTATGAGGCACTTAGATTAAAAAAAGGAGTTTGGCTGTTTTGGGGTTCAATTTTTTTTATTCTTTTTACAATTTATTTAACTTTATTTTATGTGCATTGGTATACAGGTGTCAGATCCTGTTACCAACTGCAATGTGTGTGCTGGGAATTGACCCAGGTCCTCTGGAAGAGCAGCCGGTGCTCTTAACCGCTGAGCCATCTCTCCAACCCCTCAAGTTTTATTTTTAAAAATAATTTATATATATAAATATAATGTGTGTGTGTGTGTGTCTGTCTGCAAGAATGTGTGTGTATCACACATGAACCCTTAGATGCCAGGAAAGGGTGTGGAACCCTCTGGAATTGTAGTTACAGACAGTTGTGAGCTGCCTGGTGGGTGTTGGGAACTGAACCCAGATCCTCTGCAAGAGCAGCCAGTGAGTGCTCTTCACTGCCGAGCCATCTCTCCAGCTCCATGTTTGTTTCTTTTAGGCTTGTTTTCCAGAAATGAAATTTCTGGGTCAGAGGCTCCTGATTTGGATTGCCAAATGGCTTTCCAGAAATGTTGGACCCGTGGACTGGACTCCCAGCCTTGAATAGGGAGAACTGGCCTTTGCATGTTGCTTAAAAATCTTTCCCAAAGTCCTGGGTTGGGTGCAAAGCCTATACGTGACTGTTTATCTTGGTACGTGTTTGCTTTCAGGGCAGAGCCTTTGAAAACATGTTTATCATTCAGGGTTTCTCTGCTGCCCTCCTTCCTTGTCTGAGCACCTCTCTGGGCTTTGCCGAATCTAATCTCTCATTTTCTTCTTTGAAGTTTGCCAATCCTTTGTCAGTTTCATTTGTGGCTCTTCTTGTTCCGTGGAGAAAATAGTCCTGAATGTTCAGAGCTACTGGAGAGTGATGGTGATGAGGATAGAGGACTAAGCTGAGTATGCTTCCAGCCTCTCACCGGGGCATTCCAAGCAGGGGCTCTGAGCTCATTTTCCCATGCCTTTTTTATACCTAAACATCAAATCTCTACCCTTAAGATGATGTCCCTGTAACGTTTCTGTTTCATATTAACTATCACATGTAGAAAACCTTCCGCTCTTATCTCTGGGGAGCTCTCCCTGTATATGACTCAGTCGGGAGCATCTGTGTGCCCCCAGGGACTTATGGGTGTGTGTGTGTCTTGATGCTGTTTGTGGCAGAAATCAGTCATCAGTAATCCCAGTCCTGGGAAGATTGAGGCAGGAGGGTAGCAAATGTGAGGTCACCCCAGTTATAAAGTGAAACCTTGAACCTCAGGAAAAAAGAAGGAAGGAAAGAGAGAGACCAGAGGGGAAGACGGGAGACATTCTGTTCTAAAGAAGGGAGAAAAGGAGGGAGAAGAGAGAAAGGGAGAGAGAGGAGGAAGGAAAGAGAAAGTGTCCCCTTTCCTGGGGTTGTTCGCCACTTCTGCCTTTCTCTCCTGTACCTGGGACATTTCTGTTCTGAGCACTAGCTTTTATTGTGTTTGATATCCCAGAGAGCAGTTCACCAGCTGTTTGTAGCTTCAGTGACCTCATTCACATGCTGTGAAATTCCCTGGGAGGCACTGGTGAATGGGGGAGAGAGGGAGTGAGCCGCTTAGGGTCAGCACAGAAGAGGGAGGGGAGGGAGGGGAGGGAATGTTATTTATTTTTGCCCTCACCTGAGCTCAAAGGAACAGTGGATATGTGGGTGAGGTTTTTGTGGGAACTCCTGAGGAGGACTCTTGGATAGTAGGAGCTGGGGGATGTCTTAGCGTTCAAGTTGCTGTGGTAAACTCGACCAAAAGCAACTTCAGGAGGAAAGGGTTTATTTCATTTTATAGTTTGGAGTCTATTATTTTCATTGCTACTTCATATCTGTAATTTTGCTACTGATATGAATCATAATGTAAATGTCTGACATATGACCCCCAAATGGTCAGGACCCACAGGTTGGGAACCACTGGTTTAAGTAAGAGCTGAAAGCTTAAAAAGTATTTGGAGAGAGTTGAGGAAAGGAGGAAGGAAGGGAAAGAGACAGAACACAATTACATGATGTTTACTACAGTATATTGTCATTAGTTATTAACCCCAAACTATGGGTAACATAAATTTTATCACCTGTCCATCCATCCATCCATCCATCCATCCATCCATCCATCCATCCATCCATCCATCCATCCCTCTGTGTGTGTGTGTGTGTGAGAGAGAGAGAGAGACAGACAGACAGAGAGAGAGAGAGAGAAAGAGAGAGAGAGAGAGCATGTGTGAGTGTGTGTGGTAAGAGAGACAAAGACTGTATGTGTGAGTAGGAGCACATGTGTCATGTGTTGTGTGCCTGTGGAGATTAGAAGATAACTTGGGGAAGTTGGCTCTCTCCTTCCACTATGTGAATCCCCAGGAATCAAACCTAGATGGTTGGGTAGGCTTGATGGTAGATGCCTTTACCCACTGAGCCATCTGGCTGGTTCACCTGTGTTATTTTTTGACACAGGCTCTCTTACTGAACCTGGAGCTCACCAAGTTAGTTCTACTAGCTGTCTAGCAAGCCCAAGAGATCCTCCTGTTTCTGGTTCCCACTGTTGAGATTACAGGTGCATGTCTCCAACCCTGGATTTTTACATGGGTTCTGGGGATCTGAACTCATGTCCTTATGCTTGCAGGCAAGTATTTTACCCACTGAGCCATCTCCCCTGCCCCTAGTGTTCTGATCTTTAATGGTGAATATGTAGACTTACAAACCTGACAAGCACACAGTTTTCTGGAAGATTCTTGGGGATATCAATGGAAAACTTCATTTTTCTGCTTTTTTAAATTTTATTTATATTTATATTTATTTATTTATTTATTTTTTTGTGAGAGGCTGTTGTCCCAATCATTTATGGAAGATGCTGGATAGAGGTCAACTCTTACTTATGAAGAGGTGGTTCTGGCTGGCTTGCCTGGTGACTTGGTAACTGGTCTAACTGGTTTTTCTTTGGCTTGGTGAAATTCATTGACCAGTTATTTCCCATCCTGTCACCAGATCCTTTGTGTGGATTGAAATCTGTTGTCAGTGAACACTTGACATCCCCCAGGGAGGTGCCAGGGACCTTGGTGTGCCCTGTCTCTGTGTGTGTCTTTTTCCCTGTGTCTGCTGCAACTTTCATTAAATGGAGGGGACATGGATGTTTGTTTGTTTGTTTTGAGATAGGGTCTTACTGTCCTCAAACTCTTGGCAATACTCATGCCTCAGTCTTCCAACTGTTGGGAGTCCAACATTCCTGGCTGAAACCCTGCTTTCTGATTGTGGTATGTTTAGTAAGTTCATTGATAATGTAGTACCACCATCCTTATGCTCTGGTTCCGGAGCACTAACACTCCCCAAAAAGAAATTCTCTTCATTGTTACTCACTCCCCAGTCCGGATTCCCTGAGCTCCTGGCAATGAGCAATTAGCTTTCAAGCTGTGTGGATTGATCTGTTCTGGACATTTCTAATCCACAGAATCAGGTAATATGTAGTTTATTGTGTTTTCTTCCTTTCTTTCCTTTTTCTGAGTACAGTGTTCTCAGAATTCACTCACACAGTGATTTCATTAAGTCTGGATTCTGTTTTCTATGGATGAGTAATATTTCATCATATGATTCCTATCAATTTTACCACCTGACCAACGTTTGTGATGTTTTCCCCCTTTAGTTATTTGAGATAGGGTTTCTGTAAATATCTGGGTTCCAGGTCTTGTCTGTGTCACTCCTTTACCTTTAAGCCAGAAGTTAAGTTGCTTTTGTAGGGCTGAAGTTCAAACCCAGGGTCTTGTGCATCCTAGACAAATGTTCTGTCACTGAGCTGTATTCCCAGCCTTGGTTTTACTTCACTTGACTCCCAGCACCTGGATTTCAGTCAGCGAGCCCCCACACCAATCTTCTATGTGTATTCTGGGGATTGAACTCAGTTCCTTAACCACCGATTCATCTCCCCAGCCATGATAGCTCCTCTTTGAGTAAAGTAAATTATTTATTATTTTTCATTCTTTTCCATTTGAATTCCTCCTTTTGAAGGTTAATATTGTCAACTTGATAGGAAGGATCTAGACTCACCTAGGAGACAGATCTCTGGGAGTCAATTACTTTAACTGAGGTGGGAAGGTCTACCCTGGAGAGGTGGGTTGCCTTTGGGTCATGGGTTGTCTAACAAGGAGAAAGCAAACTGATATCGGCATTCACTAGCCACATTCACCAGTCCTCACCATCCTGCTGTCATGGCTTCCCTGTTGTGATGGGCTGCTCCCTACAACTGTGAGCCAGAGTAAGCCCTACTGCCCCTAAGTTGCTTTTGCCAGGCGTTCTCTCCCGTCCATGAGTAAAGTAAATGATACACACCCCATCATATGAAGCTCAACACTGTTTATTCTGTCAGTACTTCTGAGTCCCAGAATAGAGCAAGGAGTGGATTGAGAAAGTGGAGCTCACAAAGAGACTCTTCTATTTGAGGAGGAACCAGGAAGGGGTGGGAACCAGCCAAGGCGGAGTGTGGCCATCTACGGGTGACCAAGAACCAGGAATGTTTTAGTTCCTTCTTGGCTCCTTCCTCTGAGGAACACCCTCAGCAGGGCAGAATGGGTGTGGTGGACAGATGTGGGGTGCAGATGGTGAAGGGCTCACAGAGAAAACCCTCAGCCAGAGTTCATCCTAGGCTGAGCTGACTTCTGATAGCCATTCATAGAAATTTTGGGGACTGTAAAGATAGCTCACTCAATAAAGAGGACTTAAGTTCAATTCCAAGAGTCCATGTATCTTAGTTCTTTCCCCATTGCTGGGATAAAGTAACTCTGACAAAAAGCAGTTTTTTGAGAGAAAGGCTTTATTCTTTTTTTTTCTCTCTTTTTCTTGTTTTGGATCATTGTTCAGGCTACATCCATCACTGAAAAGTCAGTCAGTCACATTACGTCCACAGTCAAGAGCAGAGAACAATGAATGCATGTGTACACGCTTGTGCCCAGCTCTTTTTCTCCAGTATCCTGCAGTCTAGGATCTAGGCTTAGGGAATGGTGCCCCCCACAGTTGTAGAGTCTTGCCACTTAATGTATAATCGGGGCAATCACCTACATACATGCTCACAGGACAGCTTAATCTAGACAGTCTCTTGCTGACACTCCCTTCCTAGGTAATTCTAGATTGTATCAAGGTGACAACCAACATTAACCATCAGTCCATGTGGACAGAAGCGGGGCATGGTGGTCCATGCTTACAGTCTGAGTTCTGGGGAGGCAGGGACAAATGTATCATTGGGGCTTTCTGGCCAGCCAGCCTAGCCTACTTGGCAAACTCTAGGCTGGATACAGACAGAATTTAGGGCTTCAAGACTGATTAACTTTTTAGCAATGGTATCTGTCACCTGACAGCCATGTTTAAGGGGTTCTTTAGTGTAAAGCCATCCTGATTTTCCTGTGGGTGCCACTTGTTTGTTGAGCTGTTTTTTGGCATAGCATTGACTTTGACTGGCAAGGCCTGCTTTGTTCTGTGTCTTGGGTTTTTGCCATCTCTGTCCATGAGTGAAATTGGGCTGTGTCTTTGGCTTGTTTCATTTTGCAATCTCTTCATTAAGTCTTGTTATCCGATCTTCTAGTCACAGAAAGTGAATTAGGCAAGTTTCCATTTTAAAGGTTCTTAAAGAATTTTTAGCATTGGAATTAATTTCTCTTTGAACAAGAGAGTCATTTCTTGGAAAATGTTAAGGTTTTAAGATCTTTGTGGGAAGGAATTCTTGGGTAATTTATTTATTTATTTATTTATTTATTTATTTATTTTTTCATACAAGGTGTTTGGTGAGTTTAGGCTAAAATCTTTTTTCTATTGTTTTGTTTTAAACACATGGTTAGATCTTTTGGTCAACTTCTGTGACTCTTCAGTATCTTAGAATTAGTGGGTTTTCTAAGTTGAGAGTGTGCTATTAAGCGTCCCATAGTTGTGTTTGTGTAGTCTCCTTAAATATAGCTGAGTACTGACAGTCTTGCAGATCTTCGATTTATTCATCAGCTATGCTTTTTAATAATCCAGTAATTATTGCTATGAACATATTTTTCACTTTGTGATTATTCTAATCTATGCTTTTAGTTTTGGTCTTTTTAAATCCCTCTAGTATGAAGTCTTTAGAAGGCATTACATATCTAAATATTTTTGGAATAAATTCCAAATTGTGAAATGAACAAAAAAAAAAAAATGGATTTTGTTTAACCAAGGGCCTTGCAATTGAGGCTGTACCCCTGAGCTATGTCCTCTGCTCCTCACTGGGTAATTTTTAGGCAGGGGCTCTACCACTGAGCCATGCCTCCAGCCCCTCACTGGGTAATTCTAGGTAGGTGCTCTACCCCGAGCCATGCCCACAGCTCCTCATTGGGGGATTCTAGCCAGGACTCTAACCACTGGGCAACACCTCCAGGCCTAGTTTCAGTCTTTTAATGCAATTAAAGCTTTTAAGGCCACAAGTTTACTCTTTGGTTTTTGCTGATCTTATCAGTCCTGCATATATTATACCTTCTCGTTTTCACTGTGTCTGAAGAATCCCTGATGATATCTAACATTATTTTTGTTCTCCATGAAAGCAACTCTTTCAGTTATGCTACATAAACGATCTCATATTGTTTTCATGGTTGCCTCAATTCATTTCCACTTCATAGTTTATTTTCCAACAGGTGAAATAGGTTCAGTAACAGTGACTGACTTGGGGATCACTGTGCTATCGGGGTGTAGGGGGCAGGTCCTTTTTTTGATTGCATCTTCTCTGGTTGAGTGGATTTGAACTACTGATTTTTAGGGTTAAAAAAATGAACTTTTACTGTTTGTCAGTTTCATTTCTGTTGCTGCAATAAAATATGATGACAAAAAATAACTAGGGAGAAAGGGGCTTGCTTCAGCTTGCATTCTAGGTGACAATCCATTATCTTGGGGAAGTCAAAGCAGGGACTTCAAACAACTGATCATCACATTGCTGTGGAGAGTGGAAAGAAATGCTTGTTTGCTTCCTCTGCTCCATTTCTCTGATTTTGCACAGTTCAGGGCTCCCTGCTTAGGGAGTGATGCTGCCCTTATTGGGCTAGGTCCCTCCCCCCCTCAATGAACTTAATTAGGATAGTCCCCCCACAACACACACACACACACACACAGATACACAGACACACATACACACACACATACACAAGTACACACACACATACACCTACCCACACATATACATACACACAGATACACAGACAGACATACACATACACACACACATATATACACAGACACACATGCATGCATGCACACCCCCCCCACATACACACACACACATACACAGACAGACATATACAACACAGACAGACAGACAGACACACACACACACAGACACACTTGCATGCATGCACACACACATGCAACACTCCCAGATACACACATACATACACACACAGAAAGATGCATGCATGCATGCACACCCATACCTATCCACCCACATGCACACACAGAGATACACAGACAGACAGATGTACACATACACAGACACACATACACACACAAACACACATGCATGCACACACACACTACACACATACACATACAGATACACATACACACAGATACACAGACAGATACACACACACACACACACACACACACACACACACACACAGGCTATCCTAATGTAGACAATCCCTCATTGAGACTTTCTTCCCAGGGTTTCTAGGTTGTGTCAAGTTGTTGATGAAAATTAATCCTTACTCAGTGTGATGGGTTATCAGTTTCTTTTTGATGGACTTTCAAAAGCTTTCATGTTTTTATTTTAGATATACTCTCAGGTAGCCCAAGCTGTCATTGACGTTCCTATGTTCCTATGTATCTGAGGCTGACCTTGACCTTCCATCTCCCCAGTGCAGGGATGACAGGTGTGCACCATACCTGCCTGCCAGGTCAGTGCTCTACCACTGACGTTTATTCCAAGCCTTTGGATTTTTCAGACAGACTTTCTCCGTGTAGCTCAGGCTGGCCCAGTACTGGTGGTAGCTGAGGATGACCTTGAACTCCTGATCTTCCTGCCTCCACCTCCTGAGTACTCAGATGATAGGTGTGACCCACTAGGCCTTATTTTATATTATGCTGGGGATGGAATCCAGGTCCTTATACATGCCAGGCAAGTCCCTACCACCTGAGCCACATCCTCAGAGTGCACCCTCCCATACCCTTTTATCAATTTTGTTTTGTTTTGTTTTGGATGATGGCCTCAAAATCTTAGCTAGAGGTTCTGTGTTGAGGAATTGTGTGTGGCTTTTGGTAACTGATTGTTTAATGGACTTCAGTGGATATATCCCACAGGATCAGGTGAATTCTGAATTCAGATTGAGAGTATGTAGCTGTCCAAGGGAAAATACTAATTTCCTCCAGTAAATGGAGTAACAGTTCTCCGCCCAGACGCCTGGCTTTGTGTGGCTGCCAGGGTATGTGTTTACAAAACCACTTTCTCTTTCTCTCATCTTGTGTTTGTGGTTTTATGGTCCAGGTTTTGGTGCTCTCGCCCAAGGCTGAGTGTGACCTGTCAGTCCACCTGCCCTGTGGCCTTCCTGTCTATTTCTGGCCTTCAGCATGAGCTTTCTGAAAAGCCAGCATAACTTGGGGTGATGTCAGACAGATTTTCCTTTAGAAGGGTGCTGTGACTCATCTCTGTACTTAACAGGCCTGTGTCACGTTAGAAGGATGACTGTAGTAGTTTGTGTTTGAAATCTAATAAGGGATTTTGCATCTGCCATCTGGAGGCTGTGTTCCTTCTGTTCTTTTTATTGTTTTTGACAAAGGCTAGTGTTGAGGGGCAGGAAATGGGTTTTGCAATATTGCTGACATCCGCCCGGAGGGTCTGCCTTCTTTCTTCATTTCTTCTGCAAGCCAGAGACAGATAGGAAGCAGCTGTGTATGGCAGGTCTGGCTTTGTATTTTCTTATGTGTAATTATGTGTGTATGTTATAGTCTCATGTGGCCTGGCTGGCCTTGAACTTACTGTGTAGTTGAGCCTGGCTTTGAATGCCTGATCATCTAGCCTTTACCTCCTAATTCCACCACCCTAGGATCAGAGATGTGGGTCACAATGTATGGCTGTATTTATTTATATATATTTATGTTTACTTGTTTGTGTGTGTGCAGGGGTGGGGATCATGCTAAGGCATGTATGTATGAGGGGGAATCATGTGAAAGCATGTATGTGTGGGTGTCAGAAGGCCATTTGTAGGAGTCAGTCCTTTCTTGTCATTTGGTTCCTAGGGGTTGAGGGGTTGAACTGTCATTAGACTTGGTTGTAAGCATCTTTACTTGCTGAGACATCTTGTTGGTACTTTATTTTTAAATACTGACTGATCGGTCGATCGATTGATCAATCGATTGATTGATTTGGGATCTCACTGTGTGATTTAGTGGCCTTTGACTCCTAGGCTCAAGTGATTTTTCCAGCCTCAGCCTCTGGAGTACCTGAGATTACAGAAGTGTGCCACCATGCTAAGCAGGAGTCTCTGTCTGTCTGTCTCTTGTGTGTACATATGCATGCGTGCATGTGGAGACAAGAGTAAACCTTAGTTGTTGTTTTTCCTCAGGTACCTCTATCTCATTTTATTTTTGAAATTTATTTTATGGCATATATGTCAATCAGTGCTCCATGTGAGTGCCCAGTGTTCACAGAGGCCAGAAGAGGTCATTGGGTCCCCTGGAACTGGAGTAACAGACAGCTGTGAGCTGCTATGTTGGTTCTGGGAATTGAACTCCGGGTCCTCTGGAAGAGCAGCCAGTGCTAACTAACCTCTGAGCCACCTCTCCAGTCCTCTACCTTGCTTTTTGAGACAGTTTCTCACTGAACTTGGAGCACACTAGTTAAGCTAGGATGGCTGGCCATCAAGCTGGCCCCAGGGTCTTCTTGTTTTTGTCTCCCCAGTGCTGAGATTGCAAGCACGTGCCTCTATGCCAGTCTTTGTTGGTGTCCACATGTCATCATTTGGTGGCATGTCCTTTAGTCTCCAAGCCAACCCTCCTTTGAATTTCTAGGCCATATTTTAAATTTCAGAAAGCTTCTAAGAGACATGGTGTGTAAACCTCTGTGGTTGTACAATTTCATGCCACAGCTTTTGTTTTGGAGAAGGGAGAACTGGAGGTTTAAAATATTTTCCTATTTATTTACTTACCTATTTATTTGTTTGTTTGTTTGGGTATGGTGGCTGTGATGGTTGGTCATTGTCAATTTGACACAACCTTACAGTCACCCAGGAAGAGAGTGTCACTGACGGACTGTCTGCATTGGGTGGCCCATGGGGCTTTGTCTTGATTGCATTAGTTGATGGCACTGTGGAGTATGATTCCCTGGGCTCGGGTCCTGGTCTGTAGAAGAGTGGAAAAGGTAGCTGAGCACAGTATGCATGCATTTGTCTGTGCTGGACCAAGGATGTTGCCAGCCGCTTCAGAATCCTGCCATATTGATTTCCCAGGAACCGTGAGTCAAATAAAGTCCCTGCTTCCCTGAGTTGCTGTTGTCAGGGTGTTTAGTCCAGCAGCTGAAATGAAAGGGGAAAGCCATGTGGGTGGGTCTTCTGCCGGTTTTGTCTCCAGAGGATCCCAATGCCTGCCTCAACCTATTTTCAGATCGTGTTGATCACTACTGTGGTTTGAAGATGCATCATCCCTGATAGACTCACACGTTTGAACATGGGGTCCTCTGCTAGGGTCTCAGATTGTGAAGGATGGAGGAAGTGGATTGTTGGAGATGGGCCTTGATGTATTGTAGCATGGCCCCACTTCCTGTCCTCTCTGTTTCCTGTTCCTAGCTGTATACACTTGCCACTCTGCAGTTATAATCCTCCTTGCCTTCCCCTCCACAGTAGGTGGCATCCCTTCAAGTTGTGAACCCTGAACCCAAATGAAAACCCCTTCTCCCTTCACTTGCTTCTTGTCAAACAGGAAAAGGAGTAAAATCATTAAGGATGCAGTTTAGGATTTCTTACTGGCTATTTTAACTAATTAAAAAAAAAAAAAAAAAAAGGAGCCTGGAGATGTGCCTCCCTGGTGAAGCCTATGCATGTAGCATGATTGACAAGCCCTACCACTTAAAAGAAAGTCCTAAATACAGTGAATGGGGAGGTGGTTCATTTGCTAAGTGCATTTGCTGGCAAGCTTGAGGACCAGAGTTCAAATCCCTGGCATCCACCTAAAAAGCCAGGTGTGGCCATGTGCCTCTGTAAGTCCATCTCTTTGGGGATGGATGCAGGAAGATGACCAGAGCTTGCTGGCTGCCAGCTTAGCTCTAGGTTCAACAGCAGATCCTGTCTTAGGGAATACACTGGAGATAACCTCTTCTGGTCCGGATGTTTTGCATGGATGTGTATGGCTACATACATGCATGCACACACCCCACACACACACACACACACACACACACACACACACACTGCACTCCTGCAGCCCCCCCCCCACATCATTTATTATGTCTTTAAAATTGTTTGTCCTTTGTTTTATAACTTGCCCTTTATTTCAGAATTATACTTAAAATTATGATATTACTGGTTGGGAGGCTGAGGCAGAAGGATCACATTTTGTAGAACTTCTTTTACTGCAGAGTGAATTTAAGGCAAACCTGGGTAAATTGGCACAGTGGATTTAGCATGCCCAAGTCCCTGGACCCAATATTATTCAAACAGTAACAGCAACAATAGTAATAAACAAAGATTGGACTCAGCCTCCCCGGACCCATATCTTTTTTTTTTTTTTTTTTTTTTTTTTTTTTTAAGACAGGTCTCATGTAGCCCAGGCTGGCTTCAAACTTGACTATGAAGCTGAGGCTTACTTTGAACTCTTGATTTCTTGCCTCCACTTCCTGAGTGCTGGGATGACAGGCATGTGACACCATGCCTGATTTTATGTGGTGATAAAATTTTCCTTAGGGCCCTGTGTATGCCAGGGAAGCACTGTATCATCTCCAGGCAATACTGCCTCACTTTGAGTCAGTGTTTCCTGGAGGGCTCTGCAGACCTTTGTAGACATTAAACTGGAATACTAAGAGACTTGAGAGGAAAGCAAGGATGTCACCTGAGGCTTTGGTGGTGATCTGTCTGTGTTGCTGAGATCTGTTTGGACTTTTTTCCATTTGTATGTAGTTTGAATTGCATTTTAATTCCTGCATGAATGGCTGTTTGGAGGCATGACTAATTTGCCATTGGTCTACAAACTTAGCTGTTTATGTTCGTTGACTTTGCTGATTGCTCCCCAGTGATCTTTCTTTAGCCTTCCGGAGATAATTGTGCAAACAAGAAATGAACCTTGTCATTCATGGTTCTTGACAAAGAGCATGCCCGAGTCTCTACTGCCTAGGTGAGGCAGTAATGCTGTTCATTTTTACAGCTCTCTTGTTATTAGTGGAGATTAATGATACATAATGGCTTTCTTATGACATTCCCATACATGTGTATAATGTGTGATTATATCTTCCTCCCTCTCCTGCTGTTCACCTTCCTCTTTTCAAATAGCTCTTCTGCTTTCATGCCTGGATCCAGTAAGAATCATTGTGAATGTTTCTGGGAGTGTGGGCAACCTATCAGTTGCCATACCACTGAAGAAACTATCTCTTTCTGACTCCTAGCAATTCCAGCTGTCTATCAATCTTCAGAGAGGGGCGGTATGTTGCAAAACTTCCTCCTGGTAATTGTTAACTGCCTAGAAATCCTCTGGGAAGTATAGGACCATGGTGTGTTATTTCTGTCTCCCAGGAACCTTTAACTGCTTATCAGTCCTCAGAGAGGTGGGGACTCCTGAGCCCCTCCCTCTAACAACGGTTAGGTCTATCCTCAGGGAGAGGTGGTGCCTCATGATCCTCTTTAGTAACCATTTACTATTTATAGTATATCTGCAGGGAGAGGGGTTCTCCCGAGCTCCTCCCCTTAGCAACTGTTAACTGTTCATCTTCAGGGAGAGGTGGAGCATCATGAGCCCCTCCCCCTAGGGACCATTAACTGCCAATGATAAATTTTCAGGGAGATAACCAGGCCTTGCTAGCCCCTGCTTCTTCATGATGGGATGTCATCGGGGTCAGTCATATCTTGTGTAGGTAATCGCAGCTTCTGCATGTTCAATAGGGCTCTGGCCTGCCTTGCTTGGGAGACAGAGGAGCCAAGACACATGACCTGTTAGGCCAAAGCCAGAGCTTCTGAACTAGCCATGCAATATGGGGTGTATTCACCATGTGATCCCCAAGTGGGCAACATTACATAAATGTATGTATAATCCCTCAGTATCTTCAAGGCACACCTCTGACTCATGCTGTGGGAGTCTCATCAACTTTGTGAGCGCACCCACCAGGCCTCCCTCCACTCCGGTCTTCCTAAGCTTGCTTTTTTGTTGTGTGACTGAGATGGAGGTGTGGCTGAGTTTCTGCTCCTGTTGCTGTGAGGAAATGAGTTGACAAAAGCAACATAAGGGAGAAAGGGCTCAATGCCCTGTCACAGCAGGACTTGAAGTAGATGGTCACACACATCAATCCATGATTAGAGAGCAGAGAGCAGTAGATGCATGCTCGTGCCCAGTTCCTTTTGTCCATACAGTCTAGGACCCAGAGAATGGCCTCATCCACAATTAAAGGGGTTAAAATAGTTAAGAGAACCCCCTACAGGCTTGCCAGAGGTTCGTCTCCCAGATGAAGATCCTAGAGTCTTATTGAGTTGATAATGCTCCTCATCACAAGGTTGAAGAAATTGTGGAGACGTGGCTCAGTGATTAAGAGCACTTGCTGCTCTTGCAAAGGACCCAGGTTTGATTCTCAGCACCCATATGGTGGCTCACAGCTGCCTATAACTCCAGCTTCAGAGAATCTGACATTCTCTTCTAGCCTCTGAGGGCACCACAGACATGCATGGAGGTAAAACACCTAAACACATAAACATAAATGAATACATAAAAAGAAAGTGGATATCATGGTTGTGGTAGAATGCGTATGTGTGTGTGTATGCTCTAGTGCTGTGCTAACATTTCCTGAGAATATGTGAACAAATGTTCGTTCACCCTATATTGGTTACTGATGACACTCTAATGTAAAAAAGTCCAACTTGATGACTGAACCTTAGATTTTGAGGTTGCCAGGCAACTGCTGTATGAGTGAGGTACATCCTTAGCTAGACTCCCGTGGTTGTTTTTGTTGTGAGTGTGTGCATGTGCATGAATGTGCATGGGTATCAGCATGAATGTACTATGCTGTATGCGTGGGGATTAAGGAACAACTTTTGGGAATTGCTTTTGCCAGCCACCTTGTTTTCAGGCACAGCCTCTTTTACTGTTTCTTGCTGTTTTGTACAGCAGGCTAGCTGTGTGAGGGTTCAGGTGATTCTCCTGTCTCTGCCTCCAAGTTTGCTTGCTTTAGGAATACTGGGACTTCAACAAAAGTCACTATATCTGACTTTTACACAAGTTTTGGGGATTTGAACTCAGGCCATCAGACTTGTGTGACAAATGTTTCTACCCGATGAACCATCTCCCCATCTCATTGACATTTTGACACATGGTCTCACGAAGTTGCCCAGGCAGGTCGTGAGCTTATGATCCTTTTGTCACAAGCGCCTTAGAACTGAGATTATAAGTCTGCATCACCAGGCCTGGCTTTATTTATTTATTTTGGTGTGTGAGACAAAACAGACATAAACTAAAATTTACCATCATAGCTATTTTTTTAGAGCATAGTTAAGCAACATATTACATGGTTGTGCAATTATTGACATCCATTTCCAGAATTTTCTCATCTCCCAGACTTAAGCTCCATTTCTCAATATGTCCCCTGAACCCTCACAGTCCCTGGCATCTACTACTTTACTTCTTTCTTTATGGATCTGCCATTTTAGGGATCCTTAAGAGTAGAAGCCTAAGAGTGATTGGGTTGGTTTACTGAGCACTTTGATTTTGAGGTAAATCCATGTAGTAGCATGAGGTAGAATTTTTTTTTTTTTTTACTTTTCCAAGTTGAGTAATATTCCAGCGTATGGATATTCTATGTTGGTTGGTATATTTATCTGTTGATAAACATTTGTATCTTTCTATCTTTAAAAGTTTTTGTGTACATAGATGTACCAATGTCTCTTCTGACTAGGTTGTGCGGGTTTATCTCACTTGATGAAATCTAGAATCAGGTTGATTGAGGTGGGAAGACTTGCCCACCATGGGAAGACCCGCCCACTGTGGGTGCTGCCATTCCCTGGGCTGGGATCCTGACCCATGTAAAACTAGAAAGTCAGTGGAGCACAAGCCTCTGCTTCCTGACTGATTTGACATGACTGTTGCCTCAACCTCCTGCCCCCGTGACTCCTCACCCTGTGGACTGTACCCTCAAACTGTGAGCCAGGGCAAACCCTTTCTTAAATAGCTCTTGTCAGTGTATTTTATCACAGCAACAGGAAAGGGAACTAAGACACCAGGCCTTGAAGATGTTTCGCTACAGTGTGTGTCTGAAAATCTGAGGGAGACTTGGACTCTATTTATTTAGAGAGGCAAGGAGGAGAGGAGGATGGGAGGGCTTCTCTCCCATTTTCTTTCCCCTCTGTGTGGCTGTTCCTGCAGGGCTGAGAGAAACCTCTTGCCTCAGGTAGCTGGCCGGCCCAGGAGTGGACATTTCCCGTGTACTGTTCCACATGCAGTGATCAGAGAACAACTTGGGGGGAATCAATTCTTAGCTTCCACTTTGTGGGTCTTGGGAATCAACTCAGGTGGAGAGTTTTGGCTGCAAGTGACCTCCGTCACTGAGCCATCTCACTGGCTCCCTACCTTATTCTTTGGGACAGGGTCTGTCATTGAACTTGGAGATCACCAAATGGCTGGATGGGTTGGCCAGTGAGCTGTGTTTTTTGTGTTGTCTTCTTAGCACTAGAAGTTCACATGGTCACACTCAGCAGTTTACACGGGTGAGGACCACATGCTGGCGTGGCAGCCCTTAGCTGCCTGGGCCAAGGCCCCAGCCCTCATTCTGGTTTCTTTTGTGCATGCATGGGTGTGTCAGCATGTGGTGCTGGGGATCAGACTCAGTTTGGAGCATGCTGGGCAAGCCCCCCCTCCCTGAGCTACACCCCTAACTTTGACTAGCTTTTTTTGGTTTTGTTTTGCTATGTAGTCCAGTCTGGCCTTGAAATAACAATCCCCTTACCTCACCTTCCTTAGTAGGGATTGCAGGCATGTACTACCAAGCCATCTTCTAAAAGAGTTTTAAAAAAGATTTATATTTATTTTCAAGTGTGTGTGTGAGAGAGAGAGAGAGAGAGAGAGAGAGAGAGAGAGAGAGGGAGAGGGAGGGAGAGAGAGACAGGGAGAGAGGGAGGGAGGGAGGGAGAGAGAGAGAGAGAGAGAGAGAGAGAGAGAGAGAGAGAGAGAGAGGTACTCGTGGAGATTATTGGTGCTGGGAACTGAACCTCAGTCCTCCCTCTGGAAGAATAGTAAATACTCTTAACCCCTGAGGAATCACCTCAGCCCACTACTGGCTATTTCAAAATAAATACATAGTTAATTGTTGATTATAGCAAAAAGCTTTCTGATGAGACGATAGAGATTTTAATTCACTTAATTAGGTCCACATTTTAGGTTATTTGTGTTGGCTTGTTTATTTGTTGAGATAGGTCTGTGTATAGCTCAGGATGGCCCTGAAGAAGTTAATAAATTCAGCACTGAAGATTACTTTACCCTGTCTCCTCAGTATTGGGATTACAGATATGTTCTGTCATGCTGGGTTTATGTAGCACTGGGGATCGAACCTAGGGCTCTATGAAGGCTAGGCAGGTACTCTACCAACGGAACCCCAGCCTCAGAAGAACCCCAGTCTTGGCTGGCATAGGGGCTGTGGGTGTGGCTCAGGGGTAAAGCTCCTGTCTAGAATCCCCTAGTGAGAGACCAGAGGTGTGGCTCAGCTAGCCTGTGTGAGGCCACAGGCTGCATCCCTTGTACCATCAAAGGGTAAGTGCTGTGGCTAGGTTTTAGCTGAGATTTGCCTTGTAAGCAGGAAGGACTCAAGCATCAGGAATTTGGAAGAGGAGCAGGGTGATTGACAGTTGTTGGGTGGGTGGTAGAAATGCCTACCTTTTGAATTCTCGCTTTTGAACAAAAGCAGTTTTGCAGAAGCCGCTTCCTGTAGTCCCCCCCCTTTTTTAAGGGTTCCTGCAGTGTTTCAGGGAGATCTTCTTGGTTCCCAGTTTCCGTGGGGACTTGAGTCTTACCAAGATAGTAAGTTATTCTAAGTTCTGGAATCCAGAGTTTGGTGCTGCTTGTGGCTCTTGGCTCTGACCTAGGAGGCCCTGGCAGCCAAAGGAAGTGGCTTCCCCATGCTTGGGGGCCAGCCTAGGAGGCTGCAGGCTTTTAAAGGCCACGGCTTGTGCTGGAGACATGTGTTACTCTGGCATTGGCGTTGTTGAAAACACATTCCCTAGATAGTTTCTCTTCTACACAGACCTTGGAGATTTTTGGGCATGCTGAAGTCCCTCCCTCCCTCTCTCCCTCCCTCCCTCCCTCCCTCTCTCCCTCTCTCCCTCCCTCCCTCCTTACCTTCTTTCCCCCTCTCTCCCCAGTGGACTGATTTGCTCTTTGCTAGGTGTATTATGGAGGTACACCAATTTATGTGCATGCAAGCAGGCCTCTCCACAATGGATCTCAGCCAGTCCCACCTGACCTCATAAGGTCAAGGCTGATATGATTCCCAATTTATGGCCAAGAAAGTGAGGCTGCAGGAAAAGTCAAGGGGAAGCATCTGCTGTTGCGATGGGCTGCAGGCTTTGTTCTGAGATCGCAGTCTGACCTGGGCTCAGGGCTGGCAGCCATTCTCTCTCCTCATTTCTATGTCCAGCTGGTCACTGGAACCGTTTTAATGTTTGCATTGTCTATGCTGGGAGTAGGACCAAGGGCCTTGTGCATTCTGGGCAAGAGTCTCTTTAACTTATTTATTTTATACCAAGGGTCTCATGTAGTCCAGACTGGCCCCACCTTCAACTCACTATGTAACTGAAGTTCCTTCACATTTCTATATTTTTAATTTTAATATACCTTCCACTTAAAAAAAAAAAAAGCATCCAAAGTGGTTACTTTCTAGACTAGGGAGCGCGCTGTCTCACCTCCTCCCTGCCTTGTTAACTGCCTACTGGTTCTGAGTACCCTGTGCTTGTTTCCCGTCAATGTTCCAGTTCTGACACCCGGCACCTGCAGACCAGGAGGACTTGGCTGCCTCTTGCCAATAATTATGTCCCTGATTGTGTTCCAGCAGGAACTTCCCAGGCAGTGTTAAATGACTGAGCCAGAATGTGGTCAGAGCTGGCTCCCATCTGATTGGAGTGGAATGCCTCAATTGTCCCACTGCAGAAGATAATTATCTAATTGTTAATACTCTTGACCTTCCTGTTTGGGGCTCTGCTTAGCAAATGGGGTGTGAACATGAACTCTTGACTGTCTCCTGTGGCCAACAGATACAAATGACATTATGTATTTATAAAGACAGGCCATTTGTGATGCTGTTAGTCATTATAGCAGCTGTTGTCCCCCGCCTCGTTCTCCCAATTCTTGAAGTGTTGACTTATCTTTACCTATTGGGGCTCAATTGATTCTACATTAATCTTTTAAAACTTATTATTGTGTGGGTTGTGTGTGTGATGCGCGTGCGCTCTCTCTCTCTCTCTCTCTCTCTCTCTCTCTCTCTCTCTCTCGTGCGCGCGTGCGCGTGCGCGCGCGCACACACACACACACACACACACACACGGGTGCACACTTCCATACTCTGGAGTGTGGTGGCCAGAGACTGATGGAGTATCCTCAGTTAGTTCACCATCTTATTGTATTTAGCGTGTAAGTATATGTATATGTGAGTGTGTGCATATGTGCGCTGTCTCCCTTGGAGCTCAGATGACTGTTAGGAGGCAGTTCTTGACTTCCACTTGTTTTGAAGCGGGGTCTCTTGCTTCTGACCCAGTGTAGTGTACTCAATGCCAGCTGTCTCCAGCACTTCCAATTTTCCTGTCTCCGCATCTCCTCTTGCTGCAGGAGCATTGGGCTTACAGATGCTTGCCACCACATATGGTCCCTTAGGTAGGTTCCAGGGACCAAACTCAGGTTACCAGGAATATGCTACAATTTCTTTACCCACTGAACCATCTCTCCAGCCCCAGATTACCTTCTGACCAGATTCCAGTGGTTTCTAGGGATGGGTCCTCTCTGGACTCTGTGTCTACAGCTCACAGTGACTAGAATAAATTTGCTTACAGGAGCAGTACCCATGTGGATGCACTTGAACTTGGGTCTTGTTCCTTTAGAAAGGTCCCAAGTTTGTGACAGCCTGATCTAGGCTATTGAACAATTTCTACACAGGCTACTATAGTTTTTTGGGGAAAAAAAATCGAGCTGGGAGTTGATGGCGTACACCTTTGATCCCAGCACCTAGAAGGCAGAGGCAGGCAGATCTCTGTGAGTTCGAGGTCAGCCTGGTCTACAGAGCGAGTGCCAGGTCAGGCTCCAAAGCAACACAGAGCAACCCTGTCTTGAAAAACAAAAACAAAAACAACAACAAGAAAAAAATCATTGGTACTTTAGGGAGATTCAGATCTCAAATGGGAATATAATAGCTACATTACAAATTATTTATTCTCTCACAGTTTCAAATGTTTATCTATATAATGTACTTTGATCATAATTAACCTCATCACACTCTTTTATCCACAACCCCACCCAATGAACCCCCTCTTTTGAACAAATCCCTCTCCTGCTTTATTATTTTGTGTGAGGTGTGTGTGTGTGTGTCTGGGTGTCTGGGTGTGAGTATGTGTGTGACTCACCTCATATACTTAGGGGTACCTGCATGAACAGGTGTGTGGCTATTTGCTTGAGCAGGGACAACTTCCCAGTGGCTGCACTACTGAGGACTGTGACTTCCTGGTGAGGTAGTTTCTTTTTTTAATGTACTACATTTATTTATTTGTGTATGTGTTATTTTTACCTTTTAATTATTTTTTTCTTTAAAAATTTCCTTATTACATTTTATTTTGTGTGTGTGTGTGTGTGTGTGTGTGTGCACTGATGTGGGCAGAAGGCAACTTGTCAGGGCTGGTTCTCTCTTCACCCTGTGGGTCCAGGGAATTGAACTCAGATTGTCAGGCTTGGCAATAACCATCTTTACCCGCTGAGCCATTTTGCCAGCCCTTAGTTACAGTTTTTGTTGCTGTGATGAAATATCCATGTTGTGTGACAAAACTTTTCCCAGTGAGATGCAATGTACACGTCTTATCATCCCAGATAGGGAACTCATGACAGACCAAAGTACGGACACCACCAAAGTCCACCTTGGTGAACTGATGAGTGCTACTTGTTATTTGTGTTACTTATAGGTGTATGTGGGTGTTAGCTCACAAAACCTGGGATCCCGGAGCACACCACACATCTTGCAGGCAGCGCAGCAGGGTGAAAAGCTTCCTTTCCAGGTGGCTGGTCTCAGTATTCATTTTCTTTGCAGCTTGGTTTTTCTCAGAGTCTTATTTGCAGTTTGGCTTTGCTTTTCTGAGAGGGACTCCCAGCTTTTATTGCTCACTCAGGCAGGGAGAGCCTAGTGAATCTGGTCAGTTGTGGGGACTTCCTGAAGCTATCTCTGAGTGGTTTATCTTCCTGCTTTCTGCAGGACACAATGTCTCAATCTCGGAGGAAGCTGTTACTCAACACCTGACAGATCTATGTAAGGTGTGAAGTTTGTCTTGGCTCTCAGCTTCACCAACATATTGGAGAAGGCTTGACAGGGATTGTGGTGGCGATCATGGTGGCAAGAGCTTGTGCTGGAGGCCCTTCACCCATTGGTGGATCAGGAAGCCTAGAACTCAAGCCTCCATCATCTCCAGCCATCTTCTCCCCTACACCATGATTGCATTTTTAGGTTCCACAACCCAGCCAGACCACCAGTTGGGACACAGGGTTTAAACACATGGGCCTGTGGGCACATTTCACTTTAAAATGTAACAGTAAGAAAATGAGCAGGGGCTAGAAAAATGGCTCAGTGGGTAAGGGCGCAGTGGCTAAGCCTGGTTCCAGCCCAGGTGCCACGTGGTGGAAGAGAGAAGGGACTCTCACAAGCTGCTCTCTGACCTTTACACACATGCTGTCACATGCACAGGTTCGTACACAAACACACATAAATGAACAAGTAACTATTAAATAAAACCCAATCAAATGTGTGGGGTGGGGCTCCTATGGTAGAGTGCTTGCCTAACAGGCAGGAAGCTGTAGACTCTCCTCATAACTGCCTTCACTGGCTATGATGATGCACATGTGTCATCCCAGCACTTAGGAAGAGGAAGCAGGGGGAGTAGGAGTTCAGGGTTGACCTTGGTTCTGTAGTGTGAGTTTCAGGTCAGTCTGGAGCAAGACTCTGTCTCAGAAGGGAAACAAAAACAAAAACAAAAACAAAAAAAAAAAAAGCCAGCACAAAATAAACAACAGATTTCGAATATAGTGTTAGTCATGGGTGATACCTATAGGTTAAAAAATGACCTGAGTTAAATGATATTGGGACCCAAATGGTAGAAGACTGACTTGGGCACAATACCTTCTGATCCATACACATCCACACAGGTACACACACACACACACACACACACACGCAGAGTAAATAAAAAATGTCAGTGGATTTTGTTCTGGGGCAGGCTGTTCCTCCAGTCCATAACCCAGAGTGACTGGGTATAGGTTCCTTTGTAACTTCCCTTGGATATGCATTATCTGTCAGTCCTGGGTAGAAGTGAACCAGAGACTAGCTCCTGGAGCTGTTCTAGGTGGGGTTGACCAAAAAAAAAAAAAAAAAAAAAAAAAAAAAAAAAAAAAAAACTAAGTGTTTTATTTCTTTATTATTGTCCCCACACCCACACCCCCTGTAATCCCACCCCTGGGTTGGGGAGTGAGTCCAGAGCTTTCCATATGCTAGGCAAGTGCTTTTCATCAAGCCTATAAAAAAAGAGATGAAAAAACACAGGTTCTGGAAAATAGCATTCTAGAAACATCTGTGCCAACCATTTCTCCAGCAGAGGCACTGAATGGCTAATACTTAGGTAGAGGAAGATAGTTCAAGAAGGCCTTGTGGCTTGTGTTGCTGGCTTCCCAGGTCTGAGTCTGAATGGAAGGGAGTTATTGTGGTTTGTCCCCTCTTGCTCTTTTCCAATGTCCTAGTCCAAGTGGAGCTGTTGACACAATGCTCATGATGTCCAGAATCAGGCTGGAGGGTGAGAGTGTGCATGTCAGTGGTGTGTGTATGTGTGTGAGTGTGTGTGTATGCTGTGTATGTGTGGGGTGTGTGTGCATACACATTCGTGAGCATACTGTAGTGCATGCATTTGTGTATCAATGGTCTTCCTTTTTTTGAGCTAGTGTCTTATGTAGACAAGGTTGGCCTCATACTCACTGTATACCCATGGATGGATGAACTTGAGCTGATCCTTCAGCGTTCACTTCCCCAGTGCTGGGACGATAGGCATGTTTCATGCTGTGTTTGAATGGAGCCTAGGAGTTTGTGCCTGCTAGGCAAGTGCTCTGAGCACTTGAGCTGGGAAGCTTTTTAGAGGAGAGATGTCCTTCATACCCAAGCCAGGAAAATGACCCTCATCCCAGAGTCTGGTGATGGGGGCTGATGGTAACAAACAGATGTGGAAGTCACAACAACCTTTCAATGTGGCCTCCCTCCCACAATGCACCTCTTCATAATGCTAGAAGCCTCAGTGGGTGAAAGGGCTTCACATGCAAACTCAACAACTTGAATTCAATTCAACCCATGGAACCTATGGGGGAAGAAGAGAACCAATGCTGTAGAATTCTCCTCTGACTTTCACATGTGTGGGTTCACACACACACACACACACACACACACACACACACACACACACACACACGCTCACCTGTGCCATGGTGGGAGTGTGGAGGGCAGTGGACAGTTTTCAGAGTGATTTCTTTACTTGTACTATGCAGCTCTGGTTGACCCATCTCGCAGGCCCCTCTCTTCTCATAAAGGATACCCTGGTCTGTGTAAAAATGAACAAGTTTTTTTTTTTTTTTTTCTTTTACTTCCTTTCTTTTCTCGTGTTAGTCAGCTTTTAGATTAGTGATGGGGATCTTGCTTCTGACCCAGAATCCTTTATAAAGCAAAACCAAAAGCAGTGACCTGATTGTCCTCTTGCCACAAAACAACAACACACATACACAGAAACAAAAAGCCAGGTTCCCGAGGGCTGTGCAGTGGTTAAGGGCATATTCTCTTCTCCCAGAGGCTCAGAGTGTGGCTCCCGGTACCCCCATGTGGTGGCTCACAACCAGCTGCCTGGAACTTGTCTCCAGGGGATCCAGTGTCCTTTTCTGGCTTGCATGGGCACTACATAAATGTGCAGGCGCATACACAAACTCATAAATGAAAATAAAATAAAATAAACATAAATAAAACAAAGTACCACATGGTGGGCGGGGCCGTTCCTCAACTGCGGAATTGCTTCCCTAGCATGCATGACCTGGAGGAGGCTATAGACAGGAGGCTATAGACATTTAATGGGTGTTCATAGAGTTCTGTCCTGCCTGGCCCCATAGCCACTTTGCCCCAAATAAACACACAGAGACTTCTATTCATTATAAACTGTCTGGCTGACGGCTTACACTTCTTACTGTATAGCTCTCTCTTAATTATTAACCATTTCTATTAATCTAAGTATTTCCATGTGTTCTTATGTTACTCCTTCAGCGACCACGGTGTCTCCCTGGCGGCCCCTCTCTGCCTTCCTCTCCCCAGCTTACTTCCTGCCTGGCTACTGACCAATCATTGTTTATTTCATCAACCAATAAGAGAAACATATGTACAGAAGAACATTCTCCCATCAAATGGGGCTATGGATATTTTTAGGAATCGGAAGACACACAGGTGGAGAACAAAAAGCATCTCTTGGTGTGGGGATTAAGATGGTTAGAGCCAAGCAAAGTCACAAAAAGTGCTTGTCCTGGGGAGGCTGTCCCTTGCATACTTCAGTGACACTGTACTCAAGAGAACTGAAGGGCACTGTGTGCAGATGTGTTAGGTTCAGAGTAGGAGCCTGGAGCTGGAACGTCTTTCATCTTTCACTTCAGAGCGAGTGTTACAGGAATGCGCCACCATGTCTAGTTGTAGGCAGTGGCTGGGATGAACCCAGGCTTCCTGCACGATGAGCAAACATTACCAACTGAACCATAGCCTCCAAGTGCTGGGATTACAGGAGAGTGACACCAAGCTGTTTTTTTTTTTTTTTTTTTTTTCTTTTAAAATTGTATATGTTTTCATTCCTGTGGTTGAGATGTGGCTTTGTCAGCCTGGAGCTAGTCTCCACAGAGCTGAAGGCTTGTCCTCAGGCTCCTCTGTCCTGACACCGGGAAATGTCACTGAGTGGGGGTTTCAGAGCTGGCCTTGTTCACTTCACTATATGGCTTGTTTGGTTCTTGTGAAATGATTGGCAGATGAAAAGCCAAGTGCCCAACAGTCCACCTTGGCACAGGGACTGCAGCTGACGGACATCAGGGAGATGGAGTTGTGAATGAAGGGTCCATGTGTGCTATGACTATATTGGGGCTGGACTTGGGGCTCAGGAGGTGGAGTGCTTGCCTAGTGTGCAGGCAACTCTGAGTTCAACTCCCAGCACTTTATAAACTCGTTGTGTTTGGTGCATGTATGTCATGTCAGCCCTCAGGAGGTGGAGGCAGGAGGTCATCCTTGGCTACATAGTGAGTTTGAGACCAGCCTAGGCTACATGAAACTCTGTCTCAGAACAAAACAAACAACAACAACAACAACAAAAATACGTTCTCATATATGTATTTTTAGACTGAGGGCCAGTCTGACCTCAGAGGAGTGATAATGAGACATGGTGTGTCTAAAAGGAGCAGAGGGTAATTATGTATTTAAGAACACACACACATACACACACTTGTATGTAACAACAATTAATGAAAAAAAGAGGCCATGGATTTGAAAGAGAACAAGGATGGCTACATGGGAAGGTTTGGAGGGAGGAAAGGGAGGGGAGACATGATGTATATTTTAATCTTGAAAAGTAAATAATTAAAAAAGAGTAACAAGTGGCAGCGGATGAAGGATTCTGAAATATTTGCAAACATTTATTAACTGTCTACTGTACATATATTCATTTGCAGTACTGGGGATTGAGCAAGGGCCTCTCACATGTTTGTTAAGAGCTCTTCCACAGGCTTCTCCTACCCCATCTTACTTTTAGACTTTTTATTTGGGGACAGGGTTTCACTGTGTTACATGAGGCTCTTCCTGCCTCATGTAACCCAAGTGCTGGGTTTGCATGCCTGGATTACCAGCTCCAGCTCCAACTCTACACAGCAGTTCACTGTGCTTGTCCCGCTGTGTCCTGCTTATAAACAATATACTTGTCCTGCTGTACCCTGCTTTTAACATGCTTGTTTTGCTGTAGTTTGCATACAATATGCTTGCCCTGCTGTGCCCTGCTTATAGAGGAGGGGACTTTAGTGCTGGCTTTTGAAGGAATAGGAGCTCTATGAAGAGAAACCACTTTTTTTTTTTTTTTTTTTTTTTTTTTTTGGTAACTGTGGCCTTTTGCTTCCACCAGAATTGGCCAGAGATGAATATCCGGAGGCTAGAGGAGGGGGTTGTTTTCATGACAGATTGTCCTACCTGGCCTGGGCTGTCCTTATGTGTTTGTGTGTGTGTGTGTGTATGAGAGCAACCTCAGGTGTTCTCATCTTATTTGAGGCAGGGTCTCTCTGCTTGGAGCTGCATAGATCAGGCTAGTTGCCCCAAGAGCTTCCAGATTTTTTTTTTCTGTCTTCTCCCTGCATATTGTCTCTGGAACACTGGAATTGCAGAGGCCACAATGCCCAGCCTCTGTGAGTTCCGGGGAACCCCAAATGCTCTTGCTTGTTCAGCGAGTATGCTACCCATTGAGCTACCCCAGATCCATTTCCTTAATTTAGTATTAAGAACTCTGCTTCCTGGCCAACCAGTCAACCCCAGACAAACCAGAACTAGTCATTATCAGAAGCTTTTCCTAGAGGCAGAACTCAATACCAGACTCTGGACATCTGTGGATTTCTTTCTTCCTCACCTCTGGCAAACATTTCTTCTGGAAATGCTTCCCCCCCTCCCCCACTTCCATACCTTCCCAAAGCAGTGCTAAGTACCGAACCCAGCTCCTGCAAGAGAGCCAGTACTCTTAACCATTGGGCCATCTTCTAGCCCCTCTTTAATTAATTTTTGAGAGATATCTAGCAAATGTTGGGCAAAACAGCAACACCAGCAAAGACGAGAAGGCCAGAAACAGATTTGTGTTATGCCAAGGTGCATCTGAGTAGGAAGAGAACCCTTGGAGAGAGGGGGTGGACTGCTGTCACTACAGAATGGAAATTCAATCTACTTACATTTTTCCAGTGGTCTCAGGAGAAATAGTGCCCCCCCAAAAAAAGCCAACAACAAAAAAAGGTAACATTAATTTTTAAATTTTAATGATGCTTCTGCTTTAACCCAGTCTAGCTGGGCCTTCCTACCCACAGGCTTCTTATCTGTGGATTCAGGCATCAGCCTCAGCCTCAGCATCAGAAGCTATTTACAAAAAGCTGGGTGATATGGTGTATATCAAAAATTCCAGTCTTTGACAAGCTGAGGCAGGAGGATGGCAAGTTCAAGGGCTGCCTGGGCTACCTATTGAGATCCTGCCTCAAAAGAAATGAAATAGTGTGTGAAGTAAATAATGTATGTTAACTGGATATTTTCTCATCACCACTCCCTAAACAATACAGTGGAACATCTATTCCTGCAGATTGGGAGTCATCTAACATCTGGTGCTGGGTTAACATCTGTGGGAGGAGGTTCCTTGCAGATTCTTGTATTTTATGTAAGGGCTTTGCATTTGTGGGTTACATATCCAGAGCCAGTCCCATATCCACATCAGCTTCATTTCAATGTCTGATCAATATGAAAATTAGGAATGAGATAGACAGGTTACTCATCTGTAAGCCTGGTGAGTACACTACATAAGCTAGGGCTTATTCAAATTATCATCTCTTATTACCCAGGAAGTTTTGTGTGGCTCTGGGTATATAGGTATGTAAAATAGTTATACAAATTAAACATTCACTGATAATAAAACCATAAAGGAATTCATTAATTTGTGTGTGTGTGTTCGCATTTGTAGATGCATGTGTGTGTATGTGCATGGTGCCCTGGGAACATTGTAATCTGTTACTTCATTGGGTTCAAGGCTCTTGGCCATTGTCATTAAGCTAAAAGGTCTAGAGATGGAGAGGCATGCCTGGATTATTTGGGGGTGGGGGCTGATATCTCTTGACTGTGATTCTTCCAAGGCAAAGAGGGTGTTGAGACAGCACCAGGGAAGGCAGATGTGAAGTGAAGAGACAGAAGGAGGCTGGCTTCCCAAAAGCCAGGGTCTCCCTGGGAGTTTCTCAAGAGAATCAGCCCTCGCTGGCACTGTGGTATGAGCCCTGTAAGACTTTTAAGGTGGAGCTTGCTTGTGAATGCCAGTCACCTCAACACTTGGGACTTGGTGGTAGTAGGATCAAGATTTCAGGGTCTTCCTCTACTTCAAAGCAAGTCTGAGGCCAACCTGGGCTGCATGAGACCTTGCCCCAAAAAACAAAATGAAAACCAGACAAAGAAAAGAGTCATTTTAAACATAACCTCCATAGCTGTAAGAAAATCTTCATTGTGGTGTGTGTGTGTGTGTGTGTGTGTGTGTGTGTGTGTGTGTGTGTGTGTGTGTGTATGCATGCATGCATGCATGCACACTCACACATACTCTACGGGGAAAGCATCCTTGCCATTCCAGTTTCCTCTCCTGTTGCTGTGGTAAACTACTCTGACAAAAGCAGCCTGAGGGAGGCAGGGCTTATTGTGGTCATAGTTCAGGGCACACCTGTCACTGTGGGGAGGTCAAGGCAACGTTCTTTTTATAGAAAGATTGATTTGTTGATTTTATTTACATGTGCCTGTGTGAATTATGTGTACCAGATGAGCGCAGGTGCCCAAAGAGGCCACAGGACATTGGATCCTCTGGAAGTAGGGTTATAAGTGGCTGTTGCCTGCTTGCTGGGAACTGAACCTGTCCCTCTGTGAGACCAATGAGGGCTCTGAACCACTAAGCCACCTCTTCAGCCCAGAGCAGAATCTGTTATTTTATTTTTTTAAGGTTTATTTATTTTTGTGTGTCTGGGTGTTTTACCTGCTTATGTCTATATACCATGTATATGCAGTGCTCATGATGGCCAGAATGGCGAAAGATCCTCTAATTGCAGTTAGAGATGTGAGCTACCATGTGGGACTGGGAATTGTATCTGGGTCCTATTAATTGCTGCGTACCTTTCCAGTTCAGGAGCGGAGTCTTTTCTTTTTCTATTATTATTATTATTATTATTACTACTACTACTATTATTGTTACTATTATTATTGTTTTTTTTTTTTCGAGACAGGGTTTCTCTGTATTGCTTTGGAGCCTGTCCTGGAACTAGCTCTGTAGACCAGGCTGGCCTCGAACTCATAGAGATTTGCCTGCCTCTGCCTCCCAAGTGCTGGGATTAAAGGCATGTGCCACCAGCGCCCGCCTTTTCTGCTATTATTTTTGATATAATATAATGACATCATTTCCCCCTTTACTTTCCTCCCTCCAAGTCCTTTCATATTGCCCTTCCTCTTTACAATTCATGGCCCTTTTTTTTTTTTTAAAGTCAGTTTTTTATTGTTAGAAAATATTCAAGTGAAAGTGCACAGGTGAGAGGCTGCAACTATTGTTCCCCAAAGTCCCCCATTAAATCTCCCAGGCCCCTCTCTTCTAAAATAGAAATAGCCATAGCAACTTCATGGGGGCTGTCAGGAAATCAACAGCATTCTAACTGCCCTCATTAAAGAGCAACTTGCTTAGGGCAAAGCAATAACTTTTTAAAAAGACAATTAGCTTTTTGCTGAGGTCCAGGCAGGGAACCTTGCCCATCAGTGACACAGATCATGCAGCATAAGCTTTAGCTCATTAGAAAGCAGGAGGTTTCACTCAAGTTGGCTGTAGATATGCTCTTCCAAGTCATCAATGGTCTTTTCCAGTCTGGCTACCGATCTTTCGGCAAACTCGGCATGGGTCTCTGCCTCCTCGAGTTTGTCAGTGAGAATCTTTATCGCCTCTTCATACTTGTCTTCTTTTTGAGAATACTTTTCTTCAGCTGCACTCAGACACTTCAGGTTCTGGTCCATCAGTCTGATCTGCTCATCCATCTCTCGACAACGGGACTCTGCCAGCTCGGCTCGTTCCTCCATACCTTCCAGGTCTCCTTCAATAATCACCAACTTACAAGCCACCTCTTCATACTTCCTATCTGCCTCTTCTGTGATGTGCGTGGCTTCCTTTAGCTGGATTTCCTGGGGTTCCATCTTTTCTTCATCTTTTAGGGCTCGGTTTTCAATCACCTTCATATCCCTTTCACTCTCATCAGCAGCCTTTTCCGCTTCCTCTAGCTTCTGCAGGGCAGTGGCAAGGCGCTCCGGAGCACGGTCCAGCTCCTCTTCAACCAGCTGGATCCTACAGTTCAAGGAGACCACCTCAGCTTCGGCCTGCTCCCGGGCCCGCTGTTCTCCCTCCACCTCCCGCTGGAGGCGCTTGGTCATGGCCTCTTTTTTATTAATTGTCCTTACATGCATATATGTGTATATACACACAGGTATATTTCTAAATATAACAGTCTGTTACTTGTAGAATCTTTTAAAAATGTTTAAAATTTATTCTTAGACAACTTTGTACCTAAATAATAATACCTTGATCATATCTCTCTCCCTCTTCTCCTGAACCCCTGATCCCCCCCCTCCCACCTTTGTGTCTCTTTCTAATAATCTATGAAGTCCAACTGGTGCTGCTCGCATGTGCACTGGTAATCTAGCAGTGGCCACGCTTCAGAGAAAAGGACTCCTTTTCCCAGCTGCCATCAGTTGTCCACAGCTACCCAGCTAGGCTTGGGGATGGAGCTCCTCCCACACCTGCATTAGAATTAGGGCATGGCTTGATCCTATTCAGGTAAACTAGTTCAGGAGTGCACCCTCCAGACAGCATTTCACTGTATTCCTCCCACTCCACCTCTTACACTCTTTCTGTCCTCTTGAGACTTTAGGGGTTGATATAGATGGCCCTCTCAGTGGCTGGTACTCACTGGTCAGTTTCTCTCAGTGTGTAACTGGCTATGAGGTTCTGTTGCTAAGGTGACCAGACTTGAAAGAAGCCAGCTTGCAGAGGGAGAGTGGAAGCCCTTCTCACCTGGGCTTCATAGAAGGAAAGGAGCATGTTCAGAAAGAAAAGGAGACCTGCCAACTTGTTGGTCCAGTGGGTAAGAGCTCTTGCTGCCATACTTGAAGATCTGAGCTTGATCCCCAGGGCCTACATGGTAGAGGGAGAGAACAAATACCCACGAGTTGTCTTCTGATCTCCACGTGTGCCCCGTGTGCCCTCCATCCCCAAGTGTTCAATACAAGTCTTCATAGGGACCATCAGCCCATGGATATGTCCTTCTCTGTCCAGGGAACAGAACTGGGAGAACCCAGGCCAGGTTAGAGAGACCTTGCTCAACTCCCTGACCTCAGGGAGGCTTTTAGATTTAGTGCCAAGGACTGGTTCTCTCAGTCAGGTGTAAGTTATTTAGGGAAAAATAACTTACAACCTAGACAGATGAACACCAGGAAATTCAACCCGATCCTCTCCTGTCCGAGTCACACCAGAAAGAGAGAGCACCTTCCTGGCCCCCTCCGACCTCCTTCCTCAGGTCACCTCCGCCCATCGCTCCACCCCCCAATGGGCGTGGTCAGTGCTACAGAAGGACTATCTCACTACAATAGGCATCTTGAGGTTTCAGTGGCTGCCAGTCTGTTGGTTTATTTGTTCAGCAAACCTTTATGTAGGGTGGGCACAGGGAATCCATGAATCAGGCAGGCATCTAGCAGCTGGTCAACAACAAGGTGTCAGGAAGGAGGGAGGCTGTTGCTTCCTTCCAAGGAAAACCTTTCTTCTTGCTTCTCCTTCCTTCCTTTCTTCCTTCCTTCCTTCTTCCTTCCTTCCTTCTTCCTTTCTTCCTCGCTCCCTCCCATTCTCCTCCCTCCCTCCTTTCTTATTTACCTCATCTTTTGTGTGTTGGTGGTAGGTCAAAAGACCTCAAAAATTAAGTGTTGTTCCTCAGGAGGGACTGTCTACTTTCTTGCATTGATGTGCACTTGCTTATATGGAAGCCAGATTTTTTTTTTTTTAATTACTCTTTGGCTTTTTACTTCTTTGGGGGGCCCGCCACCCAGCTCTCAAATAAATCATGGAGATTTATTCTTTCTTGTGAATGACCAGCTTAGCTTGGCTTGTTTCTAGCCACTTTTTCTTAAATTAACCTGTTTCCCTTTTGCCTCTAGGCTTTTTCCTTTTCTTACTTTTGAATATCTCATTTTCACTCTTACACTGGCTGAGTGGCTAAGTGACCGGACCCTGAATTCTCCTCTCCTTATTCTATCTTGCTCCTTCCTCCTTTCCTCCCAGATTTTGTCCTTCTATTTATTCTCTCTACCTGCTGGCCATATCTATCCTTCCTCTTGCCATTCAGCTCTTTATTAGACCATTGGGTGTTTTTGACAGCTGCACAGAGTTAAATACAACATAAAAGAATGTAACACATCTTTGCATCATTAAAACATGTTCTACAGCATAAACAAATGTAGCATTCCTTAAAATAATTTTCCACAACAGCCAGAGACTTTGGATATATTTCCCAATTGCTCATTACCTCTTTATTGTTTGTTTGTTTTTGTTTTTCGAGGTTTTCTCTCTTAGCCCTGGCTGTCCTGGAACTCACTCTGTAAACGAGGCTGGCCTCTAACAGAGATCCACCTGCCTCTGCCTCCCAAGTGCTGGGATTAAAGGTGTGCACCACTACTACCTGGCCTTTTTTTTTTTTTTTTTAATGTGGGTGCTGAGGTTGAGAACTTTGGTTCCCATGCTTGCATAGCGAGCGCACTCAATGAGCAACCTCCCCAGACCATCCTCAACCATACTTTTTTCTTCTTTCTTTTTCTTTTTTAAAAGATAGGGTCTCTCATTGGATTGATTAGAGCTTGCTCCAGAAGCTAGGCTGGCCAGAGGGCCCCGTGAGTCCTACTGTCTTCACCTTCCTAGTGCTAGAATTATGAGTTCAGATCACTATACCTGTTTTTTCCCCCCATCATGGGTTCTCCATATCAAATCCAGGTTCTTGTGCTTGTGCAGTGTTCTACTTTCTTTTTGGTTGTTGTGATAAACACTGTCCAAAAGTAATGTAGGGAAGGGAATTTGGCTTATACAGATCACAGTACATTACAGAAGAAAGTCAGGGGAGGAACATAAGTGAATTCCTGAAGCAGAACTTCAACATGCTTGCTGGCTCACAGGCTCATGCTCAGCCAGCTTTCTTATACATCCCAGGACCCTTGCCTAGGGATGGTGCCCCCCATAGGGGGCTGAGCCCTTCTGCATCACTTAACATCAAGACAGTTTTTCTCAGACCAACCTGATCAAACAAGTATACATTACTCTCCTTGGAGGTGGTCCTGGTACATGAAACAAGAACTATACTGACTGAGCTTGTCTCCCCACAGGCCCCCACCCCAATAAAGGGAAACACACTGCTTAAGTTGCTAGTCTTACTTTTCTTTTCGAGACAAGGTCTCATGTAGCCCAGCTGGCCTCAACCTCACTAGGTAGCCAAGGATGACCTTGAGCTGCCGATCCTCTTGCCTATACCTCCTGAGTGCTGGGATGGCAGGCATTTTCTGTCACACCCACTTTACGTCATGCTTGGAGTGGAAGCAGAGCTTCATGCATGCTAGGCAAGTGCTTTACCAACTGAGCCCCAGGCCCCGCCCCGGCCCAATTGGCAGTCTTAGAAGCCATTTATGAGTGAGCTGATTCATAGAATGTCTGGCCAGGCTGAAAATAGCCAAAAGCCTGTGTTTAGGAAATTCAAGTGTCCCTTTTCTATTTATTAGCTGTTGTTAGTAGCATCACCATCATGACTGCTTTTGTTATTTTGAAGAGTTGGGGATGGAACCCTGGACCTCTTTGCACGCTGAGGAGATCCTACCAGTAGTGAATGTAACCCAACCCCTGAACTCCAGGCTGACCTCGCCTTTTACAGAATGTCAGATCCTAACGGTCCCTTCCACTGTCACTGTTGAATACCCCACCACACTTACTGGTGAAGTTACAGACATGATTTTTCTGTGGATGCTGAGGATTTGAACTCAGGTCCTTATGCTTGTGTGGCAAGTGTTTACTACCTGAGTCGATTCCCTACCCTGAGATTTATCAGGTTATTATTTTTTTTAATGATATATCAAGACAACATTGATTGCTTATCATGGATTTTTAAAATTATGTTTATTTATTTATTGGGGGGGGCATGCTAAGGCATGGGTGTGGGAGTTAGTTCTCTTCTTCCACCATGTGATCTCAAGTTGTGATTCTTGCCAAATATTTTTATCTTCTGGTGGCCTTGAGCTAGTCATCAGTCCTTCTCTTTAAAGAAACTGATAAGACCTAACAGATGTGTTTGCAGGAAGGTAGGGACCCACCTAGGAGAACTTGCATGGGGCTGGTTACTACAACTCTTCTGTGAGTTACTTGTTTTTTAGTTAGTTTGCATGTATGGGTGTTTTGCTTGCATGTATGTCTGTACACTGTGGGTATGCATGGTGTCTGTGCAGGGTAGAAGAAGGTGTCATATCTCCTGGAACGGGAGAGTGTAGTTGGACTTTCTTTTGGGCTACCAGCTCACAAATAACAACACAGAGACTTGTTATTAGTTATGAAAGCTCAGCCTATAGCTTAGGCTTGTTCCTACCTAGCTCTTATAACTTAACCCATTTATATTAATCTATATTCTATCACGTGGCATTCTCTCTCTTCCATCTTGTACCTCCTGTTTCCTCTCTCTGTCTTCTGGAGTCACCCCTGCACCCCATTATCTCCTGTTACTTCTCTCCACCTGGAAGTCCTGCCTATACCCCCTGCCTAGCTATTGGCTGTTTAGTTTTTTATTAAACCAATCCCAGCAAGATATCTTCACACAGTGTACAAATGTCCCACAAGAAGAGATACAGGTGGTTGTAAGCTACCATGTGGGTGCTGGGAACTGAACCTCGGTCCTCTGGAGGAGCAGCCAGTGCTCTTAACTGCTGAGCCATCTTCCCAGCCTCATATTTGTTTTATTAATACAATATTTTGTCAGTTCTTTGATAATTTTACATAATATATTTTGATCATATATACCCCTAGAACTCCCTCAACTTCTCCCAGCCCCCTCAACTTCTTGTCTTTTTCTTTAATAACCCTCTGAGCCACACTTGCACTGCTCACACACTCCTAATCAGAGGCCAATCTTATAAAGAAAACTGAGTCTCCATTTCCCAGAAGCCACCACCCGTCAGCAGTTCTTCAGTTAGTATGGGGCTCGTGCTGGACTGTGGATTGGCTTGATTTTGTACGGGTCCTATGCAGGCAGCCACACAGCTGAGTTCAGAGTGCAGTGAGCCCGGCACATCCAGAGACACCGCCTTGCTCTCACACTCAGGCCACCATTCTTCAGCTTCAGGGGTGGCTCCTGGGCCTTAGGGAGGGGTGCGATATGGAGACCCCGTTTATAGCCGAGAGCTCCTGGTGTTCTAGCACTGTCAAGGCTGAAGTGGAAGGGTTGTAAGTTCAAGGCCAGCCTGAGTTACAAATGATAATGCCATCTCATACAAGCAAGCAATACATATGTGAGGAAGTACGTAATGTTAAACTTACCAATCTGACCATGTTTAGGCAACAGTCCAATAGCAGTCAGTACATTCACATGGCTTCATGGCCATCACAGTCATCTGTCTCCAGAACTTTTTCTGGTTCCCAAACTGAAATTCTGTCCTCATTAAACACCAACCACCCTCTGGCTGGGGCACTGAGTACCAGCCTTTCTGATTCTGGATTGATGACTCCAGGGATCAGCATCATGTCCCCACAGGTCATCTCCTATGGACAAAGCATAGTGTCTTCAGGGTTCATCCATGTTGTAGCCAGTATGAAGATTTTTCTTTTCCCTCTCCTCTCCTTTCTAACCATCACCCTGACCTTCTCTTTTCTCATTTCTACCTCTGTAGACGGAAGTTTCTGTCCCACCCAGTCCTGCAGCTGTTCAGTCCCAAATAAACACACAGAGGCCTATATTAATTATAAACTGTTTGGCCTGTTGCTCATTTTATTACTAACAAGCTCTTACAATTTAAATTAGTCCATAAATCTTATCTATGTTTAGCCACGTAGCTCAGTACCTTTTTTCAGTAAGGCAGTCTCATCTTGCTTCCTGTGGGTCTGGCTGGTGACTGCGTCTCTGCCTTTCTTCTTTCCAGAATTCTCCTAGTCTGGTTGCCCTGCCTATACTCCCTGCCTGCCTACTGGCCAATCAGCCTTTTATTAAACCAATATGAGTGACAAATCTTTATAGTGAACAAGAGCATTATTCCACATCATTTCCCCATTTTTTCTTATCAAAACAAGAACCCTGAATCTAATCTCCTTTGTTTAGCTTTTCTCCTGACCATTATCCATAACAAGTTGTAACCTGCATGTTTACAAAGACAAATATCCATAATCCATTTTTTTGGGAATGTGGGCATAGTTTCTAGGCACTTCCTGCTGATTGGGAGCATTGGTAATCTTAAGGGTACCCCCCAAAAATTTAGGATTATGGCCAAGTTCTGACTGGAGCATTCTGTGAGGCTGAATCATCTCAACCAGCAGCCTTGAAGCTGTTCTGGATGCAGAACTCAGAAGAAACTGCAACAGATTGTATTCTGAAATGTTGGATCATCTGGGCCATGCGTTCCCACTGGATATTTTTCAGGGGGGTCTTCCTCAATCAAACCTTATTTTTCTTGATGCATAATGAATCCTCAGCCTCTCATTTCCTGTGGAAACAAAAGCAAAACCTCTTTTCCAAAGTAGCATATCTTTTGACTTAAATTTTTAAGTCAAGGCATTTTCAAAATATGTATGTTGGATCAATCCAGCAGCATTTGTAATCAAATGTCTCTTAGCTTCTGCTCCTTCCTCAGCAATGAAATTATTCAAAGACAACACAGTAACATATAGTATCCAAACTCTCTGTGTATTTTCCATCTCTATGTGGCTTTTAAAACTTACTCTATTTATTTTATTTTATTTATTTATTTTGAGACAGGGTTTCTCTGTGTATCTTTGGCTGTCCTGGAACTCACTCTGGAGACCAGGTTGGCCTTGAAATCACAGAGATCTGTCTGATCTGCCTTCTGAATACTGGGATTAAAGAAAGGCACCTGTGACCACCACCTGATTGAATCAATCCATCTGCTCTTTGGAGACCCCAGAGATTCCTTAGGTCAGATTATTTCTTTTCTTGGTAATTTTTTTCTGGTAATTCTCCCTTCTACTTTGGATGCTTATTTGTCCTAAGTCTTAAATTCTCCAAGATATTTGTTTCTATTTTCCTGAAAAGAAAAGACAAAAAACAAAACCCTTCCCTAACCCTAACTTTGGGGATGTTCCTAATCTGATCTTCATCAATTTTGACTTATAGTTTCTCCTGAATTTTTTTGTTTTGTTTTGTTTTAGCTTTCAAACCTCCAGAACATGGCTCTGCCATGTCTATTCTCGCACTGCCATGGTCCTGCCTGTTCTTGCCAAGGGTGTTGCTCCTCAGGATCTTACTGGGGGCGATTCTGTATATGTCTGAGGACATGTTGTCACAGCATAGGGTAGGTAGGTGAGGACAGGGTTGTTAGGTCAGACATTGTTCAAAGGAAGGCTGGTTCCCACCACAGAGAACAAGGCAGTTCAAAATGCCCATCATGCTTATCTGGTAAACCCACCTCCTAGATAGCCGGTCTTCTGGGACTATCTGGCTTGAAATGGTGACATGGGACTTCCCAGCTGTGATATTAGCAAGGCTAAGTTGAGGGATGAAGGGGGGGATGGGTTTTATTCTTCTGCTCTCTCTAAAATTCTTAGGAAGGAGTGTCTGTTATCTCTTGCCCAGAGTGTGCCATTTGTGGATCGTTTCAGAACAGTTTTGTACTTTCCATGTGGCTGGCTCCAGGGCTTTCCATCGTGGGACAGAAAGCACCTGCTTGCCCCTCCCTGACCCTGTGCAAATGTAGTTGTCCATGTTTCCATTCACAAGGGGTCACCAGATCAGGCCCTTGGCTTATGTTGCCAGTCAATTTAATTTGTTACTCATAATAAAATCCTGAACTCACCTGGCTCAGAGCCCTGGGTCATTAAGAATGTTTGCTGGAGTACACTGCACCGACTGGTTCCTTGGGAAAGCAGAAGGTAAAAGTGAACTCACTATAAGCAGAAGGGTTGGCAGGGAGAAGGGGTCAGGAAGAAGGGGATCAGTCCCCCAAACTAAATTTAGCTTATTGCTTAAGAAACCAACAGATTTATCAGAGGTCATCTTCTCTGTGCTCGGGTTTTCTTTCTTTTGAGACAGGTCTCGGGTAGCCTCTCCTGGGCTCCAATTTGTGTAGCTGAGGCTGTCCTTGAATTCTTCAGTTCTGCCTCCGTCTCCCCAGTGCTGGGATGACAGGTAGGCATGGAGCAGCAGGCCTGGTTTAGGCAGTGCTGGGGATGGAATCCAGGGTTTGTGTAGGCTAGGTGAGCTTTCTATTCACTGAGCCACATCCCTAGCCCAAGGCTCCTGACAGTAAGGAACAGAAGTTGACTGATGCTTCATTTGGTGTACAGAATTTAGGAAAGGCAAGGGCCACGGTTATTGCTTTGCTCTTCACTCTTCTTCATCTGTCATTTGCCGTAGAAATAGGCATTCTGAAATTTGGTGTTAGATCCCTTAAATGGGTGTGCAGAGCTATGGTGATCAGTGAGGAGTGCTGTGTTGTGCAGCTGGGGATTGAGAGGAACTGGGGTGTGGCTTGGTGAGTAGAGTGCTTGCCTCGCATACACGAAACCCTGGGTTTCACCCTCAGCACTGGAGAAGCCAGGTGTGGTGCTGCAGGCCTATTATCCCTGCACTGGGGAAGCAGAGGCAGGAGGCAGTTTTTGATATATGAGATCTTGTCCCAAGAAACAAAACAACAAAAACCCATGATGCATTGAACACCTGGCATAGTACCTTTCTCAAAGGAAGGTGCTAGCATCTCTGTACAGACTAGAACATAAGAATTTTGGCCCATGAGTTCATGGCATCCTAGAGATGGGGAGGGCTTCTTGCCTAGTTTAGAGAACCATTTCCTACTTGCATCAGTTCCCCAAGGCAGGCTAATGAAAAGCCATTTTTGGAAAGGCTTAGAGAAGTTAGGATGCTTGGTCAAAATATCCCAGCTTCCTTTAGGGAATGGCAGCTTCCCCCCAGGCCTTTCTGACTGTCTGGCTTTCACTTCTAACCAGAGACATAAATATCCTGTCTGCCGAGGCTCTGCCCTGGCTCTCTACTTTTCCACCAATCAACATTTTATTTATTTATTATTATTATTATTTTTTTTTAAATTCAAGCCACTGCAGCTAGCAGACTGACTCAGTAGCATCAGAAGGCTGGAAGAACCCCTAATCAGTGTCGAGCATAAGTGGGTAGAGTCACACTTGCATCACTGGGTGGGGCTTTTCTTGGTGCCTCCCACCATTTCTATAGATTCCTCGAGTTGCTTTCTCAAACACTAGAGAATTGTCCTCGGAAGCTGGTCACGGTCATGATACTGTGCATGTATCTTAGACCCCACTTTGCTAAAGCAATGTTTCTATCTGGTTATCCACTGTTTAATTTTTAAGGATGTCCCCTTCTCTTTCGGTTGTTAAGGTACATTCAATTTATCTTTGTATCCTGTGGGACTCAGAGAATAATGGACAGACAAGGGCAATGGACTGCCAAGGACACAGATAGGAAGGGCGTTTGGGGACAGGTTTTGAGTTTGAGAACCCAGGTGGACCTTTGATGTTGAGGCTTCAAAGGGAGAGTTGGAGCTCAAGTAGAATAAGGATAGTGTCAGGGAAGGTGGAGCTGGCGGCGGAAGGGGCTATGTCTCATGCAGGGAGGTATTGATTGTATTTGCCTTAAACCGGTTTCAAGGAGCGAACATCTGAGAGCGCCGAGGTGGAGGTGGTTTTCCGGGAGCTGCAAGAGTAGGAAGGGGTGGGAGCCCTTCTTTGTAAATCCTTTTCCACATTCAAGGCCAAGTTTCCTGTGATTCTCCTTTCTCAGGGCAGAGTGGGAAGACAGAACTGGGTGGGCCTGTGTTTCACTCAAGAGTATAATTTCCTTTCTCTTAGTGAGAATTTCTCGATTTCCAACCTTCTTGCAGCCTTGGCAACCCCCCCCCCCCTTGCTCCATTTCATTTCTTTGACCTGCATTTTTCGGGGATACTCACTCTCCACCTAAAAAAAGCAAACAAACAAGCCCATTTTAGTTGTGAGCCCAAATTTCACTCAGAGCTCACGTTCCCAATTCCCCGTATTCCACAATCACAGGCTTCTTGGAGGAATGTGCTTAATAACCCTCAAATTATGGTTTTCTAAATCTTGATTTCTGAGAGGAAAATTGGGCATTTCATGTTTTCCCCTCTCACTCCTGAATGTTCTGCCACTGTGCAGACATTTCCAGGCAGGGGCAACAGTGTGAAGTAGGTAACAGTGTGAAGTGAAGTCATTTTACAACCTGATATTAGGGCTTTAAAAAATAATTTTTATTTAGATTGCTTGATAACTCTCTTAGGCTGGTCCCTTTTTGGAAGAAATCTGGGGAAGATGAAAGAGAGGATGAAGAGATTAGATTGTGGATTCAGAACTTCAGGGACACATGGAGGGGTCTGACTGTGGTCTTTCTGGAGGGAAGGGTGGGGACAGTAAATTTCACTGTCTTCCCCTTCTCTTTTTCTTTCTTCCTCCCCCCCACCCCCGTGTGTATGTATTTATGTGTGTGCATTTGTGTGTTCACATGCGTGCGCATGTGGAGGCCAGAGGGCACATCTCAGGTGTTTTTTGGATGGCTCTCCACTGTGTCATTATTTTGAGACATGATCTCTCACTGAACATGGAGCTCTGAGATTCAATTAGCTCAATGGCTCCAGGGAGTCTCCTGTCTCTACTCAAACTCCCTCTGAGGACCAGGCTGGCCTTGAACTCACAGAGATCTTCCTGCCTCTGCCTCCTGAGTGCTGGGATTAAAGCCCCCCCCCCCCCGCAAGTTTTGTCTGATTTTTGACTGGGGTCTGGGAGATCTAAACTCACCCCTCATGTTTGTGCAGTAGCTACTTCAGTGACTATGCAAAGAGGCTCTTGCAAAAAGGCATCTTTGGACTCACAGGGACCCGAATGGCCAAGGACTGACTTTAGAAAAGCCAATGACCACATGAGCTGACCTTTTCATGTTTGAGGCTGCCCCCTCCACAGCCCTTGCTAGTAAGACTTCTCCCATTGTCACTTGCTCTCTCAACTAGAAAGTTGTCACATTTAATCTCCCCAACCCTCCAGCGACACAGAAAACCTATAAATATGGCTCAACTTAAGTAGAGAAAAATCACCCAGGAATTCCAGGCACAAAGGCATTAAGAGGGACTAAGCCAAAACGGTTCTAGATTTAGAAGGAGAAAATGAGGGCTGGGAGACAGCCTGGTCACTAAAGCACTTGTGAGCTGAGTTAAAGGTCCTAAGAACCCATATGAATGGTAAAAAGCTAGTTATAGTGGTGCAAGCTTGTATTCGTAGGGATGCTGAGGTCTGAGGCAGAAAGGTACATCTGTGGAAGCTTGGTAGTCAGCCAGCCTGGCCTGCCTGTTGGAGTTCAAGGCACCAAAAAAGCAGCAACTGACCTCCTCCCAACAAGTGCATCACGTACCTACACCCACACAAGTAAGCTTCTTACAAGAACATACACACAGGCAGGTGTGTGTATAGGCACACAGGAGAGAGCAAAAAAGCTCAGGCAGACGCCAGTACACCTGGATCATGTAGATAAAACTCAGGGGGCTGGGGAGATGTCTCAGTGGGTAAGAGTGCTTACTACACAAGCACAAGGACCTGAGTTCAAATCCCAAGCACCCATATAAAAAGTCAGGTATGGCTGGCTGCATGTGCCTGCAACCCTGTAGGCAGAAATAGACTAATCCTGAGAGCCCCCAGCTGTCCACCTAACCTAGCATATGAGCTTCCTGTTCAGTGAGACCCTGTCTCAAGGCTGCAAACCATAGAGAAATAGATGAAGATTCCTGACATCTGACATCCTGCTCTGGCTTGTACATGTGTACACAGGAACATGTACACCCAAGTACTCCCATGGAACACACACACACACACACACACACATACACCACCCACCCACACACACACACACACACACACACTCTAGGTAACAAGGTGTTCAAATAATATTGTTATTAAGTGCAGTGGGAATATTTAGAAAAGTTAATCATCTGTTAAGAAAACCAGTATGTCCCCAGAGCACAGACATTGCTGTGGACTGTATCTCCAATTGCCAGTGTTCTTATCTGGAAATTAAGTGTTAAAAAGCTTAAGCAAACAATACAAAGAGAGTTTTTTTCTTTTTCTTTCTTTCTTTTCTTTCTTTCTTTTTTTTAATACATGGTCTTTTAAAATGGTAATTCAGGGCTGTCAAGAAGGCTCAGCAGGTAAAGGTGCTTGCTACCTAGCTGAGTTTATTTCCCAGAACCCACATGGTGGAAGGAGTTGTCCTTAGACCTCCATACTTGTATGGTGGTACAAACGTGCATGCTCCCCCCCCCCTCTCTCTCTCTTTCTCACACACACACACATACACACCTCAATACACAAGTCTCATTTATACTGTTAGCTGCCTAAAATGTGAGTGTTCTATACATACACGAGGAAAACGTTAAAGAAATGTGCAGAAGAAACACAGGTCCATTTCCCTTTGCAGGAGAGGTTTCTCAGACCAGGCTGGGGTAACTTAAGAAGTAACTTTTCAGGTTCAGTCTTTTTTCCAAATAGGGTTTCAGTCCAGCTTGGCCTCAAACTCCTTGTATAGCAGAGGATGACCTTGAACTCCTGATCCCCCCCCCCTTTTTTTTTTACCCCAGTACTGGAATTAAAATGCCCAGTTTATGAGGTGTTAGGAATAGAAACCAGGGTCTCCTACTTGCTAGGCAAACACCAACTGAGCCCCATCATCACCCTCCAAGGTGGAAACTGGCCTTGTCTAGCTGCTGAGTCCTGATAATACCACCTGTCTCTGGCATCATACCTCAGACCCTTCCTTCTGTTCACTTTGTCCCCTGGCTTCCTAAGAGCCCCCACTCCCTCCAGACTGAAGTTTGTCTTTCATCAGCTCTGACCTGTTCTCTGGTGATTCATGCATTGGTATATCTTGTATCATTCTTCCCTGCTGGGGAACACAAGTGTAATCCATTGCAAATATAACAGTTATAGCCACCAGTCAGTCCCTTCAGGGGGCCAGTTTGAGTTCTGACTGAGCTGGCATTAATGAAGTAGCTACTGCTTTATTTTCTCACATCTAAAAGGAAAGGTTAATTTTAAAAATAGTAAGATCATATCTACTAATTATGCACGGTAAATGGAATATATAGGTATGCATACCTATATACATATATACAGTGTGTGTGTGTATGTTGTATGCATGTTTATGTGTACCCTGTGTACCCCATACATGTGTAGGTCAGGGTTCAATGTCCATTGCTTTCCTGGCCATTCTCTACCTTACTTTTTGAGATGAGTCTCACTGGACCTGAATTTGGCTAAGTTAGTCAGCCAGCAAACTCCAGGGATACACAGATCTCCACTTCCTCAGCCCCTTGATTACAAATTAGTATTGCAGGGTTTTGTTGGTGCAGTCTAGACATCTAAAGGCTGGTCTTCATGCTTGCATGGCTAACAAGTAGTACTTTACCACTTGAGCCATTTACTCAGTGTCCGCCCCCCGCCCCCCCTTCACAACTGAGGGGCCTGTTAATTGCTTAACTTCCCCTAGCTCATTAGTATACTGAAATCGAAAACAGTGTGGAGTGCACACATTTGTGGTCTTCAAATCAAAGAACCTTGGTGCTAGGACACCCTCTAGTCAGTGCTGGGGTTAGAACTCTGTGCTGCTTTCCTATGTGACCACTGAGCTCTACACTCAGCCCCAGCCTGTGCATTTAAAGAATGCATCCATGAGTGTGTTTGTTGGTTTTCTGGGTGACTAGCTCCTTGCTTCTTTCCCATTCCCATCCAATTCCATAAAGGGGATCTAGCTGTGTGATCCCATTGAGCTGCTACCCTCCTCTGGGCCTCTCTCCAGTTGAACCCTGGGGCCAGGGTGTCCCGGGCTGTGCCACGCGGTGACCGGATCTTCTTGGCGCACAGGCCCAGTGCCTCTCACCACCCGCTGAATGCAGTTTGCACTCTGCATTCCTAGTGTCGCCTTTTAAATCTTTGCAAAGCCGCTTGCCTTCCAGGCCTATCCCATATGGCCTGCACCTCTGAGAGGCCCTCTTGGGGTATACCAGACACGAGTAGCTGCCCCAGCTGGATAGTAGAGAGGCTAGAGCCCCCGCGCACCCGGGTGGCGGAGCCAGCAGACCGCAGCACGCCCGCCCATTGGCTGAGCCGGAGGGCGGCGCTGCGGCCACCATCACCCGACCTGGAATCCAGCGGAACCGGAGCGAGGCCCGCTTTTGTGTTGCTGTTCACGGGGGTGGGGCTCCGAGCAGCCAGGCGGAGCCCTTCATTTGCGTACTCTCGTGTTTGGACTGAGGTTGTTGTCACTCGACCTCCAGGCGCGCACACAGACACCCCCCGCCCCCCGACTCCCTTTATTTCTCTTTCCCTCCCCCGCCTTTGACCTCTACAAGCTTCATACATCACCGAAGAGGTGCGAGAGAACCAAGGTGTCTCCAGCGCGCATGCTCCTATCCTGGCCCCATTGTCCTGGAATGGTAAAGGGGCGCCTTCCAGTTTCAAAATCGTGTGCTCATGAGGGTTTGGTGTTGATCACAAAACTGTCAAAATTCAGGGTCTATAACCCCCTCTTCCGCCATACCACCATTAAATCATTTATTAGATTCCAAGGGGGAGGAATTTGGCTTGGGGGACTCAAACTTTACAGGTCAAAGAACAGGGGCTTAGCGTGGGAGAGAAAGGCTTGGAAATAACTGACTCTTAAAGGAGTTTCTAAAATTCACAACCAGGGCAGGAGATCTGAGAGGATCGGCTGTGACTGTGCCCTCAGGCCCATGATGCAACTGTTCCTATTTGGAAATTTCTGGAAAGTAATGATGTTTAGGAGCGTGTGTGTGTGTGTGTGTGTGTGTGTGTATTTGTGCACATGCGTTTGTGTGTGTGTGTGTATTTAAATGGCAGGCTTTGGTAAGAAATGTCATAAAATGTTATTAATGTGTGTAGTGTTATGAAGACACTAAAATAATTCCCCCCCCCCCATGTGTAGTTTTGTCAAGAAAAGCACAAAGGATTTAAAGCTTGAGAAGCTAAGGGAGAGGGGGCTGAAATTTGGCATTTCTGTGGGCTAGTTATTTATTTACACTTCAGGGCTGGTCTGTGTCTTCTGCTACAGTAGCATTTAACCTTCCTTTGGGCAAAGGGATTGCTCTTTTTGATGCAGTTAAAACTCATAGGACAGCTTTACAGAATTTGGTTTTGCTCTTCTATTATGTGGGTCCCAGGGATTGAATTTGTGTCCTCAGGCTTGGCAGGAGTGCCTCTGCCTGCTGAGCCATCTTGCTGGCCCTTGCCGCAGTTTTTGGACTTGCTTGCTGCAGGAACTGGACTACTGTTCTTCAGTTACTGACATTTTTACCCTGTTTTAAATTTTCTGTAATCTATTCCTATGCAAATATTATAGTATTATAGGTGTGTGTGTGTGTGTATGTGTACTCGCGCGTGTGTGTATGTGTGCGTGCGTGTGCGTGATTGATGTCTGTAACAGTGACCATGTCCCTTACTTCTTCAGTGGGTTTCCTAACAAGAAACTTCCTTACATAATAATAATAGTACAATGATCAGAACCAAGAAATCAGCACAATAGATTATGTTAGACCTTTTGCAAAAATCTCATCATTTGGAGCTATTGAGATGGCTCAGACAGTAAAGGTGCTGGCCATGAAAGTCTGAGAACCCAGCCCACACAATGGCTGTCCTAGGAGTGCTCTTTGCTGGAGTGTTTTTTCTTCCTCCTTCCTGATCCAAGTAACACTTTGCATTTAATAGCAGTCTCACTTCAGTTTCTTTTTGTCTGTTCAATTCTTTAGTGTATTCACTTATTAATTTATCTTATCATATCACGTTTATTTATTTGTGTTGGGATGGTATGCATATGCCAGGGTGAGCTTGTGGAGGTCAGAGGACCACTTTTGAGAGTCATGCTCAGCTCAGTCCTCCACCAGGTGGGTCTCAGGGATTGAACTCATGCTGTCAGGCTTGGCAGCAAGCACCCTTACTGGCTGCGCCTTCTCAGTGGCATTTTTTTCCTTTTTTCTTCGTCTTAACAATAGTGACATTTTTGAAGAACATTAGGTTGGGCGGTGGTTTGATAGAATGTCTCTAAGATGAGTTGTTATTGTTTGGAGAGAAAAAATATGCAAATACCATGCCTTTCCCAATACATTCTATCTGGAGGCCAATGCTGGCTTATCCCTGTGTTACTGGCAAGGCTACTTGAAGTGTTTTTTTGACTGGAGTCATTAAGAAGAGGCACAAGGCACACAAAGGAAAAAGAATTTATACTATAAGATTTACTCTTTTATTAGTATGATAATATTTTATTAGGGTTTCTGTTGCTGTAAAGAGAAACCTTAACCGTAGCAACTTTTATAAAGGAAAACATTTAATTGGGTAACCTACATTTTCAGAGGTTCAGTCCATTATTATGGTGGGACATGGTGGCATGTAGGCAGACATGGTGCTAGAGGAGCCAAGAGACCTACATCTTGACCTGCTGGCAACAGGAAGTGGTCTGAGGCACTGGGAGGTTTCTTGAGCATAGGGGACCTCAAAGCCCTCCCCCACAGTAATATACTTCCTCCAACTAGGCCACACCTACTCTAACAAAGCCATACCTCCTAATAGTGCTACTTCCTATCAGCTTATGGAGCCAATTACATTCAAACTACTAGAGATACCATGACCAAAAGCAATCTGGGGAGGAAAGGATTCATATCAGCTTATGCTTCCAAGTGAAGGCAGGGATCTGAAGCAGGAACTATAATAGAGACCAAGTTCTGATGATCAACTTGTTCAACCTACTTTCTTACACCCAGGGCTATGTGCCCAGGGATAGAGCTGCCCACAGAGGCTGGGTGAGGGGGATCCTGGTAGGTGTCAGATGGGAAGCAAACCTCACGAAAGGATGAGAATGGAAACCCAGTGCAGATTGACTTAACCTGGATCAGACTTCGGGGAGTCTGATGTGGTTCACTGTCAGCATTTTGAAAACAGTACAATTTGGGGAAAAGAACAACTCCAGGCAACAATCAGTCCAGTTCCAGGCGCACAATAAAGCTTAAGATGTGACTATATAGAAACTCCTTTACAAAGTGCATGTGGCCATGAGGGTGGACTCTGTAGCTAAAAGACCTAGAATCTAGTGTAATCTCTGAACAATAAATAGAGGTCAGCAGGCCATAAAGTACATGTGACATCTCCCCTAAGGATGGGTAATCGTCTAGGGAGGAATAGCTGGGATAATTCTTCTGGGGAGTCAGGGTGAGGTCTGTCCCTACAGAGAACCAAAAAGCCCTCATGCCCCCTCCTGTCAATCCGTATTAAAGAAAATGCCCCACAGGCTGGCCCACAGGCCGATCTGATGACGGAGGATTTTCTCAGTTGAGGTCCCCTCTTCTCCCATGATCCTAGATTGTGTCACTGTGATCACAAGCAGAGGAAGCTGACCAGAGGCTTGTACTCAGAGGCCTTTTCTCTTCCTCCTTAGTTCCCCTCCCTTCTTCTCTTCACTCACCCCCTTTCTTTTCCTTTTCATCTTCCCCATCCCCTTTTCTCTTCCTCCTCTCTCCTCTTCCTGTTCCTTTTCCGTGTTCTCATGCAGTCCAGGCTAGCTTCCTCAGCCTCCAGAGTGCTGAGATTGCAGGCGAGCCCCATTATGGAACCCAGGGCTCAGTATGGTGAGTTCTCTACCAGCTGAGCCACAGTATGCCCCTGTCCTCCTGAGATTTTCAGCCTCCCAGCCCATGCCCGTGTCCTGCAGGAGTGGGTGTGGGCCAATGGGAGAACAGAGCTAGACCTTGTTTCTGGAGGTCAGGCAGGGGTGGCATCACCGTACCACCTGTGGTCTGCCCTTGCTCAATATGAGGAAAACCTCTTGTTTTCCTCAGATGTTTATGAGCGCGCTCAGCATGCTGTGGGCTTGATTTGAGTTTGTTGAACGACATGAAAACGGCTTATTAAATGGTGCATGGATGAACACAGCTATTATTCAGGTACACCCTGTGGTTCCAGTGCTGAGTTTGTATAAGATGGGAGTGATCACCAGAGAACCTTCAAAAAACTCTTTTGTGAGGCAGGTTTTCATGTGGGCTAGGCTGGTCTATAATTGTGGCGGGCCTTATACTCCTTAGCCTATCAGCCCTGGGATATGAGGCAGGTCCTACTGTGTCCCATCTGATCGGATGCCTACACACACTGTTTAGTGTTTGAGTGGGAGTACCATACTTAGGTCCTTGGGTTAAGTCCTTGGGCTTAGTAGATAGGAGGTACTGGTACATTCTCAGCACTGCCAAAACAAACAAACAAACAAAACCCAGCAGACCAAGCCGAACTCTCTCCTCAAATGTTTCTCCTTCATAAATGCTTTTTACTTATTTGAGAATTTCATACATTATAAATTGTATTTTAATCATATTCACCTCCAAATCCTCCCCATATCTCTCTTCAAACTTCATATTCCCTGTTGTAAATCCAGAGTCTAGTAAGTGCTGCCGATATGTGCATGCATGTGGGGCTTGTCCCCTGGAACCTGGGCACTATCAGGCTACAAGCCTGAAAAACAAACAACCAAAACAGATACTTGAATCATTCCCCACCCCCAGCTGTCAACTGCCAACACAGTATCTTGGCCGGCTGTGGGGTGGGTTTATTAGTCCTCCCCAATCTATTTCTCCCCTTTATCATTGCTTTCTTGTAGCTTTTCCAAATGGGCAGCCATTATTGTTACCTGTAGCCATCCTGCTGAGACTTGCAACTATGTAACTGTTACTTAGTTACACCTGACCTGCCAGCTTCTCCTATATCTGCCTTCCCAGTTCTGTTCCAGGCACCTGGTTATCACCAGCTCTGGCATAAGCCTGTGATTCAGTCCCGAACACCAAAAGGAAGAGACAAGATAGAGATTGGGGGCTGGAGAGATGGCTCAGGGGGTAAAAGTTCTCCCTGCACAAATGAGAGCTGCCTTTGGAACTCCTAGCCTGAAGAGAAAAAGCAGGGAGTGGCCATATGCCAGCCCTGAACCCCAGGGCTGTAGAGCCTGAAGACAGGAGTGTCCCTGGGGCTTGCTGGCTTCCAGCCTAGCTCCAAGGTCAGTGAGAGACCCTGTCTCAGAGGAATAGGCTTCTAATGGATTAATAAATAAATGATAACCCTAAAATGGAGGACATGAGGTTGGGAGGGAAACGTGGGAGGGGTTTTGAGAGAATAAGCATGATTAAGATGCATTGTATACAAGTATGAAATTTTCAACAAATAAATACTAAAAGAAAAAAATGATGGCACCCAGACCTCTTCCTCTGGTCCCTGAAGGTGCACCTTCTCAAAACCCCTTAAATATATGAATGAATAAGATTTAAAAGTGAATGAGTGGTTTGGCTATGCCCCCCCCCCCCCACTCTTACCTCCCAGTTCCCTGGTGTAGCCTGATCTGTCCCAGTTCCAGACGTGGTAGCCAGTGGGCATGTCTGCCTTGTCACGATGTTTTCTTTCCCTCTTCCCGGATGTCCTATAAATGGAATCCTACAGTGCAAAGTGCAAGATTGAAGTGCTTGGCTGTCTGCCCCTGGCTTTGTTTGCAACCATTGGCTGCTTTTAGCCTTGTGTGGGCTGCAGAGCTTATGCATTTGGGAAGTGTTTATTAGGGCTTTGATGAAGCTTCTTGTGAATGAAAGGGGCTGATCCTCAGCTGTAGCCCTGGCCCAGGAAATGGGTTTCTTCCTGCCCTTATGCATGTTGTATGGGAGAGTCCATGTCTTTGTGAGCCTTAGATAATCGTTTGCTTTAATTATTGCTTCCTCCAATTGAGTTTCAGCCCTCAGATCTCCCTAGACAGAACCAGACTAGACTAATGATGATAACGTTATTGGCACAGTTGACCCTGCATAGCTTTGCCTTCTGTGTTCCTGGACTCATAGTACTGGGGTAGGGACTGGGGGATGTAGGTCTTAAGTTTGTATGTTCTTGATTTTCCTTTTCTTAGAGCATTCTTGATATTTACTGTCTTTGTATATAGTTTTGTATCAAGCCTAAATCTTTTCTTTAGACTAAAAAGGGAATTGTAGTGAGATATTCATTCCACCCACACCTGCTGCACTGACCACGCCCATTGGGGGGTGGGAACAGGTGCGGACCTGGGAGAACTAGGTCTGGGGTCAATAACCCCAGAGGCTCTCTCTCTCTTGCTTCCTGGTCGGCGACATATAGCATCCAGAGGCATCCTTGGGATGGGAATCTGCTGGTGGTCATCTGTCTGTGTTGTAAGTGATTTCTCCCTGAATAAACATCCATCAGCCTATCTGTTTTCCCCTATTCTTATTTATTCCACGATAGGGGGAGGTGTCCACTGAGCTTAATTGGCCAATTTCATTAGAGTAGCAGTGACTACCTACAATAAACTGTCCCTTGTCCCCTCACGCCCACCCCAGGCCTGCTGACTCTTTATATTCCCTCATAGGTGGAGGGGTGGGGTGGATCACTGGATTTACCCCCTTGTAGCATGAAAAATAAATTACTCAGAGACTGATATTGGGGTTCAAGCTTCAAACTGAAGATTAGGAAAGCAAAGCAGTTGGGTCCTAGTTCTTACCTCTGCCTTACGCTGAGAGGCGATCCTAGCTCCACCAAACCTCAGACTGCAGTCCCAGACTGTTATGCTCTCCTCAGTGTGGCTGGAGAATCCTGAGACTCAATCCTTCCTATCCTCAATGTGGCTGGAGGATGAATCCCAGCTCTGAGACCCTGCTTCTGTTTTACATACCTCTTTAGTGCTGGGATTAAAGGTGTGTGATCCCAGGAACTGGGATCAATGGCATGAACTTTGTTACTCTTCACTCTTGTGTAGGCTATGGTGGCCTTGAACTAACAGAGATCTATCTACCTGAGTCCTGGGATTAAAGGTGTGCACCACCACTGCCTGATCTCTTTAGCTTGAGGCTGGCTTTGCTCTCTGAATCCTCAGGCAAACTTTAATAAATTATAAATAACATATCACCACACCTCCTCCCTGCAACATTCTAGCTGCTCCCTCCTGACCTCCCAGTCAGATGCATATGCCCATGCTTCATGGTCTTGGTGCTAGGGTGTACAGAGGGTTGAAGGGGGAACTCTTACCTGTGCAGTTCTAGAGAAGTAATCCATGCTGGGATGAGGCTTTCCTGGGATATGGCTGCTTTGGGGTCAGCCAAGGTGCTGTGCTCTGAAAGTAGTCCAATAAACTCTTTGGTTCTCCAAGTTGGACCATGGTGGAATTGTACTTTGGTTTGCCATTGGTGCCCATAAGGAAAGAAGGGTAGACTGCAACAGGATGTGGCTTCATGGGTGGTGGCCTTGCCTAGTGTGCTTGGAGTCTTGGGCTCTGTGTTGGGTGGGGGAGGGAGGGAGGCTCTCTGGGATTTGCTGGTCGGCTAGCCTAGTCTCATTGTGCTCTAGGCCATTTCCTCAGCACCCCCAAGATGTTTAGTCTCTAAATATGTTCTGCCCTGAAGAAGAGTTGAAAGTTGGCTGTAGTAATGACAATTGAAATTGAATTGTAATGTATTGAATTGAGGCTCAAAGCTTGGCTCCTCAGGAGAAATCATAGTCTTTGTGAAGGTGCCAGGAATGTAACATGTTTCAGCGGCTGAAGAAAAACAGTATGGCGGTTCATTATCAACACTAATAGAATTAACACAGTTGGGGCTGGGTTAAGAGTTTTAATGTGCAAGCATGAAGAACTGAGTTCGAATCCCCAGCATCCACGTAACAAGCGGGAATAGTCATGCTATATACCCCAGAGAGATCTCTAGGGCTTACTGATTGCCAGCCCATCTCTAGGTTCAGTGAGAGACTCCGTCTCAAGGGGATGAGAGAGAGAGTGACGAAGTGGAACACCCAGCATCCTCTTCTCTTTTCCGGGCTCATGCCCAGGGCATGTACTCAATATGCATGCGTATATACATGGAAGAACTGGAAATGGGGCTCAAGGAGATATGGCCATAGAAACGTGATTTGTAATCTCCCAATGGTAAAAGCTGTCTAAGTGACTGCCGTTAAATGATGGGCTCAGTGAAGATAATTTGCCCTTACAACAGAATATTATTCAGCCCTAAAAAGAAATGAGGACCTTTCTACCATGTGGATAAACTTGGAGGATAAAGGACTGCGTTCATTCAAAGTCTCTGCAGAGACAGAATGTAGGAAGGTGGGTTCTGGGCCCATGGAGGGGCTGTGAGAGGGACAGAGTTTCGGTTTGGAAAGGTGAGAAGGTTCTGTGCATGAATGGCTGATGGGGGTGCTGCACAGCCAGACACATGCTTTTTATTAATAAAAATTGCATACATATGTGTATGTGGTATGCATGTATCTCTGTGTGTGTTTCTATGTACACGCATGTGTGTGTGGAGGCCCAAGGTTGACATCAGGTGTTTGATTACTGCACCTTACATATTGAACTCCTGATTTTCCTGTCTCTACCTCTTGCATCCTGGGAGATAGATTTGTATCACTGTGCCCATTTATTTATTTATTTGTTTGTTTATTTATTTATTTTGTGATGCTAGCATCGAACCCAGTGTTTTGTTCACACTAAGCAAACACTCTACCACTGAGCCACACACCCCGAGCCACAGATGGAAGCTTTTAGGATGTTTTACGACAGTTAAAATTTGATTTTGCTTGTTTGTCACACTTATTCCTATGTCCCCTGAAATATATATAGAAGAAGAGGCAATTAGGAAGTTTTGAACAGTGAGATAATTGGAGAAAAGGCTAATGGAAGGAACTGGGCTAGAGTCCAGACTCCCATGGACGAAGTCATTGACACCAAACAAGAAGGCTGCTTAGCTGTTGAGGCTCAGGCTGTGCTCTCATTTGGAGGTCTCCTCTTTCCTCCAGAGTAGGATCGCCTTTCAAGTTGCAACAAAACCTGAAATAGTTATAGGTCCTGTAACCCTGTGAGAGGCTGAGGCAGGAGGATGGCAAGTGCAAGGCTAGCCTAGGCTACAGAGTGAGTTCAAGGAGAGCCTAGGTAACTTAATGAGATCTTGTCTCCAAATGCAATGCATATAAGTGTATGTGTATGTTGTCATGGTGGTAGAGCCCCTACCTAGAATCTACCAATGAAGGACTGAGGTGTATCTTGGTGATAGAAACCAGGCAAGTCTAAGGTTTCATTCCCACCATGCAATATGTAAATAAATAGGTAAGTAATTAAGTCATAAGTAAAATTATGTAAACCTATAATGAAGATAAATCACATTGATAACAAATGATGAAACAACCACTTCTTTGCTATGATATATGGCATTTTCAGAAAATATTTTCTTTTCACTCAAGTGGGTGCATATGCAACATGAACAGATTACTACCAAGCCCAGAAGAGGATGTCAGATCCCCTGGAGCAGGAGTTACAGTGAACCACCAACTTGTTGTGGGTGCATGGGAAATGAACTCAAGTCCTTTGCAAGAACAGCCAGTGCTGGCAGCTATTGAGCTGTCTTTCCAGCCCTAGGCATGGCATGGTATATGTGCCCTTGAAGTTGTTGTCTACTACTGTATCTGTCATAGACATAGACTGTATGGACTATGCTATTTTAGAGTGTGCTACATTGTGTCTCTTGCCAAGGACATTGGTTCCTTGGCTTCCTGTCAGCACCTTGAAGTTGGTGGTAGTAACTGGCAAATGCTGTGAATTAGGCCTCTTGCCCTCCCCTCCCTCAGGTGACTGTTGAACTTTTTCCAAGCGTGGAGTTGCTTTGGGGGCTACTGTTATTTTTCACAGACTAGCCAGGCACGTGCCAAGTGCTGTTTAAGTGTGGCTGTTATTGTTATTATTTTGTTTGGCAGTTTGTTCAGACAGAACTTGGACAGAGTCCTTGACCAGCTGTTTTGTTTTTTTCTTGTCTCTAGTTTGCCCGACCATCTGTAAGTCACATGGCTGCACAGCTGAAGGCCTGTGCTGCCACAAGGAGTGCTTAGGCAACTGTTCGGAACCCGATGATCCAACCAAGTGTGTGGCTTGTCGCAACTTCTACCTGGATGGTCGGTGTGTGGAGACCTGCCCACCCCCCTACTACCACTTCCAGGATTGGCGATGTGTGAATTTCAGCTTCTGTCAAGACCTTCACTACAAATGCAGGAACTCTAGGAAGCCTGGCTGTCACCAATATGTCATTCACAACAACAAGTGCATTCCTGAGTGTCCTTCTGGCTATACCATGAATTCCAGCAAGTGAGTCCAGTGTGTAGGTCTGGGGAAGGAGCTGGAAGCAGGTGATGTGGTTAAAGCTGTTAAAGAGGGCTGGTGAGCTCTTTTGCTGGATGCATCCCCAGCACCAAGTTTATTAGGCCTGGTGGTACACACCAGTAGTCCTACCATTTGGAAGTTAGAAGCAGGAGGATCCAAAGTTCAGGGTCATTCTTGACTGCAGAGTGAGTTCAAGGCCAGTATGAGCTCCGCAAAACCCTGTCTCAAAAAAAAAACAAAAAAACAAAAACCCAAAACAGAAACCTATACCACCCCAAGGAAACCACAAAATAACTGCTGTTTAGGACTGATGACGAAGCCTTATCAGTTCCAACTGTGCTAAACGAGAGTATACTGGCTAAGAATGAGGTTGCTGTTGATAGCCACCACTTACATCTTTTCAATTCCATATGTGTGTGTTCATCTGTGTGGGCATGTGTATGTACAGATGGGTACAGGCGAACATGTATATGTGCATGTGAGATTGTGTATGTGCATGCATGTGTGAGCAAGTGTGTACACATGCAGGAACCTGGGTGTGCAGGTGGGCATGTGCACATGTATGTGTTTGTGTTTATATGTGTGGTCACATTTGTGTGCAGGTGGGCATGTGTTTATATGTGTATATGTGGTCATGTATATGTGCCGATGTGTGTGTGTGTGTGTGTGTGTGTGTGTGTGTGTGTACCAGCTGCTGATATTGGATGTTTTCCTCAATAACTCTCCACCTTCTTACTTAGTTTTTAAATATTTTACTTTTACTATGTGTGTGTTATGTATGTACAGTGTCTGTATGTGCACGGAGGTGTCTGGGGAGGCCAATAGAGGGCATCAGTTTCCCTTGAGCTGATGTTATAGGTGAATGTGAGCCTTCGTGTGGGTACTGGGAATTGAACTCAGGACCTCTGGGAGAGCAGCAAGTTCTCTTGACCACTGACCCATGTCCCCATTCCCCACTTTATCTTTGAGTGAAGGTCTCTCACTGGATGTAGAGCTTAGGATATTCCTTGTCTACTTCCCTAGTGCTGGCTCTTTGTTGATGCTGGGGAAGCAAACCTAGATCCCCATGCTTGCGCAGCAAGTATTTTGCCAACTGAGTGATCTACCAGCTCTCAGTAGTGTGTGTTTTTTTAAACACTTTGTCCTCGTCTTTGGTGATGGGCTTGATCAGAAGGAGACATTTCTCTCAAACACGCCATTTCTGAATGCCGTGCTTACAGTTGAAGACGGAAATCTTTTGTTTCTCCTGCACCCTCGCTCCTCCCTGGAACTGTTACACCAGGAAGGTAGCTGTGTTGTTCATGTCCTACCCCACCTGACCCCAACACAAGCTGGGGACACACTGTCTTAAGGAGGGGCAGGTTACGCCTACGCTATTCCCAGAGCTTGGCTGTTCTTCCAAGATCAGCACCATCAAGCCGTTTCCTACCGCTTGGGTGAGAAACAGGTTTCTCTCCTTGGTGGTGAGTCAGGCTTCCTATAGCTACACCGCAGATGCTTGGTGCAGGGCCTCAGCTTCGTGAATGAGATAGTTTAATGTTTGGGACCCTCACCATGTTGTTGTTTTAAATCTCTTTCCTTGTTTTTGTGTTAGTGTTTAAGAGAAGTAGGATGGGGTGGGAGGGGGGATGTCCAGCAAAGAACAGAAAACCAAATCAGAAACAGACGCACATTGTGAGGCCTTGAGCTGACCTGCTGACGTCAAAATTCTTCCTTTCAGACTTGGGCATTAGCCAAGTGAGTGAGCAAAAGAGTGTTTTGATTTTGGTGGGAAATTTTATTTCCCTGGGTGGAAAAGAGCAAGAAGGAAAACAATCTTTATTTAAGCTCTCGTGAGTGTTTATGAAACCTGAAAGTACAATATGTTTTGTTTTGCTCTTTTTTTTAATTAAATAAATTAAAAAAAAAAAAAAACAAAGAAACAAAACGGCAAGTATTGTTGGCCCAAATAGACCTCGATAAATCAGTCTCTGTGTTGAATGGGACTTTATTTTTCATTTCGAGGGCAGGGGAAGGTTCAACAGGAAGCTTGGAGAAGGAAATATTGTTCTGCTTATCCATTTCAGTTTTTAAGAACAATTGTGGGTACTGATGGTTTCTGTCACGACCTTTGTGTAAAAGACATTGGCTTTAGGGCCAGAGCGTTTGCCCACCAGATAAAGCAGGAGTTTGGGTCACCAGAACCTGTGTGTATGCCAGGCTGTGTGGTGGCCCATCTGTCATCCTAGCCTTAGAAGGTGGAGACAAGGATCCTGGAGCAGGTTGGGTATCTACTGAGTTCAAGTGAGGGAGCCTACCTCAGTGTATCCGATGGAGAGCTGGTAAGGTGGCTCAGCAGGTAAAGGTGCTTGCCACCAAGCCTGACATCCTAAGTTTGAACTCTTAGGAACCCAGAAGGACAAAAATGACTCCTAAAGGTTGTCCTCTGGCATACTACATGCTGTGATGTGTACATGCCCACATAGTTACACACACACATGCACACACACATACACACACACACAAACATATATACACATACACATCTATCATATATCTGTCTATCAATCAATCTATCTATCATTTACCTGTCTATACATACACACATCTAATTATCAATCCATCAATACACACACACACACACACACACACACACACACACACACACACACACGATAGGGAATAGTTGAGGAAGACATCTAGCATCAGGTGTGGGCTTTCACACATAGGTGCACACATGCATATATAGCACATATACATATACATTCAAAAGAAGAAAAAGAAGACATAGGATTTAAATAAAAGGCTTTAAAAAAATGTTAACCATAGCCAAGATGATGACTCTCTGTACATTGTTGTGTTGTAGGTTTCTATATTGGTTCTCAACTCCTGTAGCTTTTCTGATGATGGCTGCGTGAGACACTGATCTATGAGTATGGCACAATGTCCTTAGAAGTCATTTTATTGTTATGTTTCTTTGGGTCTATGGTCTATCTATTCTCAGGTTCTTGGACACCTGACCACTGTCAGGCATGGGTTTCATCTCAGGGAACGGGCCTTAAATCCAACCAGATAGTGAGTGGTTGGTTGTACTTTTATGCCACTATAGCTCTGTGCTATTGTGCAGGCAGGTCACTGTAGGTGGAAGGGCCTGTAGCTGTGTTGGTGGCATGCAGAATACTTCCAATACCATGAACACTAGTCAACAAGAGGAAAGGTTCTATGTAAGCACCTGCTCGACTTCTCTGTGTTCAGTGACACATATTGCTGTGGTCTTCAGCAATTGTTTTTTTTTTTTTTTTTTTTTTTGTTCCTTTGGGGGTTCCCTTTCTGTGTCTTAACTATTTGAACAGATTCCTGGCTGAAGTTTCACTTGATGTGTAGAAATGTCTAGTTGAGGCTTTGTCTCCCCTGGTGATTCTACTTGGATTTCTTTCATGAATGTAATGTATACATTTTAAGAAGCTTCTGTGGTAGTAGGTTCCTATATGATTCCTTCAGTGTCTCTTAGTGTTGGCTGTTCCTGTCTGTATTTCCTCCCTCCCTTCCCTCCCTCTTCCTTTCCCCTATCCTTGAATCCTTCTGTTCTGCCTCTACTCCCCCATTCCCTCCCTCCATCCATAATTATATATTCATTTCTCCTTCCTTGAGGTACCCTTCCCCACTGGGGGATTGCTGTAAATTATATCCTTATATCCCTGTTCTCTCCAGGTCCTTTATCATGAAGGGGTGTTGGCTTTTGTCAAAGACCTTTTCTGCATCTAATGAGATGATCATATTTTTTTCTTTCAGTTTTTTTATATGTGGATTACATTAATTGATTTTAGTATGTTGAACCATCCTTGTATTTGTGGGATAAAAGCTATTTGATTAGGGTGGATGATCTTTTTTATTTGTTCTTAGATTCAGTTTTCAAGAATTTATTGAGATTACTTGGGTCTTTATGTGTTTAGGTGTCAGAGTAAGTGGGCTTGTAAAAAAAACACGGGCAACATTCTTTCTGTTTCTTTGAAAGTCTGGTAGGATTCTGTGCTAAAGTCAGTTGGCCCTGGAAGTTTTTATTATCATTTTGGATGGGAGGCTTTTAATTACTGCTTCTATTTTACTGTTTAAATTGCTTAACCAGTCTTGATTTAATTATTTAATTTTGGTGAGAGGTATATATGGAGAAAATTATCTTTTTTGTTTTTCCATTTTCTAATTCGGAGTACTGTTTTTTAAAGTGTATACTTACAATTCTCTGGATTTCCGTGTCTATAGTTATGGCCACCCTTTTGTCTCTGATTTTGTTAATTTGGATTTTCTCTCTATGCTTTTCTTTTTTTCTTCCCCCCCCCCCGTGAATTTGTTTAAGGGTTGCAAATGTGCTGTTAAGTATGAGATCTCTTCTTTTTTTTTGGGGGGGGGAATATTTTAATTTCTTTGATAATTTTTTAAAATTTAAATTGGAAACAAGCTTGTTTTACAAGTCAATCCCATTTCCCACACCCTCCCTTCCCCTTCCCTGTCTCCCCCAATCCCCATCCCATCTGCTCCCCAGGGAGGGTGATGCTTTCCATGGGGAATCTTTGAAGTCTGTCATCATCATTTGGAGCAGGGCCTAGCCCCTTCTCCACTCCCCACCCCCCATGTGTTTAGGCTGAGAGTGTATCCCTCTATGTGGGGTGGGCTCCCAAAGTCCATTCAGTAAACTAGGAATAAATACTGATCCACTACCATAGGCCCCATAGACTGCCTAGTCCTCCTAACTAACACCCACACTCAGGGGGGCTGGGTCAATCCTATGCGGGTTTCCCAGCTATTAGACTGGAGTCCATGAGCAGGTCAGAAGTTTCTGTGGGTTTCTCCAGCTTGACCCCTTTGCTCATCACTCCTCCCTCTCTGCAACTGGATTCCTGGAGTTCAGCTCAGTGTTTAGCTGTGGGTGTCTGCTTCTGCTTCTATCAGCTCCTAGATGAAGGCTCTAGGATGGCATATAAGATACCCATCAATTTCAATATCGGGGAAGGGCATTTAAGGTAGCCTCTCCAGGATTGCTTAGATTGTTAGTTGGGGTCATCCTTGTAGGTCTCTGGACATTCCCTAGTGCCAGATTTCTCTTTAAACCTATAATGGCTCCCTCTGTTATGGTATTATCTTTTCTTGCTCCTCTATTCTTTCCCTGCCTCAGTCTTCCTGCTCCCTCATGCTCACTTTCCCCCTCCTCTTTTCCTAACTCCCTCTCCCCTCCCCCTTCCCCCCCATGCTCCCAATTTCCTTGGGACATCTTGTCCCTTTCCCCTTCTCAGGGGGACCATGTATGTCTCAGAGTCCTCTTTGTTTCCTAGCTTTTCTGGTGGTATGGATTGTAGGTTGATAATCTTTTGCTCTATGTCTAAAATCCATATATGATTGTGTACATACCACGTCTGTCTTTTTGTGACTGGGTTACTTCACTCAGGATGTTTCTTCTAGTTCCATTCATTTGTCTGCGAATTTCAAGATTCCATTTTTTTTTTCCTGTTGAGTAGCACTCCATTGTGTAAATGTACCACATTTTCTCCATTCATTTTTTGGTTGAGGGGCATTTAGGTTGCTTCCAAGTTCTCGCTATCACAAATAATGGTGCTATGAACATAATTGAAAAGATGTCCTTGTTGTATAAATGTTCATATTTTGGGTATATGCCTGAGAGTATAATTACTGGATTATGAGGTAGATTGATTCTCACTTTCCTGAGAAACTGCCATACTGATTTCCAAAGTGGCTGTATGAGTTTGCACTCCCACCAACAGTGGAGAAATGTGCCTCTTTCTTCACATCCAGCATAAACTGTCTTTGGTGCTTTTGATTTTAGCCATTCTGACAGGAGTAAGATGGTTTCTCAGAGTTGTTTTGATTTGCATTTCCCTGATGGTTAAGGATGTTGAGCACTTCTTAAGTGCCTTTCAGCCATTTTGGATTCCTCTGTTGAGAATTCTCTATTTAGTTCTGTACCCCACTTTTTTATTGGATTATTTGGTGTTTTGGTGACTAGCTTCTTCAGTTCTTTGTATATTTTGGAGATCAGCCCTCTGTCAGATGTGGGGTTGGTGAAGATCTTTTCCCATTCTGTGGGCTACCGTTTTGTCTTGTTGATTGTGTCCTTTGCCTTACAGAAACTTTTCAGTTTGAGGAGGTCCCATTTATTAATTGTCGATCTTAGTGTCTGTGCTACTGGTGTTTTGTTCAGGGAGTGGTCTCCTTTATCAAGTAGTTCAAGGGTATCTGCCACTTTCTCTTCTAAGAGGTTCAGTGTGGCTGGATTTATGTTGAGATCTTTGATCCATTTGGACTTGAGTTTTGTGTCTGGTGACAGATATGGATCTATTTGAAGTCTTATATACACCAGCATCCAGTTATGTTAGCACCATTTGTTGAAGATGCTTTCCTCCTTCCATTGGATAATTTTAGCTTCTTGTCAAAAATCAGGTGTTGGTAGGTGTGTGGGTTAATATCAGGGTTTCAATTCGATTCCATTGGTCTACCTGTCTATTTTTGTGCCAATACCAGGCTGTTTTCAGAACTATAGCTCTGTAATAGAGCTTAAAGTCGGGGATGGTGTTGCCTCCTGAAGTTCCTTTATTGTACAGGGTTGTTTTGGCTATCCTGGGTTTTTTGTTTTTCCATATAAATTTGATTATTATAATTTCAAGGTCAGTGAAGAATTGTGCTGGGATTTTAATGGGGATTGCATTGAATCTGTAGATTGCTTTTGGCAAGATTGCCATTTATACTATATTGATCCTACTTATCCAAGAACATGGGAGATCTTTCCGTTTTCTGGTATCTTCTTTACTTTCTTTCTTTAGAGCCACAAAGTTCTTATTATATAGGTCTTTCACTTGTCTGGTAAGCGTTACCCCAAAATATTTTATGTTGTTTGTGGCTACTGTAAAAGATGATGTTTCTCTGATGTTTTTCTCAGCCCCTTTATCATCTGTATATAATAGGGCTACTAATTTTTTTTTTTGAGTTAATCTTGTATCCTGCCACTTTGCTGAAGATGTTTATGAGCTGTAGGAGTTCCCTGGTAGAGTTTTTCGGGTCATTTATTATATCATCTGCAAATAGAGACAGTTTGACTTCTTCCTTTCCAATTTGTATCTCCTTGATCTCCTTTTGTTGTCCTATTGCTCTATCTAGAACTTCAAGTATTGAAGAGATAGGGAGAGAGAATGAACAGCCTTGTCTTGTTCCTGATTTTAAAGGAATTGTGTTGAGTTTCTCTTGATTTAGTTTGATGTTGGCTGTTGGTTTGCTGCATATTGCTTTCATTATGTTTAGGTATGTTCCTGTTATCCCTGATCTCTCCAAGACCTTTATCATGAAGGGATATTGGATTTTGTTGAAGGCTTTTTCAGCATCTAGGGAGATGATCATATGATTTTTCTTTTTCAGTTTGTTTATGTGGTGGATTACATTGATGGATTTTCTTATGTTGAGCCATCCCTGTAACCCAGGGATGAAGCCTACTTGGTCATGGTAGATGATTTCTCTGATGTGTTCTTGGAATTGATTTGCCAGTATTTTTATTGAGTATTTTACATCAATGTTCATGAGGGATATTGGTCTATAGTTCTCTTTCTTAGTTGTGTCTTTGTGTGGCTTCAGTCCCAAGGTAAGTGTAGCCTTGTAAAATGAGTTTGGCAATGGCCCTTCTGCTTCTATTGTATGGAACACTTTAAGGAGTATTGGCATTAGCTCTTCTTTGAATTTCTGGTAGAATCTTGCACTGAAACCATCTGGCTCTGGGCTTTTTTTTTTTTTTGGTTGGGAGACTTTTGATGATTGCTTCTGTTTCATTAGGGGTTATAGGTCTATTGAAGTTGCTTATCTGTTCTTGATTTAATTTTGGTAAGTGATAGCTATCCAGAAATTTGTCCTTCAGATTTTCGAATTTTGTGGAGTACAGGTTTTCAAATATGACCTAAGAGTCTCTGGATTTCTTCAATGTCCGTTGTTATGTCCCCCTTTCATTTCTGGTTTTGTTAATTTGTGTGTTCTCTCTCTGTCTTTTGGTTAATTTGGATAAAGTTTTGTCTGTCTTGTTGATTTTCTTGGAAGAACCAACTCTTTGTTACATTAATTCTTTGTATTGTTTTCCTGTTTTCTACTTTTTTGATTTCAGCCCTCAAATTGATTATTTCCTGGCATCTAGTCCTCTGGGGTGAGTTTGCTTCTTTTTGTTCTAGAGCTTTGAGTTGTGCTTTTAATTCTCTAGTGTGAATATTCTCCATTTTCTTCACGAAGGCACTTAATGCAGTGAACTTTCCTCTTAGTACTGCCTTCAAAGTGTCCCATAAGTTTGAGTATGTTGTGTCTTCATTCTCATTGAATTCTAGGAAATCTTAAATTTCTTTCTTTATTTCTTCATTGACCCAGAAATGGTACAATTGCACATTGTTCAGTTTCCATGAGTTTGTAGGGTTTCTGCAGTTTGTGTTGTTACTGAATTCCAACTTTAAAGCATGGTGGTCTGATAAGATACAGGGGGCTATTCCAATTATTTTCTGTCTGTTGAGGTTTGCTATGTTGCCGATCGAGTATGTGGTCGATTTTAGAGAAGGTTCCATGTGGCCCCGAGAAGAAGCTATATTATTTTGTGTTTGGATGGAATGTTCTGTAAATGTCTGTTAAACCCAATTGGGTCATAACTTCTGTTAGTTCCTTTGTTTCTTTGTTAAGTTTCTGTCTGGTAGACCTGTCTAGTGTTGAGAGTGGGTTGCTCAAATCTTCCACTATGAGTGTATAAGGTTTTATGTGTGATTTGAGTTTTTTTTTACGAATGTGTATGCCTTTATATTTGGGGCATACATGTTCAGAATTGAGATTTCATCGTGATGGATTTCTCCTACGATGAATAGGAAATGACCTTCTTCATCTCTTTTGATTGATTTTAAAGTCTAACTTGTTAGATATTAGGATAGCTACACCTGCTTGTTTCTTTGGTCAATTTAATTGAAAAACCTTTTCCAAACTCTTAACTCTGAGGTAACGTCTGTCTTTGAAGTTGAGGTGTATTTCTTGTATGCAGCAGAAGGATGGGGGGGGGGTCTGTCTTCCTATCTATTCTGTTAGCCTATGTCTTTTTATAGGCGAGTTAAGACCATTAATATTGAGGGATATTAATAACTATTGATTGTTAATTCTTGTTTGTTTTGGATTTGTTGGTGGTGGGTATTGTGTGTGGATCCCCCCTCCCCTTTTTTTTTTTTGGCTGTTGGTAAAGTTAGATTACCTATTGCCTATGTCTTTGTGTATGTATCTGACTTCATTGGGTTGGAGTTTTCCTTCCAGAACTTTCTGCACGGTTAGATTAGTGGATGTGTATTGTTTAAATCTGGTTTTTGTCATGGAATATCTTGGTTTCTCCATCTATAGTGATTGACAGCTTTGGTGGGTATAGTTGTCTGGGCTGACATCTGTGGTCTCTTAGTGTTGATAGAATATCTATCCGTTTCTTTCTGGCCTTCAGAGTTTCCATGGAGTAGTGAGGTGTAATTCTGATAGTTTTGCCTTTATATGTCACTTGGCCTTTTTGCTTTGCTGCTTTTAATATTCTTTCTTTATTCTGTATGTTTGGTGTTTTGATTATTATGTGGTGAGTGGACTTTTTTTTTTTTTTTTTTTTTTTTTTTTTTTTTGGTCCACTCTATTTAGTGTTCTGTAAGCTTCTTGTACTTTCATTGGCATGTCTTTCTTCAGGTTAGGAAAGTTTTTTTTTTTTTTTTCCTATGATTTCGTTGAATATATTTTCTGCACCTTTTAGTTGGGTTTCTTCACCTTCTATATCTATTATTCTTAGGTTTTGCCTTTTCATGGTGTCCCATATTTCCTGGATATTTTGTGTCAGGTATTTGTTGGACTTAAGACTTTCTTTGGTCAATGAATCTATTTCTCCCAGTGTATCTTCAATGCCTGAGATTCTCTCTTCCATCTCTTGTATTTGGTTGGTTATGCTTGCATCTGTTAGTTCCTGATAATTTCTCAGATTTTCTATTTCCAGCATTCCCTTGGACTGTGGGTTGTTTTTTTTTTCCCGTTTTGGGTCTCTATTCAGCTTTTAAGCCTTCCTTGCAATGTTTAAATTGTTCCTTGCAATTTTTCATTTGTCTTTTCTCTGTTTCTTGAATTTTTTTATTCGTTTTTTTTTCTCTTCCATTTCCTTAATGGATTTTCTCATTACCTCTTTGAGGATCTCTATCATCATCATAAAGGTGTTTTTAGGGTTGTTGTCTTCTGCTTCATCTGTGTTTGGATGTTCAGTTCTTGCTGGTATAGAGTCCCTAGACTCTGGTAGAGTCATGTTGATCTTTCTGTTGTTGACTGTTTTCTTATACTGTTGTCTATCCATTCCTTCTTCCAGTGTGTATCAGTAGGGTCTCCCCTTCTCCTGGTGGGTACAGGACCAAGGTTCTCTTCCCGTGTGTGCAAGCAGGTCCAATACTCGGATGGTTTTCCTCTTCCAGTGGGTGGTGGTGGGACTCCTGCAGGTAGAGGTGGGACTAGATCGCTGGCAGACTCTGGATGGGCCGGTCCTCCACAGCATGCTCCCTGGCATGCAGTCCCCAGTCCTCAGGGGGCTCCAAATCAGGGCCCTGGAAGGCAGGCTGGAAACCTAATTTCAGTTTTTTAATGGAACTTAGAGCTATGAAGTGCCTTTATTGTTTATGTAAGTTTGTGTATGATGTGCTTTCATTTTCATTTAATTCTAGTAAGTCTTTAATTTCATTCTCAAATTCTGTCTTGACTCATTTTTCATTTGGTAGAGAGTTGTTCAGTTCCCATGAGTTTGTAAGCTTTCTGTTGTTGAAATTGAGCTTTAATCCTTGATGGTTTGATTGGATGCAGGTGTTATTTTTGAGTTTCTGTGTCTGTTGGACTTGCTTTGTGTCTGTATATATTCTGTATTTTGGAGAAAGTTCCATACGTTTCTGGGAAGAAGGTATATTCTTTTGTGTTTCAGCAAAACTTTTTGTAAATCTTTGTTAGGTACATTTAGTTTACAACATCAGTTAGCTCCAGTTCTTCTCATTTTAGTTTTTGTGTGGATGACCTGTCTGTTGGTGAGAGTGGGCACTGAAGTGTCTCCTATCACTGTGTGAGGGTAGATGTGCGACTTAAATTGTCGTAATACTTCTTTTATGAACTTGAATGTTAAGAATCGCAGTGACTTCTTGACGGATTTTCTGTGGTAAGTATGTAGTACTCTTCTCTGTCTCTCCTGATTAGTTTTGGGTTGAAATCTAAGTGGTGAGTATGTAGTACCATTCTCTATCTCTTCTCATTAGTTTTGGTTTGAAGTTTATTTTGTCAGATATTAAAATAACTACACTGGCTGGCTTCTTAGGTCCATTTGTTTGGAACCTTTTCCCATCCTTTTACCCTGAGGTAATATCTGTCCTTGATGTTGAGGTGAGGTGTGTTTCTTAGATGCAGCCAAAGGATGGGTCCTGTTTTCACATCCTTTTTGTTAGTGTGTGTCTTTTTATTGGAGAATTGAGACCATTTATATTGAGAATTATTAGTGAGCAGTGTTTTTTGATTCCCATTGTTTTGTTGTTATGATGGTGTTTCCCCTTATTTGATTTGCTGTTTTGGTATTACTTATTCCTCACGTTCTCTTGGTTGTTGTGTCCTCTTTAGGTTGGCATTGACTTTTTGGTGCTTATAGGGCTGGATTTATGATAATACTGCTAAAATTTAGTTTACTCATGGAATGTCTTTCTTTTTCCATCCCTTGTGATTGATCGTTTTCCTGGACATAATATTCTGTGGTCTTTTAGAATCTGTAGAACATCTGTGTAGGACCTTCAGGGTTAAAGAATCTCCATTGAAAAGTCAGGTCTAATTCTAATACAGCAGTGTTACTTAACCTGTGGGATGCAACCTTTGGGGGTGTGTGTCACATATCAGATATCTTGCATGTTAATATTTACATTATGATTCATAACAGTAGCAAATTTACAGTTAAGAAGTAGCAATGAGCTGGGGGTTGGTGGTGCATGCCTTTAATCCCAACACTGGAGAGGCACAGGCAGTTGGATCTCTGTGAGTTTGAGACCAGCCTGGTATACAGAGCTAGTTCCAGGGCAGGCTCCAAAGTAATACAGAGAAACCCTGTATCGGAAAAAAAGGCAAAACAAAACTTTATTTGTGTGTATTGTGAGCATGTGGTGATCAGATGACAATTTGCAGCCCTCAGTCCTCTTTTCTCACCTTGTGGGTTCCCAGGACTGAATTCCAGTTTGCGGGCCTGACTGCAAGTACCTTTACCCTTTGAGTCATCTCTCCAGCTAATGCCTGGCATTTTTATGTGGGTTCTGAGGGTCTAACTCAGGTTCTATTGACAGAGCCATCTCCCAATCACTGGGCAATGATATTTTTTTGGTGGGGGGTAGGATACTTGGCTATTCTAAGTATGTGGAAGGCATTTGACAACATCTGGAGATATTTTTAGTTGTGGCAACATGGAGATGGGATGCTCTTGGTATTGAGTATAGCTTGAGAACCCTGCTCTGCATCGTATACTGCCCATGGTCACCTTATTGCCTCTGTGAAGAAATACTTGGTTTCAATTATTCAAAGCGCTGTGTCAATGCCTTTTCTGTTACTATGATAAAACACTGATCAAAAGCAACTTAGGGGAGGACATGTTTGTTTTGACTTATATTGTCTGCTCACAGTCTATCCCTGAGGGAAGACAGGCAGAAACCTCAAACAGAAACTATAGAGCAGTGGTTCTCAGCCTTCCAAATGCTTCGACCTTTAATACAGTTCCTTGTGTTGTGGTGACCCCCATCCATAACATTATTTCATTGCTACTTTATTACTGTAATTTTGCTACGGTTATGAATCATAATATAAATATCTGATATGCAGGAAATCTGATGTGTGATCCCCAAAGGGGTTGCGACCCACAGATTAAGAACAGTTGCCAAAGAGCAATACTGCTTGTTGGCTCAGTTTCTGGCTCATATACAGTGACTTTTCTTAATACAGCTCAGGTCCACCTGCCTAGGGAATGGTGCCACCCACAGTGGGCTGGGCCCTCCCACATCAATCAATAATCATGCTGACTCCCCACAGTATGGTCATGGGCCAGTCTAACCTAGGTAGTTCTCGACTGAGACTCCCCCAAGATGACTGTAGGCTGTGTCATGCTGACAGCTGAAGCTGACTAGGACACATGCTGAGCTAAGCAAATCTACCTTAGAGTGATTAAGTTTGCCACTGGTTCCCCATGAAACATGCTGTATTCCCAACTGTGGGTGAAGGAGTCCTGTTCACCTGATTGATCTTATTCTCTCTTTCTGGTCCACTCTCAGCTTGATGTGTACCCCATGTCTGGGACCCTGTCCTAAGGTCTGCCAGATCCTGGATGGCGAGAAGACTATTGACTCTGTGACATCTGCCCAGGAGCTCCGAGGCTGCACTGTGATCAATGGCAGCCTCATCATCAACATTCGAGGGGGCAGTGAGTACTCCCAGTAGGGCCCCCCACTTGCTGTGCTCCATGAGCAGGGAAGAGCACACCTCAGGGTATCCATACATTCCCCTCCCAACTTTCATGGCCATATTCACTTGAGTCCTGTGATCTCAACTTCTCAGGAGGCTGAGGCAGGAGGATTGCTTGAATCTAAGGAGTTCAGACCAGCCTGGGTCGAAAGAAAGAAAGCATAACAAGCAAACACAGTGATACCTCCTTCATCGGCCCTCTAAGTAGGAGACTCATACCAGGAGGTGGCTCAAAATCCAAAATGAGAAGTTCCTGACTTCACATCTGCTGAGAATTCTATTTTCCAATCTGCATCAATAATCTGCATTTTTATTTTTCATTTTTTGTGTATGAGTGTTTTGTACACATTTATGTATATATATGCCATATGTGTGTGGTGTCCACAAAAGCCCCAAGTGGGCACTGCAGTTACATGTGGTTGAGAGCTGCCATGTGGGTGCTGGGAACTGAGCCCAGGTCCTCTGCAGGAGCAGAATTCTCTTGACTACTGCTGGGCTATCTCTACAGCCCCAGAATCTGTATTCTGACTGATGTGCACCGAGTCTGCTATCCCATGCTCATTATGCCAGCACTCAGGAGACAGAAGTAGAGGAGTTCTAGTTTGTGAGTTTGAAGTCAGCCTAGGCTGCGTGAGACCCCAGGTCAAAGAAATGAAGACACAGCTTCCAAGCTAGAATGGGTAGGTTGGTAGGCGGACTGCTTTCCTACCATTCAAGTTCCAGTCCTCAGTGCTATGCCTGTAGGGCACACTGGTGAGATTGAAGCTCTAGGAAAGTGGAGGCTACAGAAATTCAAGGGTATCTTTAGTTAGATAATAATTTTGGCTACATGAGAGTTTGTTTGTATTATAGATTTGCTTCAAACTCACTATGTGGCCATCGGTGATTTTCCACACCTAATCCTCCTGTTGTCACATCCTGAGAGCTGGCATAACAGGAGGGTAGGAACACACACACAGATACACATACACACACACAGCAGGAGGGCAGGAACACACAGACAGACAAACACACATAGATACAAACAACAGGAGGACAGGAACACACAGACACAAACACACACACACACACACACACACACACACACACACACACACACACGCTGGATAAAATATTCTGCAGACATTCATGGGTGTTTTCTGTTTTTTGTAGACAATCTGGCGGCTGAGCTGGAGGCTAACCTTGGCCTCATTGAAGAAATTTCAGGGTTCCTAAAAATCCGGCGTTCCTATGCTCTAGTATCGCTTTCTTTCTTCCGGAAGCTCCATCTGATTCGAGGAGAGACCTTGGAAATCGGGTATGTGAACCTGGCTGTGTTTGTAGCTGCCAACCACAAGACTCATGAATGAAGCAACATAGGGATGGGGAGGTGGTTCACCCAGTAAACTGCTTACTTTGCAATGTGAAGACCTGAGTTTGATCACAAGTTTAAGAAAAATGGTCAAGCTACTAGAGTTGGGGAGAAAAGACAGGTGGGTCCCTGGGGCTCTCTGGCCAGCCAGTCCTCACCTACTTATCAGGTTGGAGGTCAGTGAGAGACCCTTACTCAGAAACAGGGTGGATGAGGTGTAAGGGATGGGCAACCAGTTTTTCTCTGTCCTTCACACTCATCAGCACATACATGCACATGCACCCATGCATGTATGAGTGTGTACACATGCGTGCATGCGCGTGCGCACACACACACACACACACACACACACACACCTCCCTTAGGACTTTTCTTTTAAAAAACCCTTCTGAACCAAAATGAGGCATCTGTTAGATGACAGGGCACTCTTGCATATCCATCCAGCCAAGAGACAGAAAGTCTACTCTACAGTCTTCTTGGGGGAAGCCAGAGGGTGCAGGCTGGGATTTGCTAATGGCCTGTGCATCTGTCATAGCTACACAGAGAATGGAGTGTGATAAATACCTGGTCATGGCCATGTTTGGAAACTGCTTGGCTCTGTCAATACAAAAATCCCTCCTCTCACCTCAATAGAATAAGAGATAGTTTTTTCTGGAGCCAATTATGAGTAGCATGGCCCAGGAATACTGATAAAGGTTATCCCAAATTACATATTCCAATGTGGTAACAGTCTCATGAAATTTTTATACTAATAGAACAGAAAGTCACAAACTAAGTCACTTTTAAAAGATGTTGGTAGAAACATCAAAGAGGCGATTAATAGCAAACCAGAGGAACCTCTGCTATAGGCCGCAGCTGTCATCTGATGACATTCTTAGCCTTTTAGTTGATGGAAACTAATGGTCTGCTACACTAGTACATTCCAAAAGACTTACATGCTAGCCACAAGGATATTTGGGCTATTAAGACACAGAGTGGCTTTTAAGGGGGTTAAAGACAGACCAGGATAAATTGTAATTAGGCTTTGGATCTGCAACTCTCCAACTTTCCACAGTTATTGAAGCATTGTAGAAGGTTCAATATAAGGTGCTGTGTCCATGGTGTCCCTGCCCCTCCTCCCCCAAGAACTTTTGTTCACCATCCTGTTCAGGTAGACCACACCTACTCTTTGTTGAGATGCTTATCTTTCCTGGCTCCTGGAATTCCACCTACTCAAGGTATTCTCCCAGCCACCCCCAGGTGTCCTTTCTCATTTCCCTTGGTCTCCATTTCTTTCCTGAGTTGGCAGTGTGCGCTCCCAGCCATGGCCTGTGTCTTCGGATCTTGCCCTACATAAGCTTAAATAAATATTCAGTCCTGATTCTCTTCTCATCCATCACCCCAAGCCAGCCTCTGAAGCATGCCTCTCTGGGAACCTTAGATACAGCAAGTGGCCTTCTGTAGAACCCCAGTTATCAGTCCTCATTTTGAGGATCCACCTTTGCTCTTCTGTCCTCCAGGTCCCATAGACCCTGCTTTACACTGCTCAAACAAACAGGAGTCTGATGTGTGGCATTTTGAAAAGTAGATAGCATTGAAACATGCAATGGAAAAGTTAGATTCTGTTTCTCACTGGCACAAGAGGGGTGGGTCTCTTGTCCCCAGTCTCATAGCTGTCAAACCATCAGCAAATAAGGGAAGGGGCAAAAAGACATGCCAGTCTACACTGTATCTTAAAGCAGAGCCACACAACTGGGCACTTGGGAGCAGGCAAGTCTCAAGGCCAGCCTGGCCTGGCCTGGTCTAAGGCCAGCCAGGGATGCAGAGTGAGACTGTTTAAAACAACAAACAAACAAACGAACAAAGCAGGAGCACAACACAAAACCAAACCAAACATGATGGAAACCCTCCATACTTTTTTGTCCCCAAACTTGATTTCTGGTTTTATTTTTATTGTTAGACCTGGGTCACAATTTCACCCCCTCCAAAACGCAGTCTGACCCTCACTCCCGCTTCCTCTCTACCTCTTCCTCCTCCTTCATTTTTGCCTCCCCCTCCTTCCCCAGCTCCTTTTCTTCTCCCTGTTATTTAGCCATATTGGTAATTGCATATAGTGCTGGTGTATGCTAAGCAAACAGCCTACCACTGAGCCACACCCCCACCCCTCACTGGGGGATTCTAGGAGAGTGTGCTTCACTTACTTGACCATGAAAATTTATCAACTTCCTTGTTTTCCCTAGTCCCAAAGATAATTTTTGAGTCTGTGCCAATAAAATGGCTAGGACTGGGCTTGTAGCACTGAAGGAGGTCAACTCCAGGCATGGCCCTGGCTATCCAGTTTTAAAATTTTTATTTATGATATATAAAATTAATTTTTGAGAATTTCTTATATACACATAATATATTTTGATCATAATCAGCCCCTGTACCTCCCTCTTATTCCTGATAGATCCACCCCACCCTTGCTCCCTCTCAAGTTCATTTATTCTTTTTTAAAGCAAAATTATAACCCACTGAGTGTATGTTGTGGTCCCTGTCATCTCAGCATTGAAGAAGATGAGGTGTGGAGTAACTAACAGTATGTGTCTGTAGGAACTATTCTTTCTACGCCTTGGACAACCAGAACCTCAGGCAGCTCTGGGACTGGAGCAAACACAACCTCACCATCACTCAAGGCAAGCTCTTCTTCCACTACAACCCCAAACTCTGCTTGTCAGAAATTCACAAGATGGAAGAAGTTTCCGGAACTAAGGGCCGCCAGGAGAGAAACGACATTGCCCTGAAGACCAATGGGGATCAGGCATCCTGTAAGTCTCTATCCTTATGTCCCCTGCTCTCTTTCAGCTACTGCCCTACCCCCCAGGGAAGTGCCATTGTCCTTTGTTGAACTATAGCTTTCTGTGAGAAGAGTTTTAAAATACCAAAGGCAGGTGTGTATGTGTACATATGTGTACACGTGTGTGTGTGTGTGTGTGTGTGTGTGTATGCCTGTGTGTGCACATGTGTATGTGTGCACATGTGTATGTTTGTACAGGTATGTGTGTGTGTGTGTTTGGGGATAGATGTGCATGTGTCTGTGAAGGACAGAGGTGTCATTTCCTTCTTTTCTTTTTTGTTAGTCAGGGTTTCTCACTGCCTGGAGCTCACCAATAGGCTTTGTGGGCTGGTCAGAGAATCACAGGGATCTGTCTTTCCTACTTTTTCCACTGCTGGGGTTAGGATTGTGCACCACTATCTTACTCAGTGTCCTATTGTTGTGAAGAGACACATGAACAAGGAACCCTTACAAAGGAAAGCATTTAATTGGGGCTGGCTTACAGTGTCAGAAGCTTAGTCCATTATCATCATGGTGGGGATCATGGCAGCAGATGAGAAGGCAGACATAGGCAGGCATGGGGCTGAGCGCTTACATCCTGATCCATAGGCAGCAGTAGAGAAGAGAGAAACTGGTCAAGGCAAGAACTCAAGGCAGAAACCTGGAGTTGGGAACTGAAGCGGTGGCCATGGAAGCTGTTTATTGTCAGCTAACTTTCTTATATAGCCTAGAGCTACCTACCTAGGGATGGCTCTGCCCACACTGGGCTGGGCCCTTCCTACTTCAATCATCAATCAAAACAACAACAACAAAATGCTTCACATACATGACCAGAGGGCAATCTGATGGGAGAAGTTCTTCAGTTGAGGTTCCCTCTTCTCAGGTGTGTCTAGCTGACAGCTAAGATTAGCCATCATGCCTGCACATATATGAGCATGCATACACACACATAAAAAAGAGCTCAGAATGGCTGACTAGTTGTCCTTTTTTTTGCATTGGCAAAAATCCACTATTGGCATGGATCATCCACTATTCAGTAGAGCATCTTATTTCTTTGTTGGTCTGCTGACTTCCCACTTTTCAAACTCAGCAAGACCAACGTGGGTGAGACCCATGTAAGAAATAGCAGATTATATGCACTCTGTGTTTTAATTTTCAAGTGACACAATCTAGAATCACCTGGAAAGATAATCTGAATTGAGGGATTGTCCAGATGAGGTTGGCCTGTAGGCATGTCTATGGAGCATTTTCTTGGTTGGTGATCATTTTGGTGGTTTCTCTCTGGCCTGGAGCTCACCAAGTAGGCTTTGCTGGCTTGGGGTTTGACTGTTAATTGGCGAAGAGCCATTTCATGGACTGGATCTGGAACAACATGAGAGTGGAGAAAGCTAGCAGCAAGCAGGCGTTACCTATGCATCCCTCTCTCTCTGGTATTGACTATGGGTGAAGAGATATAACTAATGCCTTGAGTTGCTGCCCAATTTCCCTGAAATGATAGACTCTGACCGAACAAGCAACCAAACAACTCTTCCTCTCTTAAGTTGCTTTTTGTCAATTATTTTATCACAGCAACAAAATAAAACTAGGATTCCTTCTGTCCCTCTGTCTAAACCCTCCCCAAGAGGCTGGAGACCAAAAACTTTGCTCTCAACTGTTCAGTACTCCCAATTGCCTGACTTGTTTTCTCTTTCTAGGTGAAAATGAGTTACTTAAATTTTCTTTCATTCGGACATCTTTTGACAAGATCTTGCTGAGGTGGGAGCCCTACTGGCCCCCTGACTTCCGAGACCTCCTGGGATTTATGCTCTTCTACAAAGAGGCGTAAGTAAAAGGAGGTGGACTATCGGGTGTGCTCCTTGTTTCAGGGACAGACAGAGCCCATAAGGAAGGGTTTATCTTGGCTCACAGCTTGTGTGGTAGGGTTGTCATGGCAGCAGGAGCATGAAGCGGCTGGATACATTGCATCCTCAGTCAGGAAGTGGAGTGCTCAACTCACACTCTTCTCTAAAACAAGACAATATTTTAGTGTGTTATTTTGAATTTTCATATATTTATGTAGTATATTTTGATCATATCCATCCACCATTTTTTCCCTCCAATATCTCCTAGTGTGCCCATCCCATTTCCCTCTCAGCTTCATGTCCTCTCTGTGTTGTTGTTGGCAACCCCCTGAATCCAGTTAGGGTTGCCCATATGTGCATGCTTGTGGAGCCATCCACCTGAGCACCAGCCACCTGCCAGTGTCCAGGTTTCCAAAAAGGGGAGTGACTTAGACTCCCTTAGCAGCTACATGCTACTCCTCTGCCAGGAGAGGACCTCGGAGCCCTCCACCATCCATGCTGGAATGGGGACTGGCTTGATCTAGTGCAGGCAACCATAACTGGTCAGTGTTCATGAGTGCAGTGTTTAGAAGTCCCCATCATCCTTTCATACTAGAGATGCACCTGTCCCTGTCTCCTAGTGCCAGGCTTCCAGAGGCTGAGCACCACACCTGGTCTTTGCATAAGTGCTAGGGATTGAACTCTGGTCCTCATATTTATAGAGCAAAAACTTTGCCTACTGAGCTCTCTCCCCAGGCCAAGTGATCATATGTTGATAACTCATATTGAGAATATAGTACATAGACAATGTTGGGGTGAGGAGAAGAGAGGGAAAAAAAAAAAAAAGAAGAAAGAAAGAAAAGAAAATGCACTGCTTACACTTAAGCCACCCTGGCTTTGCTGCAGCTTTAGTCATTTACCTTGTGGCTGTGTGGGCTGAGATCCGGTGAAGGTGACTACCATTAGCAGCGTGGATTTAGCACAACTCAATGCTGCTAACTTTGGAGAAGACCCGAATTTAGAATTGGAAATATGAGAAGGTTCACTTCTGGGAGTTGGAGAGGAGGCTCAGCAGGTACAGGTGGTCACTGCTTTTCCATAGAATCCAAGTTTGGTCTCCAGCATCCCAATCTGGCATTTCACAACCACTAGCTGCAGGGGATCTAGTGTTCTCTTCTGGCCTCTCAAGGGACATGCATATAAATACACATACTCAGATACATATTCACACTTTCAGAAAGCCATGACTTGTGGACACCAGCTCTGAGGAAGTAGAGATGGGCAGAGCTTTGAAGTCTCTGGATAGTTAGCCTAGCCTACAAGGTAAATTTCAGGCCAGATAAGATCACTGTCTCAAAACACAAGGTGGGAATCCAGGGTGAATGCCATTAACCCCAACACTGAGGAGACAAGAGGCTGGCAGACATCTGTGAGTTTGAGGCCAGCTTGGATTAGAGTCTGTCTCACAAATAGAAAAAAACAAGGTAGATCCTCCAGGTTCATGCACATACACTCAGTTGAACTGCCACAAACTCATACATATATATACCACACACACACACACACACACACACACACACACACACACCAGAAAAGAAGTAACTCTCTAAGGTGCCTATCCACTGAGTTCTGAGATGACATTACCCAGTGGTAACCTACCTTTCCCTCTCATTTCTCAAAAGCCCTTATCAGAATGTGACGGAATTTGATGGGCAAGATGCTTGTGGTTCCAACAGCTGGACTGTGGTGGATATTGACCCACCCCAAAGGTCCAATGACCCCAAGTCTCAGACCCCAAGCCACCCTGGGTGGCTAATGCGAGGTCTCAAGCCCTGGACTCAATATGCCATCTTTGTCAAGACCTTGGTTACCTTCTCTGATGAACGCCGGACCTATGGAGCCAAAAGTGACATCATCTATGTGCAGACAGATGCCACAAGTAAGTGAATATGGGTTTGATGTTGAACTGACTCTCTTGCTTTTGGTAGGCAACTTAGTAATGTCATGTGACAGGTTTTCTCCTTTGGTTGACTTCTGGAAGAGCTAAGGGCTGAGGCTTATATTTTCAGAGGATAACATGGTAGCCATGAACTACCTCATAGTTCAAGAGTTCACTCTTGGGCTGGGAAGATGGCTTAGTGGGCAAGATTGTGTGCTGTTCCCATCACCTGAGGCTTGAGCCTCAGGGGGAGGCCATGTGCACTGTGTCTCAGTGGGTGGCCATGTGCATGTCTATAACCCTAGAGCACTGTGTCTCAGGGGGAGGCCATGCACTTGTCTATAACCCTAGACCAGTATGTTTCAGGGGGGAGGCCATGTGCATGTCTATAATCCTAGAGCACTGTGTCTCAGGGGGTGGCCGTACATGTCTCTAACCACAGAGCACTGTGGCTCAAGGGCAGGGCATCTTCCTCTATATCTGTCTCCTGGTTTTTATTATTTAGATCAATTAGAAATCAATTTACATTTTGGCATCCAACGTGGGGAATGGACCGATGACCCTGAGATTAAGAGTCTTATGCTCTAGACAATCCAGGGCTATCCAGTGAAACCTGTCTTTTTCAATCATTAAATAATCAATTAATTAAAAGTGAGAGTGAGGCCTGGCTATACACACTTGTAATGTTATCACTTGGGATACTGAGACAAGAGAATTGCTGTGTGAGCTACATATCAAGGCCTTACAACCTTGTGATGGTGAAATGTTTGGGGGATAGAGGCAGGTAGGTCTGGAGTTTAGAGTCATCTCTGTCTACATATTAAGTTTCAAGCCAACCTAGACTATTTGAGATTCAGTCTCAAAAACATAAACAATAAACAAATGACAAACTCACCAAAAATAACAATAGAAAGAAATTTCTGTTACTGTATATTATTTTAGTTGTTCTGTTTTATTGTTGCTGTTGCTATCTTCTTTTAGTTATGATTAAGCTTTATTGTAGGTATGTATGTATGGGGAGACATTAATGGCTAAGTGCTTTATGTGGCTTCAGATATCTGCTGCCACATAGATAAGGGGGGCAGACTGCATATTTTCCTGTCCTGTCATGAAAACTCCTCAAATATAGAGAGGGTGCCTTCCTGTGTGCCTCTTCTAGCTTTCACGTGGTGTAATCTGGTTTTATTGTTACTGTTGTCTTCCTCCTCCTTTGTTTTTCTTCCTTCTTTATGGCTATAATGTCTTATAGCAACTTATTTTTTCTGTCAAGACTACTGGTTTTCAGAGGGATAATTCTGTCCCTCCCCGGAAGGGAAGATGCCTGGCAGTGTCTAGAGACATTTTTACTGGCCACAGCTGGGAAGTGGAATGAGTGGTTGACAGAGTTGTCTGCCCCAAATGCCAACATGCAGAGAGTAAGCCACCCCTCACAAGAACAGAGTCCATTGTTCAGGCTTCTTCACCGTCTCTGCTCTTATCTTGTATTTAGACCAAGTTTAGTTTCCAGAAACTTCTACCTTCCTGGCCTTTGTGCACTTTTTTGTTTTTGCCTTGATACCTCCATGTTCTCTTCCTCCAACTGTCTCAGCTTTCAGCATTCTGTGTGTGCACGTGTGTGTGTTCTTGTACTTGCATGTGTGTATCGTATTTAAATGTGGCATATGCCAGAGGTTGACACTGGAGTCTTCCTCAGCTGTTTCTCCCTTATATATTGTGGCTGCTGCAGCCATTGCTGCCTGGCATTTATGTGGGTGCTGGGCATCTGAACTGTCCTTATGCTTCTGTGACAGGTGCTTTACTCATTGAGCCATCTCCCTAGCCTCAGGGACCACTATTCTTCAGAGGGAGAGTTTAGGGTGTATTTTGAAAGATGTTGCATGACCATTGAATAACACCATGTGGGGCTTGGTTGGAAGAGTGCTTGCCTAGCTTGTATGAAGCCCTAGGTTAAATCCCCAGAACTTCATAAACCAGGGATGGTGTTGCATGTCTCTCATCCCAGCATGCAGGAGGAAGCTAGAAGGATCAGGAATTCTAACACATTCTTGGCTACATTGTCAAGTTTGAGGCTAGCAAGCACGGGGCCAAGCTTCTGGAGAGGGAGGAGGGATTATATGAGCAATGGGGAGGGGTGGGGGGGCGTCAAGATCAGGACTGGAAAGCCAGAGATAGCTGACCCAAGCTCGTAGGAGCTCATAGACTCTAGACAGAGAGCTGGGGAGCTTGCATGGGATTGAACTAGGCCCTCTGTTTGTGGGGCCCCAGGCAGTGAGACCAGGATCTATTCCTGGTGCATGAGCTGGATCTATGGAGCCCATTTCCTATGGTGGGATGCCTTGTTCAGCCTTTTTTCAGGGTCCGGGAGGGGTTTGGTTTTGCTTCAACTTGATGTGCCAGGTTTTGTTGATTCCCCATGGGAAGTCTTACCGTTTCTGAGGAGTGGATAGGAGGTTGGGGGAGGGGGAACTGTGGTTGGTATGTAAAATGAATAAAAAAAGTTTGAGGCTAGCCTAGGCTAGATGAGAGCCCGTCTCAGAAACAGACAGACACAGTTCAATAGTTTCAAGTGCTTCTAGTAACTGGGTTTGATTTCATGCCCATGTTAATGAATATTCATCTCTTGCCTCGATTCTCTATTGGCCCCAGGAATGTCTTTTAGTGCCCTCAGCAGCAAGAGCTTTGGCATCTGTCAGAGCCAAAGTCTGTGGAGTAAATGACACATGGTGGGCACATACCCCACTGCACGAAGGGACAGTCATTCCTGCCTGGGCCCGGCAAGCATTTAACTGTGCTTACTTTTCTCAGATGTTAAGTAACTCTAGGAAACATAGCTGTGGTTTCAGTTGGGCCATCCCCCTGCTTAGGTAAACCCTCATAGTAACTTGTTTCTTTTCTCCTTTACAGATCCTTCTGTCCCCCTGGACCCCATATCCGTTTCTAATTCTTCATCTCAGATTATCTTAAAGTGGAAGCCCCCCTCCGACCCCAATGGCAACATCACACACTACCTGGTCTACTGGGAGAGGCAGGCAGAGGACAGTGAGCTGTTTGAGTTGGATTATTGTCTCAAAGGTGAGCACAGGCAATTGTCATGGGGTTGGCTGTACCTTGATGCTCTTATGGGGACACAGGTCTCTTTTCCTGTTCCCATGGTGCTGGCACATGCACATTCACATGCATACATGCTTACACATACATACATGTGCATACACACTCACATTCCATTCTGTCTCACATAAGGCATACTGTGTGTGTGTGTGTGAGAACATGTGTGTGCAGGCTTGTGTGTGTATGTATGTGTAGTGCATGTAGAGAACAACTTTGGGTGTATGTCTAGGAATGTTGTATGCCTTGTTTTTTATTTATTTATTTATTTTTTTGCTTGGGTTGTGAGACAGGGTCTCACAAAGGCCACGGTGAACTTAAATTAACTATTGAGCTGAGGATGACACTGGGCTTCTTGTTGCCCCTGCCTCTACCTCCTAAGTGTTGAGGCTATAGGACTATACTACCGTGTCAGTTTATGCAGGGCCAGAGATTCAAACCCAGGGCTTCATGGATGCTACAACTGCAACGACAGCGCCACGTCCCCATCCCATGTTTTCTGTGAATTAAAAATCCTTTTATTCCACTTATTTATTTACCTGGTTTCTCTGTGTGTGAGGGCACACATGTGACATGGCATGCGTGTGGAGATCAGAGGACAGCTTACAGGAGTCTGTTGTCTTGTCAGCCATGGGGGTGCCAGGGACTAGGCTCAAGTGGTCAGGCTTGGGGGCAAGCCCCTTTACCTGCAGAGTCATCTTTCTACCCCCACTATTTTTCCCCCACTATTTTTAAGATTTCAATAGTGTACATTGAGCCCAGGGCCTCATGCAAGTTAAACAAGAATTCTACCACTGAGCAATAGCCCAGCTCTCAACCTGTGGCTATTCAATTTTATTTGGGACAGGGAATTTCACTAGCCTGGGTAAACAGGCTGATCTGGCTAATGAGTGACCCTCAATAGTTTGCCTTTCTCCACCTTCCTAGCACTGGGATTACAAATGTATCCCACCACAACCAGTTTTTTACATGGGTTCTGGGGATCAAATAAAGGCTCCTGTCTGAGCCATCTCCTCGGTGCACACACACATCTGTGATCCACACTCACCATCTCCTCAGCACACACACATCTTTAGACATTATCCATGGACCCACACTCACCATCTCCCCAGTGTGAACACACATTTTAACAAATTGCACATGAATTCACACTTTGGTGGCTGCTGAAAATCCAAAACAGTGATGTGTGATGAGCACTTACCCAGAGTGTCCAAAGCTCTGGGTTCACAAAACAAACAGGACTAGATGTAACGGTGAAGCACATTCAGTGCTTCATTTGTCCATGAGCCACACAGTGCTCTGAGCTGTAAATGTCTTTGCCATTTCCTTGTGATAGAAACTTTCAATATCTTTTTAGCACTGGATGTAGAGGCTGAGGTATGTGCACAAGCACAGTGAACAGGGTTTATGAAATAGCAGCTGTATCAACTGTCCTGGAGCTGCCTTGCATGGTCACTATATTTCAAAATAACTAAAAGTGGGTCATCAAAAAAGAAACCTAGGGAGGCAGCAAGATGGCTCAGTGGATAGAGGTGCCTGCTGCCAAGCCTGATGCCCTGAGCTGATCCCTAGGACCTACATGGTACAAAGAGAGAACTCGCTGCCCAAAATTATCATCTGACCCCGCCCCCTCCACACACTTTATTAAAACAGAACAAAACAAAACACCACAACCCACCATCAAATCAGAGAAGGTAAAAGTTTTGCAGTTTTTTTTTTTTTTTTTTTTTTTTTTTTTTTTGTCTTTGATTCATTTGCAGCTAACAGTATCCTTAGCCTGTGACCTTGTAGAAGCAGGCCAAGGGGGCTGCCGGAGAGGTGTGGCTGAGGTCTGTACTCAGATCCACCCCTGCCCTGGCATCTGCTTTTGGCTAGGACACACATCAAGTAGTCTGTCTCCTTTTGTGGAGAAGGGGCGGAGGACAGATGATTCCTGGGAACAGTCCCAGTTCTAAGATCATGTGCTATATGCATGCCTGTGACATCATGCCTGCCTGGGCCAGGATCACTGACTTGATTTATCTCCTCACATACTTTATATAACTTGAGAGCAAGTCCAGTCCTGGGCTCAGCTCTGACCTGTTGGCTCTGCATTTGGGTACATGAAACCACCTGCTGTTCATGCTTCCAGCAATGCCAAAACTTTACTTTTTAAAAAACAAACAAACCCACTAATTAAAAACAAAACAAAAAACAAAAAAACAAAAAAACGAAGTTTGATTTTCTTTTTGTTGTTTGTTTTTAATCAAAGTTTCACATGACTCAGGCTGGCCTCAAACTCACAATGTAGCCAGAGGATGACCCTGATCGTCCTGTCTTCACCACTGGAGTGCCATGATGACAGGTGCTCTCCACTATGCCAGGCTAACCACAGCAAACTTTCATTCTGTAAATGGAAACTCGTGATTATGGGGGTTAAGGATATAGTTTGGGTGGTAGAGGGTTTCCTAGTGTGCAGGAAGCCCTGGGCTCTATTCCCAGTACCACACAGATCCAGTGTGGTGGCATAGGCCTGTAACTATAGCATTTGGGAGATAGAGGTAGGAAGGTCGTGTTTAACATCATGACTACCTAAATAGCAAGTTTGAGACCCTGTCTCAGAACAAACATAAAACCACTTTAAATTCATGAATACAGTAGGACAATTTAAAAATGGTTTGATATTTGATCATCACAGAATTAATTTGCACATGCATGTGTATGTATGCATACACATATCTATTCATGTTTGGAGTCTGACTGAGCCATCTCCCCATTTTTAAACATTACACAGATCCACAGTGTGCTGGAAACATTATATGTCTGTGTTTAAGGTGATGTTGGCCATCTTGCTCGGTGGCTTTCTGCCTTGTTTTTTGAGGCAGGGTCTATCACTGAACTCAGTGCTCACCAATTTGGCTAGACTGGCTGGCCAGTGAGTTCTAGGGATTCTCTACTTTCCTAGCACTGGGGAGTAGGGTGTTTTTTTTTTTTTTTTTTTTTTTTTGTGGGTGCTGGGGATTGAACTCAGATCCTCACGCTTGCATGGTAGCTACTTTACCCATGGTCCATTTTACCAGCCCACAAAGCTTTACTCACAGGGAAGCCTAACTATAGTAAAATTTAAAAATGTTTGATGTATAAACACAGCCTGAGTTTGAATCCCCATCACATGTATAGAAAAAAATCTGGGTGTGGCAGCATGCATCACACTGGGGAGGCAGAGACAGGCAGATCCCTGGAGTGAGCTGGCCAGCTAGCCTAGCAAGTCATGAGGTCCTAGTTTAGTGAGAGACTCTGGTCTCATTAATAAGAAGGAGGATGGCAAGATGTTTCAGTAGGTAAAGGTACTTGCTGCCAAGCCTTGCAGACCAACTTTAATGCCTGGAATCCACAAAGTAGAGGAGAAATGGATTCCTGAAAGTAGTTCTCTGGCTTGTTCCCCTCCCCCACAAATTAATATAATAATAACATTGATGGAGAAAGGACTGTAGAGGACCCTTCATATCAACCTTGGGCATTTGTATTCACCCACATGTGTGAGAGTACATAGATATAAGTAACACAAACATACAGATGCAGAATACAGGTAAGCATGCACACACAGCAATTCTGGAACTCTTGGTTATAAAACCGTAATCTGACTCTTTGGGAGGGTGAGGAAGCAAGAATGAGAGTCCAGGTGAATCTAGGGTACAGGGTGTGTTCAGTGCCAGACTGGACACTGTACTGAAGCCATTCCCAAAGAGTGAGACGAGGTCTGGAGACATGACTTGTCTCTATGATAGAGTGCTTGCTTAGAACCCCCACTGGAGGGTTCTTAAGGCTGTGGCCTAAGGAATGACACCCAAGGTGGACCTCTGGCCTCAGTGTGTGTGTGTGTGTGTGTGTGTGTGTGTGTGTGTGTGTGAAACTAAAACTAGAACCTATGCTCTATCATCTGTTCTCCTTTAGTCTCTGAGTATAAGTGTGGAGTGTGCTTTTTGTCAGGTATATGTGTGTTTATATCTATAGTGTGTGTATGTGTGTGTGTCTTGAGGGAGACTTGAGCCCTCTGTTCTGCCTGTCTCTAGGGCTGAAGCTCCCCTCACGGACCTGGTCTCCACCTTTTGAATCGGATGAGTCTCAGAAGCATAATCAGAGCGAGTATGACGACTCGGCCAGTGAATGCTGCTCATGCCCCAAGACTGACTCTCAGATACTGAAGGAGTTGGAGGAATCCTCATTCAGGAAGACCTTCGAGGATTACCTGCATAACGTGGTGTTTGTCCCCAGGTCAGAACTTTCTACAGGCTGTCTGCCTGCCTGCCTGCCTGTCTATCAGCTTGGTATTGGAGAGGGTACCATTACTTAGGAAATGAGGCGGCGTCAGTTCCAGAGACTGTGTGTGGGAAGATGACCAGAGCCTAAGCTCAGTCCTGTGCTTGTGGTTGGATGGGAAACAGTTTTATTTGTTGGGGAGATGGCCCAGTTAGAAAAGTGTTTGCTTTAATAGCACAAGGACTGAGTTTTGTTCCCAGAACCCACATAAAAAGCCAGGTATGTGCTTGTATTCTCGGCACTGGGGAGGCAGAGACGGGGATTCCTACGCCTACTGCCAGTCAGACTGGTCTAATTAGTAACATTTGGGCCAGTGAGAGAATGTCTGAAAGAACAGTGGATAGATAGCATCTGAGGAACTGCAGCCACAGCTGCCCTCTGGCCTCACATGCGCGCCCAGCTGCTTACATGTGCAATTTCAAACACATATTCACACACAAATACACGTATTTGTCACATGTATATGCACACACATAAATATGCCCATGGCTCATGTGTAAATACACCCATGTGTTTCTGGGTCACATGTGTACAAGAGCACATACACAAATACACTTGCGGGTCCCATGTGCATGTACACATGTATATATATGTACAAATATGCCTGTGGGTCCCATGTGTGTGCGCGTGCACACACACACACACACCTACCTCTGTGGGTAAAAGTTTCTTCTTTTTCTTGTGCCTGATTAGAGGTGAAAACAGCAGCAGACTGTTTTCACCTGTCCTGTGTATATATCTTACAGAATGGTATAGCTGTTGATAGCAGGGACTCTGGAAGCTGTATGTTTGGCTGTCTCCTCTTATATGTACTGGGTTGAGTAATTTACTGTGCTACTCTGTGCTGTGGTTTTCTCATCTGCACAATGGGCACAGCATGGTTGACCTTTGGTGTCTCCAGTGGATTGGTTCCTGATCCCATGCTTACCCCACAGATTCTCAAGTCTCTTATGTAAACGTCATAATACCTGCGCAGAAACCATCTCACCTTCCCATATGAACCCATCTTCAGACAGTGCACATACTACATAAATAATTGTCATACCATATTGTGTACCATGGGCACCACAACAAGAAAAAAGCCTTCCTGTGTTCACTATGACAACTTTCCAATCATTCTTTCAGTTTCATACATGTACACATGTATGTTGATCCGATTGACCCTCAGCTTCCCCTTATACTTCCACCAACATGTCTGCCTCCTTCATGTTGTTGTTCTCTTCCTCTTTTCCCTTCTCTTCATTCGTATGACTCAGGGAACCCAGTTAGTGCTGCCTGCTGTAATGCTGAGTGACCTTGGCTTGACCTTGTGTAGGTCTTGTTCAGGCAACCACAGCTGCCTTGAGTTCTTTTTTTTTTTTTAAGTATATTTTTTCTTATTTTACATATCGATCCCAGTTCCCTCTACCTCCCATCCTCCCACGTCCCCCACAGACACCCCATCCCATCTTCCATCCACTCCTCGGGGAGGTGATGCCTTCCATGAGGGATCACCAAAGTTGGTTAAGTCATTTGGAGTAGGGCCTAGGCTCTCCCCTGTATCTCTAGGCTAAGGGAGTATCCCTCCATGGGGAATGTGCTCTCAAAGTCCGTTCCTGCACTATGGATACATCCTGGTTCTACTGCCAGAGGTCCTATAGGCTTCCCAGGCCTCCTAACTGAGACCCACTTTTAGGGGGTCTGGGTCAGTCTTATGCTGTTTTCCCAGCTATCAGACTGGGATCCTGAAGGTCAGCAGTTTCTGTGGGTTTCTCCAGCCTGGTCTTGGCCCCTTTTCTCATCACTCCTCCCTCTTTGCAACTGGATTCCATGAGTTTCCCTCAGTGTTTAGCCCTGGGTGTCTGCTTCTGCTTCCATCAGCTACTGGATGAAGGCTCTAGGACCGTATATAAAGTAGTCATCAATCTCATTATCGGGGAAGGGCATTTAAGGCAGCCTCTCCACTATTGCTTAGATTGTTAGTTGGGGTCATCCTTGTAGGTCTTTGGACATTTCCCTAGTGCAAGATTTCTCTTTAAACTTATAATGGCTCCCTCTATTATGGTATCTCCTTTCTTGTTCTCTATTCTTCCCCAGACTTGAGTTCTTAAGTGCAATGCCATGTCATGTCCCAAAGAGAGCACTTCATGGTGCTCCTCCCCACCCTTTGGCTACATTCTTTCCCCTTCCTCTTCTGCGTATTTCATTCTCCGAGCCATGGCAGTGGGATTGTTACAGATTGCCCATTTACAGCTGGGTACTCGACAGTCGCTTGTTCTCAGCACTTTGATCAGCTTTGAGTCTCTGCTAAGTGTAAAAAGAAGCTTCTCCAATCAGGATTGAGAACAGCACTAATCTGTGTACATAAACGTAAATATTTTGAGGGTAGTTTGACAGCACGTTCACTTAGCAAAACAACAGTGGTAGGTTCCCATTAGGGCCCATGATTTCCTGAACTATGAGCTTTTGACTAGGTTTACACATGAATTGCCTCCCGCAGAGCAGGTGTCACATCCCTGAGAGTAGTTGGTTACCTCTTGTTACGCTCATGCCACTGTTGCACTAGTGGGTACATCTTGCCTAGAAATAGTTGTGATCCATAGTTGGTGGAACCAGAGAATATAGGTCTCATGGGTCCCCTGGGCTCATTGTAGTTAAGATTTGTATTTAAGATTGTATGCCTGAATGACTCACACAGGATCTCTCAATCATGAAGTTGTGTACTTGGATTCAGTCTTTCTCTGTGGTGGGCCCCATCCTGGGCCTTGTAGGGTGCTGACCAGAATCCTTAGTCCCCAGCTGCTCAGTTCCAGTAGTACCTCTTAATCCAGAAATGCTTCCAGAAACTTAGAGATGTTTCCATGAACATGAACTTTGAACATGCCTGCTGTGGAGCTTTTTTGTATTTTTCCATCTTTGTCTTTTTCCCTCAAATTCTTTATCAGTTTTCTCCCCTGCTCACCCATCTCCCAAATTAGGTGGAATTTTCCATTTCCAGAGCACATTAAACTCTAGAAAGTCTGTGTTGGGACTGAACACAGTTCTGATGTGTTTATTCTTTGTCACTGGTACTTTCCATAAGTAGCTTTGTTTCCAGAACCTTGTTTCTTTCTTTATAATATCTCCTGCAATAACTGAGTCTAAAATGCTGGGCTGGAGAGATGATTTAATCAGTAAAGTACTTGCTGTGTTTTGCCATAAGTATCTGAGTTCCATCCTTAGAACACATGTTAAAGAGCCAGGTCTGGTGGCATTTGCTAGTAATCCCATAGTTAAGAAGGTATCCCATAGCAAAGGATCACTGGGGCTCCATTGGCTAGCCTTCTCAGCCAACTTTTCACATTCCAGACCAGTGAGTCTCTGTCTCAGAAGGTGGGCAGCATGTGAGGAATGCCCTTTGGCCTGCATGGACACACACACACACACACACACACATACACACACACACACACAGAGAGAGAGAGAGAGAGAGAGAGAGAGAGAGAGAGAGAGAGATGTGCATGTGAACACATACACATTACACACACACTATAAAATGACACTGGACTTGGGGAAATGGCTGATTTGCTTAATGCTAAGTGTAGTCATACTTGACATTCATGGGGACAGCAGCAGGTGAAGCCATTTCTTCTCAGTTTTCCTGGAGTCCCTGCACTTCAGGAAAAGTATAGTTTTTGTTTTTTTCTTCACACTGACCAGTGAAGGGCAGGATTAGTATTAGTCTCTTTTTTTGTTACTACAATGAAATACCCAAGACTGGACACATTATGAAGAAGAAAAAAGATTGTTTTAGTTCGGCTTCGGATCTGGGCAGCTCTGGTGATTTATCCAAGGTGATGCCATCAGAGCGGGAGGGCTATCATATTATGAGACAGGAGCCTGCATAGACTAAGTTCGAGCATAATGATCTTCTGCTGTTGCTCTTCCTTTGCACCTCTCTTACCTCTTATTACCACTCCAAGGACCAAATCTCCAGTAGGTGAACCTTGGGAAACAGAGTCACGCCACATCCCAAACCTAACAGTGCTCTTTCTTGGCGGGAGTACTGCCTCAAGGGTGTCAGAGTCAAATGGTCCCTCGGTTGAAATTCTGTCCTCAAAGTGATGAATTTTGTTTTCACAGAAAACCCTCTTCAGGCAATGGTGCCGAGGACACTAGGTATGACTCAGCTGTGGGACATCCACATAGCCCTTGTGGCTGTTCAGTCAGTGTGTGTGTGGGGGGTGCTAAGTCAAAATCAGAGATTTCTGGGGCAGCTTTTGAGACTGGATGCTTCCCAAATTCTCCAATTAAATACTTCATTGGGAAATGGAATCTGGGCATGAATGCTGGGAAAATTTTTAATTAACACCTCTTCCTAAAATATGCAATCAATGGTGCACTTCCCGAGTCCTTCCCCTGAAGGTCATTTTCCCTCCATGCACTAAAGTAGCTGGGTGTGTACACAAAACCACGCCCAAGGCTTGATGTTCGGCTTCAGGTGGTAGGGAATTCTAGTTATTAAATCAATCTTGTCATTCCTAATGAGCATTTCTCTGGGTCTCTAGACAATGCAGTGTGACCAAAAGGTGTCTGGCTGATCAAAGGAATGCAGTGTTGCTGAATTTCAGCAGGAGACTGAGGAGCCATTTCTCTTCAGTCTTAGGGAGGCAAATGCAGGCAGACAGGGGGACAAGACATTGTTAGAGTCAGGGAGGGGCTGCTTTGAAGGATTTCATAAATTTTACTTTTTCAACTCACTGAATCCAATCAGTGCTACCCATTTGTGAACAGGTGTGGGGCTTCTCTTTGATGTATGTGTATATGCAACCTGGCACTGGTCACAACCCCGAAGAAGAGTGTCTCTTCCCCAGGAGCCCTCAGCTGCTAATAACTCCTCACATGGGGGTGCTCCTCTCCCCGGTGTTGGAATTTTAACTGGCTTGGTCTTGTGCATATCTAGTGTAACTAGCTACAGCTGCTGTGGGTTGTCATGCCCAGAGGACAGTATCCCCTACAGGGCTGACATCAAGTCCTAGCACTCCATCACTTACTCTCAGCACTTTGGACAGTGATGCCTCAGTGGTCTAATCACTGCTCTCTGCAATGCGAGGCTTCTCTGACCAAGGCTGAGGGCAGTAAGTCAATGGAGGGTCTAAACATAAACACTCAGAAGGCTGCTTGACAACATGATGATTCAGAAAAGCAGCAGCATCACTGGGGGTCCATGTTGTGTTCTCCCCCCCACCAACCCATGATGACTTCTCTAGCTGAGGGTGTGACTGAGTTCACAGTACTAAGCAAGGATTCCTAGCACGGTCGGTCGGTCGGTCGGTCGGTCTGTCTGTCTGTCTATCTATCTATCTATCTATCTATCTATCTATCTATCATCTATCTACAGGCTAGATCTGACCTCTAGTGGCCAGTTGGAATATAATCTGTTGGTGAGTGAAGGTCTAGAATTTTGTGGCCCTGAGCTGGACTTCTCATTTTATCCCCAGTTGGTATTTGGGGGTAGAATATTCAGTGGGGTAAAGACCATTCTGGGCATGGTAGTATGCTGAGGAGCATCCCTGAACCCTCCTCACTCCACAGCAGGAACACCAGCTTTCCAGAGTAGTGATGCAGGCATTCTCTGGTTGAGGTCACTGGGTTAGCGTGAGATTACTGGATAATGAAGTCATGTTTCTGAATGAAGCTCAGTTGATACTCTTTATCAGGAATCATTGGCACAGTGGCTTTGAATTTAATATAATGTTTAAGGTTTTACTTATTTTTATTTTAATGTGGATGGGTATGTTGATGCATGTATATCTATACACCATGTACATGCCTCGTGCCAGCAGATGGCAGAAAAGGGCATCAGATCCTCTGGAACTGGAGTTATGGACAGTTGTGAGCTGTCATGTACATGCTGGGAACTGAACTGTCTCTTTTATGATAAAGCACAAAGGCGACCCTTGGCGGATTCCATGGCAGGTGAGGTTGACCAAGGCGGGGGACAAACATGCCAGACAGACAGAGCTTAAGTAAGAAGTTGTATTAGAAAGAGGAGGGAGGGGGAAGGAAAGATAAAAGAGATAAAGAGGCTCAGAGACATAGAGAGGACAGAAGAGAAGAGGGAGGCAGGAAAAGTTCTGTGTGTCCCAGTAGAACAGCAGGAAAGAGAATGGGAAAGAGCGTATGTGGGCAGGGGTCTTTCTTTTAAAGGGGTCCTTTGCACCTGTGTGCAGACTAGTAGTCACGAACCTCTGGGCTGACCAGAGTACTGCCTGAGTGGATTCTGCCAGGTGACAGAGGCAGGCCAGCATGATGTCTGAATCTAGTGCTACTGACCACTGAGCCATCTCTCCATCTCCTTTATTTTATTTTTATAGCATCCTATCGTGGTGCAGGCATACCTTAGACATCTTGTGGGCAATGCATTCAGGTCAATGTAGCATTTAATAAGTCACACAACAGTTTTGATTTTCTAGTGCATATAAAAGTTATATTGGGACTGGAGAGATGTTCAGTGGCTAAGAGAACTTGCTGCTCTTGCAGACGATTGGAGTTCAGTTCCCAGTATCCATACTGGCTCACAACTACCAGCAACTTCAGATTTAGTGGATCAGTTGCCTTCTTCTGGCCTTTGTGGGCACTGCACACACATGCATGCCCTCCCTTTAAACTAGTAAAAATAAATCTTTAAAAAGTCATGTTCACACTGTACTGCAGTCAATGTGCATTTGCAGATACCTTTTTTTAGAAACCTTTGTCTGTTAGATTTATTTAAAATACTTCTTTGAGCTGGGGGTTATAGTACATTGGTGGATTGCTTGTATAGCATGTTCCAGGTCTTGATTTCAACCTCCAATACCCTAACAATAAAATATAATAGAAATAAAAAATGGGAAAACAAAAGTTGATATCAGATGCTGCAAAAAATAATTAACCCGATGGTGGTCGCTCTCACCTTTAATCCCAGTATTTGGGAGGCAGAGACTGGTGAATCTGAGTTCCAGGCCATCTTGGTCTACAGAGGGAGTTCTACACAGATAAACCCTGTCTGGAAAAACCAAAATAAATTAATACATAAAGTAATAAGTAGTAGGTTCAGTCTCTCTCACTGCAGAAATGAGATGGAATGAAAAGTAGAGGAATGACTGACTCCACAGGACTACAAACATAAACTAAAACAGTGACTGCAACAGAGCAAAGGGCTCAGTAGCCGGTGCTGCAAAATTAAAATACAGTTAAAAAAAAAAAAAAAAAAGATAAAACAAAGACTCAGTTCCCAGTGCTGCAAAAGTAAAGTTTAATGCCCAGCACTACAAAAATAAAATAAAAATAAAACCTTTTCCTTTTTGCTAGAGAATCCAGCATGCAGCTTGAAGGGTTGCTCAAAGCAAAGTTGTTATAGATCTTCAATTTTAAAAAAAAATTAAGGGATTAGAGAGATGGCTCAGTTTTTGAAAGTACTGGCTATAAGTGGAAAATATACACATAAAATAATAATTATGATAATAAACATTAAAAATAAAGTCTTCAATAAAAAAACACACTCTGCCTATTGAATGTTTGATTCCACATTGTTCAGATGTGGATACCCCGTGTTAGTTGTGAGCCTGGTTATTTTTGTCAGGTTCATTTGTGACTGTACAGGAATTGTCTCAGTCCCACTAAAATGGATCTGAGGCTTAACAAATCAGCTGTTTTCTTCTTCACCTAAGAAGGCCATGGTACAAAATGAGGGGTGAAAAGATAATGTCCTGTGACTTCAGTTTGTAGCTCTTGATACGAGCATCTTGAGTGAGATGCTGAGATAGAAGGTTTGCTGGGAGTTCAAGGCTAGCCTGGGCTACATCTCCTCTTCTGTGATGTTCCCTGGGCCTTTGTGGTAAGAGTATAAATGTTCCAGGGAGGCCTGAGCACTCCACTATCTGGTGCCATATTTGAAACCTCTCAGCTTTAAAAGTCCAGTGTCGTGGGTGGTAGGTGAGGCTTCGGGTCAGTGTCATGTCCAGTTTGCAGTATTATCAGACACACCAAGGTACCAGAGTCTCAGAGTCCTTTCAGCCTGGCAGTAGTTTCTTCAGGGGTCTCCTTTGGGAGATAGAAAGACATACAATGATAAACACTATAATGGGAAAAGATTAGGAATGCTCTTTTTTTTTTTTTTTTTTTTTTTTTTTTTTTTTATCAAACCTAGGGTCTCATGCAAGCCAAGCATGAGCTGTACCTAGGGAACACTCTTATTTGACAAACAGGACAATGGTTAAGTGAGAGACAGATCACGCATTAACTGATACTTCGGGCCAGTGACTTTTCAGCAAAAGCATATGCCGAGGCCAGAGAGATGGCTTTTCCCAGGATGAGCCCCTGATAGGTTATATAGTCTAAGGTTGTCAGCCCTAGATACATGTACCTATGAACAACATTGAATGAACTCCATGCAATATGTGTGTGTACATATACATTTATATAATCTATGTCAATAATAATTGGCATAGGTTATATGTGTATATACACATTATGTGTGCCAAAATAAAGAAGAAAAGGTCTTGAGAGGGAGTGGATGCCATGGGAGGAGTTGGTGGGAATGATATAAATACAGTACTTATATATGAAATTTTCAGAAATATATATATATGTGTGTGTGTGTGTGTGTGTGTGTGTGTGTGTGTGTGTATATACCATTTGTAGTTGACAAGAGAAAATATGACTGTTAAGCAAGGACAAAAACCAAACCAAAACAGAAATTATGTTCTTCTTACAACTTTTAAAAAAAGAGTTTCTTTTTTTACTTCTGTGTATCTGTATGAGCATATATCATGTGTGTGCAGTTGCCTGCTGATGAGGGTGGATCTCATGGAGCTATTGTAAGAAGCCTAACCTGGGTCCTAGGAAACTAACTCAGATCTTAACCATATGTTTTAGGGAAGTACTTGGGCTGGAGAGGTGGCTCAGAGGTTAAGAGCACTGGCTACTCTTCCAAGAGGACCTGGGTTCAATTCCCAATAATCACATGGTGGCTCATAACCAGCTGTAATGAGATCTGGCATCTTCTTCAGTCCTGTACACATACTTGCAGACAGAACACTATACATAGAAAAAAAAAAAATCTCTTAACTTAAGGAAGTACTCAGTGGTTGTTTCCTATTTAACAGGTGTAGTATGCAGCTGGCTGGGTCATTGTCAGACTCCCATGGTTTATAAGCAAAAGTATTTACATTTTCCCCATATACTTTCTCTCTGCAGTTTTTAATGTGTCATCTCTTAGCATTTATTTTCTATGTCTCGTTAAGGGGCAGGGGGGCATCTGCCCACTGGGTGGTTATTTTCCTTGCACTAACCCCAGTGATAAAATTTATTGCCAAAAATGTTTTCTCTCCCAAGTTCCACAGTGCCCTCTATGCATAATGCATGTTTGAATGACAATGTAGGGCCTGGGATGATGGATCAGTTAGTGAAATGCTTGCCTTACAAGCTTGAGGAATTGAGTAACAAAAGAAATCTGGAGGCCAGAGAGATGGCTCAGTGATTAAAAATGCTTACTGTTCTTGCAGAGGACCTGAGTTCAGTTTCCAGCACCCATACCAAGTGGCTTACATCTGTCTGTAACTCCAGCTCTAGGAGATCTGACGACCTCTTCTGGACCCTGAGGGTATCTGCACTTGCAGGATATACCCTCACACATACACAAATACTTAAAAATAAAAACAGACCTAAAAGAAAAGCCCAGCATTGTGACCCATGCTTGTAATCCCAGCTAGGTGGTTCCCTGGATCTTGGTGACTAGTCAGCCTAGCCTACTCAGTGAGTTCCAGCATTGAGAGATACTGCTTTAAGGAAAAAAACAAAGATGGAGAGCACTTGAGGAACAACACTTAAGGTTGTCCTTTGGCCTGCTTGTGAAGCTGCACACATATGAACATGTACATGCATAAGCACACACAAACATCACAAACTGATTATGTGGGACTGTAGATTGTACCTGTGACACCTCCCCCAAATAGGTACACTCTTACATTCTTTCCAAATCTTGGTAACTCTGCCCCTGTTGGCCCATTCTTCAGAAAATTGGAAACCTTCAATCAAGCATATTGAGGAGATCTTGGGGGTGGCCCTGGAGCCAAGAACTCTCAGAGGGTGGGTGTGCCATCCTAGCCAGTGTCTCCGTCAAGGGCATCTATGTGGAAATCAGTCTGTGTCACCTGCTGTTCTTTCTCTTTCCTGCTAATTCATTAGGCATTACTTTCTCCAGTATCATTTTATTTTGAGATGGTGATGTCATAACTCCCACACATGTTCTCTTCCTCCAGGCCATCCCGAAAACGAAGATCCCTTGAAGAGGTGGGGAATGTGACAGCCACCATGCCTGCACTTCCAGATTTTCCCAACATCTCCTCCACCGTTGTGCCCACGAGTCAGGAGGAGCACAGGCCATTTGAGAAAGTGGTGAACAAGGAGTCACTTGTCATCTCTGGCCTGAGACACTTTACTGGCTACCGCATTGAGCTGCAAGCCTGCAACCAAGATTCCCCAGACGAGAGGTGCAGTGTTGCTGCCTACGTCAGTGCCCGGACCATGCCTGAAGGTGGGCTCACTTTCCTCTGGGCTTACACTTTACAAGGTTGGAGACCCACCTGGCCACAGACAAAGCCCTCTCTCCACCATACAGGATAGATGTGTTCTTAAAAGTGTTCTCTTTTATTGCTTTTGTTTTAAGATAGAGCTCTTTCTTTGTTACCTAGGTTGGTGTTGATCTCCTAGGCTTAAGGGGTCCTCCTGCCTACTCAGGTGTTTCTGAGCAGCTGGGAGTTGCCATTGTGTCTTAGTTTCTTTTCCTATAGTTGTGATAAAAGTCCTTTCTTGAAGCAAATTAAAGGAGAAAGGCGTTATCTTAGCTCATAATTCAAGGTACATTTCATTCTGGCTGGGGAGTCAGTGCAGAAGGAGGTTGAGGCAGCTGATTCCATCACATTCACACTCAGAAGAGGAGAACAGCAAGTACATATTGGTGCCAGGCTCCCTTTCTCCATTTGTACAGTCTAGATCCCGAGCAGGGAATGGTGCCACCTTAAATGGGTCTTCCCAGCTCACTTAACACAATTGAGATAATCCCTCACAGGCAAGCTCAGATTTCCATCTCTCACATGATTCTAGGTCCTGTCATATTGACAATTAACACTAAATATCACATACCATAGCCCAATATTTTCTGTGTGTGCATCTGTGTGTACTTGTACATGTGGAAGCCAAAAAAATCAACCTTGGACATCTGTTTTCAGGTGCCATCCTCTTTGGTTTTTTTAAGACAGGGTCTCTCATGGGCCTGATACTTGATTAGGTCTGGCTAGCTGGCTAGTGAGTTACAGGGACCTGCCTGTCTCTGTCTTCTCAACACTGGCATTATCAGAAAACTATGTTCCAGCTCTTTTATGTGGTTTCTGGGGATTGAATTTGGGTTTTATTGACTGAGCTATCTTCTTACTCCATGAGTTTTATATTATTTTCTGTTGAAGAAAATAAGACATGGAAAAATTACATAGCCAGCTCCAACTAGGTCTCTCAGCTGTTGGGTGGCAGGGATGGAATTTTATGCAAGAGTTAATATCTGAGCCCTTAATTGCTTCTCATAGCTAAGGCAGATGACATCGTTGGCCCTGTGACCCATGAAATCTTTGAGAACAATGTGGTACACTTGATGTGGCAAGAGCCAAAGGAGCCTAATGGTCTGATTGTGCTGTATGAAGTGAGCTACCGGCGTTATGGTGATGAGGTAAGGATTTCAGGTCTTGATGTTGTATGGTGCTATTCTGGGGGAGATGTGAACAAGTAGGGACCAAAGACAGATCAAAATCCAACTTGGTGAGCCAATGACTTTATTGGGGGCTCAGGGTTTACTCTATAAACATGGGGATGACTCAAGGGCAGATGCATCACCAGCTGCTCCCCCCACCCCCCATGGATGATAACTCATGAAATCCAGGACCCTGGAGATCTCTGCAGGACTTTTCAGGCAGCTCTCCCAGTCAATCTCCTCTCCTCAGAGACCTGCCTGTATAACCTTAGGGAAAGTGAGTCCTTGTGAATCCCAGAGGTTTCAGGGATTTCCTGATACTTGTGAGTTGTTAATTTCCTTATCCTTACAGAGCCTTCCTTTAGATTTTTTGGAGTCTCAAGGGACTTCCTTCCAGATTGGAATGTTAATTTGTCCTAAGTTGCTTCACAATCCTGGGCAGGAACTTTCTAAATTTATCAAGTTACCCAGTGCTTCCCACATCAGATGCTATGTTGTTAGAGTTCGAAGCTTTGATGTACTTCTTCCCAGGGAGGTAGACTGAAATGCCGATTTAGAATCTTTTGTCACTTAAATTTTTAAAATTTAAATTTATTTTCTGCGTATGAAGGCGTAGGGAAGTGTGTGGCCATGCCATAGCCAGCTCTGCTTGAGGAGGTCAGAGGACAGCTTCTGAGAGTGAGCTTGCTCCTTCCACTGTGTGGGTCCTGGGGATTGAACTCAGATCATCCGGCTTTGCTTTAGGCGCTGTCTTGCGGAGCCATCTTGCTGACCCAGTCTTTCATCATATTAGTGTGTGGGTTTTCAGCTGTGTCCCTCAGGCTGATTGATGGGCTGCTTACATTTGTGTCCTTTTTTCAGAGCATGAGGCTCATTCCACTTTAGAGAGAGATTCATCTCAGTCTGCGGACACATCACTTAAAACTGTTATGTTGCCTCCTTGCTACACCAGACACCGAGGGTTTGATGTGAGCAAGCAGAGATAGTAAGAAGCCGGTAGTCATATCTAAGTTACCTCTCTGGAGTGGGAGGGGAGGTGAGACATGCTGGGCTCTGTAGTCAGATAGAATGCAGCAAGCTTTATAGATTTGCAGATATGCTAACTTATTCATGTTTTATATATACATTGACTATATTCATAAGTTCTTCTGCCTCATGGTATCTCTCTGCCTATATAGCCTTTGTAATTAGAATTTACAATAGCTACCTAGGCAGAGAATATAATTTCATGATTGAACTATTATTTATTTTTAGGCACACTTAACTTTGCCCTTGTACCCTGAAGGCAACATGAACCCTATCTATGTAAATGTCATTGTGTGCCAATAAAACTTATAAAAACAGATGGTGGGCCATGTTTATCTCTGTGTGTGCCCTTAATATAGCAGAAATTTGAACTTTGAAACTTTGGTTTCAATGGAACTTTGAAAGTTCTAGTAAAGTAATAAATTCTCATAAGCAGATAGGACTCCTCTGAGGACCCTTTCCTCCTGGGACTGTATCTCTTTTTGCCACCCAAAGGTGGCACTTTAACAGTGACTCAGAACAAGGAGTCAGCAGCCTACGGCCCCCAGGACAGATCTGCAGCCTGGTCTTTTTCCCTTCGTTCCTTCATCCCCCTCTCCTCCCTCCCTCCTTCCTTCCCTTCCTATTTCCCTCCCTTCTTCCCTTCCTTTGTTGAGACTTATTTTTTTGTGTGTATACCGTGTGTGTGTGTGTGTGTGTGTGTGTGTGTGAATATGTACCACCTGTGTGCAGGTACCTGGATCTTCTGGATCTGGATTTATAGGTGGTTTTAAGCCTCCTAACATTGAAAACCAAACCTGGATCCTCTGGAAGAGCAACGAGTGCTCTAAACTGCTGAGCCATCTCTCCAGTCCCAGCTCTTTTACTTTTGATCAAGTTTTCCAGCTTATTCTCTCTCTCTCTCTCTCTCTCTCTCTCTCTCTCTCTCTCTCTCTCTCTCTCTCTCTCTCTCTCTCTGTGCATGTGGCATGTACCTGTGTGTCTGTTTGTCGTGTGTGTATGTCTATGTGTTGTGCATTTACGGAGAGCACGTACACTCAGATCTCCCCATTGCATTCTTACCTTGCTCTGCCCATGGAAGTGTCTGGTAATTCTCTAGCCTTAGAGATGGGTCTCCCCTCAAGCCCTCAGCTGCTATCCTGGGCTCCTGTAGTTGCATTTCTGTTCTTTTCTGCTTGATGACTCATTCATTTGGGAAGAGCTCTCCGCCCACCTAGCCCAGTTCATTTGTTTTCTCCTTGTTAATGTCACATGATGAGCTCGGGGTTCTTAACTTCTTTTTCTCTTCCATACCCAGCCTAGTTCTTGCTTGAAAGGTGAGTGATGGAATTGTTTGGAAAGTTTTGGAATTTTGGGTCTAGTGATCAAAGTCTTGACAAGTTTATTCCCCAGAGAGCCTGGCCTCACTCCTAATGATCCCTGGGTTTATCTCTGGCTGCATGCTCATCAGGGTTGTGTGCCCCCATTTTTTTTGAGACAGGGTTTCTCTGTGTAGCTTTGCAGACTAGGTTGGCCCCAAACTCACAGAGATCCACCTGCCTCTGCCTCTGCAGTGCTGGGATTAAAGGCGTGTGCCACCTTCTCTTTTCTCCCAGGAGCTGCACCTCTGTGTCTCCCGGAAGCATTTTGCCCTGGAGCGGGGCTGCAGGCTTCGAGGGCTCTCCCCAGGGAACTACAGTGTTCGAGTCCGGGCTACTTCCCTGGCAGGCAATGGCTCCTGGACAGAACCCACCTATTTTTATGTGACTGATTATTGTAAGTATCTGTAGCAACCTCAAGTGGCTAGATCTGTGCTTGGTGCTGTAGGAGTGGTAGAACATTTTCAAGAATGACCCCGAGGGAAGGAAGCGATGGGCGCTTTAACTTTGTGTCTACCAGAAACTGTAACATAACCAGGCCTTTCTACCAGCAATTCACATCCTCATCACCCACATAAAAATCTGGGCATGCCCATTTACACACTGTAACCCCTACTTGGGAAGACAGAGACAGGCAGATCCCTGGTGCTCATAGTTCAGCCAGTCTAGCCAACCTGTGAGATGTGTGTTCACTGAAAAGCCCTGCCTCCAGAAATAAGGAGAAGAGCAAGGAGGGGTATATCAGAGGGTTTGAAGTGGGGAAAGGGAGGGAGAAATAATGTAATCATATTGTTATCGTAATAAGGAGAGAAGTAGAAGTGACTCTGGCAGAGTTCCAGGCTAGCCTGATCTACATAGTGAGTTTCAGGCTAAGGGTCACATACTGAGATGTTGTCTCCCAAAAATAAAGAAAAGAAGCAACAAACAAACCAAAAAAAGATGGAACATAATAGAGGAAGACACTTGATGTAGATCTCTTGGCCTCCACAGGCCAGTAGTATACATGTACGTACACACACACACACACACACACACACAGTATATACTTACTTTAATGCCATAAATCATTGGGGTGTGTATGATTAAGATACATTGTATATATGTCTAAATTTGTCAAATAATACAAATTAAAATTTGAATTTTTATGATTTTTCAGAATGCTCTGTTTTGATTCTGGCCTCCCTTCTCTTAAAGAAGAAGAGAGGAGGCAGGGACACAAAGCTTGTAACCAGACCACTTTCATATCCTAAGTTTCATTCAGCCACCCATATTTACACATATATCCTATGGGCTGGGAGCCAGCAAGTGCAGGGAAACGGGGAAGCTCAAGGAGGGATTTCTCAGGACAGAACTGGTGACAGAGGTCATGATGAAATGATAGCCAAGACTTGACACACGAGCTGGGAGATGGCTTGGTCAATAAAGGGCTTGCATTGACCAGCAAGCTCCAGGGGTTTGCCTCCCCTATATTTGAATACAAGTATATAGCACCATGACCTGGTTTCTCACATGGTTTTCTGTGGCACTGTAACTCAGGTCCTCATGTTTACAGAGCAAGCATTCTATTGAATGAGCGAGCCACCTCCCACTAATTTGTCCTTTCAACTACATGTGCATTATAACAAACAAACGAAATCGAGTCCTCAGGTGTAGGGTCATTTCCTGAAATAGAGTAGCTCCTCATTGGCCGTGTCCCAGGAAAAAACTGACTGTTCCTTCCTCTCCTAGCAGCCATCAGTTGCCATGGTTCCCACATGCTGTGAGCTCATGTCTTGCTTGGAAATAGCCTAGGATTTTGCTTCCTAGCCCAGGGTGGTCTTGAACTCATGATCCTCCTGTGTCAGCTCCCACCCCAACTCCAGGTGTAACTTTTGCTGTCAATACATTTTGATGCTAAACACTTACCTTCTTCTGTTGCAGTAGATGTCCCATCAAACATTGCCAAAATTATCATTGGGCCTCTCATCTTTGTCTTCCTCTTCAGTGTTGTGATTGGAAGTATTTATCTGTTCCTGAGAAAGAGGTAAGCAAGGTGGTGTGCTGGCAACTGACTCTCTTGGGATAAAACAAATGAACAACATAAATATTGAGTTAGACAGAGCTAAGTTTCTTATAAGTTTGACTCATACAGCTGTACTACATGCAACTCATGGTAGTAAGTTTACTGTGTAATACTATAATATACTCTTGATTACAAATTCCCTCTAGTTTGCTGATTCTCCCTGCATGCTTCTATTAATATATTTTAACCCAGAGCTTAATATCTGCAGAATCATAACTGATGAGGAAGTATAATCCAAACATGACCTGGCTACAGGAGTACAAGGCCATTTGTTCACAGTCCATAGAATCCAGGGAACAGAGAGAGAACAGAGAGTGGGCCTGGGCTGCCAAACTTCAAAGCACACTTCCTCATCAAGGCTCCACCTCCTAAAAGTTCTATAACCTTCCAAAACAGTTCCATGGAAGGGTCGAGTGCTCATACATTTCATGTTTGATCATTTCATATTCACATCAATGAAGCGTAAACATTGGTTAGTTTGTTTTTTGTTTTACTGTTTTAGATAGCTTATAGAATGATGGGTTTCATTATGATGTTTTTACACAGATATATCACTGTATTTCCTTATATATACCCTCCCTTGCTTCTCTCACATATATATGACACACACATACACACATACACACACACATGCACGCATGCACACACACTCTCACACACATATATATAATTTACATGTATATGAAAGAAATTACACACATTTTTTCTTTATCCAATTATCCTCTTGTTCTACCATCTCCCCTCCCTTTGAGCCTCTTCCCCCCTCTTCCTAATTCCCTGTTTACTGTTATGTAATTTATAGCTATCTTTGTCTTTCTGAGTCTGGATTATTTTGCTTAACCTGATGATGTTCATTTCTGTCTTTGCTCTGTCTTTCTCAGGCAGGGTCTTGGCATATAGCCAAGGTTGCCCTTGAACTTGTGATCTTCCTGCCTCAGCCTCCCAAATGCTAGGATTACAGATGTGCTCCCCCCAACTACATATATACAGTAGCTTCATTCCTCCCTTGCATTAAAGAGTAAGACAAAAATTAAGTGAGACATACACATTTGAAAACTACAAGCAATAACTTTGTCAAATCAGGTAATTTTAAAAGGGTTTTTTTTTTTTTTTTTTTTTTTGTGTGTCATTTATCATGTCATCATTGCAGAACTGACACTTTTTTAAATTCAGTCTGCTTTATTGTTCTAGGTTCCTTTCTGTTGCTATGATAAAACACTCTTACCAAAAGCAACCTGGAGAAGACAGGTTTATTTTCGTTTACACTTACATATCACAGACAGGGCAGGTGCTTAAGCAGGAACTTGAAGCAGAAACCGTGGAGGAAGGTTTGCTTGCTGTTTCACTGACTCCTGCTCAGCTTGCTTTCTCATATAGCCCAAGACTACCAGCCTAGGGGTGGTGCCATCTGCAGAAGGCTGGGCCCTCCTGTGTTACTATTTAACAAAACATACCCTCTTCGACATATCCACAGACTAACCTGATCTAGGCACTTCCTCAATTGAGGCATCTCCTCTTAGGTGACTCTAGATTGTGTCAGGTTGACAATAAATGCTAACCTGGACACTGATTAACATTTTTTTCTCTCACTTTCTCTAAGTTGGACAAAATGTAGAACAATGAATCTGTTCATGATGCTTAGTGTTTGCCTATTTCTAGTGTCCAGAATGTCATAGCATGCTCAGGCTGGTGTGTCTGTCTTTTCCTCCTCTAGGCAGCCAGATGGGCCAATGGGACCATTGTATGCATCTTCAAACCCTGAGTACCTCAGTGCCAGTGATGGTGAGCACCACTTCCTTTTTTGTGGGAAGTCAGAACCCTGACCTGTGTTTCCTATGCCAAACTGTTAAGTCAGATCTGAGGGTTGCCTAGCATCATAGGGATGAAGAGAAACCATCCCAGAGAGACTGGGAGAAGCCCCCTTGAGTGCCGAACTTGCCCATCAGCTCTTGCTGCAGAGACCTGGCTGCTTGGGATGTTTAGGTCTGTTATCTGGATCTGCTTGGGCGGGTTGATATCACTCACTTGGGACCTTCAGGTTGGAATGTGAGGTTAAAAACCTTGTGCCACAGCCATAAGAGTGTGGCAAAGTCAGGGCCAGAAACCATGATGAAATCTGTCATTCTTGCTGAGAAGGTGGGAATTAGAAGCCATGATAGGATACTGAGGGACGAGAAGGGGAGATAAGAACATCAGGAAATAGCTCAGTGGGTAAAATGTTACTGCCCACACCTGAGGGCTGAGTATGGCCCATAGTGTCTGTTTAAAGTCTGGGTGCTATGTTATGTACCTGTCATTTCTGAACCAGGAAAGCAGAGATATGGGAATCAATAGCAAGACACCCTGGCTTAATCTGTGAGCTCTAGGTTCTGTGAGAGATCTTGCCTTAAAAAAGAATGTAGCGAATGATTCAGGAGGGCACCTGATGTCACCCTCAGCCTTTCATGTGCATGCGTACATATGTGTACTTGCACATGAATGCACGCACATACAATTGTGCATATATACATGTGCACACAGACAGACAGAGGTGAAAATAGGATGGGGCTGGGTGTGTCTAGCTGGTGGTAGTGTGAACTGATGTTGATGGTGGGAACACAACATTGACACTCACACTACTCCTAACTGTTCTTAAGGACAGTGAGTGGCCTCTAGAGAGAAGGCATGCCTATTTCTCAAGAATTCCATAATATGGCACGTTTTCCTCGAAGTTCCTCATGTAATACAGTCTAAATTTGACTTTCAAGTCATGAATGTATTGGGTCTGTAGGTTGTTACCTTGGATGGACCCACTCACTTGTGTTTTCATTAGCAGTCTTGGTGGTACCTAGGAGCAGCCACAGCTACTGCTGGCTAAATCATTCCTTCTGTGTGGTCTCTTGTCTGGTGCCCTTCCCTACCATGCTCTGTGGGTTCCTAACAGTAAATGTGTACTACAAGGTGTCTTCTTGTTGAGTTCTCTGGAGAGAAGAGAATCAGAAGGCTATGAAGGAGTCCAGGGATCAGGAACAGACAATCTACCAAGAAGGATTGCTAAGAATCTAGGAGGGATTGCTAAGCATTGTAGACATTTTTTTTCCCCCCAGTCTGTTTTAACCTACCCACCATTCCATTGGCACTTGGTCAAACATCTCTAATGGGAAGTGTCTAAATTAGTCTTTGCTGTGACAGAAGGCTTGACAAAGGCAACTTAAGGGAGGAAGGGTCCTTTTTGGCTCACAGTTTGAGGGTGCCGTTCCTTATGGAGCAGAAGTCTTGGCAACTGGTCACATTGCATCTAGAGTTGGGAAGCAGAGAGTGGTAAATGCTCCTGTTTAGCTCCATTTCACCTTTTTGATTTGGTCCAGAATTCCACCCTGTGGGATGATCTGTCACATTTAGGGTGGGTCTTTATACTTAAACTTATCTAAAAGTTTCTTCCATAGACATTTGCCAAGGCTTTGTCTCCTAGGTGAGTCTAGATTCTACAGCATTCATAGTATTAACCATCACAGGAAGAGACTTTATCCAGTAGTAAGGATATGGAGTCAAGGCAGGAAAGATAGGGATACAGGTCCATTTTTGTGCTTCCTAAGCAGGATCCTAGACTAGCTGTAGCTCATTTCCTAGCTTCTGCCATCTCCTTGATGGTGGCTCAAGCTTGTCCTGTACTGGATTGTATACCCAATGCTTAGTAGAAGTGTTGAGTCACAGAATGAGTGAATATTTGTATGTAGCTCAAGGAAAGTTATGGTGGGAGGTGTCTAGGGGGTCTCTTAAGGGGTTGGCTGAGAATGCTGTGTAGATAAGTGAAAAGTAGTGTTTCCTTCTTCTGTGTACGTGCCGGATGAGTGGGAGGTGCCTCGAGAGAAGATCACCCTCCTACGAGAGCTGGGGCAGGGATCCTTTGGTATGGTGTATGAGGGCAATGCCAAGGATATCATCAAAGGCGAGGCAGAGACCCGAGTTGCTGTGAAGACTGTCAATGAGTCAGCCAGTCTCCGAGAACGGATCGAGTTCCTCAACGAGGCATCAGTCATGAAGGGATTCACCTGCCATCATGTGGTGAGTGTGGCTGGGGTGGGGCAGAGGCTTCCTTTTATGCTCCTTGTTAACTTGCCTCTACCCTCTAGAGCTGCCCAGGAACCTGGGTGCAGACTGATGCTCACCCTCCATCCTGTTAAGAAACCTATCCTGAAGATGTTGGGAAGTGACATCTCCCTTCTCCACCATATCTTTTCCCAGCTTACCTAGAATCAAACTCTATAACTGTTCTGTCACTTTCTAGAATCTTCCTTTGCTTCTCAGACTTTCCCATTGATTTTTGTATTGTTACATCTATTTCTTCTTCTTGGCTTCCCTGTAACCCTTAACCAATGAAAGGCCACCCCTTTGTACCTGCCCCCATTCTTGTTTCTCCCCGAAGCCAAAAGTTAACTTTCCCTGCCTTTCTGATCCCAGAGTGGGCTCTTTATTTTTTGTTGAGCCTTGTATTCTTTTATCCTGATCAGGCATATTTAGGGGCCCCTTTTATATGACCTCTGCTGCAGTACAAAATTTACCGATGAGTTTATTATAACCTGGAACAGTATGGGTTTACTTATAGGAGCATAGACAATTTGCATAGGTAGCTGCAGCTCCAAAAACTCACTCTAGCATGAGTGATAAATCATGAAAACTGGAATCTCAGGGCTCTCTGCACAACTTGCAGGTATTCAGAGAGATTGAGAATCTATTCTTTGTAGAGCTTTTACTATTTATATAAGCTTGGAAAGGGGAGGCAGTAGTTGTCTTGTGAATCTTACAAGTTTTAGGAACTTTCTTAGACTTTTCAATTGTTTTACTTCCTCAGTCTTAAGCTTCCCTCCAGGATGGAATGCTTCAGTTCAGAAGAAATTGCAGTGTATCAGCTCCTACATGCCCTGCTCTTGCTGATGTTGAAGCAGGTTCCTGGTCTCCCTCTTAGATATTCTATTGCAGGGAAGACAGTTCTCAAACTAGATGTGTGAATGGCATGTTAGGGGGAAAATGCTAGCATAGATTAAAAAAGAGAGAGGAAGAGGATTGTGGTGCATATTTGAGCAAAGTCTTAAAGGATGTGAGACTGAACCATGTGTACAGGCCAGGGAAAGCAAGAGCTGCAAAGATCTGGAGGTAAGAACATGGTTCATACACTAAGGAACATCAAGTGGGTGAGATTTTCTTGGGATGCTTTATACATGAGTGGGTCTGTTTGCTTCTCTATACCAGGGTTGGCCATGCTTCATCCAGGCATGGAGTAGCCTATGTGCTTTGGGCACCAGACGGAGAGTCCATGGTGAGCTGAAATAATACCTGGACCCTCTTTGAATCACCTTTATGTTTCTCTGCAGGTCCGCCTCCTTGGAGTGGTGTCCAAGGGCCAGCCAACACTGGTAGTGATGGAATTGATGGCTCATGGAGACCTCAAGAGTCACCTCCGTTCTCTGCGACCAGATGCTGAGGTGAGCTGCCTCTAGGTTCCTAGCAGGGCACCTGCTCTTAAGGGTACCAACCTCTCTAAGTACAAACCCATATTTTGACTTTGTAACCTGGGCTACCCTCCCCTTACCCTGCAAGAGGTGATTTAGATAGCAACAGAGAGCTAATTGTAACCCATGTTTTGACTTTAGAATAACCCAGGCCGTCCTCCTCCTACCTTGCAAGAAATGATTCAGATGACAGCAGAAATTGCTGATGGCATGGCATACTTGAATGCTAAGAAGTTTGTGCACCGGGACCTGGCAGCTCGGAACTGCATGGTTGCTCATGATTTTACCGTCAAAATTGGAGGTATGTCTTGGAATCCTTTAGTGAATGAGTGTGTGTGTGTATGCATGTGTGTGTGTGTGCATGCACATGCACATGTGTGTGTTATAGGGTGTGGGTAGAATGGCAGGTTCTGGGGTTCAGAACTCAGGTCCTCATGCTAATTGAAAAGTACTTTTACCTACTTCTGGGTACTTTTCTAGCCCAGAGGTCAACATTTCTGTTCTAGTTTCCTGTCTGCTTCTATCATAAGTAAGTAAGTAAATAAGTAAAACAACGTGGGGAGGAAGGAGTTTGTTTCAGCTTGTTGTTCGTCACTGAGGGAAGTCAGGACAGGAACTTGAAGCAGAAACCATGGAAGAATGGTGTTTGTTGGTTTTCTGTGGCTCATGCTTTGCTGGCTTTCACATATAGGTCAGGAGTGTCTGCCAAAGAAATGTGCTGTCCACAGTGGGATGGGCCCTCCTAAATCAGTGAACAATCAAGACAGTCCCCTGTAGACATACCCAGAGGCTAATCTGGTCTAGGTGATTCTTTAATGGAAGCTTTCCTCTCAGGTGACTCCAGCCTGTTTGGAGGATAGTTAATACTTCCTACTACAGGACTGAAGGTCGATCCCAAGAATGCAGAAGAAGGAGATAGTAGAAGCAGATGCCAAGTGCCTAGGTGTTGGGCTGGGGTGTGTGGATAGGATGGGAGAGCCCAGGGCATGAGATAAGATGCTGAGCTGAAAACCAAGAAGCAGGCATGGAAGCTTCTTAACTCATAGCACTTGCTTCTCCTCTACAAAACCAGTGAGAATCAGGAAGAGGCAAGGTCCCATAAAGATTTCACAAGACCCCTCCCCCGAAACATTAATTATGGGAACAGGTAGGGAGGTGAACCTATGTGTGATTCCAAGAGATATTCTACATAAGAATGGGAGTCATGCAAGAATGTGACCCAATTATCCTGCTTGAACTATATAAAGGAAGATGGGACATGATTCTGTATTTATGATCCTAAAGACCTTCTACATTAACACCCCCCCCAACCTGGGTGTGGTGATGCTTGTTTCCTGACACTTGGGGAGGTAGAGGTAGGAAGATCACTGTCATTCTCCGAGACATAGCAAATCCAAGGCTATCCTGGAATAGATGGGATTGTCTGAAAAAGCAAGAGATATAAGCAATGGGTATAGGAAGGGCCATGATTCTATTCACATAGCCACTCTGTGTAGTGGGATGTTACCATGTTGGAAGATGCACAGGAGAGAGTGGAGATGAGCCTGGATTGTGCAAAGGTAATGAGAAGTGAGACACATTGGACAGAGATGTAGAGGCAGAAAGGCTTGGTCGAGTACTGTTTGAGAGTGTGAGACAAAGGCAGGGTTAAAAGAAGAACCTGAGCTTTTGGTTTTTGGGTGAGTAGCTAAATCAAGGAAGCAGCAGGTTGGCTGGAAAAAGGGAAAAGGTCTGCTTGGGACACTGGGGAAGGAGTAGGTATGAAGGGTAAATTGATGAGAGTTTCAGGCCAGATTGTTGTTTCTTTATCACTGGGTACCTCTTTTCCCCTTCCTTTACATGGTAGCCCCTGTTCTCCAGCCACAGCCTCAGGTACAGCCCTATAATCCCATCTTGGTGAATTTGCCTACTCCCTCTAGTGGTGTTGTATGGAGTGGAGCACTCGAGATGCTAGATTGATGAACTGAAAAACATGTGAAATGTTTGTTGTCAGACTTTGGAATGACAAGGGATATCTACGAGACAGATTACTATCGGAAAGGGGGCAAGGGCCTGCTGCCTGTGCGGTGGATGTCACCCGAGTCCCTGAAGGATGGAGTCTTTACTGCTTCTTCTGATATGTGGTGAGTCACGCATGCATGGATGGATGTCTGTACTGGGTTTGGACTCCTGTAGGAGTCCTACTAATGTGTTCAGGAGGAGGTGCTGGAATGAATGTGGTTCCTTACATGTCTATCCTTATATACTGATTGAGAATGGTTTAAGAAAAATTTATTTTTGTATTATAAAATAAACTAGTGTGTGTGTGTGTGTGTGTGTGTTTATTTGCATACTGTAAGGAGTCTTTCTTTATCCCGCTAGCCAGCTCACAAATAATGACTCAGAGAGCTCAGCCTATAGCTTAGGCTTGTTCCTACCTAGCTCTAATAACTTAAATTAACCCACTTAAATTAATCTACATTCTATCACATACATTACCTCTCTTCCATCTTTTACCTCCTGTTTCCTCTCTGTCTCCTGCCTCTTGATTCCTCCTCCTCTTCCTTTCTCTTCCCAGAAATCCTGCCTATGCCTCCCACCTAGCTATTGGCTGTTCAGCTCTTTATTAAACCAATCACAGCATTATATCTTTACACAGTGTACAACTATCCCACAACAGTGCATGCACATGTGTAAATGTGGAAGGCAGATGACAGCTTGGGCATAGTTCCTCCTCAGCTGCCGTGCTTTATTTTTCAAAACAAAGTCTCTCACTGGCCTGAAATTTGCTAAGTCAGCCAGGTTTAGGGGCCAGAGATCTTGGGATCCTCCTGTCTCTGTCTCCCCTGTGTTGGGATTACAAGTGCTCACCCCCAGCCCCAGCTTCCCCCACTCCCCATTTTCATGTGTATATGTGTGTATGATTGTTTGCTTGTGTGTACACACCAAGTGCGCACTCGTGTGTGTTCATGCATGTAGAGGTCTCAGGTTGATATTGAGAATCATCGTTGACTGCTCTTCTGCTTTATCCACTGAGGCAGGATCTCTTGTCAAACCCTTGTCTGAGACTGAAACTACAGCCAGGTTACTGTGCCACCTGGGGATTTGAACTTCCATCCTCAGACTTGTGGGGGAAGCTCATGAGCCACCGGGTCATCTCCCCAGCTAGCTCTGCTTTTACACACACACACACACACACACACACACACACACACACACACACACACACGAACATGGATAGGTATGTGTGTGTGTTTCTATTGGGGGAGACATGACACAGCACACATGTGGAAGTCAAAGGACAACTTATGGGAGTCAGTTCTCTCCTTCTACCATATGGGTCCTTGGGATCTAACTTGGGTCATTGGGGCTTGGCAGCAAGAGCCTTTGCCCACTGAGATACATTGCTGGCCTGGCCTGTGTATTCAGCTCTTTATATGGGTTTTGGGAATCATGTTTTTGTGCAAAGCACTTTGACAACTGAGCTATTGCTTCAGTCTGTCAGTTGTTTTATTAGTTGAGAGAGAGATGGCGTGTGTGTTTCATTGGCTTCTTTGCCAACTTCTCTCAATTGTCATTGACAGGTCCTTTGGTGTGGTCCTTTGGGAAATCACCAGCCTGGCTGAACAGCCTTACCAAGGCCTGTCAAACGAACAGGTGTTGAAATTTGTCATGGATGGAGGCTATTTGGATCCACCTGATAACTGTCCAGAGAGACTGTAAGTATAGAGAAGATGTTTGACCTTAATACATGTTTTGTGTCTGCATATCCCATGTATATATGTGTGGATTAGGTTTGCAGGCCTTATGGCCACATGTATGTTTGTATAGCATGCCTTGTGTTTGCATATTGCATTTTGGATGCATATTACATTTTTAGATGTGCCTACATATCTGCTTATGTTTGCATACATTTATGCCTCTGCATGTGTCATGCAGTAACATGTATATATTTCCATAAATTTTTAATCTTATGTATATGAGTGTTTTCCTGTATGTATGTATGTGCATAACTTACACACCTGGTGTCCAAGGAAACCCGAAGAGGGTGTTACATCCCCTGGACAGAGTTACAGGTCATCTTCAAGAGGAGAAGTGCTTTTTTTTTTTTTAAATGTACTTGTACATACATGTGTGGAGGCCAGAGGACCACCTTGGGGGTCACCCTCAGAAGTATCATTCACCTGCACTGAGACGTAGCCTTACATTGGTGATCCTCTCAATGACTCAGGACCCTCCTACTTCCACCCCACACCTGGGATTGTAAGTGTAGACATTTTTTAGGTAGGTTCTGAGGACCCAACTTAGACTCGAGGGGCAAAACACTTTACTGACCCAGCCATCTCCCAACCTCGCATATAACCATATTTGTGTTTGTGTCTGTGTTTTCATGTACATGCTTGCATTTGTCTTGTATTTCTAGTTTTCTCTTCCCAGTCAAACTTTTCTGGTCATTGCCTTATCAAGGCTCTTTCCTAACCACACCAGTTTGTCACTGGTACAGAAGTGGGGAGGTACCTGTGGTTCGTTTTAAAAGTCAACTTGACACAATCTAGAATAGTGTTGGAGGAGAATATCACTGACAGTTTGCTGGGTAACACAGGCCTGTTGGCATGTCTGTGGGGGCCTTGTTTTATGTTAATTGATGTCACCTATCACCCCACTATTTGTGGCACCATTTTTTTTTTAGGACCTGAACTGTATTATGCAGAGAAACAAAGCTAAACAAGCATGCACACACACTCATTTTATATCTTCTCTTGACAGTGCATGCGATGGAACTAGCTGTTTTAAATTCCCGCTGCCTTCATTTCCCTACTCTGATGGACTGCAGCCTTGAATTGGGAGCTAAAATTAACCCATCTCCCCAGGTGTCTTTTATTGGGACATTTTGTCATCATAGCAACTGGAAAGGAAGCTTAGCCCTAGGAGAGGTTCACAACCTTTCCCTAAAGGCTGTGTGATAAACATTGACAGCATGATGGCCCTGTGCAGTTGTTGCTTGAATACAGTCATAGGCATTGCACAGATGCATGGATGGGACCATGTGCGTGTGTTAGCTGTTACTACTAGGAAATACCTGAGGAGTTCAGGTCAAAGAAAGACTTACTGTGACTCACAGTTTCAGTCTCAATCCATGCTCACTCAGCTGCTTAGAGCTCTGGTGAGGCAGAAGATCAAGGGGTAGGAAGAGAGCGGGACTGAGGCTAGAGGTAAAATATACCCCAGAGATATACATTCCTCCAGTGACCTACTTCCTCCAACAAAGCCCTTCCTCTTTAGAGTTCTCTTACTCCATTGATGGTTTCATCCAGTCACTGGCTTAGTACCTTACCGATCCAATCACTTCCCCAGAGCTCTACCTCAAAACATTGTTGCATCAACAGCTCAGTACTAGGAGGGCATCTAAGAATCAGCACAAAATCTCGTGACAATAAAACTTTATAAACACATGCAGGGTAGCAGATTTGATTCAAGGTCTAAAATTTGCTCCAGAGCAAGTTACATGGGAAAAAGGAGAAGGTCTAATGAAGATGCAAGCCCTTTGCTCCTGTTAGAGTGCTTTGGGCTGAGTAAAGGAGAAGCCTGGGGCTCTTGGGGGAACCTGTTAGGACAAGGATTTGGCTCTTGTATGATGTTAGGCACTAGTGTACCTCAGTCCTACAAATACTGCATAGCCCACCAGGCTGGTTCTATGACTAAGGAAGGCTCCTTTTAACATTTTCTTTTGACATATGAGAAACTGGCTATCTGTGTTCAGCTCATATAGCTGTAAATGCTAAGGATCAATGATACTAGCCCTGAAGTGTCCGTAAGCCTAGAATGACTGTGAGGCATGGCCAGGCCTTAGCAAGCAGCTCCAGGCAGGACTGAAACACAACATTTCTGAGGCACAGAAGATTGGGGATGTGTAAGGTGTCTGTCCAGTTTCTGTTTTATCTCTGTTACCATGGTAAAACCTGATCAAAAGAAATTTAGGGGAGGAAGGACTTATTTGGATCACTGGTGGGGAAGTCAAAGTAGGAAGCAGCTAGTCACGTCACATCCGCTGTCAAGAGCAGAGAGAGATGAGTGTGGTCTCTGCTTGTTTGCTCTCAGCTTGCTTTTCACATTCTCATGAAATTTGGGAGCCCCTGCCCAGGGTGTAGTGTTATCCACAAAGAGCCAAGTCTTCCAGCATCACCTGACAATCAAGACAACCCCCGTGGGCATGTGTACAGCCCATCCAAACTTTTATCAGTTGGGGTTCTCTCCACAGTTGATAGCTTCTTGGGCTCCATGATGTTGTTTTCTCCTTAGCCCTTTCCTCTTTCCACCCCATTCCTTCCTTTCCCTATCTTTTCCTTCCCTTTCCGTTTCCCCTTCTCTTTTCCTTTGTACCCCCCTTCCTCTACTGAGCACCATCCCTCTTTGTGTTTTAGTTTAGAGGCACTGGCCTCAACTAAGTTGCCAGGTCTGAAAGTCTAACCTGGCAGCCTTGAATTTTTAGTCATTCCACTCTAGCCTCCCAAGTTGCTGGGATGACAGGCCTGCACTACCAAAGTTTTCTAGCTTTTCTAAAGTGTCTTCCAGTCCCACTGGTTGTCAGTCCAGCTACAGCCAACGTGACGACTCTTACTACTTGGATAATGGGGCTGGGTAGGAGGGAGCTGCTTGGCTGAACATCGAGTCTCATCCACGCTGGTTCATGTCCCCACAGGACTGACCTGATGCGCATGTGCTGGCAGTTCAACCCCAAGATGAGGCCAACCTTCCTGGAAATTGTCAACCTGCTCAAGGATGACCTCCACCCTAGCTTTCCAGAAGTTTCCTTCTTCTACAGCGAAGAGAACAAGGCTCCTGAGAGCGAGGAGCTGGAGATGGAGTTCGAGGACATGGAGAATGTCCCGTTGGATGGGTCCTCTCACTTTCACAGGGAAGAGGCTGGGGGCCGGGAGGGAGGGTCCTCTCTGAGCATTAAACGGACCTATGACGAACACATCCCATACACCCACATGAACGGGGGCAAGAAGAATGGGCGCGTGCTCACACTACCCAGGTCCAACCCTTCCTAACAGTGCCTGTCGGGGAAGGATTCTTTCTTTTTTAAAACTCTTCTATAGTTTGACCGCCTCCAGGAAACTCAGGATTATCAGGACTCCATCCAGATGTGAAACTGAGCTCAGAGATAGTTCATACACGTTTCTGTTTGTCTGTTGACCTAAGTATACAGGTGTGATTGCCAACTCCACAGGCCTGTGGAGGGCTAACTGTGAACCTAGAGGGGTTTGGCTTTCCACGGCCACACCCCCTCCCCCATCCAGGTTTCAAACCAGGATTTTATTATTGTTGTTGCTACTTTCCTCATAGACTGAGATAATGCACCTGTTTGTACAGGGATTTTTCTTTTCTTGCTAGTGTCTGAGTTACAGTTAGTTGTGAAAGACAGAGTTTATTTATGGAGCACAAGTCAGTAAGCAAAGGGGAGACAGACAGAAAAACAAACAAACAAACACCCAACCCACAGAACCCTGTTCTAGAATTATGTGCTTTGCAGGGTTGGGTTTGAAAAGGTTTCGTTAATCTGAGAGAAGGATTTTATTTTATTTTAGAATTTTTTTTTCTCTCATTTACAAAATCAGTTCCTCAAATTGACCAATAGCTGCTGCTTTTGTATTTTATTTTGAGAAAGGGTGTGTAGTACTTAGAGTGGACTCATGTTCACACCTGTGTTTGCTTGTGTGTGTGTTGTGTCCAGGCTAGAGATCACAGGGTGGGGTGGGGGTTGTGTGTGTGTAAAATAGTATCTGGACTGATGCTTGGGGAATTGGCTCATGAAGCTCCTGCCGCTTGGAGTGGGTGACCCCTCCTTTTTTCTTCCTTCTCACTAACTCAGCATCTGTTTGTGTCCTCCAGAGATGCTCCTCAGTCATGTCAGAAGTCTTGCTCAGGTGTCTTCTTTCCCTCCCTTTGACAATGTTTTCTGAAAACTGAGGGAGGACCGTTTGGTCTGGATTCATCAAGAGTGTTTGGAAGACCAAACAAAGCCAAGGACACACAGACACACACATATACACACACCATGGAAGTAGAAAGAAGTCAGATGACAATTATGAGACTATATATGTAACATATTTAATGTTTAAGGAATCTCTGGCATGAGCCTAATAAATTATTGTTTCCTTGGGGGCAGGAGAAATAGTGGGCACACCTGCCTCTGTGGGGAGACAGGAAATGCAGGAGTGGCCTCTGTGTTTGGTCTTCAAAGCACACATTTCTTCTGGGAATTATACCACATTAGCTGCTAGCCCTTCAGGACACAGTGAGGTCTTGCAGAGTATATGGGAAACTGGATTTTTTTTGACTGGTTCTGCTAGCAAGATGGACTGGATGTTTCTTGCTTGGTGGTTATCTGGAGTTGAGCTGGCCTTCCAGAGCACCTGTGTTCATCTTTGGGTTTTTTTTGCTTGTGTACCTCACCTCTCCAAGGCCTACATGTTGCTCAATCATTGTATAAACATGCAAACTCATCCCAAAGACCAACGACACAGATGGACTTTGAGAACACTAAGCAATATATAAGGAGATGCATCCTTGGGATGGCTGTTGGTTTCCTCCACCCTTGGGGCATCAGCTATTCTCCACACTAAACCCCACAGCTGCTCTTGGTGCCCAGGGACCTCAGCTCGGGCCGGTGTGGTGCCTGAGTCTATTTCTCAGGTGCTTATGTTGCAGTCCCTGGAGACTATAGTCTGGAGGAGACAACATCAGACTTTCTTCCCATCGCCAAGAACTTGTGAAAGATTGTGAACCCACAGCTTCTTCTTGTTGCATAAAGCCACAGCTGCTCAAGTAAAAGAAGCAAACAACCATGGTGAACTCATGAATCGGGGCTCAAAATCCTCCCACACATTCTTCCCTGCGTGCATTTCCCCACAAATATTTGATACCTTTCTTCTCCTCTAGGAGATGTGAGATGAAGACACAATGTCCACCCCAAAATCCTCTTAAATATTGGTTGAAAACCTAAGTAGGCACAAATTCTGATTGCCAGTTGCTGTCAAATTTATATTAGAAAAGTGACAGATGTAAAAATGTTACCAGGGAACTCAGTGACTGGTACAAGAAGCCAGAGTCACAGTCGTTTTCACCCAAATCACTTTGTAAATAGAGGGTCTGTGTATCAATGGAAGACATGTAGGTCTGATATTTGTTGTTTATTTTTCCTCTTTACAGTAAATTTGTAGTGGTCAGATGCTACACTAGCAGGAATTTCCACATTTTTCTAATTCAAAAGGTTTTCTTATATTACTGGGGAAAGTATTTATTTTAATATATAAAATCACTCTTGAAAATCACTTTTGTAAAAAAAAAATGGTGTGCATGTAATTTTTTTTTTTTTATCAAGGAAAAAAATAAAACCAGGTGAGTGTGGGCCATGCTTTTATTTCTCTCAGCACAGTCTACCTCAGTGTCTTGTTAGGATGAGGTTCAGACACAGGCGTCCAGGCTTTGGAATTCTGGCTGGATTGCACTCTGAGTTGGGGGAGCTGTGTACCTGTTGATTTCTGAATGCCAGGGACTAGGAGAGGTTTTGAGGGATGGAGTTGGGGTGAAGTTAGAGCCTTCCTGTGAACCCAGATTCTTCTCTTCACTGATATCCTTCTGAGTCTAACCTCCTTTGTTGATGCACACTCCTCACACATAAGCCAGGCTTCAGTCTATCTCAGTTTAGCCTCTCTGTGAGGCCCCTCACCCAAGGTCTTTGGGTGAGAGGTGATGAGGCTGTGGACCAGTACCTGCAGCTGTCACATGAAAACCCCCAGACATGAATGCAAAGGCACTCTGTTTCTCTGACCATTGTTTCTCCTAATCCTTTTCAGACCTATGAGGGCTTTGGGTGTTTATGGTCACCTTCTACACAAATAGGATGAAGGCATTTGCAGCAAGTGCTAATCTCTTGAACATAACTTAAGCAATAAGTAGGAACCCTATGCTGGGATTTGGTTGACTCCAAGCTGACACTGTTTGGCCTTGTGCAATTTTGAGCACTCTGGAAGTCAAGGCAGGGCCATCATGGCCCCTGTTTTCAAGTTTCACTGTCCTCTTTTCACTTTGAGATATTGTCCTTGGTAATTCACTCTTCCCCGTCTCCTCTGGAGAGGTGTACCAACTTGGGATGGCCCTATCAGAAAGGACTTCACTAATTCCATCTTGATATCTACTGTTGCTGGGGAGGAAACAAGTAGCCATAGGGCCATAGGACTCATTTTGGCTTCAGAAGATAGCGTTCTAAGAAAAGAACCTTGGTACTTAGAATATCATGGCTGTCAGGAGAGTTTATAGTGATAGATGAGAGAGAAAAAGCAACAAAACCAGGTTCATTGATGCTTTTTGAATGTTTTGGAAGATGTCTCATTATTTTAAAACTCTTTTTATGATCGTGGGGAAAGCTACAGTCATTTCTTCCAGGATAGGAGCAGGCATGTTTTCTGTCTGCTTCAATGACGGCAAGCACACACCAGGAAGTGTTTATGCTCTTGGAGCCTTCTGGATGTTTCCCTTTCGTTTGAAGCTAATGGGAAGAGCATTAATGGTTTCCTGGATTTAGGCTGAGCACATTTTGGGAGAATGTGGAGACTGGTGGCAAGAGCTGCATATGGCTATTGGGGATGGTGTCACCAACACAAGCACAGGTCACCTTTGTTATCTTACCAGGACAGATAGTCTACCATGCAGAATCATTATCGGGTTAAGTGCTGTAAATTTATTTGAAGTCCACCATAGCGCTGACCAAAGGGCAGTAAGTATCACTGTGCAAGTCTGGTTCATACTGGCAATCTTGGTAAATGAGTGGCTGTCATTCTAGCAATGATTTTCCTATTTCATGACAGGTGGATATGTTCAGGATGCTAGCTGGTGAACATAGACTCTTCAAAAATTATGGTTTTGTTGGACAAGGGGAAAGAAAAATGCCGATTTTGTGTAAATGGTACACATAGGGTAGAGCCATTACAGAAAAACCTTTCAGAATGTTCCTCAGAATATGAATTTACACAAGAGATGAAGTTGGAGAATAGGAATAGCAGATTATCACTTGCTGCTTAAACTACACAAAATATGGCCTTTTAAGAGGCCATGACTGAGGCATATTTATTCTTTGGTGGTTCCTAAGAGATGGAGATCAGTTAGTATTTTAGCTTACTTGATAACAATCAAGGTCCAGAATCAGTCTCTGGTCAAATTTTTATCTTCATGTGGGCCATTAAGAAACACACACACACACACACACACACACACACACACACACACAAAATAGAACTTGTTAAAAACCAGATCATGGACCTGGGACTCTTATCATTTGAGAAGGAAGGAAGGGTCCTCAAATGTATGTGTGTGTATGTGTGTCCTTGCACATGTCCAGGAATGGCTTGTTTGGTTTTTATCCTTTGTATCAAAGTTGCTGCTCCTTGTCCCTTTATGTGCCTAGGTGGCTACACCCTGAATGTCGGCAGTGTGGGATCAAATGTGCCACACTGCTGTAGAAAACTCAGAAACACAAAACCCACCCCAAACACAGTGATGTTTCCCTACCAAGGCCAGGTAGCATCATGTACAGAATATGCCTTTTTTTTTATGTGAGGGGAGGGACTGAAATTGTTCTGCATGTACAATACAGGCTAATTACTTGTTTATATTAAAATCTGGAATAAATTATCAGAGACTGTTTTTTTATGTGGTATGCAGGTTGATCTGGGTGGGGCTGTGGCTTTGAGATTTTCTGCATTAAGTGACAACCTGGGAAACTGTGAGTTCTTTGTGTGTGAATGTTCATGTGTGCAAGTGCAAGCATGTGTCCAAAGGACAGTTTCAGATATTGTCTCTCAGGTGCTGTCCACCATTATTTTTGAGACAGGGTTTCTCATAGCTGACCAACCAGTGAACTCTGGTGATCTACCTATTTCTGCCTCTTTAGCACATGCCAGTGTGGCTGCCTTAAAAAAATATTGGTTTTTGGGTTTAAACATTTAAAAGGGGCTAATAAGTGCTTACAGCCACACTATAATGCAAAATGCATTTAGTTCAACTTAAAAGGTCCCCATAGCCTTCTACAGTGTCAAGCCTCCTTAGAAGTCAGCCAAGCCTCTTCCGGGACTCATGACAATCTCATCCCTCTAACCCCCTGTAAAATCAAAAGCAAAGAGCAAATCAACTACTTTCAGTATACAACAGCACAGGATATACATTACCATTCCAGAAAAGGAGGAAAGGGAGGTTACTGAGAAAATACTGGACCAAAGCAAGACCAAAACCCAGCTGGGCAAACAACAAGCTCTGCGCCTTCGTGTCTGATGTCAAAGCGCTCTTCAGATCTTCAACTCCTTTCAGCTTTGCTTACTGCAACCCACTTCTCTCCCTTGGGCTGGTCCCACTTCCACCCTGAAGCTTTCCTGGGCAGGTATCTCATGACTCTGACATCTCCAAAATCTTGGCGTCTCCAATGCAATCCACACACCTGGCTTCAGCAGCTTTTCTTAGATGTCAAGGGAGATTCCATAACTCCTTTCTTTTATTCTTTCTTGCTCTTAAAGCCAGAATCATGTGGCTGAATCTGCTAAGTTCTGCTGATTTCTGGGGCTGGAACTTGGCCCCCTCCTTCAGTTTTGTCTTCACCAGCTTTCTGTTGTTCATGGTTTCCTCCACTGTATTGCTTTTACTTTCTTTTCACAAGTTGGGAGCTTGTCTTTCTAGGCTCTTGCTCTCAGACCACCACTCCCTTTACTCCATTCATCATCAGGCTTTTCTTTAAACTTTTTATATCCCTGAGCACCAAACTTGGCTTCAGTGTTACATTTCCTGGTATTCTTAACTCCTCAAACTATGTATTTGTATTTTTCTTTTCTCAGCTTGCTCCTTTTCGTTATAGATCTGATTAAGACTGGTCACTAATACCCACACAAATGCAGTCTTGCAAAACCAATACAGGCTGTCTTGAAATCTCTGCCAAGGCCAGTAATTCAAAAGTCTTTAATTTAGCTTCAGACACATTTTTAGGACAAGGGGCAAAAGAAGCCACATTCTTTGTCAAAACATCACAAGAATGGTCTCTATGCCACTTATCCCCCTGAAACTTTTTTGAGCTGGGCTTCCACACTTTAAATCACCCTGAGCACTGTCTTCCATGCTCCCACTAGGATGACTCATTAAGCCTTTACTTGTTGACTTGTTGAGCCGTTTTGCCCAGTACATTTTTTTTTTTCCCTGAGATGAAGCTCTCTCTGTTTTTCAGGCTGGTCTTGAGTTTCTGGTATCAAGAAATTCTCTTGCTTCAGTATTCTAAGTAGCTCAGATTGAAAGACACATTCTACCATGCCTGGTTTTCTCAACAGCTTTTGGTGTGAGTGTGTGTGTGTGTGTGTGTGTGTGTGTGTGTGTGAGTGTGTGTGTGTGTGTGTGTGTGTCTGTGTGTGCATGAGTGTGTTCCACACAGCATATGTGAAGTCAGAGCAATCTTGCGAGAGTGTGCTCTCCTTCCTTCTACCTTGCTGGGGAAGACTGTTGTGTTCCTGTTGAGCTTTCTGAAGTCCTCCATGATAGCTGGCCAGCAGCAGCTCTCCTGTAATGGCCTCTCATCTCCCCACAGGAGTGCTGGAATTACAGATGTGTGTTACTACATCTGGATGGCTGAAGCTTGGGTGGTTAAGCGTGTGCAATGATCACATTTATTGGCTGAGTCATGTCACCAGCCCCTCAATAGCTTTTAGAATGTTTGTAGGTGTGTCCAATTTTTCACCATCTTTCTTTGGTACAGGGGTTTTCTTTGTATCTCTGGCTGGCCTGGAACTTGCTATGTAGGCCAGGCTGGCCTGGAACTCACAGAGATATTCCTGCCTCTGCCTCCCAAGTTCTGAGATTAAAAATCATATACCATCATGCCTGTCCCCAATTTTTCTTTGGAAAAAGTTAGATATTTGTTGTTTTCAATTTTCTTTTAAGAGTTGACTTTTGTTTTTGTGCATCTCCTCTATTATGGAATTGAAGTGGGGTCTAAGATTATCTTTAAAGACAAGGCCATCCTCCTGCTTCCATCTCAGGAGTCCTGGGGTTGCAGTTATGCTCTAGCAAACATAGTCTGTGACTTGCTGGGGCTGAAGCCCAGGGCTTCCTGCACAGCCATCACTCTCCATCACAGCCTATGTCATGTTGCTTTGGTCCCTCTGCTACTCACTTTGGATGCAGAGAATGACTGTGTTTATAGCCTCTTTCCCCAAGCTTTCAGTATGCATATTCACAGTACATGGCACTATGTATAATTTCTTTTTCTTTTTTGCACTCCCCATCCCTGCCCCAGGCACTGAGGATAGAATCCCCAAGTGCGTTACCACTGACCTGCAACCCTACCTTCTGTGCATAATTAAAAATTATTTCTTTATTTTAAAGATTTATGTTTAAATTATGTGTACCTATGTCTGTGTCTGATTATCTATGTGTGAGGACACATGTTCTTAGATACAGAAGATGGGTGTGAGAGTCCCTGGAGCTAGAGTTACACCTGGTCCTGTGTCACCTGATATGGGTGCTACAAACTGAACCTAGGTTCTTTGGGAGAATAGCAAGTGAGTCTTCTCTCCAGCTTCAATTTCATACATACATACATACATACATACATATGTATATATATTTTCCATATGATATATTCTGATTAAAGAGGATTTACTTTCACCATGTGTCTATGTGTCTGTGCATATGTCTTCAGGTACCCACAGAGGCCAGAGTGTTGGCTTCCTGGGAACTGGAGTTACAGGCAGTAGTCGGGCACCCTGTGGGTGCTGGGAACTTCAGCTTACTGGAACAGCATCAGGTGCTAGTAACCATTAATCTCCAGGTCCCTGCTAATACATTTCTTCAAAACCATGTTATTAGATTTATGTATGATTGAGCACCAGATGTACATACCACATGTATATGTGGAGGTCAGAGAACAATTTACAGGAGTCAGCTGTCTTCTAACACATGGGGCCCAGGGATCAAACCAGACAGTCTTGTTAGCAAGTATCTTTGTCTGCTGCCAAGCATCTCTGAATTCTGTTGGTGATAGACTGTGATATGGAAGTAGAAACCAAAACCCATTTCCTCCCCAAGTTTTTTTCTGGTCATGGCGTTTCTCAAGATGGCCAGGGTGCCATCTTGGCTCAACTTTAATTTATGTTTGCCTAGACTCTTTCCCTTCCACCCTGCAACAGCCACAGGTGCCTTGACAATGCTTTTGGAACTGTTCATGGCCCTGATCATGGTCCAGGAATATTAGCCAAAATAATTTGTTTTTGTCCAAGCTTAAATGTAAAACCAAAATAATTAACTAGAAGTGTAAATAAAAAATCATTGTCAAGTAGTGTTTGAAAATACTGCCAAGCTGTGTGGGGATGTCCCTCTGTATATGTTTCTTTTATTGGTTGATGAATAAAACACTGTTTGGTCAAAAGAGGCGTGGGTCATTTCTTTTGGATAATCCCATTGAGATCCACCAGCTTCCAGAGAACTCAGCTTCACTCCTGGCCTATGATGGCCAGGGAGAGGACACAGGAGAGGCTCCCCTCACAGAGTCCAGAGGGGTCTGGAGGGACCACTGCTTTCCCAAATACCAAAATAGAGAGAGTCCTTCCTACTAATCTAGGCGGTAGATTTGTATAGGAAATTCAGTTCTGGCTAACAAGGGAAAGGCCCGCTTTAGGGAGCCTCATTGATTTCAGAAAGGATTGGCTCATTTTAGGAGCTCTCTTCCAGGTTTGGGAAGAAAAAGAAATCTGACAATAAATTCTTCCCCAGTCTTTCCAAGCTTAATTAGGACGCCTCATCTCTGTATTCACAGCATCCTGCCTCATGAGAGATCTAGCTTTGGTTTTGCTTGAATGGATGGCTGGCCAACTGTGTGAGCAATTGAATGTATGGCGGGCAAATGTGGCCCATGGAACTGATTATTTGATTCCTTGATCTTGTTGCTGGTGTTTCTGTTTTGTCTTGTCCCTCTAAGAGGGAGCTGGACTGCTCTCAATCTGATTGACAGAGATTCCACCAGTATCTCCGGATTCTACCACGAGGGGCACCCTCTACACAGTATTGTTTGCTCTGTTTTGCATTTTTGTCTGCAAAAGTACGGTCCCCTTTGCTCTCACAGATGAGAAATTTCCAGTCATATCAGTCCATTTTTGTAGCCACCCTCAACCCTCCATGCCCCAGTCTCAGATAATCACTTGCTCCCACGAAGCTGTGTGAGGTAGAGATGGTCTTCAGCTGTTTTTTTTTTTTTTTTTTTTTCTGGGTTGGTCACATTTATTAATTGTCTATTTTGTTGAGTCATAAAATTTCTTCTAACGTGGGATCACCAACTCTAAACTTTCACTGTAAGGATTCAGGCATTATGCTGGCCTGCCTCCATCACCTGACAGAATGCACTCAGGTAGTACCCTGGTCAGCTCAGGGTTCCACAATTACTAATGTGGACACAGGTGCAAAGGACCCCTTTACAAGATGGACCCCTGCCCACTTACGCTCTCTACCTGCTCTCTCTTTCCTATTCTCTTTCCTGCTGTTTCCTGGGAGCAGGCAGGACTTTTCCTGCCTCCTTCTTTTCTTCTGTCCTTTCTGTGTCTCTGTGTCTCTTTACCTTATTTTCTTACCTATCCATCAATAAAACTTTCAATATGAGTCACATCTACAGGTCTCTGTGTTGTTCCCAAATTCTGAACCCCCAAGTCGCACAGAGACCCTATCTGATGGAAAAGCAAAGAGTCTTTAACAATTAACATTGTCATCAGTAAAAGCATCTTCCCCTCAGCCATTAGCTTTACAAAGGGGAAGATATTACTTTAATTCTGAAAGGCAAACTGCATCTTTTAGTCTCGAATTCTCCTAAAACCACTTTCATATCTTAAAGATGCTCTTAATCCCAAAGATGTGAGGAGAAAGACCACTGACCATTAGCCCCAGCCAGCCTCCATCATCAGGCACCAAATGCAACATACATGCCCTTTACATGTCCTCTCTATCACAGGTCACTGCCCTTCTCTGTCTGTCTGTCTTGTCTCTACTTCAAGACAGCCTTAACTCCCGCACCCAATAAATCTCTGTGTGAGATCTATTGTGTGCTGTGATCTCTGCAGCATTCCTTGGCTCTGCTCCTCCAAGGTACTCCACAGCATAAACCTCACATTAGTGCCAATGTCATGCTAGAATACCCTGGTGCCTGCACACCCCCCACTGGAGGTCTAGGTCACACTGGGACCCTATCCCTTATCTCCAGTCCACCTGAAACAGATCTGTCTTCTGACTCAACAATCACTGGACATCGTCCAGCAGCTACAACAGGTAAGTTTTCCCTTTGATCTTAAACGCCTCTCTGAATAGGATGGAGTGTTCAAGGGAGTGGCTGTTGAGTGTTCAGCATCCCTCTGGTATTCTTGGAGGCAGAGGTGTGCAAAGCTGCCACCTTATACAGTTGACTCTCTTCCCTGACCCCACCTCTGACCATTACCCTTGGGTGAGGCTCCACTTTCTGAGCTCGGCTTTAGCCTTTAGGCTTTATTTGAAAGTTCTGGTACCAGGTGCCATGTCATAGGCTTTTTAGTTCTGCCTGATGCCCAACCAATGAAATGATGATCCAGTGAATGGCTTGTGCCTTCCTCTTTTGCTCCTTTTGCATATTTGAAGGAATGGTATAGTTGACTCATGTGGTAGATTTATTTTTAACTTTTTGAGAATTCTCCACACTGATTTATGGAATAGCCGGACCTATTTTCAAATCCCTTTCCCCAGAGAATGAGTTATTTGGCTGTCCCACAGAAGAATATCACTTTTCAAGCAACACCCTGTTATAATATATATAAATGTTTTATATATATATATATATATATATATATATACATATATATATATATATGACTGAGAGAAAAAAATTAGTTCATGTATTATTTATCTTAGTACTATCATGTAATCAAATTCTGAATATTTCTATTGGCCACAAATTTATAGATAACATGCATAACTTAGTAAATTGCATTTTTAGTAGTAGCTACTAATCTGAAATAGATTGTATGTGAGATACAGAGAGGTACTCTTTCCTTTTTCTTTAAATATATATTTCAGAAAAACTATGAAAAGTAGATAATTTTATTTCATTATACTAATGGATTTTTACGAGAGAGACTTAGTTAATTCATGAAAATTATCAGTTTTGTTTTAGATTATGATTTGTTCTTAAAACATTTCAAAGAGTTCTTATCAGGTCTTAGAAGAATTATGTAGCATTTTGGGAAAAAGATGCACCCTAGCAGCCCTGCACTTGAGGACAAGATGGAGAAGACCTCCACAGCCACCATAGCTTTGTCCTTGGTGCTGTGGTAGACAGGGAGGAAGGTGACCCAGACACTGCAGAACACCAGCATGCTGAATGTCAGCAACTTGGCTTCATTGAATGTGTCAGGCAGATCCCTACCCAGGAAAGCCACAGTGAAGCTCCCCAGGGCCAGGATCCCCAAGTATGCCAGCACACAGTAGAAAGAGGTGACTGAGCCCTTGTTGCACAAAATAATGATGTAACTATATGCAGAGTGTGCACCTGCTTCAACATAGGGAGGTGAGGTTCCCATCCAGACTCCCAGGAGAGTAAGCTGGATCAGGACACACAAGGGGATGACAGAGTTATAGATGCCAGAGACAAACAGTCTTCTCATTGTTCTCCCTGGTTTTACGAGGCTAAAGGCCAGAATTACAGTTATACTTTTGGCCAAAACAGTGGAAAGAGTCAGAGTGAATGTGAGTGCAAATGTGATTGGTTGCAATATGCAGGAGGCTGTGCTTGGCTGGCCAATGAAGAGAAAGGAGCACAGGAAGCAGAGGAGGAGGGAGATGAGCAGGATGAAGCTGAGAGTCCTGTTATTGGCCTTAACGATGGGTGAGTCTTGATGCTTGAGGAAGATCCCCAAAACTACAGCTGTGCTGACAGAGAAGCACAGAGCTGTGCAGACCAGAGTCATGCCCAGAGAATCCTCCAAGGACAGGAATGTCACTGACTTGGGAAGGCAGTTGTTTCTCTCAGGGTTTGGGTACTCTTGAATTGGGCAAGGGATACACTCTTGCTGATCTATGGGAGAAAAGGAACCAACATTTCAGCTTCTACAGTTATTTATCCATTCCATATTCAATACGTTAAGAGTGCTCTCCACTGATGAGTGTAGCCTGGCACATTCTGCTTTACTATAGGGCAAAGGAAACCGACTCTTTAGAAATCCTCCTTCTACAACGCCCAAATTCCCAAATACTGTCTATAAATATTTGTTTTCATTTAAATGGACTTTGTTATATAAAATACATTTTAAAAAATTAAAAAAAGAAATCCTCCTTCTACTATCTGTCATGTGTACATCATGATAAAACATGTGATGATGTGTTTATAAATGAAACTGACATATTAATCTACCTATTCAGATGAAGCAAAACTGCAATAATTCTATGAAGAATTCTAAAATTCAGCCATTCCACTGTGATCAGACTCCAGATATTCAGGTAAAAAACAATCCAGTAAGAAGAACAGAGTGCCCTGCTACACCCAAATACAAGCTAATTTCCAGAAGGCCAACTCCAAACTTGGACAAAGACTCCAAACTAGATCACATGTCATGCCAGTTGCCAGAAGAAATACAAGTCACAAAGAGGTCAGAACTACCGAGGAAAAAGGAGCTAAGGAACATTCAAGAGAGAGAAACTCAAAATTTAGGGACTAGAATAAACCATCCCAAACCCAGATACCTAAATTTTATTGTAAAAATACAGTCAACATCAGCCAGAACAACATGACCACTTACAAGCCCATGCATCCTGTGACAGCAATACCTGAATATTCCAACATATCCAAAACAAACAAAACCTTAAAACACATTTATGGATGTTATTAAAAAGCAAATAAAAACTCAGTTAAAGGAATCAAGGAAAGCCCACCCTGCCAGACCATCTGGAGCCTGCCCTCATCTCAATCATGGACCCCCTATGCTCTCTGCTTGAGGTGAGTCTGGGGCCAGCTCAGGTCCAACCCCCCTCCATCCTTTCTTTGGCACTTCCTGGGCTGGCTCTGCATCTTGACCCCCCCCCCATGCACTCTGCTAGAGGTGAGTGTTTGGCCAGCTCATGTCCACCATCCCCTACCCTCTCCTTGGAACTTCCTGGGTCACATCTGCACATAGTGGATGCACCTGCCCCACCCGACCATCCAGAGCCTGTCCTCACCTCAATCTTAGACCCCCCCACACCTTCTTCTTGAGACCTTCAAGAGTGTTCAGACCATCCAGAGTTACTGACATTGAAGGACTGACCCACCTACACCCACTGGGAGAGGAGAGGAGAGATGAAGAGAGAGAGAGAGAGAGAGAGAGATCCCATGTGACCCACTGGAAGAAGGGATGGGAAGACAGCAATATAAGAACACATTCAACATTAGAAGGACCAATATGACACCACCAGAATCTAGGGACTCTACACCAACAAGACCTGAACATACCAACGCAGATGAAGCCAAAGAAAACAACTTCATGAAAATGATAGAGGCCATCAAAGAAGATATGAGAAAATCCCTTAAAGAAATGGAAGAAAAACAAACAAAAATTGGAAGAAATAGAGAAAAAGACAAACCAAAAAATAAAAAAGTGCAAGAAATCAACAAATCTTTTAAAGAAAGCAAGGAAAGCCAAGAAAAACAAAACAAAACAAAACAAAAAAGACAATCAAACAGATGAAGGAAACAATTCAAACAGTTCAAGTCCTGAAAACTGAAATAGAGACAATAAAGAAAACACAAACTGAGTGAATGCTGGAAATAAAAATTGGGTAAATGATCAGGAACTACAGATGCAATCATAAGCAACAGAATATAAGAGATGGAAGAGAGAATCTCAGGTGCTGAAGATAAACTAGAGGAACTTTGGGTGACTGTTCAGGCAGCAAGGCATCTCTGTCAACTATTGAGTCAACTCCTTTGAAGGAGTTGAAGATAGATAGTTATGGCTGTGGCTTTCTTTAGATATAATAAAAGATAAGATAGAATATATGATAGAATATTTTCTTTAAATTTCCAAAATATTAATGGATTAAATACTGTTAACTCTAGTTCTTGCTTGATAACTATTTTATATAATTTTACTATGTTAATGCTAAAAAACTTCCTTTTTATTTATACAGAAAAAGAAGATGATGGAAGATGTCCTTCTATATGCTGTGAATATATGTTTCTCTTATTGGTTGATGAATAAATCAGTTTTGGCCAATGGACAGGCAGGATGTAGCCAGGCAACAAGTACAGGCAAGGCTACCAGACTAGGAGAATTCTGGGAAGAGAAACACAGAGTGTGAGTTTCAGGTCAGACACTATGTAGCTACCAGGAAGGTAGGGCTCCCATACATTCTCCAGTAAGCCAAGGCCATGTGGAGATAGATACACAGATTCATAGTTATGCGTTAATAATTTAAAGAGCACTAGACAATAAGAAGCCTGAGCCATCCCATAGGCCAAACAGTTTATAATTGATATAAGCCTCTGTGTGTTTATTTGGGACTAAATGGCTCCGGGAACATGAAGGACAGAAACTTCCATCTACATTGACATATAATCAAAACACTGAATCTACAGTACAAAGAAAAACTCTGAAAAGCCAGAAGGGAAAAGACCCCAGCAATATATAATGGCCAACATATAAGAATTATACTCAACTTCTCAACAGAGACTCAACAGAGACTCATGAAGGGCATGAACAGATGTCTTATAGGCTCTAAATGACCACAGATACCAGCACAGACTAATATGCCCTTAAATTTTCAATCACCATAGATGGAGAAAACAAGTTATTAAATGACAAAATCAAATTTAAACAATATCTATCCACAAATCCAACCCTTCATAAGGTACTAGAAGGAAAACTCCAACTTAGGAAGCTAAAGACACCCTTAAAAACCACAAGCAATACATAATCTCACAACAGCAATATCCAAAGAAGGGAAAACACACACACACACACACACACACACACACACACACACACACACACACACACAAATACTACTACTACCAGGAGCAGCATAATAAAAGGAATTAGTAATCACTGGTCATTAATATCTGTAAATGTCAATGGAGTCAATCCCCCAATAAAAACACATAGGCTAACAGAATGGATACAAAACAGGATCCATCCTTCTGTTGCATACAAGAAACACACTTCAACATCAAAGATAGATTTACCCCATAGTAAGGATTAGAAAAAGATTTTCCAAACAAAAGGACCTAAGAAGCCAGGTAGCAGAATAGTCTTCAATCCAAAGTTAAACAAATGAATCGGAGAAGGACATTTCATATCTATTAAAGGAAAAGATAAAACAATAAAACTACAAAATAATAAAAGTCATTTTATTGCTACATTCCTTTAGCATAGTAATATTCCATTTTCCCTGAGGCCCATGACCTATCTAATGTCAGGCTCTTGGCCCCATTATCAGTGTCAGATATGGGTTCAATCTGACTAGAACCTTAGGTCTAGTCAGTAAGTGGTGGGTTCCAACAATAGCACTTGTGACACCTTCACTTGTCTCTCTCCCAGGCAGGTCACTGCTATAGGTCACAGAGTTTGGCTTTGGGAGATATTGATGATTGCCATTCTCTTTCAGTAGCTTGCAAAGGAACTTCCAGTACCATAAATGCTAATCATTAAGTGAAGCCTCCAGTTAGGTACCAGCTTGGTTTCTATATGTTTGATGACCTATGTAAATGTCTTCAGCAGTAGGACCTTAGAGCAGGCCGTGGAGAGCAATGATAGCTCTTGGCCCTTGTATGGCCAAAAACTCATCCAAGACACTGGGGGTTCTTCTTAAGGGCATAATTTGGGGAACAGTGTCCCATAATATTTGTTGAATTTATTTAATTTCATTCACATTTCTTGTATTTTTAAGAAGTGTACATAGTAGTAGGATTCCACAATTCCCTTCAAATGACTGTTAGTGTTAGTTTTCCCACTTCAAAGTTCCTTCTTTCCCACCCTCTTCAATCCTCCTGTCCATTTAATCCCTCTATATCTCTCCATAAAGATATATTCTATCAGCTATACCTTGGGAGATCCTCTCCTTGTAAGGATTCAGGCATTATGCTGGCCTGCCCCTGAGTTTATATATCTGGTAAGGGACTAGTGGTGAGGAGTATTATGATAAAGCATGTGGGGCTCTTGATAGATTCCATGCAGGTGAGGGTGACCCAGGCAGAGGGACAAAATGCCAGACAGAGAGATCTTAGTAACAAGTTTTATTAGAAAGGGAAAGGGGGTGAAGGAAAGAGAAAAGAGGTAATGAGACACAGAGACAGAGGACAGGAAGGAAGAAGGAGGCAGGAAAATTCCTGTATGCCTTAGGGGAACAGCAATAAAGAGAGCTGAAAGAGAAAGTGGGCGGGTCTTATTTTACAGGGGTCCTTTGAGCCTCCATGCAAACTAAAGTCATAACCCTCTTCACCATTAGTCCCTTACCAGGCACATAACCACAGTGGTTGTTCAGATCGTAGCACCCATATCAAAGGCTTTGTGGCTAATCTCCCACATTTGTGTTTGGAGGAATAGGCTACCTCAAGATTTTTCTAGCACCATCCATTTACTTGAGACATTTATGATTTTATTTTTCAACAGCTAAACAATGTTCCACTGTAAAAATTAACCAATATGCATTATTCATTATCCATTGCTTGATATTTAAGCTGTTTATAGTTTCTGTTATTCAGAGTAAAGTAGCAGTGAACATGGTTGAGCAAGTGTTTCTGTTAGCAGGATGCAGAGTCCTTCTGACATAACTCAAGAGTTGTGTAGCTGGATCTTGAGGTAAATCTATTCTCAGCTCTTTGAGGAACTGGCACAGCGATTTCCATAGTGGCTGTACAAGCTTGTACTTCCACCAGCAATGAATAAATGTTCCCATTCCCAACATGTTTGTCAGGAAGTACTGCCATGTGTTTTATTGACTTTGCCATTCTGACTGGTGTAAGATTAAACTTCTAAGTAGTTTTGATTTGCATTTCCTGGTGGCTAAAGATGTTGAACAACTTTTGAGTGTTTCCTAGTCAATTGACTTTTATCTTTTGAGAAAAATCTACTTCCTCTGTACCCCATTTTAATTGTCTTGTTTTTTTTGGATGTTCAATTTCCTTTTGAATTTTTACACCTTTAATATATTAGCCATCTCTCAGACATAAAATTAACAATATTTTCCCACTTAGTAGCATGTAAGTTTGCACAGATCCTGGTGGCTTGCTGTACATGAGGTAGCATTTGTAAATTATTGTTCTTATTACTTGTGGTGATGATGCTCTCTTCAGAAGATCATTCCTGTGAAAATGAGTGAAAACTACTCTCCATTTCCTTCTTTATGAGATTCAGTGTATCAGGTCTTTTGTTGTGGTCATTTACCCATGTGCAGTTCAGTTTTGTTCAGGATAATTAGTATGTGTCTATTTGCATCCTTTTACATGCAGCCATCCAGTTAGATCAGTACTGTTTGTTGAAGATGCTGTCTTTTTTCCATTGTGCATTCATAGAAAACACAGGTGTCCATGTGTGTGGATTTATGTCTGGGTCTTCAAATAAATTGTATTGATCAATGTGCATGTTTTATGCCAATACCAAGCTGTTTTTATTTCTATGAGTCTATAGTCAAACTTGAAAATGGGATGATGATACCTCCAGCAAATCTTAATTATTCATGATTATTTTAGCTATACTAGACATTTCTTTTGTGTTTGCATACAAAGCTGATTTTTTTCTATTTAAGTGGAAAATTGTGCCAGTATTGTGATGGGGATTACAATGAGTCTGAGCATTGCTTTTGCGGTCTGGCTGCTTTTTGTATTAATCATATAGATTCATGAGCAAGGGTAATCTTTCCGTCTTTTGGTGTCTTTTTCAATAACTTAAAAGTGTTTACTGTAGAAGATTTTCATACAGTTCATTAAAGTTATCCCAAAATATTCTCTATTTGAGAATCATGTTTACTTTTTAATTCAACCTTTATAAATTTAATGTGGCTGCTATGCATTTTGATCACATCAGTGGCCATACTACTTCTGACACTTGATGTCTCCACCCACCATACTCCCTTTGTATTGATTTCCTCTTCTCATAACCATTATGTCCAATTGGAGGTGCCCATATGCCTGTATGTGGGGATATTTACTGGTACAGGGGAACCCATAAGTTGAAACCGGAGAAACCTGATTCTCTAACCCAGCAATTGCCCCAGCTTCTTAGGTTTTGGTGGGCTTCAAATTTAGCCTTACTCTGCTTTTGTTTTGTCTTTGTATGTAATGAAATTTCAGACCCTGAATGCCTTTCTCCATTTCACATAGCTTTATTTTTGTGATCTTTCTTAATAATATTCATGAAGTACTGTTGGAGTAAAGTTTTTAAAGAAAAACATTTTCTTTTTTAATATTTATATTTTTAATTAGTATTTTTTGTATTTATTATTTTTTCCTATTTTACATATTGATCCCAGTTCTCTCTCCCACCTCCTATCCCATTCCCCCCACCTCCACTCTACAGGGAGGGTGATGCCTTCCAGGAGGGATTATCAAAATCTGTCAAGTCATTTGGAGTAGGGTCTAGGCCCTCCCCCGCCCCCCGCCTCTAGGCTAAAAGAGTATCCTTCCATGGGGAATGTGCTCCCAAAGTCCTTTCTGTACTAGAGATACATCCTGGTTCCACTGCCCAGGACTTTTAACTGAGACCCACATTCATGGTGTCTGAGTTGGTATAATGATATTAATCTGGGGGTCCATGAGCCCACTGTTGTTCAGGTCAGCTGTCTCTGTGGGTTTCTGTAGCCTGGCCTTGACCCCTTTTCTTATCACTCCTCCCTCTCTACAACTGGATTCCAGGAGTTCTGCTCAGTGATTAGCTGTGGGTGTCTGCTTCTGTTTCGATCAGCTACTAGATGAGGGCTCTATGATGACATATAAGTAGTTATCAATCTCATTATCAGGGGAGGGCATATAAGGTAGCCTTTCCACAGTTGCTCAGATTGTTAGTTGGGATCATCCTTGTAGGTATCTGGACATTTCTCTAGAGTCAGTTTTCTCTTCAAACCTATAATGGCTCCCTCTTTTATGGTATCTCTTTTTTTCCTTCTCTCGTCTATTCATCCCCCAACTCAATCTTCCTGGTTCCACATGTTCTCCTCTCCTCCCCTTCTCTTTCTCTTAACTCCCTCTTCACTTACTGTCCACCCCCCCCATTCCCAATATGCTCAGGAGATCTTGTTCCTTTCCCCTTCTGTGGGGGACCTTGTATGAATCTCTTAGGTTCCTCCTTGTATCCTAGTTTCTCTGGCGGTGTGAATTATAGGCTGGTGATCCTTTGCTCTGTGTCTAAAATCCATATATGAGTGAGTACACACCATGTTCTTTTTGTGACTGGGTTACCTCACTCAGGATGGTTTCTTCAAGTTCCATCCATTTGCCTGCGAATTTCAAAGTCCCATTGTTATCCCCCCCCCAACTGGATAGTATTCCATTGTGTAAATGTGCCACATCTTTATCCATTCTTCAGTTGAGGGGCATCTAGGTTGCTTCCTGGTTCTTGCTATTCGAAATAATGGTGCTATGAACGTCATTGAACAGATGTCTTTGTAGTGCAATCAGCTGGGGATGGTAGGTTCCTCTTTTCCATCCAGTTGCTCTGCTACTGTGTTTCTCCTACTTGCAGATATGGGAGGCACACAGTGGACTGGCCTGAAACAAATGGGTCTGCCTAAAAAAACTATTTTTGTTTCCTGCCCATTTCATATATATATGAAAAAAGATGTATGTATGCTCTGGCCACACGAGTGTGATTCTTTATGCCTGAGTACTTTATGTGTGTCTTACTAAATGCATATGGTTTAAAATGTATACGCCCTTAGAAAAGGTATTGATACCTTACAACACTTGCACAGGCACCATCTTGTCTAAGGGCAAGTGCTTAACCGGATTCTGGCAGCTGTCTTCTTGACTCAACTCACCTCAACTGCTGCAAAGGACTCTTTGGACTGTGGACAAGAGGACAGTGGAATTGACTTTCTCCACATTGCTAAGGCCCAAGGTAGGCAAGTCTTTCTAAATCTCCTAATCCACAGGACCCTCTGAGACCTTGGAGGTCCCATGCTAACAACAGAAAGCAGGCATCCTTAAAGCTCCTGCTCTCAACAATGATGGAGAACTCTGGGAGTGGCTGTCCACATGGCCAGCTAGTAAGTTTCTGTCATTCTCTAATCAATAATTCAGGTAAAATTTTATCCTTCTCAAGATTGATGCAGTTTGATGGCTGGTAGCTTTCAGTGTAACTTCTTACCATTCTTTTGTTTAAAAAGGTGTTTTACAGTATTAAGTTTATATAAAAACATAAAATCTTAAGAAATAAGGACCTAAAAATGTTTTAAGATATAGCAAAGTAACTAAAGGTGTCAAATTCAAGTTATCAGATTGTTTTCTCTTTCATTATTCCACTTTTCATAGTCTTAACATTAATCAATAAAATTTTAATAAGTTATTAATCCAATTCTAACAGAGTACAAAACAGCAAACTATATCACTATATGATCATAACTACAAACTCAAGATCATGGTACTTTTCATTGTGCTAAAATATGTTTATGGCAAAAATATATGGCCATTTCAATAGTGCAAATTTCAGTATAATTATAAACAGTGAAAATACTAATGTGTCTAAAATATATCTTTTCACAAAAAGTGCTTATAAGTTCCATGGAGCTGATCTGGACCCATGAAAACAGTTCAGATCCAGTCCAGATAAATGTCATCCAACCTTTTCCTGGTCCTGGGACTCCCTACCCTCATTTGAGCACCCCTTGGGATCCCTTACAACCCTCCTCCCCCAATTATCAGGATGTTGTCCTCTACATCCAGCTAGAAGTACCCCTGAATTCTAGGGATCCATCAGCGAGGATCCATGTACTCTACACTAACCCAGGCCATTCTGTCCATTTTATATCAATACACATGAGCAATTTTCAACCTCTAAGCCTAACAAGCTTGAACATACTCTATTTTCCACAATCTGCATTGTATATATGAATATTAGAAGTAACAAAACATCCACATGCCCAAATGTCATAAAAATACCAGTAATATCACAGATCCAGTGAATATAGTCTCTCTAATTCTAGTAGTCTAGTAGAAAAGTTTGCAAGTAAGGATTATCTAATAAAATACAGGATGCAGAATATAAAAGAACATTCCTCAACTTCATAGCATATTTTAAGGAGTTTAAAGAAGACAAAAAGAAAAGTTCAATGAAACAATGGAGAAACAACTCAAGGAAAATCAATGCCTTGGCGATGACCAAGTAAACACAAATATAAACCTGAAGTTAATGATAAAGACAATGCATGACTTGTTCATGGAATTCAATAAGGAAATAGAAAGAAAGAGGAAGATTCAAGCTTAAATGAGGACAGAATAGAAAAAATGAACAGACCAGTTATAACCTCAAGGGAAAGACATACATATCAAATGAAGCTAGCAAAAGGCAGAGAATTAGGACTTAAAGAAAAACTAGAATATAAAAATATAAAAAACATGAAAAATTGAAAATAAAGGAAATGTGAGACATGATGAGAAAACCAAATCTTTAAATTATTGGTATAGAAAATGGAGAATTCCAGGTCAATGACATAGACCAGTTTTTCAATAAGGTCAATTTCATAGAAGAAGAGTTCCTGAAACTAAGGAAAGATACATCCAAATATATAGAAGAAGCACAGAGTACAACAATAGACAGGACCAGAAAAGAAAATCCCTACAGCTTATCATTAATTACAACACTAAAAATGATAAATATTTTCAAAATTCTAATTATAACTTAAAAACATAACAAGAAAGTATGTTGAAAACTTTAAGAAAAAACCCACAAAGATTATATGCATATATAATATGTATGTATGTATGCATGTATGCATGTATGTATGTGTATATATGAAAGAGAAAATCCAATCAGCTGTGTTCTGAATGGAATCTGTGAGAGCCAGAAAAGCTAAGAGCAAAGAATGCCAAGTCCTGAAATCTATCATAGCTAGCCAAGAAAAATATATTCAGCAAAACTGTCTACCTAATTAAGAAGAAAAACTTTCCATGACATAAGCAGTCTACAAAAATATATTCAGCAAAGCAGAATTTAAGAAAATATAGCAAGTGATATTTTAGACTGGAGAGATCAATTAGTATACTGTAGAGATGGTGGAAAAATAGAAGAAAACAAATTTAGTAGAAAGAAAAACACCACTGAGAGCAGTATAACAATTCTAATTTCAACAGCATGATGACATACAACAACAAATAATATAAATTTCTATAATACCATTAAATATCAATGGCCACAATTCTTCATTTAAAAACATGGATGAATCCTAAAACAAAGTCCATCTGTTTTCTACAAGAAAGATATCTTAATTTTAAAGATAGGTACCATCTTAGAATAAAAGGATGGACAAAAGTACTCAAATCTCAACATGTGTCACTACCATAATATTCATCAAAATGGACTTCAGTCTAAAACTAATTGGAAAAATTAAAATGGGAAATTACATTCTGGTTAAGGGAACAGTTAATCAAGCAGATATTACAACTCTGAACTTATATCCATCCAATTTTTGGGCAGCCATTTTTATAAAAATTGTACTACTGTACAACAATCCATTAATAGTAGGCAAATTCAGTACCCCATTCTCTCCAATAGACATGTCACCTGGGCAAATATATGAAGAAAAATATCTAAAATCAACTCGACTCAACAGATATCAGCATAGTATGTCTCACAAAATCCAAAGAAAATAGATTCTGCTCTTTAGAACATGGGAACTTTTCTAACATAAAGCAAATCATGAAACACAAAAGAAATATTCACAAATTAAAAATAATGAGATACATCTAATTGTCTTTCCTATCTGATCCCAATATAAAAACAAAATTGACAGCAAATATATCTCTAGTAAATACACAGTCTTCTTGGAAATAAAACAATCAGTACTGAATGACGAATGAGTCAAAGAAGAAATCAAGACAGAAATAAAAATACTCCCTGGAGACTGACTCAGGCCCCCCTGAATATGGGTCTCAGCCAGAAGGACTGAGCAGTCTAAGATACCTCAGACAGTGGAGCCAGGATGTATCCCTGGTGCACAAAAGGACTTTGCGAACATATCCCCCATGGAGGGATAACTGCCTTAATCTAGAGACAGGAGAGAAGCCCTAGTCCCTACTTCACATGACCTGTCAGATCTATAGGACCCCAACTGGATGGCATTCCCCTACATATGGAATTGGGGTGGGGGGATGGGAAGGGAGGGTGTTTAGAGTGCATGTGAGAGGGCAAAGAGGGTAAAAGGGAGAAAAGGAGGGAGGGGTGTGGGAGGGAGGGAGGGAGAGGGAACTGGGATTGACATGTAAAATAATAAATTAAATTAAAAAAATGCTTTGACTCCAAAATTTAAGTTGAAGGACAAGTTACTGGGGAAAAGGATTTCTATTTTTGTTTCCACAGAAAATGAAAAGATGTGGATTCCCTTCAGACTAATGTGGTTTGATCAAGCCAGACCGCCTGAAACAGAGTACCAGGTGATCCTACATTCAAAACAGCTGGACAAAACAGCCTTACAGACTACAGCCAGGATTTCTGAATCTTCTTCGAATCCCCCATGACAGCGTCCCTTACCAGCAGGAAGTAGTTTGGAAAGAACGATGCCCAAATTCCCAAATATTGTGTATAAATGTTTGTTTTCATTTAATTGGACTTTGTTATATAAAATTAAATAAAATAAAAAAATATTCCCTGGAACTAAATGAAAACAAAAACACAAAACAATATCCTTGGGATACATTGAAAAGTGTCATACAAGGAAAATTTTAGCTCTAAGTTTCTACATTCAAAAATCAGTTGTGACACAGATAGCTCAATGACGCAATTCAAATATTGCCAAAACAAGAAATAAAAGCAAAGATCAACACAAATGATGGTAAGAAATAATAAAATCAGAGAAAAATCAATGTAAAATCTAAGAGCTGACTCTTTGAGAAGATAAACAGTAAGTAATTAAAAAACCCCTGAAGACTCAAAGCAAAAGTATCATAAGTGTCAGGGAAAGTTTACAACAAACACCAGAGATGATCCAAATATTTTAAGAGAATATTTTAAGGCAAGAAAAGAAACATTATTCCAGTAGGCTTGAAACCTACATGACATGGAAAAGTTTCTAGATTCAGCCAAATCATAAGAATTAAAACACAAAGTCAACAAGCTAAAAAACCCATAATGCAGAGGAGATTGAAACAGCAACAAAACCTTTCCAGCTATAAAAATATCCTGGTCCAGATGAATTCACAGCAGAATTCCTCCAGACATTCAAAGAAAACATACAGTCAGTTATTCTTAAAATATTTTAAAAACAGGAAAATAAGGAACATTTCCAAACTCCTCTAGAAAGCTATTTTCATTCTAATACCCAAACCAGGTAATGACAACAAGAGAAAAAGAAAACCACATGTCATTATCCCTGCTAAACATAACTCACAAAACTCAGTAAAACTCTTGAAAATTGAATATAGACTTACATCACAACTATTGTACACCATGGTGGAAGTGGCTTTATCATTGAAATTCAGGGATGGTTCAACATATTTAACTTAATGAATGTAAAATTTATATAAATGGTTGTATAGACAAAAATTACATGAACATGTGATGTTCATGTGACAAAATCCAACTTCTTTATAATAAATATTCTAGAGGATATACAGAAAGAGGCAACATATCTCAACACACACACACACACACACACACACACACACACACACACACACACACACACACACACGAAACCCACAGCCAACATCATTCTCAATGGAGAAAAGCAATTGAAGGCAGGTTTATATGAGTTCACCAGACCCAAATTAATGATAATTAGGTATTTAATTTAATAGGGAAACATTTACACTGCCATGTTCTTCTTGCTCCAGGACATGCGGTCTTTTTCCTTCTGATGGTTTTACCACAACCCCAGAGTGCACAAACCAGACCCTTCTCTGCCCTATAAGGTGTCAGGTCTGAACCTGAAACCATGCCCTAAGGGTGTGGCCACCACTATAAATTCATTAGCAAAGCAAGATGCCACTACAAAGAACTCCAATATGCCCATTCCTTTTCAATATTATGCTCAAAGCATTAGCTGGAGCAATAAGGCAAGATAAGTAATCTAAAGGGATACAGATAGAGAAAGAAATCAAACTATCATAATTGCAAATTATATGATACCATACTTAAGAGATTGCAGAAAGTCTACCATAAAAAGTTTGAAGTGATTAACAAATACAGCTATGTGGCAAGATACAGAATCAACTTATACAAATCAATATCCTTTTCTATACACCAGCAACAAACATAGAAAGGAGAACTTTGACACTGTACCATTCGCAATTGCCTGAAAGAAAATAAAATACTTAGTAATAAATCTAATCAAGAAAGCAAAGGACTTTCACAGGAGAACATTAAATCTCTGAAGAAACTTGGAAAGACACTAGAAAATGGGAAGACATCCCATTCCATATCCTGTATTGGCAGAATTAACTTCAGGAAAATGAATATTGTATCAAAAGCTATTTATAAATTCAATGCAAGCACATTCAAAATTTTGACCTCATTCTTTGCATATAGAAAAAAGAATCTATACCAATATTCAACACAGAAAGGAGACCCAAATAATACTAAATGGAAACAACTATGATAGAGGATTTATCATTCTGAACTTTAAGATGTATTACAGAGCCATAATAAAACAACAACAACAAAAACAACCACAAAAATATACAGCACTGGTATAAAAATGTACCTGCAGACCAATGCAACAAAATCCAAGACACAAACAGGAGTACAGGTTAGGTCAGTCATTTAATATTAACAAAGATAGCAAAAACGTAAGATTAAGAATAGAAAGCATCATGAAGACATGTTGGAAAAACTGAGTCCCACAGTTTGTAGAATGAAATTAATCCCATATCACAAATTCCAACTTCAAATGGATAAAACACTTAAACCTGAAATGCAGAATACTGAAACTGTTAGAAGAAAACATAGGCAATAGTCTTCATGATCCAGGTCTCTGAAAAGACATTCTGGATAGGACTCTATTTACCCAAAAATTAAAGCTAACACTGAGCTGTACTCCTGGAATCAAGTTGTAGAGAGGGAGGGGTGATAAACAAAGAGATTAAGAGCATGCTGGGAAAAACCACAGAAACAGCTGACCTGAGCAAGAGGGAACTCATGAACCCCAGTCTGACAGCTGGGGAACCAACATAGGACCAAACAAAGCCCCCTGAATGTGGGTGTAAGCTAGGAGGCCTAGACAGTCTATGGAGCTTCTGTCAGAAGAATCTGGATGTATCCCTACTGCAGGAACTGACTTTGGGTGTCCATTCCCTGTGGAGGGATACTCCCCTAGCCTAGAGACACGGGAATGTCCCCAAATGACTTGACAGATTTTGATGATCCCTCATGCAAAGCCTCACCCTCCCTGGGGAGTGGATGGGGGTGGTGGTGAGATGAGGGAGTATGTGGGGGGGGCATGGGAGGATGGGAGAGAGAGGCAACTGGGATTTATACATAGAATAAGATTGTTTTAATTTAAATAAAATGAATTAAGAAAAGAATTAAAGCTAACAATTGACAAGGAGTTCATAAAACTAAAAGGCTCTGTACAGACAAAGAGCTAATCAACTGAGTACAGAGGAAGCCCTCAGAATGGGAGAGAATCTTTGCCAGTATATATCTAACAGCAGATTAATAACCAGAATATACAAAGAACTGACAAAATCAAATAGTTAAAAAGTGACTTACTGTATAAGAAATGACCCTAGAACCCGAAAAGAGCATTTCAATTGGAAAAGAAATGGCTAAGAAATATTTCAAAAGAATTTGTCAAGTTTAGCAATTACAGAAACATAGAACAATTTTTGATTTCATCCTTCCCCAGTCAGAATAGCAATGATCCACAGAACAGCCAACAACAAGTGCTTGAGTTGACAGAAAGGAACAGGAAACTGCCATTCACTTACAGCAGGACTGTAACTGGTGCAGCCACTTTAGAAATCAGAATGGGGAATTCTCAAGAAGCTAATAGTAATTCTGCCATATGACCCAGCAATACCAATAGCTGGCATATGTCCATCGGACTCCACAGGTATTTGCTTTTCATGTGCAATGCTGCTTTGTTTATAGCACTTAGGAAACAAACAAACAAATCTAAGTGACCTAGAACTGACAAGTGGACAATGAAACCATGATACAGATACACCAGTGAATATATTTAGGTATAAAGGAAAGTGAAATCATAAACTTTATGGATGGAACTAGAAAGGACCAAATTGAGTCATGAAACCTAGATACAGAAAGACAAATGCCATATGTTCTTTCTCATAGAGGATTCTACCTCCAAACTTCAGATATGAGTACATGTGGAAAACAGTAGAAGATAGAAAAATGAGTAGGATCACTGCAGGAGCTTGAGGGAAACAGTTGAATAGCCGGGAAGAAATGAGCTAAAGGGAGATGCAAAAGAGGGACACTCCCATTAACTAGGTAAGATGGAGATAAATACAGTTGAAGGAGTACAAAGAGTAAAATAACAGTACAGATTAATGTCTGGACAAAATACATGTGATGTGAAGGGGAAAGTTGGAAAGGGGGGTGTTTAGAAAGTTGAAGAGAAGTAAATACAGACGAAGGAGGGAAGTGTGTAAAATATCAATAAGAATGTCTGAAAAGGTGTCAAATAATCATAATATTACTATTTACCTAAAAATAACCCTACAATGTAGTTAACTCTCTTATACTCATACACAGAGTTTCAGTAAACCTTTCTAATCTGGGCTGATGCTCTTCCCTCCAAGACTAAGTCTACATAAATAAACCCAGTACCAGACATGAGAATCTTTCTTTTGTGTTTTTCACTAGAGTTGTTGAAGAGACTCCAAAAACATACTACCTATTGTTGTTGTGTATGTTTATCCTGTTAGTTGGAAAGTGAGTCTGTATTGCTGAAGACACCATGAATTTCAGAAACAGCCTGGAGACCCTTGAGCTGGAACTGATACAAACGCCCTTCCCCTGTGAACTAGCTTTTATAATACCAGAAGATATTATGCAGGCTTCCAAATGATGGAGACAACCAACATTCTTACCTTTCTGTGACAATTATGAACCACACCAATGACCATCATAGCACACAACCCTAAGGGTGCAATAGTGCCATGCATTCCTTGATGGTGATCAAGAGCTCTCTGTATTAGAGTCAAGACAATAAGGAAATCATGCCTTTGCCTGAAACCTGAGTACTCAGTGCTAGTGAAGTCATGGTTATTGGAGGAGAATCTACAAACACCAATTTACTAAACCAGCATAATCCCTAACACTCATAATAAAAACCCGACTCAGCTATTGGAGTTCAAGCTGAAGATCAGAAAATCAAAGCAGCCAAGCCACCAGAGAGCTCTTATCTCTACCAAGGCTGGGGAGATCTTGTCCTCAAAGTGGCTATAGACTAATTGCCCAAGATTGAATGCTCTAAGACCCCATTCCTGTCTTATATACCTCTCTAGTTCTAGGATTAGAGGTTTGAGCTCTGTTTCTCAAGATATGTGTGGCTTGAACTCACTGAGATTCATCTTTCTCTATCTCCTGAGTCCTGGAATTAAAGATGTGTACCATCACTGCCTTGGCTTTTATGGCTGTGGCTAGCTTTGCATTCTGATCTCCAGGTAAGATTAATTAGATCATAAATAGTATATTACCACAACAACCTGTAAACATTTGTCCTGATACCCACAGGTAATTTTAGTCTTCACCCCCAAGCAAAGAAACTTTACAACAGATGAGAGCATTACAGAGTTGTCGAGGGCAGCTCCAGTGGGTAAGTCTGTAAAATCATTCCCAAACCTAAGGCCCAGAGAATATTTCAGATTGGGGAAATATTGTAAGAATCAGAGGCTCATGGAATTTTATGTGAGTTTGTGTCTCTTAGTAATATCAGACAGTAAGTAAACCCATCCCTACCAACATGACTCCCTAAACATGTGAAACCGGATGGGGACAACAGCAACAGATCTGCCAAAGAGGGCAGAATGACCACAAGGCCTTCATCCCACACAGAGAACAGAATAGAACATAACTAAGAAATGTTGAGAGAGGGCAGGAGTAATGTCCTCTCCAGGGAAAAGCACATCAACTGATCATTCACTATCAAATAGTCAACCCTAAGAACATTTACACAAGTATATCATGTGATGATATAATATTTGTGATTTATTAAAGCTTGCCTGAGGATTCATAAAGCAAAATCATCTTCAAGCTATAGAGGTCAGGCAGGGGTGGTACATACCCTTAATCCCAGGATTTAGGATTAAGAGGTAGAGGGATCTCTGTTCAAGATCATCACGGCCTACGGAAGAGTGAAGGATAATAGAATTCATGCCTTTGATCCCAGCACCTGGGGCCATATGCCTTTAATTCTAGCATTATGGAGGTCTCAGCAATCTCCAGCCGAGTTGAAGAGAACATAGCAGTCTGGGAGTGTCATCTGGGATTACAGTCTGAGTTTTGGTATAGCCAAGATTGCCTTTCAGTGTGAGGTAATTGTAAGAGCTAGTGACCAGCTACTTTGCTTTTCTGATCTTCAGCTTGAAGCATGAACCTGAATATCTGTCTCTGGGTCTTTTATTTTTCATGTTATAATGTCATACAGACCAATCCAGGTATATTTGGAGTTTTATATGTATACATATATGCATTTAACAAATCAATGAAGAAAGAGGCCATTTATGTGAAAGACAGAATTATGGGAAGTGTCACACTGAGGAAAAGGAAAGAGAAATAACACAATTACATTGTAATTTCAAAATGAAAGGGAATGGAAACAAAAAACAAATGTGTGATGTAGTAAATGCTCTTAGTATCAGAGTATGTGCTACTATGATATATAACTCAGTGGAGAAAGGGGCTGCCATGCAATCTTGATAACCTGGGTATGATCTCTAAACACACACTAAAGTCAAAGAAGAAGTCTAAACTCCATAATGATGTCCTCTGACCTCCATATTTGAGCTAAGGCACATGCACACATACACACAAACACATGTGCACATCAATACATACATATTAATAAGAAAAACAGGTATTTTAAACAATCTTTCATTTACCAGAAATGTCTATTAAGGAATTATATGTTTCCAATAATCCTGCCATTAAGTTGAAGATAATTATATCAATACACTCAGACAAGAATTTAAACTATGGCAACATTGACTCTATGAAAATTAAAGTATAGTTCATTAATATCCCCTACAGTTGTTGCAATAACAAACTCTATTTTTATGTAGTTACTTAAGTATTTGTCTTATTGAAGACAATAATTAGATACTATGTTGCCATCATTTTTTTGAATTTTTATTTTACTTTTTCTAATTTTTATTTATAATATTTAAAAATTTTAAATTGTAATATAATTATGACATTTCCCCTCTTCTCATTTCTCTCTCTAAGCCCTCTCCTGCACCTATTTTGGTCTTGTTTCCTATTAAATTTATGCCTCTTTTTCATTAATTGTTGACTATGTGTTTTTGTGTGTGTGTGTGTATTCCTAAATACCATGTGTTCAGTTTTTATATTAGCTGTATATATGATCTCAAGGCAGTACACAGCACAGACAATGATCTACAGGCACTTGTACCTTCCTATACAAAGATTCATTGTCCATACTATGTTTAATATTCAAATGACAACTGTAAGTTGTGTAAAGTTAATACTGTGTGTGGTACCTTTAGGAAACTGCTCCACATGTACTTGTCCTGGGCTTATATTTAGGAATAAATAATTGGATTCATTTATTAAAGGGATACACAGGAAGCCTGGACATTTGCACACCTCACATAGCCTGGGCAGCCTGTAATATAGATCATTGCAAGAGTTGAGATGAAGTTTCCTAGCAATGAAAGGCAGTTTTTGGAAGTAGGGATGAAGATGACAGAATAAAATTAGGGCTTCCCCTCAATATCCACACACTGTGTGGTACCAGCAATGATTATTAATGAATATGGATGTGAGTGAAAGAGACATGGACTTTGATGATCCCTCCTGGAGAGCATCATGCTCCCTGTGTGTGTGTGTGTGTGTGTGTGTGAGATGGGATGGGATGGGAGGGGGGATTGGGGGGTATGGGAGGGAGAGGGAACTGGGATCAATATGTAAAATAAGAATATACATACATACATACATACATACATACATACATACATACGGACAACAGTGCTGCATCACAACACTACGACCACTTCTTGGCTTTCTCCCTCTACATTCACAAGTAGTTTGGGGAAAGGTATTATTTTTCTACCTGTCTGGTTGGAAATGTGCCTCTCTGGACAAAACACACAAGAAAAACAGCAGGCAGGTCTTCCTTCTTCTACAAGTTTCCAGAAACCTGGACCACAGCTCTGTGTACATACAGATTGAGGTGTCTGAGGGTAATACCGAAAAACTGGTCATAATTTTGCACATCAGCCACAGGCTTAAAATATTTTTAAGGTAAACAATTTCAACTGCACAAAGACTATGAAAGTTGTATGTATTTATGTGACGTTTCCATCTGTGAGTGTGTGTGGAGTGTAGAATAGAAGTTATCACACTTCCCGATGTTAAATATGCAATGTTTCTTTATGGTGACCAAACTGTGTGACATTTCTGTTAGCTTTTGACAGAACTTCTTCCTTATATAAATTATGGAACAGTTGAATTGTCAGACAGAAACCCAGTCACTCTTGCCTATCTGTTTCTACCTTTGCCTTCCCCAGTCTGTAGTCACAATCATTAACTCTGATGCACATTTCCCATGAAAGAGGGTTTGGCCACTGATGGATGGTCACAGGTTCTCCTAACTGTATCACATATTGATTTAACATAGATACTGAATTTGGGTCCATTACTATGACTTTCACCCTGACTCCCCATGCTCAGTATAGAGGCCTATTTTACCTCCAAACTTTAGTGACTTCATCATTTGGGATTTTACCATTTGTCCTCTTAGCTAATCACATTAACCACTACACTTCTAAAACAACTTCAGTTTGTCTATAGTTTTGGAAATTGTGTATGCAAGGAAATATTTCTATCATTTTCCTTGATATGATTCTTTCCATGATTTGGATTCAGTTTCTGTCTGTATATTAACTGGTATTTGGGGCTGGAGATCTGGTTCAGCAGTTAGAAGTGCATTATGCTTTCACAGAGAAACCTGAGTTCACCTCCCAGCACACAAATCAGACAGTTCACAAACACCAGTTATAAAGAAAATTTGTATAAAATTCATAATTTCTTTCTTTTTTAAAATAAAAACTATACACATGTTTTAGGGTTAGTTGTCTTAAATGGCAGGATGCATTGAGCATCAGTTTGCATATATAATAAAATGTATATATGTACATATGATTATGTGCACATGTGTGTGAATACATGCAGAAACACACATGCACACATTGCTATTATAGCAAAGAACACTGATTTATTCATTCACTGCAAGCATGAATGAATATATGAAAGTTCAAATTCAATTAAAAATAATTCTATCTATGGGAATTTGCTAACAATATGTGTGTGCTTGTGTGTATATGTATACATATATATATATATATGTATATATATATATCAAACTGAAATTCAAAAGATTAATTTCTTAATTAAAGACATCAAACAGAACTAAAGATACAATTCAGTATTTAAAGAGCTTGCCTCATAAATATGAAATCCTGAACTTATCATGCAGAAGGGAAGTATAGAAAATTCAGGTGCAGAACTGTATGCCTATAATCCTAATATGGTTTTCACGGAGACAGGGAGAATGCCTGGGACATACTGTTCAGTGAATCCAGCTAAATCAGAATGCATGGAGTTCAGAGAGAGATCATGTTTATAATTAAATGGAGGAAACTGAGGAAGGTAAACAGTGCTGACCATGGCCTCAATAGGAGCATGCACTCATATTCATGAGCATTCACACTCAAGTTCACAGCACAGCTAAGAACTTAGAGTCCATAAATTACTTTAAAATTCAAAGAGACATCACACAATCAATTATTAAAACTGTTTGCAGATATTTACAGACATATTAAATGTTGATATTTAGCCAGACCTGATTGAAGTTGCTTGGCCATTTGATGAGAACCTCATTGATGAACAAGTTGTGATCTTGTGGACTCTTGGAGACAAACTCTCCTACTTTAACTAGACATGAATAATGACTAGTGTACTCCATAATGTTTGTTATATCATACTTTGCCATATGATTCTTATTCTTATCAAAGCTTATCTGGTCTCCGGCAGTGTTTGTAAATTGGATTTTCCTCAGAAATGGTTGAAGCTGAAGAAAGACAACATTTGGATATGAGGGTTGCATGCAAATTTCTCGTTGATGGTCCCTAGGAGCAATCCTCTTTCTCTTTACTTTGGCTTTGTTTTTAAGGAGGCTTAGTTTCAGCAATTATCTTGCCATTGATCCAGTGAGATAAAGTTTTCTCCCCATTAAATTAATGTAGTTGTAACTGAATGATGGGAGATGTCATTCTGTAAATATGTTTCTTGTATTGGTTAATGAATAAAGCACTGTTGGCCAATAGGAGAGCAAGATAAGTGGGACTAGGAGACAAGGAGGATTCCGGAAGGAGAAGGGAGGAGATCAACATGGAGGACAGAGAGAGTAGGATGCTGGGCCCTCTCTCAGAGATACCATAAAAGAGGGAGCCATTATAGGTTTGAAGAGAAAACTGACTCTAGAGAAATGTTCAGAGACCTACAAGGATGGCCCCAACTAACAATTTGAGCAAAAGTGGAAAGGCTACCTTATATGCCCTTCCCTGAGAATGAGATTGATAACTAACTTATATGCCATCATAGAGTTGATATGCCATCTAGTAGCTGATGGAAACAGAAGCAGACACCCACAGCTAAATACTGAGCAGAACTCCTGGAATCCAGTTGTAGAGAGGGAGGAGTGATGAGAAAAGGGGTCAAGACCAGGCTACAGAAACCCACAGAGATGGCTGACCTGAACATGACCCCCAGACTGATACCTGGGAAACCAGTATTGGACTGACTCAGACTCCCTGAACATGGGTCTTAATTAGAAGGCCTGGGCAGTCTAAGGGACCTCTGACAGTGGAACCAGGATATATCCCTGGTGCAGGAAAGGACTTTGGGAGCACATTCCCCATGAAGGGATACTCCCTTAGCCATGAGGCAGGAGGGAGGGCCTAGACCCTACTTCAAATGACTTGACAGATTTGTTGATCCTTCCTGGAATGCATCACCCTCCCAGTGAAGTGGGTGGGGAATGGGACAGGAAGAGGGGTTGGGGGGCATGGGAGGAAGGGAGGGAGAACTGGGATTGATATGTAAAATGCAAAAAATTATATATATATATATATATATATATATATATATATATATATATATGTTTTCTGAGAGAAACTGGAGGAAAAATGGAAGCAACATCATCTATGGGTTTATATGTTTTAAGAAATTTACCTTCTTTTTGTCATAAAGTGAACACATGTATGTATGGTTATTTAGGTAGATAGGTGTACATGTAGTCATAGAGTGTTTCTTGACATGATATTAGCAGGAGTTTATGCACTGCCTCAAATTAATGAAAATGTGTATTAAATGTGCAGATTTTTTCCTGTGGTTTATATTTAAGGTAACTGAAAAGAGAGCTACTGCTTCCCTCCATTCCTTCCTGATTTGGTTTCAGTCACAATACTTGCATTTCAACTTTTATATAAACAATGTTGGAGACTAAATTAAAATCCAAATGGTCTGTGACTTAGCTAGATATTTTAAATTATTTCTTTATATTTCTATTTGTTTTGCTTATGAGTTTCCTTCCTGCATGTATGTTTGTGCACTACACATGTACAGGCTGCCAATGAAGACCAGAAGAGGTTGCTGGATCCCCTGGAATTGGAGTTACAGAGCAATGTAACTGCTCTGGGTCTTCTCAAGTGCAGTAAGTACATCTAACTACTGAGCTATCTCTGGCCCTAGGTTTGTGTTATTTTTATTTCTGTGTGCTGCTTACATGTATGTGTGTACCCAAACTGCATGCCTGATGTCTGCAGATGGCAAAAGAGTGTGTCACATCCAAAGAACTGTAGTTACAGACAGTTGTGAGCCCCCATATGGGTGCTAACAACTAAACCCAGGTCTCTGCAAAAGCAGCTCCTATCTGCTGAGGCATAATATCCACCATTATTTAATTATATATTTAAATTAACACAATGGGTTAATTCTTCAACTTTTGGGATGCAATATTGTGTTAACTAATTAACAACTCATGTTGTTAAGAACTATTGTCTCAGTATTCAGTTGTCTATACAAGAGGCATGCTAACTTATCTAATATACATCTCTGGGAGCTATCTTCACCAATTATGTCAATATCTATGTCAAATATCTTGCTATCCATCATACTAAAAACTACATAGCAAACTGAATTTAGAGTTCATCTTTTATTTATCTATCTTTGACTGAATGAAAACTTCACCTGACTTGTTTGTCAACCTTCCTGATAATAATCTTTTTGAAGGTGAACATCAATGCTCATAAATATAAGTGAGTCCTAAGTTTATATCAGGGTGGTTTAAACACAAATATATCCACTTATCACTAATAGATGGAGATATGGCCTAGGATCTTGGGCACCAACTGTATTCTAACATTTAATAGTGGAAGCACTCTCTTAGGTTTCCCCTTCTTTTTACCTTATTTAAGAGCAAATAACCTGCAAAAAACAACTACTTTTTCGGTTACTTTTGAGTCTAGGACAGGCTATTTTTATTTTTCACAAAAATTTCTCCTTATGGTTTTGAGTCATCAAATATAAATTCCATTTTATGTGAAATAGCTGATGTTAGTTATTAAACTTGGTAGTTTAGACATCAATTGCTTTTTGATAACTTAGAGAATTTCATCTCATTCTAGGAAAACATTTGTTGAGATATGTCCTAATTCAAAATCTTAAAATCAAAGCTACCAATCCCAAAATAAGGTACCATAATTACATCCATATACACGCTCACATTGAAAGAACCTATTTCCATTTTTGCCTTATTCTTTTAATTATAATATGAAAACATGTTGTGTGTTTTAACTCAGTGAAATACCTACTCATAATACAAGTTCCCAATGCCTGCTCTCCTTATGAGATAGACTTACCTGCCAAGGTAGAAGCCTGTCCTGGTTTGCATCTTTCTGAGATGCTATTTCTGTTTTTCTCAAAAGCATTTCATGGAGGGCATGGGCCATTGCATACACTGCATTCCATATGGAAACACTGGACTCAGAAGTGATCATTAAATCTTTTTCTTGCTTAGTCTTCAGGGATGTATTCAGTGGGCAGGGTTTACTATTTCCACACAGCAAAGGAGGAGGAGAACAGTGAAAATTGTCCAGCCAGAATTTATGGAAGTAAAGATCTCCTGGATACTGGGAGGGTGTAAGTGCCTCAAGAAAGTGCTTGAAGCCAGGGATATTTATATTCTTTGAAAATGAGAAGCTTCCTTCAAAAAAGTTCATCAAATCTTTCGACTCATATAACACAGACTCTAAATAAACTAAATTAGCCTTGGCCATTATCCACACCTTGTTTCTGATTAACATGATTTCATTGTTTAGGAAGTAAAACAGCAAGTCGTCTATATCACCATAGAATACATACACATTTACTTGTGTGTGTTTTTTCAAATTCACCAATCCAACTCCAGACATTAGATGAATTTTCCAATTAGTCTGGAGGTTTTCTGTAAAAGCCACACAGATACCTTCTGATGTAATCTCTGCTTTCATGTCAGAGAGGAACTCCTTCCCTTTCAGATCATCAGCCACAAAGAGCCCCACCCACCTCCAGTCAAAGTGCTCTAATAAAGAGATCACCCCTTGGCTCAGAGCTGTGTCTTTAGGAGATGTCTGGTACAAGGATGGGTATATATCTTTGTTACTTAGCACAGAATCAAAAGTTCCACATGTGACCTGAAGAAGCAAAGCAAAATATAGGCGATTCTGAGTTTCTAGGTGTTTTGAGTCACCATCTTAGTGAGGAAGTGAGTTCATTATTCACATAAGACAATCAGGGAGCTGTCTATTGGTGAGGAGAATGTCTTCTGTCAGATTAGCTTCTCTATCAAATGTGTTATGGAATATGGCTTTTGTCAAGTACTATGGGCCCCAAAGTTACTAAGAGTTCTGAAGAAGCTAAGAAATAAATGATATTCATGACAGGTTTGAAAGGCACCAATGCCATAGCATATTTGGTGTAGAGAAAGTCTTCAGAAAAATTATCTAGGGCTTTACTCTGAGAACATGAGATCACCTTCCCTAGAACATGTAGCTTTATGAAAGCAACTAACATTTTTTATTTATTTAATTCCTAAAGTTAGAAAAGAGCAGGGGGAAACATCTCCAAGTATTGTTGCCTCATTATTCTCTAGTGATAGATTTGATAAAGCCATCACCCAGAAACTAATGTAAAACACAAAACCCTGGGAAGTATGGAAATTATTATGTATATTATTTTTCTAACGTTAGGGTGCAATAATTTATGAATTGTTTTACTGAGTGATAATAATCAGTGTTGCACTCTGTGGTTTTTTAAATATTGAGTATTCTCAAGAATGGGACTCACCTATAGTTTTCTCAGTTTAAACTGGTGCCCACTGATGTTTGCTTTGCTTCAATAGTGTCTGGGAAGAGGCAATTGTGGAAATATATCTAAGTGGATGTTCTCTGTAAGTGCTATTCAGAGATCCAATTTTCTGAATAAGAAAATAAATTCCTTGGAACATTTTCATTAATGATGGTCTTAAGCATTGTTCCAAATTTATTTACATGTCCTAGACATCCTAATCCTCTACCAGTCAGTCATTGATGACTGGATCACCTATGAGATGTTTATACACTAACTAGGGCAGTCAGTCATCTATGTTGTAGTTTTGAATTATGAACAGCACTCAGCTTTGTGATGACTCAATAATTTGACAATGATTTGAGATATAATGAACACTACTGAGTGATCTTTTTAGAAAACTATAGCATTTACTTCTCATGTTTTTTTTTTTTTTCTGCACTCTACTGTTGATCATGGCAGGTTCTTGGTAATTAATTCACTTCTATTTTAAATCACCAGCAGTAAACATAGATAACTTCTCAATTTTTGTTTGGGCACATATCTGACTGTGGACAACAAAACATTACTAACTTACTTGTGGAACTTTGTAGACCTCCAAAAGTGTTCCAACTGCAGCAGAAAATTCAGGTCTGATTCCTGTAATGATTGCAAGAGCTTTGTGTTGAGTTTTGCATTTGTAGTTAGGAATAAACTCATTCCTTCCAGACAGCCACATCAGAGGACCCTCTAAGGCTCTGTGAGAGTTAAAGGCATTGTAGAGGTGGAAACCCAAGGTCACATTGGGAAGCAGATGGATATCTTTATTGATCTCCTCAAAAGCAAAGTATAAGGACAGCAAATATTGATAGTTTTTCCATCTCTCTCTAAATAGTAGAGGCAGAATGATGAACAGAGTCAGGCCCTTATTGCCAGAAACTCCTTAGCAAAACATGTAAAGCTGGTGTGAGTGAGTCCCTGACAGCACAGGAACATCATGGAATGGCTCTTGAAGTCAGTATTTGCATTATATTTCAGTAGTTGGTTTCTCTAAGTTCATAGTGTGGATTGAAGTGTCAGGTGTGTCTGTGTGCTATGGTTGCTGCATGGTGCTTATGGTGTTTCTAGTCATGGAATCCCTGGGATAGGGAAGAGTCACTAATGCATTCTCTAGGAATGTGACTATGCTTTAATCTCTTTATTTTGTAATAATTTCATTTCATACTCATATTTAAAGTGTAATACGTTTGTTTGTATGCATGCCTAGTCTGAAAGTGTTCCTTTGGAAGATACATAGATGGCCAGGCAATTATGTATGGTGGCTCCGAACAATCTGTAGGTCCAGCCAGGAGATAGATAAACAGACCTTTTGGAAAGTGTTTCTGGGACTTGAGAAATGACTGAGAGGTCATTTCTACTTGCTGCTCTTGGGCAGCATTTTAATTCAGGTCACAGCAGCTACTCTTTGGGTTACAATAGTGTGCAACACAGTTTTAGGGGAATACAAGCTCTCTCCTGGCCTCTGCAGGCACCAGGCACACACGTGGTTCCCACACAAACTCAGAGACCGAAGAAAACCCAGTCTTTTAGAAAATTAAAAAACTAGTAAATGAAAATAAAGTGTTTTTCTAAGCCTGCAGTATAAAGGAGTGAGTAGAGTCTCCTGTGTAAGACAGTGAAAGAATCAAAGTAAAAACATAACACAAAAAGGAAAATCTCTTGAATCCATGAAGCAGTAAAAGAGTGCTCAAAATGAGAGGAAAGGAAACTTTGGGAACAGGTAGATGGGCTGAACTGTCTCACTAATGCATTTGGTGGTTGGGGAGGGGTCCCCAGGAGCTACTTTCAAAACCTGGAGTAGATGAGAGCCTGGCTGGCTCCACTGGAGACAGTAAGAGAACTCAAGAACCTTAAGTCCACTGGGTTCTACTGAAGCAGAGATTCTACCTAGAGATCTGTGTGCAACACTAAAACATGCCTGTGGTTTCACTGTGTCTATGGTTAGATGCTATGTTGAGAGGATCCACTGTCAATTAGCAGCCACTGAGAGAGGGAGAAATTAATCTTCCCCAGGGATTATCCAATACCAAGTGTTCCATAGTAAATATATACATGTGGATAATTGTATACACGTGTATAAATGCACACATGTGTATAAATGCATTAGTTTATAAGTATGTACATATATGTAAATTCATACATGTATATAAATGTATACATGTGTATAAATATATACATATTTATAAATGCACACGTTTATAATTGTATACATGTGTACAAGTGTGTAAATCATTTAAATGCATCCATGTGTATAAATACATACACATGTATAAAAGTATGAATGTATATATGTATGAATGAATGCATAAATGTATATAAATGCATATGTATAAAATGCATACATGTATATAAATACATACTTGTTTATAAAGATATACATGTGTATAAATATATGTATGTATGTATATAAAGGCATATATGTGCATAAATGTATACATGCATAAAAGTATACATGTGTATACATGCATACATATATATATATAAATATGTACACCTGAATAAATGCATACATAAGAACTCCTGGAAGCAGTCATGTTTGCAGAATGGCTGATTAGAAGTTTTGTGGTGTGGAGAGTTGGAATGTTGCAGTTCTAGAAACTCATTACCTTATTCTAGACTGACTATAGTGCCCTGAACAGCCATTTCTTGGACACCTCTTCAGGTGAGCTAATCTCCTATAATTAAATCTAGTAACTTCGCAGAACACTGGATTCCACAACCTAAATGGTAAGAGGGACATCAGATAGCATCTAGGGCCTTTTCCATCTTGCCTATGACATCATCATTCATGTTTCCACCAATTTATTTGGTTTACATTTTTTTAATTTCCTATGAAAAGTTCATGAAACTACCTTCACATTGGAATGTGGAATCTGTAGCCACCTAACTATGTGTTTACTGGCCATGGTCATGAAAATTTGGACCTAGGATAAATTCTCTATCCATTTGAGCTGGGCTGAGTCTTTTCCAATGATATAAAAGCAATATTCAAACCAGACAATTGATTCAGCTGGTTATAGTTGTACACTTTTATGTTTGTATATGTGTGCATTTTCCTTTATAACAATAATTACAAAACAATGAATTTGAGAGGGAATGGAGTTGGGGAGATGGAATTGAGTTGGAAGCAGGAAAAGAAGGAGGAAATTATAGAATTATCTTTTAAATGTGGAGGTATAGAGGAGGAGAAATGATCAAAATATATTGTCTGCACATTTTTAAGTAAAAAACAAAAATAATAAATTAAAACTTCAATATACAAAAAGTTTTAAAGATTGACGAATATAACACATTGATATCAAGGCAATTCCACAGGGTGTTGGTATCTTATTCTGCCATAAGTTCTGAGTGGTAGAAAGAATAGAACATGGGTTTTAGAGAGCAGGAGTACAGGACAATTATACACCAGAGGGATCAGGAGCAGGTAACTCGTCTAGGGAGAGCATTAGAGAGAGTCCGGCCCTGGACACCCACAAACCAAGCGTCTCCCCCAGAGGGTTATCCTGGAGTTTGAATGAAAACTCTGAGATTTAGTCCACTGGGTTGGTAAATATATAGAATTGTTAAACTGTTGATCATTGCAAGGAAACCCAAGGCTTTGAGGCTCCTGTGGTCAATCTGAGATCCAAAGCCCTCCTGCCTGGTGATTAATACCCAACAGGTTTTCAACTGTCAGTTCATGTACTGTTCCCATGTTAACATGGCTTTCCTAATCTCATGTCTCCATGGAGACATCCCCTAGCTAAACAGTAACCAGAGTAATATGTTCTGGGGTGGTCCCAGACAGTGAGAGAATCTAGCCAGCTCCCAGAATTTATGGCTCAATGTGGCTACAGAATTCTGATATTCAAAGTGGGAAAATGGCTCCTACTAACACAGGCCACTGGACTTCAGAAACTCATCCAATAAAGACTCAGGAACAACATAATCCAAAGAAAGGACAAGAGTTCACACTGTCAGCTGACCTCCCTCCATATGTACAGCTGGAAGTGTGCAATTACTGAGGACAGGGTGAGTCCTTTCTGCTATACCTCATCTTCTTTTCTTTATTTTTAAACTGGATTCAAAATGTCTCCACTACATGTAGAAGAGTATGTATGTTTTCATTATTGCTAATGTCTTACATGCATATATATGCATAGAATTTGTTTCCATCAAATCTACACCATGCCCTCACGATCCACTTTGGATGCTAGGAGGTAAGAATACAGTTTCTATGTCAGCTCCAGCTTGATTTTTCCTTGTCCTATGACTCAACTATATGATATCCTTACCAAATATGTCCTACCATCAAATTCTGGAGGCTAAACCAAGAGCAAACAGAATAGCTTGTAATGTTTAAGTGTATGTGGACAGCAGTTACAAGCAGCTTAAAACAAGTTACCCAAGCTTAGCACCGGGCTTTGTTTTTTATGGCACATGATATTTTGGAAAGTCCTTATCCAGCAGTTACAGAATATTCCTATCCTATTTAAATGCTTTGTGTGTGTACAGTAGTACATTTCTATTAGGTTTCCACCAAATCTTACTGTAAGTTATTCCATTACACACTCTCTGTGTTCTGCTTGAACATCACTTACTACTTAACCCTGTCTGCTTCAGGATTTCCATTCCTTTCTTTATACAACTTGTGTTCTATTCCTTCACTAGTGAAATACCCTCTACATTTCACATTGCTAGCTTCTGGATTTATATGGATGTTCCAGTTAAGCAAATAACTGCAGATTCAAAAACTAGCATCTGCATATGAGAGAAAGCATTTGGCTTTGTCTTATTGTGTCTGGGTTACTTCATTCAGAATGGTAATTCCAGGTGTAGCCACTACATGTGAATTTTATAATTCTATTTTTTCAGTTGAATAAAATATCTATTCATCTGTTGATGAACATTGAGACTGCTTCAATTTCATGGCCATTTTAAATAGAGCAATGTGAACATGAATGACCAAGAAATCCTATAGTAGGATATGCTGTCTTTTAGGTATATGCCCAGGATTGGTAGACATAGAGGATAGTGTAAATACCTTTCCACAAATGTAGAATGCCTCTAAACTAATTTCCATAGGGCCTACAGTAGTTTGTGGTCCCTTTAGCCCACATAAATGTTAGCATTCATTGTCATTTATGTTCCTAGGTAAGATAAAATCTCAATGAAGCTTTAATTTGTATTTCACTGATTACTAAGGTGATTGAACATGTTTATACTCTTTCTCTGCCACTTGTATCTTATCTTTCCTGAACTTTCAGTTTAGTTACATGTGTTTTAAATTGGGTTGTTTGTTTTATCAATAGTTAAGTCAATGTTTGTTGATAAGACACTGGGACCTCTATTTCCTGTTAGCCCCACTTCTCTGGTTTTGGATCAAGTGAGAACTTCTGAGATGCAATCTTGAAGCCATTCAGTAATGATGTCTGAATGGGTTACCTAAAGTGTTTGTGGCCTGTGCACCAGGCTGTTTCTTTCATTCTACTAGGTACCCTTCATATGGAAAGGAATGCTGCTCCTTTTTCAATTGAGACATTTCCCTCCAGCAAATCTCTTGGTCCACAAGGGGACACCCTGGGTTGGAATTCTTTTCATCAGGACACTTACCCTCCTCTCTCCCTTCCTTGCTGTCCCTACTAATGTGTTCTCTGATTACCCCTGCAGTTTGCTCTGCATACTCCTCATGTGCCTTCTCCAATCTCTTTTCCTTCTCAGACTTACTCATTCCATCAATTCTTCTTGTCATATTGCAATTGGCTTGGCCTCAGGACAGCTCAATAGCCAAAGATGCACACTGAATTTCCAAATGCCCACAAACTGTAACAATTTCTGCCAATCCACAAGCATATGATCCCAAAGTCCCTTATTTTTAAACTCATTCTGCCCCCCCTCTCAAAAATCGATTGTCTTTGTTTTCTTTGCTCCATGCTCCTGTCTCCTCTCCTCTTTTGTCCTCTGCTTGCTCTGGTCCCTTCTTCTGATCAATTGATATAGTTTTGGGGTATGGGTAATATTAAAAACTGTGTTATTCTGTTGCACCCTATAAATAAGGTGACTCTGGGGTTGCATTTTATACTTTTCCCTCCAGATATGAGCATGGTGTTTCAAAGATTTTTAGAATCTGTCCTGTGTTAAGCTAGCCACCTGAATATATGATAGTGAGAAGAGGAGCAAAACAGAATATCACCGGAAAAAACCTCTATGTGATTTAAAACATACAAAAGCAAACTTTTCCCAATAGGGGTTATGGCTGCTAATTGACTCCCCTTTCTTATATCCCTAGATATTTTGCTAAAGTTTAAAATTTATCTTAAAATTTCTAAGAAAATTTTATAAAGTTTCTGTATCTTAGGATTTGTAAATTCATTGGATGTGGTTTAAAAATCTGCAAAACAGATAACAAAATTTACTTCAAATTTGTAACAAAAAGACTTAATAGTTTAAAAAAAATCTACAACATGCTTCTGTTTAGCTGGGATTCAACTCTTGTTTAGGAAGATAAATCTTATACACTATAGTGTATATGTGACTTGGATTCAATTCCTGTTTGTGGCAAATAGAACTCACTGCAGCAAATGTTTGATGAAGGTGTATGATTCCTAATGTTCTAAGAGTTCAAGATAACAGAAACTGATTTAGCAATGTATGTGTGACTAGTTATGTCATTTCTAACTGTATTCAACACTAGGCATCTAGAAAATCTAGATAAGGAGCAACATGCATCATCTAATGAATAGGGTATATTTGATAAATAAAGTTTATAATTTTGTAAATTCTATCAAGGTAGCAGAAAAGGGCTTGAAGATGAAGTTATATCCTCTTTGTCTTTATTAACTTTGTTATTGTTTAGCTATTTGCATAAACTAAGTCATATAAGAAAATCTTATCCTATAAAGTACACTATGAAAGATCATGAAGTAATGTTCCCAGTCTCATTGTGGACTGTATTTGTGGTTTAAATTTTCATTTTCTTGCTAAAGGATCTACAATTAAACCTTCAATTCAAAAGTTTAAGGCTCAAATTTAAACGGGATAAGCATTAAAATTCTAATCTTATAAAAGCTTAAACTTTGTTGTAAACTGTAAAAGACAATTAAGACACGGAAGCTAATGATCAGTCACTTCATAAATGCTTAAGTTTTTTAATGTGCTCAGAGCTGTGCTTTTGGTCATGATGAATATTAATGTAATACCTTTACAGAGGGACAAACTCTAGCCTTCTGTGTATGCTATCAAGGACAATACAGAAGCAAGTATGCAAGTAACTAAAAATAAGCGAAGTTTTTTTCCAAATATTAAATTATACCATGTCCTTCAAACAACTCAGAGAGATCTGCTGAATATGGAACTGAAGGTACTTAATAAAAAGGCTTCCACTGATAGACAAAAATACCAGGTTCAGGAATCAGCAGTTGAAGTATCCACAAATACGATGGGGAAACAGACTCCACCTGGATCTCACTTCAACTGTGGTGATGCTAACTACTGCACTAATAACTGGCATATGCTTTTCCCACCACCAAGTCCCTGCCAAAACTGTGGACACTGTTGGTCTGAATGCCCTACTTTGCTTGGTCATGATACATTCATTTCCCCAAGTTCATGCTACTATCTCTGTTTGGGTCCACCAGCCTTTGCTTTGGCCCTAAGGTACGAGTCTATTATAGCTATTTATAGACTCTGGTTACTTGCTTTTTCTACAATGAGATTTCATGGCAGATTACAGTCATCAAGCTTATATATCTAAAACTTTTATCTCCACAAATAAACTTAAAAAATGAAAGATTCAGAGGTTTGGAACTTAGATCCACCTGTGACAGATCACACAGACTTCAAATATGTGCTGCTGTCAGTTAACAATTCAAGCTTTCCTGCCTACTGTCCCTGAGGATGAGCTATTTTATTTTCTGGTCTTAGTACTCCTTCTACCTAATGCTGTAGTAGGCTACTCGACTACAGTCTTTCCATCCTGTGATAGTTTTCCTAAGAGTAGTTTAAGTGCCAAATTTCAGGTATCTTGGGATTTTCTCTTCACATATTCCATAACACCACAACTAGAAGGAATATAGGCCTGGAAATCTGTTCCCTGATCACAGAGAAGTGCATTGATATAGCCTTCAAAAAGTATTTCTAAGTGGAGGACCATCCTATCTTGAGTTGATATTCAAAAGAACAAAGGTATCAGTTATAGTGACAATAAATAAATCAGGAATTATGAAAAACCATGCAAAATAATTCCTCCACAATATCATAACTAACAAACAAATGAAGTCATAGATATTCAGAGAGCCCAAGTGTCATATGAGTAGTTCAAAAAGTAAAAAAGATAAATGACCTAAGAGAAGATAGAAACAAGCAAATGAATTCAGTTGTACATTGAGACAAGACTAAACACTGTGCAGGAGAAGATCAAAGGCTGAGGGACAAGTAAAACAGCAATATATATCAAGGACTGAGTGCCAAGAAAGACAAAACCTACAGGAAAATTGACATTATGGGGAAGAGTAAAAGAGATAGAATGTTTGAAATGAAAAAAAAAAAAAAAAAAGGAAACCAAAAACCTCCAATAAAAGCACTGTGGAACTTGAGCCCAGAAGAACCAACTAAGCAAAAGACAAAATATCAGGCATGAATACTGCATCAAAAATATCAATGCAAAATAAAATAAGTAGTAAACATGACTAGTTGTCCAAACTCTGAGATCCTTTAAAGAGGCCAATGCAAGATCAGGTGGGATAGGAAATGCTAAGATAAGTACTAAACTCGGAGATTCAGAAGAAACTCCCCAACTCTCTAGAAAGACGCAGACATTCAAACACAAGACATTAGACATTTAGATTCCCAAAGATATGTGAAACTGGAAGAACTTCTCCTTGACAGATTAGAGTCAATCTGAAAAAAAAAAAAAATGTAAGCCTGACCATAGAATCACAGCATGGATAGACAGAAAGTTGGTGATTTCCCTCTTTGATCTCTACCTAACCGGAATAATGAAGAAGAGGAAAACAAAGGTCTGTAGACGCATAATAAAAGAAGAAAGTTTGCAATGGTTTTCACATCCTGTGTATGCAGATCATTAATCTCAAATGAATTACATGTGTAGAGATGAACTTGCACTGTCATGTAGCCAGAACACCGTCAGCACAGTCACATAAGTACTTACAAAGGGATTTCTACTGGATCCGGTTTTTTCTCAAATGTTATCTTGTTTGCTTCTGATATTTCTAGTGTGATGTAAATAGGGATAAATGCACCTATGATTATGTCAGCTTTCATATAGGTGCTGGGTTCCCAGTAGTCAGAACAGCTCTGATGAGTCATTTCCCCTAATGTAAGCAATAATTGCTGGATTAAGAAGAGACAAAGCAAAGGAAGGGACATGGCAGGGTCTTTGCAATACAGAGACAATGCCCAGCACTTAGGCTGAGCCAAGGAGATTATTGGCTTACATCATGGAACAGGCTCAGACCTCAACAGGGTCAGAGAAGACAGTAGCTACAGCTGGTTCTTGGTCCTGCATCAGGCTTTCTGGCTGCACATAGGCTATGGTTCTCATGCAAATCAAGGGCACAGACAGAAGCACAGTCCAGACAAGCGAGGGTAAGATGGTGCTGAGATTCTCCTCTAAGTGTAACTTGAGTGACTCTGAATGTGTTGACTTTTCTTGCTTCTATTTCCATCTCATACATGTGCTCTGGGGATCCCACAGTCCTGGGACTCTGCACCTGCATCCTCAATGCTGATGAAAAACATGTTTGTGTCTTTCCTTCTTTTCCACCTCTATGATTTCATCATGGTCCACAGTGACTTTGGAGAGGACAATATCCAGAGACAGAGTTGTAGGTCATTAACCCAGCTGGTTTGTTTTGGATTGCTGTTTGGAGAGACACATAGAGGAAGTGTGAACAAATGAGAAAAAGTCATAGTTGACTCCACAAAGCACACACTTGTGATATTCCATACAATGCTTTCAAGAGAGGGTGAAGCAGTGGTGTGAGTTTCTCCTGTCTTTCACAAGCACACTGACCTTCTTTTAATCCTCACTCTAGGCTTGCTCACTCTATTTGTAGCAATAATTATGCAGAAATTATGTAGAAAGGAGTGTGTTCCCTGACAGATATAGGGGACCATTTCCCACCTTACCCAAGCACAGTATTAAAGTTCCCACACAGTAAACTGTGTTCTATTATTTAGTGCACTCTGCTATAGCACCTCACCCAGTATAAAGTCTAAACAAAACAAAACAAAACAAAAAAAAAAAAACCCCAACTAAATAGAATACTTCATCTCCACACTACTTCACCTTTCCTATAATACCTTTTTATCAGGAATATTCTTGATAAAATTTCATGGTTTTGTTATATATTTCTGATAATTATCATATGGTAGAAATCAAATCAAATATGGCATATGTATATATGCTACACTGGTAACAACAATTTATGAAGAAAGAGGCCATCAATTTTCAAAAGAGCATAGAGGGGTACACTGGATGCTTTATAGAGAAGAAAGGGATGAGCAATCAAGTAATTAACTCTCAATAAATGAATAAGCAAACAAGTAAGTAAGTAAGTAAGTAAGTAAGTAAATAAATTGATGTGTCTTATGCATAAACTTACAAAATTTTGGTTATTGGAACCCTTATATATACCCAATGAATTTTTCCTCAGAACAATATATGTTATTCTTATTAAATCTCTTCAAAATCTTGAGGTCTTCAAGACAATCCAGTCTTCACCTTCACATCTTCATGTGCAAGACACTCTAGGCCTCCATTCAGTGATATACTTGAGACATGTCTCTGCTATGGGGGCAAGTTCCATAGCACCCTTCTTCTGTCCTTACCTTCAGAACCATGTGGCCAAAGCTGCTGTGTTCTGCTAACTACTGAGACTAGAACATAGCCCTTTTGTTCAATTACTTCTTTACTAACATCCTATTTCAATCCTTACCTTCTTTGCCTAAGCTTAGCTGTTCTAGACTTGCTCTGTAGACCAGGCTGGCCTCAAACTCAGTTTCACCAGCCTCTGTCTTCCATGTGGTAGGGTTAAAGGCATGCACCATGTTACATGCTCTGAGACTTTCTTTGATTACTTTCATTAGTTTGAAACTTAGCTGGGTGAAATTTTGCTCTGAGGGAGCCCCACTGCCTTTTTTCCAAGTTCTTAATATGACTGTCTCCTTATTCATTTTTATTATAAATCTTCACTAGTATTAGCATTAATAAACAAATTAAAGTCTATACTAAGTCTAGTATATTAAGTCTAGTCTATTTTGAGATTTCCTCTGCCCATGGGATCAATCCAAATTCATCCCTAACTCTTCATTTTAGCCTTAGCCAAACTCTTCAGATGAGGGAAAAAATCAGCCACATTCTTTACCAAAATATGACTAGAATGATCTCTAGGCCATATATTTTTGTCTTCTGTAACCTCGAGAACAGCACCCACAGTTTATCAAATCACACTGAGCATCACTGTCTTCCATGATTCTGTTAGGATAGTTCATTAAGCAGCACTCAAAGCATTCAACTACTTTTCTAATCCACAGACCCAATGTCCATATTTCTTCAAAGAAATGCATTGTCATGTATATCACAGCAATACCCCAATCCCTACTATCAAGTTCTCTCTTAGTTAGGGATTCTATTACTGTGAAGAGATGCCATGGTCATAGAAACTTGTATAAAGGAAAACATTTAATTGTATTGGCTCGTTTACAGGTAAGTTTAGTCAATTATTGTCATGTTTGGAAACAAGACAGCATGCAAGCAGCTATTGTGCTAAAGCAGGATTTAAGTGTCCTTACATCTTGATTCACAGGCAACAGGAAGTGGTGTGAGACACTGGGTACTGTCTTGAGAATATATGAAACCCCAAAGTCAACTCTGGAGTGACACACTTTCTCCAATAAGGCCACACCTACTCCAACAAAGCCATGCCTACCAATAGTGCCATTCCATTTGGGAACCATTTTCTTTCCAACTGACACAGGCTCTAATTATTTTATTGGTTAATTTTCTTGTAATATTTCTTCTATCCTTTTACCCTGAAATGATATCTGTCCACGATGGTAAGGAGTGTTTAGAAGATGCCAACAGCAGAAAAAAATGTATCTTGTTTTCTAATCCATTCTGGTAGTCTCTGCCAAAGAACGGAGGCAATTGAAGTTACAAAATTCCAATGAACAATGTTTATTGATATCTGCTTTTTCGTTGTTATGGTGTTGATATTTCTTGCACTTTTGAATTGCTGCTCTGGTGTTATTTATTTCCATTTTCCCCTAGGTATGGTTAACCTCATCAGATTTATATTTTCTTTCTATTGCCTTCTTGAGAGTTGGAAATAAAGATTGATGCTGTCTACTTTTGTTTTTATGATGGATTATTTTTCTTGTTTTCTGATTGTAAGTTTTGCTGGGTATATTAGTTTCAGTCTTTTAAAGTCTGGATAGCATCTGTCTAGGCTCTTCTGAAGTTTAGAGTTTCTTTTCTGGCTCATTCTAATTGGTGCTCTGTGTGCTTCTTGTACATTGAAAAACAAGAGCTAATACCAATACTCCTCAAATTGTTCCATACAATAGAAACAGAAGGTTCATTACCAAACTTTGTTTTTACAAGGCCACAATTACCTTGGTACCCAAGCCACACAAAGACACAAACAAGAAAGAGAACTACAGACCAATATCCCTCATGAACACCGATGCAAAAATACTTAATGAAATACTGGCAAATTGAATCCAAGAACACATCAGAGAAATCATGCACCATGACCAACTAGGCTTCATCTCAGAGATGCAAGGATGCTTCAACATATGAAAATGTATCAATGTGATCCACCATATAAACAAACTGAAAGAGAAAAACCATATGATCATCTCACTAGATGCTGAAAAAGCCTTTGACAAAATCCAACACCCTTTCATGATAAAGGTCTTGGAGAAATCAGGGATAACAGGAACATACCTAAACATAATAAAAGCAATATACAGTAAACCAACAGCCAACATCAAACTGAATGGAAAGAAGCTTAAGGTGATTTCTCTAAAATCAGGAACAAGACAAGGCTGCCCTCTATCTCTATATCTCTTCAATATTGTATTAGAAGTTCTAGCTAAAGCAATAAGACAACAAAAGGAGATGAAGGGAATAACATTGGAAAGGAAGAAGTCAAAGTGTCACTATTTGCAGATGATATGTTAGTTTATATAAGTGACCTGAAAAACTCTAACAAGGAACTCCTACAGCTGATAAACATCTTCAGCAAACTAGTAGGATACAAGATAAATTTTAAAAAATCCATAGCCCTATTATATACAGATGACAATGGAGCTGAGAAAGAAATCAGAGAAATATCACCCTTTATAATAGCCACAAACAACATAAAGTTTCTTGGCGTAACACTTACCAAATAAGTGAAAGGCAAATAAAGAACTTTGTGTCTTTAAAGAAAGAAATTAAAGAAGATACCAGAAATTGGAAAGATCTGCCATGCTCTTGGATAGGTAGTATAAACATGGTAAAAATGGCAATCTTGCCAAAAGCAATCTACAGATCCAATGTAATTTCCATTAAAATCCCAGCACAATTCTTCACTGACTTTGAAAGGATAATATTCAACTTTATACAGAAAAACAAAAAGAGCCAGGATAGCCAAAACAACCATGTACAATAAAGGGACTTCAGGAGCCATCAACATTCTCTATTTCAAGCTCTACTATAGAGCTATAGTCCTGAAAACAGCTTGGTATTGGCACAAAAATAGACAGGTAGACCAATGGAATCAAATCAAAAATCCTGATATTAACCCACACACCTACAAACAACTTATTTTTGCCAAAACAGCTAAAAGTATACAATGGGAGGAGGAAAGCATCTTCAACAAATGGTGCTGGCACAACTGAATGATAGTGTGTAGAAGACTACAGATAGACCCACGTCTATTGCCATGCACAAAACTCAAGTCCAAATGGATCAAAGACCTCAACATAAATCCAGCTACATTGAACCTCTTAGAAGAGAAAGTGGGAGGTACCCTTGAACAAATTGATACAGGAGACCGCTTCCTAAACATAACAACACTAGCACAGACACTGAGACCAACAATTAATAAACGGGACCTTCTCAAACTGGGAAGCTTCTGTAAAGGCTTGACAGTTGACAAGACCAAACAACAGCCCACAGACTGGGAACAGATCTTCACCAACCCCATATCTGACAGAGGGCTGATATCAAAAACATACAAAGAACTCAAGAAATTAGTCACAAAACACCAAATATCACTGTTAAAAAGCATAGTACAGAACTGAAGAGAGAAATCTCCATACAGGAATCCAAAATGGCTGAAAGACAGTTAAGAAACATCCTTAGCCACCAGGGAAATACAAATCAAAACAACTCTGAGATACCATCTTACTCCTGCCAGAATGGCTAAAATTAGAAACACTAATGACAACTTACGCTGGAGAGGATGTGGAGAAAGGGGGAAACTCCTCTACTCCTGGTGGGAGTACAAACTTTTTCAGCCATTTTGGAGATCAGTATGGCGGTTCCTCAGGAAAATGGGAAGCAGTCTACCTCAGGACTCGGCAATTCTGCTCTTAGGCATATACCAAATTATCCACATTCATGCAACAAGGACATCTATTCAACTATGCTCATAGCAGCATTATTTGTGATAGCAAGAACCTGGAAGCAACCTAGATGCCCCTCAACTGAAGAATCTACATCCATCTACACAATGGAATATTACTCTCTCTCTCTCTCTCTCTTTCTCTCTCTCTCTGTGTGTGCGTGTGTGTGTGTGGCAATGGAATCTTGAAATTCGCTGGCAAATGGATGGAAGTTGAAGAAACCCTCCTGAATAAGGTAACCCAGTCACAAAAAGAGGAACATGGTATGTACTCATTCATATATGGATTTTACACATAGAACAAAGGATCACCAGCCTATAATTCACACCACCAGAGAAACTAGGATAGAAGGAGGAACCTAAGAGATTTGTGCAGGGTCCCTCACGAAAGTGGAAAGGGACATGATCTCCTCAACATAGTGGGATTTTGGGGGGCAGTGAGTGGAGAAGGAGTTAGGAGAAAGAGAATGGGAGGAAAGGAGAGCATGTGGGACTAGGAATATTGATTCAGGGGTGGAATAGATGAGAGTAAAAAATAAAATAAAATAAAGAGATACCATAAAAGAGGGAACCATTATAGGTTTGAAGAGAAAACTGACTTTTGAGAAATGTACAGAGACCTACAAGATGACGCCAACTAACAATCTAACCAATAGTGGAGAGGCTACCTTAAATGCCCTTTCCCGATAATGAGATTGATAATTACCTTATATGCCATCTTAGAGCCCTCATCCAGCAGTTGATGGAAACAGAAACAGACACCCACAGCTAAACACTGAACTGAACTCCTGGAATCCAGTTGCAGAGAGGGAGAAGTATCGTGGTTAAATAAGGATCAGGATAAACAAATAGGCCGAATAGATGTTTATTCATGGAGAAATAACTTACAACCTAGACAGATGAACACCAGGAAATTCAACCCGAAGCTCTCCTGTCTGAGTCATGACAGCAAGAGAGCTTTTCCCGGCTCTCCCTCCGATTTCCTTCCATAGGTCACTTCCGCCCATGGCTCCACCCCCCAATTTTCCTTTTAGTCTAAAGAAAAGATTTAGGCTTAATACAAAACTATATACAAAACAGTGAATAACAAGTGTGTTCTAAGAAAAGGAAAATCGAGAACAAAATGACCTACATATCTAGTCCTAGGGTGAAGGCATAATGGAGTTTACAATAGAGTTGTCCTAAGCTGGAAAACGTAAGTCTAGTCCCTCATCAAGAAGGAAAATAACAATACTAGAGTAGACAGGAAGTGCGGATGGACAACTTCCAAAAGGTACAGCAAGGACAGAAACAGCAAGCCATCTGGACAGTCACCCAAGGTCTCACAGCAACGTTGGTACACCCAGTTTTTGGCTAAGGCCAAGAGAACTTGACAGACCACAACAACAGCAGGGAGGTAGAATGGCTGTCTTACCCTGACTTGGCAAGGTCAAGCAGTCTTCTATATTTGTCTCCTGCAAGCACATAAGACTGCATGTCCAAATCAGTGGTCAAGGTGGGGGCAATTCTTTGCCCAACAGGCCATTAGCTGAGGCGAGAATGAACTCTAGAAGGAGCAACAACAGTGTCCAACATATTTTTGGGAAAGTGCACGGTGCTGTCAGGAGCAACAGTGTCTCATGTTAATGGAGTACTAATATTAAAACATTTAAATGCCATATTCTGCATGTCTATGAAGTGATTGAAGATTAAGCATCTATATCTGACTAATCTCATAGGTACAGGAAACATGAGTGAAGATAATCTGTAATACTCAGGAATTTAGCTAAAAGACTGATTAAAACTTCCCTGAGTAAATCAGGAACAAATACTTAAACAATATAACTATTTACATATACATACATGTAAATCCCTAAAATAGAGGTAGAGTATAAGTGTCAAGACAAGAGGTAGAACTATAAAGGGCAGCAAGATAAATATCCCAAATTGTATCAATATACAAAATGTCTTGAATACAAGAAAAGTATACATACATAGAATATGGTAAAAATAATGTGCATAAAACATTGTAAGTGGAAAGATTTAACACAATATAACAAAATATAAACTTAATTTTACATAGCTTACCACATAAGAATACATAACAATGTAAGCTGTAAAATACTATCTCATTCTTACTCAAATTCACAAGAAAATAGGCTAATCTACCTATATCCCATCTAAACCAGGTCCCGTGAAAATCCTAATCCCACTTCTGACACCAGATATCGTGGTTAAATAAGGATCAGGATAAACAAATAGGCCGAATAGATGTTTATTCAAGGAGAAATAACTTACAACCTAGACAGATAAACACCAGGAAATTCAACCCGAAGCTCTCCTGTCTGAGTCATGACAGCAAGAGAGCTTTTCCCGGCTCTCCCTCCGATTTCCTTCCACAGGTCACTTCCACCCATGGCTCCACCTCCCAATGGGCATGGTCAATGCCACAGAAGGACTATCTCACTACAGAGAAGTGATGAGCAAAGTGGCCAAGACCAGGCTGGAGAAACCCACAGAAACTGCTGACCTGAACAAGGCAGAGCTCATGAACCCCAGATTGATAGCTGGGGAACCAGCACTGAACCTACACAGACCCCCTGAATGTGGATCTCTGTTAGGAGGCCTGGAAAGTCCAAGGTACCTCTGATAATGGAACCAGGATGTATCCCTAGTGCAGGAAGGAACTTCTGGAGTCCTTTTGCTGTTGGAGGTATACTCCCTTAGCCCAGAGACATGTGGGAGGGCTTAGGCCCTACCCCAAATGACTTGACAGACTTTGATGATTCCTCATGGAAGGCCTCATCCTCCCTGGGGAATGGATGGGAGAATGGATGGGGGAATGGATGGGGGAATGGATGGGGGAGTTTCTGGAAAGCATAGGACGATGGGAGGTAAAGGGAACTTGGATTGATTTGTAAAATAAAAACATTAAATTTTTTAAAAAAGAAAAAAAATTCGAAAAGTCAAAGGAAATGAAAAAAATTTCTTGATAACTATCACTTACCAAAATTAATTCAAGAACAGACAAACAACTTAAATATATAATCCCTAACAAAATAGCAGCAGCCATCACAAGCCTTCCAAAAAAAAAAAAAAAAAAAAAAAAAAAAAAAAAGCCCAGGGTCAGATGGCTTCATTGCAGAATTCTATGAGAAATTCAAGGAAGAGTGAATACCAATACTCCTCAAATTGTTCCACACAATAGAAACAGAAGGTTCATTATCAAACTGTTTTTATGAGGCTACAATCACCTTGGTACCCAAGCCACACAAAGACACAACTAAGAAAGAAAACTACAGACCAATATCCCTCATGAACATCAATGCAAAAATACTCAATAAAATACTGGCAAAAAGAATCTAAGAATACATCAGAGAAATCATCCAACATGACCAAGTAGGCTTCATCCCTGGGTTGGGTTGCAAGGATGGTTTAACATATGAAAATCTACCAATGTGATCCACCATATAAACAAACTGAAAAAGAAAAACCATATGATCATCTCCCTCGATGCTGAAAAAGCCTTCGACAAAATTCAATACACTTTCACGATAAAGGTCTTGGAGAGATCAGGGATAACAGGAACATACCTAAACATAATAAGAGCAATATACAGTAAACCAATAGCCAACATCAAACTGAATGGAGACAAGCTTAAGGTGATTTCTCTAAAATCAGGAACCAGAAAAGGCTGCCCTCTCTCTCCATATCTCTTCAATATTGTACTTGAAGTTCTAGCTAAAGCAATAAGACAACAAAAGGAGATCAAGGGGATACAAAATGGAAAGGAAGAAGTCAAACTGTCTCTATTTGCAGATGATATGATAGTTTACATAAGCGACCCAATAAACTCTACCAGGGAACGCCAAGAGCTGATAAACACCTTCAGCAAAGTAGCACGATACAAGATAAACTCAAAAAAATCCATAGCCCTATTATATTCTGATGACAAAGAGGCTGGGAAAGAAATCAGAGAAACATCACCCTTTACAACAGCCACAAACAACATAAAGTAACTTGGGGAAACACTTACCAAACAAGTGAAAGACCTATATAGCAAGAACTTTGTGACTTTAAAGAAAGAAATTAAAGAAGATACCAGAAACTGGAAAGATCTGCCATGCTCTTGGATAGGTAGGATAAACATAGTAAAAATGGCAATCTTGCCAAAAGCAATCTAAAGATCCAATGTAATTTCCATTAAAATCCCAGCACAATTGCTCACTGAACTTGAAAGAATAATAATCAACTTTATATGGAAAAACAAAAGACCCAGGATAGCCAAAACAATCCTGTACAATAAAGGAACTTTAAGAGGCATCACCATCCCCGACGTTAAGCCCTACTACAAAGCTATAGTCCTGAAAACAGCCTGGTATTGGCACAAAAATAGACAAGTAGATCAGTGGAATCAAATGGAAAATCCTGATATTTACCCACACACGTACGAACACCTGAATTTTGACAAAACAGCTAAAAGTATACAATGGGAGGAGGAAAGAATCTTCAACAAATGGTGCTGGTACAACAAGATGATGGTGTGTAGAAGACTGCAGATAGACCCATATCTATCTCCACACACAAAACTCAAGTCCAAATGGATCAAAGAACTTACATAAATCCAGCCACTCTGAACCACTCAGAAGAGAAAGTGGGGGGTACCCTTGAACAAATTGGTATAGGAGATCACTTCCTGAACATAATTCCAGTAGCACAGACATTGAGATAGACAATTAATAAATGGGACCTCCTCAAACTTAGAAGCTTCTGTAAGGCAAAGGACATAGTTGATGAGACCAAATGGCAGCCCACAGAATGGGAAAAGATCTTCACCAATCCTACATCTGACAAGGGCTGATCTGCAAGATATACAAAGAACTCAAGCAACTAGTCAACAAAACACCAAACAACCATATTAAAAATGGGTGCAGAACTGAATAGAGAACTCTGAATAGAGGAAATCAAAAAGGCTAAAAACATTTAAGAAAGTGCTCAACATCTTTAGCTATCAGGGAAATGCAAATCAAAACAACTTTGAAATACCATCTTACTCCTGCTAGCATGGCTAAAATTAGAAACACCAATGGCAATTTATGCTGGAGAGGATGTAGAGAAAGGGAAACATTCCTCCACTGCTGGTGGGAGTGCAAACTTTTTCAGCCATTTTGAAGATCAGTATGGAGGTTTCTCAGGAAATGGGAATTAGTTTACCACAGGACCTGGCAATTCCGCTCTTAGACATATATCCAAATGATCCACATTCACGCAAAAAGGACATCTGTTCAACTATGTTCATAGCAGCATTATTTGTAATAGCAAGAACCTGGAAGCAACCTAGATGCCTCTCAATTGTAGAATGGATATAGAAGATGTGGCACATCTACACAATGGAATACTACTCTGTGGAAAAAACCAATGGAATCTTGAAATTCACAGGCAAGTGGATGGAACTTGAAGAAACCATCCTGAATGAGGTAACATAGTCACAAAAGAGGAACATGATATGTACTTGCTCATATATAGATTTTAGACATACAGCAATGGATCACCAGCCTATAATTCATACTGCCACAGGAACTAGGATACAAAGTGGATTATAAGAAATTCATATAAGTTCTCTCACAAAAGGAGGAAAAGACAAGTTTTCCAGAGCACATGGGAAGTGGGGGGGCAGTGAGTTGAAAGTGAACAAGGAGAAAGAGACAGGGAGGAGAGGAAAGCACGTGGGACTAGGAAGCTGAGTCAGAGGAGGCATAGATGTGTGTGTGTGTGTGTGTGTGTGTGTGTGTGTGTGAGAGAGAGAGAGAGAGAGAGAGAGAGAGAGAGAGAGAGAGAGAGAGAGAGAGAGAGAGAGAGAGGGAGGTCATATAAGAGGGAACCATTGTAGGGTTGAAGAGAAAACTGAAGCTAAAGAAATGTTCAGAGACCTTCAATACTGACCCCAACTAACAATTTGAGCAACAGTGGAAAGGCTACCATAAATGTCCTTCCCTGATAATGAGATCAATGATTAACTTATCCACCATCATGAAGCCCTCATCTAGTAGTTGATGGAAACAGAAGCAAATACCCACAACTAAACACTGAACTGAACTGGAATTCAGATGCAGAGAGGGTGGACAAGACCAGGCTGCAGAAACATATAGAGACAGCTGACCTGGACAAGGAGGAGCTAATGGTCCCCCAGACTGATATCTTGGAATCCAGCATGGGATTGACTCAGACCCCCTGAACCTGTGTCTCATCTAGAATGCCTGAGCAGTCTAAGGGACCTCATACAGTGGAACTAGGATGTATTCCTGGTGCACAAAAGGACTTTGCAGGCACATCCCCATTGGAGGGATAATCCCTTAACCTAGAGACAGGAGAGAAGTCCTAGTCCCAAATACCTTGACAGATTTAGATGACCCCTCCAGGAGGGCATCACCCTACGTGTGAAGTGGGGGAGAATGGAATGGAGGGGGGTTGAGGTGCATGGGAGGGTGGGAGAGAGGAAAAGAGGGATGGAGGCAGAGGGAACTGGGATCGATATGTAAAATAAAAAAAAATAAAATAAAATCACCATAGAGTCAGAGAATCCCAGCTCAACATCAGCTGTCACCAATGAAGATTACAATACTGGAAATGGGTTACATGAAATAGAGATGTTGGTCAAGAAGTCTGTTTGGAACACCCAAACAACAGAGGCATTTGCCATGACTTTAGATTGCTCTCCACAAACTGACTGCAAGACCCTATTGCTGAAGAAAATTCCTACCCATAGAACCTTCACAACTATATTGTAACTTTGATACAGGAGGTACTCTGCATGCTACAAAAGAAGAAATTAAACACCAAACCAAATTCAAATTTTATGAGCTATGATGGTGTTTTGCCTGCAAGATTTGCTAGTGCAATGGTTGTTGAAGTGATCAACCAATATCCATAAAAATAAGTTCAACTCCACTAGATTGAACCCATACCTGGCACTGCTTTGGTGACTAAGAATATGAAAGTAGGTAGCCTAGGAATCTAGGAAACAAGCAAGTACCACTCTTCTGCTAATAGAATGTAGCAAGAGAATGACCACTAGTGACATTATGGTATATTCTTAGACCAGTACCTAGCTCAGCCATCATTAAAGAAGCTTTCTCCTATAGCAGATGGGAACAAATATAGAGACCCACACAGACAATACACAAACAGTGAAAGACTTTGGAATATTCACCCATAAATGGGGTATCTCCATCAAATTACTACTCCATATTCAGGTTAATTGAGCCAGAAGAGATTAAGAGTCAGAGTGCATTAGGACCCCAAAGAACAAAGTCCTCTAAAAATACAGAGCCTGAGACAGGGCCTAGAAAGTTCTGTGCCACTTAGGATTCTACAGCTGAAATGAGAATTGGACACCTGCCTTCATCAGTAACCCTTTCTCTAATGGATAACCACATGCAAAGGAAAAATTAATTTTCTCCAAAAGAGATTCATTAGGGAAACAAACTACTCTTTAGGGTAAATCTCTCTCTCTCTCTCTCTCTCTCTCTCTCTGTCTCTCTCTCTCTCTCTCTCTCTCTCTGTCTCACACACACTCTCTCTCTCTGTGTATGTATGTATGTATGCATGTATGTATCTATGATGTATGTATGTATACCAAAATCTGATTTATCATATTCTATATCAGTAATACATAACAAAACCAGGATATATTAGCAAGGGCAATTTTGATAAATAGTATTACAGAAAAGAAGAAGTGTAGAGACGAAGTATTATTCTATTTAGTTGTGATTTGTTACAAAATGTAGGCAGAGAGGGCTGTAAACGGATTGCACTAATGGCAGAAAACATTTCTCTTGGGAACTTTAATGCTGTGGTTGAGTGAGGTGGGAAGTGATATTCTGTATTTCTCTGGAACACACTTAGTACTTTCTACATCTGCATAATTATTCTTACAAATGGTGAGAGCAAAACCAGAGTGAGGATTAAAAGATGGTCAGTGTCCTTATGAATGACAGACAGTATAATCTCACAACACTGCTTCAAACTCTAGGAATGCTTTTTATGGAATATTGAAAGTGTGTGCTTTTTAGGTCACCTATGGCTTTTTTTCACTTGTTTTTTCATTTCCTCTATGTGTCTCCCCAAACAGCAATCCAAAACAAACCAGCTGGGTTGCTCACCTACAACTGTCTCTGGCTATCATCCTCTCCAAAGTCACTGTGGACCATGATGAAATCATAGAGGTGGGAAAGAAGGAAAGACACAACATATTTTCACCAGCATAGAGGATGCAGGTGCAGAATCCCAGGACTATGGGATCCCCAGAGGACATGTATGAGAGGGAAATAGAAGCAAGAAAAGTCGGCACATTCAGGGTCACTCAGGTTACTGTTAGATGAGAATCTCAGCACTGTCTTACCCTCACTTGTCTGAACTGTGCTTCTGTCTGTGCCCGTGTCTGGCTTGAGAACTATAACCTATGTGCAGACTGAAAGCCTGATGCAATATAGGAACCAGCTGTATCTCCAGTCTGAGCCTGTTCCATGACCTAAGCCAATAATCTCCTTGGCTCATCATAGTTGCAGGGCATAGTCTGTGTGTAGTTCAGATCCTGTCATGTTCCTCCTTTTGCTTTGTCTCTTCCTACTCCTGCAGTATTTCTTTACATTAGGAAAAATGACCCATTATACCTGTTTTGAGAACTGGAAGCCCATCACCTACATGAAAGCTGACATAATCCTAGGTGTATTTATCCCCATTTACTTTAAACTAGAATTACAACAGAAATTCCAGATGCCATTTGACACAAAACTGAATCTAAGTCTCGATCTCATTCAGTAAGTACTTGTGTGACTGTGATGAAGTTGTTCTGGCTACATGACAGTGCCTGTTCATCTGTGTGCATGTAATTCCTTTGAGAATAACAAACTGTATATGCAGAAAAGTGAAAATCATTGCACATTATCTTCCTTCATTTATGCATCTACAAACATTTGTTTTCCTCTTTATTTTTCTAGTCAAGTAGAGATCAAAGGTAAAATACCAGCTGTTGTGTCTGTCCATTCTATGAGGCACCTATTGACTCTAATATGGGAAAGAAAGGTCCAACATTTTCATTAGGGAATGTAAATGTCTTGTGTTTGAATGCATGTTACTTTTCACAGACATCAAGTTTCAGATAAATCCGCATGTCTTTAGAATGTGTCTTAGTATCTTTTAATCCATGTGTTCTGCATTGATCTTTTGAAAATACCCCAGGATTTTGACACTGAGGACATATTTATTATTTAGTTTTTATTGATATTATACTCCAGTGTTATGAAAATCACATCCATCATGCCTGATGTTCTGTCTTCTCTTTAGTCAGTGGTGCTTGGGTCACATTCCCACTGCATTTTTATTGTTGGCATTGTGTTTTCCATTTACAACAATTTTACATGTTCTTTTCCTCCCCAATAATTTCAATTTCTGTTTAGGATTTGTCTTTCTTAGCATTAAGTCTTTGACATATATATTGCTCCTTTACTTGTCCCTCCGCCTTTTTTCCTCTACAGCATTGCACCTTGTCTCAATGCTTAGTTGAATTCACTTGTTTGTTCCTATCTGCTTTTAGGTTATTCATCTTTAACATTTGAATTACTCATTTGGCACTGGATCTCTGTGAGAATATTATAGTTCATTTTTTGGTTAGGTATGATATTCTGAATGAGTAATTTGGAATTGCTTTTTATATTTCCTGTTGCTTGTTTCTATTGTTGCTATCATCTGTGCCACTGCTCACTTGAACATCAATTCTCAATTAGGATGATCTTCTACTGAGAAAAATCTTCTTGAAGGTTTAACACATTTACTGCTGTGTGATCAGGAAACAAACTTCTAGGTCTGTAGTCCTACTAGATGCGTTATTGAGTATATGAAAAAAAGTCTCAAGATGTTTAGGAATGTTTCACAAGTTAAAAGACTGTAGTCCTGTATCTTGCTACAGCAGGAGGTGGGAGAGAACCCATCCCCAAGGACAGGCAGTAGGGAGCAAAGTTTGACCTGTTAACCAACAACAGCACTTGTCTGGAATCTGTCTGATCTGTCATAGGTGGGTCCAAGTCTTGACTCCATGAATTCTACATTAGTGTTTATAAGTTACAGATAGAGATAAAGGTTCTAATATATTATCATGACCACTGGCTGCAATCTGCACTGAAATCCTCATTGTAGAAGAAGCATTAACGAGGATCTCTAGTTGTACACTCATGCTTTAGAGCCATTGTAAAACCTTGGGGGCCTATTTTCCCTCGGATATCTGTCCAGATTTTATATATTTATATCATATTGTATGCAGAACAATAAGTAGCTATTTTAAATCTGTATTTAGAAAATTGAAAGGAAATTTAAAATTTTGCCCTTTCACTATGGAAATAGTAGTCAGTACTTTATCAAAGCTAGATCAATAGCTTATCACAACACAGCTGATTAATAATAAAATATGTACCTTTCAAAGTGTAAGACTCATTTACTACAGCTTAAATAACTTAAACAAACCTTTGCAGCTTAGATTTACCATCCTTAATTTACTCCCCTTGACCATCAAAAGTCATGTCAATTTCAAACCATTTTCTATCTGATCTTTACCCAGGAGACATAGATGATTGCTTAATGGGCTCAAGGATTCAAAAGATAATTGCTTCGGTTTGATTCTCATTTAAGTCAATTTCGTGAGATTATCATTTTCAGTGTGAAGTCTGTCAGCAATTAACTCTGTCTGTGACTCTCCCTTTCTCAAGACATGACCTATGAGATTATAAAAAGAAATTTTCACATATGATAGGGACAGACGATACAGTTGCAGCCTTGTTGGTAAGGACCTGAGTAGATCTGATTGGTCCTGCTAAACCTATACTGCTACAACTTGCTAGCAAAACTACAAGAGACCTGAGAAAGACAAATGTCATTAGGAAACATAATCCAAATTGCCTCTGTATCTGTTGAAATGACCAAGACTTACCTGAATCCTGGGAAGCCAGTCTTGGATCCTCTATGGTGAACTGTATGTCTGTTTGGAGCACAGGTTGTATGTCCTTGGATGTCATATAAGACACCATTAGACTTTGGCTGCCACACAGGGCAGCATCAGCCAGCAACCATTAGACTCATGAGACCTGAGCCATTTCTCTGAGAAGAGGAACTTGGAAAACTGACCTGCCTTGTCCAGGCAGAGCAGGGCATTCAACCCAACAGTGTCCAAATTTGTGCAGGGACCTATTGTTGGGTAAAGCTTATGCCACTTCGTGGCCCAGTGGTCAATAAAACCTCAGTTGATGTAAAATCCAGGTGGAGTCTGTTTCTCCCATCTTATTTCTGTACAGCCTCAACTGCTGATTCCAGAAGCTTGTATTTTTGTCTGCCAGGGGAAGCCTTTTTATTAAATTCCTAAAGTTCCATATAGAGCAGATATCTCTGCTTTTTGAGGGATATGGCATAATTTAATAACTATACCTTATTGAAAAAATTTCTTAGTTTTAGTGACATGCTTTAGACTTGTCCTTAATGACATGTATGAAAGGCTAAGTATTGTCTCACTCTAAATGAATTCCATTTTTATTCACTATGTTCAAAAATATACATCTGAGCACATGAAAGAATCTGATCATTGATAAAGTGACTGATCTTTAATTTGCATGTCTTAATTATTTTCTTCTGTTTACAAGTTAGTAATTTTTATAAGATTAGAATTTTACATAGTTATCCATGTTAACTTTGAGGTTTAAAATTTTGAATTAAATGTTTATATGAAAATACTTTAACATTAAAATAAAACTATAAACCAATTAAGTCCAGATCAACTCTGGGAGCATTAATATTGTGATCAATAATAGCATATTTTAGAGAATATATGTTTCTTATATTACTTAGTTTATTAACATACTTCAAGATTAACATAGTTAGCTACAAAAAGTGTATAAGTCTATATCCATGTCAGTTTGTGTTAGCCTGGAAAGACTTTAGGAATTTTTATATGCTTTATTTTACAAATATATCTTATTAAATACATGTTCTTTATCTACATTTTCCAGGTGCCTAGTGTTGAACACATTAATGACATAACTGATCAGACGTGTGTCTTTAAATCAGTTTTTGTTTTCCCAATTAGTCTCTTAGATCCTTAGGAATTATAAAGCTTCATCAAACATTTGCAGTAGTAAGTTTTATCTCTCAGGAGCAAGAATCAAATCCAAATAACATGTACAATATGCTGTGCCATATCTATTTTTCTAAATAAATTGACTCCCAGTTACAAAAAGCATGTTGCAGTTTTTAAAAAAACTTTTCTAGTCTTTTTGTTAAAAATTCCTACCTGTCTGCTTATAATTGATTTTCCTGGTTTTTTAAACCATATCCAGTGAATTTATATATCCTCAGCTACAGAAACCTTAGGAAGTAGTCTTACAAACATTAACATTAATTTTATATTTTATTAAGTTTTAGGAATATAAGAAAGGGAGTAGATTAGTAGCCAAAATCCCTACTGGAGAAATATTGCTTTTCCTATACTTTAAACCACACAGTGTCTCTTCCTGTGCTATTTCCTCTCCTCACTGTCTTAGATTCTGGTGGTCAATCAGACACAAAACAGACATGGAGACATCTTAGATGTCTATCACTGATGAATGATCTTGAACCTGTGATAAATGTACACAATTGAATTTTATTCAGCTGAAAACACAAATAAAATTATGAAATTTGCATGCAATGGTTGGAGCTGGAATTTCTATTCTGAAGTTGGTAACACAGACATAGTAAGAAAAAGCCAAATTCTCCCTCAAATGCAGATGCTAGATTTGAATTTTCAATTATCTCTATTTAACTGGAATACCCATATAAATCATGAGACCATTAAGGTGCAATGGAGATGGGATGTCACTAGCAGGAGCATAGAACACACATTGTATGAAGAGGTGAATTGAAATGCTGGAGTAAGCATGGTTAAGTATCAGGTGATATGACAGCAGAGGAGAGGAGAGGAATGGAGTGGAGGGGAGGGGAGAGGAGGAAAAGAGAGAGTATGTGAAAGAAACAACTAACTCTATACCTTGAACAAAACTTAATGGAGATGTATTACTATAGAAGCTTCCTAAAGACATACATTTATAAAGCATTTACATGGGGTTAGTTTATAGCTGAGGGATAATGCCTCGGTCGTTGAGCAAAAATCTCAGTGGTAGATACAAGTTACTTTTGAGTTGTTTGTTAATGCTGTTGATATATACTCAAATATTACAAGCTATTTCCATTAGCTTGGCTATCCCCCAAATGAAGTGGTAGGACCTGTTTGATAAGAGAATCACAGAGTTGAGCCACAGGACATGTAGAATCAAGGTGGATCTGACATAGAAACTGTATTCCTACCTGTTAGCATCCAAAGTGGATGGTGGGAGCGGGTACAGATTTGATGAAACCATATTATATGAGTATAATACATTAGCAAATAATGAAACTATAAATGCTCTGCTAGATTTAGTGGAAGAAACTTCAATCTAGTTTAAAATAGAGACATGAAGAAGAAGCAGAAAGGAATATACCTGTACTCTGTAATTTCAGATTTCCAGCTGTACATATGGAGGGATGTCAGCCGACAGTGTGAAATGTGTCCTTTCTTTGGCTTATATAGCTCCTGAGTGTCAATTGGGTGAGTGTCTGATATTGGCCACCCTCTTCATAGGACGCATTTTGCTCCTTTGACCATCAGAGCTCTGTAGCCACATGGGGCTGGCTAGATATATTCACTGTCTTGGAACACCCAGAACATACTGCTCTGGTTGCTCTTTAGCTGGAGGATGTGTCCTTCATGTCTTGAGACTGGGAAACCATGTTAGTGCCATACATTACCCCAGCTGTGTGTAGGATTCCCTGGGATTTGGATCCTTGAAAACCAAGTGTATAAGTATTCAATGATAACAAACCAAAACAAACACAGAGGCAGTTTGAATTTGAGTGTATTTTGCAGCTTTTAAACAAGGCCTTTTATAATAAAACTAGTATCTTCTAAGAGTTTGTGTGTTCAGTGAAGCACTACCCAAATAATATCATCATTATTAGGCACAGTAATACGCAACTTATCCAACAATAAATGAGAAAATCATTCAAGGCTAACCACAGCCAACTGCCTATATCTAAGATCAGGTTAATAAATGTTTATGGTCAGTTTATGTTTAACATTTGTTGCCTTGCTCCTGTGAGTCTTTGAAATAGAGCTATTTTGACTCTTTCTGATTAAAAAGCTTTCTTTACTAAATCTTTTAACTCACCCTCGATTACACATATGGACATATACATACAGTCATATAAAATTTTGTTGTTGGGAAAGTTTTTGTCAATACTATTACTATTTACAAGTATGAATAATATAATGATTCAAAAAGCACTGGTTTTCCTAGAGACTATATCATGGTGAGAGACCATATCCCAGGGGATGGTTTCTCATTTATTTCTTTTGTTTGAAAAGTCATTGAAGGTTTTCATGAACATTTTGTTGATACAAGGAAAGAATAGTAGAATAGAAATTGCCATGAGAATAACTTCTCAATATTTTTCTCTGGCCAAAACTTCCACAACCATTTCCAGAGACCTTCCTTTGAAGTTTTAGCCTCAGTCTGTGGAACTCGTCACACAGAATCTACTGGATTTGGTGTGGCTTATTACCATGGAACCAGCACACACAGTGACAGTTGAAAACCTGTTGGGTATTAATGACCAGGCAAGGGGACTGCTGTGTGGGTCTCAGGCAGAATGCAGGAACCTCATAGTCTTGGGTTTCCCTGCAATAATCAACAGATTCACAATTCTATATTTTTTTCCCGCATGGGCTCAAAGGTTTCATTCAAACTCCAGGATAACCCTCTGGGCAGATGCCTGTTTTGTGGATGCACAGCGCTGAGCTCTCTTTCTGAAATCCTTATTCAAGCCAATCTGCTGCTTTATCCCCCTATTGGATCATTTTCCTGTACTACTGTTCTCTAAAGTCCATGCTTTCTTCTTCCTACTACCCACAACTTGTTGCAGACTGAATACTGTGTAAATGCCCTGTGGAATGTCCTTGATTTCAATGTATTATATGGGTCAACTTTAAAAATTTTTGTATATTGAATTTTTAGATTATTATTTTTCTTTTTAACCTAAAATTTTTGCATACACCATATTTTGAGCATATGCCTTTCCCCATACCACCACACTTAAAAGATAATTCTATAATTTCCTCCTGACTCCACAGCCCCATTCCCTCTCAGATTCATTGTTTTATAATTATTGTTATGAAGAAATATTAATACATATGTAAATAAATGAATGCACAAATATAATCCTCTGAATCAGTTGTTTGGTGCTCAGTATTGATTTGTGTCATTGAGCAAACCTCAGCCCCAGCTCAGACTGAAAAAGAAATAATTTATTCTGGAATAATTTTTAAGTGATCATTGCCAGTGAACACAGACTTAGGTGAGCCAAAATTCCATGTTTCCTTGGGGAGACAGATTCATGATGATTTCCTAGTCAAATATAAAGAAAGATGTAACTCAAATAAATTGTGGAATATTGACTGAGCATGTCACAGGCAAGATGGTAAAGGCCACAGATATTACCTGATGTCATGCTTAGGTTTTAGGTTGTGGAAGCCAGTGTTATGCTAAGTTACTAGATTTTGTTATAGAAGATTAAATCACCTGCAGATGTGTTCAAGAATTGGCTGTTCAGGATGTTATAGTCAGCCTAGACTGAGGTAATGGGTTTCTAGACCTGCAACATTCCAACCTCTCTACATCACTGAGTTCTAAAGAGCAGACATGACTCTTTCCAGGACTTTTCATGTTTGCATTTATACTGGTATACACATTTAGACTTATGTATACTTCTGTACACAAGTATGAATTTACACACATGTGTGCACTTATACCTATACATAAAATTTATGTGTGCATTCATATACATGTTTACATTTATACACATGTATGCATTTATATACACATATATGTATACACACATTACATATGCATTTATGCAATGTACATATTAGTCCACATGTATGTACTTATCATGTATATTACATACACATACATTTAAATAGATATATAAATTTTACATACATTTTCATGTATATTGTTGAACACTTGGTATTTGAAAATCCACAGGGAAGACTAATTTCTCCTTCTCCTAATGGATGCTAATTGTCAATTTTTGAACAACATGTCCTCTCCTAACAAGGCATCTAGCCATAGACCTCAATGTAACACACTGTAACCAAAGGCATGCCTTCCTGCTGCCTATAGTTCTTTAGGGAGAATCTCTGCTTCAACAGAATCTAGTGAAATTGAGGCTCATAGATTCTCTTATGTTTCCAGAGGGGCACCTAAGCTCTCATCTACTCCAGCTTTTAAAACTCCTGGGGACACATCCCCAACCACAAAATGCAATGAGTGAGACAGTTCAGCATACCTACCCGCTTCCAACATTTCCTATCCTCTCATGTTGAGCACTCTTTTACTGCCTCATGGATTCAGGGATTTTTGTCTTATATATTCTGCTTTTACTTTGATTCTTTCACTGTCTTACACAGGATGCTCTATGTTCTCTTTTAATCTGTAAATTAGGGAAGCTGTTCTGTTCTGTTTTTTATGTTTTATATTTTTTGAAAGATTGTTTTTGATTTTATATCTTTGATTGCTTTGCCGAGTTGTTTGTGTGCCTGGTGTCTTTAGAGGCCAACAAGGGACATGGAGTCCTCCTAATACTGTGTTGTACATTATTGTAGCTCAAAGAGTAGCTGCTGTGACTTGAATCACAACACCACACAAGAGCAGCAAGTAGGCGTAACCTCTCAGTCAGTTCTCAAGTCCCAGAAACACTATTCATGGAGGTTTATTTATTATTCTGTCATGTGTTTGAGTGCTTACCTTCCTCTATATGTGTGTATGCCACATGTGTATTGGTACAAACATATGTTAGAAGAGGATACCTTGCCTGAAACTATAGGCAATTCTGAGACACCATGTAGGCACTGAGAATAGATCTCATGATTTTTACAAGATGAATCAGAGTCCCTAACTGCTTAGCCATTTGTCCTTCTACCAAAGAAAAATATTAACACGAGGTGGTATGTAAAAAATTATTATACAATTAAAATTTCAGTATAAAATTGTTTCATTATATAGTAAAAGTTTATGAAACTCTTATTCATATTCATAGAGAAAACATTAGTGACTCTTCTGTTACTAGAAACACCATAAGCACCATGTACTCAGCAACCACAGCAACCAGACACCTAAAACTCCAATCCATATTATGCATTTCCAGAAACCAACCTCTGAAGAACAAGTCAATTCTGAGACTTCATCAACCATTCCATGATGTTCCTGAGCTGTTAAGGACTCATTCACACTAGTCTTATATGTCAATAAAGAAATCAGGGCTTAAAATTCTCTCATTTCCTGTATGTGCTAGGAATTTCTGATAATAATGGCCTGACTGTGCTCATCATTCTGCCCCTCATGTTTAGAGAGCGATGGACAAACTATCAATATTTGCTGACTTCATACTTTGCTGTTGAGGAGTTCAATAAGGATGCCAACCTGCTTCCCAATGTGACCTTGGGATTCCACCTTTACAATGCCCTTAACTCTCACCGCAAAACCCTAGAAGGCCCACTGATGTGGCTGTCTGGAAGGAGTGAGTTTATTCCTAACTACAAATGCAGAACTCAACATAAAGCTCTTGGAATCATTGCAGGAATCAGGCCTGACTTTTCTGCTGCAATAGGAACACTTTTGGAGCTCTACAAAATTCCACAAGTAAGTTAGTAGAATTTTGATATAGACAGTCATATAGGACACGTGAACAAAAGCAAAAGGAATAGTCTGTTTATTGCTGTGAGTTAAAATATAAGTAAATAAATACCTGTGTATTGCTAGGATCAAAAGTGAAATGAATGTGGTGAAAACATGAGCAGTAAATACTTGGATTCCTAAGAAGATCACTTAGTAGTATTCATGATTCTATCTTCAGTCATTGTCCATATATACGAGCATGCTTCCTAGATTAGTGCTGCATACTAGTCATATAAACATCTCATACTTCATCTAGTGGTCATTGATGGACAGACAGAGGAAGACAGATGTCAGGCATGTAAGTAAATGTGGAACAATCCTCAAGTCCATCACTACTGAAAATGATGCAGGGAATTAATGATCTTTCAAGAAACTAGACCTCTGAATGGCACTCACAAAGAACATCCACTTAGAGATAACACAGATAGGTCTTACAAGGCACTACTGAGGCAAAACAACCCACTAAAACAATTTATATATGTATTGCATCCTAATGTGAGAAATCATGATATACATGATAATTTCAGTCTTTCTCACAGACTTGCATTTTACACTAGATACTGGGTGATGACTTCATCAAAACTATCATTAGGAAGGGATGAGGCAACTGTACTTGGTGATGTTCCCCCAGATCTTCATGCCTTGTTCTTTTCTAATCACAGGAGCTAAATCTAAAAACAAATGTGTGATTTATATTCATAAAGCTAGGAAATATGATGTCATATGATCAGAGTAAAGCACTTGATAATGTTTCTTGTAATTGTTCTCTACACCCAATGCTCTGTTCCATTGCTATTGGAATAAGAGAAATCTGTAGCACCTTTCCAATGTATCAGGATATTGGTCACTTTTTAGCTGTTTCTTATCTCTTAATAACTTTATAGCCCATAGTATTGGCAAAACCATATTCTATCAAATGGTGAGAAAGGAAGCTCATATCACAGAAGACATTCTCCTCACCAATGTTCAGTTGCATGATTCTTTGAAGTGAGTAATTAACTCACTTCCTCTCTAAGGTGATGACTCCAAATACCTATTTCTATGGACCACAGAATTATGCAGTGTGAGCTCAGCACATACTTTAGAGGTCACCCCATGCTGAATGAATATCTCATGATGATAGGCCTCATTTAGCAAGGTGATGAGTGATATTGTCACCAGAGATGCACATCTCTGCAATTTTATCTTCAAGACAATGAGGAATCCTGCCTTCTGAATGTGTTTGCTCTCCCCATTGAGGACTTCTTGTGTGATGAGCTCTTTCACTCACTTTACAGCTTGAGGATGTTTCCCACAGCACTACAATGTGCTATGTGTTTACTAGGGACAGTTTCCCCTAAGAATTTCTGTATTGGGTGATTCCCTGAAGGAATGGGTAATTCTAGCAAGAAAGTAATCACCCACCCTTACTATCTCAACTAGATCTTTGTATAAAGTTAGAAATATGCCCCCTCCAGTTATTTTCTTTTGCAGAGTGTTGGCTAGTGTTAGTGTCCAGGCAAAGAGACTTCTATTGAGACATTCACAGACAACCAAGGGCAAGAATTACAAAATATCTGATGTTATTGAGCCATATCTCTCAGAGAGATAGAGAACAAGGTAATCCTGAACTCACTCTGGCAGAAAATAGGGAAGTGCACTCCCTAGGTAACCTAGAAGTAACCTTAAAGCCAATCCTTATCTCTTTGTACTTAATTTCACTCAGTCTGTTGAAGCAAGAAGTGACTGCTCCTATTTATCCTTAGAGACAGCATAGGATGCAATCCTTAGAACCAAAGGGTCCTTTCAGGCAGCTTCCATCTGGGGAAAGAGCTAACTTCTCAGGAATCCTGTTTAGTTACATTGCCCAGTTACCCAACACTCCCTCCACTGGCTGGAGAAAAGTGCCTGAGGAAATGGTGATATTTGCCTCTTTCCAGATTTTCACTGTTTATAAATTTAGCTTATTTACCCAGTCACATTTAAGAATATAGTGAAATTCATCACCAGAGGAACTAGGATACAAGTTGTATTCTAAGAGATTCATATAAAGTCCCTCACAGAACTGGGAAGGGACAAGTCCCCCAGACCTCAGGTAAAGTGGGGGAGGACAGCTAATGGAGAGAGAAGTAGGAGAAAATGAGGGGGAGGAGAGGAAGGCATGTGCGACCAGGAGGATTGAGCCTGGTTAGGAATGGAAAATAGGAAAGAGAGAGAGAGAGAGAGAAAGAGAGAGAGAGAGAGAGACAGAGACAGAGACAGAGAGAGAGAGAGAACATAAAAGAGGGAGCCAATATTGGTTTGAAGATAAAGTTGAACACAAAGAAAGGTCGAGGGAACTACAAGACTGCTCCCAACTAACAATCTCAGCTTCCGTGCAAAGGCTATCATAAATGCCCTTCCCGGAGAGTGAGATCAACAACTAACTTCTCCATGGAGTCCTCAACTAATGCCTGTTGAAAATAGGAGCAAACACCCATACATAAACACTGAGTCAAACTAGAACCCAGAAGCAGATGGAGAGGACAAGACCATGCGGTAGAAGTACATAGAGACAGCTTACCTGAACAAGGAGGAGCTAAGGGCCACTAGACTGATAGCTGGGAAGCCAACAGGGGACTGACTCGGGCCCCCCTGAATATGGGTCTCAGCCAGAAGGTCTGAGCAGTCTAAGAGACCTCAGACAGTGGAGCCAGGATGTATCCCTGGTGCACAAAAGGACTTTGCAAACATATGCCCCATGGAGGGATAACTGCCTTATTCTAGAGATAGGAGAGAAGCCCTAGTCCCTACTTCACAGGACCTGTCACATCTACATGACCTCAACTGGATGGCATTCCCCTACATATGGTATTGTGGTGGGGGGTTGGGAGGGGAGGGTGTTTAGAGTGCATGTGAGAGGGCAGAGAGGGCAAAAGGGAGGGAAGGAGGGAGGGAGGGCTGGAGGGTAGGGAGGGAGGGAGGGAGAGGGAACTGGGATCGACATGTAAAATAATAAATTAAAAAAAAAAAAAAAACGCTTTGACTCCAAAAATTAACTTGAAGAACAAGTTACTGGGGAAAAGGATTTCTATTTTTGTTTCCACAGAAAATGAAAATATGTGGATTCCTTCCAGACTAATGTGGTTTGATCACACCAGACCTCCTGAAACAGAGTACAAGCTGATCCTACATTCCAATCATCTGGACAAAACAGCCCTACAGACTACAGCTAGGATTTCTGAATCTTCTTTGAATCCCCCAAGACAGCGCCCCTTACCAGCAGGAAGTAGTTTGGAAAGAACGACGCCCAAATTCCCAAATATTGTGTATAAACGTTTGTTTTCATTTAATTGGACTTTGTTATATAAAATTAAATAAAAATAATAATAATAAAAAAAGAACATAGTGAAATTCATATTCCTCTCACAGATTTCCTTAATGACTCAGCCATTCCTTCTTCATTAACCCCTTTTAGTTTAAAATTTTCTTGGAAGCTTAAAGCACTCCCACTCTGAGCCATAAAGAAAAACTGTCAGTTATCTCTTTGTCTATTTCTATGACCCTGAAAAATTCTAGCCTTGTATCGACCTAAAGCCAGTGAACTGCTGATTGTAAGTGTATAGAAACTGGAAAGGTATTCAGCATGGCAGAAAAATAAAGAGCCACGCCTCAGAGTATGTGTAAAGTTATATAGAAATCTTTGACCCTCTCCTTCACTGCTGGGAATTACTTCACATTTGGAACCCTGCTTAGATGCTGAAGCTGATGCTCTCTTAGCACTGACAACCTAGAAACTCAAAATCACCTTTGTTTTTTGTTTTTTGTTTTTTTTCCTTTGCTTCTTCAGGTCTCATATGGAGTATTTGATTCTGTGCTAAGTGACAAAGATACATTCCCATCCCTGTACCAGATGTCTCCTAAACACACAGCTCTGACCAAAAGGGTGATCTCTTTATTGCTACACTTTGGCTGGAAATGGGTGGGGCTCATTGTGACTGAAGATCCGAAGGGAATGGAATTCCTCTCTGAGCTGAAAGCAGAGATTGCATCAGTAGATATCTGTGTGGCTTTTATGGAAACAATCCCAGCTAATTGGGAACTACAGATGATGTCTGGAGGTGGTTTGCTGAATTTGAATACAAAAGTAAATGTGTATGTATTCTATGGGAACAGAGATGATGTACTGTTTTTCTGCATCAGAAATGGAATTATGTCAAAGAGAAAGAAGGTGTGGATCATGGCAAAGCCCCACTTTGTTTTCTTAGAATCTGCATTTGTCGATCGGAATATTATGATGTCCTTTTTTGAAGGAAGCTTCTCATTTTCAAAGAATACAAATATCCCTGGCTTCAAACACTTTCTTGAGGCACTTACACCCTCCCAGTATCCAGGAGATCTTTTCTTCCATAAATTCTGGCTGGACAATTTTCACTGTTCTCCTCCTCCTTTGCTATATAGATTTAATACACTCTGCCCACTGAATACATCCCTGATGACTAAGCAAGGAAAACATTTAATGATCACTTCTGAGTCCACCGTTTCCATATGGAATGCAATGTATGCAGTGGCCCATGCCCTCCATAAAATGCTTTTGAGAAAAACAGAAATAGCATCTCACAAAGATACAAACCAGGACATTCTTCTACCTTGGCAGGTAAGCCTATCTCAGAAGGAGAGCAGACATTTGGTACTTTTATTATTAATAAGTATTTCACTGTAGTCAAACACACACCATGTTTTCATGTTATAATTAAAAGATTAAGGCAAAGCATTGGAGACTTCGAGGGTCCAGGCCCAGAAAGCACAAGGTTAAATAAGGAAATCCATTTAGGGGAGCTAGGAAAGATACTTCTATGAGGCTTACTAGACTTTTCTACTTTGGGAGAAAACAAGGAAACACAGATGCTTTCTGGGGGCAACTTTCTCTTTACTTCATCATTAAAAAAATCCTCTCTGAAAACTCTGTCTCTCCTGTCAATTCATCAGCTTTCTTCTTATTAGTTTATCCTTTCCTTTCCTCTCCACTTCTCTCTCTTTTGCTGCCTTTTGCTGCCATATTTCTTTTCTCTGGATACTCCTGTCTGTTGTCTCTGCTGCCTCTGCCCTCTGCCTCATTCTCTGCCTCTGCCTTCTGCATCCCTCACAATTACAAGTCATTTTTCAGGACCCAATCCATACTCATAACACAGTTATGTCAGGCAGTTTCTCTCAGGCTAGGAATGTCTCATTGTCCCATTCATGTAGCTCTTTCCCATATACAAAATTACTTTTGAAATCAAGACTTAACTATAACAATTAATTAGCTGGACTTTATCTTAAATAAGATAACATGATTTTGAAATGCAAAGTGTGCTTCCATTTTTAATGTTAGAATACAGTTGGTACCCAGAGCCTAGGCCATATTTCCATCCATTAGTGATAAGTGGATATGTTTGTGTTTAAACCAACCTGAGAGAAACTTAGGACTCACTTAAACTCATAAGAATTAATGTTCACTTTCAAATAGATTTTCATCAGGAAGGATTACTAAAAAAGTCAATTGAACTTATCATTCAGCCAAACATAGGTAAATAAATGATGAACTCTGATTGGTTACTGTATAATGTAGTTTTGGTATTATGGATAATAATAATATTTGACATAGATTTTGGAACAGCTTGTGAATATGAATTCTAGGGATGTGATATTAGATAACTTAGTGTTTTCTTGTACAAATACCACAATATTTAAGCAACAGTTCTTTATATCATGAGTTGTTTATTAGACAATGCAACAATGAATCCATTGAAGTATAAACCCATTTTATTAATTTAAATATATAATTAAGTCATTCAGGATTGATGATGCAGCAGATAGGAGCACTTGCTATACTTTTAGAGGACTCGGGTTTGGTTGTTAGCATACACATGGTGGCTCACATCTGTTTGTACCTTTTATTATAAGGAATATGGCCCTATCTTCTGTCTTCTGAAGGCATGCAGCATGCTGTTTCTGATAATGCATAAGTTACAAAATTAATAAAATACCAGAAACAAATATTGAAGTTTAAGTTGAAGGTCAGAAAAGCAAAGCAGCTAATCAGTAGAGAGTTCTGACCTCTATCAAGGCTGGGGAAATTCTGTCCTCAGCATGACTGCAGACTGAATGTACTGTACTCCTGTCTCCACCAACCTTACATTACTCTCTAGTGCTGAGATTAAAGGCCTGAGCCACCACCACCCAGCTTCTATTGCTAATGAGTGTTACTGCTTGGATTGAAGGTGTGTATCACCTCTCTTGGTTCTATGTATGTGGCTAGCTTTGCACTCTGATCTTCAGACAAGCTTTATTAGAACACAAGCAAAATATCATCACATTCCCCCTTTTTGTCTAAAATATAAAAGAAGGTTATAGCCAATTGAAGAAAAACTATATAAAATAAGTAAAATAAATATACACAACATGTAGGCAATAAATAATCACATAAATAATGCCCTCTCCACTTGCAGTTGACAAATATAGAGAAAATATTCAATTTCATATCCTATCTTGGTGAGTTCAAATGATTGTACCTAAGTCAATATCTATTCTATTTTGTGTCATCAAGTCATCTTGTAAAATTTCGCAACCTTTTACACTTCACACATTTTAGGTAGATTCTTTTCTGAGTCTGTTGAACAAAGAAAAATTATAACTATGACTATTAGTTCTTCAACTTCCTCAGAGACCTGAGAAGGAAATAACATTAACTGAGTAAGCAGGAAGTGCAAGCAAGCGACTTCCAAAAAATGTGAGAAATGTTAAAAAACAAAACAAAAGAACAGCTGTTTGCCTGGATAGGGGCTCTAGGGTCCTATGTAAAGTTGAGGCATTCATATTTGGAATACAGGCCTCGAATATTTGATAGACAATTCTATGACCTGAATTTTTGTAGGGCTGTCCCACCTTGTCTTTGCAAGTTTTGGCAGTCACTCTTTTTTGTGTCTTGTTTGTCCAACTTGGAGGGCATACTGTGATCAGTTCATGCAAGAACACTTTCTTGTCCAGCTACTTACTTTTGCAACACAGAAAGTAAACTCCATGCGGAGTTTTTCAATGGCCATCATCTTCTCTAAAGTAGACTGGTGCTGCCTGGAGAAGACTTGTCTCATTGTCAAAAAACAAACAAACAAACAAACAAACAAAAAACCCAAGAGTGAATGTTATTAAAACATCTTAAATGGCACATTATGTAGATCTCTAAGTGTTGGTAGATGACATGTCTATTTAAAATATATTTCTGTTTGACCTTGTAAACATACCAATTATGAGTACAAGTTTAATTGTAATAGCTGACTATTAACCCACAGTTCTTATTATCCTAAACAGTTGGTAATAATAACTTTCAAGAATTACAAATTTACATTATATTTTTAAATGAGCTGTATAGGTACAAAACCTTCAATAAGAGTAAAAATAACAATGACAAATATCCATAACCCAATGAACAATCAAATCTATCCACTCCACCCTTTTGGCATGTGGACATCATGTTCTTAAATTGCTTCTTGCTCTCTGGGGTTGATGGCATTTTTAGGGTATTCTGAAAAGAAAAATTAGGGTTAATTGTCAGGTCCTTGGAGAGGTAGCTCTATTATTTGTTGTTTACTCTCTGCAGGGCTTGTCTCAAGTTGTGGCTAGAGGAGTGTATGAGGCTGATCAACTCAGCTAACTAACTTAAAATTGTTTAGAGCAGTGTCTGTGGACTGAGTCATCTCAGCTAACCACCTTGAAACTGTTTTGAGCAGTGTCTTTGAACCTGTATCATCTCAGCTAGCCATCTTAAAATTTTTCTAAGTAGTTTGTAGTCAAAAGCCAATCTTTAGTTGGTGTTTTTCAGCTCAGTGGTATTATCAGCCCAGGTATAATCTTCAAGGTGGTGCCCCATTCTGTTGCAGACTTCAAAGGTCGCTGTTAGACATCATCATGGTTAACTATTGAAAATTGCTATAGATTCAAGACCAAAACCATGTACAGGAAGGTAGAGAAAACCTCTTTCTAAAATTAGTATTCTATGTGACAAATAGTACCATGGCTAAAGATATATATCATACATATATATCTTATAAATTTTTAGATAACGTTTATACCTAAAGAAAACCTTCAGTAAGTCAAAATAAAACCAAAGGACTATGAGATTAGTGGCAACACAATAGTCCCTTAATTTCTGTTTTTCTTCTGTCCCCTATCAAGTGAAACAGAGATTATAGATTTTACTTTAACAAGATTGGTTGTGTTTAGAGGAGGGGAGAGCCACACTCCAATTTCAAAGTCTGCTGTAATCTTTAATTTAACTGGGACTACAAAAAAAAAAAAAAAGACTATTTGAATTATATATGTGTAGAGAAAAGCAGAAATAAATACTTGGGAAATTTTAAAATTTAATCTTGGGAATGTGATATACCAATAGGCCTGTTTACTATTTTTCCTGAGTCTTTTTTTTTTTTTTTGATGATTTGTCCATTTCTTCAGAAATCTCATTTGTCCTTTGATCTTCAGATTCATTAACTAGGTGCCATCATTCTCCTGAAAAGACAGAACAAAAACTTTCCCCAACACTAATTTTGGGTAGATTTTCTTTTGTCAAGTCATGTCCGATCAAATTAAAAGCATTGTCAATATTATATGTTATTTCATAATAACTGTCCATGCTGTATGATGAAACTGTCATCTCTTCTAGTTAGGATGTCACTTAGTCAAATAGAATATTTATCAATTTTAATGGTATTCATGGTTTTACTTGTCTGTAAACAATAGCATAATCTTTTTCCCATCCTAACATGGATTCTGGTCTGAGATAAACACATCTTTAAAGTAAACCAGCTGATTTAATTCCATAGATGTTTCTATTATCCAATGTCTTTCAACAGCTATGGTTCCTTTATCCATTAGCATTAATAAAATTTAAAATTTATAAAGCATAATACAATGTATTTCTGGGGTATGTTTCTTATCACTTTATGTTTATTTAGCATATCCTTTAGAGTTTGATTTGATCTATGTATAACCACCTGCCCTTTAGTATTCTGTGGTATACCTGAAATATGCTTTATATTATTATAAACAAAAAACTGTTTCATTTTCTTAGGGATATGTACTGGAGCATTTATATGCTCCTTTATATGACCTTGAATGTCTCTTGTTGATCTACATCCATTAGTTCAATGTCTGCTTTTGCCATACTTTCCACATAATCCAAAAAAGAAGGGCATTTTGTTTGCATGCTTAGAAAAGACATTGTTTCTAGGAACATCCTACTTACAGTCCCTTTTAAGGTGACCTTGTTTCCCACAATTAAAATTCTTGACATTTCCACTTTTCTTCAAAGCTCTGAAAATCACTATTTCTATCCATGCATAATAATGATCATAAGATTAAATATTTATTGTTTCTCAGATCCATTCCTTCAAAGGTGCTGAACTTATATTTAAAGGACTAATTATCTTTTTGCATTGAGAGTTATTATTTTCAGAAGTCAGAGTTTCAACTATTTGTTTAGATTCTGAGTCTGGTATATTTCTATTTACTGCTGAAGTCAAACTTTGTCAGAAATCTGTGAGGGCTTCCGAGGTTTCCTGTGTAACTCTAGTAAATGATTCAGTTTTGTCTCCTGCTTCTTCTTCTGTCCTGAGTATTTGAAGCTGCTGCTGGGCTTAAATCCAGGAGTGGCCATCATACACAGATTACCTTTCTTTATTTGGTAGCATAATTTCCTTGTTCAAGAAGGTGAACTTGGAAGATTTCCATCCTTCAACTTCTATCTTGTTGTTCAATGGTCTTAGCCTCTTCTCTGAACCATATACTCCATTGTAATCAGCTTCAACCAAGTCCATCCAGTCTTTAGAGATAATTCCAATACAAACATACTGGGAGTTTAACATCTGCTTCACAAATAATGAATGCATGCCATATAAGAGTATTGCTTCCTTGAGTTTCCTTAAATCTAACATTAGCATAGCAGGGCAGTTAGCTCTTACAGAGTCCCTATCATTTGCCAATTCCTATAAGATTACTGGAAATGTTAATGTTGGTTGTTTGAAAACCTTAGGGTGCTTGTCTCTAAAATTAGAATGCAATACAGAAATTGCTTTTTAAAAATAATTCCTCTGTCTGGATTTGAATATTTCTGTGGTCTGCTTTGACAAGTTTTTTTTTTTATTATGAGGATGTTAATTTTTAATATTTTTTCTTATTTTACATATCAATCCCAGTTCCTACTCCCTCCCTTCTTCCCACGCCCCCCAAGTCCCCTCCTATCATCCCACCCCCACACCTCAGAGACACCTGGGCTGACATCTGTGGACACTTGGAATTTGTAGAACATCTATCCAGGAACTTCTGACCTTCAGAGATTCCATGTGTAAGACATGTGTAATTTTGATAGGTCTGCCATGGTGTGTTGCCTGGCTGTTCTTAATATTCTTTCTTTATTCTGTATGTTAGGTGTTTTGATTATTATGTGGCAAAGGGTCTTTTTTTCCTTGGTCAGTCTATTTGGTGTTCGGAATACTTCTTGTACTTTCATAGGCATGTCCTTCTTCAGATTAGGAAAGTTTTCTTCAAAAATTTTGTTGAATATGTTTTCAGCACCTTTGAGTTGGGCTTCTTCACCTTCCTCTATGTCTATTATTCTTAGGTTTGGCCTTTTCACAGTGTCCCACATTTCCTGGATGTTTAGTGTTAAGGATTTGTTGGACTTAAGATTTTCTTTGGTCAATGAATCTATTTTCTCTAGTTTATCTTCAGCACCTGAGATTTTCTTTTCAATCTTTTGTATTCCGTTAGTTATGCTAGCAACTGTAGTTCTTGATGATTTACCCTGTTTTTCTATTTCCAGCATTCCCTCAGGTTCTGTTTTCTTTGTTGTCCCTATTTCAGTTTTCATGTCTTGAACTGTTTGAATTATTTCCTTCAACTCTTTGATTGTATTTCTTTGGCTTTCCTTACTTTAAGATATTCGTTCATTTCTTGCATTTTTTCTTCTTCTTTTCCTCTATTTCTTCCAATTTTTGTTTGTCTTTTCCTCCATTTCTTTAAGCAGTTTTCTCATATCATCTGGGAGAGCCTCTATCATTTTTATGCAGTTATGTTTTAGGTCTATCTCATCTTCTTCATCTGTTTTGGTGTGTTCTGGTTTGGTTGGTGTATAGTCCCTAGATTCTGGTAGTATCATACTTGTCTTTCTATTGTTGGGTGTTTTCTTGTATTGCTATCTTCCCATTGCTTTTTCTAGATGGTGCAGGTGGAGCCTATATCTCCCTATCTCACTCTCACGGTGGCTGTAGGTGATTCAGGAGTTCAGTGTCTGCAAATATGGATGATCCAAGCTCTCTTGGAGGTTTTTCCTATCTGGCAGAGTGATATAGGGTCTAAAGATCAGGAAAGTGAGTCGTCAAGGTAGTCCCCAGTGAATAGGCAGGTCCAGTGTTCTCAGAGCAGACCCATGAAGTACCAAGGAGGTGGAGGGGTTGTTGGACCATCATTCAGGCCCAGTGTTCACCTCTAGCGCTGATAAGTTTTTCTAAGGCCACTTTCTTGGTACTCATATCAACCAACTTTTTTTTAGAGATGAACCAAACATTATCAAACCAACAACAAGTATTACCTAAATGATAAATAAAAGCATATCAATCCCAGTTATCTCTTCATTTAATTGTTCCAGTTGTAAAATCATACTGAGACCTATCTCCATTGGACTAGTGTTTCCAATTTTTTAATGTGGGAAAATCTCTCCCATTTAGCTTATATCTTCCTTCAAGAATTTCCGATTGTCTTACCAAATCTGCCTAGAGTGTCAGGAAACTCTAAAACATAGCTTGACTGTTCACAGAACTAGCATGTGGCTGTGTGCTGAGAATGGCTGCCTGATGAGAAGAACTGTAGGGAAAGCCTTCATTCCATGGTGGAGGGGTGGTTGGGAGAGACAGAGAGAGCGCCAGCTGTATAAAAAACCACACACAGGATTGTGTGGAAAAAACAACAACAACAAAAACCCTTGTGGCAGAGTGCAGCCAGAATACAAAGCCAGCTCCTCTAGGATGAGTTACTCTTGTGGTGTTTTTGTAGTCCAGGTGTTTCTGAAGACTGGGTATCAGCTGAAAACTCTTTAGAGAGTCCACAAAAGGAAATTCTGGACTTGGTCTGAGGCTTGGGGAAAAAACAAAAGAAAATCTAGGCAGTTGAGCAGACACTCTGATGAGAGCATCATGTGAAACTCCACTGTGGCTGGTGTTTCAAAGTCACAGGCAGACTTTATTAGATTGTAAGCAAAATAATACAATATACATTCACCTAGGCAGTACACACTAATATAACTAACACAAAAATTGGAGCCAGGATGACTGTGTGTAGATTGATGTACTTGAAACTCTTGACAAAACCCAGGTTCAGTTACCAGTATCTACAAGGCAGCTTACAACTATTTTTACACCCCTTTCCTGGGATCCAGAACCCTCTTTGGTCATTACTGGCAAAACACAGATGTTTAGTAGATGTAGGAAGGAAACTCATATACAAAACAAAAATAAATTAATCTAAACAATAAAGAATTATCTTTAAAAATCTAGTAACAACACAGAATATTTGTATGGCAGAAGGTGTCTTTATAGTTTCCTGAAGTATAAATGGTACACACATTTTTGCATAAGTAATAACTATTTTTCATGAATTTGGAACTTTGTAGAAACTCCTCAAAAGTTATCATGTCATGAAACTCTGTGTATGTGTGTGTGTGTGTGTGTGTGTGTGTGTATGTGTGTGTATACACCTATCTACTTACTTAACCATACACACATGTGTTTATTGTATGCCATAAAGGATTAGCCCCTATGAAGCCATGGACATAGGGTTGCTTCCATTTTTAACTCCAAGTTCACTCTGAAAACATCTATATTTTCTAGTTGTAGACATTTTTCCTTTGATGGGAAGAGACACAATGAATTGCTCTCCTAAGAACATGCTAAAAGTTGTGGTATGCTCCACCCCTTAGGTAACTTCTATGTGAATTTCATGGGGAGAAATTTTCATCTCACTGCTACAGCTGGTGAGACAGTGACTCAAAGGAAGACTCTACCAAGAAAGCTAGAGTAAGGTTACAGAAGGTGAACTGCTCTTAGGAACATTCAGTGAGAAGTTTGATTTCACCACTCATACCCAAATGATATCTATCTCTCTTCAGCTTCATCCATTTCTGAGGAAAATACAATTTACAAATGCAGCTGGAGATCAAATACACTTTGATGAGAACAAGAATCATGTGGAAAAGTATGATGTACAAAACTTTTTGGGATATACTAATAATGACTCATTTCTAGTTAAAGTAGGAGAGTTTGTCTCTAAGAGTCCACAAGATCAAGGCTTGTTCATCAACGAAGTTCTGATCAAATGGCCAAGATACTTCAATAAGGTCTGGTTGAATATCAACATTTCATATATCATCAAATATCTGAAAGGAGTTATGAAAATTCTTGTGTGATGTGTCTTTGAATTTTAAATTAATTTATAGGCTCTAAGTACTTATCTGTTTTGTGAGCTCCTGTGTGCATGCTCATGCATGCGAGCACATGTTCCTGTTGAGGCCACAGTCCAAACTGTTTATCTTCCTTTGTTTTGTCCACTTTATTGTAAACATAATCTCTCTTTGGACCCCATGTTTTGGGTTTTGCTGTACTCACTGACAGCATTCCCAGGCATTCTCCCTGTCTCCATGACTACCATACTGGGATTACAGGCATATATATAGTTTTGCCCCTTACTTTTCTACACTTCCCTTCTCCATGATCAAGTTTAGGACCTCATGTTTATGGGGCAAGCACATTAAATACTGAGCCATCTCTTTAGTTTACTTTGATGTTTTTAATTCAGAAATAAATCAATCTTTAAAATATCACTTTGATAATTATACATATACATATAAACAAAGAAAACACATATTGTTAGCTAATTCATCTAGATTGAATTAGTTTGATTGAATTTGAATTTAAGTGTGTTTTCATTATTCAGTGAATGAATAAATCTGTGTTCATGACTTAATAAAGGAGTCTGCACGTGTGTGCTTCTGTGTTTATAAACATGCATACAATTGTGTGCATACACATATACAGGTTTATTATACATGAATGCTGTTGTTCAATTCATCACTCATTTAACACAACTCATACACAAACATGTCCATAGTCCTTAAAACAAAACAAAATGATGAATCATAGATTTTATACAAAACAACTCTATAATGAGTGTGTGTGTACTGCCTGATTTGTGTGCTGGGAAGTGATCTTGGGTTTCTGTGTGAGAGCAGTATGCACTCTTATTTGCTGAGCCATTTCTCCAGCCCCATATACCTGTTAATATATAGATGTTCATAAGATAGAAACTGAGTCTAACTTATAGCAAGAAGCATGTTTAAGGTAAGGATAGAAAAATTCCTAGCATTCACAAACCTAAAAGTATTAACAAACTGAAGCTGTGTTAGGTTATAGTGGTTAATGTGATTAACTAAGGAGCCAATTTATGAAAATCTTGAAGGATGACATAACTAACATTTGGAAGAAAAATTAGAGCCCTGTACTCTGAATGGGGAGTGAAGAGTGAACATCACAGGAATATCTACATGTGAGGGAGTCAGGAGAAGCTGTGAGCAACCACCAATGGCCAAACCCTGTTTCATGGGAAGTGAATCAGAGTGAGTAATTGTGACTGCAGGCTAGGAACGGTAAAGGTAGAAATAGTTAGGCAACAGTGACTTGATTTCTGTCTGACTTCAACTGCTCCACAGTTCATACAAGGAAGGAATTTTGGCTAATTTTATTCCAGGAGGGAATATTCAGTTCTTAAAGACATTTCACAAAGCTAGCAGAAGTTAGTCACAGTTTACTCAACATAAAGAAACTTTGAACTTTTAGTATCTGGAAGTGTGGTAACTTCAACTCTACACTCTACACTCCATATGGAGTCTGCACAGTCTCACATAACTTCATACAGCTCTCATAGTCTAAGTGAAGTTTAGAGTGTTTAGCTTAAAAATATTTAAGTCTGTGACTGAAATGCAAAATTATGATGAGAATTTCTGTGTGTTCCTCAGACTTCTCAATCTGTATGTACACAGAGCTGTGGTCTGGGTTTCTGGAAATTTGTAGAAGAAGAAAGATCTGCCTGCTGTTTTTCTTGTGTGGTTTGTCCAGAGAGGCACATTTCCAACCAGACAGGTAGAAAAATAATACCTTTCCCCATACTTCATGTGAATGTAGAGGGAGAAAGCCAAGAAGTGACCATAATGTTGTGATGCAGCACTGTTGTCCATATCTCATTCACCCACCCATATTCATTAATAATCATTGTAGTGTGACACAGTGTGAGGTCAGCCTCATCATATTGTGTCTCTACTTCAAAAAATGCCTTTCTTTACATGGTACTATCCCCACAGCTTTGCAGTACCCATGCTACCATCTGCCCAGGTAATGTATGGTGTGCCAATTGAATAAATGTATCTAATGATTCTTTCTTGAAAATACATTCAGAACATGTACCTGTGGGGCTGTTTCCTAAATGTAGCACACATCAATTAAATTTAAAATATTTAGAGTTATCATTTGGAATATCAACTCCAGTATGAAACAAGAGTGTCCTTGTAAAGGAAGCTGCAACTGCCTGTAGATCTAGATCTAGATTATTGTTCAGCCCTGATATCCTATTACATGGACTTAACAGTTTATATTTCAGACTATACACACAAAAAGCAATCAACACTTAATGAAATAGAGCAATATATTTCATGGAAAAGAAGACCAAGTTGAGTCCAGGAGCATGATTAGAGAGAGTATGAGAAAAGAGGTGATACGATGATTATATCAAAATTTTAAAAAATAATATAAAGAAAAATTGGTAAAAATAGAATACAAGACTCTAATAATGATAGCAACTTATTATATAATTATTGTCTTCAGTAAGAACAAGAAGTAAGCAACTGAACAGCAAACAGACTATGTTATTGCAACACCTGAAAGGTTGGAAATTAAGTATAATTTAATAATCTAATATCTCATGTTTCCATAGGTAAAATTCTTTGCTGAGTCCATTGTGATTGTCATTATCTTAAAGTAAGGATAATTAGAAATATCTAATTCCTTATTAGTTTCAGGTAAAGAAGAGATTATTTAAAGTAACTTTTTCCATATTATGTTGTGTGAATTGATGAGAGAGAGAGAGAGAGTGTGTGTGTGTGTGTGTGTGTGTGCATGCATATGTTCACACATGCATGTGCCAAAGCTCACATAGGGGAGTCACAGGACATCTTTGTACACATGAGTCAGCTACTTTGACTTTTGACATGAGTTTAGAAATCACCCTCAGGTTATCAAGATTGCATGGTAAGTGCCATTCTCTACAGAGCTATATGTTATGGTAACATATATCCTGATTCATAGAGCAATTGGCATATCAAACATTTGTTTTTGTTTTCTTTACATTTGATTCAGAAATTAAAATGTAAACGCACTATTCTACTTTCTTTCCCTCAAAGTGATACTTACCATATATCCCTCATTGCCCTCTTTAACATCAACAACTTCTTTTTTCACTGAATGCACAAACAGTATGTAAGTATACATATAAATTCCTAAATGTAACTGGATTGGTCTGTATGCCATTACTTTTATATATCATTTTAGGGGTGACTTTTTTATTGAATGATCAATTAGTGTGCTATACCCTGGGAAAACAATTTCTCCCTCTCTCAACATTTATTTTTTATTTTAATATTTTATTTTATTTTATATACCAAATTCCAATTAAATGAAAGCAAACATTTATACACAATATTTGGGAATTTGGGCGTTGTTCTTTCCAAACTACTTCCTGCTGGTAAGGGGCGCTGTCATGGGGATTCGAAGAAGATTCAGAAATCCTGGCTGTAGTCTGTAGGGCTGCTTTGTCCAGCTGTTTTGAATGTAGGATCACCTTGTACTCTGTTTCAGGCAGTCTGGCTTGATCAAACCACATTAGTCTGGAAGGAATCCACATCTTTTCATTTTCTGTGGAAACAAAAATAGAAATCCTTTTCCGCAGTAACTTGTCCTTGAACTTAAATTTTGGAGTCAAAGCATTTTTTTTAAAATTTACTTTATTATTTTACATGTTGATCCCAGTTCCCTCTCCCTCCCTCCCTCCATCCCTCCCTCCCTCCTTCCCTCCCTTTTACTTTCTCTGCCCTCTCACATGCACTCTAACCACCCTCCCCTCCCATCCCCCCACCCCAATTCCATATGTAGGGGAATGCCATCCAGTTGGGGTCATGTAGATCTGACAAGTCATGTGAAATAGGGACTAGGGCTTTTCTCCTGTCTCTAGATTAAGGCAGTTATCCCTCCATGGGGGATATGTTCGCAAAGTCCTTTTGTGCACCAGGGATACATCCTGGCTCCACTGTCTGAGGTCTCTCAGACTGCTCAGTCCTTCTGGCTGAGACCCATATTCAGGGGGGCCTGAGTCAGTCCCATGCTGGCTTCCCAGCTATCACTCTTGTGGCCCATTAGCTCCTCCTTGTTCAGGTAAGCTGTCTCTATGTGTTTCTGCTGCCTGGTCTTGTCCTCTCCATCTGCATCTGGGTTAGTTCGACTCAGTGTTTATGTATGGGTGTTTGATCCTGTTTCCAACGGGCATTAGTTGAGGCCTCCATGGATAAGTTAGTTTTTGATCTCACTATCAGGGGAAGGTCATTTTTGGTAGCCTTTGCACGGAAGCTGAGATTGTTAGTTGGGAGCAGTCTTGTAGTTCTCGCGACCTTTCTTTGTGTTCAATTTTATCATCAAACCAATATTGGCTCCCTCTTTTATGTTCTCTCTCTCTCTCCCTCTCTCTCTCTCCCTCTCTCTCTCTCTCTCTCTCTCTCTCTCTCTCTCTCTCTCTCTCTCTCTGTCGCTCCCTCTCTCTTTCCTATCTCCTATTCCTAACCAGGCTCAATCTGGTCCCACAAGTTTTCCTTTCCTCCCCCTCATTTTCTCCAATTTCTCTCTCTATTCGCTGCCCCCCCCCCCCGGCTACTTCACCTGAGCTCTGGGGGACTTGTCCTTTCCAAGTTCTGTGAGAGACTTTATATGAATCTCTTAGAATGCACCTTGTATCCTAGTTCCTCTGGTGATGTGAATTATAGGCTGGTGATCATTTGATCTAGGTCTAAAATCCATATATGAGTGAGTACATACTGTGTTCCTCTTTTTGTGACTGGGTTACCTCATTCAGGATGGTTTCTTCAAGTGCCATCTACTTGCCTGTAAATTTCAAGATACCATTATTTTTTTTCTGCAGAATAGTATTCCATTGTGTAGATGTGCCACATCTTCATTAACCATTCTTCAATTGAGGGGCATCTAGGTTGCTTCCAGGTTCTTGCTTTTACAAATAGAGCTGCTATGAACATAGTTGAACAGATGTCTTTGTTGCATGGTTGTGAATCCTTTGGGTATATGCCTAAGAGGGGGATTGCCGGGTCCTGTGGTAAATTAATTCCCATTTTCCTGAGGAACCGCCATACTGATCTCCAAAATGGCTGTATGAGCCCACGAGCAGTGGAGGAGTGTTCCACTTTCTCCACATCCTCTCCAACATAAGTCATCACTGGTGTTTCTAATTTCAGCCATTTTGGCAGGGGTAAGATGGTATCTCAAAGTTGTTTTGATTTGTATTTCCCTGATAGCTAAGGATGTGGAGCATTTTCTTAAGTGTCTTTCAGCCTTTTTGATTTCCTCTATTGAGAATTCTTTCTTCAGTTCTGTACCCCATTTTTTAATAGGGTTATTTGGTGTTTTGTTGACTAGTTTCTTGAGTTCTTTGTATATTTTGGAGATCAGCCCTTTGTAGGATATATGATTGGTGAAAATCTTTTCCCAGTCCGTGGGCTGCTGTTTGGTCTTGTCCACTGTATACTTTGCCTTACAGAAGCTTCTAAGTTTGAAGAGGTCCCATTTATTAATTATTTCTCTCAGTGTCTGTGCACCTGGAGTTATGTTCAGCAAGTTGATTATTATCCTTTCAAGGTCGGTGAAGTATTGTGGTGGGATTTTAATGGGGATTGCATTGAATCTGTAGATTGCTTTTGGTAAGATTGCCATTTTTACTATGTTTATCCTACCTATCCAAGAGCATGGGAGATCTTTCCATTTTCTGGTATCTTCTTTAATTTCTTTCCTTAGAGTCACAAAATTCTTATTATATAGGTCTTTTACTTGTTCGGTAAGCATTACACCAAGATACTTTATGTTGCGTGTGGCTATTTTAAAGGGTGATGTTTCCCTGATTTCTTTCTCTGCCTCTTTGTCGTCTGAAAAAATTAGGGCTACTGATTTTTTTGAGTTTATCTTGTATCCTGCTAGTTTGCTGAAGGTGTTTATCAGCTGTAGGAGTTCCCTGGTAGAATTTATTGGGTCGCTTATGATATAAACTATCATATCATCTGCAAATAGAGACAGTTTGACTTCTTCCTTTCCAATTTGGATGCCCTTAATCTCCTTTTGTTGTCTTGTAGCATTAGCTAGAACTTCTAGTACGATATTGAAGAGGTATGGAGAGAGAGGACAACCTTGTCTTGTTCCTGATTTTAGAGGAATTGGTTTAAGTTTCTCTCCATTCACTTTGATGTTGGCAGTTTGTTTGCTGTGTATTGCTCTTATTATGTTTAGGTATGTTCGTGTTATCCCTGACCTCTCAAATATCTTTATCATGAAAGGGTGTTGAATTTTGTCGAAGGCTTTTTCAGCATCTAGGGAGATAATCATATGGGTTTTTCTTTTTCAGTTTGTTTTTATGGTGGATCACGTTGATAGATTTTCGTATGTTAAACCATCCCTGCATTCCAGGGATGAAGCCTACTTGGTCATGGAGGATTTCTCTGATGTATTCTTGAATTTGGTTTGCCAGTATTTTATTGAGTATTTTTGCATCGATGTTCATCAGGGATATTGGTCTGTAGTTTTCTTTCTTAGTTGTGTCTTTGTGAGGTTTGGGTACCAAAGTTATTGTGGCCTCATAAAAAGAGTTTGGCAATGAACTTTCTGTTTCTGTCTTGCGGAAAAGTTTGAGGAGTAGTGGTATTAGTTCTTCCTTGAATGTCTGGTAGAATTCTGTGCTGAATCCATCTGGCTCGGGACATTTTTTGGTTGGAAGGCTTTCGATGACTGCTTCTATTTCATTGTGGGTTATAGTTTTTTTTAAGTTGTTTGTCTGTTCTTGATTTAATTTTGGTAAGTGGTGGTTATCCAGAAACTTGTCCATTTCCTTTGAATTTTCAATTTTTGTGGAATACAGACTTTAAAAGTATGAACTGAAAATTGTCTGGATTTCCTCTGTGTCTGTTGTTATGTTCCCCGTTTCATTTCTGATTTTGTTTATTTGCTTGTTCTGTATCTGCTTTTTCATTAATTTGGATAAAGTTTTGTGTATCTCATTGATTTTCTCAAAAAACCAACTCTTTGTTGCATTGATTTTTTGTATTGTTTTCCTGGTTTCTATTTTGTTGATTTCAGCCCTCAAGTTGATTATTTCCTGGCATCTACTCCTGCGGGGTGAATTCGCTTCTCTCTGTTCTAAGGCTTTCAGTTGCGTTGTTAATTCTCTTATGTGCCTATCCTCTGTTTTCTTCATATGGGCACTTAGTGCAATGAACTTCCCTCGTAGCACTGCTTTCAAGGTGTCCCATAAGTTTAGGTATGCTGTGTCCTCATTCTCGTTGAATACCACAAAGTCCTTAATTTCTTTCTTTATTTCTTCTTTGACCCAGGAGTGGTGCAATTGCATTGTTCAGTTTCCATGGGTTTGCAGGTTTTCTGCTATTTGTGTTGTTGTTGAATTCCAATTTTAAAGCATGGTGGTCCGATAAGATACAGGGGACTATTCCTATTCTCTTGTATCTGTTGAGGTTTGTTATGTCACCTAGTATGTGGTCGATTTTAGAGAAGGTTCCATGTGGAGCAGAGAAGAAGGTATATTCTTTTGTCTTTGGATGGAATGTTCTATGGATGTCTGTTAACCCCAGTTGAGACATAACTTCTGTTAATTCTTTTGTTTCTTTGTTGAGTTTCTGATTTGTGGTCCTATCTCCTACTTCTCTCTCCATTCGCTGTCCTCCCCCACTTCACCTGAGCTCTGGGGGTCTTGTCGCTTCCCAGTTCTGTGAGGGACTTTATATGAATCTCTTAGAATACACCTTGTATCCTAGTTCATCTGGTGATGTGAATTATAGGCTGGTGATCATTTGATCTAGGTCTAAAATCCATATATGAGTGAGTACATACTGTGTTCCTCTTTTTGTGACTGGGTTACCTCATTCAGGATGGTTTCTTCAAGTGCCATCCACTTGCCTGCGAATTTCAAGATACCATTATTTTTTTTCTGCAGAGTAGTATTCCATTGTGTAGATGTGCCACATCTTCATTAACCATTCTTCAATTGAGGGGCATCTAGGTTGCTTCCAGGTTCTTGCTATTGCAATAGTGCTGCTATGAACATAGTTGAACAGATGTCTTTGTTGCATGGATGTGAATCCTTTGGGTATATGCCTAAGAGGGGGATTGCCGGGTCCTGTGGTAAACTAATTCCCATTTTCCTGAGGAACCGCCATACTGATCTCCAAAACGGCTGTATGAGTTTGCACTCCCATGAGCAGTGGAGGAGTGTTCCACTTTCTCCACATCCTCTCCAACATAAGTCATCACTGGTGTTTCTAATTTTAGCCATTCTGGCCGGGGTAAGATGGTATCTCAAAGTTGTTTTGATTTGCATTTCCCTGATAGCTAAGGATGTGGAGCATTTTCTTAAGTGTCTTTCAGCCTTTTTGATTTCCTCTCTTGAGAATTCTTTCCTCAGTTCTGTACCCCATTTTTTAATAGGGTTATTTGGTGTTTTGTTGACTAGTTTCTTGAGTTCTTTGTATATTTTGGAGATCAGCCCTTTGTCAGATATATGATTGGTGAAAATCTTTTCCCAGTCTGTGGGCTGCCATTTGGTCTTCTCGACTGTGTCCTTTGCCTTACAGAAGCTTCTAAGTTTGAAGAGGTCCCATTTATTAATTGTTTATTTCAGTGTCTGTGCCCCTGGAGTTATATTCAAGAAGCGGTCTCCTATACCAATTTGTTCAAGGGTACCTCCTACTTTCTCTTCTAAGAGGTTCAATGTGGTTGGATTGATGTTGAGGTCTATGATCCATTTGGACTTGAGTTTTGTGCATGGCGACAGACATGGATCTATCTGCAGTCTTCTACACCCCCTCATCCAATTGTGCCAGCACCATTTGTTGACGATGCTGTCTTCGCCCCATTGTATAATTTTAGCTGTTTTTTCGAAAATCAGGTGTTCATAGGTGCGTGGATTAATATCAGGATTTTCAATTCGATTCCGTTGGTATACCTGTCTATTTTTATGCCAATAACAGGCTGTTTTCATAACTATAGCTCTGTAGTAGAGCTTAAAGTCAGGAATGGTGATGCCTCCTGAAGTTCTTTTATTGTATAGGGTTGTTTTGGCCATCCTGGGTCTTTTGTTTTTCCATATAAAGTTGATTATTATCCTTTTAAGGTCGGTGAGGAATTGTATTGGGGATTTAATGGGGATTGCATTGAATCTGTAGATTGCTTTTGGCAAGATTGCCATTTTTACTATGTTTATCCTACCTATCCAAGAGCATGGGAGCTCTTTCCATTTTCTGGTATCTTCTTTAATTTCTTCCCTTAGAGTCACAAAATTCTTATTATATAGGTCTTTTACTTGTTCAGTAAGCGTTACACCAATATACTTTATGTTGCTTGTGGCTATTGTAAAGGGTGATATTTCTCTGATTTCTTTCTCTGCCTCTTTGTCGTCTGAAAAAAATTAGGGCTACTGATTTTTTTGAGTTTATCTTGTATCCTGCTAGTTTGCTGAAGGTGTTTATCAGCTGTAGGAGTTCCCTGGTAGAGTTTATTGGGTCGCTTATGATATAAACTATCATATCATCTGCAAATAGAGACAGTTTGACTTCTTCCTTTCCAATTTGGATGCCCTTGATCTCCTTTTGTTGTCTTGTAGCATTAGCTAGAACTTCTAGTACGATATTGAAGAGGTATGGAGAGAGAGGACAACCTTGTCTTGTTCCTGATTTTAGAGGAATTGGCTTAAGTTTCTCTCCATTCAGTTTGATGTTGGCAGTTGGTTTGCTGTATATTGCCCTTATTATGTTTAGGTATGTTCCTTTTATCCTTGACCTCTCCAAGACCTTTATCATGAAAGGGTGTTGAATTTTGTCGAAGGCTTTTTCCGCATCTATGGAGATAATCATATGGTTTTTCTTTTTTTGTTTGTTTATATGGTGGATCACGTTGATAGATTTTCATATGTTAAGACATCCCTGCATTCCAGGGATGAAGCCTACTTGGTCATGGAGGATTTCTCTGATGTATTCTTGAATTTGGTTTGCCAGTATTTTATTGAGTATTTTTGCATCGATGTTCATCAGGGATATTGGTCTGTAGTTTTCTTTCTTAGTTGTGTCTTTGTGAGGTTTGGGTACCAAAGTTATTGTGGCCTCATAAAAAGAGTTTGGCAATGAACCTCCTGTTTCTATCTTGTGGAACAGTTTGAGGAGTAGTGGTATTAGTTCTTCCTTGAATGTCTGGTAGAATTCTGTGCTGAATCCATCTGGCCCTGGACTTTTTTTTGGTTGGAAGGCTTTCGATGACTGCTTCTATTTCATTGCAGGTTATAGGTCTATTTAAGTTGTTTGTCTGTTCTTGATTTAATTTTGGTAAGTGGTGGTTATCCAGAAACTTGTCCATTTCCTTTGAATTTTCAATTTTTGTGGAATACAGACTTTAAAAGTATGACCTGAAAATTGTCTGGATTTCCTCTGTGTCTGTTGTTATGTTCCCCATTTCTTTTCTGATTTTGTTTATTTGCATGTTCTGTCTCTGCTTTTTCGTTAATTTGGATAAAGGTTTGTCTATCTTGTTGATTTTCTCAAAAAACCAACTCTTTGTTGCATTTATTTTTTGTATTGTTTTCCTGGTTTCTATTTTGTTGATTTCTGTCCTCAAGTTGACTATTTCCTGGCGTCTACTCTTGCGGGGTGAATTCGCTTCTCTCTGTTCTAAGGCTTTCATTTGCGTTGTTAATTCTCTTATGTGACTATCCTCTGTTTTCTTCATATGGGCACTTAGTGCAATGAACTTCCCTCGTAGCACTGCTTTCAAGGTGTCCCATAAGTTCGGGCATGTTGTATCCTCATTCTTGTTGAATATTAGAAAGTCTTTAATTTCTTTCTTTATTTCTTCTTTGACACAGGAGTGGTGCAATTGCACATTGTTCAGTTTCCATGAGTTTGCAGGTTTTCTGCTATTTGTGTTGTTGTTGAATTCCAATTTTAAAGCATGGTGGTCCGGTAAGATACAGGGGACTATTCCTGTTCTCTTGTATCTGCTGAGGTTTGTTATGTCACCTAGTATGTGGTCGATTTTAGAGAAGGTTCCATGTGGAGCAGAGAAGAAGGTATATTCTTTTGTCTTTGGATGGATTGTTCTATAGATGTCTGTTAACCCCAGTTGAGACATAACTTCTGTTAATTCTTTTGTTTGTTTGTTGAGTTTCTGATTTGTGGTCCTGTCTAGTGTTGAGAGTGGTGTATTGAAGTCTCCCACTATAAGTGTGTGAGGTTTTATATGAGCTTTGAGTTTTAGTAGTGTTTCTTTTACGAATGTGGGTGACTTTGTATTAGGGGCATAGATGTTCAGAACTGATACTTTGTGTTGGTGGATTTCTCCTGATATGAATATGAAATGACCGTCTTCATCTCTTTTGACTAGTTTTGGTTTGAAGTCTAACTTGTTAGATATTAGGATATCTACGCCTGCTTGCTTCTTATTTCCATTTGATTGGAAAATCTTTTCCCAATCCTTTACCCTGAGGTAATGTCTATCTTTGAAGCTTAGATGTGTTTCTTGTATGCAGCAGAAGGATGGATTCTGTCTTCGTATCCATTCTGTTAGCCTGTGTCTTTTTATAGGTGAGTTAAGACCATTAATGTTGAGGGTGAGTAAGGACCATTGATTGTTGATGCTTGTTTGATTTAGGTTTGTTGTTGACGGTGGTATTGTGAATATATTAGTTCTGCTTCACCCTTGGTTTCTGGTGTAGTTGGATTATCTGTTGCCTACATTTTTGTGGGTGTAGTTACCTTCCTTGGGTTGGAGTTTTCCTTCTAATACTTTCTTAGGGCTGGATTTGTAGATACATATTGGGAAAATCTGGTTTTGTCATTAAATATCTTGTTCTCTCCGTCTATATTGATTGAGAGTTTTGCTGGATATAGTAGCCTAGGCTGGCATCTGTGTTCTCTTAATACTTTTAGAACATCTATCCAGGACCTTCTGGCCTTGAGGGTTTCCATGGAGAAGTCAGGTGTAATTCTGATAGGTCTGCCATATGTTACCTGTCCTTTTTCCTTCACTGCTCTTAATATTCTTTCTTTATTCTGTATGCTAGGTGTTTTGATTATTATATGTTGAGGGGTCTTTTTTCTTTGGTCCAGCCTATTTGGGGTTTGGTATGCTTCTTGTACTTTCATGGGCATGTCCTTCTTCAGATTTGGAAAGTTTTCCTCTATGATTTTGTTGAATATGTTTTCAGCACCTTTGAGCTGGGCTTCCTATATGCCTATTATTCTTAGGTTTGGCCTTTTCACGGTGTCCCACATTTCCTGGATGTTGTGTGTTAAGGATTTGTTGGATTTATGATTTTCTTTGGTCGATGAATCTATTTCTTCTAGTTTATCTTCTGCGCCTGAGATTCTCTCTTCCATCTCTTGAATTCTATTGGTTATGCTTGTGTCCGTAGTTTCCGATTTTTTGCCCAGCTTTTCAATTTCCAGCATTCCTTTGGTTTGTGTTGCCTTTATTTTCTCAATTACAGTTTTCAAGTCTTGAACTCTTTCCTTCACCTGGTTAATTGTTTTTTCTTGGCTTTCTGTACTTTCCTTAAGGAATTTGTTCATTTCTTCCAGTTTTTTGTTTGTTTTTTCTTCCATTTCTTTAAGGGATTTTCTCACATCTTCTTTGAGGGCCTCTATCATTTTTTATGATGGTAATTTTTAAGTCGTACCCTTCTGCTTCCTCTGCTTTGTTGTTGTGTTACATTCTAGTTGGTGTAGATTCCCTAGATTATGGTGGTGTCATGTTTGTCTTTCTGTTGTTAGGTGTTCTCTTGTATTGCCTTCTTCCCATGGCTTCTTCCAGTAGGTGTTGGTGGTGTCTCCCCCCTCTCACTATGGTACTTCCCTCATGGGCTTATGTGGGTCTGAGATTCAATATCTGTAGTCTGTGTGGTCCAAGCTCTCTAGGTTGTTTCTCTGCAGACAGGGATCCAGGGATGGGGTCAAAGATGAGGAGCCAGAAGAAGATGGCAGCAGGTACTCAAAGTGGTCCTCTAGCCAATAGCTCTGGCCAATACCTAGCAGGAGAGGAAACGGCTGTGCTGGAACTTGAGAAGGTTTTGCAGGATAGTTGGATCTCACTGGAAACTGAAGCTCTCCAGCTGAGACCTCGTTCTTTGGCAGGGGCCCGGATTTGGGAGTCAAGGATCTAGCCCACAGGAACTCGGAGTGGACCCGCAGAGATAGGCGGATCTCTGGGAGGGGCCCGGGACTCCAGCAGAGGACTGGAGGCGGGGTCAGAGACCAAGCCGGTGGAAATTACAGGTGGTCCCGCGTGGATAGTCAGGTCTCCTTTGTTCAGAGTTGCTTCAAGAAGTGTCCCAAGTAGGGTGGACTGTTGGCTCCACCCTCTGTCCCAGTGCTCAACCAGAGCGGAAGGACCATGGGTGGGGTAGGGCACAGGGTAGGGGTGGTAGGTTGGCAGTGCGGATGGGTGGGGGTGTATTAGAGCTCCAAGGGTGCTCTGGATGGGGACAGGAGACAGGAGCAACGGGATCAGGGGCCAACCCAGGGAGTTCCCCTCTCTCAACATTTCTTAGTTGTGTTCTGTTTTTTTGTTTAGGGTTGGGGACTTGTTATTATTTTCATCATTTTGTATGCCTCCTGATGTTGTACCTGGTTATTTTCACATGTATAGGCAGCCATGATGGTAGGAGTTATGTATTTCACTTCCAATATTACCTAGATATGCAACTTAGAGAAAGCTCCCTGATCCTCTCATTCCTACTGTCTTTCTAAATGTCCCCTGAGCCTTACGTTTTGGTATCCACTGGAGACTGCCTCTGCAACTTTGGTTTGTAATGGTCTCATGTGATGTGTAGAAAATTTTACTTGCTGTCAGGTGAAGACTGCAATTATCTGTGAGGGTCAGGACCAATGTTTACAGAATGCTGTTAGGGATTATGCTGGTTTAGTAAATTAGTGATTTAGATTGTCTTCAAATAACCATAGCTTCACTAGCACTGAGTACCTAGGTTTTGGGCAGAGGCATGGTTTCTTTATTTTTGCTGGCTCTTGACTCTAATACAGAGAGCTCTTGATCACCATCAAGGAATGCATGACACTACTTCACCCTTAGGGTTCTGTGCTATGATGGTCAGTGGTGCAGTTCATTGTTGTCACAGCAGGGTAGGTATGTTAGTTGTCTCCATCATTTGGAAGCCTACATGATGTCTTCTAGTCAGGAAAGCTAGTCCTCAGGGTAAGGGCATTCGTATCAGTTCTGGCTCAAGGGTCTCTGGTCCATGATTCTGAAATACATGGTGTCTTCAGCAATTCAGGCTCACATTTCAACTCTGCAAGATAAACAAGGGCAAAAAAATAGGCTGCTTACATTGGTTGTTGTCCCTTCAACAACCCTTGGGAACAACACAAAAGGATTGTGTTATGTAGACTTAGTCTTGGAGGGAGGAGCATCAGCCCAAATAAGAAAGGTTTACTGTATTGGTGGTATTATAGGATTTTTCATGTCAATAGTTACTAGTCTTTGTGCCTTGGCTGTTTCAGACATTCTTATTAATGTTTAACATTCCTCTCTCCTTTTTCTTTATTTGCCTCCCTTCTGCTTCCCTAAAGCCCCCCCCCCTTTACCCATTTCTATTTCAGATCACTTAGACTTTTTCCAACATCCTTACTGTCATTTCACTTTCTTCCCTCCTTCAAATGTATTTCTCTCCCTCTTGCATCCATAATTAGAGTCTCATACCCATTTAGGTCATTTCTCCCCTGCTATTCCACTCTGTTTCCCCCCAAGCTCCTTCAATGATCCTGCTCATTTTACTGTCCTTCAGCTTCTTCCAAACATGCACTCCCATCTGAAGATTTGGATCTAGGAACCTCACATGAGAAAGAACATGTGACATTTGTCTTTGTGTATTTGGGTTTCATACCCCAATAATATCTTTGCTAATCCTATCCACATACCCACAAAGTTTATGATTTCATTTTTCTTTACACCTGAATGGTATTCCATGGTGTATATGTACCAGTTTTCTTAACTGTTTTTTCAGTTCTGATTCTGTTATGTGTTTTATCTTTCCTAACTGCAGCGAAACAAAGCAGCATTGCACATGGAAAAAAAAAAAAAAAAAAGCAAATACCTGTGGAGGAAACTTGGCAACTTCAGGACATAGGCCAAGGAGTGGTGTTGTTGGTTCATGCAGAATTACTTTTTGCTTTGTGAGAATGTCCCATTCTCATTTCCAAGCTGGTTGCATCAGTTTCCAGTCCTACCATAGGTCCTTTTTTGCCTTTGTTGGCTTTTCTGTGGATCTTTGCCATTCCATCTGGGGCAGGATGAAATCAAAAGTCATTTTGATGTTTCTTTTCATAATTGCAAAGGTTGGTAAACTTTTTCAAAGTACTCTTTGCCATTTCCTTTTTCTTTCTTTTCGTTTCTTTCTTTCTTTCTTTCTTTCTTTTTCTTTTTTTTTTTTTCTTTTCACATTGGAAACTCTCTTGTCATATCCCGAGATCTCTTCTTGTGTGATATATCATTCATTTTGGTTTTAACACTTTGGTTTTTGTTTTTCAGTTCTTTGTATATTCTAGTTATTAATCCACTGTCAGATATATACAGGCAAAAATTCTCTCCCATTCTTAGGTTTCCTCTGTACTCAGTTGATTTTTTTTCTTTGACTGTACAGAGCCTTTTAATTTTATAAATTCCTACCTGTCAATTGTTAGCTCTAATTCTTGGGTAAATAGAGTCACATCCAGAAAATTTTTTCAGAGTCCTAGATCTTGGAGACTATTGCTTAGGTTTTCTTCTTACAGTTTCAGTATTCTGCGTTTCAGATATAAGTCTTTGATACTCCTGAAGTTGGAATTAGTCTGGCTAAGAGATATGGGTTTAATTTCATTTTTCTGCTTGTAGGATTCCAGTTTTTCCAACACCAAATCTTCATGAGGCTTTCTAGTCTCAATCTTATGTTTTTGGTGTTTTTATTAAGTATTAAATGACTGAACCTACATGAGCTCATGTTTGCATCAGGCGTAGTTGCATTGATCTATGTGTTTTTTTTCTACCATGGAGCTGTTATGTTTGTAGTTGTTTTTATTGCTAAAGATTTACTATGGCTCTGTAATATATCTAAAAATTCAGAATGGCAAATTGCACTATTATATATTTTATTCACTATTATACATCTCATTTCTTTTTTATTTTTTTTTAATTTATTTTATATAGCAAAGTCCAATTAAATGAAAACAAACAGTTATACACTATATTTGGGAATTTGGGCATTGTTCTTTCCAAACTACTTCCTGCTGGTAAGGGGTGCTGTCTTGGGGGATTCGAAGAAGATTCAGAATTTTGATATTTTCTTCTATCTGCAAAGAATGAGATCAGGATTCTGATTGGGTTTGCATTAAATTAACAAAAAGCTCTTGGTACAATGCTCATTTTCCTGAAGTTAATTCTACCAAGCCATGATCATGGAATGGTATGTCCTCCTGTTTTGTAGTGTCTTTCCCAGTTTCTTCAGAGATTTAATCATCTCTTGTCAAAGTCCTTTTTTTTCAGTTCTTATAATTATTCATAAATAATTTGTTTTTTGTAAGGCAATTGTGTATGAGTGTGGGGCCAAGTTTTCCATTCTTTGTATGTTGGTTGTGTGGAGAAAATGCCATTGTTTTGCAAAATTTGATTCTGTATTTTGTCATATAGCTGTATTTGTTAATAATTTCAGTAGTTTTTTTAGTATGATTTGCAATATAGAATATATAGTAGTATGGTAGCACACAATATGCAAATTGATGGGAATTGTCATTCTGTAAATATGTTTCTTTTAATGGTTAATGAATAAAGCACTGTTGGCCAATAGGAAAGCAAGATAGGTGGGACTAGGAGACAAGGAGGTTTCAGGCAGAGGTAGGGAGAAATTCAACATGTAGAAACTTGAGGGAGAAGAACTTTGGACCCTGGCTCCGGTAAGATAAGACCATGTGGAGATACTTAGATCAACAGAAATGGGTTAATATTTAAGACAGAGCTGGCCAATATGTAATGCTAGTAATAGGCCAACAGCATTTTTTCTAATACAGTGTCTCACTGTGTTATTTGGGGCTGGTACGGCTGCTGGACCAGGTTGGTAGGAAAACCTGTACTTAACAGCAAGTAGCAATAGTATGACCTCTTTTACAATGAGTATTTCTTTAGTTTATATATCCTATCATATTACTCCAGCTAATACTTTGAGCACAATATTGAAAAGGAGTGGGTATGGTGAACTTAGTTGACTAATTTTTCACTTTAGTGCACTTGTTTTATTGTTTTATCCGTATGCAATGATGTTGACTCCGAGTTTCTTATAAACAGCCTTTATTGTGTTATGTTCCCTTTTTTTTTTGGTATACTATCAAGAACTTGCATGTTAAATCAGTGGGATTTTGTCATGTTTATTTAATAGTACATCACTAAAATATCCCTGGTTTTAATCTATACATCCATTTATGTGGATTTTACATTTATTAAGTTGAAAGTGTTGAATATCCCTGCATTTCAATAATAATAGCAAATTATACATAGTGTACAACACTTCTGATGTTTGATTTACTCAATTTACAATAATTTTATTGCTTTTTATGAGTGAATGTTTATCAGGGGCAATGGCTTGTGGATTTCTTTCTTTTTCTATTTTTAATTGTTCTGTCATTACCTGGTTTGGATGAAATGAAAATGAATGAAAATGGCTTTCTAAAGAAGTTAGAAATGTTCCTTATCGGGGCTGAGAAAGAAAACAGAGAAGCATCACTATTTACAATAGCCTCAAATAACATAAAATACCTTGGGGTATCACTAACCAAACAAGTGAAAGACATATATAACAATATCTTTGTGTTCTCTCAATAAAGAAATTAAAGAAGATACTAGAAAATGGAAAGATCTCCCATGCTCAAGGATAGACAGGATATAATAGCAAAAATGGTAATCTTGCCAAAGCAATCTGCAGATTTGTCGACATCCCCATCAAATTCCCAGAACTATGCTACTATGCCAAACTCCTGAAATCCAGTTGCAGAGAGGAAGGAGTGATGAGAAAAGGGGGTCAAGGCCAGGCTACAGAAAGCCATAGAGACAGCTGACCTGAGAAAAGACACCCAGACTGATAGTTGGGAAACCACCATAATATTGACTCAGACCCTGTGAATGTGGATCTCAGTTAAAAGGCCTGGGAAGTCTAAGGGACCTCTGACAGTGGAACCAGGATGTACCCTGGTGCATGAAAGGACTTTGGGAACACATTTCCTATGGAGGAATATTCCTTTTGCTTAGAGAAAGGAGGGAGGGCCTTGACTCTACTCTAAATGGCATGACAGATTTTTATGATCCCTCCTAAAAGGCATCACCCTCCCTGTGGAGTGGGTGGGATGGGTGGGATGGCAGTGGGAATCAGGGGGCATAAGAAGGAGGAAGAGGGAACTGGGATCAATATGTAAATTAAGAAAAAACAATATATATGTATACACACACACACACACACACACACACACACACACATATATATATATATTAAGAAGACAATCCAGGCACAATTCTTCACTGACCTTGAAAGGATAATATTCAAATTTATATGGAAAAACAAAAGACCCGTGATAGTACAAACAATCCCATTAAAAAAAAAAAAGACATTCAGGAGGCATCTCCATGCCTGACATAAGCTCTACTATAGAGGTATAGTGCTGAAAACAGCTTGGTATTGGCACAAATGTAGACAGAAAGACCAATGGAATCTAATGGAACACTGTGATATTAACCCACACAGCTTCGAACAGCTGAGTTTTGACAAAATAGCTAAAATTATACAATGGAACTAAAAAAGCATCGTCAACAAATGGTGCTTGCAAAACTGGATGATGGCATGTGGAAGACTACAGAAAGACCCATGTCTATCGCCAATTACAAAATTTAAGTCCAAATAGATCAAAGACCTCAACCACACTGAACCTCTTAGAAGTGGAAGTGGGAGGAACCTGTGAATGAATTGATACAGAAGACTGCTTCCTGAATATAATTCCAGTAGCACAGACTAACCCTATTAAAAATGGACACTGAGGAAATTCAGATAATCTTCAGATCATACTTTGAAAAGCTGTACTCCACAAAATTTGAAAATTCAAAGGAAATGGACAAATTTCTGGTTAACTATCACTTACCAAAATTAAATCAAGAACAGACATACAATTTAAATATACCTATAACCCCTAATGAAATAGAAGCAGTCATCAGAAGCCTTCCAACCAAAAAAAGCCCAGGGCCAGATGGCTTCAGTGCAGAATTCTACCAGAAATTCAAGGAAGAGCTATGAAGATATTTTTCAAGTCATTCTCTTCTGCTTCATCTGCTTTGGCGTGTTCAGATCTAATTGGTGTAGAGCCCTTAGATTCTGATTCTGTCATGCTTGTTTTTCTATTCTTAGGTATTTTCTTGTATTGCCACCTTCCCATCACTTTTTTGCAGTAGGCACAGGTGGGGTCTCTCTCTGTCTCTCTATGGTACTCCCCCACGGGCTTAGGTGGGTCAGAAGTTCCATGTCTGTAGCTCTGGGTGTTCCAAGCTCTCTAGAAGGTCTCTCCTCAGGCAGGGGGGAGGGGGATGTGTGTCAATGATCCAGCAGATAGGCACTCAGGATGATCGCTAGGGGATAGGCAGATCTCTGGAAGGGGCCCAGAACTCCAGCAGAAAACTGGCAGTGGGGGTCAGAGATCAGGCAGGTGGGGAATCTCGGTGGTCTGGTGTGGATAAGCAGGTCTAATGTGCTCTGAACACATCCAGGAAGTTCCCTAAACGTGGCAGGATTATTGGATCTGCCCTCTGCCCCAGTGCTCAACCAGAGGGGTGGGACAGTGGCAGGGTAGGGCACAGAGTAGGGGGAGCGTAGGCTCTTCACGGGTTGGGTGTGTGTGTGTATCAGAGCACCAAGAGCACTCTTGCTGGGGACAGTACACAGGGAGGAGGGAGATTTGGGAGGAACTCCCAAGCCAGGAAGTTCCCAGGGAAGGGTGTTGGGGGGATTCGACCCGAATTAGTCCCAGACTCACCTCTACTAGAGGCCCCACAATGGGGGGCAGGCAGGGACTCCAGTTGGGAGTCTTTTGATGACTGCTTCTATTTCATTAGAGATTATAGGTCTATTTAAATTGCTTATTTGTTCTTGATTTAATTTTAGTAAGTGATATCTATCCAGAAATTTGTTCATTTCCTTTGAAATTTCGAATTTTCTATAGTACAGCTTTTCAAAGTATGGCCTGAAATTTCCTTGAATTTCCTCAGTGCCCATTGTTATGTTCTCCTTTTCATTTCTGATTTTGTTAATTTTCTTATTCTCTTTCTGCTTTTTGTTAGTTTGGATAAAGGTTTATCTATCTTGTTGATTTTCTGGAAGAAATAACTGTTTATGCATTCCTTGTATTTTTCTCTTTCTTTCTACTTTATTGATTTCATACCTCAATTTGATTGTGTTGTGTCGTCGACTCCTTCCAGGTGAGTTTGTTTCTTTTTGTTCTAGAGTGTTAAGTTACGCTTTCATTCTCTATTGCGACTATCGTCCATCTTACCCATGTGGGCATTTAATGCAATAAATTTCCCTTTTAGTACTGCTTTCAAAGTGTCCCATAAGTTTGGGTTTGTTGTGTCTTCATTCTCACTGAATTCTAGAAAGGCTTTAATTTCATTTTTATTTCTTCCTTGAATTAGGAATGGTGCAATTGTGCATTGTTCAGTTTATATGAGTTTGTAGGCTTTCAGGAATTTCTGATGTTGTTGAATACTTACTTTAAAGCATGCTGGTCTGATAAGATACAGGGTGTTATCCCATTTTTAATTTTTTTTTTGTATCTGTTGATGCTTGTTATGTGGTCAATTTTAGAGAAGGTTCCATGAGGAACTGATAACATTGTATACTCTTTGTGTGAGAACGGAATGGTCTGTTTTTCTTCAAATGCAATTTAATTAGGATTCACACAGCAGTTTATTTGTGCTATTTGTCTTTTTCTCATTATTTTCTTTTTATTTATTTGATTTTTCTTATGTTACATATTGATCCCAGTTCCCACTCTGTTCCTCACTCCCCCTTTTCCACATTCCCATGCCCCCAGACCACCCTCCCATCCCATCCCCCTTCCACTCCACATGTAGGGTGATGCTTTCGTGGAGGGGTCTTCTAAATCTGTCAAGTCATTCCCTCGTTCCTGCCTCTAGGTTAAGGGAGTATCCCTCCATGGGGAATTTGCTCCCAAAGTCCTTTTGTACACCAGGGATACATTCTGGTTCCACTGTCAGAGGTCCCTTAGACTGCCCAGACCTTCCAGCTGAGACCCATGTTCAGGGAGTCTGAGTCGGTCCAATGCTGGATTCCCAGCTATCACTCTGGGGTCCCATTAGCTCCTCCTTGTTCAAGTCAGCTGTCTCTGTGAGTTTCTGTAACCTGGTATTGTCCTCCCTCTTGGCATCAGGATTCCAGTTCAGCTCAGTGTTTAGCTGTGGGTGTCTGCTTCTGTTTCCATCAGCTACTAGATGAGTGCTCTATGATGGTGGATAAGATATTCATCAATCTCATTATCAGGGAAGGGCATTTAAGGTAGCCTTTCCACTGTTGCTCAGATTGTTAGTTGGGGGTCAGTCTTGTAGGTCTCTGTACATTTGTCTAGAGTCAGTTTTGTCTTCAAACCTATAACAGCTCCCTCTTTTATGCTCGCTCTGTCTCTCCCTCTCTCTCTATTTCTCTTGTCTGTAAATCCCCTGACGCAATCATCCAAGACTTATGTGTTTTCCTCTCCTTTTCTCTTTCTTCTAGGCCCCTCTGCCACCCCCCTTCTCTCACAATATGCTCAGGAGATCTTGTTCCTTTCCCACTTCTGTTAGGGACCTTGTATGAATCTTTTAGAATCCTCCTTGTATCCTAGTTTCTCTGGCGGTGTGAATTATAGGCTGGTGATCTTTTGCTCTAGGTCTAAAATCCATTTATATATGAGTACATACCATGTTCCTCTTTTGGTGACTGGGTTACTTCACTCAGGATGGTTTCTTCAAGTTCCATCCATTTGCCTGGGAATTTCAAGATTCCCAGGTTTTTTGTTTGTTTGTTTTTTGTTTTGTTTTGTTTTTTCCCTCAGAGTAGTATTCCATTATGTAGATATGCCACATCTTCTTTATCCAATCTTCAGTTGAGGGTCATCTAGGTTGCTTCCAGGTTCCCAGGTTCTTGCTATTCAAAATAATGCTGCTACGAACATAGTTGAACAGATGTCTTTGTTACTTGATTGTGGATCACTTGGGTATATGCCTAAGAGTGGGATTGCTGGGTTGTGTGATAGATTGATTCCCATTTTCCTGCAGAACTTCCATACTGATCTCCAAAAATGACTCCCTTTTTATTTAAATTTGTAACAAGTTTGTTTTCCATGTCAATCCCATTTCCCTAACCCTCCTCCTATCCTCCCCTACAAACACACAATACCCCAGACCACCTCCTTTCTGCTCTTCAGGGAGGGTGAGGCCTACCATGGGGAGCCCTCTAATTCTGTCATATCATTTGGGGAAGGGGATAGGCTCTCCCCCCATGTGTCTAGGCTGAGAATGCATCCCTCTATGTGGGATGGGTTCTCAAAATCCATTCATACGCTAGAGATAAATACTGATCCGTTACCAGAGGTCCTCCTTACTAACAGCCATTTCAAGGGGTCTGGGTTTATCCTATGCTGGTTTCCCATATCAGTCTGTGGTCCACGGGATACATTTGTTTAGGACAGCTGATTCTGTAGGTTTCTCCAGCCTGGTCTTGAACCTCTTTGCTTATTACTCCTCCTTCTCTGTAACTGGATCCAAGAGATTAGCTAGTTTTTAGGTGGGGTTGTTTGCTTCTGCTTCCATTAGCTAGTGGATGGGGGGGGTCTATGATCCCATATATGGTAGTCATCAATCTCATTATTGTGGAAAGCCATTTAAGATAGACTCTCGACTATAGATTACATTGTTAGTTGAGTTCATCCTTGTAGATCTCTGGGTATTTCCCTAGTGCCAGATTTCTCCTTAAATCTATAATGACTCCCTCTACTATGGTATCTCTTCTCTTAATCTTGTCTATTCTTCTCCTGACTCAGTCTTTCTGCTCCCTCACGTCATCGTCTCCCCTCTTCTTCTGCCTCCTCTTTCTCCTATCTCACTCTCTCCTCCATACATGCTTCCAATTTGCTCAGAGTCTCTTCTCTATTTCCCATTCTCCAGGGGACCATGTATGTCTCTCATAGGATCCTACTTGTTTCCTAGCTTTTCTGGCGGGCTGAATTATAGGCTGGCAATCCTTTGCTCTATGTCTAAAATACATATATCAGTGAGTACATGCTGTTTTTGTCTCTTTGCGACTGGATTGCCTCACTAAGCATGGTTTCTTCTATTCCACCAATTCCCTGCAGATTTCAGGATTCCATTGTGTTTTTCCAATGAGTAATAATCCCGTGTGTTAATGTACCACATTTTCTCTATCCATTCTTCAGTTGAGGGGCATCTAGGTTGCTTCCAGGTTCTGGCAATTACAAATAGTGCTACTATGAACATAATTGAACAGATGTTTCTGTTATTTGAATGTGAATCTTTTGTGTATATGCCTAAGTGGAATTAATGTATCTTCAGTTAGCTTAATTCCCATTTTCCTGAGAAACTGCCATACTGATTTTCAAAGTGGCTTTACAAGTTTGCACTCCCTCCAGCAGTGGAGGAGTGTTCCCCTTTCTCCACATCCTCTCCAACATAAACTGTCTGGTGTACTTAATTTTAGTCATTCTGACATGAGTATGATGGTATCTCAGAGTTGTTTTGTTTTGAATTTCCCTAATGGATAAGGGTGATGAGCACTTTCTTATGTGTCTTTCAGCCATTTTAGATTTCTCCATTGAGAATTCTTTATTCAGTTCTGTATTCCACTATTTTATTGGAATATTTGGTGTTTTTAACTAGCTTCTTGAGTTCTTTGTATATTTTGGAAATCAGCCCTCTGTCAGATGTGGGGTTGTTTAATATCTTTTCCCATTCCATGGGCTTCTGTTTTGTCTTATTGACTGTGTCCTTTGCCTTAAGAAGATTCTCAATTTTAGTAGGTCTCTTTCATTAATTGTTGATCCCAGTGCCTGTATATCTGGTGTCATGATCAGGAAATGGTCTCCTGTACCAGTTCATTCAAGGGTACCTCCCATTTTCTCAACTGAAAGATTCAGTGTGGCTGAGGTTATGTTGAGGTCTTTAACCCATTTGGACTTACGTTTTGTGCATGGCAATATATATGGATCTATCCGCAATCATCTACACACCAGCATCCAGTTATGCCAGCACCATTTGTTGGAGATGCTTCTTTTTTCCATTGTGTAAATTTAGCTTATTTGTCAAAAATCATTTGTTTGTAGGTGGGGTTAAATACCTGGGTTCTCAATTTGATTCCATTAGTCTACCTGTCAACTTTTATGCCAATAGCAACCTGTTTTCATGATTATACCACTATCATAGAGCCTGAAGTCTGGGATGGTGAAGCCTCCCCCCCAATGTTTCATTATTGTATGGGGTTGTTTGGGCTTTCCTTTGTCTTTTGTTTTTCCATATAAGTTGAGGATTATTTTTTCATGGTCTGTGAAAAATTGTGCTTGAATTTTGGTGGGGATTACATTGAATCTATAGATTACTTCTGAAAAGATTGACCTTTTCACTATTTTGATCTTACCTTCCCAAGAGCATGGGAGATATTTCCATTCTCTCATTTCTTCCTTAATTTCTTTCTTTAAAAATTCAAAGCCCCATGACAGCGCCCCTTACCAGCAGGAAGTAGTTTGGAAAGAACAATGCCCAAATTCCCAAATATTGTCTATAAATTTTTGTTTTCATTTAAATGGCCTTGGTCATAATAAATAAATAAACTAAATTTAAAAAGTCAAATTTCTTATTTTATAAGTCTTTCACTTGTTTGGTAATCATTACTAAAAGATATTTCATGTTGTTTTATGATTGATGTAAAAGTTAATATTTTGCTGATTTGTTTCTTATCCCCTTTATTCTCTGTATATACTAGAGCTAATGATTTTTAAAATTAGGTTTGTATCCTGCCACTTTGCTGAAGGTGATTATCAGATGCAGGAGTTCCCTGGTAGAGATTTTCCTGACACTTATGTAAACTATCATTTCATCTGCAAATAGTGACACTTTGACTCTTTCCTTTCCAATTTGTGTTCATATCCTCTTTACAGGACTTTTTAGGTGACCTTGTTTGCCACAATTAAACTATTTGACATTTCCACTGTTCTTCAGAGCTATGGAAATCAATATTTCTATCCATGCATAATCATGATTATGCTATTCAATACTGATTCTTGCTCAGATCCTTTACTTCAAAGGTGCTGAACTTATCTTTAAAGGAGTATCTTTTTGCATTGAGGATTAGTATTTTCAAAAGTCAGAGTTTCAATTATTTGTCTAGTTTCTGAATCTGGTATACTTCTATTTACTGCTGAAGTCAATCTTAGTCACAAATCTGTGAGGGCTCAAGTAGAGGTCATAGGAGGTTCAAGATTTTGGTGATGGTAGGCTCCAGAACGTCCAGAGTGCTAGGGCAGAACCACTCAAGCAGAGGGAGCAGGGGGATCAAGATTCAGGATGTTCCTAGGAAAGGATGGGGTGGTTGGTCCTGAACTGGCCAAAGACTCACCAAAAGTGAGGGCATAGGAGGGCAAGTTTCAGGTAGGGCAGGCTCCAGATGATCATTTGAATACAATTTTTGCAATTGGTAGTTCACCTCTTTAAATGGCCCCCATTTGAACTCTTATACTTTCAGTATCTGTTCTCCCAGAAGTTGGCATTGGGAGTGCCAAAATTCCTCTGAGCTGGAGCCACTCTGGAATTGTTTTAGTTAAAGTCATTCCAGACAAAACATTATCATTGTGGAATCAGTTGTGGGCTGCTGGGTTATAAGATCTTTGCAAAAATGAATTTTATGAGAGATACATTTCATAATGTGTTACGATAAAGTACACTGTTGACTTGTAGGAGTTATAGGTGTTTAAGATTTGTGGTAGCAGCACTTGGAAGGCAGAGTCATGAGGATCACAAAGTTAGGCCAGGCCATGCTACATAGTGAGACACTGTCTCAAAATGACAAGGGCTGTCGTGTAGCTTAGTGGAGCACTTGCCTACAAACACAAATGTGGTATATTAGCTATCAAGCTTTTGATATGTGCGCCACAATCAAACAAAACAAAACAAAACAACAACAACAACAAAAACAACCAGGTTATACGTACCTGGTAAGGAAATAGTGGTGAGGAAATGATATCCCAAGAAATGGCTAATACTTTTTTACAGAGAGACATAGATGGATCAAATAGTGAGGAGGATTGAAGTAGAGGGGTAAAGTAGGGATTTGGGGGTGGGGAACTAACATTAGTAACTATTTGAAGGAAATAAAACATGACAAAATGCACATGTAGGGAAATCAGGAAAGTGTTGTAGAGAAGTGTAGTCACAGATGGGATCAAACAAATAATGTTCTCAAAGAATGCATAAAACAAACAACTTTAGAATTCTTTTGCATGACTTTTTGTTTCTTTGGTTTTTTTTTTCCTATCTTTACATCTCAATAAAAAATTTCCCTCTCTCCCCTCTTCCCAGTTCTTCCCCCAACTTCCACCCCAGACCCAACCTATCATATTTCACTTTTTCTCTTCAGATACAATAGGCATCCCATTAAGTCAGCCACCCATTTCATATGTAATTGCTGGGAGAGTAAGACCTTTCTCTTCTATTAAGTCTGTTTGAGAGACCCTGGCAGGAGAAAAGGGTCTGAAATGTAGAATCAGATTCAGATACAGCTCCTGGGAGCATTGCACAATACAGTTCTGAAGTTAAAAAAAAATGTGTTGAGAACCCAGATTAGTCTCCTGAAAGCTTCCTGGTTAGTTGTTCTGTCTCTGTGAGAACCTACTATCTCAGGTTACTTGGTTCTGTGGGGGTTCTTTTGGTACCTTTGACACCAGTCACTCTTACAATGTTTTTTAAACCTCTAAATGTTTTCTAACCCTCTTCCTAAGGATTCCCAAAGCTCTGTGTAATAGTTGGCTGTTGGTCTCTGCATTTTGTCAGTTGCTGGATAAATCCTCTCTGGTGTCTGTTGGATGAGGCCTCAATTTCTCTGTGTCTGTGGGTTGTAGTATTGTTCTCCTTTACTTTATGGCTAATTTGTTTTTATTTTCCACACAAAGCTGAGTATAGTTCCAAATTCTGTAAAGCCTGTGACATAATTTTGTTAGGATTTTCACTTAATCTGTAGATTGTTTTTGGTAAGGTGGCCATTTTACTATGTCAACGCTGCCAATCCATGAGCATGGGAGATCTTTCCATCTTCTGATATCTTTTCATATTCATTAAAGTCTTGAAGTACCTGTAGTACAGATCTTCCTCTTGTTTGGTTACAGTTACTCCAAGATATTTTTTTTTATTATTTGTGACTATTGTGCAGGGTGTTGTTTCCCTGATTTTTTTTTCACAGCCTGTTTATCATTGTATATAAGAAGGCAACTAATTTTGTGAACTGATTTTTTTATGCAGCCACTTTTCTGAAATGGTGTATTAGTTGTAGGAGTCCCGGATAGTAGATCTTTTGGGACCCCTCATATGTACTCTCATATCATTAAAGAGCGATACATTGACTTCTTTCTAATTTGTATTTGTATTTGGCTGTTTTGATGCTCTAGCTAGAACCTCGAGTACTATATTGAATAGATATGGAGAGAGTGGACAGTCTTGTTTTGTCCCTGATTTTGTTGCAATCCAACTTATACCTAAGATGGTCTGATAGGACACACTGTTTTTTTTTTGAAATATATACACATATATGTGTATATATTTAATCTCTGGATTCCTTCTAAGTAACTGAGTATATGGTCAGTTTTGGAGAAGTTTCCATGAGATGCTGAGAAGATGGTATATCCTTTTGTGATTGGGTAAACTGCTCTATAGATGTCTATTAGGTCCATTTAAGCCATAATATCTATTAATTCCATTATTTCTCTGCTTAGTTTCTCTCTGGATGACCTCTCCATTTCTGAGAGTGGAGTGATGAAGTTTCCCACTATTAATGTGTAGAATTTGATGTGTTGTTTAAGTTTTGGTAATGGTTCTTTCATAAATGTCTGTGCTTTGCATTTGAGGCATAGATGTTCAGAATTGAATTGTCATACTAGTGCATATTTCTTTAATAAGTATGAAAGCTCTTTCTTCATCTCTTGATTAACTTTGGTTTAAAGTCTATTCTGTTAGATATCAGAATAGCTACTTCAGCTTGCTTGTGTCCATTTGATTGGAAAACCTTTTTCTAATCCTTTATTCTGAAGTTATATCTCTATGATGCTGAGGTGAGTTTCTTGTGTGCAGCATAAGGATGGATGATGTTTTCATATCAAATTTGTTACCCTTTGTCTTTTGATTAAGAAATTTTATCCATTGACATAAAGATATATTAATGATCAGTGATTATTAATTGTTCTTATTATAGTAGTAGTGGTAGAAGCAGTAGGGGTGTGTGTGTGTGTGTGTGTGTGTGTGTGTGTGTGTGTGTGTGTGTGACTTCTTTGGGTTTTTCTGGTGTAAGATTATTCCCTGTGTTTTTGTGGGTGTAGTTAACTTTGTTAGGTTAGAGATTTCCTTCTGGTATCTTCTGTAGGGCTAGAACTGTGGATAGATATTATTTAAATTTGATTTTGTCATGGATTATCTTGGTTTCTCCACTATAGTGATTCAAACTGTTTCTGGGTATATTAGTCTGGACTGGCATCTGTAGTCTGTCAGAGTCTTCAACACATTGACCCATGCCCTTTGTCTCAATGAGAAGTTAGGTTTAATTTTTATAGGTCTGCCTTCATATATTACTCAGGGACTTCTTTTCCGATCTAATCTATTTGGTGTTCTGTAGTCCTCTTGTACCTTAACTGGTATGTCCTCTTTAAGTCAGAGAAATTTTATTCCATTATTTTTTTTAATCTATTTTCTGGATGTTTATGCTGAGACTTTTCGCCTTCAATTTCTATTATTCTTTTTCTTTTTTAAGTTTAGCACAATACAATAAAACCTTGTGAACTCTATTTTTAATACAATCTCTTAAGTGAAAAATTCTATTTACATATAATCTCCAAGGTTCCTACCAATTTCAGATTTTTTTATTTTTTATTTTTCTTATTTTACATATTGATCCAAGTTCCCTCTCCCTCCTTTTTTCCCTCCCTCCCATGCCCCCTGACCACCTTCCCATCCCATCCCCCTGAAAAGCCCGTGGAAGGCGTGGACCCTCATGCCCCGACTCAGTAAAGGCGGCTCCCCCCCTCCCCAAAATGACTCACGAGAAGCGGTCTTGATGCAAAAGCATGAGGTCTTTTATATTCCAGTGCACTGGGGTCCACAGATATACTCCATGTGGGGTAGAGGACTGGGAACCCTGGGGACAGGGTTCAGACAGCTTTTATAGGGTTACAACAAAACCCGTGCATCATAAACCAATCATCTTATAGCATCCAGTGTGGACCAATCAATTTGAATTATCCAAGCCCACACTTAGCCCAGGAAGTCTGCTTTCCCTAGGGCTTCTGGGGAGTGTGACAAGGCTTATTTCTTGTGTTCATTCACTCACAGGTGCTGTTGGTAAACTGCCCTGTTGTAAACAGTTAGGAATGTGACCTTTTGCCTACTCACTGCTAGGGGGCAGAGTCTAGGGAGAATTAGGCTAAATTTTTTCATCCTTACACTCCCACCTCTTCACAGGGAGGGTGTTTTTTATTGTTTTTATTTTTATTTTCCTTGCTTGTTTCTTTTTTTTTTTTATGTTTGTTAATGTGATTTTTATTATTCTACCCTTATGTCCTTCAATGTTTCCAGAGTTTCTAATTTTTGAGAAACATTCAGTCAAATCAAATCAGTGAAAGAAATGCCCATTCACTTCTCTGAGTCTGCCCTGGATCAGCATGAGGGTTTAAGTACAGCATTGCCTAGATGGTGTCAGGCAGGTTTGGCTCAAATGGCACTCCAGGAATGAGTGGCATGTGCATCAGCAAAGAGGGAAACCTCCTCACGTGATTCAGCTTCAATATTCTGTCTCAGGCAGCAGGCAGGCCCTCCAGTTTCTGTTGAAGCCTAGGATAGTGGCCATCTCCTGGTCACTCAACTGGAAGTCAAAGACATGAAAGTTCTCACATATACATGCAGGTGTCACAGACTTGGGGATCACCACCACATTCCTCTGGATGTGGAACTGAATCAGAACCTGGGCTGAGGTTTTCTTGTGCTTTGCAGCTATCTCCACCAGCTCTTCTATGACCTTCCAGGCATCCAAGAACGTTATTTTGCTGGTGAGGACGTTGCCTAGATCATCTTTGGGGAATAACTCCTTTCTGGGCTGAAGACCTGTGGCCAGTGAATAAGATAGAGGTCCCTATAGTCTATTTTCAGGTCCATGAGGGTCTTCTGGAAGGCCTCCTTTGGCAGTTTTCTCTCAAAGCAGGTGGGCCACAGCTGGCTGACAATGAAGAGGTCCTCCCTATTCACAGCCTTCTCTTAGATCTTCTCTTGAATGGCTTCACCTATTTCATGCTCATTGTAATACGCATATGCGCAGTCAATGTGTTGATATTCAGCATCAATGGCCACCTTCACCGCTTTCATGACTTTTCCTGGGGAAGACTGCCAGATACCCAGGCCCACAATGGGCATCTTGGCTTTGGTACTGAGCTCCATGAAGGTGGAAATGGTTGCTGTTGAAAACTCCCTGAGTTTTCATGCCTTGGTTAGATTCCTTGCATGTTTCTTTCTTTTTGTTTTGTTTTTTTATTCTTACCTTCCTTTACATTTTTGAGGGATTTGTTAATTTCTTCTAATTTTTTATTAGCCTCTCCTTGATTAATTCAAGTGAATTATTCATTTCCTCTTTAAGGACACACTTCACATTCCATAAATTTGCTTTTAAGGTAATTTACTTGTGCTTTCACTGAGTTGGAATATTCAGGGATTTTTGTGTTAGGATAGGTGGACTTTGGTGGTATCATATTGCTATAGCTTTTGTTCATAGCATTTCTCATGTTGGAATTTATGCATGTGGGGTTGGGATGATTAGTTCTAGTTTTTGATTGCTGAGTTTCTCTTGTGTGGTTGTTTAGTTCCTTTCTGTCCTCTTTTCAGTATTACTTGCCTGGAATTCTGGTGGGTGGCAATCCTCTGATCTACTTGGGAGTCTGTCAAAGTAGAAAGTTGACCTTCTGATGGTTATCTTGTTCTTCATTATAGTTGAGGGGGTCTCTAGAATTCTGAGTGGTTTTCCCTTCACCTATGCAGCTGGAGTCTGAGCTAGCTGGTGTGGACTAAATTTAGAATTCTTAAAAGGACAACATGACAGCTTTACTTCACCTGAAGAAGTTGATTACTATTTGAATTTCATTTGTCCACACAAACGATTATAATCTTGTCATTGAATGGATTATTCTGATATAGACATGACAGGTAATAGAAGGGGGATATATAAACTGTTACTTTCCTTGGCACTATAGTAAAGATGAATGTGCCTGAATACAGACATCAGTGTAAGGCACTCTTAGTGTATTGAATATGGAATGAGTAAATAATTGTAGAAGATAAAATGTTGGTTCATTTTCTCCCACAGATCAGGAAGAGTGTATCCCTTGCCCAATTCAAGAGTACCCAAACACTGAGAGAAACAAATGCCTTCCCAAGTCAGTGACATTCCTTTCATTGGAGGATTCTCTGGGCATGGCTCTCATATGTACAGCTTTATGCTTCTCTGTCAGCACAGCTGTAGTTTTGGGGATCTTCCTCAAGCATCAAGATTCACCCATCGTTAAGGCCAATAACAGGACTCTCAGCTTCATCCTGCTCATCTCCCTCCTCCACTGCTTCTTGTGCTCCTTTCTCTTCATTGGCCAGCCAAGCACAGCCTCCTGTATATTACAACCAATCACATTTGCACTTGCGTTCACTCTGGCTCTTTCTGCTGTTTTGGCTAAAAGTATAACTGTAATTCTGGCCTTTAGAGTTGTAAAACCAGGGAGAACAATGAGAAGACTGTTTGTCTCTGGCATCTATAACTCTGTCATCCCCTTGTGTGTCCTGATCCAGCTTGTTCTCCTGGGAGTCTGGATGGGAACCTCACCTCCCTATGTTGAAGCAGATGCACACTCTGCATATAGTTACATCATCATTTTGTGCAACAAGGGCTCAGTCATTTCTTTCTACTGTGTGCTGGCATACTTGGGGATCCTGGCCCTAGGGAGCTTCACTGTGGCTTTCCTGGGTAGGGATCTGCCTGACACATTCAATGAAGCCAAGTTGCTGACATTTAGCATGCTGGTGTTCTGCAGTGTCTGGGTCACCTTCCTCCCTGTCTACCACAGCACCAAGGACAAGGCTATGGTGGTTGTGGAGGTCTTCTCAATCTTGGCCTCCAGTGCAGGGTTGCTAGGGTGCATTTTTTTCCCAAAGTGCTACATAATAATTCTAAGACCTGATAAAAACACTTGGAAGCATTGTAAGAACAAAACACAATCCAGAAAAACAGATAATTTTGATGAATTAACTAAGTCTTTCTCATAAAATCCATTTAGTAAATAAAGTAAAACTTTGAAATTTTTCCTTGCTTCTGAAGAAGTTTTTCTGAAATGTATAAAAGTGTCTTTAAACTAAAATAAAAGATTCCCTCACTGTATCTCACATAGACACATCTATTTCAGAAGAGAAGCTATTGCTAAAAATTCATTTTATTTACTTTTATATATTTATGCTACTTATAAATTTGTAAGCAATTCACATATTCAAAATTCAATTACCTAATAGTAACAGAAATAAATTATTTATAAATTGCTGGGGAATGATGCTTTTGTACACTCTAAAGATTTATCACTCATATTGGCTTAATAAAATGCTGAGTTGCCAGTAGCCATGCAAAAAGTATAGGTGGGACAACTAGACTAGGAGAATTCCGGGAAAAAGAAAGGCAGAGACATAGTCACAAGCCAGATACAGAGGAAGCAAAATGAGAATGCCTCTCTGATTAAAGGTACCAAGATATTTAGCTGAACATGGAGAAGAATTATGGATTTATCAAATCCAAGAATAAATCAGAGAAATCATGCACCGTGACCAACAAGGCTTCATCCCAGGGACGAAGGGATGGTTCAACAAATGAAAATTTGTCAGTGAGTCCATTATAAAAACAGAATGAATAAGAAAAAGCAGCAGGGACATTGTGGCACAAGACTTTAATCCCAGCCCTTGGGACTCAGAGTCAAGAGTATCTCTGTCAATTCGAGGCCAGCCTGGAGTGCAAGAGCTACTTCTAGAACATCTTCCAAAACCACAGAGAAACAAAGAAAAAGAAAAACCATACAATCATTTACCTATATGCTGAAAAGGTCTTTGAAAAAAACAATACCACTTCATGATGAAGGTGTTTGAGAAATCATGGATAACAGGGATATACTTAAACATAAAAAAGTAATATATAGCAAACCAACAGCCAACATCAAACTAAACAAAGAAAAGTTCACTGCAATTCCTTTAAAAAAAAAAAAAAAAAAAAAAAAAAGGACAAAGTTGGCCAATCTCTCCACATCTCTTCAAAATTTTACTTGAAGTACTAGATAGAGCAATAGGACAACAAAAGGAGAACAAGGGGATACAAATTGGACAGGAAGAAGTCAAACTTTCACTATTTGCAGATGAAATGATACTTAATATAAGTGACCCAAAAACTCTGCCAACAAACTCATACAATTGACAGTCAGCTAAGTAGCAGGTTACAAGATTAACAACAACAACAAAACAAAACAAAACAAAAAAACCCAAAAAACAAAACACTAGCCCTACAATATACATATGATAAATGGGGGGGGGGGATCACTCTTTACAAGATCCACAAACAATATACAACATCACGCAGTAACGTTAACCTAACAAGTTAACCTAACAAGTAAAGACCTGTATAGCGAGAACATTATTAAAGAAATAATTTAAGGCCCATCCCCCACCCTGTGTTCTACTGGGCCCTCTGCTCCACTGCTCTGGTTGAACACTGGGCCAGAGTGTTAGTCCAACAACCCATCCACCTTAGAAGAACAGGACATAAGCTGAAGGAATGCTGGGAAAAAAAACTGGGTAAACTACAGATGCAAGCATAACCAACAGAATACAAGAGATTGAAGAGAGAATTTAATGCGCTGAAGATACACTAGAAGAAATAAATTCACTGACCAAAGAAAATCTTAAATCCAAAAAATTCTTACCAAAAAGAAAAAAACCCGAAAATGTGGGGCACCGTGAAAAAGCCAAACCAAAGAATAATAGGCATAGAAGAAGAAGAATCCCAGATCAAAAGTGTAGGAAACATATTCAACAAAATCACTGAAGAAAACTTTCCCAATCTGAAGAAGGACATGCCCACGAAAGTACAAGAAGCATACTGAACACCAGGTAGACTGGACCAAAGACAAAAGACCCCTCACTACATAATAATCAAAACACCTAACATACAGAATGAATAAAGAATATTAAGAGCAGCAAAGGAAAAAGGACTACCAAATTACACCTGACTTCTCCATGGAAACTCTCAAGGTCAGAATGTCCTGGATAGATGTTCTTCAAATACTATGAGTCCACAGATGCAGGCCTATTGTACTATATGCAGCAAAACTCTCAATCACTATAGACAAAGAATATGAAATATTCAATGGCAAAGACAGATTTTCACAATAGGTATCTACAATTCCAGCTCTACAGAAAGTTCTGGAAGGAATACTCCAAGCCATTGAAATTAACTATGCTCACAAAGACATAGGTAATAGATAATCTCACTTCACCAGAACATAAAGGATAAGGCAGGCCAAATATATTCACAATACCACCGCCAACAACAAATCTAAAGCAAACAAGAATTTTCAATGGTTCTTATTTTCCCTCAACATAACCGGTCTTAATTTTCCTATAAAAGACACAGGCTAAGAGAATAGATACGAAGACAGAATCCATCCTGCTGTGTATAAGAAACATAACTTAGTTTCAATGACAGATATTACCTCAGCATAAAGTGTTTGGAAAAGATCTTCCAATCAAATGGACCCAAGAAGCAAGCAGGTGCAGCTATTCTAATATCTAACAAGTTAGACTTCAAACTACAACCAACCAATGAAGAAGGTCATTTCATATTCATCACAGGAGAAATCCTTCAGTACAAAGTCTCAATTCTGAACATCTATGCCCCAAATACAAAGGCACCCACATTCATAAAAGAAAAGCTACTAAAACTCAAAGCTCACATAAAACCTCATACACTCATAGTGGGAGATTTCAATACTACACTCTTACCACTAGACAGGACCACCAGACAGAAACTTAACAAAGAGATAAAAGAACTAACAGAAGTTATGTCTTCATTGGGTTTAACAGACATCTATAGAACATTCCATCCAAACACAAAAGAATATACCTTCTTTTCTGCTCCATATGGAACCTTCTCTAAAATCGACCACATACTAGGCAACATAACAAACCTCAAAAGACAATTCCGAATGAGGTAACCCAGTCACAAAAAGAGGATAATAGTATGTACTCACTCATATATGGATTTTAGACCTAGAGCAAAGGATCACCAGCCTATAATTCACATCACCAGAGGAACTAGGATACTAGGTGCATTCTAAGAGATTCATATAAAGTCCCTCACAGAACTGGGAAGGGACAAGTTCCCCAGAGCTCAGGTGAAGTGGCGGGGGGGGGGGGCATCGAATGGAGAGAGAAATCGGAGAAAATGAGGGGAAGGAAAGGAAAACTTGTGCGACCAGATTGAGCCCGGTTAGGAATAGAAGATAGGAGAGAGAGAGAGAGAGAGAGAGAGAGAGAGAGAGAGAGAGAGAGAGAGAGAGAGAACATAAAAGAGGGAGCCAATATTGGTTTGAAGATAAAATTGAACACAAACAAAGGTCTAGAGAACTACAAGACTGCTGCCAAATAATTTGAGCAGCCGTGGAAAGGCTACCATAAATGCCCTTCCTGGATAGTGAGATCAACAACTAACTTATCCATGGAGCCCTCATCTAATACCTGTTGGAAACAGGAGCAAACACCCACACATAAACACTGAGTCAAACTAGAACCCAGATGCAGATGGAGAGGACAAGACCAGGCAGCAGAAACACATAGAGACAGCTTACCTGAACAAGGAGGAGCTAACAGGCCACCAGAGTGATAGCTGGGAAGCCAGCATGGGACTGACTCAGGCCCCCCTGAATATAGGTCTCAGCCAGAAGGACTGAGCAGTCTAAGGGACCTCAGACAGTGGAGCCAGGATGTATCCCTGGTGCACAAAATGACCTTGCAAACACATCCCCCATGGAGGGATAACCTCCTTAACCTAGAGACAGGAGAGAAGCCCTAGTCCCTACTTCCCATGACCTGTCAGATCTACATGACCCCAACTGGATGGCATTCCCCTACACATGGAATTGGGGTGGGGGTATGGGAGGGGCGGGTGGTTAGGGTGCATGTGAGGGGGCAGAGAGGGTAAAAGGGAGGAAGGGAGGGAGAGGGAAGTGGGATCGACATGTAAAATAATAAATTAAATAAAAAAATGCTTTGACTCCAAAATTTAAGTTCAAGGACAAGTTACTGGGGAAAAGGATTTCTATTTTTGTTTCCACAGAAAATGAAAAGCTGTGGATTCCTTCCAGACTAATGTGGTTTGATCAAGCCAGACTGCCTGAAACAGAGTACCAGGTGATCCTACATTCAAAACAGCTGGACAAAGCAGTCTTGCAGACTCAGCCAGGATTTCTGCATCATCTTAGAATCCCGCATCACAGTGCCCCTTACCAGCAGGAAGTAGTTTGGAAAGAATGACGCCCAAATTCCCAAATATTTTCTATAAATGTTTGTTTTCATTTAAATGGACTTGGTTATATAAAAAAAAAATACAAAAAAAATCGGAATAGTCTCCTGTATCTTAACAGATCACCATGCTTTAAAGTTGGAATTCAACAACAACACAAATTGTAGAAACCGTATAAACTCATGGAAACTGAACAATGTGCAATTGCACCATACCTGGGTCAAAGAAGAAATAAAGAAATTAAACAATTCCTAGAGTTCAATGAGAATGAGGACACAACATACCCGAACTTAAAGAGTTGTTTTTTCAAGAAAATCAACAAGATAGACAAGCCTTTATCCAAACAAACCAAAAAAGCAGAGAAAGAACATGCAAATTAACAAAACAAGAAAGGGAAAGGGGGACATAATTACGGACACTGAAGAAATCCATACTATTTTCAGGTTATACTTGAAAACCTGTACTCCACAAAATTTGAAAATTCAAAGGAATTGGACAAATTTCTGGATCACTTACCAAAATTAAATCGATAACAGATTAGCAACTTAAATAGACCTATAAACCTATAACCACAAATGAAATAGAAGCAGTCATCAAAAGCCTCCCAACCAAAAAAAAAAAAAAGCTCAGGGCCAGAAGGCTTCAGTGCACAATTCTACCACACAATAGAAGCAGAAGGTTTATTACCAAACCCTTTTTACGAGGCCACAATTTCTTTGGTACCCAAGACACACAAAGACACAAATAAGAAAGAAAACTACAAACCAATATCCCTCATGATAGTTGATGCAAAAATACTCAATAAAATACTGGCAAATCGAATCCAAGAACACATCAGAGAAATAATCCAACATGACCAAGTAAGCTTCATTCCTGGGATGCAGGGATGGTTCATGAAGGACAAGTTACTGGGGAAAAGGATTTCTATTTTTGTTTCCACAGAAAATGAAAAGATGTGGATTCCTTCCAGACTAATGTGGTTTGATCACACCAGACCACCTGTAACAGAGTACAAGCTGATCCTACATTCAAAACAGCTGGACAAAATAGCCCTACAGACTACAGCCAGGATATCTGAATCTTCTTCGAATCCCCCATGACAGCGCCCCTTACCAGCAGGAAGTAGTTTGGAAAGAATGATGCCCAAATTCCCAAATATTGTATATAAATGTTTGTTTTCATTTAATTGGACTGTTATATAAAATTAAATAAAATTAAAAAAAAATAAAAAATATGTATCATATGCTTTTATGAAACCAGTAACAAAAGAAGTCAGAACAAAAGTTGAGTATATATTTGTTAAACTTTCTATACCCCCAGAAATTGCATACAATGTCAAGCTTCTACCAAAAAAAAATCATGGGCCTTGATATAACCAATTTAGTAGTAATATAATGACGTACACATGTATAGGTTTCAGTGTAGCATTGTGTTCCTTCCAGCTGCTATGTATGAACACTTCAAAGTACTTAGTCCTGAATGATGAAGGCTCCATGTCTTATTGATTTGGTTGCTAGAAAACTGGGGAATTTTAATTTTCTGTGAACTAGTGGCATTTGAGAAACACATGTGGAAGACTTGAACATTTATATATGTAGGCACATGAATGCACGTGTATTGATTGCACATGAAATGAAATCTCCATGTTGCTTTTTCTATGGATTTTAATTTTTTTCTGATTATCACACACTGGAGAACTAAGGTATATTGTGTTTGTTTTCAAAATGCCCAGTGTAAAATTGTGGGCGCTGTGTAATCACACAATGCGAAATAAAGTAAGACACTTCCTTATATTTTAGTGAAATCATATTACAAAATAAATTGTATATCTGAGAATAGAAAAAAAAGAAAAGAAAATCCATCAATGTGATCCACCATATAAAGAAACTGAAAAAAAAAAAGAACAATAACAACAACAACATGACCTAGATGCCAAAAAAACCTTTGACAAAATTCAGCACCCTTTCATGATAATGGTCTTGGAAGATCAGGGATAACAGGAGCGTACCTAAACATAATAAAAGCAATACACAATAAACCAACAGCCAGTATCAAACGGAATAGAGAGAAGTTTAAGATGATTCCTCTAAAATCAGGAACAAGACAAGGCTGCCACTTACTCCATATCTCTTCAATATTGAACTTGAAGTTCTAGGTAAAGCAACAAGACAACAAAAGGAGATCAAGGGGAGATAAATTGCAAAGGAAGAAATCAAACTGCCAATAATAGCAGATGATATTATAGTTTACATAAGCGATCAGAATAATTCCACAAAGGAACTCCTGTAGCTGATAAACACCTTCCACAAACTAGCAGGAATGAAGATTAACTAAAAAAAAAAAAAAAAAAAATTCACTAATCCTACTCTATACAGTTGACAAAAGGGCTGAGAAAGAAATCAGAGAAACATCACACTATCACACTTTACAATAGCCACAAACAACATAAAGTATCTTGGTGTAATGCTTACCAAATAAGTGAAACACAAATAAAGAAATCTGTCTTTAGAAAAAAATTAAAGAAGATACCAGAAAATGGAAAGATCTTCCATGGCCTTGGATAGGTAGGATAATCATAGTAAAAATGGCAATCTTGCCAAAGGCTATCTACATGTTAATTGCAATCCCCGTAAAAATCCCAGCACAATTTTTTCACTGATATTTAAAGGATAATAACAAACTTTATATGAAAAAACAAAAGATCCAGGATAGCCAAAACAACCCTGTATAATAAAGGAACTTCAGGAGGCATTGCCATCCCCGACTTTTAGCTCTACCTATAGAGCTATAGCCTTGAAAATAGCTTGGTATTGGCACAAAAATAGACAGGTAGACCAAGGGAAAATCCTGATATAAACACACACCTATGAACACTGAATTATACAATGGGAGGAGGAAAGTATCTTCAACAAATGGTGCCTGCACAACTGGATAATGGTTTGTAGAAGACTGCAGATAGACCCATGTGGGAAGTTAGTGCTATGAACTTTTTTCTTAGCACTGCTTTCAAAGTGTCCCATAAGTTTGGGTATGTGGTGTCTTCATCTTCATTGAATTCTAGGAAATGTTTAATTTCTTTCTTTATTTCTTCCTTGACCCAGGAATGATGTTCTTGAGCTCTGTTCAATTTCCATGAGATGGTAGGATTTCTGCACTTCATTCAGAATGGTTTTATCAAATTCCATCTATTTGCCTGCGAATTTCAAGATTCCATTGTTTTTTTTTTTTTCTGCTAAGTAGTATTCCATTGTGTAAATTTACCACATCTTCTTAATCCATTCTTCAGTTGTGGGGCATCTAGGTTGCTTCCATGTTCTTGCTATCACAAATAAAGTAGCTATGAACATAGTTGAATAGATGTCTTTGTTGCATGGATGTGGATCATTTGTGTATATGCCTAAGAGTGGGATTGCAGGGTCCTGTGGTAGACTGATTCCCATTTTCCTGAGGAACCGCCATGCTGATATCCAAAAAGGCTATACAAGTTTCCACTCCCACCAGCACTGGAGGAGTGTTCCCCTTTCTTCACATCCTCTCTAGCATGAGCTATCATTGGTGTTTCTAATTTTAACCCTTCTAGCAGGAGTAAGATTGTTATCTCAAAGTTGTTTTGATTTGCATTTCATGATGGCTAAGAATGTTGAGCACTTTCTTTTTTTTTTTCTTTTTTTTCCTTTATTTATTTATTTATTTATTTATTTTATATAACCAAGCCCATTTAAATGAAAACAAACATTTATAGAAAATATTTGGGAATTTGGGCGTCATTCTTTCCAAACTACTTCCTGCTGGTAAGGGGCACTGTGATGCGGGATTCTAAGATGATGCAGAAATCCTAGTTGTAGTCTGTAAGGCTGCTTTGTCCAGATGTTTTGAATGTAGGATCACCTGGTACTCTGTTTTAGGCAGTCTGGCTTGATCAAACCACATTAGTCTGGAAGGAATCCACATCTTTTCATTTTCTGTGGAAACAAAAATAGAAATCCTTTTCCCCAGTAACTTGTCCTTGAACTTAAATTTTGGAGTCAAAGCATTTTTTAAATTTAATTTATTATGTTACATGTCGATCCCACTTCTCTCTTCCTCCCTCCCTCCCTTTTACCCTCTCTGCCCTCTCACATGCACCCTAACCACCCGCCCCTCCCATTCCACCACCCGAATTCCATATGTAGGAGAATGCCATCCAGTTGGGGTCATGTAGATCTGACAGGTCATGTGAAGTAGGGCTTCTCTCCTGTCTATAGGTTAAGGAAGTTATCCCTCCATGGGGAATGTGTTTGCAAGGTCATTTTGTGCACCAGGGATACATCCTGGCTCCACTGTCTGAGGTCCCTTAGACTGCTCAGTCCTTCTGGCTGAGACCTATATTCAGGGGGGCCTGAGTCAGTCCCATTCTGGCTTCCCAGCTATCACTCTGGTGGCCCATTAGCTCCTCCTTGTTCAGGTAAGCTGTCTCTATGTGTTTCTGCTGCCTGGTCTTGTCCTCTCCATCTGCATCTAGGTTCTACTTCGACTCAGTGTTTATGTGTGGGTGTTTGCTCCTGTTTCCAACAGGCATTAGTTGAGGATGTTGAGTACTTTCTTAAGTGTCTTTCAGCCATTTTGGATCCCTCTATTGAGAATTCTCTATTCAGTTTGTACCTCACTTTTTAATAAGGTTATTTGGTGTTTTGGTGACTAGTTTTTTGAGTTCTTTATATATTTTTCAGATCAGCCCATGTCAGATGTGTGGTTAGTGAATATCTTTTCCTAGTATATGGCTGCCATTTTGTCTTGTTGACTGTGTCCTTTGCCTTACAGAAGCTTCTCATTTTCAGGAGGTCCCAATTATTCATTGTCGATCTCAGTGTCAATGCTACTGGTTTTGTTCAGGAAGCAGTCTCCTGTACCAATTTGTTCTAGGGTACCTCCCACTTTCTTTTCAAGAGATTCAGTGTGGCTGGATTTATGTTAAGGTCTTTGATTCATTTGGTCTTAAGTTTTGTGCATGCTGATAGATATGGGTCTATCTGCAGTCTTCTACACACCATCATACAGTTGTGCCAGTACCATTTGTTGAAGATACTTTCCTCCTTCCAACGTATAATTTTAGATGTTTTGTCAAAAATCAGTTGGTTGTAGGTGTGTGGGTAAATATAAAGATATTTGATTAGATTCCATGGGTCTACCTGTCAGTTTTTGTGACGATACTGAGCTGTTTTCAGGACTATTACTCTATAGTACAGTTTGAAGTCAGGGATGGTGATGTCCCCTGAAGTTTCTTTATTGTACAGGATTGTTTTAGCTATCCTGGGTCTTTTGTTTTTCTATATATAGTTGAGTATTATGCTTTAAAGGTTGGTGAAAAATTGTGCTGTGATTTTGATGGGGATTGCATTGAATTTGTAGATTATTTTTGGCAAGATTGCCATTTTTACTATGTTTATCCTACCTATCCAAGAGCATGGGAGATCTTTCCATTTCTGGAATCTTCTTTAATTTCTTTCTTTAAAGACACAAAGTTCTTTTACTTGCTTGGTATGCATCACCCCAAAATATGTTGTTTGTGGCTATTGTAAAGGGTGATATTACTTTGAATTCTTTCTCAGCCCCTTTATCATCTGTATTATAGTAGGGCTAGTGCTAGCTACTGTTTGTTTGTTTATTTGTTTTTAGTTAATCTTGTATCCTGCTAGTTTGCTGAAGGTGTTTATCAGCTGCAGGAGTTCCCTGGTAGAGTTTTTCAGATCACTTATGTAAACTATCATATCATCTGCAAATAATGACAGTTGTCTTCTTCCTTTCCCATTTTAATCCCCTTGATCTCCTTTTGTTGTCTTATTGCATTAGCCAGCACTTCAAGTACAATATTGAAGACATAGGGAGAGAGTGAGCAGCCTTGTTTTGTTCCTGATTTTAGAAGAATGGCCTTAAGCTTCTCTTCATTCAATTTGATGTTGGCTATTGGTTTACTGTATATTGCTTTTATTGTGTTTAGATATGTTCCTGTTATTCCTGATCTCTCCAAGACCTTTATTGTGAAAGGATGTTAGATTTGTCAATGAGTTTTTCAGCATCTAGTGAGATGATTATATAATTTTTCTTCTTCAGTTTGTTTATATGGTGGATCAAATTGATAGATTTTCATATGTGTAACCATCCCTGCATCCTTGGGATGAAGCTTAATTGGTCATGGTGGATGACTTCCCTGATGTGTTCTTGGATTCAATTTGCCAGTATTTCCCTGAGTATTTTGCATAAATGCCCAGGAGGGATATTGGTCTGTAGTTCTCTTTGTTAGTTGTCTTTTTGTGTGTGGCTTGGGTACCAAGGTAATTGTAGCCTTGTAAAAACAGTTTGGTAATGAAACTTCTGCTTCTGTTGTGTGGAACAATTTAAGGAGTATTGGTATTAGCTCTTCTTTGAATTTCTGGTAGAATTCTACACTGATGCTATCTGGTCTTGGGTGTTTTCTGGTTGGGAGCCTTCTATTTCTTTTGGGGTTATAGGCCTATTTAAATTGTTTATGTGTTCTTGATTTAATGTTGGTAATGATAGCTATCCAGAAATTTTTTCATTTCCTTTGAATTTTCCAATTTTGAGCAGTACAGGTTTTCAAAGTATGACCTGAAATTTCACTGGATTTCCTCAGTGTCCATTGTTATCTTCCCCTTTTGATTTCTGATTTCGTCAATTTGCATGTTCTCTCTCTGCTTTTTGATTAGTTTAGATAACGGTCTATCTATCTTGTTGATTTTCTCAAAAAACCAACTCTTAGGTATATTGATTTTTTTTTTGTATTGGCTTCCTAGGTTCTACTTCTTTTATTTTTCTTTAAATTTTCATTTCAGAAAAACTTGCTGGAAAGTAAGTTATTTTATTTCACTACACTATTGGATTTTATGAGAGAACTTAGTTAATTTGTTAATCTGTTGTTTCTATATTTTGTTTTGTTCTTAAACCATTTCAAAGATTTCTTATCAGGTCTAAGGAGAATAATATAGCACTTTGGCATAAAGATGCAACCTAGCATCCCTGCACTGGAGGCCAAGATTGAGAAGACCTCCACAGCCACCATGGCCTTGTCCTTGGTGCTGTGGTAGACAGGGAGGAAGGTGACCCAGACACTGCAGAACACCAGCATGCTGAATGTCAGCAACTTGGCTTCATTGAATGTACCAGGCAGATCCCTACCCAGGAAAGCCACAGTGAAGCTCCCTAGGGCCAGGATCCCCAAGTATGCCAGCACACAGTAGAAAGAAATGACTGAGCCCTTGTTGCACAAAATGATGATGTAACTATATGCAGAGTGTGCATCTGCTTCAACATAGGGAGGTGAGGTTCCCATCCAGACTCCCAGGAGAACAAGCTGGATCAGGACACACAAGGGGATGACAGAGTTATAGATGCCAGAGACAAACAGTCTTCTCATTGTTCTCCCTGGTTTTACAACTCTAAAGGCCAGAATTACAGTTATACTTTTAGCCAAAACAGCAGAAAGAGCCAGAGTGAACGCAAGTGCAAATGTGATTGGTTGTAATATACAGGAGGCTGTGCTTGGCTGGCCAATGAAGAGAAAGGAGCACAGGAAGCAGTGGAGGAGGGAGATGAGCAGGATGAAGCTGAGAGTCCTGTTATTGGCCTTAACGATGGGTGAATCTTGATGCTTGAGGAAGATCCCCAAAACTATAGCTGTGCTGACAGAGAAGCACAGAGCAGTGCATATGAGAGCCATGCCCAGAGAATCCTCCAATGAAAGGAATGTCACTGACTTGGGAAGGCATTTGTTTCTCTCAGGGTTTGAGTAGTCTTGAATTGGGCAAGGGATACACTCTTCCTGATCTATGGGAGAAAATGAATTAACATTTCAGCCTCTACAGTTATATATTCATTCCCCATTCAATACACTAAGTGCTCTCCACTGATGAGTGTAGCCTGACAATTAATTCTGCTTTACTATAGTGCCAAGGAAAGTAAATGTTTAGAAATCCCCCTACTAATATCTGCCTTGTCTATCTCAGGTTAATTCATGTGATGACAAGATTATAACTGTTTGTCTGGGCAGATGAAATTCAAATAGTAATCAATTTCTTCATATGAATTAAAACTGTCATGTTATCCTTTTAAAAACTCTAAAGTTAATCCATACCAGCTTGGTCAGACTCTACCTGCTTAGGCAAAGGCCAAACCACTCGGAAATCTAGAGACCCCCCAACTACAATGAAGACCAAGATTAACAGCATAAGGTCAACTCTCTACTTGGACAGCCTCCCAAACAGAACAGAGGTTGTGCCAGCTGATAGAAATCCAGGCAAGAACTACTGGAAGAAGAAAGAAAGAAACTAAATACCCATCCTGCAAGAGAAACTCAGAAATCAAGGACTAGAATAAATCATCCCAATGCCAGATGCCTATATTCCAGCATGAGAAATACAATGAACAACAAAGACCAAAAGCCAAGAATATTCCAACTCAGTGAAAGCACAAAAAAAAAAATTACCTTAAAAGAAACTTTATGGAACAAGAGAGGTATCCTTAAAGTGAAATGAAAAAATTCACTTGGAGTAATCAAGGAAAGGCAAAAAAAAAAAAAAAAAAAAAAAAAAAAAAAAAAAAAAAAAGCCAGAGGAAATCAACAGATCCCTCAAATAATGCGAAGGAAGCTAAGAAAAAAACAAAAACACATGGAAATTATTCAAGGCATGAAGGTCAACATAAAAAACAATAACAACGACAATTGTGAGAATTCAGGGGACACAAAATCTGGTGAGAGAACAGGAACTACAATTGCAAGCATTACTAACAGAATATGAGAATGGGAGAGCAAACATAATAAAGTCAACATGGCAAGCTGATAGCCAACATCAAATTAAGTAGCAACTCAAAGCAATTCCACAAAAATCAGGGACAAAACCAGAGTGTCCACTCTCTCCATATCTATTCAATTAGTACTTGAAATTCTAGCTAGAGCACCAAGACAACGAAATGATACTGGGGGGGGGGAGGGGAGTACAAATTGGAAAGGAATAATTCAATCTATCCATATTTGATGATATGAGATTACATATTAGGGGTCCCAAAAATTCTACCAGGGAACTCCTAGAACTGATAAATAAGTTCAGAAAACTGGCTGGATTCAAAATTAGTTCATAAAATTACTAGCCCAGTTATATATACTTGTAAACAGGCTGTGAAAGAAATTGGGGAAACAATATCTTGCACAACAGCCACAAATAATGCATAATGTTTGGGGTAACTCTAATCAAGCAAGTGAAAGACCTGTACTGCAGGTGCTTCAAGTCTTTAAAGAAAGAAATATAAGAAGATATCAGAAGATTGAAAGATATCCCATGCTCATGGATTGGCAGGGTTAACATAGTAAAATGGCCACCTTACCTAAAATAATCTAGAGAGTAAGTGAAATTCCCAACAAATCATAGTTCTTTACAGATCTTGGAACTATATTCAGCTTTGTACTAGATGAAGGCTCTAGGATGGCATATAATCATCATCAATCTCATTACTGTGGAAGGGCATTTAAGGTAGACTCTCCACTATTACTTAAATTGTTAGTTGGGGTCATCCTTGTAGATCTCTGGACATTTCTCCAGTGCCAGATTTCCCTTAAAACTTATAATGGCTCCCTCCATAATGGTATCTTTGCTTGCTCTCCTCTGTTCTTTCCCTGACTCAATCTTCCTGCTCCATCATGTTCACCTCTGCCCTCCTCTTCTCCCTAACTTCCCCCTGCCCATGCTCTCAATTTGCTTGGGAGATCTCAACACTTTCCTATTATCCACAGGACCATGTCTTTCTTAGGGTCCTCCTTGTTTACCAACTTTTCTGGCAGTGTGGATTGTAGGCTGGCAATCCTTTGCTCTATGTCTAAAAGTTATATATAAGTGAGTACATAACATGTTTGTCTTTTTGTTATTGGGTTACCTCATTCAGGATTGTTTCTTTTAGTTCCATCCATTTGCCAGTAAATTTCAAGATTCCATTGTTTTTTATTTTCAGTTGAGTAGTACTCCATTGTGTACATGTAACACATTTTCTCCATCCTTTCTTCAGTTGAGGGTCATTTAGGTTGCTTTCAGGTTCTGTCTATTACAAATAATGCTGCTATGTACATAGTTGAACAGATGTCCCTGTTTTATGAATGTGCATCTTTTGGGTATATGCCTAAGAGTGGAATTACTAGATCTTGATGTAGACTGTTTCCCATTTTCCTGAGGATCTATCATACTGATTTCCAAAGTGGCTGTATGAGTTTGCATTCCCACCAGCACTGGAGGAGTATACCCCTTTCTCCATATTCTCTCCAGCATTAACTGTCTTTGGTGTTTTCAATTTTACCCATTCTGACAGGAGTAAGATGGTATCTCAGAGTTGTTTTGATTTGCATTTTCCTGGTGGCTAAGGATGTTGAGCACTTTCTTAAGTGTGTTTCAGCCATTTTGGATTCCTCTAAGGAGAATTCTCTAATTAGCTCTGTATCCCAATTTTTAATTGGATAGTTGGTGTTTTGGTAACTAACTTCTTGAGCTCTTTGCATTTTCTGATGACTAAAGAAGCTAAACAATTTTTGAGAATCCCATTTTATGTGTCTTATTTGTTTCATTTGCATTAATCTTTCTTTTGATTTGTTTACACATTTTAGATATTAGCCATCTATCACATGTATAATTATTAATACTATTTTCCCACTAAACAGTATGTCCCTTTGCATAAATTCTGGTGTCCTCAATGTACAGAAACTCTTCAGCCTCATGTGGTCCCATTTATTAATTGATGCTCTTTATGCTTTTGGTGTTTGTCTTTTAAGATGGCCATTTACTGTGAGAATGAGTTCAAGTCTACTCTCCACATTCTCCTCTCTGAGATTCAGTGTATCTGGTCTTCTCTATTTTTTGATAATATTTTTCATTTAAATTTGCAACAAACTTATTTTACATGCAATCCCAGTTCTCTTACCCTCTCCTCTTACCCTGACCCTCCACAATCCCCATCCCATCCACTTTTTGCTCTCCAGAGAGGGTGAGGCCTTCATTAAAGGAACTTCAAAGTCTGTTATATCAATTGGAGCAGGGCCTAGGCCCTCCCCCATGTGTCTAGGCTGAGATACTATTCCTCTATATGGAATGGGCTCCTAAAGTCCACTTGTACACTAGGGATAAATACTGATCCACTACCAGAGACCCATAGACTGCCCAGTTCTCCTAACTAACACCCACTTTCAGGGGATCTGGTTTGGTTCTATGCTGGTTTCTCAGCTATTAGACTGGGGTCCTTGTTCAGGTAATCTGTTTCTGTGGGTTTCTCAAGCCTGTTCTTGACACCTTTGCTCATCACTTCTCCCTCTCTGCAACTGGATTCCAGGAATTCAGCTAAGTGTTCAGCTGTATCTGGTCTTATATTGAGGTCATTGATACATTTGAAGTTGGGTTTTGTACAGGATAATTAGTATGTGTATATTTGCAATCTTCTGCATTAAGCCAACCAATTAGACCAGCCTCATTTGTTAAAGATGCTGTCCTCATTCCAGTGAGTATTTCTAGATAATTTATAAAAGATCAAGTGTCCATATATGTGTTGATTTAGTCTAGGTCTTCGATTCAATTCCAATGGCTAATGTAATTTGTTTTATGCCAATATCATGCTGTGTTGTGACCATAACGTATAGTAAATCTTGAACTTTTGCATGATGTTACCTTCAGAGCATTTTGATTATTCAGGATTGTTTCAGCTATCCTAGACATCTTTGCTTTTTACAATTTTATAGGAAATTGAATTTTTTGTAATTAAGGGGAAAATTATGCTGGCATTGTAATGGGGATTACAATGTGTCAGTACATTTCTTTTGGTTGGATAGCCCCACTTTTTATATTAATTTTACAGATCCATGAGCAAGGGTAATCATTCCATCTTTTTCGATAGCTTAAATTATTTCCTGTAAGACACCTTCACACATGTAATTAAAATATCCCAAAATAATTTATTTTAAGAGATGTGTTTATTTTTATTCAACATTTGTATATTTAATATCTGTACAATATGTTTTGATAACATCAGTGACCACACCACTTCCAATGCTTTCCTGACTGTCCACCAATCATTTTCCCTTTGTATTGATTTTTCTCTTTTCATAATCATTAATTCCAATTGGAACTGCCCCTATGCATGCGTTTGTATAAGATACATACAAACATATAAAGAAGCACAGAGAACACCAATAGAGAGGAAAGGAAAGAAAACCCCTACAGCATATCTTAATCCAAATACTAACAAAGAAAAATATTTCAAAATAAATTTTAATTATAACTTTAATAACATAACAGAAAGTGAGTTGAAAGCTGCAAAAAAAAAAAAAAAAGAAAAAAGAAAAGAAAAGAAAAGAAAAGAAAAAAAAAGAAAGAAAGAAAAGAAAACAAAGCAAAACACAGGTCTCTATAAAGGTAAACTCATGAGAGCACTAGCTGATATCAGATTAGAAACTGTGACAGCCAGAAAAGCTTAGGGCAAAGCATGCCAAGTCCTGAGAGATTATGATAGCCAGCCTAGAGCTCATTGAGCATAGCAGAGGGAGGGTGGAAAGAATAAGAATGCATATTTCATATAATATAAAGCACCACTGAGAACAAGACAACAAATATCAGAAAAATCTACAATACCATTAAACATGAATTACCTCAGTTCATCATGTAAAATCATGAACCATCTGAATGGATCATTACACAAAATCCATCTACTTGTTGTCTACAAGTACATACCTTAATTTTAAAGATAGACACCACTTAGAATAAAACAATGAATTAAAGTTCCCTGGTCTCATAAAGCACGCACCACAAGCATAATACTTGATGAAATAGACTTTAATCTAAAATTAATTGAAAAAATTAAAATGGAAATCTACATTCTAGTCAAGGGAACAGTTAATCAAAAAGACATTATGACTCTAATTATGACACCCAATTCTGGGTCAGCCAATTTTGTAAAAATTGTACTACTGTATTTAATAGCATAGCAAATATAAAATATCAGAATTGACAACTTATATCACCTGGACTCAAAAACTATCTGCATGGTATTCCTCATAAACCCCAAAGAAAATAGGTTCTACTTATTACAACATGGAATCTATTCTAAAATAGCCCAAATCATGACCTGAGATTGATAACTACCTTATCTGCCATTCTAGAGCCTTCATCCAGTAGCTGACGGAAGGAGAAGCAGACACCCACAGCTAAATTGAGCTAAACTCCTGGAATCCAGTTGCAGAGAGGGAAAAGTTATGAGCAAAGGGGTCAAGACCATGCTGGCGAAACCCACAGAGACAGCTGACCTGAACAAGGGGAGCTCATGGACCTCAGACTGATAGCTGGAAAACCAGTGTAAGACCGATCCAAAATCCCTGAACGTGGGTTTCAGTTAGGAGGCCTGGGAAGTCTAAGGGACCTCTGACAGTGGAACTAGGATGTATCCCTGGTGCACTAATGAACTTCTGGAGCCCATTCCTCATGGAGGGATACTTGCTTAGCCTAGAGACATGGGGGAGGACCTAGGCCCTATCCCAAATGACTGGACAGATTTTGATAATCCCTCTTGGAAGGCCTCACCTTCCCTGGTGAGTGGATGAGGGATGGGATTAGGGGTGGGTGTGGGACATAGGAGTGAGGGAGGGAGAAAGAACAGGGATCAATATGTAAAATAAGAAAAAATATTTTTAAAAAATGCAAAAAAGGAAAATTTATTTTAAATGATCTTTTCTTTACCTGGAGATATCTACTAATGAATTAGATAATTCCAATTATTCTTACTTTAAGATGATGACAATCATGTTAGACTCAACAAAGAATTTAATTATGGAAACATTAGATCTTGTTTGTTTGTTTTTTCCTGCAAGAAGTCTTCAAATAGTTAATTAGAAAGAATGTAGACATTTAAAAAAATATTCCCAGTGTCATGAACATAAATTGAGGTTGAAGTTTTCCAGCCAGAGCATAAGATCAAAACAGGAAATAATAAAATCCAATAGTACATTTCCACTCATTGGCCATATTGACAGTGCTAATACAAATGTACAGACTCTCAAGCAACAATGTACAGCTTTCTTCTTACCCATGCTAAGAGATATAAGAGCTCAAGGTCCAAACAATACCAAATGTATAGGCTTCAAAAACATCTAAGTTAGGGCATTCATTAGTTTTAGCTAAAATACCCCGGTACACTTACAAGTGATCACATACAATAATGTAAAGTAAATTTTTTGAAAAATAAACTTTAGTGGGGGTAATTCTGAAAGGGACACTAAAAGAATGGCAGGGTATCAGTCTAAGATATCAGCCAATTTGTTTTAGCTCCCTTCAGGTCCATGGTCTAGGATCTAAAACTAGTTCTCTCTCCCTAAGCTGAGAGCTTCCTAACATGTAAGTAATTGTTATGAAGAAAGAAGACAACAGCAAAATGTGTTTACTCATCTGAACTTCTCTATCAGTTGCCTAGGATTTCAATTGCTTCATGGGATCTTAGGAAAGGAAACATTATATCTTAGAAGATAGAAGTATATTTAATAAATTTCCCAAGTTTCAGTTGTTGCAATAACAGTCTGCTTGCTATTCAGTTGCTAAAGTTTTGGTCTTACTGAAGAGAATAATTGCATAATAGGTTGCTATCATTTTTAGCGTTTTGCATTTTGTTTTTCCCAGTTCTTTATATCATTTTTTTGTTCTTAAAATGTAACATAATTATTTTATTACCTCTATTCTTATTGCTCTCTCAAATCATGCTCCTGGACTCACTTTGGTCTTGTTTTCTATAAAATTTATTCCTCCTTTTCATTAATTGTTGATTGTTTTTTGTGTGTATGTTCTTAAATAGCATCTGTTAAGTCCATAAATATTAGGTTTTTTATGCTATCATGGCTGACCACCTTAGACCTAGATCTACAGACCACTGTACCTTCCTTTACAAAGATTTGTGTTTCACACTAAGTTTGATATTACAGTTGATAATTATAAATGTTGCTACCTTAATTCTGTGTGTGGTACATTTAGGAAACAGCCCCATATGTACATGCCCTGAGCTTATTTTTGAGAAAGAATCATTGAACGCATGTACCCTGGACAGCATACATTTCCTGGGCAGCCTATAGCATGGATCACTGCAAGAGCTTTGTGGATAGTGCCACGTAATAAAAGGCAGTTGTTGGAAGTAATGATGCAGGTGACATGATATCATGAGGCTGCCAATCAAATGTCCACACATTGTGTGGCACAACAATGATTATTAATGAATATGGGGATGAGTGAAAGAGACATGGACAACAGTGCTGCATCACAACACTATGGTCATTTCTTGGCTTTCTCCCTCTTCATTCACATGAAGTTTGGGGAAAGGTATTATTTTTCTACCTGTCTGGTTGGAAATGTGCCTCTCTGGACAAAACACACAAGAAAAACAGCAGACAGATCTTTCTTCTTCTATAAGTTTCCAGAAACCCGGACCACAGCTCTGTGTACATATAGATTGAGGAGTCTGAGGAAAGCACAGAAAAACTCATCATAATTTTGCACATCCACTGCAGGGTGAATATTTTTAAGCTAAACAATTTAAACTTCACTTAGACTACGAGAGCTATATGAAATTATGTGAGACTTTGAAGACTCCATATGGAGTGTAAAGTGTAGAGTGTAGAGTTGAAGTTAGCACACTTTAAGATACTAAACTAAAAGTTCAAAGTTTTTTTTATGTTGAGTATGTGACTAACTTCTGCTAGCTTTGTGAAATGTCTTTAACAACTGAATGTTTGCTCCTAGGATAAACCAACCCAGAATTCCTTCCTCGTATGAACTGTGGAGCAACTGAAGTCAGACAGAAACCAAGCCACTGTTGCTTATACTTTTCTATCTTTACCTTCCCCAGCGTGTAGTCCAACTATTCACTCTGATTCCCTTTAAATGAAAGAGGGTTTGGCCATTGGTCACAGCTTCTCCTGACTACATCACATGTAGATTTTCCTATGACGTTCACTCTTGACTTCCCATGCTCAGTAAAGTGCCATGCTTTTTCTTTCAAATGTTAGTGATGTCATCATTTATGATTTTCCTCAATTAGCTCCTTAGTTAATAGCTCCTTAGTTAATAACTTAAACCACACTACTTCTAACACAATTTCAGTTTGTTAATAATTTAAGAAATTTGTGTAGGCAAGGAAATTTTCTAACCTTCCCTTAGACATGCCACTTACTATAGTTAGGTTCAGTTTCTGTCTTATAAATATCTACATATTAACACATATATGGTGCTGGTGAACTGCTCAGCAATTAAGAGTGTATACCTCTCTCACAGAGAAACCTGAGTTCATCTCCCAATACTCAAATCAGGAAGATGGTTTGTATAAAAATCCATGATTTATTTCTGTGCTTGCCACATAAGCCTAAGAGCTTGAACTTGATCATGCTGAAGGGAAGTATAGAAAAGCCAGGTGCAGAACTGGATGCCTGTAGTCCCAATATGGTGGTCTTGGGAAAAGGAGAATGCCTGGGCATGCTGTTCAGTGAGTACAGTTAAATCAGAATGCTTGGGGTTCAGAGAGAGAGAGAGTTCATGTTTATAATAAAATAGAAACAACTGAGGAAGGTAGTCAGTGCTGACTGTGGACTCAATAGAAACTTACACTCACAGGCATGAGCATTCACAAAATAACACAACTAAGAAGTTAGAATCTATAAATTAATTTAAAAGTCAAAGTAACATCACACAATGAATTATCATAACTCTTTTCAGATATTTGATGATATATGAAATGTTGATATTCAACCAGACCTTGTTGAAGTTGCTTGGCCATTTGATCAGAACTTCATTGATGAACAAGCCTTGATCTTGTGGACTCTTGGAGACAAACTCTCCTACTTTAACTAGAAGTGAATATCCCAAAAAGTTTTGTATATCATACTTTTCCACACGATTCTTGTTCTCATCCAAGCATATTTGATCTCCAGCAGCATTTTTAAACTGGACTTTCCTCAGAAATGGATGAAGCTGCAGAGAGACATATTTTGGGTATGAGCGGTGAATGCAAGTTTCTCACTGGATGCCCCTAAGAGAAACCCTCTTTCTCTCCCCCTACTCTGGCTTTCTTGGTAGAGTCTTCATTTGAGAAATTGTCTCCCCAGTTGTTCCAGTGTAATGGACTTTTCTCCCCATGAAGTTCAGGTAGGAGTAGCCGAACCTAAATATAAATTTTATCCAAGAGGTAGGAAATCTCACAGTGTGTAGCATGTTCTTATTGGGAACAAGGCTTTTTGTCTTTCCACAACTTAAGAAAAATGTCTATAACTAGAAAATATAGATGTTCTCGGGGTAAAACTGGAGTAAAAATGTAAGCAACACTATGTCTGTGGCTTTATAGGTGATAAGCTATTTCCCTTCCTTATGGCACACACTGAATATATGTGTGTATGTTTAGTTCTGTAGATAGGTACACATGTATATATAGAGAGTTTCTTGGCAGGATAAAATTAGGAATTTATACAAAGCACAAACATCATGAGAAATGTACAGTAATTATGCAGAAACTGTGGGTGTCATTTGTATTTCAGGAAACTATAAAGACTCCTACTGACACCCTCCATCTTTTCTTAATTTTGGGGAGGTCACATCATTTGCTTTACAACTTTTACATGAACAATATTGAAGACAAAATTAATATCCAAATGTTTCTGTGCAATAACCTGATTTTAAAAAAATAATTATTTTTAGATTAATTTATTTTCATTTTGTATATGAGTTTCCTTCCTGCATGCATGTGTGTGCATTGAACATGTGCCTTATGCCATTGAAGACATGGAGAGGGTTCTAGATCTCATCAAAGTAGTGTTAAATATAGTTGTAAGCTGCTATGTAGCTACTGGGAACTGAGCCTGGATCTTCTCAAGAGCTTCAAGTACATCTATCTACAGATCCATCTAATCTCTTACTTGAAATAAAAAGTCCTCATGATTTTGCATCAAGACCGCTTCTTGTGAGCGATTTGGGGTGTCACCTTTCTTGAGTGGGACCATGAAGGTTCACGCTCTGCAGGTCTTTCAATACTAGGAAAGCATTTGTTGAAACATGAACAAATTTAATGTCTTGAAATCAAAGCTGCAAATCCCCTAACCATGCACAATAATTACAGAGAGATACACACCCACTGTGAAAAATACACTTTTTAGTTTGATGCTGTGGGAGTATACAGTAGGTGACAATTAGTGTTCAGCAGGTTGACCCATCAGACACATGATCCCTAGTGGGGAGCCCCATATGGAAAGGCCTTGGGATCACTGATTGTGGAAATCACTTGCTACTGTCTGTAATTTCTCCCATGAGTCACTTCATTTCTTAGGTAATAACTTTATTCCCTAATAACAGCCATGGGTATATTAACACTGCTAGTACATTTATGTCATGAAAATATTACATCTACTGGGCACAAATATAGTTGTGGATAGACAGGAAGATGATTCTTATGCTGTATAATTTACTGGATAGAAAAAATACTAGTATATTTTACATTACTCAGACTAGGATTCTCATTTATAAAGAGAGCCTTTTACACAGACACATGGTTTTGACTTCAAAACAGGCTGGTTGTCCCTAGAGACAAACACATGGAGTCATTTTCTCAGGTGCGGTCTTACTGACTCAGGACAGAGATAAAGACAAATTTAGTCTCCATGTACTTGCTAGCAACCACTCAAGGTCCAGCTAATTAATTGTTATTCGTCTTGGTTTCCAAAGTCATTTTCTATATGGGAAAGAGCTACCTGCTTAGGTCAATGAGACATTCCTAGCCTGAGAAAAACTACATGACTTAACATGTGCTATGAATATGGGTTGGGTCCTGAAAATAACCTATACTTGTGAAGGAAGCAGGAGGCAGGGGAAAGAATGAAGCAGAGGGCAGAGACAGCAGAGACAACAGTCAGGAGTGTCAATGCAGAAGAAGAAAGATAGCAGCAATAGAGGGCCATAGAGAGAAAAGGAGAGAGGAAAGAAACAGATGAATAGAGCATTGGGAGGAGTGACAGATTTTTTCAGAGGGATATTTTTAAAAGATGAAGAAAAGAGCAAGTTACCTTCAGAAACATGTTTTCCTTATTTCCTCCCTGAGACAAAAAAAAAAAAAAAAAAAAAAAAAAAAAAAAGTCTAGTAAACCTCAGATAAGAATATTTTCTAGCTACCCTCCACGAATTTTCATATTTACCAGGATGCTGACTGAGGGCTGGACCCTTGAAGTAAGCAATGATTTGCCTTATTCTTTTAATTATAATATGAAAATGAGTTGCGTTAGAGTACAGTAAAATACCCACTAATAATACAAGTTCCCAGTGCCTACTCTCCTGAGGTAGGCTTACCTGCCAAGGTAGAAGACTGTCCTGGTTTGTATCTTTGTGAGATGATATTTCTGTTTTTCTCAAAAGCATTTCATGGAGGGCATGGGCCACTGAATACATTGCATTCCATATGGAAACGCTGGACTCAGAAGTGATCATTAAATGTTTTCCTGGATTAGTCTTCAGGGATGTATTCAGTGGGCATACTTTATTATTTCCACACAGCAAAGGAGGAGGAGAACAGTGAAAATTTTCCAGCCAGAATTTATGGAAGAAAAGATCTCCTGGATACTGGGAGGGTGTAAGTGCCTCAAAAAAGAGCTTGAAGCCAGGGATATTTGTATTCCTTGAAAATGAGAAGCTTCCTTCAAAAAAAGACATCAAATAATTCGACTCATAAAATACAGTCTCTAAGAAAACAAAGTGGGGCTTTGCCATGATCCACACCTTCTTTCTCTTTGACATAATTCCATTTATGATGCAGAAAAGCAGTACATCATCTATATCCCCATAGAATACATACACATTTACTTTTGTATGTTGGTTCAAATTCATCAAATGATCCCAAGTTATTAACTGTAGTTTCCAATTAGTTGGGATTTTTTCCATAAAAGCCACACAGATATCTACTGATACAATCTCTGCTTTCAGCTCAGAGAGGAATTCCATTCCTTTCAGATCTTCAGCCACAACGAGCCCTACCCATTTCCAGCCAAAGTGTAGCAATAAAGAGATCACCCTTTTGGTCAGAGCTGTGTGTTTAGGAGACATCTGGTACAGGGATGGGAATGTATCTTTGTCACTTAGCACAGAATCAAACATTCCATATGTGACCTGAAGAAGCAAAGAAAAAAAAAAAAAAAAAAAAGGTAATTTTTGAGTTTCTAGGTTATAAGGGCTAAGAGAGCAGCTCCAGCCCCTACCCAGGGTTCCAAATATGAAATGCTTCTCAGGATTGAGGGAGGTGGTCAAATATTTCTATATAACTTCACACAAACTCTGAGGTCAGCCTCTTTATTGTTCTCCCATGCTGAATACATTTCCAGTTTACATACACTTACAATCAGCAGTTCCCTGGCTCCAGGTCGGTGCAAGGCTAGAGTTTTTCAGGGTCATAGAAACAGATAAACAAAGAGATAACTCTCAGTCTTTCTTTATGGCTCAGTGTGGGAGTGGTTTAAGCTTCCATGAACTTCTTAAAGGAAAAAAGAAGTCAATTAAGGGAAAAAGAGTAAGTAATTAAGGAAATTTAGTAGGGGAATATGCGTGTTTCACTATTTTCTTAAATGTGACTAGGTAAATAAGCTAAAAGTTATAATCAGTGAAAATCTGGAAAGAGGCAATTATCATCTTTTTCTCAGCATGCCACTTTTCTCCAGCCAATGGAGGGAGTGTTGGGTAACTGGGCAACATATGTAAACAGGAAGCATGAGACCTTTGGTTCCTGTTAGCACTTTCCCAAGATAATAGCCAGCTGAAAGGAGCCTTTTGGCTCCAAGGATTACATCCTATACTATCCCTTAGGATAAATACAAGCAGTCACTTCTTGCTTCAACAGACTGAGTGAAAATAAGTACAAAGAGTTAAGAATTGGCTTTAAGTTTACTTCAAGGTTAGCTTAGGAGCGCAAGTCCCTATCTTCTGCCAGAGTGAATTCAGGACTCTCTTGTTCTCTATCTCTCTGAGAGATATGGCTGAACAACTTCTGACATTTTGTAATTCTTGTCCTTGGATGTCTGTGAATGTCTCAATAGAGGTGTCTTTGCCTGGACACTAACACTAGCCAACACTCTGCAAAAGAAAATAAACTGCAGGGGGCAGATTTCCAAGTTTATACAAAGATCTAGTTGAGATAGTAAGGATATTGACTGTGATTACCTTCTTCCTAGAATTACCCTTTGCTGCAGGAAGTCATCCAATACACCAATTCTTAGGGGAAATTGTGCCCAGTAAACAAATAACATATTGTAGTGCTGTGGGAAACATACTCAAGCTATAATGTGTGGGAATGAGCTCTTCACACAAGATATGTGCAATGAGGAGAGCCAACACATTCAGAAGGCAGGATTCCTTATTGTCTTGCAGATAAAGTTAATGAGATGTGCATCTCTGATGACAATATCCTTCATCACCTTGCTAAATAAGGTCTATCACCATGAGATATTCATCTGTGATGGGTTGAACTGTAAAGTTTGTGCTGACCTCTCACTGCATAATTCTGTGGTTTGTAGAAATAAATTTTTGGGATTGGGCCACAGTGTGGGCCTGACAACCCCTCCACCTCCATGGAAGTTCATGGGACTGCTCTGAGCACACTGGGCCTGCCTATCCAGAGACCTACAAGGCTACCTTAAATGACCTTCCCTGATAATGAGATAGATAACTAACTTGTGTGCCATCATAGAGCCCTCGTCTAGTAGCTGATCGAAACAGAAGCAGACAGCCACAGCTAAACAGTGAGCTGAACTCCTGGAATCCAGTTGCAAAGAGGAAGGAGTGATAAGAAAATGGGTCAAGGCCAAGCTACAGAAACCCACAAAGACAGCCGACCTGAACAAGGGGGAGCTCATGAACCCCAGACTGATAGCTGGGAAACCAGCATAATACCAACACAGATGCCCTGAACGTGGGTTTCAGTTAGTAGTCCTGGGCAGACTAAAAGACCTCTGACAGTGGAACCAGGATGTATCCCAGGTGCATGAAGGGACTTTGGGAGCACATTCCCCATGGAGAGATACTCCCTTAACCTAGAGGCGGGGGGGGGGGGGTCCAGCCCCTACTTCAAATGACTTGACAGATTTTGATGATCCCTCCTGGAAGGCATCACCCTCCATGTGCAGTGGGAGTGAGGAATGGGATGAGAGGGGGGGTTGGGGAGTATGTGAGGGAGGGAGGGAGAAGGAACTGGGATTGATATGTAAAATGAGAAAAAATAATAAAAAAAGAAAAGAAAAGAAATAGGTATTTGGAGTCATCATCTTAGAGAGAAAGGAAGTTCATTATTCACTTCAGAGAATCAGGGAACTGAATACTGGTGAGGAGAATGTCTTCTGTGAGATGAGCTTCTTTTCTCATCATATGATAGAATATGGGTTTTGCCAATACTATGGGCTACAAAGTTATTAAGAGATCTGAAGAGCTAAAAAGTGACCAATATTCTGTTAATGATACAATGGATATGTAAACTAAGAAAAATAAATAGATAAATAAGAATACAATGGAAATATGCTACAGACTTCTCTTGTGCCAATAACAATGGAACAGAGCATCAGGTGTAGAGAACTACAGAAAACATTACCAAGTGCTTTACTCTGACCATATGACATCATATTTCCTAGCTTTAGGAATATAGTACCACATTTGTTCTTAGATTTAGATACTGTGATTAGAAAAGAGCAAGGCATGAAGATCTGGGGGAACATCACTAAGTACAGTTGCCTCATCCCTCCCTAATGATAGTTTTGATGAAGTCATCACCCAGCATCTAGTGTATAATGCGAGTCTGTGAGAAAGACTGAAATTATTGTGTATATCATGATTTCTCACATTAGGATGCAAAACATATAAGAATTGTTTTAGTGGGTGAAAATAATCAGTGTTACACTGCCTGTTTTTCTAATCTTGATTAATTCCTAAGCATGGGGCTTACCTAATGCTTTGTTTGTAGTGATGCATGAAGATGCTTGTTTTGCCTCAGTAGTATCTTGTAAGACCTAACTGTGTGGTATCTCTAAGTGGATGTTCTCTGTGAGTACTATTCGGAGATCTGGTTTCCTGAAAGATCATAAATTCCTAGCATCATTTTTAGAAGTGATGGCCTTGAGGATTGTTCCACAATTACTTACATGTCTGGACTCTGTCTTCCTCTATCTGTCCATCATTGACCACTGGATGAACTATGAGATGCTTAAACCCTTGAGCAGTTAGTTATATGACTAGTGAGCAACACTCATCTAGGAAGCACCCTTGTATATCATGCTAATGACTGAAGATAGAATCATGAATACTAGTAAGTGATCTTAGGAATCCAAGTATTTACTGCTCCTATTTTCACACAATCATTCCAATTTTGATCCTAGCAGTATATAGGTATTTCATTCACTTCTACTTTAAATCACAGGCAATAAACATACTATTTTGTTTTCGTTTGTTCAAGTATCCTACATGACTGTGTATATCAAAATTTTACTAACTTACTTGTGGAATTTTGTAAAGCTCCAAAAGTGTTCCTATTGCAGCAGAAAATTCAGGCCTGATTCCTGCAATGATTCCAAGAGCTTTATGTTGAGTTCTGCATTTGTAGTTAGGAATAAACTCACTGCTTCCAGACAGCCACATCAGAGGGCCTTCAAAGGTTTTGCGGTGAAAGTTAAGGGCATTGTAAACGTGGAATCCCAAGGTCACATTGGGAAGCAGATTGGCATCCTTATTGATCTCCTCAATGGCAAAATATAAAGTCAGCAAATATTGATAGTTTGTCCAACTCTCTCTAAACAGGGGTGGGGGGGAATGATGAGCATAGTCAGGCCATTATTGTCAAGAACTCCTAGCAAATTCAGGATATTAGAGAATTTTAAGCCTTGACTTCTTTACTGACATATAAGACTAGTTTTAATGAGCTCTTAACAGTTCAAGAACATCAGGGAATGGCTCACAAAGTCTCAGAAATTGACTTGTACTTTAGGAGTTGGTTTCTGAAAGTACATAGTATGGATTGGAGTTTCAGGTGTCTGTGTGCTGTGGTTGCTGAGTACGTGGTGCTTATGGTGTTCTATTAATAGAAGCCTCAGGATAAGGAAGAGTCACTAATGTTTTCTCTAGGAATGTGAATAAGAGCTTTATAAACTTATATTTTGTAATGAAATAATTTATACTCATATTTTAATTGTATAATAGATTTGTTTGCATACTATCTAGTGTTAATATTTTTCTTTGGTAAATGGATAAATGGCTAATCAGTTAGGAATTCTGGTTCTTTTTCAAAACCATGGGGTCACCCTTCATCCTGCTAGGCCCAATGCTCAGGGTGAGTGTTGGTGCAGAGTGACAGTCTAACACCCTCCACTCCTCCTTGGACTTCCATGATCCACTCTGAACATACTGGACCCACCTATCCAAACTGGACCATCTTGAGCCTGCCTTCACCGGACCTTTGGGCCCAATCACTTGCACTAAGCCAAAGATGACTCTGGGACCAGTCCAGGCTGATTCCCCCCACATCCTTCCCTGGGAACTCCCTGGGTTACCTCTGCATCTTGCTCCACCCTATAACCTTGCCCTGGATGGTAAGGTCCTGGTACAATGGTCCATACACCATCCAGAGCCTGACTTACACTCACCTTTTCTCTTGCTGGGCCCTCCTTCACCTCCAGGGAACTTCCTAGGTCTGCTCTGAGCACACTGGACCTGCCTATCCACTTGGGCCACCTTGTGGACACACTCACCTGACCTTTGGACCCCATCACCTGCCCTCTGCTAGAGGAGAGACCTCCAAGACAGCTTGGATCATCCAGGGTTACAGACATAGAACTCCAGACCCACCTACACCCACTGGGAGAACAGGGTAGAGAGAGAGAGACTCCACCTGTATCCACTAGAAGAAACAATGGGAAGACAGCAATACAAGAAAACACCCAATGATAGAAAGACCAGTATGACACCACCGGAATCTAGAGACTCTACACCAACTAGACCAGAACACACAAAAGCAGATGAAACAAAAGAGAACAACTTAAAAATTAACTTCATAAAAATGAGAAAGGCCCTCAAAGAGGATATAAGAAAATCCCTTAAAGAAATGGAAGAAAAAGCAAACAGAAAATTAAAAGAAATAGAGGAAAAGACCAAGCAAAACAGTGCAAGAAATAAACAAATCTCTTAAAAATAGTAAGGAAAGCCAAGGAAATACAATCAAACAGATAAAGGAAACAACTCAAACAGTTCAAGACCTGAAAACTGAAACAGGCACAATAAAGAAAGCGCAAACTGAGGGTGTGCTGGAAATAGAAAAACTGGGTAAATGATCAGGAACTACAAATGCAAGCATAAACAAGAGATTGAGGAGAGAATTGCAGGTGCTGAAGATAAACTAGAGGAAATAGATTAATTGACCAAAGAAAACCTGAAACCCAACATATCCTTAACACAAAACATCCAAAAAATGTGTGACACCGAGAAAAGGCCAAACCTGAGAATAAAAGACATAGAAGAAGGCAAAGAAGCTCAGCTCAAAGGGGCAGAAATCATATTCAACAAATACATTGAAGAAAACTTTCTAATTTTAAGGGAGACATGGCTATGCAAGTATAAGAAGCATACTGAACAAGAAATAGACTGGACCAATGAAAAAAGACCCCTCACTACATAATAATCAAAACACCTAACATACAGAGTAAAGAAAGAATATTAAGAGCAGCAAGGAAAAAGGACAGGTAACATATAAAGGCAGACCTATCAAAATTATCCCTGATTTCCCCATGAAAACTCTCAAGGCCAGAAGGTCCTGGATAGACGATCTACAATTACTAAGAGTCCACAGATGCCAGCCCAGGCTATTATACACAGCAAAACTCTCAATTACTATAGATAGAAAAAAGAAGATATTCAATGACAAAGCCAGATTTTCACAATACATATCAAAAAATCCAGCCCTATAGAAAGAAGGAAAGGAAATGCCAACCCAAGGAAGTTGACTACATCCACAAAGACAGAGGCAATAGATAGTCCCACTTTATCAGAACCCAAAAGTAAAAGCCGGGAAAGTATACTAACAATACCACCACCAACAACAAATCTAAAACAAACAAGAATTAACAATCAATGGTCCTTAAGTTCCCTCAATATTGTTGGTCTTAACTCAGCTACAAAAAGACACAGGATAACAGAATGGATATGAAGACAGAATCCATCCTTTTGCTGCATACAAGAAATGTATCTAAGCTTTAATGACAGACACTACCTCAGGGTAAAGGGTTGGGAAAAAATCTTCTAATCAAATGGACCCAAGAAACAAGCAGTTGTAGCTATACTAATATCTAACAAGTTATACTTCAAACCAAAATCAATCATAAAAGATGAATAAGGTCATTTCATATTCATTACAGGAAAAATCCATCAGTACAAAGTGTCAATTCTGAACATCTATGCCCCAAATACAAAGGCACCCACATTTGAAAAAGAATTGCTACTAAAACAAAAAGCTCACATAAAACCTCACACACTCATAGTGGGAGACTTCCACACCCCACTCTTACCACTAGACAGGAACACCATGCAGAAACTTAACAAAGAACCAAAGAAATGAAGAAGATATGTCCCAATACGGTTTAACAGACAACTATAGAATATTCCATCCAAACAAAAAAGAATATACATTCTTCTCAGCTTCACATGGAACCTTCTCTAAAATCGACCACATACTAAACAACATAACAAACATCAACAGATACAAAAAGATTCAGAATAGCCCCCTGTATCTTATCAGACCAACATGCTTTAAAGTTGGAATTCAACAACACAAATTACAGAAATCCTACAAACTCATGGAACTGAACAATGGACAATTGCACATATCCTGGGTCAAAAAAAAAAAAAAAAGAAGGAAGGAAAGAAAGGAAGGAAGAATGGATGGAAGGAAGGAAGGAAGAAAGAAAGAAGTCTGTACTATGTCTGTATGTCTGGTTGGACATGAAAATCTAAGACAGTGAGGAGAACAAAACACAATAGCATAGAAAAAGACACTGTGTGGTTTAAAGTATATGAAAAGCAATCTTTTCCCCATAGGGATTTCCGCTGCTACTCTACTCCCTTTCTTATATTCCCAAAACTTTAGTGAATTGCAAAATTTATGTTAAGATTTGTAAGACTATTACCTAAAGTTTCTGTAGCTGTGGATTTGTAAATTCATTGGATACAGTTTAAAAACAAAAAGTCATGTTGAATTCTTTTAACAAAATGACTTGACAAGTTTTAAAAAACTACAACATGCTTATGTGTAACTTGGAGTCAACACTTATTTAGAAAAATAGATATGGCACAGCATACTGTACATGTTACTTGGATTTGATTCTTCTTCTTGGAAGATAAAACTACAGCAAATGTTTGATGAAAGTTTATAATTTCTAAGGGTCTAAGAGTCTATTCAGGATAACAGAAACTGTTTTAGAGTCACATATCTGATCAGTTATGTCATTGCTAACTGTGTTCAACACTAGGCATCTAGAAAATGTAGATAAAGAAGAACATGTGCTTAATGATTAAGATACATTTGTTAAATAAAACATATAAATTCCTAAGTCTATCCAAGCCACCACAAACTGACATGAAAATAGACTTATACATTTTTTTTGTCTTTGCTAACTATGTTAATCTTGAGGTATTTTAATAAACTAAGTAATATAAGAAGCAGATATTCTGTAAAATACACTATTATTGATCACAAACTTAATGTTCCCAAACTTGATCAGGACTGTATTTTTATGTATTGTTTTATTTTGATATTAAAGGATTTTCAATTAAACCTTTAATTCAAAATTTCAAAGATCAAAGTTAACATGAATACCTTTGTAAAATTCTAATCTTATAAAAACTACTAACTTGTAAGCAGTAGAAATTAAGTCATGCAAGTTAATGGTCAGTAACTTTATCAATGGTCAGATTCTTTCATGTGCTCAGATGTATATTTTTGACCATGGTGAATACAAATGTAATTCATTTACAGTGAGACAAGATTTAGCATTTTATATATGTCATCAAGGACAAGTCTGAAGCAAGTCACTAAAAATAAGAAAAGGTTTTTTTCCAAATAAGGTATAGTTAATAAATTATGTAATATCCCTCAGAGAGATCTGCCCATATGGAACTTAAGGAACTTAATAAAAAGGCTTCCCTTGGTGGACAAAAATACAAGCTACTGGAATCAGCAGTTGAGGCTATATACAAATAAGATGGGAGAAACAAACTCCACCTATATCTTAAATCAACTGTGTTCTTGCTGACCACTGTTCCCAGAACTGGCATAGGCTTCACACAACAATAGGTCCCTACCAAAGCTTTGGACACTGTTGGGTTGAATGCCCTGTTCTGCCTGGACGAGATAGGTCAGTTTTCCATGTTCCTCTTGCACAGAGACATGGCTCAGGTCTCATGATTCCAGTGGTTGCTGGCTGATGCTGCCCTGTCTAATGGTGTCTTATGTGACATCCAAGACACACAACCTGTTCTCCTAATAGATATACAGATCACCACAGAAGATCACAGACTGGCTTCCCTGGTTTCAGGTAAATCTTGGTCAATACAGATGCAATTTGAATTATGTTTCCTAATGAGATTTGTCCTTCTCAGGTCTCTTATAGTGTTGATAGCAAGTTGTAGCAGTATAAGTTTAGCAGGAACAAGGATACTTACTCAGCTCCTACCAACAAGGCTGCAACTGAATCATCTGTCCCTATCTTATGTGAAAATTGTTTTTTCTAAGTTAATAAGCAATGTGCTGAGGAAAGCAGACCCACAGACAGGGTTAATCACTGACAAGCTTCACACTGAAAAAGATAATCTCATGAAATTGACTTAAATGAAAATCAAACTGAAGCAATCATGTTTTGAATTATTGATCCCATCAAGCAAACATCTATGTCTCCTGGTTAAAGATCAGACAGAAAAAAATATTTAAAATTGACATGAGTTTTGAGGTTCTAGGGAAGTGGTATAAGGTCAGTAAATGAAAGCTGCAAAGGTATATTTAAGTTATTTAAGTTACTTTAAATGAGTCTTACAATTTGAAAAGTTCATATTTTATATTATTAATCAGCTGTGTTCTTATAAGCTATTGATCCTGCCTTGGTAAAGTACTGCCTACTATTTTCATAGTCAAAGGGAAAAATAGTAAACTTCCTTTCATTATTTTCTAAATATAAATTTTAAATAGCTACTATTGTTCTGAATATAATGTGATATATAAAATCTGGACAAGGGACCAGAAAAAAGGTGTTCACGTTTGTATTCTCTTTTGGGTCTCCAGGTTTTTACAATGGTGCTAAAGCATGAGTCTACCAACTATAGATACTGTTTAAATGTTTTTTCTACAATGAGGATTTCAGTGCAGATTGCAGATACTCGGTCATGATAATATATCTAGAACTTTTATTACTATCTGCAACTTAAAAACATTAATGCAGAATTCAAGTATCCACCTATGACGAGATTTGTATCCACCTATGATGGATTAGACAGATTCCAGACAAGTGCTGTTGTTGGTTAACACTTCAAGCTTTCCTGCCTACTGCCTATCCTTGAGGATGAGTTCGCTCCTTCTCCTGGTCTTTGGATTTCTTCCACCTCCTGCTGTAGTGAACTAGTGTACTACAGTCTTTTATCCTTTGAAAGCACTCCTAAGAATATTTTAAGAGGCAAAGAAATCAGGAATATTGAAACTTTTTCTTTGCATACTCCTTAACACATCTGCCAGGACTATAGGCAGTGAATGTGTTTAACCTTAGAGAAGATTTTTCTCAGTAGAAGATCATCCTAATCTAGAATTAATATTCAAATGAACAGTGGCACAGAGGATAACAATAGAAACAAGCAACAGAAAATATAAGAAACAATGCAAAATAACTTATTCATATCATAATTAACCAACAAATGAATTCTAATATTCTCCCAGAGACCCTGTGCCATATGAGTAATTCAAAAAGTAAAGACGAATGACCTAAAAGCAGATAGAACAAACAAATGAATTCAACAAGACATTGAGACAAGATGCAATGCTGTATGGGAAAAAAAAGGCTGAGGGACATGAAAGGAACAATATATATATATATCAAAGACTCATTATCAAGAAAGACAAATCCTAAAGAGAAATTAAAATTCTTGGGGAGGGGAAGAACAGGTAAAATTGTAAATGGAAAACCAAAACCACCAATAAAAGTACAGTGGAATGTGACCCAAACACCACTGACTAAAGAGAAGATAAAATAGCAGGTGTGGTGGATGTGATTTTCAGAACGATGGAGTAAAACATCAATAAAAACTAAATAAGTAATAAACATGTACACAGTGTCTAAACTCTAAGAGCCTTTAAAAAGATTAATTCAGAACACATGGGGTAGAAGATGCTAAGATACATTCTAAAGCCATGGGGATTTATTGAAACTTGATGTCTGTGAAAAGTAACATGCATTCAAACACGAGACAGTTACATTGCCTATTGAAAAAGTTGGACCTTTCTTTCCCATATTAGAGTCAATAGGTGCCTCATAGAATGGTCAGACACACAGCTGGTATTTTACCTTTGATCTCTACTTGACTAGAAAAATAAAGAGGAAAACAAATGTTTGTAGATGCACAATGAAGGAAGAAAATTTGCAATGATTTTCACATTTCTGTACATACAGTTCATTATTCTCGAAGGAATTACATGCACACAGATGAACATGCACTGTCATGTAGCCAGAACAACTTCATCACAGTCACACAAGTACTTACTGCATGAGATCGAGACTTAGATTCAGTTTTGTGTCAAATGGCATCTGGAATTTCTGTTGTACTTCTAGTTTAAAGTAAATGGGGATAAATGCGCCTAGGATTATATCAGCTTTCATGTAGGTAATGGGCTTCCCATTCTCAAAACAAGTATAATGGGTCATTTTTCCTAATGTAAAGAAATACTGCAGGAGTAGGAAGAGACAAAGCAAAAGGAGGAACATGACAGGATCTGAACTACACACAGACTATGCCCTGCAACTATGCTGAGCCAAGGAGATTATTGGCTTAGGTCATGGAACAGGCTCAGACTGGAGATACAGCTGGTTCCTATATCGTATCAGGCTTTCAGGCTGCACATAGGTTGCAGTTCTCAAGCCAGACACGGGCACAGACAGAAGCACAGTTCAGACAAGTGAGGGTAAGACAGTGCTGAGATTCTCATTTAACAGTAACTTGAGTGACCCTGAATGTGTCGACTTTTCTTGCTTCTATTTCCCTCTCATACATGTCCTCTGGGGATCCCATAGACCTGGGATTCTGCACCTGCATCCTGTATGCTGGTGAAAACATGTTTGTGTCTTTCCTTCTTTCCCACCTCTATGATTTCATCATGGTCCACAGTGACTTTGGAGAGGATGATAGCCAGAGACAGAGTTGTAGGTCAGCAACCCAGCTGGTTTGTTTTGGATTGATGTTTGGGGAGACACATAGAGGAAGTATTAACAAGTGAAAAAAAAAAAAGCCATAGGTGACCTAACAAAGCACACACTTTCAATATTCCATAAAAAGCATTCCTAGAGTTTGAAGCAGTGTTGTGAGGTTCTACTGTCTGTCATTCACAAGCACACTGACCATCTTTTAATCCTCACTCTGGCTTTGCTCTCACCATTTGTAGGAATAATTATGCAGATGTAGAAAGTAGTAAGTGTGTTCCAGAGAAATACAGAATATCACTTCCCACCTCACTCAATCACAGCACTAAGGTTCCCAAGAGGAATGTTTTCTGCCATTTGTGCAATCTGTTTACAGCCCTCCCTGCCTACATTTTGTAACAAATCACAACTAAATAGAATAATACTTCATCTCTACATTTCTTCTATTCTTTAATACTATTTATCAGAATTAATCATGATAATATTTCCTTCTTTTGTTATGTATTACTGATAAATATAATATAAAATAAATCAAATTTTTGTATATATATGTAGATACATAAATAAACACACACAGACCACACACACACACACACACACACACACACACACACACACACACACAGAGAGTTACATATTTACCCTGAAGAGTAGTTTGTTTCCCTAATTATTCTCTTTTGGAAAAACCTAATTTTTCATTTGAATGTGGTTATCCATTTGAGATAGGGTTAGTAATGGAGGAAGGTGTCCAATTATCATTTCACCTGAGGAATCCTATCTGACACAGAACTTTTTTGGCCTCGTGCATGCTGTCTGAGTCTCTGCATGTTTTTAAGGACTTTGTTCTTGGGGTACTCATGCACTCTGAATCTTAATGTCTTCTGGCTCAATTAATCTGAACATGGAGTTGAAATTTGATGGAGATACCTTATTTAAAGTGAGTGTTCCAAAGTCTTTCAGTGTTGGTGTATTGTCTCTGTGGGTCTCTGTGTTTTTTCCTCCTGCTGTAGAAGGAAGATTCTTTGATGATGGCTGAGGTAGGTACTGGTCTATGAATATACCAGAATGTGACTACAGGTCATTTTCTTGCTAAATTCTTTAGCAGAACACCAGTATTTCGATTGTTTCCTGGATTCCTAGGCTACCTACTTTCATATTCTTAGTCACCAAAGCAGATATGTGTTCAATCTTGTGGAGTAGGACTTAGGCCTTAAGGGTATTGGCTGATTACTTCAACAACCATCGCACTAGCAAATCTTGGAGGCAGGACACAACAATTGCTCATAAATTTTGAATTTGGTTGGGTGTATATATTTCTAATTTGGTAGAATGCCGAATACCTTCCTGTATTAAGGCCGGTAGCACATAGTTGTGATGCTTCTATGTAAACACTAGCTTGATTTGTCTATGTTCAATGAGTTGTGTACGAATTTTCTTCAGCAATAGGGTCTTGCAGTCAATTTGTGGAGAGCAATATATAGTTGTGGCAAAAGCCTCTGTTGTTTGGGTGTTCCAACCAGAGTCATTTGGCCAACATCTCAATTTCATGTAACCCATTTCCAGTACTGGAATCTTCATTTGGTGACAGCAGATGTTGAGCTGGGGCTCTCTCATTATATGGTGATTTCATTTTGATTGGCTTCATGTATGTACATATTTTAAGAAGATTCTACTGTATTAGGTTTCCATCGTAACACTCGAATGACCTTTGATTTTAGGTGTCTCTCTGCATAATGCCTTCCTCAGTGCCCTCTTCCCTCCCCACACTAACTTGATTCTCTTTTTCTTACCAACTGTCCATTCATATTTACATATTTTTTTCTTTTCACATGGAGATCTATCTGCCCCCTCCAAGTCCCCAGCCACTTACTCTGTATGTATCCTCTGTGGTACTATGTATTGTCACCTGCTTGTCATTCACTTCAAATTAATACTCACCTATTAGCAAATAAATACCATAGCTGTCTTTTTGGGTCTTGGTTATTTCATATCTGACCAAGAAGGCATAGCTGATTCGTGAGGTACATCATTCCCATCTTGATGAGGAACAGCCACAATGATTTCTATAGTGTGTATACAGGTTTACATTCCTACCAACAATCTAAGTATTTCCCCCTTATTCTGTATTCTTGCTGCTATTAAATGAAATTTGCTCTATTGATGTCTTCTTATTTAAAAAAGAAACAATCTTATTTTACATATTAACCCCAGTTCCCTCTCCCATGGCTCCACTGACCCCACCATAACACCCCCCATCTATTCCCCAGGGAGCATGAGGCCTTCCATGAGAGATCACCAAAGTGGTTTATAAATTGGGGGCAAGGCCTAGAGCCCCCTCCGAGTATCTAGGATGAGAGAATATCCCTCTATGGGGGTAATGGGTTCCCAAATCCATTTATGCACTAGGGCTAAAATCTGGTTCCACTGTTAGAGGCCACACAGACTGCCCAGTCCTCCTAACTGACACCCACAATCAGGGATCCTTGTTTGGCCCTATGCTGGTTCATCAACTGTCAGTCTGGGGTCAGTGATCTGCCACATGCTGAGGTCAGTTCTTCTATGTGTTTCCCCCGCATAGCCTTGAGCCTTTGGCTCATCCCTCTTTCCTCTCTAGAACTGGATTCCAGGAGTTTGGCTCTGTGCTTAGCTGTGAATCTCTCCTTTTGTTTCCATCAGCTACTGGATGAAGGCTCTAGGGTTGCATTTAAGGTAATCATCAATCTCATTATTCAGAAAGATTTACACTATTGATTAGATTCTTAGTTGGGGTCATCCTTGTGAATCTCTGAACATTTCCCAAGTGACAATTTCCTCTTTCAACCTGTAATTGCTCCCTCTATTAGGGTATAAATTTTCTAGCTCTATTCCATTTATCCCCCAACTCAATCTTCTTGATACTTTGTTTTCCTCCCTCCTCTCCTCCTCCCGTCTTGTCTTTCTCCCCCCTCCCTCCTTTCTCCCTGTGCTCCCAATTTGTTCAAGTGCTCTTGTCCCTTTCTCCTTCTCTGGGAGTCCATGTATTCATCCTTAGGGCCATCCTAGTTTCTTAGCTTCTCTGAAGGTGTGATTCTAGGCTGGTAATTTTTTGCTCTATGTCTACTATCCATATTTGAGGGAGTATATTGCATAGAAATCCTTTTCCCCAGTAACTTGTCCTTGAACTTAAATTTTGGAGTCAAAAGCATTTTTTAATTTAATTTATTATTTTACATGTCGATCTTTTTAATTGGATTATTTGGTGTTTTTCTGACTTGTTTCTTGAGTTCTTTTTATATTTTGGGGATTAGCCCACTGTCAGACGTGGCATGGTGAAGATCATTTCTGAGTCTGTGGGTTGTCATTTGTTCTTGTTGACTGTGTTCTTTTCCTTATAGAAGCTTCTTAATTTATTAATTGTTGATCTCAGTGTACTACTGGTGTTATGTCAGGAAGCAGTCTCCGGTACCAATTTCTTCCAGGGTACCTCCCACTTTCTCTTCTAAGATGTTCAGTGTGGCTGGATTTAAGTTGAGTGAGATCTTTGATTCATTTGTACTTAAGTTTTGTATATGGTGACAAATATGGATGTGTCTTCAATCCTCTACATTGCAGTATCCAGTTATGCAGGCACCATTTGTCATAAATGCAACCATTTTCCCATTGTATAATTTTAGCTTCTTTGTTGAAAATCATGTGTTTATAGATGAGTGGATCAATATCAGGGTTTTCAATTCTATTCTATTAGTCTACCTGTCCATTTTTTTTTGTGCCAATATCAAGCTGTTTTCATTATATATAGCTCTCTACTAGGGCTTGAAGCCATGGACTGTTATCCCTCTAGAAGTTCCTTTAGTGTACAGGGTTGTTTTGGCTATCCTTGGTCTTTTGTTTTACCATGTAAAGGTGGGTATTTTTCTTTCAAGGTCTGTGAAGACTTGTGCTGGGATTTTGATGGGCATTGAACTGAATCTTTAGATTGCTCTTGACAAGTTTGCCATTTTTACTATGTTGATCCAAGTTATTCAAGTGCATGGGGAAATCTTTCTATTTTCTTGTCCCTTTTAAATCCTTTCTTCATAGACTCAAAGTTCTTGTCATGCAGATCTTTCACTTGTTAGGTTAGAATATCCCAAGATATTTTATGTTGTTTGTGGCTGTTGTAAAGGGTGATGTTTCCTTGATTTCTTTTGCAGCACATTTATGCTGCAAAATGATTTTTGTTTTGCGTTAATCTTGTATCTGGCCATTATGCTGAAGGTGTTTCTGAGCTGTACCACTTCCCTGGTAGAATATTTTGGGCAATATATGTAAATTATCATTTCATCTAAATTAGTAAAAGTTTGACTTCTTACTTTCCAAATTGTTTCCTCTTGACCTCCTTTATTTGCTTTATTGCTCCAGCTTGAACTTCAAGTACAATATTGAAGAGATATTGATTTTTTTTTAGACAATATTTGGGAATTTGGCCATCATTCTTTCCAAACTACTTCCTGCTGCTAAGGGGCGCTGTTTGGGGGATTCGAAGAAGATTCAGAAATCCTGGCTGTAGTCTGTAAGGCTGCTTTGTCCAGCTGTTTTGAATGTAGGATCACCTGGTACTCTGGAGAGAGTTGGCGAGAGAGTTGTTCCTGATTTTAGAGGAACTGCTTTGAGTTTCTCTCCATTTAGTTTATTGTTGGCTATTGGCTTGCTGCATATTGCTTTTATCATGTTTAGTTATGTCCCTGATATCTCTGATCATTCCAAAACATTTACCATGAAGTCGTGTTGCATTTTCAGAAGGCTTTTCCTACATCTAGTGAGATGATCTTTTTTTTTTTTATCAGTTTGTTTATATGGTTGATGACTTTGGTAGACTGGTGTCTAGATATCTGTGACACTAGGTGTTGATTTCTGGATCTGTCTTTGTTTGGTTTGTGGTATTTCATTTCTTGGTTTATATTATCCACTCTGGACCTTAGGAAAGTATGTTGTCTTTGTATTGGCTTGTAAGTGTTTCTAGTCCCCACCAGGTGTGGCCATTGGGGATTCTAGATTGAATGCGGTACTAGGACCTGTGGCTATGAAAATGTTAGAATGGGTGGTTGACAGGTTGTAAGGAAGGAGAAATCAGCAATCACCAGGTATGGCAATTTCCCCTTTGTATGTAGGTATAGTGGAAGAACAGACCCTTAAAGTGGATGCTGCAGGGTGGTACTGAGAGATTGTACTAGAACACAAGGACATGAGGAATCATCTATGCCCAACTTCATTGTGTCTACCAGCTACCAGTGATATTATGAGAGTGACACAAAGAAATGGAAAGGGGCCATCCATCTTTGGCCTACAGGCCAAAAAATGTGTGACTTTTCTGTGCACATACATATCTGTATAGCAGGGATTTAGAAGGACTGTCATGCCTTGTCTTGGCAAAGTTCAGCAGTTACTTTCTTTTGTGACCTGCTTGTCCAATTTGCATGATATGCTGACTGCAGCTAAGCCAAGGACATGTTCTGACACAAATAGCTAGTTTTTGACACAAAGAAAACAAATTCCTATGGAGATTCTATGATATATGTCATCCATCATCCTTTTGTTTGTTTGTGTGTTTTTTGTCATAAATTGGTGATGCCAGTAGCACTGTCATGAAAAGTCTTATGTTATTAAAACATTTTAAATGTCATATTCTGTAGATCTTTGAAGTGTTTAAATATCAGCTATATATCTAAAATATATCTCTTATGTTTTGTAAGTTGGATTGTTGTTGTAGATATCTATTAGCTGCATTTCTTTAGTATTCTAAATAGATTCCAAGGACTAAAACTTTACATTACAATTGACATGAATAGAAAAACAAATTTTAATCAATGTACCAAAATATCCTAGAAGAGAGAGAGAGAGAGCATATATATAATTAACGTGACTGGTCTTGTTAAAAAATAGACTCAAAAATTCACCTGTTTATTTCATCCACTTTTCCCACAAAAAGATATATATGAATCTAATCTCTTTTTATACCTTTTCCCTTGACCATGACCAGTAACAATTTGTAACATACTATCACGGTTAAATAAGGATCAGGATAATCAAATAGGCAGAATAGATGTTTATTCAGAGAGAAATAACTTACAACCTAGACAGGTGAACACCAGGAAATTCCACCCGATGCTCTCCTGTCCGAGTCCTGCCAGCAAGAGAACTTTTCCCGGCTCTTCCTCCGACCTCCTTCCACAGGTCACTTCCGCCCATGGCTCCACCCCCAATGGGCGTGGTCAGTGCCACAGAAGGACTATCTCACTACAATATACCCAGAATGATACACTGCCCTTCCACTCGCAATATGCTCAGGAGATCTTGTTCCTTTCCCCCTCTGTGAAGGACCTTGTATGAATGTCTTAGGTTCCTCCTTGTATCCAAGTTTCTCTGGCAGTATGAATTATAGGCTGGTGATCCTTTGTTTTATGTCTAAAATCCATATATGAGTGAGTACATACCACGGTATTTTTGGGAGTGGACTGAGTTACCTCGTTCAGGATGTTTTCTTCAAATTCCTTCCATTTACAAGCAAATTTCAAGATTCCTTTTTTTTTTTTTTTTTTTTTTTTTTTTTTGCGCTGAGTAGTATTCCACTGTGTAAATGTGCCACATCTTCAGTTGAGGGGCATCTAGGTTGCTTCCAGCATCTTGCTATTACAAACAATGCTGCTATGAACATAATTGAAGACATGTCTTTGTTGCATATATATGGATCATTTGGGTACATGCCTAAGAGTGGAATTGCTGGTCCTATGGCAGACTAGTTCTCATTTTCCAGAGTAACTGACATACTGATCTTCAAAATGGCCTTACAAATTTGCAATCCCACCAACAGTGAAGGAGTGTTCCCCTTTCTCCACATCCTCTCCAGCATAAGTTGTCATTGGTGTTTCTAATTTTATCCAGTCTGGCAGGAGTAAGATGGTATCTCAGAGTAGTTTCGATTTGCATTTCCCTGATAGCTAAGGTAGTTGACCACTTTCTTAGGTGTCTTTTAGCCTTTTTGGCTTCCTCTATTGAGAATTCTCTCTTCATTTCTGTACCCCATTTTATAATAGGGTTATTTGGTGTCTCTGGTGACTAGTTTCTTGAGTTATTTGTATATTTTGGAGAGCAGCCCTCTGTAAGATGTAGGGTTGTTGGAGATCTTTTCCCAGTTTGTGGGCTGCCGTTTGGTCTTGTTAGTTGTGTCCTTTGCCTTACATAAGCTTCTCAAGTTGAGGAGGTCCCATTTATTAGTTGTCGATCTCAGTGTTTGTACTACTAGTGTTATGTTCAGCAAGAGGTCTCCTATACTAATTTGTTCAAGTGTACCTCCCACTTTCTCTTCTAAGCAGTTCAGTGTGGATATATTTATGTTGAGGTCTTTGGTCCACTTGGATTTGAGATTTGTTCATGGTGATAGACATGGGTCTATGAGCAGTCCTCTAAATAACATCATCCAGTTGTGCCAGCAACATTTGTTGAAGATGCTTTCCTCCTTCCATTGTATACATTTAGCTATTTTGTCAAAAATCAGGAGTTGGTAGGTGTGTGGCTTAATAACCACATTTTCAATTTGATTCCATTGGTTTACCCGTCTATTTTTGTGCCAATACTGAGCTGTTTTCAGGACCATAACTCTTTAGTAGAGCTTGAAGTCAGGGATGGTGATGCCTCCTGAAGTTCCTTTATTGTACAAGGTTGTTTTGGCTATCCTGTGTCTTTTGAATTTAAAGTTGATTATTTTCCTTTCATGGTTAGTGAAGAATTGTACTGGGTTTTGATGGGGATTGCATTGAATCTATAGTTTGCTTATGGCAAGATTACCATTTTTACTTTGTTTATCTTACCTCTCCAAGAGCATGGGAGATCTTTCCATTTTCTGGTATCTTCTTTAATTTCTTTCTTTAAAGACACAAAGTTCTTGCTATGTTGGCCTTTCTCTTATTTGGTAAGCATTACCCTAAGATACATTATTTTGTTTGTGATTATTTTAAAGTGTGGTGTTTCTCTGATTTCTTTCTCTACCCCTTTGCCCTCTGAATATAGTAGGGCTACTGATATTTTGAAAGTATCTTGTATCCTGCTAGTTTGCTGAAGGCGTTTATCAGCTTGAGGAGTTACCTGGTGGAGTTTTTCAGGTCGCTTATGTAAACTGTCATATCATCTGCAAATGATGACAGTTTGACTCCTTCCTTTCCAATTTGTATCCCCTTGATCAATTTTGGTTGTCTTATTACTTTCACTAGGACTTCAAGTACACTATTGAAGAGATATGGAGGCAGTAGGCAGCTTTGTCTTGTTCCTTATTTTAGAGGAAACGCCTTAAGCTTCTCTCCATTCAGTTTGATGTTGGCTGTTGGTTTAGTGTATATTGCCTTTATTATGTTTAGGCATGTTCCTGTTATCCCTGATTTCTACAAGACCTTTATCATGAAAGGGTGTTGAATTTAGTCAAAGGCTGTTTCAGCATTCAGTTTGTTTATATGGTAGATCAGATTGATGAATTTTCATATATTGGTCCTCACCTACAATGCAGGGATGAAGCCTATTTGGTCATGATGGATGATTTCTCTGATGTGTTGTTGAATTCTATTTGCCAGGATTTTATTGAGTATTTTTTGCATCAATGTTCATGAGGGAAATTGGTGTGTAGTTCTCTTTCTTAGTTGTGTCTTTGTGTGGCTTGGGTACCAAGATAATGTGGCCTCATAAAAAGAATTTGGTAATGAACTTTCTGCTTCTGTTGTGTGGACCACTTTGAGGAGTATTGTTATTACCTCTTCTTTGAATTTCTGGTAGAATTCTGCACTGAAGCTAATGTGGCCTGGGCTTTTTTGGGGGTTGGGAGGTTTTTGATGACTGCATGTATTTCATTTGGGTTTATAGGTCTATTTAAGTTGCTTATCTGTTCTTGATTTAATTTTGGTAAATGATAGTTATCCAGAAATTTGTCCATTTCCTTTGAATTTTCAAATTTTGTGGAGTACAGGTTTTCAAAGTATGACCTGAAAAGTGTTTGGATTTCCTCAATATCCATTGTTATGTCCCTCCTTTTGTTTCTAATTTTATTAATTTGCATGTTCTCTCTTTGCTTTTTGGGTTAGTTTGGATAAAGGTTTATCTATCTTATTTATTTTCTCAAAAAACCAACTCTTTGTTACATTGATTTTTTGTATTGTTTTCCTTGTTTCTACTTTATTGATTTCAGCCCTCAAATAGATTGTTTCCTGGTGTCTAGTCCTCTGGGGTGAGTTTGCTTGTTTTGTTTAAGGCTTTCAGTTGTGCTGTTAATTCTCTAAGGGACTATCCTCCATTTTCTTCATATGGGCACTTAATGCAATGAACTTTCCTCATAGCACTGCATTCAAAATGTCACATAAATTTCAGTACGTTCTGTCTTCATTCTCATTGAGTTCTAGGAAGTCTTTAATTTCTTTCTTTCATTATTTTTTAGCAAGTATGGTACAATTGCGCATTGTTCAGTTTCCAAGAGTTTGTAGATTTTCTGCAATTTGTGTTGTTGCATTCCAACTTTAACACATGGTGGTCTGATAAGATACAGGGGACTATTCCATTTTTTTTTTTATCTGTTGAGGTTTGTTGTGTCATCAAGTATGTGATCAATTTTAGAGGTGGTTCCATGTGGAACTAAGAATAAAGTATATTCTTTTGTGTTGGGATGGAATGTTCTTTAGATATCTGTTTAACCCAATTGGAACAAAACTTCTGTTAGTTCTTTTGTTTCTTTGTTAAGTTTCTGCCTGGTGGTCCTGTCTAGTGTTGGTAGTGGGGTGTTGAAGTCTCCCAATATGAGTGTTTCAGGTTTTATATTAGCTTTGAATTTTAGTAGTGTTTCTTTTACAAATGTGGGTGCTTTTGTATTTTGGGCATAGAAGTTCAGAATTGAGACTTTGTACTGATGTATTTCTCCTGTGAAGTACAATTAATGACCTTGTGCATCTCTTTTGATTTATTTTGGTTTGAAGTCTAACATGTTAGATATTAGGATAGCTACACTTGCTTGCTTCTTGAGTCCATTTGATTGGAAGATCTTTTCCTAATCATTTACCCTGAGGTAATGTTTGTCTTTGAAGCTTAGATATTTATCTTGTATTCAGCAGAAGGATGAGTTCTGTCTTTGCAGCCATTCTGTTAGCCTGTGTCTTTTTATAGTCGAGTTAAGACCATTAATGTTGAGGGAAAGTAAGGACCACTGATTGTTAATTCTTGTTTGTTTTAGAATTGTTGTTTGTGATGGTATTGGGAATATATTTTCCCTGCTTTATCCTTTGGGTTCTGCTGAAGTGGGGTTATCTATTACCTATATCTTTGTGAGCGTAGTTAACTTCCTTGGTTTGAAGTTTTCCTTCCAGAACTTTTTGTAGGGCTGGATTTGTATATACATATGTTGTGAAAATCTGGCTTTGCCATTAAATATTTTATTTTCTCTGTCTTTAGAGTTTGAGAGTTTTGCTGCATATAGTAGCCTGTGCTGGCATCTGTGGACTCTTAGATTTGTGGAACATCTATCAAGGACCTTCTGGCTTTGAGAGTTTTCATGGAGAAGTCAGTTGTAATTTTGATAGGTCTGATATTATGTTATTTGGTCTTTTTCCTTCACTGCCTTTTAATATTCTTTCCTTTTTTTCACAAATGTTTATAGCAGCTTTATTAATAGTTGTCCAAATTTAGAGCTAACCAAGACATATCAAGATGGTAAATGGTTAAATAAATGAAAGCATATCTGTATCACAGAATATTATTTACTTCCAAGAAATAATGAGCTATCAATCCCTGGGAAGACAAGAAATAAACTTAAAGACAACATGAAAGAGCTACATATCATGATTCTAATTATATGACATTCCAGAAAAACTCTGAAAATAATAAAATGATTAGTGGTTTCCAAGTGTTCTGTTGGTAAAAAGATAAGTAGGCGAGCCTGGAGAACCTTTAGGGCAATGAAATACTTTGTACAAAACTGCAATGGTAAATACATATTATTGTAACATCAACAAAACCTGTAGACTATACAACAACAAGAATGAACTCTAATGCAAAATGTGCCTGAAGATTAAATAAAATTTGTAAAAAATATAGCATATTTAAATCCTTAGATAGGGACTATGATTTTGTTGAATATGTTTTCTGCACCTTTGAGCTGGTCTTCTTCGCCTTCTTCTATGCCTATTATTTTTAGGTTTGGCCTTTTACGGTGTCCCACATTTCCTGGATGTTTTCTGTTAAGGATTTGTTGGATTTAAATTTTTTTTTTTTTTTTTTTTTTTTGGTCTATGAATCATCCTCTAGTTTGTGTTCAGCACCTGAGATTCTCTCTTTGATCTCTTGTATCCAGTTGCTTACGCTTGCATCTTTAGTTCCTGATTGTTTGACCAGTTTTTCTATTTCCAGCATTCCCTCAGTTTGTGTTTTATTTATTTTCTCCATTTTAGTTTTCAGATCTTGAACTGTTTGGATCGTTTCCTTCATCTGTTTGATTGTTTTTTTCTGGCTTTCATTAGTTTCTTTAAGAAATTTGTTCATTTCTTCCATGTTTGTATATTTTTTTCCTTCCACTTCTTCAATAGATTTTCTTACATAGTTTTTGAAGGCCTCTATTATTTTTATGAAGTTATTTTTTAAGTCGTTCTCTACTGCTTTGTCTGCTTTGGTGTGTTTAGTTCTAGTTGGTGTAAAGTCCCTAGATTCTGGTGGTGTTATGCTTGTTTTTCCATTGTTGGGTGTTTTCTTGTGTTGCCGTCTTCCCATCGCTTCTTCCATCAGGTGCAGGTGGAATCTCTCTCTCTTCCCTCTCCCCCCCCCTCTTTCTCTCTCCTCTATTCTCTCAGGGGGTGTAGGTGGGTCAGGAGTTTGATGTTTGTAACTCTAGATGTTCCAAGCTCTCTAGGAGGTCTCTCCTCCTCTAGCCAAGGCCTGTTGATGGGGGTCAAAGATCAGGCAGGTGTGGACTCAGGGTGGTCTCTAATGGATAGGCGGGTCCGGTGTGCTCAGACCAGATCCAGGAAGTTCCCCAGAGGTGGAGGGGTTGTAGAACAAGCACTCTGGCAGAGCAGTGGAGCAGCAGGCCCAGTAGGACACAGGGTGGGGGAGGGCAGGTTCTGGGTGGATGGTTTATGGATCAGAGTAATAGGACTGTACTATGTAGGGACAAGATATAGTGGGGAGCATGATTCAGGTTTAACCCAGGGACTTCTCAGGGAAGGGTATGTGTGGGGAGGGCATTTGGCCTGAACTGCTTCCTGACTATCCCCTGGCAGAGGCCCAGTGATGGGAGTCAAACATCAGGCAGGTAGAGATTCAGGGTAGTCTCATGTGGATGGACAGGTCCAGTGTGCTCAGAGAAGATCCAGGAAGGTCCCTGGATGTGGAAGAGTTGTTAGACTAGCACTCTGGCCCCGTGCTCAACCACAGCAGTGGAGCAGAGGGCCCAGTAAGACACAGAGCCTTAAATTCTTTCTTTAAAGACTGAAAGTTCTTGCTATACAGGTTTTTAACTTGTTTGATTAGCATTACTGCAAAGTATATTATGCTATTTGTGGCTATTGTAAAGAGTGATTTTTATCCCATTTATCATTTGTATATGGTAGGGCTAGTAAATTTCTTTTAGTTAATCTTGTAACCTGTCACTTTGCTGAATGTGTTTATCAACTGTAGGAGTTCCCTGGTAGAATTTTTCGGGTCACATGTACAAAGTATCATATCATCTGCAAATGGTGAAAGTTTTCCTTCTTCCTTTCCAATTTATATTCCCTTGTTCTCCTTTTTTTGTCCTATTGCTCTATCTGTCGCGCCCAACCTCGGCCTGCAAGGAAGATGCAACTTGGGCAAGATCTTCTTCTAGCAGTTTAATCAGGATCCTTGAACAAACTTGTCCTTCTGATGATCCCGGGGAAACGCCCTCACAGGCTTAAATCCCCTTGCACTGACCAACCCCAGTGAGCCACTTGGACCCTGCAGATAGGCTGCACTTATACGGAAGCAAGCAAGCTGAACAGGCTTAGCCAAATAAGGACTTGTTTACAACAGGGAGTGCTCACCATCGGGAAGGTGGAAGGCGGAAGCCAGCGCCATCTTTAAGGTGCGGCACTTCGCAGCTCTCTACATCTATCTAGTACTTCAAGTACAATTTTGAAGAGATGTGGAGAGAGTGGACAACCTTGTTCTATTCCTGATTTCAGAGGAACTGCATTGAGCTTCTATACATTTAGTTTGATGTTGGCTGTTGGTTTGCTATATATTGCTTCTTTTATGTTTAAGTATATTCCTGTTATCCATGATTTTTCCAACACCTTCATCATGAAGTAGTATTGGATTTTGTCAAAGGCCTTTTCATCTATGTAGATGATCATATGGTTTTTCCTTTTCTTTCTTTTTTTTGGGGGAGTGGGCAGGGGTGGTTCCCAGACAGTGTTTCTCTGTGGTTTAGGAAACTGTCCTAGAACTAGCTCTTGTAGTCCATGCTGTCCTTGAACTCACAGAGATCTTCCTGACTCTGCCTCCTGAGTGCTGGGGTTAAAGGCTTGGGTCACCACATCCCTACTGCTTTTTCTTATTCAGTCTGTTTGTATAGTAGATTCATTGATAGATTTGCATTTGTTGAACCATCCCTGCATTCCTGTTAGTGGATGATTTCTCTGATGTGTTCTTGGATTTGATAAACCCATAATACTTATCCATGTTAAGCTAAATGGCTTGGTGCCTTTACTTAGTAAGGCATTCTCATCTTGCTTCCTCTGCATCTGCCTGGTGACTGTGTCTCTGCCTTCCTTTTCCCAGGAATTCTCCTAGTCTGGTTGCCCCACTTATACTTTCTGCATGGCTCCTGGCAACTCAGCATTTTATTAAGCCAATATGAGTGCTAAATCTTTAGAGAGTATAAGAGCATCACTCCTCAGGATTGATATATAATTTATTTCTGTTACTATCATGTAATTAAATTTTGAATATGCAAATTGCTCACAAATTTATAAGTAGCATAAATATATAAGTAAATAGCGAATTTTCAGCAATATCTTCTATTCTGAAATAGATTATGTCTATGTGATATACTGTGAGGGAATCATTTATTTTAGTTTAAAGTCACTTTTATACATTTCAGAAAAACATCTGAGCAAGTAAAAATTTCAAGATTTTACTTTACTAAAGGGTTATTATGAGAAAGACTTAGTATATTCATCAAAATTATCTGTTTTTCTGGATTGTGTTTTGTTCTTGTAACACTTCAAAGAGTTCTTATCAGGTCTTAGAAGTATTATGTAGCACTTTGGGAAGAAGATGCACCCTAGCAACCCTGCACTGGAGGCCAAGATGGAGAAGACCTCCACAGCCACCATGGCCTTGTCATTGGTGCTGTGGTAGACAGGGAGGAAGGTGACCCAGACACTGCAGAACACCAGCATGCTGAATGTCAGCAACTTGGCTTCATTGAATGTACCAGGCAGATCCCTACCTAGGAAAGCCACAGTGAAGCTCCCTAGGGCCAGGATCCCCAAGTATGCCAGCACACAGTAGAAAGAGGTGACTGAGCCCTTGTTGCACAAAATGATGATGTAACTATATGCAGAGTGTGCATCTGCTTCAACATAGGGAGGTGAGGTTCCCATCCAGACTCCCAGGAGAGTAAGCTGGATCAGGACACACAAGGGGATGACAGAGTTATAGATGCCAGAGACAAATAGTCTTCTCATTGTTCTCCCTGGTTTTATGAGGCTAAAGGCCAGAATTACAGTTATACTTTTGGCCAAAACAGTGGAAAGAGCCAGAGTGAACGCAAGTGCAAATGTGATTTGTTGCAATATGCAGGAGGCTGTGCTTGGCTGGCCAATGAAGAGAAAGGAGCACAGGAAGCAGAGGAGGAGGGAGATGAGCAGGATGAAGCTGAGAGTCCTGTTATTGGCCTTAACGATGGGTGAGTCTTGATGCTTGAGGAAGATCCCCCAAACTACAGTTGTGCTGACAGAAAAGCACAGAGCTGTGCAGACCAGAGCCATGCCCAGAGAATCCTCCAATGAAAGGAATGTCACTGACTTGGGAAGACAGTTGTTTCTCTCGGTGTTTGGGTACTCTTGAATTGGGCAAGGCATACATTCTTGCTGATCTACGAGAGAAAATGAACCAAAATTTCAGCTTCTACAATTATTTACTCATTTCCTATTCATTGCACTATGAGTTCCTTCCACTGATGTATGTAGCCAGGAACTTTCAGCTTTACTATAGTGCCAAGGAAAATAACTGTTTGGAAATCCCCTTACTAATATTTGCCATGCCTATACCAGAATAATCCATGGGATAACAAGATTATAACTGTTTTTCTTGGCAAATGATATTCAAATAGTAATCAGCTTCTTCAGATGAGGGAATACTGTCATGTTATATTTTAAGAATTCTAAATTTAATCCACACCAGCTCAGTCAGACTCTCCAGCTTCTTAGGTGCATGAAAAACCATGCAGAAATTTAGAGACCCTCCCCCAACTAAAAGGAAGGCCAAGATAACTATCAGAAGGTGGACTTTCTACTTTGACAGACTTCCACTAGAAATCCAGGCAAGTAATACTGGAAAGAGGACAGAAAGGAACTAAACACCCATACAACAAGAGACACTCAGAAATCAGGAACTAGAACTAATCATCCCAACCCCACATGCCTAAATTCCATCATGAGAAATGCTATGAACAACAGCTACAGCAATATGACACCACCAAAGTCCACCTATCCTAACACAATAATCCCTGAATATTCCAACTCAGTGAAATCACAGAAAATTACCTTAAAAGAAACTTTATGGAACATGAGGTGTGTCCTTAAAGAGGAATGAAATACTCAATTGGAGTAATCAAGGAAATGCTAATCAAAAAATTAGAGGAAATCATCAAATCCCTCAAATAATGTGAAGGAAGCTAAGGGGAAAAAGAAAAAAATAGAAAGAAAGAATCATGCAAGAAAAATATTCAAGGCATGAAAATAAAAGTAAAAACAATAAAAACACCCTCCCTGTGGAGTGGGGGTGGGGTGGGGGAATTTGATGGGTCGGTCCTCAGGGAAGAGAGGGTGGGAGGGAAGGAGAGAGGGAGGAATGGAGAAAGGCGATGAGGGAGAGACAGGGAATTGTGATCGATAGGTAAAACAAGAAAAAGAAATGATAACAAAAGTATCTGAAAATGGTAAGAACCTTGGAGATTATACACAAATAGAATTTTTTTTCATTTAAGAGATTGTATTAAAAGTAGGGTTCACTAGGTAGGACTAAGGGACAAGGAGGTTTCCGGAACAGAGAGGAGAAGTTTCAAAATGGAGGACGGAGAGAGCAGAACACCAGGCCCTCTCGCTGAGCCTTCACCTAATAACTGATGGAAGCAGAAGCAGATACCCACAAGTAAACACTGAGCTGAACACCTGGAATCCAGCTTCAGACAGGAAGGAATGATGAGCAAATGGGTAAAGACCAAGCTAGAAACCCACAGAAACTGCTGACCTGAACAAAGGGAGCTCATGAACTCCAGCCTTATAGCTGGGAAACCAGCATCATCCAGACCCTCTAATGTGGGTGTTAGCTGGGAAGACTAGGCAGTCTATGGGGCCTCTGGAAATGGATCAGTATTTATCCCTAGTATATGAATGGACTTTGGCAGCCCATTCCACATACAAGAATACTATCTCTGCCTAGACACACAGGGGGAGGGCCTGGGCCCTGCTCCAAATGATTGACAGACTTTGAAGACTCCCCATGGAAGGCCTCACCCTCCCTGGAGAGCAGAAAGGGGATAGGATGGGGGTTGGTGAGGTGACCAGAGGAAGACATGAAGATGCAAAAACTGGAATTGACATGTAAAACAAGGTTGTTTCAAATTTAAATAAAAAACATTTAAAATAAAAAATGAAATTAGGGTTCACAAGGTTTTATTTTATTGTGCTAAACTTTGAAGAAAGAAAAAAGAATAATAGTAATAGAAGGAGAAGAATCTGAGCATAACTATCCAGAAAATAGATAATCAAATCATAGAACAAAATTTCACTGACTTAAAGAGGACATGCCTATTAAGGTACAAGAAGATTACAGAACACCAAATAGATTAAATCAGAAAAGAAGTCCCTGAGTAATATACAAAGGCAGACCTATAAAAATGAAACTGAAATTCTCACTTAGACTCTAAAAGCTATAAGGGCATGGGTAAATGTGTTGAAGACTCTGAGAGACTACAGATGCCAGTCCAGACTAATAAAACCAGCAAAATTTTCAATCACCATAATGGAGAAACCAAGATAATCCATGACAAAAATCAAATTTAAACAATATCTATCCACAGTTCTATCCCTACAGAAGGTACTAGAAGGAAAACTCTAGCGTAACAAAGTTACCTACATAGAGAAAAATACAGGGAATAGATAATCTTACACCAAGAAAAACCAGTAAAGTCTCACACACACACACACACATACACACAAACACACACACACACACACACACACACACACACACACACTGCTACTACCACTACTACTATTAATAATCACTGGTCATTAATATATCTTTATATCAATTGATCTAATTCCTTAATCCAAAGACATAGGCTACAAAAATTGATATGACATGAAAACAGCATCCATCCTTATGCTGCAGACAAGAAACTCACCTCAGCATCAAACAGACATAACTTCAGAATAAAGGATTAGAAAAAGGTTTTCCAATCAAATGACTACAACAAGCAAACAGATTCTGATATATAATGGTATAGACTTTAAAACAAAGTAAATCAAAAGAGATGAAGAAAAACATTTCATATTTACTAAAGGAAATGCCCAGTAGTATGACATTTTTAATTCTGAACATCTATGCCCTGAATGCAATGCATGGGCATTTATAAAAGAAACATTACCAAGCTTAAACAACACATCAAATTCCACATATTAATAATGGAAAACTTCAACACCCTTGTGTCAGAAATGGAGAGGTCATCCAGAGAGAAACTAAGCAGAGAAATAATGGAATTAATAGATGTTATGGCTTAAATGGACCTAACAGACATTTATACAGTAGTTTACCCAAACATAAAAGGATATACCATCTTCAAATATGTATATTTGAAAAAATCCACTGTGTCCTATCAGACCATCTTTGTGTAAGGTGGAGTGCAACACCAATAAAAACAACAGAAAGCCTACAAACTCTTGGAAACTGAATCATTCTCAACTAATTGACCAATGGGCCAAAGAGTAAATAAGAAAGAAAATAGAGACTCCCTAGAATACAATGAAAATGAAAGCACAACATAGGCAAGCTATGGGTGACACAAAAAGTGCCTGTAAAAGAAAATTAGAGAAGTCTCATACCAGAAACAAAATCCCACTTGGAAAGTGTTGAACAAAAAGAATCAGGCACACCCACGAGGAGGAGATGTTATAAAATAATCTAACTGAGTTTTAAATTCAATAAAATAAAAACAAGGAGAACAATAAAAAGAAACAATGAAACAAAGAGTTGGTTCTTTGAGAAAATCAGCAACGTAGACAAACCCTTATGCAAAATAACCAAAAGGCAGAGAGAGAGAATATTTAATTTAACAAAGTCAGAACCAATAGAAGGAAATAACAACAGATACTGAGGAAACCCAAAGAATCATTAGATCATACTTCAAAAAGCTTTGTTCCACAAAATTGAAAATATAAAAGAAATGGACAATTTTCTCAATAGATATCATTTACTAAATTTAAATCAAGTAAACAATTTAAATATAGCTATAACCTACAAGAGAATATAAGCAGCCACAAAAAGGCAAAATCCGCATGTTTCCAGTGAATTCCACTAGACCTTCAAAGAAGAGCAATACCAATATGCCTCAATTTATTCTACAAATTAGGAAGAGAACAAACATGGCCAAATTCATTCTATATGTTCCCTGGCACCCTGACAACACAAATGCTAGATTCAAAAATAAATAAATACATACATACATTAATAAAAATAAATAAATAAACAAAAATTAAAGACCATTTTAACTTATGCACATTGATGCAATAAAATACTTGCAAACTAAATCTAAGAATACAACAAATAGCTCACACTATCAAATAGGTTCAACCCAGAGAATCAGAGGTGGTTTCACGTAAAATATGTCATTATAATCCACCATATTAACAAAAACAGAAAGAAAAAACAAATGATTATCTCATTAGATGCTGAGAAAGCATTTGACAATATCTAGCAGCCCTTCATGATAAAATTCTGGAAGAAATAAGAAATAAAAGGAACTTATTTGAACAAATTAAGTAAATATATAGCAAGCTGATAGCCAACATCAAATTAAGCAGCAACTCAAAACAATTCCACAAAAATCATGAATAAAACAAGACTGTCCACTCTCTCCATATCTATTCAGTTTAGTACTTGAAGTTCTAGCTAGAGCATCAAGACAGCCAATGTATATCAGGATGATCCAAATTAGAAAGCATTCAATGTATCTCTATTTGATGATATGATAGTACATATGAGGGATCCCAAAAGATCTATGAGGGACTCCTACAACTGATAAACGATTTCAGAAAAGTGGTTGGACACAAACTCAGTTCACAAAATTGATAGCCCTCTTATATACAATGATAAACAGGCTGAGAAAAAATCAGGGAAACAAAACCCTGAACAATAGCCACAAATAATAAAAACATATCTTGAAGTAGCTCTAACCAAGCAAGTGGAATACCTGTACTACAAGTACTTCAAGTCTTTAATAAAAAATATGAAAAGATGTCAAAAGATGGAAAGATCTTCCATGCTCAGAGATTGGCCGGGTTAATCTAGTAAAATGGCATCTTACCAAAAACAATCTACAGATTAAGTGGAATTCCTAACAAAATTATGTCACTGTTCTTTACAGACCTTGGAACTATACTCAGCTTTGTGTGTAAAATAAAAAGGAAATAGCCATAAAGTAAAGGAGAACTATGCTACAACCCACAGACACAGAGAAATTGATGCCTCATCCAAGAGACACCAGAGAGGATTTATCCAGCAACTGACAGAATGCAGAGACAAATATTACACAGGGCTATGGGAATTCGTAGGGAGATGGCTAGGAAACATTGTAAGTGACTGGTGTCAAGGGTACCAAAAGAAACCCCACAGAACCAAGTAACATGAGATAGTAGGTTCTCACAGAAACAGAACAACTAACCAGGAAGCTTTCAGGAGACTAATCTGGGTTCTCTGCACTGTTTCTTTTTTCTTCAGAACTTTATTGTGCAATGCTACCAGGAGCTGTATCTGAATCTGATTCTACATTTCAGCCACTTTTCTCCTGCCAGGGTCTCTCAAACAGACTTAATAGAGGAGAAAGTTCTTACTCTCCCAGCAATTACATATGAAATGGGTGGCTGACTTAATGGGATGCCTATTGTATCTGAAGAGAAAAAGTGAAATATGATTGTTTGGGTCTGGGTTGGAAGTTGGGGAAAGAACTGGGAAGAGGGGAGAGAGGGAAAATTTTTATTGAGATGTAAAGATAGAAAAAAAATGAAACAAAAAATCATACCAAAGAATTCTAAAGTTGTTTGTTTTATGCATTCTTTGAGAACATTATTTGTTTGATCCCATCTGTGATCAAACTTTTCTACACTTTCCTGATTTCCCTGCATGTGCATTTTGTCATGTTTTATTTCCTTCAAATGGTTACTAATGTTAGTTTTCCCCCTTCAAAGTCCCTACTTTACCTCTCTACTTCAATTCTCCTCACTATTTAATCCATCTATGTCTCTCCATAAACAAGTATTAGTATTAGCCATTTCTTGGGATATCATTTCCTCACCACTATTTCCTTACCAGGAACATATAACCTGAATGTTTTTTTTTTATTGTGGCACACATATCAAAAGCTTGATAGCTAATATAACACATTTGTGTTTGCAGGCAAGTGCTCCACTAAACTACATGCCAGCCCTTGTCATTTTGAGATGGTGTCTCATTATGTAGCATGGTCTGGTCTAAAATTTGTGGTCCTCATGCCTTTGCCTTCGAAGTGCTGCTATCACAAATCTTAAACACCTATAACTCCTACAAGTCAACGGTGTACTTTATTGTAACACATTATAAAATGTATGTCTCATAAAATTCATTTTTGCAAAGATCTGATAACCCAGCAGCCCACAACTGATTCCACAATGATAATGTTTTGTCTGGAATTACTTTAACTAAAACAATTCCAGAGTGGCTCCAGCTCAGAGGAATTTTGGCACTCCCAATGCCAACTTCTGGGAGAACAGATACTGAAAGTATAAGAGTTCAAATGGGGGCCATTTAAAGAGGTGAACTACCAATTGCAAAAATTGTATTCAAATGATCATCTGGAGCCTGCCCTACCTGAAACTTGCCCTCCTATGCCCTCACTTTTGGTGAGTCTTTGGCCAGTTCAGGACCAACCACCCCATCCTTTCCTAGGAACATCCTGAATCTTGATCCCCCTGCTCCCTCTGCTTGAGTGGTTCTGCCCTAGCACTCTGGACGTTCTGGAGCCTACCATCACCAAAATCTTGAACCTCCTATGACCTCTACTTGAGCCCTCACAGATTTGTGACTAAGATTGACTTCAGCAGTAAATAGAAGTATACCAGATTCAGAAACTAGACAAATAATTGAAACTCTGACTTTTGAAAATACTAATCCTCAATGCAAAAAGATACTCCTTTAAAGATAAGTTCAGCACCTTTGAAGTAAAGGATCTGAGCAAGAATCAGTATTGAATAGCATGATCATGATTATGCATGGATAGAAATATTGATTTCCATAGCTCTGAAGAACAGTGGAAATGTCAAATAGTTTAATTGTGGCAAACAAGGTCACCTAAAAAGTCCTGTAAAGAGGATATGAACACAAATTGGAAAGGAAAGAGTCAAAGTGTCACTATTTGCAGATGAAATGATAGTTTACATAAGTGTCAGGAAAATCTCTACCAGGGAACTCCTGCATCTGATAATCACCTTCAGCAAAGTGGCAGGATACAAACCTAATTTTAAAAATCATTAGCTCTAGTATATACAGAGAATAAAGGGGATAAGAAACAAATCAGCAAAATATTAACTTTTACATCAATCATAAAACAACATGAAATATCTTTTAGTAATGATTACCAAACAAGTGAAAGACTTATAAAATAAGAAATTTGACTTTTTAAATTTAGTTTATTTATTTATTATGACCAAGGCCATTTAAATGAAAACAAAAATTTATAGACAATATTTGGGAATTTGGGCATTATTCTTTCCGAACTACTTCCTGGTGGTAAGGGGCGCTGTCATGGGGCTTTGAATTTTTAAAGAAAGAAATTAAGGAAGAAATGAGAGAATGGAAATATCTCCCATGCTCTTGGGAAGGTAAGATCAAAATAGTGAAAAGGTCAATCTTTTCAGAAGTAATCTATAGATTCAATGTAATCCCCACCAAAATTCAAGCACAATTTTTCACAGACCATGAAAAAATAATCCTCAACTTATATGGAAAAACAAAAGACAAAGGAAAGCCCAAACAACCCCATACAATAATGAAACATTGGGTGGGGGGCTTCACCATCCCAGACTTCAGGCTCTATGATAGTGGTATAATCATGAAAACAGGTTGCTATTGGCATAAAAGTTGACAGGTAGACTAATGGAATCAAATTGAGAACCCAGGTATTTAACCCCACCTACAAAAAAATGATTTTTGACAAATAAGCTAAATTTACACAATGGAAAAAAGAAGCATCCCCAACAAATAGTGCTGGCATAACTGGATGCTGGTGTGTAGATGATTGCAGATAGATCCATATATATTGCCATGCACAAAACGTAAGTCCAAATGGATTAAAGACCTCAACATAACCTCAGCCACACTGAATCTTTGAGTTGAGAAAATGGGAGGTACCCTTGAATGAACTGGTACAGGAGACCATTTCCTGATCATGACACCAGATATATAGGCACTGGGGTCAACAATTAATGAAAGAGACCTACTAAAATTGAGAATTTTCTTAAGGCAAAGGACACAGTCAATAAGACAAAACAGAAGCCCATGGAATGGGAAAAGATATTAAACAACCCCTCATCTGACAGAGGGCTGATTTCCAAATTATACAAAGAACTCAAGAAGCTAGTTAAAAACACCAAATATTCCAATAAAATAGTGGAATACAGAACTGAATAAAGAATTCTCAATGGAGAAATCTAAAATGGCTGAAAGACACATAAGAAAGTGCTCATCACCCTTATCCATTAGGGAAATTCAAAACAAAACAACTCTGAGATACCATCATACTCATGTCAGAATGACTAAAATTAAGTACACCAGACAGTTTATGCTGGAGAGGATGTGGAGAAAGGGGAACACTCCTCCACTGCTGGAGGGAGTGCAAACTTGTAAAGCCACTTTGAAAATCAGTATGGCAGTTTCTCAGGAAAATGGGAATTAAGCTAACTGAAGATACATTAATTCCACTTAGGCATATACACAAAAGATTCACATTCAAATAACAGAAACATCTGTTCAACTATGTTCATAGTAGCATTATTTGTAATTGCCAGAACCTGGAAGCAACCTAGATGCCCCTCAACTGAAGAATGGATAGAGAAAATGTGGTACATTAACACATGGGATTATTACTCATTGGAAAACACAATGGAATCCTGAAATCTGCAGGGAATTGGTGGAACTAGAAGAAACCATGCTTAGTGAGGCAATCCAGTCGCAAAGAGACAAAAACAGCATGTACTCACTGATATATGTATTTTAGACATAGAGCAAAGGATTGCCAGCCTATAATTCACCCCGCCAGAAAAGCTAGGAAACAAGTAGGATCCTATGAGAGACATACATGGTCCCCTGGAGAAGGGGAAATAGAGAAGAGACTCTGAGCAAATTGGAAGCATGTATGGAGGAGAGAGTGAGATAGGAGAAAGAGGAGGCAGAAGAAGAGGGGAGACAATGACGTGAGGGAGCAGAAAGATTGAGTTAGGAGAAGAATAGACAAGATTAAGAGAAGAGAAACCATAGTAGAGGGAGTCATTATAGATTTAAGGAGAAATCTGGCACTAGGGAAATACCCAGAGATCTACAAGGATGAACTCAACTAACAATGTAATCTATAGTCGAGAGTCTATCTTAAATGGCTTTCCACAATAATGAGATTGATGACTACCATATTTGGGATCATAGACCCCCCCATCCACTAGCTAATGGAAGCAGAAGCAAACAACCCAACCTAAAAACTAGCTAATCTCCTGGATCCAGTTACAGAGAAGGAGGAGTAATAAGCAAAGAGGTTCAAGACCAGGCTGGAGAAACCTACAGAATCAGCTGACCTAAACAAATGTATCCCTTGGACCACAGACTGATATGGGAAACCGGCATAGGATAAACCCAGACCCCTTGAAATGGCTGTTAGTAAGGAGGACCTCTGGTAACGGGTCAGTATTTATCTCTAGCGTATGAATGGATTTTGAGAACCCATCCCACAGAGAGGGATGCATTCTCAGCCTAGAGACATGGGGGAGAGCCTATCCCCTTCTCCAAATGATATGACAGAATTAGAGGGCTCCCCATGGTAGGCCTTACCCTCCCTGAAGAGCAGAAAGGAGGTGGTCTGGGGTATTGTGTGTTTGTAGGGGAGGATAGGAGGAGGGTTAGGGAAATGGGGTTGACATGGAAAACAAGCTTGTTACAAATTTAAATAAAAAGGGAGTCATTTTTTGGAGATCAGTATGGAAGTTCTGCAGGAAAATGGGAATCAATCTATCACACAACCCAGCAATCCCACTCTTAGGCATATACCCAAGTGATCCACAATCAAGTAACAAAGACATCTGTTCAACTATGTTCGTAGCAGCATTATTTTGAATAGCAAGAACCTGGGAACCTGGAAGCAACCTAGATGACCCTCAACTGAAGATTGGATAAAGAAGATGTGGCATATCTACATAATGGAATACTACTCTGAGGGAAAAAACAAAACAAAACAAAAAACAAACAAACAAAAAACCTGGGAATCTTGAAATTCCCAGGCAAATGGATGGAACTTGAAGAAACCATCCTGAGTGAAGTAACCCAGTCACCAAAAGAGGAACATGGTATGTACTCATATATAAATGGATTTTAGACCTAGAGCAAAGGATCACCAGCCTATAATTCACACCGCCAGAGAAACTAGGATACAAGGAGGATTCTAAAAGATTCATACAAGGTCCCTAACAGAAGTGAGAAAGGAACAAGATCTCCTGAGCATATTGTGAGAGAAGGGGGGTGGCAGAGGGGCCTAGAAGAAAGAGAAAAGGAGGAGAAGAAAACACATAAGACTTGGATGATTGAGTCAGGGGATGAACAGACAAGAGAAATAGAGAGAGAGGGAGAGAGAGAGAGAGCATAAAAGAGGGAGCCATTATAGGTTTGAAGAGTAAACTGACTCTAGAGAAATGTATAGAGACCTACAAGACTGACCCCCAACTAACAATCTGAGCAACAGTGGAAAGGCTACCTTAAATGCCCTTCCCTGATAATGAGACTGATGAATATCTTATCCACCATCATAGAGCACTCATCTAGTAGCTGATGGAAACAGAAGCAGACACCCACAGCTAAACACTGAGCTGAACTGGAATCCTGATGCCAAGAGGGAGGACAATACCAGGCTATAGAAACTCACAGAGACAGCTGACCTGAACAAGGAGGAGCTAATGGGACCCCAGAGTGATAGCTGGGAATCCAGCATTGGACCGACTCAGACTCCCTGAACATGGGTCTCAGCTGGAAGGTCTGGGCAGTCTAAGGGACCTCTGACAATAGAACCAGAATGTATCCCTGGTGTACAAAAGGACTTTGGGAGCACATTCCCCATGGAGGGATACTCCCTTAACCTAGAGGCAGGAACGAGGGAATGACTTGACAGATTTAGAAGACCCCTCCACAAAAGCATCACCCTACATGTGGAGTGGAAGGGGGATGGGATGGGAGGGTGGTCTGGGGGCATGGGAATGTGGAAAAGGGGGAGTGAGGAACAGAGTGGGAACTGGGATCAATATGTAACATAAGAAAAATCAAATAAATAAAAAGAAAATAATGAGAAAAAAGACAAATAGCACAAATAAACTGCTGTGTGAATCCTAATTAAATTGCATTTGAAGAAAAACAGACCATTCCGTTCTCACACAAAGAGTATACAATGTTATCAGTTCCTCATGGAACCTTCTCTAAAATTGACCACATAACAAGCATCAACAGATACAAAAAAAATTAAAAATGGGATAACACCCTGTATCTTATCAGACCAGCATGCTTTAAAGTAAGTATTCAACAACATCAGAAATTCCTGAAAGCCTACAAACTCATATAAACTGAACAATGCACAATTGCACCATTCCTAATTCAAGCAAGAAATAAAAATGAAATTAAAGCCTTTCTAGAATTCAGTGAGAATGAAGACACAACAAACCCAAACTTATGGGACACTTTGAAAGCAGTACTAAAAGGGAAATTTATTGCATTAAATGCCCACATGGGTAAGATGGACGATAGTCGCAATAGAGAATGAAAGCGTAACTTAACACTCTAGAACAAAAAGAAACAAACTCACCTGGAAGGAGTCGACGACACAACACAATCAAATTGAGGTATGAAATCAATAAAGTAGAAAGAAAGAGAAAAATACAAGGAATGCATAAACAGTTATTTCTTCCAGAAAATCAACAAGATAGATAAACCTTTATCCAAACTAACAAAAAGCAGAAAGAGAATAAGAAAATTAACAAAATCAGAAATGAAAAGGAGAACATAACAATGGGCACTGAGGAAATTCAAGGAAATTTCAGGCCATACTTTGAAAAGCTGTACTATAGAAAATTCGAAATTTCAAAGGAAATGATCAAATTTCTGGATAGATATCACTTACTAAAATTAAATCAAGAACAAATAAGCAATTTAAATAGACCTATAATCTCTAATGAAATAGAAGCAGTCATCAAAAGACTCCCAACTGGAGTCCCTGCCTGCCCCCCATTGTGGGGCCTCTAGTAGAGGTGAGTCTGGGACTAATTCGGGTCGAATCCCCCCAACACCCTTCCCTGGGAACTTCCTGGCTTGGGAGTTCCTCCCAAATCTCCCTCCTCCCTGTGAACTGTCCCCAGTAAGAGTGCTCTTGGTGCTCTGATACACACACACACCCAACCCGTGAAGAGCCTATGCTCCCCCTTCTCTGTGCCCTACCCTGCCACTGTCCCACCCCTCTGGTTGAGCACTGGGGCAGAGGGCAGATCCAATAATCCTGCCACGTTTGGGGAACTTCCTGGAGGTGTTCAGAGCACATTAGACCTGCTTATCCACACCAGACCACCGAGATTCCCCACCTGCCTGATCTCTGACCCCCACTGCCAGTTTTCTGCTGGAGTTCTGGGCCCCTTCCAGAGATCTGCCTATCCCCTAGCGATCATCCTGAGTGCCTATCTGCTGGATCATTGACACACATCCCCCTCCCCCCTGCCCGAGGAGAGACCTTCTAGAGAGCTTGGAACACCCAGAGCTACAGACATGGAACTTCTGACCCACCTAAGCCCGTGGGGGAGTACCATAGAGAGACAGAGAGAGACCCCACCTGTGCCTACTGCAAAAAGCGATGGGAAGGTGGCAATACAAGAAAATACCTAAGAATAGAAAAACAAGCATGACAGAATCAGAATCTAAGGGCTCTACACCAATTAGATCTGAACACGCCAAAGCAGATGAAGCAGAAGAGAATGACTTGAAAAATATCTTCATAGCTCTTCCTTGAATTTCTGGTAGAATTCTGCACTGAAGCCATCTGGCCCTGGGCTTTTTTTGGTTGGAAGGCTTCTGATGACTGCTTCTATTTTATTAGGGGTTATAGGTATATTTAAATTGTATGTCTGTTCTTGATTTAATTTTGGTAAGTGATAGTTAACCAGAAATCTGTCCATTTCCTTTGAATTTTCAAATTTTGTGGAGTACAGCTTTTCAAAGTATGACCTGAAGATTATCTGAATTTCCTCAGTGTCCATTTTTAATAGGGTTAGTTGGTGTTTCGGTGACTAGTTTCTTGTATTCTTTGTATATTTTAGAGATCAGCCCTCTGTCAGATGTAGGGTTGCTAAAGATCTTTTCACCCTCTGTGGGCTGCTGTTTTATCTTGTCATGTGTGTTCTTTTCCTTACAGAAGCTTTACTGTTTCAGGAGGTCCCATTTATTAATTATTGATCTTCGTGTATGTGCTACTGGAATTATATTCAGGAAGCAGTCTTATGTATCAATTCATTCACAGGTTCCTCCCACTTCCACTTCTAAGAGGTTCAGTGTGGTTGGACTTATGTTGAGGTCTTTGATCTATTTGGACTTAAGTTTTGTACATGGCAATAGACATGGATTCTTCTGAAGTCTTCCACATGCCATCATCCAGTTTTGCATGCACCATTTGTTGAGGATGCATTCTTAGTTCCATTGTATAATTTTAGCTATTTTGTCAAAATTCAGCTGTTCGAAGCTGTGTAGGTTAATATCACAGTGTTCCATTAGATTCCATTGGTCTTTCTGTCTACGTTTGTGCCAATTCCAAGCTGTTTTCAGCACTATACCTCTATAGTAGATCTTATGTCAAGCATGGAGATGCCTCCTGAATATCTTTTTTTATGGGATTGTTTGTACTATTATGGGTCTTTTGTTTTTTCCATATAAATTTGAATATTATCCTTTCAAGTTCAGTGAAGAATTGTGCCTGGATTTTCTTCTTAATATATATTATTTTTTTCTTAATTTACATGTCAATCCGAGTTCCCTCTTCCTCCTTCCCATGCCCCCTGATTCCCACTGCCATCCCACCCACCCCACCCACCCCACCCACTCCACAGGGAGAGTGATGCCTTTTAGGAGGGATCATAAAAATCTGTCATGTCATTCAGAGTGGGGTCAAGGCCCTTCCTCCTTTTCTAGGCTAAAGGAATATCCCTCCATGGGGAATGTGTCCCCAAAGTCCTTTCATACACCAGGGTACATCCTGGTTCCACTGTCAGAGGTCCCTTAGACTGCCCAGGCCTTTTAACTGAGATGCACATTCACAGGGTCTGAGTCAATATTATGCTGGTTTCCCAGCTATCAGTCTGGGTGTCCTTTCTCAGGTCAGCTGTCTCTATGGGTTTCTGTAGCCTGGTCTTGACCCGCTTTTCTTATCACTCCTTTCTCTCTGCAACTGGATTTCAGGAGTTTGTCATAGTAGCATAGTTCTGGGATTTTGATGGGGATTTCTTCAAATCTGCAGATTGCTTTGGCAAGATTGCCATTTTTGCTATTATATCCTGTCTATCCTTGAGCATGGGAGATCTTTCCATTTTCTAGTATCTTCTTTAATTTCTTTATTGAGAGAACACAAAGATATTGTTATATATGTCTTTCACTTGTTTGGTTAGTGTTACCCCAAGATATTTTATGTTATTTGTGGCTATTGTAAATAGTGATGCTTCTCTGTTTTCTTTCTCAGCCCCGATAAGGAACATTTCTAACTTCTTTAGAAAGTGATTTTCATTCTCATACCCAAACCAGGTAATGACAGAACACTTAAAAATAGAAAAAGAAAGAAACCCACAAGCCATTGCCCCTGATAAACATTCACTCGTAAAAAGCAATAAAATTATTGTAAATTGAGTAAATCAAACATCAGAAGTGCTGTACACTATGTCTAATTTGCTTAATAATGTAAAATGTAATAAATGTAAAACCCACATAAATGGATGTATAGATTAAAACCATGGATATTTTAGTGATGTACTATTACATAAACATGACAAAATCCCACTGATTTACAATACAAGTTCTTGATAGTATACCAAAAAAGGGAACATAACACAATAAAGGCTGTTTATAAGAAACTCAGAGCCAACATCATTGCATATGGATAAAACATTAAAACAATTCCACTAAAGTGAAAAATTAGTCAACTAAGTTCACCATACCCACTCCTTTTCAATATTGTGCGAAAATATTAGCTGGAGTAATATGACAGGATGTATTATAAACTAAAGGAATACACATTGAAAAAGAAGTCATACTATCACTATTTGCTGTTAGGAACAGGTTTTCCCACGAACCTGGTCCCATAGCCACACCAGCCCCAAATAACATAGAGAGACACTGTATTAGAAAAAAATGCTATTGGCCTATTACTAGCATTACTTATTGGCTAGCTCTGTCTTAAATATTAACCCATTTTGATTGATCTAAATATCTCCACATGGTCTTATCTCACTGGAGACAGGGTCCAGAGTTCTTCTCCCTCAAGTCTCTACATGTTGAATCTCTTTCTACCTCTGCCTGAAACTTCCTTGTCTCCTAGTCCCACCTATCTTGCTTTCCTATTGGCAAACAGAGCTTTATTCATTAACCATTAAAAGAAACATTTTTACAGAGTGACAATTCCCATCAATTTGCATATTGTGTGCTACTATACTACTATACATTCGATATTGCAAATCATACTAAAAAACTACTGAAATTATTAACAAATACAGCTATATGACAAATTACAGAGTTAAATTTTGCAAAACAATAGCATTTTCTCCACACCACCAACATAGAAAGAGTGGAAAACTTGGCCCCACACTCCCACAAAATTGCCTTACAAAAAACAAATGATTTAGGAATAATTATAAGAACAGAAAAAAGGACTTTGAAAAGAGATGATTAAATCTCTGAAGAAACTGGGAAAGACAAAAAACAAAATATTTAATGACAAAAACAGATTTCCCCAATACATATCTACAAATCCAGCCCTACAGAAAGTATTGGAAGGAAAACTCCAACCCAAGGAAGGTAACTATGCCCACAAACATATAGGCAACAGATAATCCAACTACACCAGAAACTAAGGGTAAAGCAGAACGAATATATTCACAATACCACTGCCAACAACAAACCTAAATCAAACAAGCATCAACAATCAATGGTCCTTACTCACCCTCAACATTAATGGTCTTAACTCACCTATAAAAAGACACAGGCTAACAGAATGGATACTAAGACAGAATCCATCCTTCTGCTGCATACATGAAACACATCTAAGCTTCAAAGGTAGACATTACCTCAGTGTAAAGGGTTAGGAAAAGATATTCCAATCAAATGGAACCAAGAAGCAAGCAAGCGTGGCCATCCTAATAGCTAACAAGTTAGACTTCAAACAAAAATTAATCAAAAGAGATGAAAAAGGTCATTTCGTATTCATCGCAGGAGAAATCCATCAACAGAAAGTCTCAGTTCTGAACATCTATGCCCCTAATAAAATGGCACCCACATTCCTAAAAGAAACGCTACTAAAACTCAAAGCTCATATAAAACCTCACACACTTATAATGGGAGACTTCAATACACCACTCTCAACACTAGATAGGACCACAAATCAGAAACTCAACAAAGAAACAAAAGAACTAACAGAAGTTATGTCTCAACTGGGGTTAACAGACATCTATAGAACATTCCATCCAAAGACAAAAGAATATACTTTCTGCTCTGCCCCACATAGAACCTTCTCTAAAATCGACCACATACTAGGTGGCATAACAACAGACACAAGAAAATAGGAATACTCCCCTGTATCTTTTTTTTAATTTTATTTAATTTTATATAACAGTCCAATTAAATAAAAAAAAACATTTATACACAATATTTGGGAATTTGGGCGTCAATCTTTCCAAACTACTTCCTGCTTGTAAGGGGCGCTGTCTTGGGGGATTCGAAGAAGATTCTTATCAGACCAACATGCTTTAAAATTGGAATTCAACAACAACACAAATAGCAGAAAACCTGCAAACCCATGGAAACTGAACAATGTGCAATTGCACCACCCCTGGGTCAAAGAAGAAATAAAGAAAGAAATTAAGGACATTCTGGTATTCAACGAGAATGAGGATACAACATACCCGAACTTATGAGACACCTTGAAAGCAGTGCTACGAGGGAAGTTCATTGCACTAAGTGCCCATATGAAGAAAACAGTGGATATTCACATAAGAGAATTAACAGCACAACTGAAAGCCTTAGAACAGAGAGAAGTCAACTCACCCCTTAGGAGTAGACCCCAGGAAATAATCAAATTGAGGGCTGAAATCAACAAAATAGAAACCAGAGAAACAATACAAAAAAATCAATGCAACGAAGAGTTGGTTTTTTGAGAAAATCAACAAGATAGACAAACCTTTACCCAAACTAACGAAAAAGCAGAGAGAGAACATGCAAATTAACAAAATCAGGAATGAAAAGGAGAACATAACAATGGACACAAAGGAAATCCAGACAGTTTTCAGGTCATACTTTGAAAATCTGTATTCCAAAAATTTGAAAATTCAAAGGAAATGGACAAGTTTCTGGATAACTATCCCTTACCAAACTTAAATCAAGAACAGACAAACAACTTAAATAGACCTATAACCTGCTATGAAATAGAATAAATCATCGAAGCCTTCCAACCAAAAAAAACTCCAGGGCCAGATGGATTCTTTGCAAAATTCTACCAGACATTCAAGGAAGAACTAATACCACCACTCCTCAAACTGTTCCACAAAATAGAAACAGAAGGTTCATTGCCAAACTCTTTTTATGAGGCCACAATAACCTTGATACCCAAGCCTCACAAAGACACAACTAAGAAAGAAAACTACAGACCAATATCCCTGATGAACATCGATGCAAAAATACTCAATAAAATACTGGCAAATCGAATTCAAGAATACATCAGAGAAATCATCCACCATGACCAAGTAGGCTTCATAGCTGGAATGCAGGGATGGTTTAACATACAAAAATCTATCAACGTGATCCACCATATAAAAAAACTGAAAAAAAAAAACCCATATGATTATCTCCCTAGATGCTGAAACAGCCTTCGACAAAATTCAACACCCTTTCATGATAAAGGTCTTGGAGAGGTCAGGGATAACAGTAACATACCTAAACATAATAAGGGCAATATACAGCAAACCAACTGCCAACATCAAACTGAATGGAGAGAAACTTAAGCCAATTCCTCTAAAATCAGGAACAAGACAAGGCTACCCTCTCTCTCCATATCTCTTCAATATCATACTAGAAGTTCTAGCTAATTCTATAAGAAACAAAAGGAGATCAAGGGTATCCAAATTGGAAAGGAAGAAGTCAAACTGTCTCTATTTGCAGATGATATGATAGTTTACATAAGCGACCCAATAAACTCTACCAGGGAACTCCTACAGCTGATAAACACCTTCAGAAAACTAGCAGGATACACGATAAACTCAAAAAAATCAGTAGCCCTACTTTTGTGAGAAGACAGTGAGACAGAGAAAGAAATCAGAGAAACATCACCCTTTACAATAGCCACAAGCAACATAAAGTATCTTGGTGTAATGCTTACCAAACAAGTAAAAGACCTATAGAACAAGAACTTTGTGGCTCTAAAGAAAGAAATTAAAGAAGATACAAGAAAATGGAAAGAGCTCCCATGCTCTTGGATATGTAGGATAAATGTAGTAAAAATGGCAATCTTGCCAAAAGCAATCTACAGATTCAATTCAATCCCCATTAAAATCCCACCACAATTCTTCACTGACCTTGAAAGGATAATAATCAACTTTATATGGAAAAACAAAAGATCCAGGATAACCAAATCAACCCTATACAATAAAAGAACTTCAGGAGGCATCACCATTCCTGACTTTATGCTCTACTACAGAGCTATAGTTCTGAAAACAGCCTGGTATTGGCATAAAAATAGACAGGTAGACCAATGGAATCTAACTGAAAATCCTGATATTAACCCACACACCTATGAACACCTTGGACAAAGCAGCTAAAATTATACAATGGGGCGAAGACAGCATCTTCAACAAATGGTGCTGGCACAATTGGATGAGGGTGTGTAGAAGACTGCAGATAGATCCATGTCTGTCGCCATGCACAAAACTCAAGTCCAAATGGATCATAGACCTCAACATCAATCCAGCCACATTGAACCTCTTAGAAGAGAAAGTCGGAGGTACCCTTGAACAAATTGTTATAGGAGACTGCTTCCTGAACATAACTCCAGGGGCACAGACACTGAGAGAAACAATTAATAAATGGGACCTTTTCAAACTTAGAAGCTTCTGGACGGCAAAGGATAGTAGACAAGACCAAACAGCAGCCCACAGACTGGGAAAAGATTTTCACCAATCCTATATCCGACAAAGGGCTGATCACCAAAATATACAAAGAACTCAATAAACTAGTCAACAAAATACCAAATAATCCTATTAAAAAATGGGGTACATAACTGAAGAAAGAATTCTCAATAGAAGAAATCAAAAAGGCAGAAAGACACTTAAGAAAGTGCTCCACATACATAGCTATCAGGGAAATGCATATCAAAACAACTTTGAGATACCATCTTACTCCTGCCAGAATGGCTAAAATTAGAAACACCAGTGATGACTCATGTTGGAGTGCAAACTCACACAGCCATTTTGGAGATCAGTATGGCGGTTCCTCAGGAAAATGGGAATTAGTTTACCACAGGACCCGGCAATCCCCCTCTTAGGCATATACCCAAAGGATCCACATCCATGCAACAAAGACATCTGTTCAGCTATGTTCATAGCAGCACTATTTGTAATAGCAAGAACCTGGAAGCAACCTAGATGCCCCTCAATTGAAGAATGGTTAATGAAGATGTGGCACATCTACACAATGGAATACTACTCTGCAGAAAAAAATAATGGTATCTTGAAATTTGCAGGCAAGTGGATGACACTTGAAGAAACCATCCTGAATGAGGTAACCCAGTCACAAAAAGAGTAACACAGTATGTACTCACTCATATATGGATTTTAGACCTAGATCAAAGGATCACCAGCCTATAATTCACACCACCAGAGGAAATAGGATACAAGGTGTATTCTAAGAGATTCATATAAAGTCCCTCACAGAACCGGGAAGGGACAAGTCCCCCAGAGCACAGGGGAAGTGGGGGGGGGCAGCGAATGGAGAGAGAAGTGGAGAAAAGGAGGGGGAGGAAAGGAAAACATGTGGGACCAGAAAGATTGAGCCCAGTTAGGAATAGAAGACAGGAGAGACAGAGAGAGAGAACATAAAAGAGGGAGCCAATATTGGTTTGAAGATAAAATTGAACACAAAGAAAGGTCTAGAGAATTACCAGCCTGCCACCAACTAGCAATTTGAGCTTCCGTGGAAAGGCTACCATAAATGCCCTTCCCAGATAGCGAGATCAACAACTAACTTCTCCATGGAGCCATCAATGCCTGTTGGAAACAGGAGCAAACACCCATACATAAACACTGAGTTGAACTAGAACCCAGATGCAGATGGAGAGGACAAGACCAGGCGGCAGAAACACAGCTTACCTGGACAAGGAGGAGCTAGCTGGGATGACTGATAGCTGGGAAGCCAGCATGGGACTGACTCAGGCTCCCATGAATATGGGTCTCAGCCAGAAGGACTGAGCAGTCTAAGGGACCTCAGGCAGTGGAGCCAGGATGTATCCCTGGTGTACAAAAGGACCTTGAGAACACATCCCCCATGGAGGGATAACTGCCTTAATCTAGAGACAAGAGAGAAGCCCTAGTCCCTACTTCACATGACCTGTCAGATCTACATGACCCCAACTGGATGGCATTCCCCTACATATGGAATTGGGGTGGGGGGAAGGAAGGGGACGGTGGTTAGAGTGCATGTGAGAGGGCAGACAGAGTAAAAGGGAGGGAAGGAGGGAAGGAATATGGGAGGAAGGGAGGGAGGTTTGGAGGGAGAGAGGGAAGGAAAGGGAACTAGGTTCAACATGTAAAATAATAAATTAAATTAAAAAAATGCTTTGATTCCAAAATTTAAATTCAAGGACAAGTTACTGCGGAAAAGGATTTCTATTTTTGTTTCCACAGAAAATGAAAAGATGTGGATTCCTTCCAGACTAATGTGGTTTGATCAAGCCAGACCACCTGAAACAGAGTACAAGCTGATCCTACATTCAAAACAACTGACAGACTTACAGACCACAGCCAGGATTTCTGAATGTTCTTCGAATCCCCCATGACAGCGCCCCTTACCAGCAGGAAGTAGTTTGGAAAGAAAGATGCCCACATTCCCAAATATTGTCTATAAATGTTTGTTTTAATTTAAATGACTTGGTTGTATAAAATAAATAAATAAATAAACACCAAAAACATAAGATTGAGACTAGAAAGCCTCATGAAGATTTGGTAGTGGAAAAACTGGAATCCTACAAGCAGAAAAATGAAATTAAACCCATATCTCTCAGCCAGACTAATTCCAACTTCAGGAGTATCAAAGACTTATATCTGAAACCCAGAACACTGAAAGTGTAAGAAGAAAACCTAAGCAATAGTCTCCAAGATCTAGGACTCTGAAAAAATTTTCTGGATGTGACTCTATTTACCCAAGAATTAAAGCTAACAATTGACAGGTAGGAATTCATGAAATTAAAAGGCTCTGTACAGTCAAAGAAAAAAAATCAACTGAGTACAGAGGAAACCTAAGAATGGGAGAGAATTTTTGCCTGTATATATCTGACAGTGGATTAATAACTACAATATACAAAGAACTGAAAAACCAAATCCCAAATGTTAAAATCAAAATGAATGACATAACACACAAGAAGTGATCTCAGGTTATGACATGAGAGTTTCCAATGTGGGGGGGGGGGAGAAAATGGCAAGAATAGTTTGAAAAAGTTTGCCAACCTTTGCAATTATGAAAACAAAAATCAAAATGACTTTTGATTTCATCCTGCCCCAGACAGAATGGCAAAGATCCACAGAAAAGCCAACAAAAGACCTATGGTAGGTCTGTAAACTGATGCAGCCACCTTGCAAATGAGAATGGGGCATTCTCACAAAGCGAAAAGTAATTCTGCAGTATGAACCAACAACAACACTCCTTGGCCTATGTCCTGAAGTTGCCTAAGTTTTCTCCACAGGTATTTGCTTTTTTGTTTTTTGTTTTGTTTTTTCATCTGCAATGCTGCTTTGTTTCACTGCAGTTAGGAAAGAGAAAACAGATAAATGAACCAGAACTGAAAAATGGCTAATAAAATTGATATATACACCATGGAATACCATTCAGGTGTAAAGAAAAATGAAATCATAAACTTTGTGAGTATGTGGATAGGAGTAGCAAAGATATTATTGGGGTATGAAACCCAAATACACAAAGACAAATGTCACATGTTCTTTCTCATGTGAGGCTCCTAGGTCCAAATCTTCAGATGGACCTTCCAAACAGTACATGTTTGGAAGAAGCTGAAGGACAGTAAAATGAGCAGGATCATTGAAGGAGCTTGGGGGGAAACAGAGTGGAATAGCAGGGGAGAAATGACCTAAATGGGTATGAGACTCTAATTATGGATGCAAGAGGGAGAGAAATACAGTTGAAGGAGGGAATAACGTGAAATAATAGTAAGGATGTTGGAAAAAGTCTAAGTGATCTGAAATAGAAATGGGTAAAGGGGTGCTTTAGGGAAGCAGAAAGGAAGCAAATAAAGAAGAAGGAGGGAGGACTGTTAAACATTAATAAGAATGTTTGAAACAGCCAAGCCAAAAAGACTAGTAACTATTGACATGAAAAATCCTATAATACCATCAATACTGATACACAAAGTTTTAGTAAACCTTTCTTATTTGGGCTGATGCTCCTCCCTCCAAGACTAAGTCTACATAACACAATCCTTTTGTGTTGTTCCCAAGGGTTGTTGAAGGGACAACAACCAACATAAGCAGCCTATTTCTTTGCCCTTTTTTATCTTGCAGAGTTGAAATGTGAGTCTGCATTGCTGAAGACACCATGTATTTCAGAATCATGAACCCTTGATCCAGAACTGATACGAATGCCCTTACCCTGAGGACTAGCTTTCCTGACTAGAAGACATCATGTAGGCTTCCAAATGATGGAGACAACTAACATACCTACCCTGCTGTGACAACAATGAACTGCACCACTGACCATCATAGCACAGAACCCTAAGGGTGAAGTAGTGTCATGCATTCCTTGATGGTGATTAAGAGCTCTCTGTATTAGAGTCAAGAGCCAGCAAAAATAAAGAAACCATGCCTCTGCCCAAAACCTAAGTACGAAGTGCTAGTGAAGCCATGGTTATTTGAAGGCAATCTAAATCATTAATTTACTAAACCAGCATAATCCCTAACAGCATTCTGTAAACATTGGTCCTGACCCTCACAGATAATTGCAGTCTTCACCTGACAGCAAGTAAAATTTTCTACACATCACATGAGACCATTATGAACCAAAGTTGCAGAGGCAGTCTCCAGTGGATAACCAAACTTAAGGTTCACAGGACATTTGGAAAGACAGTAAGAATGAGAGGATCAGGGAGCTTTCTCTAAGTTGCATATCCAGGTAATATTGGAAGTGAAACACATAATTCCTACCATCATGGCTGACTATACCTGTGAAACTAACCAGGTACAACATCAGGAGGCATACCAAAATGATGAAGAAAATAACAAGGCCCAACCCTAAACAAAGGACAAAACTCAACCAAGAAATGTTGAGAGAGGGAGAAATGGTCTTCCCCAGGGTATATCATACTAATTGATCATTCAATAAAAATAGTCAGCCCTAAGAGATATATAAAAGTAATGGCATACAGACCAATCCAGTTACATTTAGGAATGCATACGTATACTTACATACAGCTAGTGCATTCAGTGAAAAAAGCGGTTGTGATGTCAAAGAGGGCAATGAGGGATATATGGTAAGTATCACTTTGAGGAAAAGAAAGTATAACAGTGCAATTACATTTTAATTTCTGAATCAAATGTAAAGAAAACAAAAACAAATGTTTGATATGCCAATTGCTCTATGAATCAGGATATATGTTACCATAACATATAGCTCTGTAGAGAATGGCACCTACCATGCATTCTTGATAACCTGAGTGTGATCTCTAAACACATGTCAAAGTCAACCTAGCTGACTTATCTCTACAAAGATGTCCTGTGACTCCCCTATGTGAGCTTTGGCACATACATGTGTGAACATGTGCTCTCTCTCTCTGTCTCTCTCTCTTTTCTGTCTCTCACAACAATTCACACACAATAATATGAAAAAAGGTACTTTAAATAACCTCTTCTTTACCTGAAGCTAATAAGGAATTAGATATTTCCAATTATCCTTACTTTAAGATGATGACAACCACAATGGACTCAACAAAGAATTTTACCTATGGAAACATGAGATCTTAGATTATTAAATATACTTAATTAATTTTCAACCTTTCAGTTGTTGCAATAACATAGTCTGTTTGCTATTCAGTTGCTTATGTCTTGTTGTTACTGAAGAGAATAATTATATAATACGTTCCTATCATTATTAGAGTCTTGTATTCTATTTTTACCAATTTTTCTTATATTATTTTTTAAAAATTTGATATAATCATCGTATCACCTCTTTTGTCATACTCTCTCTAATCATGCTCCTGGACTCAACTTGGTCTTCTTTTCTATAAAATATATCCCTCTTTTTCATTAAGTGTTGATTGCTTTTTGTGTGTATAGTCTGAAATATAAACTGTTAAGTCCATGTAATATGATATCAGGGCTGAACAATAATCTAGACCTAAATCTACAGGTAGCTGCAGCTTCTTTTACAAGGACTCTTGTGTCATACTTGGTTTGATATTTCAAATGATAACTCTAAATGTTTTAAACTTAATTGTATGTGTGTTCCATTTAGGAAACAGCCCCACAGGTACAGGTTCTGAATGTATTTTCAAGAAAGAATCATTAGATACATTTATTCAAGGAATATACATGTATCCTTGATATTGGCACACCATACATTACCTAGGCAGACTGTAGCATGGACTGCAAGAGCTGTGGGGATAGTACCATGTAAAAAAAGACATTTTTTGGAAGTAGTGACACAATATGATGTGTTAATTAAATGACCTCACATTGCGTGGCACAACAGTGATTATTAATGAATATGGGATGGATGAATGAGACATGGACAACAGTGCTCCATCACAACACTACGGCTTTCTCCCTCTACAGTCACAAGAAGTTTGGGGAAAGGTATTATTTTTCTACCTGTCTGGTTGGAAATGTGCCTCTCTGGACAAACCACACAAGAAAAACAGCAGGCAGGTCTTTCTTCTTCTACAAATTTCCAGAAACCCGGACCACAGCTCTGTGTACATACAGATTGAGGAGTCTGAGGAACACACAGAAATTCTCATCATAATTTCGCATTTAAGTCACAGACTTAAATATTTTTAAGCTAAACACTTTAAACTTCACTTAGACTATGAGAGCTGTATGAAGTTATGTGAGACTGTGCAGACTCCATATGGAGTGTAGAGTGTAGAGTTGAAGTTGCCACACTTCCAGATACTAAAAGTTCAAAGTTTCTTTATGTTGAGTAAACTGTGACTAACTTCTGCTAGCTTTATGAAATATCTTTAAGAACTGAATATTCCCTCCTGGAATAAAATTAGCCAGAATTCTTTCCTTATATGAACTGTGGAGTGGTTGAAGTCAGACAGAAACCAAGTCACTGTTGCCTAACTATTTCTACCTTTACCGTTCCTAGCCTGCAGTCACAATTATTCACTCTGATTCACTTCCCATGAAACAGGGTTTGGCCATTGGTGGATGGTCACAGCTTCTCCTGGCTCCATCACATGTAGATTTTCCTGTGACATTCACTCTTCACTCCCCATTCTCAGTATAGGGCTCTAATTTTTCTTCCAAATGTTAGTTATGTCATCCTTCAAGATTTTCATAAATTGGCTCCTTAGTTAATCACATTAACCACTACAATCTAACACAACTTAAGTTTGTTAATATTTTTAGGATTTGTGAATGCTAGGAAATTCTCTATCCTTCTCTTAAACATGCTTCTTGCTATATGTTAGACTCAGTTTCTATCTTATGAACATCTATATATTAACATGTATATGGGGCTGGAGAAATGGCTCAGCAATTAAGAGTGCATACTGCTCTCACAGAGAAACCCGTGATCACTTCCCAGCACACAAATCAGGCAGTACACACACACTCATTATAGAGATGTTTTGTATAAAATCCACGATTCACTTTTTTTGTTTTGTTTTAAGGACTATGGATATGTTTGTATATGAATTGTGTTAAATGAGTGATGAATTGAACATCAGCATTCATTTATAATAAACCTGTATATGTGTATGCATACAATTGTATGCATGTTTATGAACACAGAAACACACACGTGCAGACTCCTTTATAAAGTCATGAACACAGATTTATTCATTCACTGAAGCATGAAAACACACATAAGATCAAATTCAATCAAACTAATTCAATCTAGAGAAATTAGCTGATAATATGTGTTTGCTTTGTTTATATGTATAATTATCAAAGTGATATTTTTTTTTGCTACAGTGGTTTTATTTAGCTTGTCCATCCATTCAGCAATATATGAAGGTTTGGCTTGTGACATAACTTACCCTGTGTCCATAACATATTTCTTTTTTTTCTTTATTTTATTTATTTTATATAACCGAGTCCATTTAAATGAAAACAAACATTTATAGACAATATTTGGGAATTTGGGCGTCGTTCTTTCTAAACTGCTAGCTGGACAAATCAAAGTGATATTTTAAAGATTGATTTATTTCTGAATTAAAGACCTTAAAGTAAACTGAAGATATGGCTCAGTATTTAATGTGTTTGCCCCATAAACATGAGGTTCTAAACTTGATCATGGAGAAGGGAAGTGTAGAAAAGTAAGGGGCAAAACTATATGCCTGTAATCCCAGTATGGTAGTCATGGAGACAGGGAGAATGCCTGGGAATGCTGTCCAGTGAGTACAGCTAAACCCAAAACTTGGGGTCCAAAGAGAGATTATGTTTATAATAAAGTGGACAAAACAAAGGAAGCAAAACAGTTCTGACTTTGACCTCAACAGGAACATGTGCTCGCATGCATGAGCATGCACACAGGAGCTCACAAAACAGATAAGTACTTAGAGCCTATAAATTATTTTAAAAATCAAAGACACATCACACAATAAATTTTCATAACCCTTTTCAGATATTTGAAGACATATGAAATGTTGATATTCAACCAGACCTTATTGAAGTATCTTGGCCATTTGATCAGAACTTCGTTGATGAACAAGCCTTGATCTTGTAGACTCTTGGAGACAAACTCTCCTACTTTAACTAGAAATGAATCATTATTAGTATTTCCCAAAAAGTTTTGTACATCATACTTTTCCACATGGTTCTTGTTCTCATCAAAGCATATTTGATCTCCAGCTGCATTTGTAAATTGTATTTTCCTCAGAAATGGATGAAGCTGAAGAGAGATATCATTTGCGTATGAGTGGTGAATGCAAATTTCTCACTGAATGTTCCTAAGAGCAATCCACCTTCTGTAACTCTATTCTAGCTTTCTTGGTAGAGTCTTCCTTTGAGTCACTGTCTCCCCAGCTGTTGCAGTGAGATGAAAATTTCTCACCATGAAATTCATATAGAAGTTACCTAAGGGGTGGAGCATACCACAACTTGTAGCATATTCTTAGGAGAACAATTACTTGTGCCTCTCCCCAGCAAAATAACAATGTCTACAACTAGAAAATATAGATGTTTTCAGAGTGAAACTGGAGTAAAAAATTTAAGCAACTCTGTGTTCATGGCTTTATAGGTGATAAGGTATTTACCTTCCTTATGGCATATAATGAACACATGTGTGTATGGTTAGGTAGGTAGATAGGTGTAAACACACACACACACACACACAGTTTCTTGACATGAAAAGTTTTGAGTAGTTTCTACAAAGGTCCAAATTCTTGAAAAAAATATTAATTATGCAGAAAAATATGTCTGCCATTTATACTTCAGGAAACTATAGAGACATGTTCTGCCATCCTCCATTATTTTTCATTTGTTTTGGGTCACAGCATTTTCCTTTCAACTTTTATATCAACAATAATGGAGACAAAATTAATACACAAATATTCTGTGTTGTAACTAGATTTTTAAAGATAATTCTTTATTGTTTAGATTAATTTATTTTTATTTTGTTTATGACTTTCCTTCTTACATGAATGTATATCTACTAAACATCTGTGTTTTGCCAGTAAAGACCAGGGAGGGTTCTGGATCCCAGGAAAGGGGTGTAAAGACATTTCTAAGCTGCCTTGTAGATATTGGTAACTGAACCTGGGTTTTGTCAAGAGCTTCAAATACATCAATCTACACACAGTCATCCTGCCTCCAAATTTGTCTTATTTATATTAGTGTGTACTGCCTAGGTGAATGTATATGGTATATTTTGCTTACAATCTAATAAAGTCTGCCTGTGACTTTGAAACACCAGTCCATGGTGCAGTTTCAAGTGATGCTCTCATCAGAGTGTCTGTGCAACTGGCTATGTTTTCTTTTGTTTTTTCCCCAAGCCTCTGACCAAGTCCAGAATTTCCTTTTGTGGACTTTCTAAAGAGTTTTCAGCAGACACCCAGTGTCCAGAAATACCTGAACTCCAAACACCACCTAAGTAACCCACCCTAGACGGGCTGGCTTTGCATTCTGGCTGTACTGTGCCACAAGGTTTTTTTATGTTGTTGTTGTTGTTGTTGTTGTTTTTGCCACACAATCCTGTCTGTGGTTTTTTAGACATCTGGCTCTCTCTCTCTGCTCTCTTCCAACCACCCCTCCACCATGGAATAAAGGCTTTCCCTATAGTTCTTCTCATAAGATAGCCATTCTCAGCACACAGACACATGGTAGTTCTCTGATCAGTCAAGCTATGTTTCAGAGTTTCCTGACACTATAGGCAGATTTGGTAAGAAAATCAGAAATTCTTGAAGGAAGATATAAGGTAAATGGGAGAGAATTTTGCACACTAAACAATTGGAAACCCTATTCCAATGGAGATAGTTAGGTCTCAGTATGATTTCACAATGTATAGTTTAAAACTGGAACAATTAAATGAAGAGATAACTGGGATTGACATACTTTTATTTATCATTTAGATAGTACTTGTTGTTGGTGTGATAATGTTTGGTTCATCTCTAAAAATGTTGGTTGATATGAATGCCAAGAAAGTGGCCTTAAAAAAACTTATCAGCTGCTAGAGGTGAGGATTGGGCCTGAATTGGGGGTCCAACAACCCCTCCACCTCCTTGGTACTTTATGGGTCTACTCTGAGCACACTGGACCTGCCTATTCACTGGGGACCACCTTGAGGCCTCACTTGCCTGATCTTTCCCAATTTCCTGTGGCACTCTGCCAGATAGGAAAGACCTCCAAGAGAGCTTGGATCATCCATATTTGCAGGCACTGAACTCCTGGATCATCTACAGCCACTATGAGAGTGGGATAGAGAGATATAGACTCCACCTGCACCATCTAGAAAAAGCAATGGGAAGATGGCAATACAAGAAAACACCCAACAATAGAAAGACCAGTATGATACTACCAGAATCTCGGGACTATACACCAACCAGACCAGACCAGAACACACCAAAACAGATGAAGCAGAAGAGATAGACCTAAAAAATAACTGCATAGAAATGATAGAGGCCCTCCAAGATGATATCAGAAAACTGCTTAAAGAAATGGAGGAAAAGACAAACAAAAATTGGAAGAAATAGAGGAAAAGACCAAGAAAAAAATTAAAGAAATTAACAAATCTCTTAAAGAAATAAGGAAAGCCAAAGAAAACAAATCAAACAGATGAAGGAAATAATTCATACAGTTTAAGACATGAAAACTGAAATAGAAACAGCAAAGAAAACAGAACCTGAGGTAATGCTAGAAATAGAAAAACTAGGTAAATAGTCAGGAACTACAGGTGCAAGCATAACCAATGGAATACAAGAGATTGAAGATAAATTCTTAGGTGCTGAAGTTAAACAAGAGAAAATAAATTCATTGACCAAAGAAAATCTTTAATCTAACAAATCCTTAACACAAAACATCCAGGAAATGTGGGACACCGTGAAAAGGCCAAACATAAGAATAATAGGCATAGAAGAAAGCGAAGAAGCTCAGCTCAAAGATGCAGAAAACATATTGAACAAAATCATTGAAGAAAATTTCCTAATCAGAAGACACGCCTATGAAAGTACAAGAAGCATTCAAACACCCAATAGACTGGACTAAAGAAAAAAGACCCTTTGCCACATAATAATCAAAACACCTAACATACAGAATGAAGAAAGAATATTAAGAACAGTGAAGGAAAAGGCCAGGCAACACACAATGGCAGACCTATCAAAATTACATGTGCATTACACATGGAAACTCTGAAGGTCAGAAGTTCCTTGATAGATGTTCTACAAATTTCAAGAGTTCACAGATACCAGCTCAGGATACTATACTCAGCAATACTCTCCATCACTATATACAGGAAACAAAATATTCAATGACAAATCCAGATTTTCAAAATACATATTCCAAATTCAGCCCTACAAAAATTTCTGAAAAAACAAAACAAACAAACAAAAACAAAAACTTCAACATAAGGAAGTTAACTATACTATACTCAAAAAACACATAGTTAATCAATAATCTTACTTTACCAGGATGCGAAAGAAAAAGTGGGGTAAATATACTCACAAAACCACAGCCAACAAGAAATCTAAAACGAACAATCAATCGTCCTTACTTTTCCTCAACATTAATGGTCTTAACTCGTCAACAAAGAGACACAGGCAAACAGAATGGATACAAAGACAGAATCCATACTTCTGTTGAATACAAGAACCACATCTAAGCTTCAAAAATAGACATTACCTCAGGGTAAAGGCCTGGTAAAAAAAAAAAAAAAAAAAAAAAAAAAAAACCTTCCAATCAAATGAAACCCAAAAAAGCAAGAAGGTGTAGCTTTCCTAATATCTAACAAGTTACTTCAAACCAAAAATCAACCAAAAGAGATGAAGAAGGTCATTTCATATTCACCACAGTAGAAATCTATCAGTACAAAGTTTTAATTCTGAACATCTATGCCCACATACAAAGGCACCCACATTCGTAAAAGAAACACTGCTAAACTCAAAGCTCACATAAAACCTCACACACTCATGTGGGAGAATTCAATACTCCAATATCATCATTAGGCAGGACTACCAGACAGAAACGTAACAAACGTAACAAAGAAGCAAAAGAACTAACAAAAGTTACTTCCCAATTGGGTTTAATAGACACCTATGGAACTTTCCATTCAAACTCAGAAGAATAAACCTTCTTCTCGGCTCCATATGAAACCTTCTCTAAAATCAACCACATACTAGGCAACATAACAAACTTCAATAGACAGAAAAAAATTGGAATAGCCTTATGTATCTTATAAGACCATCATGCTTTAAAGTTGGAATTCAACAACAACACAAATTGCAGAAACCCAACAAACTCGTGGATACTGAACAATACACAATTGCACCATTCCTGGGTCAAGGAAGAAATAAAGAAATTAAAGATTTCCTAGAATTCAATGAGAATGAAGACACAACTTATCCAAACATTTGAAACACTTTGAAAGCAGTGCTACAAGGCAAGTTCATGGCACTAAATGCCCATATGAAGACCACGGAGGATAGTCACATAAGATAATTAACAACACAACTAAAAGCCCTAGAATGAAAAGAAGCAAACTCACTCTGGAGGAGCAGACACTAGGAAATAAAAAATTTGAAGGCTGAAATCAATAAAGTAGAAACTAGGAAAACAATACAAAGAATCAATGTAACAAAGAGTTGGTTTTGTGAGAAAATCAACAAGATAGACAAACCTTTATCCAAACTAACCAAAAAGCAGAGAGAGACTATGCAAATTAACAAAATCAAAAATGAAAAGGGAGACATAACAACAGCCACTGAAGAATTCCAGAGACTTTTCAGGTCATACTTTGAAAACCTGTACTCCATAAAATTCAAAAATTCAAAGGAAATGGGCAAATTTCTGGATAACTATACTTACCAAAATTAAATCAAGAACATATAAGCAACTTAAAAAGATCTATAACCCCTAATGAAATACAAGTTGTTTCTGAAGCTCCCAACCAATGAAAGCTGAGGACCAGATGGTTTCAGTGCAAAATTCTAGCAGAAATTCAAAGAAGAGCTAATAACTGTTCCACAAATAGAAGCAGAGGGTTCATTACCAAACTTCTTTTACGAGGCTACAATTTCTTTGGTACACAAGCCACACAAAGACATAACTAAGAAAGAGGACTACAGACCAATATCACTCAAGAATTTTGATGCTAAATACTCAATAAAATACTGGCAAATCAAATCCAAGAAAACATATGAGAAATCATCCACCATGACCAAGTATGCTTCTTTTCAGGGATATAGGGATGGCTCAACATATGAAACTCTATCAATCTGATCCACCATAAAAACAAACAGAAAAAGAAAACCAACATAATCAACCCACTAGACGCTGAAAAAGCCTTTGATGAAATCCAACACCCTTTCATGATAAAGGACTTGAAGAGATCAAGAATAACAGGAACATTCCTAAACATATTAAAAGCAATACCCATTACACCAAGAGCCAACATCAAATTGAATGGAGAAAACCTTAAGACTGTTCCCTTAAATGAGGGACAATACAAGGCTACCCACTCTGTTCATATCTCTTCAATATTGTACTTGAAATTCTAGCTAGAGCAATAATACAAGAAAATGAGATCAAAAGGATACAAATTTGAAAGGAAGAAATCAAACTGTGACTTTTTGCAGATGATATGATAGTTTACATAAGTGACTTGAAAAATTCTACCAAGGAATCCTACAGCTGACAAATACATTCAGCAAAGTAGCAGGATACAAGATTAACACACACACACACACACAAAAAAAAAAAAATTCAGTAGCCCTACTGTATACAGAAAATAGAGGGGCTGAGAAAGAAATCAGAGAAACATGACCCTTTGTAAGATCCACAAACAACATAAAGAATATTGGTGTAATGCTTACCAAACAAGTGAAAGGCCTATATAGCATGAACCAATTTGTGTCTTTAAAGAAAGAAATTAAAGAAGATACCATGCTCTTGGATAGGTGGGATAAACATAGTAAAAGTGGCAATCTTGCCATAAGCAATCTACAGATTCAGTGTGATCCCCATAAAAATCCCAGTACATTCTTCACAGACCTTTACAAGATAATACTCAACTTTATATGGAAAAACAAAAGACCCAGGATAGGCAAGCCAACACTGAACACAAAAAGAACTTCAGGAAGCATCATATCCCTGACTTTAGACCTATAGTCCTGAAAACAGCTTGGTATTGGCAGTAAAATAGACAGGTAGACCAATGGAATTGAAAAGATAATCCTGATATTAAAGCACACACCTATGAACACCTAATTTTTTTATTTGTATTCTACAATGGAAGGAGTAAAGCATCATCAACAAAATGGTGCTGGCACAACTGGATGACGGTGTGTAGAAGACTGCAGATAGACCCATGTCTATCACCACACACAAAACTCAAGTCCAAATGGAACAAAGACCTCAACATAAAACCAGCCACACTGAACATCTTAGAAGAGAAAGTGTGAGGTACACTTGAACAAATTGGTACAGGAGACTGCTTCCGGAACTTAACTCCAGTAGCATAGACACTGAGATGGACAATAAATAAATGGGACCTCCTCAAACTGAGAAGCTTCTATAAGGCAAAAATACACAGTTGACAAGACCAAACAGCAGTCCACAACTGGGAAAGGATCTTCACGAACCCCACATCTGACAGAGGCCTGATCCCCAAGATATACAAATAACTCAAGAAACTAGTCAACAAAACACCAAATATCCCTGTTAAAATATGGGGTATAGAACTTAATAGAGAATTCTCAAGAGAAGAATCCAACATGCCTGAAAGACACTTAAGAAAGTGCTCAGCATCCTTAGCCATAAGAGAAATGCAAGTCAAAACAACTCTGTAAGAATGGCTAAAATCAGAAACACCAATGACAGCTTATGCTGGAGAGGATGGAGAGAAAGGGGAACACTCCTACACTGATGGTAGGAGTGCAAACTTGTGCAGCCAATTTGAAGATCAGTATGAGGATTCCTCAGGAAAATGGGAATCAGTCTACAATACCTTGCAATTATACTCTTAAGAATATACTCAAATGATCCACATTCATGCCCCAAAGACATCTGTTCAACTATGTTTATAGCAGCATTATTTGTAATAGCAAGAAATTAGAGCAACTCCAGATGCCCCTCAACTGAAGAATAGAAAAAGAAGATGTGGCACATTTACACAATGGAATACTACTCAGTGGGAAAAAATGCAATCTTGAAATTCTCAGGCAAATGGATGGAACTTGAGGAAATCATCCTGAATGAGGTTACCCAGTCACAAAAAAGAGGAACATGGTATGTACTCACTCATATATAGATTTTAGACATAGAGCAAAGGATCACCAGCCTATAATTCACACCACCAGAGAAGCTAGGATACAAGGAAGAACCTAAGAGATTCATACAAGGGTAAAGGAAGATCTCCTGAGAATATTGGGAATGGGTGGGGGGCAGTGAGTGGAGAGGGAATTATGAGAAAGAGAAGGGGAGTAGAGGAGAATATGTGGGGCTTGGAAGATTGAATTGGGGGATGAATAGATGAGAGGAGAGAGAGAAAGCGCGCACGCACAAGAGAGAGAGAAAGAGATTGAGAGAGAGCAAAATAAAGGGAACCATTATGGGTTTGAAGAGAAAACTGAATCTAGAGAAATATACAGACACCATACAAGGATTGCCCCAACAAACAATCTGAGCAACAGTGGAAATGTTACCTTAAATGCCCTACCCTGATAATGAGATTGATGACTAACTTTTATATCATAATTGAGCCCTCAACTGGTAGCTGATGGAAACAGAAGCATACACCCACAGCTAAAAACTGAACTGAACTCTTGCAACACAGTTGTAGAAAGAGAGGTGTGATATGAAAATGGGTCAAGACCAGGCTACAGAAACCCACAGAGACAGTTGACCTGAACAAGGGTGAGCTCATGGATCCCCAGACTGATACCTGAGAAACCAGATTGTACCGACTCAAACCCTCTGAATGTGGGTCGTAGTTATAAGGCGTGGGCAGTCTAAGGGAACTCTGACAGCGGAACCAGGTTGTATCCCTGTTGGACAAAAGGATTTTTTGAGCACATTCCCCATGGAGGGATACTGCATTAGCCTAGAGGCAGTAGGAAGGGCCTAGTCCCGACTCCAAATGCATTGACAGATTTTGATGATCCCTTCTGGAAGGCATCACCCTCTCTGTGGTGTGGGGGTGGGGTGTGATAGGAGGGGGCTTGGGAAGAAGGGAGGGAGTAGGAACTGGGATTTATATGTAAAATAAGAAAAAATAATAAATACATATATATATATTAAAAATTGAAATTAACATCCTCATAATAAAAACAAAAACTTATGAAAGCAGCAGACCACAGAAATATTCCAACCCAGACAGAGGAATCATTTAAAAAAAGCAATTTCTGTATTGCATTCTAATTTTAGAGACAAACAACCTAAGGTTTTCAAACAACCAACATTAAAATTTCCAGTAATCTTACAGGAATTGGCAAATGATAGGGGCTCTACTACAGGGCAGGTAGTTATAGATAGATCAAATCAAACTCTAAAGGGTATGCTAAACAAACATAAAGCGATAAGAAACACAACCCAGAAATACATTGTATTATTCTTTATAAATTTTAAATTTTATTAATGCTAATGGATGAAGGACCAATAGCTGTTGAAAGATATTGGATAATAGAAACATCTATGGAATTAAATCAGCTGGTTTACTTTAAAGATGTGTTTATCTCAGAAAGGAAACCAGTATCCATGTTATGATGGGAAAAGGGTTTTGCTATTGTTTACAGACAAATAAAACCATGAATACCATTAAATCTTATAAACATTCTAATCGACTAAAAGTGACCACCTAACTAGAAGAGATGACAGTTCATCACACAGCATGGACAGTTATTCAGAACTAACCCATAATATTGGCAAATGCTTTTAATTTGATCAGACACGACTTGCCAAAAGAAAACCTACCCAAAATTAGTGTTGGGGAAAGTCTTTGTTTTGTCTTTTCAGGAGAATGAAGGCATCTAGTTGGAGTTTGCTTCCAATATGGCAAGACTAGCCATTTGGACAAGATACTGCTCTTGTCTGGACTGTTTGACTTTATGCTGTATAAACTGGACATGCAGGACCCACAGAAAAGTGACTTCTGATTCAAGATGGACATTGCTACAGAGTTCCTGCTTCATGGAAGAGTCTGCGAGACAGTATGCAGGACACAGAAAAAAGTGACTGATAAACTGCCAATACAAAAAGACAGTTTAAAGTTTCCTGCCTTGCTGAAGAGTCTGCTAGACACACTATGGCCTATGGGCTGAAGATGGAAGATTACAAAAGAACCTTGGGTGACCAGGCAGTGATTTGTCTCTGTCATTTCTAGAGCTTATATACTATCCTTCTGTGGTCTTTGAGGGAGTTGAAGACAGATAGTTATGGTTATAGTTTTCCTTAATATTAAAGATAAGATACATAGACTTTAGACACACAAAGATAGGATAGATGATGAAATATTTTCTTCAAATCTTACTAAATGTTAATGGACTAAATATTGTTAACTGTAATTCTTACTTGATAACTGTTGTATAATATATTTTGCTATGTTAAGGTTAAAACCCTTCTTTTTATTTAGACAGAAAAGAGGAGATGATGGGAGATGTCATTCTGTATGTTTCTCATACTGGTTAATAATAAAGCACTGTTGGCCAATAGGAAAGGAAGATAGGAGGGACTAGGAGACAAGGAGGAAATAGGAAGTAGGAAGGAGGAGCCAAGATGGAGAGTCTGGAGAAAGCAGTATGCCGCCAGCTCCCCGGTAAGAGAAATACATAGATCAACAGAAATGGGTTAATAATTAAGGCAGAGCTAGCCGATAAGAAACAAGTAACAGGGCCAACAGAATTATATCTAATACAGAGTCTCTGTGTATTATTTGGGGCTGGCGCAGCAGCAGGAAAAGACCGGGCGGCGGGAGGCAGAAAAACCCGTACACCTTACATCTAGTTAAGGAATTGAAGATCAAAGGACAAATGATATATCTGAATAAATGGACAAATCATCCAAAAAAAAAGTCTCAGGAAAAATAATAAACAGGCCTATTGGTATATCACATTCCCCACTTGGATGGCAATGCCATGCATGTGGAATTGGGGTGAGGGGATGGGAGGTGAGGATGGCCAGGGTGCATGTGAGGGGGCAGAGGAACAAAAGGGGGGAGGGAGGGAGGGAGAGAGAGGGAACTGGCATTGACATGTAAAATAAAAAATAAATAAATAATTTTTTAAAAAGGAGATTAGATTCAAGGTCCTTCTTTTGAAAAGAGAAAAGGGAGATACATATAAGATAAAAAGAAAGCTTGCTGAATCTACTTCTAAATAGCAACTAATTGTTTTAAATATTTTACATTGAACTAGATTTTTATATGTTGTATTCAAATTTTGTAATTGATACAAATTTGAAATTAATTTTGTTAACACATACTGTAAATATGTTTCTAATATTATTGAAGGTTTTGTACCTATACAGCTCATTTGAAAATGTAATAGAAATTTGTAGTTCTTGAAAGTTATTATTACCAACTGTTTAGGATAATAAGAAAATGTGGGTTGATAATTTGTCAGCTATTACAATTAAACTTGTACTCATAATTGGTATGTTTACAAGGTCAAACAGAAGTATATTTTAAATAGACATGTCATCTTCCAATACTTAGAGATCTACATAATATGCCATTAAAGATGTTTTAATAACATTCACTCTAGGTTTATTTGTTTGTTTGTTAGTTTTGTGACAATGAGACAAGTCTTCTCCAAGCAGCACCAATCTACTTTAGAAAAGATGATGGCCATCGTAGAAATTCCACATGGAGTTTACTTTCTGTTTGCAAAAGTAAGTAACTGGGCAAGAAAGTGCTCTTGCAGGAACTGCTCACAGTATGCTCTCCAAATTGAACACAAAAGAGAGTGACTGCCAAACTTGCAAAGACAAGGTGGGAATGCCCTACAAAAATTCAGGTTCATAGAATTGTCTATTGAATATTCTAGGCCTGTATTCCAAATATGAATGCCTCGACTTTACATGGGACCCTAAAGCCCCTATCCAGGCAAACAGTTGTTCTTTTGTTTTGTTTTTTAACATTTCTCACATTTTTTGGAAGTCGCTTGCTTGTACTTCCTGCTTACTCAGTTAATGTTATTTCCTTCTCAGGTCTCTGAGGGAGTTGAAGACTTAATGGTCATAGTTATAATTTTTCTTTGTTTAACAGACTCAGAAAATAATTTACCTAAAATGTGTGAAGTGTAAAAGGTTGAGAAATTTTACAAGATGACTTGATGCCACAAAATAGAATAGATATTGAATTAGGTACAACCATTTGGACTCACCAAGATAGGATATAAAATTGAGTATTTTCTCTATATTTGACAACTGCAAATGCAGTGGACATTATTTATGTGCTTATTTATTGCCTACATATTGTATATATTTATTTTATATAGTTTTTCTTCTATTAGCTATAACCTTCTTTTATATTTTAGACAAAAATGGGGAAATGTGGTGATATTTTGTTTGTGATCTAATAAAGCTTGTCGCAGATCAGAGTGCAAAGCTAGCCACAGACATAAAGGCCAAGAGGGGCGATACACACCTTCAATCAAGCCGTCACACTCATCAGCAATAGAAGAGGGTGGTGGTGGCTCATGCCTTTAATCTCAGCACTAGAGAGGAATGTAAGGTGGGTTGGAGACAGGAGTGCAGTTCATTCAGTCTGCAGTCATGCTGAGCACAGAACTCTCTACTGATTAGCTGCTTTGCTTTTCTGAACTTCAACTTGAACCTCAATATTTGTTTCTGGTATTTTATTAATTTTGTAACATATGCATGCTCAGAAACAGCATGTGGGATGCCTTCAGAAGACAGATGATTGTGCCACATTCTTTAGAATAAAGGTACAAACAGTTGTGAGCCACCATGTGTATGCTAACAACCAAATCCAAAACCTCTGAAAGTATAGCAAGTGCTCCTATTTGCTGAGTCATCCCTCTTAAATGACTAATTATATATTTAAATTAATACAATGGGTTTATACTTCAACTTCTGAGATTCAGTGTTGCATTCTCTAATTAACAACTCATGATATTAAGAACTGTTGCTTAGATATGCGATATTTTTACAAGAAAACATTAACTTATCTAATATCACATCCCTAGAATTCATATTCAAAAACTGTGCCAAAGTCTATGTCAAATATTATTGCTATTAATAATACCAAAACTACATTATACAGTAACCAGAGTTCATCATTTATTTACCTATGTTTGGCTGAATGATAAGTTCAATTGACTTTTTTAGTAATCCTTCCTGATGAAAATCTATTTGAAAGTGAACATTAATTCTTATGAGTTTAAGTGAGTCCTAAGTTTCTATCAGGTTGGTTTAAACACAAACATATCCACTTATCACTAAAGGATGGAAATATGGCCTAGGCTCTGGTACCAACTGTATTCTAACATTAAAAATGGAAGCACACTTTGCATTTCAAAATCATGTTATCTTATTTAAGATAAAGTCCAGCTAATTAATTGTTATAGTTAAGTCTTGATTTCAAAAGTAATTTTGTATATGGGAAAGAGCTACATGAATGGGACAATGAGACATTCCTAGCCTGAGAGAAACTGCCTGACATAACTGTGTTATGAGTATGGATTGGGTCCTGAAAAATGACTTGTAATTGTGAGGGATGCAGAAGGCAGAGGCAGAGAATGAGGCAGAGGGCAGAGGCAGCAGAGACAGCAGACAGGAGTATCCAGAGAAAAGAAATATGGCAGCAAAAGGCAGCAAAAGAGAGAGAAGTGGAGAGGAAAGGAAAGGATAAACTAATAAGAAGAAAGCTGATGAATTGAGAGGAGAGACAGAGTTTTCAGAGAGGATTTTTTTAATGATGAAGTAAAGAGAAAGTTACCTTAAGAAAACATCTGTGTTTCCTTGTTTTCTCCCAAAGTAGAAAAGTCTAGTAAGCCTTAGAGAAGTATCTTTCTTAGCTCCCTTAAATGGATTTCTTTATTTACCCTTGTGCTTTCTTGCCCTGGATTTTGAAGTCTCCAAAGCTTTGCCTTATTCTTTTCCTTATAATATGAAAACGTACTGTGTGGAAAGTAAGTACTGAATGCCTACTCTCCCTATAAGGTTGGCTTACCTGCCAAGGTAGAAGCCTGTCCTGGTTTGTATCTTTGTGAAATTCTATTCCTGTTTTTCTCAAAAGCATTTCATGGAGGGCATGGGCCACTGCATACATTGCATTCCATATGGAAACGCTGGACTCAGAAGTGATCATTAAATGTTTTCCTTGCTTAGTCTTCAGGGATGTATTCAGTGGGCAGGGTATATTATTTGTACATAGCAAAGGAGGAGGTGAACAGAAAAAATTGTCCAGCCAGAATTTATGGAAGTAAAGATCTCCTGGATACTGGGAGGGTGTAAGTGCCTCAAGAAAGTGTTTGAAGCCAGGGATATTTATATTCTTTGAAAATGAGAAGCTTCCTTCAAAAAAGGACATCATAATATTCCGCTCGACAAATGCAGATTCTAAGAAAACAAAGTGGGGCTTTGCCATGATCCACACCTTCTTTCTCTTTGACATAATTCCATTTATGATGCAGAAAAACAGTACATCATCTCTGTCCCCATAGAATACATACACATTTACTTTTGTATGTTGGTTCAAATTCAGCAAACCACCCCCAGACATCATCTGTAGTTTCCAATTAGCTGGGATTGTTTCTATAAAAGCCACACAGATATCTACTGATGCAATCTCTGCTTTCAGCTCAGAGAGGAATTCCATTCCCTTCAGATCTTCAGCCACAATGAGCCCCACCCATTTCCAGCCAAAGTGTAGCAATAAAGAGATCACCCTTTTGGTCAGAGCTGTGTGTTTAGGAGACATCTGGTACAGGGATGGGAATGTATCTTTGTCACTTAGCACAGAATCAAATACTCCATATGAGACCTGAAGAAGCAAAGGAAAAAACAAAACAAAACAAAGGTGATTTTGAGTTTCTAGGTTGTCAGTGCTAAGAGAGCATCAGCTTCAGCGTCTAAACAGGGTTCCAAATGTGAAGTAATTCCCAGCAGTGAAGGAGAGGGTCAAAGATTTCTATATAACTTTACACATACTCTGAGGCGTGGCTCTTTATTTTTCTGCCATGCTGAATACCTTTCCAGTTTCTATACACTTACAATCAGCAGTTCACTGGCTCTAGGTTGATACAAGGCTAGAATTTTTCAGGGTCATAGAAATAGACAAAGAGATAACTGACAGTTTTTCTTTATGGCTCAGAGTAGGGGTGCTTTAAGCTTCCAAGAAAATTTTAAATTAAGAGAGGTTAATTAAGAAGGAATGGCTGAGTCATTAAGGAAATCTGTGAGAGGAATATGAGTTTTGCTATTTTCTTAAATGTGACTAGGTAAATAACCTAAGAGATATAATCAGTGAAAATCTGGAAAGAGGCAAATATCACCATTTCCTCAGGCACTTTTCTCCAGCCAGTGGAGGGAGTGTTGGGTAACTGGGCAATGTAACTAAACAGGATTCCTGAGAAGTTAGCACTTTCCCCAGATGGAAGCTGCCTGAAAGGACCCTTTGGTTCTAAGGATTGCATCCTATGCTGTCTCTAAGGATAAATAGGAGCAGTCACTTCTTGCTTCAACAGACTGAGTGAAATTAAGTACAAAGAGATAAGGATTGGCTTTAAGGTTACTTCTAGGTTACCTAGGGAGTGCACTTCCCTATTTTCTGCCAGAGTGAGTTCAGGATTACCTTGTTCTCTATCTCTCTGAGAGATATGACTCAATAACATCAGATATTTTGTAATTCTTGCCCTTCGTTGTCTGTGAATGTCTCAATAGAAGTCTCTTTGCCTGGACACTAACACTAGCCAACACTCTGAAAAAGAAAATAACTGGAGGGAGCAGATTTCTAACTTTATACAAATATCTAGTTGAGATAATAAGGGTGTGTGATTATTTTCTTGCTAGAATTACCAATTGCTGCAGGGAGTCAAACAATATACTAATTCTTAGCGGAAACTGTCCCTAGTAAACACATAACACATTGTATTGCTGTGGGAAACATCCTCAAGCTATAAAGTGAGTGAAAGAGCTCTTCACACAAGAAGTCCTCAATGAGGAGAGCAAACACATTCGGAATTCAGGATTCCTCATTGTCTTGAAGGTAACTTTACGAAGATGTGCATCTCTGGTGACAATATCACCTTGCTAAATGAGGTCTATCATCATGAGATATTCATCAGGCATGGGGTAACCTCTACAGTATGTGCTGAGCTCACACTGCATAATTCTGTGGTCCATAGAAATAGATATTTGGAATCATCACCTTAGAGAGGAAGTGAGTTAATTACTCACTTCAGAGAATCAGGGAACTGAATATGGTGAGCTTCTGTGAGATGAGCTTCCTTTCTCACCATTTGATAGAATATGGTTGTGCAACACTATGAGCTATAAAGTTATTAAGAGATCTAAAGCAGCTAGAAAGTGATCAATATTGTGTTAAGGATCCATTGGAATGGTGCTACAGATTTCTCTTGTTCCAATAACAATGGAACAGAGCATCAGGTGTAGAGAAGACCTACAAGACACATTACCAACTGCTTTAGTTGATCATATGTCATCATATTTCCTAGCTTTAGGAATATAATACCACATTTGTTCTTATATTTAGCTACTGTGATTAGAAAAGAGCAAGGCATTAAGATCTGGGGGAACATCTCCAAGTACAGTTGCCTCATCCCTCCCTAATGACAGTGTTGATGAAGACATCACCCAGTATCCAGTGTAAAATGCAAGTCTGTGAGAAAGACTGAAATTATTATGTATATCATGATTTCTCACATTAGCATGAAATACATATATGAATTGTTTTAGTGGGTGAAAATATTCAGTGTTACACGGTCACTTTTTCTAATTTTGATTAATTCCCAAGCATGGGGCTCACCTAATACTTTCTCTGTTTGTAGTGATCCCTGCTGATCATTGTTTTGCCTCAGTAGTGCCTTGAAAGACCTAACTGTGTGGTATCTCTAAGTGGATGTTCTTTGTGAGTGCCATTCAGAGATCTAGTTTCTTGAAAGATCATTAATTCCTTGCATCATTTTCAGTAGTGACGGCCTTGAAGATTGTTCCACATTTACTTACATGTCTGATATCTGTCTTCCTCTGTCCGTCCATCGATGACCACTAGATGAAGTATGAGATGTTTATATCCTTGAGCAGTTATATGACTAGTATGCAGCACTCATCTAGGAAGCACTCTGGTATATATTGCCAATGACTGAAGACAGTATCATGAATACTACTAAGTGATCTTCTTAGGAATCCAAGTATTTACTGCTCATGTTTTCACCACATTCATTTCACTTTTGATCCTAGCTATATACAGGTATCTATTTACTTCTATTTTAACTCACAGCAATAAACAGATTATTCCTTTTTCTTTTGTTCACGTGTCCTATATGACTGTCTATATCAAAATTCTACTAACTTACTTGTGGAATTTTGTAGAGCTCCAAAAGTGTTCCTATTGCAGCAGAAAATTCAGGCCTTATTCCTGCAACGATTGCAAGAGCTTTATGTTGAGTTCTGCATTTGTAGTTAGGAATAAACTCACTCCTTCCAGACAGCCACATCAGAGGGCCTTCTAGGGTTTTGCGGTGAGAGTTAAGGGCATTGTAAAGGTGGAATCCCAAGGTCACATTGGGAAGCAGGTTGGCATCCTTATTGATCTCCTCAACAGCAAAATATGAAGTTAGCAGATATTGATAGTTTGTCCATCGCTCTCTAAACATGAAGGGCAGAATGATGAGCACAGTCAGGCCATTATTGTCAGAAACTCCTAGCACATTCAGGAAATGAGAGAATTTTAAGCCCTGATTTCTTTAGTGACATATAAGACTAGTGTGAATGAGTCCTTAACAGCTCTGGAATGTCATGGAATGGTTGAAGTGTACTTCAGGAGTTGGTTTCTGGAAATGCATAATATGGATTGGAATTTTAGGTGTCTGTGTGCTGTAGTTGCTGAGTACATGGTGCTTATGGTATTTCTGTTAATAGAAGCTTTTGGATAAGAAAGAGTCACTAATGTTTTCTCTAGGAATGTGAATACGAGGTTCATAAACTTTTACTATGTAATGAAACAATTTTATACTAAACTTTTAATTGTATAATAATTTTTGTTTTCATACCACCTAGTGTTAATATTTTTCTTTGGGAGAAGAACAGATGGCTAAGCAGTTATGGACTCTGATTCATCTTGTAAAAAACATGGGATCTATTCTCAGTGCCTACATGGTGTCTCAGAATTGCCTGTAGTTGCAGGCAAGGTATCCTCTTCTAACATATGTTTGTACCAATACACATGTAGCATATACACATATAGAGGAAGGTAAGCACTCAAACACATGACAGAATAATAAATAAACCTCCATGAATAGTGTTTCTGGGACTTGAGAACTGACTGAGAGGTTAAGCCTTCTTGCAACTCTTGTGTAGTATTGTGATTCAGGTCACAACAGCCACTCTTTGAGTTACAATAGTGTACAACACAGTATTAGGAGGACTCCATGTCCCTTGTTTCCCTCTGCAGACACCAGGCACACAAACAACTCAGCAAAGCAATTAAAGATATAAAATCAAGAGAGATCCGCTTATCACTGCGGGTACACTCTGAGTTCCTGCCCGCAAGATCCTTGAATTCCCAAATCTAGGCTTCTGTTAAAGAAAGAGGCCTCAGCGGGAGAGTTGGTTTTTTGAGAAAATCAACAAGATAGACAAACCTTTACCCAAACTAACGAAAAAGCAGAGACAGAACATGCAAATTAACAAAATCAGAAACAGAAAGGGGAACATAACAATGGACACAGACGAAATCCAGACAATTTTCAAGTCATACTTTGAAAATCTGTATTCCACAAAAATTGAAAATTCAAAGGAAATGGACAAATTTCTGGATAACTATCCCTTACCAAACTTAAATCAAGAACAGACAAAAAACTTAAATAGACCTATAACCTGCTATGAAATAGAATAAATCATCGAAGCCTTCCAACCAAAAAAACTCCAGGGCCAGATGGATTCTTTGCAAAATTCTACCAGACATTCAAGGAAGAACTAATACCACCACTCCTCAAACTGTTCCACAAGATAGAAACAGAAGGTTCATTGCCAAACTCTTTTTATGAGGCCACAATAACCTTGATACCCAAGCCTCACAAAGACACAACTAAGAAAGAAAACTACAAACCAATATCTCTGATGAACATCGATGCAAAAATACTCAATAAAATACTGGCAAATTGAATTCAAGAATACATCAGAGAAATCATCCACCATGACCAAGTAGGCTTCATAGCTGGAATGTAGGGATGGTTTAACATACAAAAATCTATCAACGTGATCCACCATATAAAAAAACTGAAAAAAAAAAACCATATGATTGTCTCCCTAGATGTTGAAACAGCCTTCGACAAAATTCAACACCCTTTCATGATAAAGGTCTTGGAGAGGTCAGGGATAACAAGAACATACCTAAACATAATAAGGGCAATATACAGCAAACCAACTGCCAACATCAAACTGAATGGAGAGAAACTTAAGCCAATTCCTCTAAAATCAGGAACAAGACAAGGCTGCCCTCTCTCTCCATATCTCTTCAATATCATACTAGAAGTTCTAGCTAATGCTATAAGAAACAAAAGGAGATCAAGGATATCCAAATTGGAAAGGAAGAAGTCAAACTGTCTCTATTTGCAGATGATATGATAGTTTACATAAGCGACCCAATAAACTCTACCAGGGAACTCCTACAGCTGTAAAACACCTTCAGAAAACTAGGAGGATACATGATAAACTCAAAAAAATCAGTAGTCCTACTTTTTTCAGACGACAAAGAGACAGAGAAAGAAATCAGAGAAACATCACCATTTACAATAGCCACAAGCAACATAAAGTATCTTCGTGTAATGCTTACCAAACAAGTAAAAGACCTATATAACAAGAACTTTGTGGCTCTAAAGAAAGAAATTAAAGAAGATACCAGAAAATGGAAAGAGCTCCCATGCTCTTACATAGGTAGGATAAAAGTAGTAAAAATGGCAATCTTTCCAAAAGCAATCTACAGATTCAATTCAATCCCCATTAAAATCCCACCACAATTCTTCACTGACCTTGAAAGGATAATAATCAACTTTATATGGAAAAATAAAAGATCCAGGATAGCCAAAACAACCCTATAAAATAAAAGAACTTCAGGAGGCATCACCATTCCTGACTTTATGCTCTACTACAGAGGTATAGTTCTGAAAACAGCCTGGTATTGGCATAAAAATAGACAGGCAGACCAATGGAATCTAATTGAAAATCCTGATATTAACCCACACACCTATGAACACCTGATATTCGACAAAGCAGCTAAAAATATACAATGGTGCGAAGACAGCATCTTCAACAAATGGTGCTGGCACAATTGGATGAGGGTGTGTAGAAGACTGCAGATAGATCCATGTCTGTCGCCATGCACAAAACTCAAGTCCAAATGGATCAAAGACCTCAACATCAATCCAGCCACATTGAACCTCTTAGAAGAGAAAGTCGGAGGTACCCTTGAACAAATTGTTATAGGAGACTGCTTCCTGAACATAACTCCAGAGACACAGACACTGAGAGAAACAATTAATAAATCGGACCTTTTCAAATTTAGAAGCTTCTGTAAGGCAAAGGACACAGTGGACAAGACCAAACGGCAGCCCACTGACTGGGAAAAGATTTTCACCAATCCTATATCCAACAAAGGGCTGATCTCCAAAATATACAAAGAACTCAAGAAACTAGTCAACAAAACACCAAATAAGCCTATTAAAAAATGGGGTAAAGAACTGAAGAAAGAATTCTCAATAGAGGAAATCAAAAAGGCTGAAAGAAACTTAAAATATGCTCCACATCCTTAGCTATCAGGGAAATGCAAATCCAACAACTTTGAGATACCATCTTACCCCTGCCAGAATGGCTAAAATTAGAAACACCAGTGATGGCTTATGTTGGAGAGGATGTGGAGAAAGTGGAACACTCCTCCACTGCTGGTTGGAGTGCAAACTCATACAGCCATTTTGGAGATCAGTATTTCAGTTCCTCAGGAAAATGAGAATTAGTTTACCACAGGACCCGGCAATCCCCCTCTTAGGCATATACCCAAAGGATTTACATCCATGCAACAAAGACATCTGTTCAACTATGTTCATAGCAGCACTATTTGTAATAGCAAGAACCTGGAAGCAACCTAGATGCCCCTCAATTGAAGAATGGTTAATGAAGATGTGGCACATCTACACAAAAGAATACTACTCTGCAGAAAAAAATAATGGTATCTTGAAATTCGCAGGCAAGTGGATGGCACTTGAAGAAACCATCCTGAATGAGGTAACCCAGTCACAAAAAGAGGAACACAGTATGTACTCACTCATATATGGATTTTAGACCTAGAGCAAAGGATCACCAGCCTATAATTCACACCACCAGAGGAACTAGGATACAAGGTGTATTCTAAGAGATTCATATAAAGTCCCTCACAGAACCGGGAAGGGACAAGTCCCCCAGGGCTCAGGTGAAGTGGGGGGGGGGCAGCGAATGGAGAGAGAAGTGGGAGAAAATGAGGGGGAGGAAAGAAAAACATGTGCGACCAGGAAGATTGAGCCTGATTAGGAATAGAAGACAGGAGAGACAGAGAGAGAGAACATAAAAGAGGGAGCCAATATTGGTTTGAAGATAAAATTGAACACAAAGAAAGGTCTAGAGAACTACAAGACTGCTGCCAAATAACAATTTGAGCTTCCGTGGAAAGGCTACCATAAATACCCTTCCTGGAGAGTGAGATCAACAACTAACTTCTCCACGGAGCCCTCAACTAATGCCTGTTGGAAACAGGAGCAAACACCCATACATAAACACTGAGTCGAAGTAGAACTCAGATGCAGATGGAGAGGACAAGATCAGGGGGCAGAAACACATACAGACAGCTTACCTGAACAAGGAGGAGCTAACAGGCCACCAGACTGATAGCTGGGAGGCCAGCATGGATCTGACTCAGGCACCCCTGAATATTGGTCTCAGCCAGAAGGACTGAGCAGTCTAAGGGACCTCAGACAGTGGAGCCAGGATGTATTTCTGGTGCACAAAAGGACTTTGGGAACACATCCCCCATGGAGGGATAACTGCCTTAGTCTAGAGACAGGAGAGAAGCTCTAGTCCCTACTTCACATGACCTGTCAGATCTACATGACTCCAACTGGATGGCATTCCCCTACATATGGAATTGGTGTGGGGGAATGGGAGGGGAGGGTTGTTAGGGTGCATGTGAGAGGGCAGAGAAGGTAAAAGGGAGGGAATGAAGGAAGGAGGAAGGGAGGTTGGGATGGAGGGAGGGAGGGAGGAAGGGAGAGGGAACTGGGTTCGACATGTAAATAATAAATTAAATTAAAAAAAAAATGCTTTGACTCCAAAATTTAAGTTGAAGGACAAGTTACTGCGGAAAAGATTTCTATTTTTGTTTCCACAGAAAATGAAAATTCCTTCCAGACTAATGTGGTTTGATCATGCCAGACCACCTGAAACAGAGTACCAGGTGATCCTACATTCAAAACAGCTGGACAAAGCAGCCTTACAGACTATAGCCAGGATTTCTGCATCTTCTTAGAATCCCCCATGACAGTGCCCCTTAGCAGCAGGAAGTAGTTTGGAAAGAACGACGCCCAAATTCCCAAATATTGTCTATAAATGTTTATTTTCATTTAAATGGACTTGGTTTTATAAAATAAATTTTAAAAAGAAAGCTTTTTTAATCAGAATGAGTCAAAATAGCTCTATTTCAAAGACTCACAGGAGCTAGGCAACAAATGTTAAACATAAACTGACCATAAACATTTATTAACCTGATCTTAGATATAGGCAGTTGGCTGTGGTTAGCCTTGAATGATTTTCTCATTTATTGTTGGATAAGTTGCATATTACTGTGCCTAATAATGATGATGCCATTTGGGTAGTGCCTCTCTGAACACAAACTTTTAGAAGATATTAGTTTTATTATAAAAGGCCTTGTTTAAAAGCTGCAAAATACACTCATATTCAAACTGCCTCTGTGTTTGTTTTGGTTTGTCATCATTGAATACTTATACACTTGGTTTTCAAGGACCCTAATCCCAGGGAATCCCACACCTAGCTTGGGTAGTATATGGCACTAACATGGTTTCCCAGTCTCAAGACACAAAGGAGACATCCTCCAGCTAAAGTACAACATGAACAGTATATTCTGGGATGTTCCAAGACAGTGAATGTATTTAGCCAGCCCCATGTGACTACAGAGTTCTGATGTTCAAAGGAGCAAAATGCGTCCTATGAAGAGATGGTGGCCAATATCAGACACTCACCCAATTGACACTCAGGAGCTATATAAGCCAAAGAAAGGACACAGTTCACACTGTACCCGCTCCCACCATCCACTTTGGATGCTAACAGGTAGGAATACAGTTTCTATGTCAGATCCACCTTGATTCTACATGTCCTGTGGCTCAACTCTGTGATTCTCTTATCAAACAGGTCCTACCACTGCATTTGGGGGGATAGCCAAGCTAATGGAAATAGCTTGTAATGTTTGAGTGTATATCAACAGCATTAACAAACAACTCAAAACAAGTAACTTGTATCTACCACTGAGATTTTTGCTCAATGACCGAGGCATTATCCCTCAGCTGTAAACTAACCCCATGTAAATGCTTTATAAATGTATGTATTTAGGAAGCTTCTATAGTAATGCATCTCCAATAAGTTTTGTTCAAGGTATAGAGTTAGTTGTTTCATTCACATACTCTCTCCTCTCCTCCTCTCCTCCTCTCCTCCTCTCCTCCTCTCCTCCTCTCCTCCTCTCCTCCTCTCCTCCTCTCCTCCTCTCCCCTCCCCTTCTCTCCCCTCCTCTCCCCTCCTCTCCTCTCCTCCGTCATATCACTTGATACTTAACCATGCTTACTCCAGCATTTCCGTTCACCTCTTTATGCAATGTGTGTTCTATGTTCCTGTTAGTGACATCCCATCTCCATTGCACATTAATAATCTCATGATTCATATGGGTATTTGCCACACCAGCCCCAGTGGAGACAGTGTAGCAATGGCTGAGAGAAATCTCAATGGCTACCTGTCCAGAGGTTCACACCACACGTGGTTATACCTCCTGGGGAAAAGTAGTTCAGGACCCTGCAGGTGATTTCCTGTCTGATAGTCTGGAACGGGTACTAGGTGTTTGTTGTGCTATGATAGCTTTAATGCTTTTGATCATGGGTGCTTTGGCCTGTAGCTCCACTGTTAATTCAGAGAAGCCCAGAAAACACTTAGATATAGTTTCAGGGACAGAAAGAGATACAGACCAGCCCTCAGCTACAAATCCCAGGGAGCCAGTGGAGACTTCAGGTATCAGCCCAAGGCCTAATAAATTAACATACCTAAAGCTATAGGAATTTGCCCACAAGATGACCCTGCCTAATTAGCCCGCCCACAGTAAAGCTGTTGTGGGATTTACTACTAATTTTTTAGGGCCCCTAAATCAATAAAACAGCACAAGAGTTCTTATCAATGCTGTTAAACGTTTACTGACCAGAGACAATGATTATTCTCTAAACTCAGTAAATCAAATCCCTGGTAAGCTGACCACAAGCAGGCCAAAATAAACATGAGATGTATTTACGATCTCATGCTCCAAAATAATTGCTGACATTTCTATAGTATGTCTGTAAATTTTAAACTGTGGCCAAAGATCTGTTCCTTGAACTTTCTGCATAAAAACCCGATGATCTGAAGTAAAAATCGCAGCAGTTGCAAACCTCCTCGAGTGTGTTTGTGTCTGTCTGTCAAGCCGAAACCACTCCTGACCTGTTCATCTGAGTCTTGGTCTCCCTGCAGACCCGTTGCCCACTGAAAGGTCTGCGGCAGGTATTCCAGTTAAATAGAGATAACTGAAAATTCAAATCTAGCATCTACATTTGAGAGAGAATTTGGCTTTTTCTTACTATGTCTGGGTTACCTACTTCAGAATGGAAATTCCAGCCCCAATCATTGCCTGCAAATCTCATAATTTTATTTGTGTTTTCAGCAGAATAAAATTCAATTGTGTACATGTATCACAGGTTCAAGATCATTCATCATTGATAGACATCTAGGATGTCTCCATGTCTGTTGTGTGTCTGATTGACCACCAGAATCTAAGACAGTGAGGAGAGGAAATAGCACAGGAAGAGACACTGTGTGGTTTAAAATATAGGAAAAGCAATATTTTTCTAGTAAAGATTTTGGCTACTAATCTACTCCCTTTCTTATATTCCTAAAACTTAATAAAATATAAAATTAATGTTAAGGTTTGTAAGACTACTTCCTAAAGTGTCTGTAGCTGAGGATATGTAAATTCATTGTATATGGTTTAAAAACCAGGAAAATCAATTATAAGCAGACTGGTAGAAATTTTTAACAAAAAAACTAGAAAAGTTTAAAAAAACTACAGCATGCTTTTTTTGTAACTGGGAGTCAATTCTTATTTAGAAAAATAGATATGCACAGCATACTGTACATGTTATTTGGATTTCATTCTTGCTCCTGGAAGATAAATTTACTACTACAAATGTTTGATGAAGGTTTATAATTCCTAAGGATCTAAGAGTCTAATTGGGATAACAGAAACTGATTTAGACACATCTGTCTGATCAGTTATGTCATTACTAACTGTGTTCAACACTAGGCACCTAGAAAATGTATGTAAAGAACAACATGTATTTAATAATTAAGATACATTTGTTAAATAAAGCATAGAAATTCCTAAAGTCCTTCTAGGCTAACACAAACTGACATGAAGATAGACTTATACACTTTTTGTCCATCTAACTATGTTAATCTTGAAGTATTATAATAAACTAATATAAGAAACATATATTCTGTAAAATGTGCTATTATTGATCACAATATTAATGTTCCCAGAGTATATTTGGACTGTATTTTTATTTTATGGTTTTATTTTGATGTTAAAATATTTACAATTAACCTTTAATTCAAAATTGTAAAGCTCAAAGTTCACATGGATAACTTTGTAAAATTCTAATCTTATAAAAACTACTAACTTGTAAACAGTAGAAACGAATTAAGACATGCAAGTTAATGGTCAGTCACTTTATCAATGATCAGATTCTTTCATTTGCTCAGATTTATATTTTTGAACATGGTGAATACAAATAGAATTCATTTACAGTGAGACAATACTTAGCCTTTTATATATGTCATTAAGGACAAGTCTGAAGCATGTCACTAAAAATAAGAAATGTTTTTCAATAAGGTATAGTTATTAAATGATGCCATATCCCTCAAAACCATCAAAGATATCTGCTCTATATGGAACTTTAGGAATTTAATAAAAAGGCTTCCCCTGGCAGACAAAAATACAAGCTTCTGGAATTAGCAGTTGAGGCTGTACAGAAATAAGGTGGGAGAAACAGACTCCACCTGGATCTTACACCAGCTGAGGTATTGCTGACCACTGGGCCACGAACTAGCATAGGCTTCACCCAACAATAGGTCCCTGCACAAATTTGGGCACTGTTGTGTTGAATGCCCTGCTCTGCCTGGACAAGGCAGGTAAGTCAGTTTCCCAACTTCCTCTTCCACAGGGAAATGGCTCAGGTCTCATGAGTCTAATGGTTGCTGGCTGATGCTGCCCTGTGTGGCAGCCAAAGTCTAATGGTGTCTTATATGACATCCAAGGACATACAACCTGTGCTCCAAACAGACATACAGTTCACCATAGAGGATCCAAGACTGGCTTCCCAGGATTCAGGTAAGTCTTGGTCATTTCAACAGATACAGAGGCAATTTGGATTATGTTTCCTAATGACATTTGTCTTTCTCAGGTCTCTTGTAGTTTTGCTAGCAAGTTGTAGCAGTATAGGTTTAGCAGGACCAATCAGATCTACTCGGGTCCTTACCAACAAGGCTGCAACTGTATCGTCTGTCCCTATCATATGTGAAAATTTCTTTTTATAATCTCATAGGTCATGTCTTGAGAAAGGGAGAGTCACAGACAGAGTTAATTGCTGACAGACTTCACACTGAAAATGATAATCTCACAAAATTGACTTAAATGAAAATCAAACTGAAGCAATTATCTTTTGAATCCTTGAGCCCATTAAGCAATCATCTATGTCTCCTGGGTAAAGATCAGATAGAAAATGGTTTGAAATTGACATGACTTTTGAAGGTCAAGGGGAGTAAATTAAGGATGGTAAATCTAAGCTGCAAAGGTTTGTTTAAGTTATTTAAGCTGTAGTATATGAGTCTTACACTTTGAAAGGTACATATTTTATTATTAATCAGCTGTGTTGTGATAAGCTATTGATCTAGCTTTGGTAAAGTACTGACTACTATTTCCATAGTGAAAGGGCAAAATTTTAAATTTCCTTTCAATTTTCTAAATACAGATTTAAAATAGCTACTTATTGTTCTGCATACAATATGATACACATATATAAAATCTGGACAAATGTCCCAGGGAAAATAGGCCCCCAAGGTTTTACAATAGCTCTAAAGCATGAGTGTACAACTAGAGATCCTGGTTAAATGCTTTGTCTACAAGGAGGATTTCAGTGAAGATTGCAGCCAATGGTCATGATAATATATTAGAACATTTATCTCTATCTGTAACTTATAAACATTAATGTAGAATTCATGGAGTCAAGAATTGGACCCACCTATGACAGATCAGACAGATTCCAGACAAGTGCTGTTGATGGTTAACAGGTCAAACTTTGCTCCCTACTGCCTAACCTTGAGGATGGGCTCTCTCCTTCTCCTGGTCTTGGAATTTCTTCCACCTCTTGCTGTAGCAAGCTACAGGACTACAGTCTTTTAACTTGTGAAACATTCCTAAACATCTTGAGACTTTTTTTTCATGTACTCAGTAACACATCTACCAGGATGACAGACCTAGAAGTCTGTTTCCTGATCACACAGCAGTGAATGTGTTAAACCTTCAAGAAGACTTTTTTTTTCAGTAGAAGGTCATCCTAATTGAGAATTGATGTTCAAGTGAACAGTGGCAGAGATGATAGCAACAATAGAAACAAGCAACAGGAAATATTAAAAGTAATTCCAAATTACTCATTCACAATATCATAACTAACCAAAAATTAACTCTAATATTCTTACAGAGATCCACTGCCAGATGAGTAATTCAAACGTTAAAGAGAAATAACCTAAAAGCAGATAGGAACAAAGAAGTGAATTCAACTAGGCATTGAGTCAAGGTGCAATGCTGTAGAGGAAAAAAGGCTGAGGAACAATATATATGTCAAAGACTTAATGCCAAGAAAGACAAATCCTAAAGAGAAATTGAAATTTTGGGGGAGGAGAAGAACAGGTAAAATTGTTGTAAGTGGAAAACACAATACCACCAATAAAAATGCAGTGGAAAGTGATCGGAGCACCACTGACAGAGACATCAATATCAATATCAGGCGTGATGGATGTGATTTTCATAACACTGGAGTATAATATCAATAAAAACTAAATAATAAACATGTCAACAGTGTCAAAACCCTGTTTTTTTTTTCAAAAGATCAGGACAGAATACATGGATTAGAAGATGCTAAGATATATTCTAAAAACATGGAGATTTATCTGAAACTTGATGTCTGTGAAAAGTAACATGCATTCAAACACGAGACAGTTACATTGCCTATTGAAAAAGTTGGACCTTTCTTTCCCATATTAGAGTCAATAGGTGCCTCATAGAATGGTCAGACACACAGCTGGTATTTTAATCTTTGATCTCTACTTGACTAGAAAAATAAAGAGGAAAACAAATGTTTGTAGATGTATAAATGAAGGAAGAAAATTCGCCATGATTTTCACATTTCTGTACATACAGTTCATTATTCTCAACGGGATTACATGCACACAGATGAACATGCACTGTCATGTAGCCAGAACAACTTCATCACAGTCACACAAGTACTTACTGCATGAGATCGAGACTTAGATTCAGTTTTGTGTCAAATGGCATCTGGAATTTCTGTTGTACTTCTAGTTTAAAGTAAATGGGGATAAATGCACTTAGGATTATGTCAGCTTTCATGTAGGTGATGGGCTTCCAGTTCTCAAAACAGGTATAATGGGTCATTTTTCCTGATGTAAAGTAATACTGCAGGAGTAGGAAGAGGCAAAGCAAAAGGAAGAACATGACAGGATCTGAACTACACACAGACTATGCCCTGCAACTATGATTAGCCAAGGAGATTATTGGCTTAGGTCATGGAACAGGCTCAGACTGGAGATACAGCTGGCTCCTATATCGCATCAGGCTTTCAGGCTGCACATAGGCTATAGTTCTCAAGCCAGACACGGGCACAGACAGAAGCACAGTTCAGACAAGTGAGGGTAAGATGGTGCTGAGATTCTCATCTAACAGTAACCTGAGTGACCCTGAATGTGCCGACTTTTCTTGCTTCTATTTCCCTCTCATACATGTCCTCTGGGGATCCCATAGTCCTGGGATTCTGCACCTGCATCCTCTATGCTGGTGAAAACATGTTTGTGTCCTTCCTTCTTTCCCACCTCTATGATTTCATCATGGTCTCAGTGACTTGGGAGAGGATAATAGCCTGAGACAGAGTTGTAGGTCAGCAACCCAGCTGGTTTGTTTTGGATTGCTGTTTAGGGAGACACATAGAGGTAGTATTAACAAGTGAGAAAAAGCCATAGGTGACCTAACAAAGCACACACTTTCAATATTCCATAAAAAGCATTCCTAGAGTTTGAAGCAGTGTTGTGAGATTCTGTCTGTCATTTACAAGCACGCTGATCATGTTTTAATCCTCATTCTGGCTTTGCTCTCAACATTTGTCAGAATTATTATGCAGATGTAGAAAGTACTAAGTGTGTTTCAGAGAAATACAGAATATCATCTCCCACCTCACTCAACCACAGCATTAAGGTTCCCAAGAGGAATGTTTTCTGCCATTAGTGCAATCTGTTTACAGCCCTCCCTGACTACATTTTCTAACAAATCACAACTAAATAGAATAATACTTAAGCTCTACATTTCTTCTATTCTTTAATACTATTTATCAGAATTAATCATGATAATATTTCCTTGTTTTGTTATATATTACTGAGTCTTAATGTGTTCTGGCTCAATTAATCTGAACATGGAGTTGAAATTTGATGGAGATACCTTATGTAAAGTGAGTGTTCCAAAGTCTTTCAGAATTGGTGTATTGTCTCTGTGGCTCTCTGTATTTGTTTCCATCTGCTGTAGAAGGAAGATTCTTTGATGATGGCTGAGGTAGGTACTGGTCTTTGAATATACCAGAATGTGACTACGGGTCATTTTCTTGCTACGTTCTTTAGCAGAACACCAGTATTTGATTGTTTCCTGCATTCCTAGGCTACCTACTTTCATATTCTTAGTCACCAAAGCAGATATGTGTTCAATCTTGTGGAGTAGGACTTAGGCCTTAAGGGTATTGGTTGATTACTTCAACAACCATTGCACTAGCAAATCTTGGAGGAAGAACACCACAATAGCTCATAAATTTTGTATTTGGTTGGGTGTATACATTTCTACTTTGATAACATGCCAAGTACCTTCCTTATTAAAGCTGGTAGCACATAGTTATGCTTCTATGTAAACACCAGCTTGATTTGTCTATGTTCAATGTGTTGTGTACGAATTTTCTTCAGCAATAGGGTCTTGCAGTCAATTTGTGGAGAGCAATATATAGTTGTGGCAAAAGCCTCTGTTGTTTGGGTGTTCCAACCAGAGTCATTTGGCCAACATCTCAATTTCATGTAACCCATTTCCAGTACTGGAATCTTCATTTGGTGGCAGCAGATGTTGAGCTGGGGCTCTCTCATTATATGGTGATTTCATTTTGATTGGTTTCATGTATGTACATATTTTAAGAAGATTCTACTGTATTAGGTTTCCATCGTAACACTCGAATGACCTTTGATTTTAGGTGTCTCTCTGCATAATGCCTTCCTCAGTGCCCTCTTCCCTCCCCACACTAACTTGATTCTCTTTTTCTTACCAACTATCCATTCATATTTACATATATTTTCTTTTCACATGGAGATCTATCTGCCCCCTCCAAGCCCCCAGCCACTTACTCTGTATGTATCCTCTGTGGTACTATGTATTGTCACCTGCTTGTCATTCACTTCAAATTAATACTCACCTATTAGCAAATAAATACCATAGCTGTCTTTTTGGGTCTTAGTTACTTCATATCTGACCAAGAAGGCATAGCTGATTCGTGAGGTACATCATTCCCATCTTGCTGAGGAACAGCCATAATGATTTCTGTAGTGTGTATACAGGTTTACATTCCTACCAACAATCTAAGTATTTCCCCCTTACTCTGTATTCTTGCTGCTATTAAATGAAATTTGCTCTATTGATGTCTTCTTATTTAAAAAAGAAACAATCTTATTTTACATATTAACCCCAGTTCCCTCTCCCATGGCTCCACTGACCCCACCATAACACCTCCCATCTATTCCCCAGGGAGCATGAGGCCTTCCATGAGAGATCACCAAAGTGGTTTATAAATTGGGGACAAGGCCTAGAGCCCCCTCCGAGTATCTAGGATGAGAGAATATCCCTCTGTGGGGGTAATGGGTTCCCAAAGTCCATTTATGCACTAGGGCTAAAATCTGGTTCCACTGTTAGAGGCCACACAGACTGCCCAGTCCTCCTAACTGACACCCACAATCAGAGATCCTTGTTTTGTCCTATGCTGGTTCATCGGCTGTCAGTCTGGGGTCAGTGATCTGCCACTTGCTGAGGTCAGTTCTTCTGTGTGTTTCCCCCACATAGGCTTGAGCCCTTGGCTCATCCCTCTTCCCTCTCTAGAACTGGATTCCAGGAGTTTGGCTCTGTGCTTAGCTGTGAATCTCTCCTTTTGCTTCCATCAGCTACTGGATGAAGGCTCTAGCGTGACATTTAAGGTAATCATCAATCTCATTATTCAGGAAGATTTACACTATTGATTAGATTCTTAGTTGGGGTCATCCTTGTGAATCTCTGGACATTTCCCAAGTGACACTTTCCTCTTTCAACCTGTAATGGCTCCCTCTATTAGGGTATAAATTTTCTAGCTCTATTCCATTGATCCCCCAACTCAATCTTCTTGATACTTTGTTTTCTTCCCTCCTCTCCTCCTCCCGTCCTGTCTTTCTCCTCCCTCCCTCCTTTCTCCCCGTGCTCCCAATTTGTTCAAGTGCTCTTGTCCCTTTCTCCTTCCCTGGGAGACCATGTATTCATTCTTAGGGCCATCCTAGTTTCTTAGCTTCTCTGACGGTGTGATTCTAGGCTGGTAATTTTTTGCTCTATGTCTAATATCCATATTTGAGTGAGTATATTGCATGTTTGTCTTTTTGTGACTGGGTTACCTCACTTAGGATGTTCTTTTTTTGTTTCTAGTTCCATCCATTTGCCTGAAAATTTCAAGATTTCTTTGTCTCCCACCCCACCCCAATGAGTAATACTGCATTATGTAAATGTACTACAACTTCTTTATTGATTTTTTAGTTGAGGGGCATCTAGGTTGCTTACAGCTTCCGGCTATGATTAATAATCCTGCTATGAACACAGATGAACAGATGTCCTTGGGGTATGAATGTGCATTCTTTAGATATATGCCAAAGAGTGAAACTGCTGGATCTTGAGGTAGACTGATTCCCATTTTCCTGAGAAACCACCATACTCATTTCCTAAGAGGCTGTATGAGTTTGCACTCCCACTGCAATCAAGGAGTGTTTCCCTTTTCTCCACATCCTCTCCAGCATACACAGTCATAGGTGTTTTTTTTTTTTTTTTTTTTTTTTTTTAGCCTTTCTGACAAGAGTAAAATGGTATCTCAGAGGATTTTTTGATTTATTTTTTCCTGAAGGCTAAAGATGTCGAACAATTTCTGAAGTGCCTTTCAGGCATTGTAAACTCATCTGTTGAGAATTCTACATTTAGTTCTGTACCCCACTTTTTAATTGGATTATTATTTTTTTTTTTTTAGACAATATTTGGGAATTTGGGCATCATTCTTTCCAAACTACTTCCTGCTGCTAAGGGGCGCTGTCATGGGGGATTCTAAGAAGATGCAGAAATCCTGGCTGTAGTCTGTAAGGCTGCTTTGTCAAGCTGTTTTGAATGTAGGATCACCTGGTACTCTGTTTCAGGTGGTCTGGCTTGATCAAACCACATTAGTCTGGAAGGAATTCACATCTTTTCATTTTCTGTGGAAACAAAAATAGAAATCCTTTTCCCCAGTAACTAGTCCTTGAACTTAAATTTTGGAGTCAAAAGCATTTTTTAATTTAATTTATTATTTTACATGTTGATCATTTTAATTGGATTATTTGGTGTTTTTCTGACTTGTTTCTTGAGTTCTTTATGTGGCATGGTGAAGATCATTTCTGAGTCTGTGGGTTGTCATTTGTTCTGGTTGACTGTGTTCTTTTCCCTATAGAAGCTTCTTAATTTATTAATTGTCGGTCTCAGTGTACTACTGGTGTTATGTCAGGAAGCAGTCTCCTGTACCAATTTCTTCCAGGGTACCTCCCACTTTCTCTTCTAAGATGTTCAGTGTGGCTGGATTTATGTTGAGTGAGGTCTTTGATCCATTTGTACTTAAGTTTTGTACATGGTGAAAAATATGGATGTGTCTTCAATCCTCTACATCACCGTATCCAGTTATGCAGTCACCATTTGTCATAAATGCAACCATTTTCCCATTGTGTAATTTTAGCTTCTTTGTTGAAAATCATGTGTTTATAGGTGAGTGGATCAATATCAGGGTTTTCAATTCTATTCTATTAGTCTACCTGTCCATTTTTTGTGCCAATATCAAGCTGTTTTCATTATATATAGTTCTCTACTAGGGCTTGAAGTCATGGACTGTTATCCCTCTAGAAGTTCCTTTAGTGTACAGGGTTGTTTTGGCTATCCTTGGTCTTTTGTTTTTCCATGTAAAGGTGAGTATTTTTCTTTCAAGATCTGTGAAGACTTGTGCTGGGATTTTGATCGGCATTGAACTGAATCTTTAGAATGCTCTTGACAAGTTTGCCATTTTTACTATGCTGATCCTAGTTATTCAAGTACATGGGGAGATCTTTCTATTTTCTTGTCCCCTTTAAATCCTTTCTTCATAGACTCAAAGTTCTTGTCATGCAGATCTTTCACTTGTTAGGTTAGAATATCCCAAAATATTTTATGTTGTTTGTGGCTGTTGTAAAGGGTGATGTTTCCTTGATTTCTTTTGCAGCACATTTATGCTATGTATATATAATGGGACCAATGATTTTTGTTTTGAGTTAATCTTGTATCTGGCCACTATGCTAAAGGTGTTTCTGAGCTGTACCACTTCCCTGGTAAAATATTTCGGGCAATATACGTAAATTATCATTTCATCTAAATTAGTAAAAGTTTGACTTCTTACTTTCCAAATTGTTTCCTCTTGACCTCCTTTATTTGCTTTATTGCTCCAGCTTGAACTTCATGTACAATATTGAAGAGATATGGGGAGAGAGTTGGCGAGAGAGTTGTTCCTGATTTTAGAGGAATTGCATTGAGTTTCTCTCCATTGAGTTTATTGTTGGCTATTGGCTTGCTGCATATTGCTTTTATCATGTTTAGTTATGTTCCTGATATCTCTGACCTGAAAAGTGTCTGGATTTCCTCAATGTCCATTGTTATGTCCCTTTTTTTGTTTCTAATTTTATTAATTTGCATGTTCTCTCTTTGCTTTTAGGTTAGTTTGGATAAAGGTTTATCTATCTTATTGATTTTCTCAAAAAACCAACACTTTGTTACATTGATTTTTTTGTATTGTTTTCCTGGTTTCTACTTTTTTGATTTCAGTCCTCAAATAGATTGTTTCCTGGTGTCTAGTCCTCTGGGGGTGAGTTTGCTTGTTTTGTTTAAGGCTTTCAATTGTGCTGTTAATTCTCTAAGTGACTATCCTCCATTTTCTTCATATGGGCACTTAATGCAATGAACTTTCCTCATAGTGTCCCTTAAATTTCAGTACGTTCTGTCTTCATTCTCATTGAGTTCTAGGAAGTCTTTAATTTCTTTCATTATTTTTTAGCAAGTATGGTACAATTATGCATTGTTCTGTTTCCAAGAGTTTATAGGTTTTCTGCAATTTGTGTTGTTGTTGAATTCCAACTTTAACACATGGTGGTCTGATAAGATACAGGGGACTATACCAATTTTTTTTTTTAATCTGTTGAGGTTTGTTATGTCGCCAAGTATGTGATCAATTTTAGAGGTGGTTCCATGTGGAACTAAGAATAAGGTATATTCTTTTGTGTTGGGATGGAATGTTCTTTAGATATCTGTTAAAACCAATTGGAATAAAACTTCTGTTAGTTCTTTTGTTTCTTTGTTAAGTTTCTGCCTGGTGGTCCTGTCTAGTGGTGGGAGTGGGGTGTTGAAGTCTCCCAATATGAGTGTATCAGGTTTCATATTAGCTTTGAATTTTAGTAGTGTTTCTTTTACAAATGTGGGTGCTTTTGTATTTTGGGCATAGATGTTCAGAATTGAGACTTTCTACTGAAGGATTTCTCCTGTGAAGTATATAAAATGACCTTCTTTATCTCTTTTGATTTATTGTGGTTTGAAGTCTAACATATTAGATACTAGGATAGCTACACTTGCTTGCTTCTTGAGTCCATTTGATTGGAAGATCTTTTCCTAATCATTTACCCTGAGGTAATGTCTGTCTTTGAAGCTTAGATGTGTTTCTTGTATTCAGCAGAAGGATGAGTTCTGTCTTTGCAGCCATTCTGTTAGCCTGTGTCTTTTTATAGTCGAGTTAAGACCATTAATGTTGAGGGAAAATAAGGACCACTATTGTTAATTCTTGTGTGTTTTAGAATTGTTTTTTGTAATGGTATTGGGAATATATTTGCCCTGCTTTATCCTTTGGGTTCTGCTGAAGTGGGATTATCTATTACCTATGTCTTTGTGAGCGTAGTTAACTTCTTGGGTTGAGGTTTTCCTTCCAGAACTTTCTGTTTGTGGCTATTGTAAAGAGTGATTTTTATCCCATTTATCATTTGTATATGGTAGGGCTAGTGAATTTCTTTTAGTTAATCTTGTAACCTGCCACTTTGCTGAATGTGTTTATCAACTGTAGTAGTTCCCTGGTAGAGTTTTTCAGGTCACATGTACCAAGTATCATATCATCTGCAAATGGTGAAAGTTTTCCTTCTTCCTTTCCAATTTATATTCCCTTGTTCTCCTTTTGTTGTCCTATTGCTCTGTCTAGTACTTCAAGTACAATTTTCAAGAGATGTGGAGAGAGTGGACAACCTTGTTCTATTCCTGATTTCAGAGGAACTGCACTGAGCTTCTCTCCATTTAGTTTGATATTGGCTGTTGGTTTGCTATATATTGCTTCTTTTATGTTTAAGTATATTCCTGTATCCACGATCTTTCCAACACCTTTATCATGAAGTGGTAATGGGTTTTGTCAAAGTCCTTTTCATTATTTAGGTAGATGATAATATGGTTTTTTTTTTATTTATTTTTGGTGGGGGCAGGGGTGTTTTCCAGACACTGTTTCTCTGTGGTTTAGGAAACTGTCCTAGAACTAGCTCTTGTAGTCCAGGTTGGCCTTGAACTCACAGAGATCCTCCAGACCCTGCCTCCTGAGTGCTGGGATTATAGGCTTGGGTCACCACATCCCTACTGCTTTTTATTACTCAGTCTGTTTGTATAGTGGATTCATTGATTTGCATTTTTTGAACCGTCCCTGGATTCCTTGAATGAAGCCTTATTGGTCATGGTGGATAATTTCTCTGGTGTGTTCTTGGAATTGATAAACCCATAATTCTTATCCATGTTACGCGAAGTGGCTTGGTACCTTAACTTAGTAAGGCATTCTCATCTTGCTTCCTCTGCATCTGCCTGGTGACTGTGTCTCTGCCTTCCTTTTCCCAAGAATTCTAGTCTGGTTGCCCACTTAAACTTTCTGCATGGCTACTGGCAACTCAGCATTTTATTAAGCCAATATGAGTGGCAAATCTTTAGAGTGTATAAGAGCATCACTCCTCAGCAATTTATATATAATTTATTTCTGTTACTGTCATGTAATTGAATTTTGAATATGCAAATTGCTCACAAATTTATAAGTAGCATAAATACATAAGTAGTGAATTTTCAGCAATATCTTCTGAAATATATTATGTCTAAGTTAGATATTGTGAGGGAATCATTTATTTTAGTTTAAAGACACTTTTATACATTTCATAAAACATCTTGAGAAGCAAGTGAAAATTTCAACTTTTTACTTTACTAAAGGGTTATTATGAGAAAGACTTAGTATATTTGTCAAAATTATCTGTTTTTCTGGATTGTGTTTTGTTCTTGTAACACTTCAAAGAGTTCTTATCAGGTCTTAGAAGAATTATGTAGCACTTAGGGAAAAAGATGCACCCTAGCAACCCTGCACTGGAGGCCAAGATGGAGAAGACCTCCACAGCCACCATGGCCTTGTCCTTGGTGCTGTGGTAGACAGGGAGAAAGGTGACCCAGACACTGCAGAACATCACCATGCTGAATGTCAGCAATTTGGCTTCATTGAATGTGTCAGGCAGATCCCTACCCAGGAAAGCCACAGTGAAGCTCCCCAGGGCCAGGATCCCCAAGTATGCCAGCACACAATAGAAAGAGGTGACTGAGCCCTTGTTGCACAAAATGATGATGTAACTATATGCAGAGTGTGCATCTGCTTCAACATAGGGAGGTGAGGTTCCCATCCAGACTCCCAGGAGAGTAAGCTGGATCAGGACACACAAGGGGATGACAGAGTTATAGATGCCAGAGACAAACAGTCTTCTCATTGTTCTCCCTGGTTTTACAACGCTAAAGGCCAGAATTACAGTTATACTTTTGGCCAAAACAGTGGAAAGAGCCAGAGTGAAAGCAAGTGCAAATGTGATTTGTTGCAATATGCAGGAGGCTGTGCTTGGCTGGCCAATGAAGAGAAAGGAGCACAGGAAGCAGTGGAGAAGGGAGATGAGCAGGATGAAGCTGAGAGTCCTGTTATTAGCCTTAACGATGGGTGAGTATTGATGCTTGAGGAAGATCCCCAAAACTACAGCTGTGCTGACAGTGAAGCACAAAGCTGTGCAGACCAGAGCCTTTCCCAGAGAATCCTTCAAGGACAGGAATGTCACTGACTTGGGAAGGCAGTTGTTTCTCTCGGTGTTTGGGTACTCTTGAATTGGGCAAGGCATGCATTCTTGCTGATCTATGAGAGAAAATGAACCAACATTTCAGCTTCTACAATTATTTACTCATTCCCTATTCACTGCACTATGAGTGTCTTCCACTGCACTATGAGTGTGTAGCCAGGCACATTCTACTTTACTATAGTGCCAAGGATAATAACTGTTTAGAAATCCCCTTACTAGCCCCCGGCCTGAACTCCCTGGTTTGGCCCCTGATCATGCTGCTCCTGTGTCCTGTCCCCATCGAGAGCATCCTTGGAGCTCTGATATATCCCCACCCATCCCACCGTGAGCCTGCCCCCTCTACCCGTGCCCTACCCTACCCACTGTCCTGCCACTCTGGTTGAGCACTGGGACAGAGGGTGGAGCCTATAGTCCACTCTACTTCAGGGACTTCTCAGAGCAACTCTGAACAAAGGAGACCTGCCTATCCACATAGGACCACCTGTAATTTCCACCTGCTTGGTCTCTGACCCCCACCTACAGTCCTCTGCTGGAGTCCCGGGCCTCTCCCAGAGATCGGCCTATCTCTGTGGGTCCACTCTGAGTTCCCACAGGCAAGAACCTTGACACGCAAAGCAGGGCCTCTGCTAAAGAAAGAGGCCTAAGCCGGAGAGTACCAGTTCCCAGTGAGATCTGACTATCCTTCAGAAACATCCCAAGTATCAGCCCAGCCATTGCCCTCTTCTGCCAGCCATTGGCTAGAGCCATTGGCTAGAATCCACACTACTTCGGGGGACTTCTAGGAGTGAATCTGAACACAGGAGACCTGCCTATCCACTTGGAACCACCCATAATTCCCACCTGCTTGATCTCTGACCCCTACCTGCAGTCCTCTGCTGGAGTCCCGGGCCCCTCCCAGAGACCTGCATATCTCTGCGGGACCACTCTGAGTTTCTGCAGGCATCTTCTACTGGATCCTCATCCTTGACCCCATCCCTGGCCCCTGTCTGTGGAGAGACCTCCTATAGAGCTTGGACCACCCAGAGTTACAGATATTGACCCTCTAACTCACATAAGCCCACCGGGGAAGTACCATAGAGAGAGGGGGAGACCCCACCAACACCTACTGGAAGAAGCTATGGGAAGACGGCAATACAAGAAAACACCTAACAACAGAAAGACAAGCATGACACCACCAAAATCTAGGGAATCTACACCAACTAGAACGGAACACAACAACAAAGCAGAGGAAGCAGAAGGTAATGACTTAAAAATTACCAGCATAAAAATGATAGAGGCCCTCAAAGAAGATGTGAGAAAATCCCTTAAAGAAATGGAGGAAAAAACAAACAAAAAACTGGAAGAAATGAACAAATTCCTTAAGGAAAGTAAAGAAAGTACAGAAAGCCAAGGAAAAACAATTAAGCAGGTGAAGGAAACGGTTCAAGACTTGAAACATGAAATAGAGAAAATAAAGGCAACACAAACCAAAGGAATGCTGGAAATAGAAAAACTGGACAAAAAATCGGGAACTACAGATGCAAGTATAACCAACAGAATTCAAGAGATGGAAGAGAGAATCTCAGGCGCAGAAGATAAGCTAGAAGAAATAGATTCATCGACCAAAGAAAATCATAAATCCAACAAATCCTTAACACAAAACATCCAGGAAATGTGGGACACCATGAAAAGGCCAAACCTAAGAATAATAGGCATATAGGAAGGTGAAGAAGCCCAGCTCAAAGGTGCCGAGAACATATTCAGCAAAATCACCGAGGAAAACTTTCCCAGTCTGAAGAAGGACAATGCCATGAAAGTAAAAGAAGCATACCGAACCCCAAATAGGCTGGACCAAAGAAGAAAGACTCCTCGACATATAATAATGAAAATACCTAGCATACAAGATAAAGAAAGAATATTAAAAGCCCTGATCCTGCTGCTCCTGTCTCTGGTCCCCATCGAGAGCACCCTTGGAGCTCTGATACACCCCCACCCATCCCCACCTCCAGCCTACCCCCCCTACCCTGTGCCCTACCCCACCTATGGTCCTGCCGCTCTGGTTGAGCACTGGGACAGAGGGTGGAGCCAACAGTCCACCCTACTTGGGAGACCTCTCCGAGCAACTCCGAACAAAGGAGACCTGACTATCCACGCAGGACCACCTGTAATTTCCACCAGCTTGGTCTCTGACCCCGCCTCCAGTCCTCTGCTGGAGTCCCGGGCCCCTCCCAGAGATCCGCCTATCTCTGCAGATCCACTTGGAGTTCCTGCGGGCAAGATACTTGACCCCCAAAATCCGGGCCCCTGCCAAAGAATGAGGTCTCAGCGGGAGAGCACCAGTTTCCAGTGAGATCCCACTACCCTACAAAACCTTCTCAAGTTCAAGCTCAGCCCTCTTCTGCCAGTTATTGTCCAGAGGACCACTGTGAGTACCTGCTGGCATCTTCTTCTGGATCCTTGACCCCATCCCTGGATCCCTGTCTGCGGAGAAACCTCCTAGAGAGCTTGGAACACAGAGCTACAGATATTGAATCTCAGATCCATATAAACCCATCAGGGAAGGACCATAGAGAGAGGGAAGAGACACCACCAACACCTACTGGAAGAAACTATGGGAAGAAGGCAAGACAAGAGAACACCTAACAACAAAAAGACAAACATGACACCACCAGAATCTAGGGAATCTACACCAACTAGAATGGAACACAATGACAAAGCAGAGGAAGCAGAAGGGTACGACTTAAAAATCACCATCGTAAAAATGATAGAGGCCCTCAAAGAAGATGTGAGAAAATCCCTTAAAGAAATGGAGGAAAACACAAACAAAAAACTGGAAGAAATGAACAAATTCCTTAAGGAAAGTACAGAAAGCCAAGAAAAAACAATTAACCAGGTGAAGGAAACGGTTAAAGACTTGAAAACTGAAATTGAGAAAATAAAGGCAACACAAACCAAAGGAATGCTGGAAATTGAAAAGCTGGGCAAAAAATCGGAAACCACGGACACAAGCATAACCAATAGAATTCAAGAGATGGAAGAGAGAATCTCAGGTGCAGAAGATAAACTAGAAGAAATAGATTCATCGACCAAAGAAAATCATAAATCCAACAAATCCTTAACACAAAACATCCAGGAAATGTGGGACACTATGAAAAGGCCAAACCTAAGAATAATAGGCATAGAGGAAGGTGAGGAAGCCCAGCTCAAAGGTGCTGAAAACATATTCAACAAAATCATCAAGGAAAACTTTCCAAATCTGAAGAAGGACATGCCCATGAAAGTACAAGAAGCATACCAAACCCCAAATAGGCTGGACCAAAGTAAAAAGACCCCTCGACATATAATAATGAAAACACCTACCATACAGAATAAAGAAAGAATATTAAGAGCAGCGAAGGAAAAAGGACAGGTAACATATAAAGGCAGACCTATCAAAATTACACCTGACTTTTCCATGGATACCCTCAAGGCCAGAAGGTCCTGGATAGATGTTCTAAAAGTATTAAGAGAACACGGATGCCAGCCTAGGCTACTATATCCAGCAAAACTCTCAGTCAATATAGATGGAGAAAACAAGATATTCAATGACAAAACCAGATTTTCCCAATACGTATCTACAAATCCAGCCCTACAGAAAGTATTGGAAGGAAAATTCCAACCCAAGGAAGGTAACTACGCCCACAAAAATGTAGGCAACAGATAATCCAACTACACCAGAAACCTAGGGTGAAGCAGAACAAATATATTGACAACACCACTGCCAACAACAAACCTAAATCAAACAAGCATCAACAATCAATGGTCCTTACTCACCCTCAACATTAATGGTCTTAACTCATCTATAAAAAGACACAGGCTAACAGAATGGATACGAAGACAGAATCCATCCTTCTGCTGCATACAAGAAACACATCTAAGCTTCAAAGATAGATATTACCTCAGGGTAAAGGGTTGGGAAAAGATATTCCAATCAAATGGAAATAAGAAGCAAGCAGGCGTAGCTATCCTAATATCTAACAAGTTAGACTTCAAACCAAAACTAATCAAAAGAGATGAAGACGGTCATTTCATATTCATCTCAGGAGAAATCCATCAACACAAAGTCTCAATTCTGAACATCTATGCCCCTAATACAAAGTCACCCACATTCGTAAAAGAAACACTACTAAAACTCAAAGCTCATATAAAACCTCACACAGTTATAGTGGGAGACTTCAATACACCACTCTCAACACTAGACAGGACCACAAATCAGAAACTCAACAAAGAAACAAAAGAATTAACAGAAGTTATGTCTCAACTGGGGCTAACAGACATCTATAGAACATTCCATCCAAAGACAAAAGAATATACCTTCTTCTCTGCTCCACATGGAACCTTCTCTAAAATCGACCACATACTAGGAGACATAACAAACCTCAACAGATACAAGAGAATAGGAATAGTCCCCTGTATCTTACCAGACCACCATGCTTTAAAATTGGAATTCAACAACAACACAAATAGCAGAAAACCTGCAAACTCATGGAAACTTAACAATGTGCAATTGCACCACCCCTGGGTCAAAGAAGAAATAATGAAAGAAATTAAAGACTTTCTAATGTTCAACGAGAATGAGGATACAACATACCCGAACTTATGGGACACCTTGAAAGCAGTGCTAGGAGGGAAGTTCATTGCACTAAGTGCAATGAAGAAAACAGAGGATAGTCACATAAGAGAATTAACAGCACAACTGAAAACCTTAGAACAGAGAGAAGCAAATTCACCCCGCAGGAGTAGACGCCAGGAAATAATCAACTTGAGGGCTGAAATCAACAAAATAGAAACCAAGAAAACAATACAAAAAAATCAATGCAACAAAGAGTTGGTTTTTTGAGAAAATCAACAAGATAGACAAACCTTTATCCAAATTAACGAAAAAGTAGAGACAGAACAAGCAAATTAACAAAATCAGAAATGAAATGGGGAACATAACAACAGACACAGAGGAAATCCATACAATGTTCAGGTCATACTTTGAAAATCGGTATTCCACAAAAATTGAAAATTCAAAGGAAATGGACAAGTTTCTGGATAACTATAACTTACCATAATTAAATCAAGAACAGACAAACAACTTAAATAGACCTATAAACTGCAATGAAATAGAAGCAGTCATCGAAAGCCTTCCAACGAAAAAAAGTCCAGGGCCAGATGGATTCAGTGCAGAATTCTACCAGACATTCAAGGAAGAACTAATACCACTACTCCTCAAACTGTTCCACAAGATAGAAACAGAAGGTTTATTGCCAAACTCTTTTTATGAGGCCACAATAACTTTGGTACCCAAGCCTCACAAAGACACAACTAAGAAAGAAAACTACAGACCAATATCCCTGATGAACATCGATGCAAAAATACTCAATAAAATACTGGCAAACCGAATTCAAGAATACATCAGAGAAATCATCCACGATGATCAAGTAGGCCTCATACCTGGATTGCAGGGATGGTTTAACATACGAAAATCTATCAATGTGATCCACCGTATAAACAAACTTAAAAAGAAAAACCCATATGATTATCTCCCTAGATGCGAAAAAAGCCTTCGACAAAATTCAACACCCTTTCATGATAAAGGTATTAGAGAGGTCAGGGATAACAGGAACATACCTAAACATAATAAGAGCAATATACAGCAAACCAACTGCCAACATCAAACTGAATGGAGACAAACTTAAGCCAATTCCTCTAAAATCAGGAACAAGACAAGGTTGTCCTCTCTCTCCATATCTCTTCAGTATCGTACTAGAAGTTCTAGCTAATGCTATAAGACAACAAAAGGAGATCAAGGGCATCCAAATTGGAAAGGAAGAAGTCAAACTGTCGCTATTTGCAGATGATATGATAGTTTACATAAGCGACCCAATAAACTCTACCAGGGAACTCCTACAGCTGATAAACACCTTCAGAAAACTAGCAGGATACAAGATAAACTCAAAAAAATCAGTAGCCCTATTTTTTTCAGATGACAAAGAAGCAGAGAAAGAAATCAGAGAAACATCACCCTTTACAATAGCCACAAGCAACATGAAGTATCTTGGTGTAATGCTTACCAAACAAGTAAAAGACCTATATAATAAGAACTTTGTGACTCTAAAGAAAGAAATTAAAGAAGATACCAGGGAATGGAAAGATCTCCCATGCTCTTGGTTAGGTAGGATAAACATAGTAAAAATGGCAATCTTGCCAAAAGCAATCTACAGATTCAATGCAATCCCCATTAAAATCCCACCACAATTCTTCACCTACCTTGAAAGGATAATAATCAACTTTATATGGAAAAACAAAAGATCCAGGATAGCCAAAACAACCCTAAACAATAAAAGAACTTCAGGAGGCAACACCATTCCTGACTTTAAGCTCTACTACAGAGCTATAGTTCTGGTATATATGCCTGGTATTGGCATAAAAATAGACAGGTACACCAATGGAATCGAATTGAAAATCCTGATATTAATCCACGCACCTATGAACACCTGATTTTTGACAAAACAGCTAATATTATACAATGGGGCAAAGACAGCATCTTCAACAAATGGTGCTGGCACAATTGGATGAGTGTGTGTAGAAGACTGCAGATAGACCCATGTCTGTCGCCATGCACAAAACTCAAGTCCAAATGGATCAAAGACCTCAACATCAATCCAGCCACATTGAACCTCTTAGAAGAGAAAGTCGGAGGTACCCTTGAACAAATTTTTATAGGAGACTGCTTCTTGAACATAACTCCAGAGACACAGACACTGAGAGAAACAATTAATAAATGGGACCTCTTCAAACTTAGAAGCTTCTGTAAGGCAAAGGACACAGTTGACAAGACCAAACGGCAGCCCACTGACTGGGAAAAGATTTTCACTAATCCTATATCCGACAAAGGGCTGATCTCCAAAATATACAAAGAACTCAAGAAACTAGTCAACAAAACACCAAATAACCCTATTAAAAAATGGGGTACAGAACTGAAGATAGAATTCTCAATGGAGGAAATCAAAAAGGCTGAAAGACACTTAAGAAAATGCTCCATATCCTTAGCTATCAGGGAAATGCAAATAAAAACAACTTTGAGATACCATCTTACCCCTGCCAGAATGGCTAAAATTAGAAACACCAGTGATGACTTATGTTGCAGAGGATGTGGAGAAAGGGGAACATTCCTCCACTGCTCGTGGGAGTGCAAACTCATACAGCCATTTTGGAGATCAGTATGGCGTTTCCTCAGGAAAATGGGAATTAGTTTACCACAGGACCCGGCAATCCCCCTCTTAGGCATATACCCAAAGGATTCACATCCATGCAACAAAGACATCTGTTCAACTATGTTCATAGCAGCGCTATTTGTAATAGCAAGAACCTGGAAGCAACCTAGATGCCCCTCAATTGAAGAATGGTTAATGAAGATGTGGCACATCTACACAATGGAATACTACTCTGCAGAAAAAAATAATGGTATCTTGAAATTCGCAGGCAAGTGTATGGCACTTGAAGAAACCATCCTGAATGAGGTAACCCAGTCACAAAAAGAGGAACACAGTATGTACTCACTCATATATGGATTTTAGACCTAGATCAAAGGATCACCAGCCTATAATTCACACCACTAGAGGAACTAGGATACAAAGTGTATTCTAAGAGATTCATATAAAGTCCCTCACAGAACCGGGAAGGGACAAGTCCCCCAGAGCTCAGGTGAAGTGGGGGGGCAGCAAATGGAGAGAGAAGTGGGAGAATATGAGGGGGAGGAAAGGAAAACATGTGTGACCAGGAAGATTGAGCCTGGTTAGGAATAGAAGATAGGAGACAGACAGACAGAGAGAGAGAGAGAGAGAGAGAGAGAGAGAGAGAACATAAAAGAGGGAGCCAATATTGGTTTGAAGATAAAATTGAACACAAAGAAAGGTCTAGAGAACTACAAGACTGCTCCCAACTAACAATTTGAGCTTCTGTGGAAAGCCTACCATAAATGCCCTTCCCGGAGAGTGAGATCAACAACTAACTTCTCCATGGAGCCCTCAACTAATGCCTGTTGAAAACAGGAGCAAACACCCATACATAAACACTGAGTCGAACTAGAACCCAGATGCAGATGGAGAGGACAAGACCATCCGGAAGAAACACATACAGACAGCTTACCTGAACAAGGAGGAGCTAAAGGCCACTAGACTGATAGCTGGGAAGCCAGCATGGGACTGACTCAGGCCTCCCTGAATATGGGTCTCAGCCAGAAGGACTGAGCAGTCTGAGAGACCTCAGACAGTGGATCCAGGATGTATCCCTGGTGCATAAAAGGACTCTGCAAACATATCCCCCATGGAGGGATAACTGCCTTAATCTAGAGACAGGAGAGAAGCCCTAGTCCCTACCTCACATGACCTGTCAGATCTACATGACCCCAACTGGATAGCATTCCCCTACATATGGAATTGTGGTGGGGGGATAGGAGGGGAGGGTGGTTAGACTGCATGTGAGAGGGTAGAGAGGGTAAAAGGGAGGAAAGGAGAGAGGGAGGGAAGAAGCGAGGAAGGGAGGGAAGGAGGGAAGAAGGGAGGGAGGGAGGGAGGGAGGGAGAGGGAACTGGGATTGACATGTAAAATAATAAATTAAATTTAAAAAAAAATGCTTTGACTCCAAAATTTAAGTTGAAGGACAAGTTACTGCGGAAAAGATTTCTATTTTTGTTTCCACAGAAAATGAAAATTCCTTCCAGACTAATGTGGTTTGATCATGCCAGACCACCTGAAACAGAGTACAAGCTGATCCTACATTCCAAACAGCTGGACAAAACAGCCCTACAGACTACAGCTAGGATATCTGAATCTTCTTCGAATCCCCCAAGACAGCGCCCCTTATCAGCAGGAAGTAGATTGGAAAGAACGATGCCCAAATTCCTAAATATTGTGTATAAATGTTTGTTTTCATTTAATTGGACTTTGTTATATAAAATTAAATAAAAAAATTATATAAAAAAAGAAAGAATATTAAGAGCAGCGAAGGAAAAGGGACAGGTAACATATAAAAGCAGACCTATCAAAATTACACCTGACTTCTCCATGGAAACCCTCAAGGCTAGAAGGTCCTGGATAGATGTTCTACAAGTATTAAGAGAACACGGATGCCAGCCTAGGCTACTATACCCAGCAAAAGTCTCTATCACTATAGATGAAAAAACAAGATATTTAATGACAAAACCAGATTTTTCCCAATACATATATACAAATCCAGCCCTACAGAAAGTATTGGAAGGAAAATTCCAACCCAAGGAAGGTAACTACGCCCACAAAAATGTAGGCAACAGATAATCCAACTACACCAGAAACCTAGGGTGAAGCAGAACAAATATATTCAAATACCACTGCCAACAACAAACCTAAATCAAACAAGCATCAACAATCAATGGTCCTTACTCACCCTCAACATTAATGGTCTTAACTCATCTATAAAAAGACACAGGCTAACAGAATGGATACGAAGACAGAATCCATCCTTCTGCTGCATACAAGAAACACATCTTAGCTTCAAAGATAGACATTACTTCAGGGTAAAGGGTTGGGAAAAGATATTCCAATCAAATGGAACCAAGAAGCAAGGAGGCGTGGCTATTCTAATATCTAACATGTTAGACTTTAAACCAAAATTAATCAAAAGAGATGAAGACGGTCATTTCGTATTCATCGCAGGAGGAATCCATCAACAGAAAGTCTCAGTTCTGAACATCTATGCCCCTAATACAAAGGCACCCACATTCCTAAAAGAAACGCTACTAAAACTCAAAGCTCATATAAAATCTCACACACTTATAGTGGGAGACTTCAACACACCATTCTCAACACTAGACAAGACCACAAAGAAACAAAAGAACTAACAGAAGTTATGTCTCAACTGGGGTTAACAGACATCTATAGAACATTCCATCCAAAGACAAAAGAATATACCTTCTTCTCTGCTCCACATGGAACTTTCTCAAAATCGACCATATACTAGGTGGAAAAAAGGAAGTATATCCAAATAATGGTGCTGGCATAAATAGATGCTGGTGTGTAGATGTTTGCAGATAGATCCATATACATTGCCATGCAGAAAACTTAAGTTGTAATGGATAAAAGTCCTCAACATAAATCCAGCCACACTGAACCTCTGAGAAAAGACATTGGGAGTTACCATCAAATGAACTGCTACAGGAGACTGCTTCCTGATCATGACACCAGATATACAGACACTGAGATCAACAATTAATGAAAGAGACTGTCTGAAACTGAGAAGCTTCTGTAAGGCAAAGCACACAGTCCATAAGACAAAATGGAAGCCCACAGAATGGGAAAAGGTATTAAGCAACCCTACATCTGACAGAGGGCTGACATCCAAAATATACAAAGAACTCAAGAAGCTAGTTAAAAAACACCAAATATTCTGATTAAAAAGTGGAATACAGAACTAAAATAAGAATTCTAAGTGGAGGAATCAAAAATGGCTGAAAGACACTTAAGAGAGTGCTCATCACTGTTAGCCATCAGGGAAATTCAAAGCAAAACAACTGTGAGATACCATCTTACTCCTTTCAGAATGACTAAAAGTAAGTACATCAGAGACAGTTTATGCTGGAGAGGATGTGGAGAAATGGGAACACTCCTCCACTGCTGGAGTGAGTGAAGACTTGTAGGCCTTTGAAAATCAGTATGGCGGTTTCTCAGGAAAATGGTAATAAATCAACCTCAAGATCCTGTGATTCCACTGAGGCATATACCCAAAAGATGCATATTCAAATAACAAGAACATCTGTTCAACTATGTTCATAGCAGCAGTATTTGTAATTGTCATAATGTGGAAGCAACCTAGATGCCCTCAGATGAAGAGTAGATAGAGAAAATGTGGTTCATAAACAAAATGGAGTACAACTCATTAGAAAAACACAATGGAACCTTGAAATTTGCAGAGAAATGGATGGAACTAGAAGAAACCATCCTGAGTGAGGTAACCCAGTCACAAAGAGACAAACACAGCATCTTATCACTCATATATGTATTTTAGACCTAGAGCCAAGAATTACCAGCCTACATTTCACCCTGCCAGAAAATCTAGGAGACAAGGGGGACCCTAAGAGAGAGATACATGGTCCTCTGGAGAAGGGGAAATGGACAAGATCTCCTGAGCAAATTGGGAGCATTTAGGAAGGGTAGAGGGAGTTAGAAGAAATAGGAGGGTAGAAGAGGAGAGGAGACGAGTATGTGAGGGAGCAGAAAGATTGAGTTGGGAGAAAAATAGACAAGAGCAAGAGAAGAGATACCATAATTGAGGGGAGTCATTATTGATTTAAAGAGAAGTCTGGCACTAGGTAAATACCCAGAGATCTACAAGGATGAACCCAACTGATAATCTAAGCAATAGTGGAAAGGCTACCTTAAATGGTCTTCCATGATAATGAAATTGATAACTACCATATATGGGATCCTAGACCCCTCGTCCATTAGCTAATGGAAGCAGAAGCAGACACCCACAGCTAAATACTAGCTAATCTCCTGGAATCCAGTTACAGAGAAGGAGGAGTAATGAGCAAAGAGCTCAAGACCAGGCTGGAGAAACCTACAGAATCAGATGACCTAAACAAATGTATCCCATGGACCACAGACTGATAGCTGGGAAACCATTACAGGACCAACCCAGACCCCTTGAAATGGGTGTTTATTAGGAGGACATAGCAGTCTATAGTGCCTCTGATAATAGATAAGTATTTATCCCTAGTATATGAATGGATTTTGGGAACCCATCACACAAAGAGGGTTACAGTCTCAGCCTAGACACATGAGGGAGGGCCTGTCCCCTTCCGCAAATGATATGACAGACTTTGAAGGCTCCCCATGGTAGGCTTTACCCCTCCCTGGACAGCAGAAAGGATATGGTCTCAGGTATTCTCTGTGTTATAGGGGAGGATAGGAGGATAGTGAGGGAAATGGGATTGACATGTAAAACAACCTTGTTACAAATTTAAATTTAAAAAAGGGAAAAAATACACATAGCACAAAGAAACTGCTGTGTGAATCCTGATTTAAAGTGGATTTTAAAAAACAGAGCATTCTATCCTAACACAAAGAATATACAGTGTTATCAGCTCCACATGGAACCTTCTCTAAAATCGACCATATAACAAACCTCAACAGATTAATAAATAAATAAATAAATAAATATGGAATAACATCCTGTAGCTTATCAGACCACCATGGTTTAAAGTTAGTATTCAACAACAACACAAATCTCTGAAAGCCTACAAACTCATGTAAACTGAACAATGCACAGTTGAACCCTTCATAGTTCAAGGAAGCAATAAAAAAAAAAAAGAAATTAAGCCTTTCTAGAATTCAACAAGAATGAAGACACAACAAACCCAAACTTATGGGACACTTTGAAAGCAGTACTAAAAGGAAAATTTATTGCATTAAGTGCCACATGGATAAATTGGAAGATAGTCACAATACAGAATAAAAGCACAACTATACACAGTAGAACAAAAAGAAACACACTCACCCAGGAGGAGTCGACAACAGAAAACAATCAAATTGATGGATGAAATCAATAAAGTAGAAACAAAGAGAAAAATTTAAGGAATCAATATAAAGTTATTTCTTCCAGAAAATCAACAAGATGACAAACTTTTATCCAAAGTAACCAACAAGCAGAAAGAGAACAAGAAAATTAACAAAATCAGAAATGAAAAGGGGAACATAACAACAGACACTGAGAAATTTCAGAGAATCTACAGATCATACTTTGAAAAGCTGTACTACAATAAATTTGAAAATTCAAAGAAAATGGATGAATTTCTGGATAGATAATCATTTACCAAAATTAAGTCAAGAACAGATAAGCAATTTAAATACACCTATATCCTCTAGTGAAATAGAAGCAGTCATCAAAAGACTCCCAATCAAAAAAAGCCCAAGGCCAGATTGTTTCTGTAAAGATTTCTACCAGAAATTCAAAGAACTGCTATTAACCATATCCCTCAAATTTTTCCACACAATAGAAGCAGAAGGTCATTGCCAAACTCTTTTTACAAGGCTACAAATACCTTGGTACCCAAGCCACACAAAGACATACGTAAGAAAGAGAACACAGACCAATATCCCTCAAACATTGTTGCAAAAATACTCACTAATAAAATCAAATCCAAGAAAACATTAGAGAAATCATCCCCCAGTACTAAGTAGGAAAAATAATGCAGCTATGAACATAGTTGAACAGCTGTGTTCATTGCATGTATGCGGATCATTTGGATATATGTGTAACAGTGGTATTGCCAGGTTCTGTGGCAGACGGATTCCCATTTTCCAGACTAACTGCTATAATGATCTCCAAAATGGCTGTACAAGTTTACATTGCCACCAGCAATGGAGGAGTGTTTCGCTCTCTCCACATCCTCTCCAATATAAGCTGTTATTGGTGTTTCTCATTTTAACCATTCTGATAGTATCTCAGAGTTGCCTTAATTTGCATTTCCTTAATGGCTAAGGATGTTGAGCACTTTTTTAAGTGTCTCTCATCTATTTTGGATTCCTCCATTGAGAATTCTTTATTCAGTTCTTTGACCCACATTTTAAATGGATTATTTGGTGTTTTGATGACAAGTCTCTTGAGTTCTTGTCAGATGTGGGGTTGGTGAGGATTCTTTTTTTTCTATTCTATAGGCTGCCATTTTGGTTTGTTGACTGTGTCTTTTGCCTTACAGATGCTTCTCAGTTTCAGGAGGTCCCATTTATTAATTGTCCATCTTAGTGTCTGTGTTACTGGAGTTGTGTTCAGGAAGCAGTCTCCTGTTCCCATTTGTTCAAGGGTACTTCCTGCTTTGTCTTCTAAGAGGTTCACTGTGGCTGGATTTGTGTTCAGGTCTTTGATCCATTTGGACTTGACTTTTGTGTGTGGCAATAGTCATGGGTCTATCTGCAGTCTTCTACACACCATCATCTAGTTGTGCCAGCACCATTTGTTGAAAATGCTTTCCTCCTCCCATTGTATACTTTTAGCTGTTTTTTCAAAAAATCAGGTGTTCACAGGTATCTGTTAATATCAGGATTTTCGATTTGATTCCATTGACCTACCTGTCCGTCTTTGTGAGAATATCATGCTGTTTTCAGGACTATAGCTCTATAGTATAGCTTGAAGTCGGGGATGGTGATGCCTCCTGAAGTAAGTTCTTCTATTGTACAGGGTTGTTTTGGCTATCCTGGGTCTTTTGTTTTTCCATATAAAGTTGATTATTATCCTTTCAATGTCAGTGAAAAATTGTGTTGGGATCTTGATGGGGATTGCATTGAATCTGTATATTGTTTTGGCAAGATTGCTATTTTACTATGTTTATCCTACCTAACCAAGAGCATGGGAGATCTTTCCATTTTCTGGTATCTTCTTTAATTTCTTTTTTTAAAGACACAAAGTTCATGCTATATAAGTATTTTACACAGTTGGTAAGTGTTACCCCAAGATACTTTATGTTGTTTGTGGCTATTTCTTTAGCAGTCCCTTTGTCATTTGTATACAGTAGGGATACTAATTATTTTTTTAGTTTATCTTGTATCCTGCTAGTTTCCTGAAGGTGTTTATCAGCTGTAGGAGTTCCCTGATAGAGTTTTTTGGATCGCTTATGTAAACTATCATATCATCTGAAATATTGAAAATTTGACTTCTTCCTTTCCAGTTTGTATCCCCTTGATCTCCTTTTGCTGTCTTATTGCTTTAGCTAGAACTTCAAATACAACATCGAAGAGATAGATAGATAGATAGATAGATAGATAGATAGATAGATAGATAGGTAGATAGATAGAGATAGATAGATAGATAGATAGATAGATAGATAGATAGATAAGCATTATCTTGTTCCTGGATTTAATCAAAGGCTTTTTCAACATCTAGTGAGATGAGCATATGGTTTTTCTTTTTCAGTTTGTTTATATGATGGATCACATTGATAGATTTTCATGTGTTGAACCATCCTTGCAACCCAGGGATGAAGCCTACTTGGTCATGGTGGGTGATTTCTCTGATTCTTAGATTGCATTTGCCAGTATTTTATTGAGTACTTTTGCATGAATGTTCATGAGGGATATTGGTCTGTAGTTCTCTTTCTTAGTTGTGTCTTTGTGTGGCTTGGGTACCAAGGTAATTGTGGTCTCGTAAACAGAGTTTGGTAATGAACCTTCTGCTTATATTGTCTGAAACAATTTGAGGAGTATTAATATTAGCTCTTTTTTGGATTTCTGGTAGAATTCTGCACTGAAGCCATCTGGCTCTAGGATTATTTTTGTTTGGGAGTCTGTTGATGACTGTTTCTATTTCATTAGAAGTTATAAGTCTATTTAGTTGCTTATCTGTTCTTGATTTAATTTTGGTAAATGATAGTTATCCAGAAATTTGTCCATTTCCTTTGAATTTTCAAATTCTCTGGAATACAGGTGTGTATATTCTTGAATATTATTGTTAAGTCCATGCAATATGATATTAGGGCTGAACAAAAACCTAGACCTAGATCTATAGGCAGCTGGACCTTCCTTAACAAAGACTTGTGTTTCATACTAGATTTGCTATTCCAAATGACAACTATAATGTTGTAAACTTAATTATGTGTGTGATATATTTAGGAAACACCCCCACATGTACATGCCCTGAATGTATTTTCAAAAAGAATCATTGGATACATTTATTCAAGGAAGACACATGTACCCTGGACATTGGCACACCACATAATGCCTGGGCAGGCTATAGCATGGGTACTGCAATATCTGTGGGGACAGTGTCATGTAAACAAAGGCAGTTTTTGGAAGTAGTGACACAGGTGACACAACATCATGAGGCTGCCAATCAAATGTCCCCACATTGTGTGCCACAGCAATGATTATTAATGGATACAGAAATGAGTGAAAGAGACATGGACAACAGTGCTGCATTACAACACTTTGGTCACTTCTTGGCTTTCTCCCTCTTCATTCACATGAAGTTTGGGGAAAGGTATTATTTTTCTACCTGTCTGGTTGGAAATGTGCCTCTCTGGACAAAACACACAAGAAAAACAGCAGACAGGTCTTTCTTCTTCTATAAGTTTCCAGAAACCCGGACCACAGCTCTGTGTACATACAGATTGAGGAGTCTGAGGAACACACAGAAATTCTCATCATAATTTTGCACATCCATTACAGGGTGAATATTTTTAAGCTAAACAATTTAAACTTAACTTAGACTATGAGAGCTGTATGAAATTATGTGAGACTGTGAAGACTCTATATGGTGTGTAGAGTGTAGAGTTGAAGTTACCACACTTCCAGATACTAAACTAAAGGTTCAAAGTTTCTTTATGTTGAGTAAACTGTGACTAACTTCTGCTATCTTTATTAAATGTCTTTAATAACTGAATTTTCCCTTCTGGGATAAAAACAACCCAGAATTCCTTCCTTGTATGAACTGTGGAGCAGTTGAAGTCAGACAGAAACCAAGTCACTGTTGCCAATCTCTTTCCCCGGCCTGTAGTCCAACTATTCACTCTGATTCCCTTTCCATAAGAGAGGGTTTGGCCATTGGTGGATGGTCAAGGCTTCTCCTGACTCCTTCATATGTAGATTTTCCTGTGATGTTCACTCTTGACTCCCCATGATGCATATAGGGTTCTAATTTTTCTTCCAAACATTAGTGATGTCATCATTTAAGATTTTCATGAATTGGCTCCTTAGTTAACCACATTAACCACTGTATTCTAACACAACTTCAGTATGCTAATACTTTTAGAATTTGTGAATGCTAAGAAATTTTATTACCTTTCCTTAAATATGCTTCTTGCTATAAGTTAGACTCAGTTTCTGTCTTATAAATATACACATATTAACTGGTATATGGGGTTGGAGAAATGGCTCAGCAATTAAGAGTACATACTGCTCTCACAGAGAAACCCGTGATCACCTCCAGAACACAAATCAGGCAGTTCACAAACATTGGTTATAAAGAAGATTTGTATAAAATCCACAATTCATTTATTTGTTTGAAGGAGTATGGGCTTGTTTGTGTAGGAGTTGTGTTAAATGAGAGCATTAATGTATAATAAACCTGTGTATATGTATACACACATTTATGTGCATATGTATGAACACAGAAACACACACATGCAGACTCCTTTATAAAGTCTTGAACACTGATTTATTCATTCATTGAAGCATGAAAACACACATGAATTCAAATTCAATCAAACTCATTCTATCTAGAGGAATTAGCTAATGATATGTGTTTGCTTTGTTTATATGAATATGTTTAATTATCAAAGTGAAATTTTAAAGATTGATTTATTTCTGAATTAAAGACATCAAAGTAAACTAAAGAGATGGCCCAGTATTTAATGTGCTTGCCCCATAAACATGAGGTCCTAAACTTGATCATGGAGAAGGGAAGTGTAGAAAAGTAAGGGGCAAAACTATATGCCTGTAATCCCAGTATGGTAGTCATGGAGACAGGGAGAATGCCTGGGAATACTGTCCAGTAGGTACAGCTAAACCCAAAGAGAGATTATGTTTATAATAAAATGGACAAAACAAAGGAATGTAAACAGTGCTGACCATTGCCTCAATAGAAACATGCACTCACATGCATGAGCATGCACACACATGCTCACAGCACAGATAAGAACTTAGAATCTATAAATTATTTTAAAATTCAAAGACACATCACACAATGAATTTTCATAACTCTTTTCAGATATTTGATGACATATGAAATGTTTATATTCAACCAGACCTTATTAAAGTTGCTTGGCCACTTGATCAAATCTTCATTGATGAACAAGCCTTGATCTTGTGGACTCTTGGAGACAAACTCTCCTACTTTAACTAGAAATGAATCATTATTAGTATATCCCAAAAAGTTTTGTATATCATAATTTTCCACATGATTCTTGTTCTCATCAAAGCATATTTGATCTCCAGCTGCATTTGCAAATTGTATTTTCCTCAGAAATGGATGAAGCTGTGGAGAGATATCATTTGGGTATGAGCGGTGAATGCAAGTTTCTCACTGGATGTTCCTAAGAGCATCCCTCTTTCTCTCACCTTACTCTGGCTTTCTTGGTAGAGTCTTCATTTGAGTAATTGTCTTCGCTGTTGTTGCAGTTAGATGTAATTTTCTCCCCATTAAATTCACATAGGAGTTACCTATGGGGTGGAACATACCACAATGTGCAGCATGTTCTTAGTGAGAACAATGCCTTGTGTCTCTCCCCAGCAAAAGAAAAATGTCTACAACTAGAAAATATAGATGTTTTCAGAGTGAAACTGGAGTAAAAAATGGAAGCATCCTTATGTCCATGGCTTTATAGGTGCTAAGGTATTTACCTCCCTTATGGCATACAATGAACACATGTGTGTATTGCTATGTAGGTAGATATGTGTACTCTTATATATACAGAGTTTCTTGACACAATAATTTTAGGAGGAGTTTCTCCTAAGCTCTAAATTCATGAAAAATGCATATTAAATATTTGTGTGCCATTTATACTTCAGGAAAATATATAGACACCTTCTGCAGCCATCCATTTTTTCCATTTGCATTGGGTCCTTCTCAACTTCGATATGAACAATATTGGAGAAAAATTAATATACAATGTTCTGCGTTGTAACTAGATATTTAAAAATAATTCTTTATTGTTTAGATTAATTTATTTTTGTTTTGTATATGACTTTCCTTCCTACATGTATATATGTGCACTAAACATTTGTGTTTTGCCAGTGAAGACCAAAGAGGGTTCTGGGTTTCATGGAAGTGGTGTAAAGATAGTTTTAAGCTGCCTTGTAGATACTGGGAACTTAACCTGGGTTTTCTCAAGGGCTTCAAGTACATCTATTTACATAGTCATCCTGGCTCCTATGTTGTTTTATTTATATTAGTGTGTACTGCCTACATAAATGTATGTGGTGTTATTTTTGCCTATGATCTAACAAAGCCTGCCTGAAGATCAGAGTGCAAAGCTAAAAACAGCCATAAAAACCAGGCAGTGGTGTTCACTATCTTTTATTCCAGAAGTCACATTTGTTAACCATAGAAGCTAGACAGTGGTGGTGAACACCTTTAATCCCTGCACTAGAGAAGAATCTTAGGTGCATGGAGATAGGAGTGCAGTATATTCAGTCTGCAATCATGCTAGGAGAGTATTGCCCCAGTCTTGATAGACCTGAGAACTCTAATTTGGTTGGCTGCTGTGCTTTTTGATCTTCAGCTCGAACCCTAATATCTGTCTCTGTTTTTATTAATTGAATAATGTTCTGTGTTCAACTTTTGGTGTAAGAATTCATGAAAAATCCACTTGTCTGTGACTTTGAAACCATCAGTCCAGGATGGAGCTTCACATGATGCACCTATCAGAGTCTCTGCCCAGCTGGCTAGGTTTTCTTTTGTTTTTTTTTCCCCAAGCCTCTGACCAAGTTCAGAATTTACTGACATGGCCTCTCTAAACAGTTTTCAGCTGACACTCAGACTCCAGAAATACCTGGATTCCAAACACCATGGGAGTTACCCCCCCCCCCCCCAGACAGGCTGCCTTTGCATTCAGGCTGCACCCAGCCACACGGTGTATTTTTTCCACACAATTCTGTGTGTATGTGTGTGTGTGGTTTTTTTTTTTTTTTTTTTTTTTTTTTTTAGACAGCCGGCTCTCTCTGTCTCTCCCAATCACACTGTGGGATGCAGGCTTTCCCTATAGTCCTTCCCCTCAGGCAGCCATTCTCAGCTCACAGCCACATGCTATAATTCTCTGATTAAACAAGCTATGGTTCAGACTTCACTGTCACTGTAGGCAGATTTGGAAAGAAAATCAAGAATACTTAAAGGAAGATATTAGCTAAAAGGGAGAGATTTTCCCACATTAAAAAAATAGGAAAGGTCCTCTTCCACCAGCCATTGGCTAGAGGTGAATCTGAGCACAATTGGGGCGGCCTCTACCCTACAACCCCCCCTTAACTCCCTGGGTTGGCCCTGGATCCCCCTGCTCCTATGTCCTGTCCCCATTGAGAGCACCCTTGGAGCTCTGATACACCCTCACCCATCCCCACTGCGAGCCTTTTTCCCCTACCCTGTGCCCTACTCAGCCCACTGTCCTGCTGCTCTGGTTGAGCACTGGGACAGAGGGTGGAGCCAACAGTCCACACTACTTCAGGGACTTCTTGGAGCAACTCTGAACAAAGGAGACCTGCCTATCCACGTGAAAACATCCGTAATTTCAACCTGCTTGGTCTCTGACCCCCACCTCCAGTCCTCTGCTGGAGTCCTGGGCCCCTCCCAGAGATCCGTCTATCTCTGCGGGACCACTGTGAATTCCTGCTGGCATTTTCTACTGGATCTTCATCCCTGACCCCATCCCTGGGTCCCTGTCTGCAGAGAGACCTCCTATAGAGCTTGAACCATCCAGAGTAACAGATATTGAACCTCTGACCCACATAAGCCCACCGGGGAAGTACCATAGAGGGGGGGGAGACCCCACCAACACCTACTGGATGAAGCTATGGGAAGATGGCAATACAAGAAAACACCTAACAACAGAAAGACAAGCATGACACCACCAGAATCTAGGGTATCTACACCAACTAGAACAGAACACAAAAACAAAGCAGAGGGAGCAGAAGGGAATGACTTAAAAATTACCAGCATAAAAATGATAGAGGCCCTCAAAGAAGATGTGAGAAAATCCCATAAAGAAATGGAAGAAAAAACAAACAAAAAAGTAGAAGAAATGAACAAATTCCTTAAGGAAAGTAAAGAAAGTACAGAAAGCCAAGAAAAAACAATTAAGCAGGAGAAGGAAACAGTTTAAGACTTGAAACCTGAAATAGAGAAAATAAAGGCAACACAAACCAAAGGAATGCTGGAAATAGAAAAACTGAACAAAAAATCGGGAACTACAGACACAAACATAACCAATAGAATTCAAGAGATGGAAGAGAGAATCTCAGGCGCAGAAGATAAGCTAGAAGAAATAGATTCATCAACCAAAGAAAATCATAAATCCAACAAATCCTTGACACAAAACATCCAAGAAATGTGGGAGACCATGAAAAGGTCAAACTTAAGAATAATAGGCATAGATGAGGATGAAGAAACCCAGCTCAAAGGTGCCGAGAAAATATTCAACAAAATCATCTAGGAAAACTTTCCCAGACTGAAGAAGGACAATGCCATGAAAGTACAAGAAGCATACCGAACCCCAAATAAGCTGGACCCAAAAAAAAAGACTCCTCAACATATAATAATGAAAACACCTACCATACAGAATAAAGAAAGAATATTAAAAGTAGTGAAGGCAATAGGACAGGTAACATGTAAAGGCAGACCTATCAAAATTACACCTGACTTCTCCATGGAAACCCTCAAGGCTAGAAGGTCCTGGATAGATGTTCTACAAGTATTAAGAGAATACCATGCCAGCCCAGTCTACTATACCCAACAAAACTCTCAATCACTATAGATGGAGAAAACAAGATATTTAATGACAAAACCAGATTTTTCCCAATACATATCTACAAATCCAGCCCTACAGAAAGTATTGGAAGGAAAACTCCAACCCAAGGAAGGTAACTACGCCCACAAAACTGTAGGCAACAGATAATGTAACTATATCAGAAACCAAGGGTAAAGCAGAACAAATATATTGACAACACCACTGCCAACAACAAACTTAAAACAAACAAGCATCAAAAATCAATGATCCTTACTCATCCTCAACATTAATGGTCTTAACTCATCTATAAAAAGACACAGGCTAACAGAATGGATACGAAGACAGAATCCATCCTTCTGCTGCATACAAGAAACACATCTAAGCTTCAAAGATAGATATTACCTCAGGGTAAAGGGTTGGGAAAAGATATTCCAATCAAATGGAACCAAGAAGCAAGCAGGCATGGCTATCCTAATATCTAACAAGTTAAACTTCAAACAAAAATTAATCAAAAGAGATGAAGATGGTCATTTCATATTCATCGCAGGAGAAATCCATCAACACAAAGTCTCAGTTCTGAACATCTATGCCCCTAATAAAAAGGCACCCACATTCGTAAAAGAAACACTACTAAAACTCAAAGCTCATATAAAACCTCACACACGTATAGTGGGAGATTTCAATACACCACTCTCAACACTAGACAGGACCACAAATCAGAAACTCAACAAAGAAACAAAAGAATTAACAGAAGTTATGTCTCAACTGGGGTTAACAGACATCTATAGAACATTCCATCCAAAGACAAAAGAATATACCTTCTTCTCTGCTCCACATGGAACCTTCTCTAAAATCGACCACATACTAAGTGGCATAACAAACCTCAACAGATACAAGAGAATAGAATAGTCCCCTGTACCTTATCAGACCACCATGCTTTAAAATTGGAATTGAACAACAACACAAATAGCAGAAAACCTGCAAACTCATGGAAACTTAACAATGTGCAATTGCACCACCCCTGGGTCAAAGAAGAAATAAAGAAAGAAATTAAGGACTTTCTAATATTCAACGAGAATGAGGACACAGCATACCCGAACTTATGGGACACCCTGAAAGCAGTGCTACGAGAGAAGTCTGTTGTACTAAGTGCCCATATGAAGAAAACAGAGGATAGTCACATAAAAGAATTAACAGCACAACTGAAAACCTTAGAACAGAGAGAAACGAACTCACCCCTTAGGAGTAGACCCCAGGAAATAATCAACTTGAGGGCTGAAATCAACAAAATAGAAACCAGGAAAACAATACAAAAAAATTAAGGCAACTAAGAATTGGTTTTTTGAGAAAATCAACAAGATAGACAAACCTTTACCCAAACTAATGAAAAAGCAGAGACAGAACATGCAAATTAACAAAATCAGAAACGAAAAGGGGAACATAACAACGGACACAGAGGAAATCCAGACAATTTTCAGGTCATACTTTGAAAATCTATATTCCACAAAAATTGAAAATTCAAAGGAAATGGACAAGTTTCTGGATAACCACCACTTACCAAAATTAAATCAAGAACAGACAAACAACTTAAATAGACCTATAACCCGCAATGAAATAGAAGCAGTCATCGAAAGCCTTCCAACGAAAAAAAGTCCAGGGCCAGATGGATTCAGTGCAGAATTTTACCAGACATTAAAAGAATAACTAATACCAATACTCCTCAAACTGTTCCACAAAATAGAAACAGAAGGTTCATTGCCAAACTCTTTTTATGAGGCCACAATAACCTTGATACCCAAGCCTCACAAAGACACAACTAAGAAAGAAATCTACAGACCAATATCCCTGATGAACATCAATGCAAAAATACTCAATAAAATACTGGCAAACCAAATTCAATAATACATCAGAAAAATCATCGACCATGACCAAGTAGGCTTCATCACTGGATTGCAGGGATGGTTTAACATACGAAAATCTATCAATGTGATCCACGATAGAAACAAACTGAAAAAGAAAAACCCATATGATTATCTCCCTAGATGCTGAAAAAGCCTTTGACAAAATTCAACACCCTTTCACGATAAACGTCTTGGAGAGATCAGGGATAACAGGAACATACCTAAACATAATTAGAGCAATATACAGCAAACCAACTGCCAACATCAAACTAAATGGAGACAAACTTAAGCCAATTCCTCTAAAATCAGGAACAAGACAAGGCTACCCTCTCTTTCCATATCTCTTCAATATCGTACTGGAAGTTTTCACTAATGCTATAAAACAACAAAAGGAGATCCCGGAATCCAAATTGGAAAGAAAGAAGTCAAAGTGTCTCTATTTGCACATGATATGTTAGTTTACATAAATGACCCAATAAACTCTACCAGGGAACTCCTACAGCTGATAAACACCTTCAGCAAACTAGCAGAATACAAGATAAACTCAGAAAAATATCAATAGCCCTACTTTTTTCAGACAACAAAGAGATAGAGAAAGAAATCAGAGAAACATCACCCTTTACAACAGCTACAAGCAACAAAAAGTATCTTGGTGTAATGCTTACCAAACAAGTAAAAGACCTATATAACAAGAATTTTGTGGCTCTAAAGAAAGAAATTAAAGAAGATACCAGAAAATGGAAAGAGCGTCCATGCTCTTGGATAGGTAGGATAAACATAGTAAAAATGGCAATCTTGCCAAAAGCAATCTATAGATTCAATGCAATCCCCATTAAAATCCCACCACAATTCTTCACCAACCTTGAAAGGATAATAATCACCTTTATATGGAAAAACAAAAGATCCAGGATAGCCAAAACAACCCTAAACAATAAAAGAACTTCAGGAGGCATCACCATTCCTGACTTTAAGCTCTACTACAGAGCTATAGTTCTGAAATCATCCTGGTATTAGCACAAAAATAGACAGGTAGACCAATGGAATCAAATTGAAAATCCATCTGCACCCACTAAAAGAAGCGATAGGAAGACAGCAATAAAAGAAAACACCCAACAATAGAAATACAAGTATGACACTTACCAGAAAAAAAGGCCCCTCACCAAGTAAGAATCAAAACACCTAACATAGACAATAAAGAAAGAATATTAAGGGCAGCGAAGGAAAAAGGACAGGTAACATATATTGGCAGACCTATCAAAACTACCTGACTTCTCCATAGAAACTCTCAATGCCAGAAGTCCTAGATAGATGTTCTACAAATATTACGAGTCCACAGATGCCAGCCCAGGCTACTATACCAAGCAAAACTCTAAATCACTATAGACAGAGAAAACAAGATATTCAATAACAAAGGCAGATTTTCACAATAAATATCCACAAATCCAGCCCTACAGAAAGTTCTAGAAGGAAAACGCCAACCCACAGAAGTTAACTATACACACAAGGACATAGACAATAGATAAATCCACTTTACCAGAACCCAAAAGAAAAAGCAAGGCAAATATATTCACAATACCACAGTCAACAACAAATCTAAAACAAACAGGAATTAACAAGCCAATGAGCCTTACTTTAGATTATAAAAAGACACAGACTAACAGAAACAAATACAAAGACAGAATCCAACCTTCTGCTGCATTCAAGAAACACATCTAAGCTTCAAAGACAGATATTACCTCAGGGTAAAGGGTTGGGAAACGATCTTCCAATCAAATGAACACAAGAAGCAAGCAGGTGTAGCTATCCTAATATCTAACTAGTTAGATTCAAACCAAATTCAATCAAAAGAGATGAAGACAGTCATTTCATATTCATCACAGGAGAAATTCATCAGTACAAAGTCTCAATTCTGAACATCTATGCCCCTAATACAAAGGCACCCATATTCGTAAAAGAAACACTACTAAAATCAAAGTAAAATAAAGCCTCACACACTGATAGTGGGAGACATCAGCACCCCACAACAGATCGGCTTTTGACTACATACTGATCAGAACAATGTTGAGATGGGTAGCTGAGATGATACAGGCTCACAGACACTGCTCAAAACAGTTCCGAGGTGGTTAACTGAGATGATTCAGTCCACAGACACTGCTCTAAACAATTTCAAGTTAGTTAGTTGAGATGATCAGCCTCATACACTACTCTAGCCAGGACTTGAGACAAGCCCTACAGAGAGTGGACAACAAATAATAGAGCTACCTCTCCAAGGACCTGACAATTAACCCTAATTTTTTCTTTTCAGGATCCCCTAAAAATGCCATCACCCCCCCCAGAGAGCAGGAAGCAATTTAAGATCATGATGTCCACATGCCAAAGGGGAGGAGTGGATAGATTTGATTGTTCATTGGGTCATGGATATTTGCCATTGTTTATGGGGATATTATAAAGTGGTTATTGGTCATGGTCAGAAAAATTTTTAAAAAAGGAGATTAGATAAAAGGTTCTTCTTTTGAAAAGAGAGAAGGGAAATACAGATATGATAGGATAAGACGAAGCTTATTGAATCTACTTCTAAAGAGCAACTAATTGTTTTAAATATTTCACATTGAACTAGACTTTTATATGTTGTATTCAAATTTTGTAATTGATACAAATTTGAGGTTAATTTTGTTAACACGTATTGTACATATATTTCTAAACTTATTGAAGGTTTTGTACCAATACAACTCATTTAAAAATGTAGTAGAAAGTGTTCTTGAAAGTTATTCTTACCAACTGTTTAGGATAACAAGAAAATGTGGGTTAATAATTAGTCAGCTATTACAATTAAACTTGTAGTCATGATTGATATGTTTACAAGGTCAAACAAATATATTTTAAATAGACATGTCATCTTCAAACACTTAGAGATCTACATAATATGCCATTTAAGATGCTATAATAACATTCGTTCTTGGTTTTTGTTTGTTTGTTTTTTGACAGTGAGATTGGTCTTCTCAAGGTAGCACCAATCTACTTAGAGAAGATGATGACCACTGAAGAAACTCCACATGTAGTTTACTTTGTTGCAAAAGTAAGTAACTGGGTCCCCCTCTTAGGTATATACCCAAAGGATTCACATCCATGCAACAAAGACATCTGTTCAACTATGTTCATAGCAGCACTATTTGTAATAGCAAGAACCTGGAAGCAACCTAGATGCCCCTCAATTGAAGAATGGTTAATGAAGATGTGGCACATCTACACAATGGAATACTACTCTGCAGAAAAAAAAATAATGGTATCTTGAAATTTACAGGCAAGTGGATGGCACTTGAAGAAACCATCCTGAATGAGGTAACCCAGTCACAAAAAGAGGAACACAGTATGTACTCACTCATATATGGATTTTAGACCTAGAGCAAAGGATCACCAGCCTATAATTCACATCACCAGAGGAACTAGGATACAAGGTGTATTCTAAGAGATTCATATAAAGTCCCTCACAGAACTGGGAAGGGACAAGTCCTCCAGAGCTCAGGTGAAGTGGGGGGGGGCAGCGAATGGAGAGAGAAGTAGGAGAAAATGAGGGGGAGGAAAGGAAAATATGTGTGACCAGGAAGATTGAGCCTGGTTAGGAATAGAAGATAGGAGAGAGAGAGAGAGAGAGAGAGAGAGAGAGAGAGAGAGAGAGAGAGAGAGAGAGAGAGAACATAAAAGAGGGAGCCAATATTGGTTTGAAGATAAAATTGAACACAAAGAAAGGTCTAGAGAACTACAAGACTGCTCCCAACTAACAATCTCAGCTTCCGTGGAAAGGCTATCATACATGCCCTTCCCGGAGAGTGAGATCAACAACTAACTTCTCCATGGAGCCCTCAACTAATGCCTGTTGAAAACAGGAGCAAATACCCATACATAAACACTGAATTGAACTAGAACCCAGATGCAGATGGAGAGGACAAGACCATCCGGAAGAAACACATACAGACAGCTTACCTGAACAAGGAGGAGCTAACGGCCACTAGACTGATAGCTGGGAAGCCAGCATGGGACTGACTCAGGCCCCCCTGAATATGGGTCTCAGCCAGAAGGACTGAGCAGTCTAAGAGACCTCAGACAGTGGAGCCAGGATGTATCCCTGGTGCACAAAAGGACTTTGGGAACATATCCCCCATGGAGGGATAACTGCCTTAATCTAGAGACAGGAGAGAAGCTCTAGTCCCTACTTCACATGACCTGTCAGATCTACATGACCCCAACTGGATGGCATTCCCCTATATATGGAATTGGGGTGGGGGGGATAGGAGGGGAGGGTGGTTAGAGTGCAGGTGAGAGGGCAGAGAGGGTAAAAGGGAGGGAAGGAGGGAGGGAAGGATGAAGGGAGGGAGGGAAGGAGAGGGAACTGGGATCGACATGTAAAATAATAAATTAAATTAAAAAAATGCTTTGACTCCAAAATGAAACTACCTGAAAGGTGTAAAGTGTAAAAGGTTGACTGACATTACAAGATGATTTGATGACACAAATTAGAATAGAAATTGAATTAGGTACAACCATTTGGACTCACCAAGATAGGATATGTAATTAAGTATTTTCTCTGAATTCTCAAATGCAAATGGAGTGGACATTATTTATGTGCTTATTTATTGCCTATATATTGTATATATGTATTTTACTTATTTAATACAGTTTTTCTTCTATTAGCTATAACCTTCTTTTATATTTTAGACAAATATGGGGAATGTGATGATGTTTTGTTTATGACCTAATAAAGCTTGCCTGGAGATCAGAGTGCAAAGCTAGCCACAGACATAGAGGCCAAAGGTGGCGGTACACACCTTTATTCCCAGCAGCCACACACGTGGGCAGTGGTAGTGCACACCTTTAATCTCAGCACTAGAGAGGAATGTAAGGCGGGTGGAGACAGGAGTACAGCTCATTCAGTCTGCAGTCATGCTGAGCATAGAATTGCCCCAGGCTTGATAGACATCAGAACTCTCTAGTGGCTGGCTGCTTTGCTTTTCTTACCTTCAACTTGAATTTCAATATCTGTCTCTTGGATTTTATTAATTATGTAACATATGCATGTTCACAAACAGCATGACTGAATTATTCAGTGGGCAAAAGATTCTGTCACATTCCTTAGAATAAAGTTATAAAGAGTTGCGAGCCACAATGTGAGTGCTAACAACCAAACCTGACTGTATAGGAAGTGCTCCTATCTGCTGCATCATCCCTCCAGAATTACTTAATTGCATATTTAAATTAATACAATGGGTTTATACTTCAATTTCTGAGATTCAATGTTGCATAGCCTAATTATCAACTCATGATTTAAAGAACTGTTGCTTACGTATTGTGGTATGTACAAGAAAACACTAACTTTTCTTATAGCACATCCCTGGAAATCATATTCACAAACTGTTCCAAAGTCTATGTCAAATATTACTTCTATCCATAATAACAAAAACTACATTAAACAGTAACCATTCAGAGTTCATCTTTTATTTATCTGTGTTTGACTAAATGAAAAATTCACTTGACTTCTTCAGTAACCTTCCTAATCAAAACCTATTTGAAAGTGAACATCAATTCTCATGAGTTAGTGAGTCCTAAATTTATATCAGGATGGTTTAAACACAAACATATCCACTTATCACTAATGTATGGAAATATGGCCTAGGCTCTGGGTACCAAAGTGTATATTAACATTTAAAAATGGAAGCACAGGGGTTCACAATCATTTTATCTTCCAGCTAATTAATTGTTATTGTTAAGTCTTGATTTCCAAAGTCATTTTGTATATGGGAAAGAGCTACATGAATGGGCCAATAAGACATTCCTAGCCTGAGAGAAACTACCTGACTTAACACGTGTTATGAATATGGGTTGGGTCCTGAAAAATGACTTGTAAGGGATGCAGAAGGCAGAGGCAGAGAATGAGGCAGAGGGCAGAGGCAGCAGAGACAACAGACAGGAGTACCAAAAGAAAAGAAAGACAGCAGCAAAAGGCAGCAAAAGAGAGAGAACTAGAGAGGAAAGGAAAGGATAAACTAATAAGGAGAAAGCTGATGAATTGAGAGGAGAGACAGAGTTTTCAGAGAGGATTTTTTTTTAATGAAGTAAAGTGAAAGTTACCCTCAGAAAGCATCTGTGTTTCCTTGTTTTCTCCCAAGCTAAAGGAGTCTAGTAGGCTTCAGAGAAGTATCTTTCCTAGCTTCCCTCCACGTATTTCCTTATTTAAGCTTGTGCTGACTGGGGTAAGACCCTCGAAGTCAGCAATGCTTTGCCTTATTCTTTTAATTATAACATGAAAACGTGTTGTGTGTTTGACCACAGTGAAATACTTACTAATAATATAAGTACTGATTGCCTGCTCTCCTTATGAGGTAGGCTTACCTGCCAAGGTAGAAGCCTGTCCTGGTTTGTATCTTTGTGAGATGCTATTTCTGTTTTTCTCAAAAGCATTTCATGGAGGGCATGGGCCACTGCATACACTGCATTCCATATGGAAATGTTGGACTCAGAAGTGATCATTATATCTTTTTCTTGCTTAGTCTTTAGAGATACATTCAGCGGGCAGGGTATATTATTTCTACATAGTAAAGGAGGAGGTGAACAGAAAAAATTGTCCAGCCAGAATTTATGGAAGTAAAGATCTCCTGGATACTGGGAGGGTGTAAGTGCCTCAAGAAAGTGTTTGAAACCAGGGATATTTCTCGTCTTTGAAAATGAGAAGCTTCCTTCAAAAAAGGACATCATAATATTCCACTCATAAAATACAGTCTCTAAGAAAACAAAGTGGGGCTTTGCCATGATCCACACCTTCTTTCTCTTTGACATAATTCCATTTTTGATGCAGAAAAATAGTACATCATCTCTGTCCCCATAGAATACATACACATTTACTTTTGTATGTTGGTTCAAATTCAGCAAACCACCCCCAGACATCATCTGTAGGTTCCAATTAGTTGGGAGTTTTTCCATAAAAGCCACACAGATATCTACTGATGCAATCTCTGCTTTCAGCTCAGAGAGGAATTCCATTCCTTTCAGATCTTCAGCCACAATGAGCCCCACCCATTTCCAGCCAAAGTGTAGCAATAAAGAGATCACTCTTTTGGTTAGAGCTGTGTGTTTAGGAGACATCTGGTACAGGGATGGGAATGTATCTTTGTCACTTAGAACAGAATCAAATACTCCATATGAGACCTGGAGAAGCAAAGCAAAGAAAAAAAAAAGGTGATGTTGGGTTTCTAGGTTGTCAGGGCTAAGAGAGCATCAGCTCCAGCCCCTAACCAGGGTTCCAAATGTGAAGTGCTTCTCAGAAGTGAATAAGGGGGTCAAATATTTCTATAGTAACTTCACACACACTCTGAGATAGGCTCTTTATTTTTCTGTCATGCTGCATAAGTTTCCAATTTATATACACTTAAAATCATCAGTTCCCTGGCTACAGCTAGGTGGAAGAGTTTTTCAGAGTCGTAGAAACACATAATCAAATAGGTAACTGTCAGACTTAATTTATTGCTCAAATTGGAAGTGGTTTAAGCTTCCAAGGACTTTTTAATCTAAAAGAGTTTAATTAAGCAGTAAAGACTAGGTCATTAAGGAAATTTACTAGAGGAATATGTATCTTTTGCTATTTACTTAAACGTGATTAGGTAAATAATCTAAAAGTTATCATCAGTGAAAATCTGGAGCAAGGAGAGTATCATCTTTTTCTCAGCATGCCACTTTTCTCCAGCCAATGGAGGGAGTTTTGGGTAACTGGGCAACATATGTAAACATGGAAGCATGAGAAGTTTGGTTCCTGTTAGCACTTTCCCCAGATGGTAGCTGGCTGAAAGGAGCCCATTGGTTCTAAGGATTGCATCCTGTGCCATCTCTAAGGATAAATGCAAGCAGCAACTTCTTGCTTCAACAAACTGAGGTGAAAATAGGTACAAAGAGTTAAGGATTGGCTTTAAGGTTACTTCTAGGTTAGCTTTGGAGCGCACTTTTCTATCTTCTGCCAGAGTGAATTCAGGGTATTGACTGCGATTACCTTCTTGATAGAACTTCACATTGCTGCAGGGAGTCATACAATACACCAATTCTTAGGGGAAACTATAACACATTGTAGTGCTGTGGGAAAATCCTCAAGCAGTCAGTAATGTGAGGGAAAGTGCTCATCACACAAGAAGTCGACAATGAGGAAAGCAAATACTCAGAAGGCAGTATTCCTTATTGTCTTAACGATAAAGGCAATGAGAAGTGCATCTCTGGTGATAATATCACTTCACTCATCAACTTGCTAAAAGAGGTCTATCACCATGAGATATTCATCTCTGATGGGTTGACCTCTAATGTATTTTCTGAGATCTCCCTGCATAATTGTGTGGTCCATAGAAATAGGAATTTTGAGTCACCACCATAGATAGGAAGTGAGTTAATTATTCACTTCAGAGAAGCAGGGAACTTAATATTGGTGAGGAGAATGTCTCCTGTAAGATGAGCTTCATTTTTCACTATGTGATAAAATATGGGTTTTGCTAATAATATGGGCTATAAAGTTATTAAGAGATCTGAAGAAGCTAAAAGGTGATGAATATTCTGTTAAGGGTACATTGGAAAGTTACCACAGATTTCTCTTGTTCCAATAGCAATGGGACAGAGCATAAGGTATAGAGAAGAACTACAAGAAATATTACCAAGTGCTTTACTGTGATCATATGACATCATATTTCTTAGCTTTAGGAAGGTAAAACACATTTGTTCTTAGATTTAGCTCCTGTGATTAGGAAAGAGCAAGGCATGAAGATCTGGGAGAACATCACCAAGTACAGTTGCCTCATCCCTCCCTAATGATAGTTTTGATGAAGTCATCACCTAGTATAAAGTATAAAATGCAAGTCTGTGAGAAAGACTGAAATTATCATGTATATCATGATTTCTCACATTTGGATGCAATACATATATGAATTGTTTTACTGGGTAAAAATAATCAGTTACACTGTTTGTTTTTCTAATTTTGATTAATTCCCAAGCATGGGGCTCACCTAATGCTTTCTCTGTTTGTATTGATGCCTTATGATGCTTGTTTTGCCTCAGTAGTGCCTTGTAAGAACCAAATGTGGTTATTCTCTGTGAGTGCTAGTCAGAGATCTGTTTTCTTGAAAGATCATTAATTCCTTCATCATTTTCAGTAGTGAGGATTGTTACACAATTACTTACATGTCTGGACTCTCTCTTCCTCTATCTATCCATCATTGACCACTGGATGAACTATGAGATGTTTATAACGTTGAGCAGTTAGTTATATGACTAGTGAGCAGCACTCATCTAGGAAGCATCCTGGTACATCTTGCCAATAACTGAAGATAGAATGAATACTACTAAGTGATCTTCTTAGGAATCCAAGTACTTACTGCTCATGTTTTCACCACATTCATTTCACTTTTGATCCTAGCAGTATACAGGTAATTCATTAACTTCTATTTTAATTCACAGGCAATAAAAAGACTATTCGTTTTCTTTTGTTCAAGTATCTTACATGGCTATGTATATCAAAATTTTACTAACTTACTTGTGGAATTTTATAGAGCTCCAAAAGTGTTCCTATTGCAGCAGAAAATTCAGGCCTGATTCCTACAATGATTCCAAGAGCTTTATGTTGAGTTCTGCATTTGTAGTTAGGAACAAAGTCACTCCTTCCAGACAGCCACATCAGAGGGCCTTCTAAGGTTTTGCGGTGAGAGTTAAGGGCATTGTAAAGGTGGAATCCCAAAGTCACATTGGGGAGCAGGTTGGCATCCTTATTGATCTCCTCAATGGCAAAGTATAAAGTCAGCAAATATTGATAGTTTTTCCATCTCTCTCTAAACATGAGGGACATAATGATGAGCACAGTCAGGCCATTATTGTCAAACTCCTAGCAAAGTCAGGAAATTAGAGAATTTTAAGCCCTGACTTCTTTACTGACATGTAAGTTTGAATGAGCCCTTAACAGCTCAGGAGCATCATGGAATGGTTGACAAAGTCTCAGAATTTGAGACATAGGAAAACTCATGAGCCACATGTTCTCATGAGTTCTCAGAGCCATGGGTTCTGTTGAAGCATAGATTCTGCTTAGAGAGCTATGGGCAGCAGGAAGATCTGTGTTACATTGAGATTTATGGCTAGATGCCTTGTTAAGAGAGAATCTGTTGTTCAGAAAACTGGCAATTAGCAACCATTAGGAGAGGGAGGAATTACTCTGCCCTGAGAATTCTCAATATCAAGTGTTCAGCAATATAAATTAACATGTATATAAATTTATATGTTTGTTTAAATGTGTACATGTGTATAAATGCATGATCAATACATACACATGGAGTATTATGTACATTGTTTAAATGCATATATAATACATGTATGCATATATATGTATATAAATGCATAATGTGTATAAATGTAAACATGTATATGAATGCATACATAATTTAATGTATAGGTATAAATGCATACATATGTTTTTTTATTTTATTTTATATAACAAAGTCCAATTAAATGGTAACAAACATTTATACATAATATTTGGGAATTTGGGCGTCGTTCTTTCCAAACTACTTCCTGCTGGTATGGGGCGCTGTCATGGGGGATTCGAAGAAGATTCAGAAATCCTGGCTGTATTCTGTAGAATACACATGTATTGATGTATGCATAAGTATAAATGTGTATACTTGTATAATTGCACACATGAGAAGTCCTGGACAAAGTCATGTCTGCTCTTTAAAACTCAGTGGTGCAGAGAAGTTGTAATGTTGCAGTTCTAGAAACTCATTACCTAAATCCAGGTTAACTGTTGCACCATGAACAGCCATTTCTTGGACACCTCTTCAGGTGAGCTAATCCCCTATAATAAAATCTAGTAACTTAGCAGAGCACTGGCTTCCACAACTTAAAATATAAGAATGACATCAGATAATATCTTTGGCCTTTCCCATCTTTCCTGTGACCTCCTCACTCATAATTCCACCAATCTATTTGAATTACATCTTTCTTTATATCTGACTATGAAATCTTCATGAATCTGCCTCCCTAAGTAATCATGGAATCTTGGCTCACCTAAGTTTGTGTTCACTGGCCATGATCACTCAAATTTGATTCCAGAATAAATTATTTCTTTTTCAATTTGAGCTGAGGCTAAAGGTTTTCCAATGACACAAAGCAGTACTGAGCAATATTTGTACATTTATTTATTTATGTATGTATGAATATTTCCTTATAATAATAATAATAATAATAAACAATGGATCTGAGAGGTAATGGGGTTGTGGAGTCAGGATAGAGTTAGAGGTAGGAAAAGAAGGAGGAATTGTAGAATTATCTTTTAAATGTGGATGTATAGGGAAGAGGATATCATCAAAATATGTTGTATGTTGATTTTTTAATTAAAAAGTAAAAATATAAAAAATTCAGTATACAAAAAGTTTTAAAGTTGACAATATAACACATTGAAATCATGAAAATTCCACAGGGTATTTATACTATATTTAGTCTGCCACAAGTTCTGGATGATAGAAAGAACAAAACATAGATTTTAGAGAACAGGAGTATAGGAAAATTATTCACCAGAGGGATCAGGCAACAGGTAATCTCATCTAGGAAGGATTTCAGAAAGAGAGCTAAGCCCTGGGCATCCACAAGCCAAGTGTCTCCCCAGAGGGTTATCCTGAAGTTTGACTGAAACCCCTGAGCCTTAGTCTATGGGGTTGGTTAAAAAAAAAAAAATACGGAATTGTGAATCTGTTGATTATTGCAGAGAGACCCAAGATTGTGAGGTTCCTGCATTCTGCCTGAGACCCACACAGCAGCCCCCTGCCTGGTGATTAATACCCAACAGGTTTTCAATTGTCAGTGTGTGTATTGGTCCCATGCTAACAAGCCACACCAAATCCAGTAGATTCTGTGTGACAAGTTCCACAGACTGAGGTGAAAACTTCAAAAGAAGGAGTTCTCCTTGAAATGGTTGTGAAACTCTTGGCCTAGAAAAAACATTGACTGTAGTTTTCATGGCAATTTCTATTCTTCTATTCTTTTCTCGTATTAATGAAATGTTCCTGAAAGCCTTTGATGACTTTTCAAACAAAAGAAATAAATGAGAAATCATTTCCTGAGATATGGTCACTGACCATGACTGCATTCATCTCCAGGAAAATCAGTGCTTTTGGAATCACTCACATCATTCATACATGTAAATAGTAATAAAATTGATTAAAAAAAACTTTCCCAACAACTTCTTCCCCCCACCATTGGTCCTGCTAGACACAGTGCTCGGGGTGAGTGTTGGGACAGAGTGCAGGTCCAATTGGAACTTCCTGGGTTGGCTCTGAACACAGTGGACCTGCCTATCAATGCAGAACCACCTTGAGCCCACACTCATCTGATCTTTAGGCCCCATAACGGCTCCCTCTGCTTTAGTGCTTGAGACCATCCTGAGCCTGCCTTCCCCACATCATTGACCTTTGTGTGGCTGCTGCTTGAGACCTCCAAGGGAGTTTGGATCATCCAGAGTTATAGATATCCAACTCCTGACCCACCTACACCAACCAGGAGAGCAAGAGAGAGAGAGAGAGAGAGAGAGAGAGAGAGAGAGAGAGAGAGAGAGAGAGAGAGAGAGACTCCATCTGCACACACTGGAAAAGTGATGGGAAGACAGCAATACAAAAAATACCCAATAATAGAAAGACCGGTATGACACCACCATAATCTAAGAACTCTACACAAACAAGAACGGAATATAACACAGCAGATGAAGCAGAAGAGAATGACTAAAAAAATAACTTCATGAAAATGATAGAGGCCCTCAAATATGATATGAGAAAATCCTAAAAAGAAATGGAAGAAAGAACAAACAAAAAATTGAAAGAAATAGAGGAAAAGACCAAACAAAAAATGCAAGAAATGAACAAATATCTTAAGGAAAGCTAGAAGCTTCTGTAAAGCAAAGCACACAGTCGACAAGACCAAATGGAAGCCCACAGACTGGGAAAAGATTTTCACCAATCCTATATCCGACAAAGGGCTGATCTCCAAAATATACAAAGAACTCAATAAACTAGTCAACAAAATACCAAATAACCCTATTAAAAATGGGGTACATAACTGAAGAAAGAATTCTCAATAGAAGAAATCAAAAAGTCTGAAAGACACTTAAGAAAGTGCTCCACATTCTTAGCTATCAGGGAAATGCAAATCAAAACAACTTTGAGATACCATCTTACCCCTGCTAGAATGGCTAAAATTAGAAACACCAATGATGACTTATGTTGGAGAGGATGTGGAGAAATGGGAACACTCCTCCACTGCTCATGGGAGTGCAAACTCATACAGCCATTTTGGAGATCAGTATGTCGGTTCCTCAGGAAAATGGGAATTAGTTTACCACAGGACCCAGAAATCCCCCTCTTAGGCATATACCCAAAGGATCCACATCCATGCAACAAAGACATCTGTTCAACTATGTTCATAGCAGTACTATTTGTAATAGCAAGAACCTGGAAGCAACCTAGATGCCCCTCAATTGAAGAATGGTTAATGAAGATGTGGCACATCTACACAAAAGAATATGACTCTGCAGAAAAAAATAATGGTATCTTGAAATTCGCAGGTAAGTGGATGGCACTTGAAGAAACCATCCTGAATGAGGTAACCCAGTCACAAAAAGAGGAACACAGTATGTACTCACTCATATATGGATTTTAGACCTAGATCAAAGGATCACCAGCCTATAATTCACACCACCAGAGGAACTAGGATATAAGGTGTATTCTAAGAGATTCATATAAAGTCCCTCACAGAACGGGAAGGGACAAGTCCCCCAGAGCTCAGAGGAAGTGGGGGGGCAGAAAATGGAGAGAGAAGTAGGAGAAAAAGAGGAGGAGGAAAACACGTGAGACCAGGAAGATTGAGTCTGGTTAGGAATAGAAGACAGGAAAGAGAGAGAGAGAGAGAGAGAGAGAGAGAGAGAGAGAGAGAGAGATCATAAAAGAGGGAGCCAATATTGGTTTGAAGATAAAATTGAACACAGAGAAAGGTCTAGAGAACTACAAGACTACTGCCAATTAACAATTTGAGCTTCTGTGGAAAGCCTACCATAAATGCCCTTCCCGGAGAGTGAGATCAACAACTAACTTATCCATGGAGCCCTCAATTAATGTCTGTTGGAAACAGGAGCAAACACCCATACATAAACACTGAATTGAACTAGAACCCAGATGCAGATGGAGAGGACAAGACCAGGCGGCAGAAACACATACAGACAGCTTACCTGAACAAGGAGGAGCTATTGGGCCACCAGACTGATAGCTGGGAAGCCAGCATGGGACTGACTCAGGCCCCCTGAATATGGGTCTCAGCCAGAAAGACTGAGCAGTCTAAGGAGCCTCAGACAATGGAGCCAGGATGTATCCCTGGTTCACAAAAAGACCTTGGAGGGATAACTTCCTTAATCTAGAGACAGGAGAGAAGCCCTAGTCCCTACTTCACATGACCTGTCAAATCTACATGACCCCAACTGGATGGCATTCCCCTACATATGGAATTGAGGTGGAGGGATGGGAGGGGAGGGTGGTTAGAGTGCATGTGAGAGGGCAGAGAAAATAAAAAGGAGTGAAGGAGGAAAGTAGGGAGGGAGGGAGGGAGGAAGGAAGGGAGGGAGGGAGGGAGAGGGAATTGGGATCGACATGGAAAATAATAAATTAAATTAAAAAAAAATGCTTTGACTCCAAAATTTAAGTTCAAGGACAAGTTACTGCGGAAAAGGATTTCTATTTTTGTTTCCACAGAAAATGAAAAGATGTGGATTCCTTCCAGACTAATGTGGTTTGATCAAGCCAGACCTCCTGAAACAGAGTACCAGGTGATCCTACATTCAAAACAGCTGGACAAAGCAGCCTTACAGACTACAGCCAGGATTTCTGCATCTTCTTAGAATCCCCCATGACAGCGCCCCTTAGCAGCAGGAAGTAGTTTGGAAAGAACGACGCCCAAATTCCCAAATATTGTCTATAAATGTTTGTTTTCATTTAAATGGACTTGGTTGTATAAAATAAATATATGTAAAAATTAAAAAATCAAATATCTTACCATTTCTAACCTCCAAAAAAAAGAAAGTAAGGAAAGCCACACCCAAAAAAAAAATATATCAAAGAACTGAAAGAAACAATTCGAACAGTTCAAAACCTGAAATAGAGACAATAAAGAAAACAGAAATTGAGGGAATGTGGGAAATAGAAAACCTGGGTAAACAATCAGGAACTACAGATGCAAGCATAAACAACAGAATACAAGAGACCAAAGAGAGAATCTCGGGCACTGAAGATAAATAGAGTAAATAGATTCATGGACCATAGAAAATCTTAAATCCAACTAATCCTTAAAACAAAACATTCAGAAAATGTGGGACACCGTGAAAAGGCCAAACCTAAGCATAAGAGGCATAAAAGAAGGCGAAGAAGCCCAACTCAAATGTGCAGAAAGCATATTCAACAAAATCATTGAAGAAAACTTTCCCAATCTGAAGAAGGACAAGCCTATGAAAGTACAAGAAGCATTCCTAACACCAAATAGATTAGACAAAAAAAAAAAGTCCCCTCACCACATAATAATCAAAACACCTAACATACAGAATAAAGAAAGAATATTAAGAGCAGTGAAGGGAAAAGGCCAGGTAACATAAAGGCAGACCTATCAAAATTACACCTGACTTCTGCATGGAAACTCTCAAGGCCAGAAGGTCCTCCATAGATGTTTTAAGATACTAAGAGAACATGGATGCCAGCCCAGGCTACTATACACAGCAAAACTCTCAATCACTATAGATGGAGAAAACAAGATATTCAATGACAAAGCCAGATTTTCACAATACATGTCCACAAATCCACCACTACAGAAAGTTCTGGAAGGAAACTCTAAACCAATAAAGTTAACTACACTCACAAAGAAATACACAATAGATAATCCCACTTTACCAGGACCGAAAAGAAAAAGTGGGGCAAATATACTCACAAAACCACTGCCATCAACAAATCTAAAACAAACAAGAATTAACAATCAATGGGCCTTACTTTCCCTCAATATTAATGGTTTTAACTCACATATAAAAGACACAGGCTACTTTTCGCCAAGATGGCGCCGAAAGCGAAGAAGGAAGCTCCTGCCCCTCCCAAAGCCGAAGCTAAAGCTAAGGCCTTGAAAGCCAAGAAGGCAGTGCTGAAAGGCGTCCACAGCCACAAAAAGAAGATCTGCACGTCACCCACCTTCCGGCGGCCCAAGACCCTGCGGCTGCGGCTCTGGAGGCAGCCCAAATACCCTCGAAGAGCGCTCCCCCGAGAAACAAGCTTGACCACTATGCCATCATCAAATTCCCTCTGACCACTGAGTCAGCCATGAAGAAGATAGAAGACAACAACACACTTGTGTTCATTGTGGACATCAAGGCCAACAAGCACCAGATCAAACAGACTGTGAAGAAACTCTATGACATTGATGTGGCCAAGGTCAACACCCTCATAAGGCCTGACAAAGAGAAGAAGGTGTATGTTCGGTTGACTCCTGATTATGATGCTCTGGATGTTGCCAACAAAATTGGGATCATTTAAACTGAGTCCAGCTGGCTAATTCCAAATACACACTTTTTCACCATAAAAAAAAAAAAGACACAGGCTAACAGAATGGATACAAAGACAGAATCCATCCTTCTACTGCATACAAGAAACAAATCTATGCTTAAAAGACAGACACCGCCTCAGGGTAAAGGGTTGGGAAATGATCATCCAATTTAATGAACCCAAGAAGCACGCAGGTGTAGCTATCCTAATATCTAACAAGTTAAATTTCAAACCAAAATCAATCAAAAGAGATGAAGAAGGTCATTTCATATTCATCACAGGGGAAGTTCATCAGTACAAAGTCTCAATTCTGAAAATCTATGCCCCAAAAACAAAGCACCCACATTCGTAAAAGAAACATTACTAAATCACAAAGCTCACATAAAACCTCACACACACATAGCGGGAGACTTCAACACACCACTCTCACCAATAGATAGCTTCTGTGAGGCAAAAGAAACATGACCAAACTGCAGCCAAAAGACTGAGAAAGATCTTCACCAACACCATATCTGACAGAGGGCTAATCTCCAAAATATACAAATAACTGAAGAAACTAGTCACCAAAACACCAAAAAAAAAAAAACTATTAAAAAGTGGGTACAGAACTGAAGATAGAAGATAGAGTTCTCAATAGAAGAATCTAAAATAGCAGAAAGACACTCAAGAAATTGCTCAACATCCTTGGTCATCAGGAAAATGCAAATCAAAGCAACTCTGACATGCCATTTTACTCCTGTCAGAGTGGTTAATACAAAAAAAACACCACCAATGACAGCTTATGCTAGAGAGGATGTGGAGAAAGGGGAACACTCCTCCACGACTGTTGGAAGCGCAAACTTGTACAGCCATTATGAAGATTATTCTGGCAGTTCCTCAGGAAATTGAGAATCAGTCTGCCACAGGACTAGACAATTCCACTCTTAGGCATATACCCAAATGATCCATATCCATGCAACAAACACATCTGTTCAACTAAGTTCATAGCAGCATTGCTTGTAATATTAAGAACCTGAAAGCAATCTAGATGTCCCTCAAGTGAAGAATGGATAAAGAAGGTGTGGTACATTTACACAATGGACTACTACTCAGCAGAAAAAAACAATGGAATCTTGAAATTTGCAGGCAAATGAATGGAACTAGAAGAAAGCATTCTAAAAGAGGTAACCCAGTCACAAAAAAAGGAACATGGTATGTACTCACTCATGTATGGATTTTAGACATAGAGCAAAGGATTACCAGCCTATAATTCACACCACCAGAGAAACTAGTATACAAGGAGGGACCTAAGAGATTCATACCAGGTCCATCACAAAAGGGGAAATTAATAAGATCTTCTGGGCATATTGGGAGTGGGGGGAGCAGTGAGTAGAGAGGTAGTTAGGAGAAAGAGAAGAGGAGGAAAAGAGAATATGTAGGACCAGAAAGTTTGAGTCTGTGGACAAATAGACAAGAACAAAAAAAGAGATACCATAATAGAGGGAGCCATTGTAGGTCTGAAGGGAAAACTGGCCCTAGAGAGATTTCCAGAGAACTACAAGGATGACCACAACTAACAATCTTAGCAACAGTGGAGAGGATACCTTAGATACCCTTTCTTGATATTGAAATTGAAAGCTAACTTATATGCCATCATAGAGCCCTCATCTAGTAGTTGATGGAAACAAAAGCAGACACCCACAGGTAAATACTGATCCAAATTCCAAGAATCCAGTTGTAGAGAGGGAGTAGTCATGAGAAAAGGGTTCAAGACCAGGCTACAGAAACCCACAGAGACAGCTGACCTAAACAAAGGGGAGCTCATGGACCCATAGACTGATAGCTGGGAAACCAGCATTGGACCAACTCAGACCCCCTGAACATGGGTCTCAGTTAGAAAGCCTGGGCAGTCTAAGGGACCTCTGACAGTAGAACCAGGATGTATCTCTGGTGCATGAAAGGACTTTGGGACCACATTACCCATGGAGGGTTACTACCTTAGTCTGGAGACAAGAGGGAGGGCCTAGACCCATTCCAAATGATTTGACAGATTTTGATGATCCCTCCTGGAAGGTATCACCCTCTCTGTGGAATGGGATGTGAGGGGGATTCTAGAGGGTGGCATGAGAGGGAGGGAGGTAAGGAGAAGGAACTGGGATCGATATGTAAAATAAGAAAAAATAATAAATTAAAGAAGACTTTCCAACAATAAAATTTCATATGACTGTACATATGTGTATGTATGAGTAATTGAGGGTGAGCTTAAATGTTTGGTAAAGAAAGTTTTTTAATAAGAGTCAAAATAGCTGTTTCAAAATACTAACAGGAGCTAGGCAACAAATGTTAAACAAAAACTGACCATAAACATTTATTAATCTGATCTTACTATAGGCAGTTAGCTGTGATTGGCATTAAATGATTTTCTGATTTATTGTTGGATAAGTTGTGTTTTATTGTGCCTAATAATGATGACGTCATCTGGGTAGTGCTTCACTGAACAAAAACTGAGAAGATATTAGTTTTATTATAAAAGGCTTTGCTTAAAAGCTGCAAAATTCACTCAAATCCAACTTCCTCTGTATTTGTCTCAATTTGTTACTGGCAAATCCTTATCCACCTGATCATCAAGTACCCTAATCCCAGAGATTCCCACACCTGGCTGAGGTAGTCTGTGGCACTAACATGGTTTTCCAATCTCAAGACACAAAGGAGACAACCTCCAGCTAAAGAGCAATCACAGCAGATGTCCTAGGGTGTTCTGGGACAGTGACTATATCTAGCCAGCCCCCAGAATTCATGACTCAGTGTGCCTACAGAGCTCTGATGTTCAAAGGAGCTTGTTGAACACAAGCTAGTCAACATCAGACACTCACCCAATAAAGACTCAGGAGCTATATAAGCCAAAGAAAGGACACAGTTCACACTGTCAGCTGACCTCCCTCCATATGTACAGCTGGAAATCTGAAATTACTCAGTACACGGATATTCCTTTCTGCTATACATCATCTTCATGTCTCTATTTTAAAATTGATTAAAGGTTTTTTCCATTAAATCTAGCAGAGCATGTATATTTTCATTATTTGCTAGTGTCATATATGCATGTAATATGGTTTCATCAAATCAGCACCTGCTCCCACCATCCACTTTGGTTGCTAACAGGTAAGAATACAGTTTCCATGTCAGGCCCACATTGATTCTGCATGTCCTATGGCTCAACTCTGTGATTCTCTTATCAAACAGGTTCTACCATTGAATTTTGGGGGATAGCCAAGCTAATGGAAATAGCTTGTGATGTTTTAATATATATGAACAATATTAACAAACAATTTAAAACAAGCAACTTGTATCTACCACTGAGTTTTTTGCATTTGAGAAAGAATTGGCTTTTTCTTACTGTGTCTGGGTTACTTAATTCAGAACAGAAATTTTAGCTCCATCCATTAAATGCAAATTTCATAATTTTCTTTGAGTTTTCAGCTGAATTAAATTCAATTGTGTACATGTATCACAGGTTCAATATAGACATCAATGATAGACATCTAGGCTGTTTCCATGTCTGTTCTGTGTCTGATTGGCCACCAGGATCAAAGACAGAAGGAGAGCAAAACACAATAGCACAGGAAGAGACACTGTGTGGTTTAAGTATATGAAAAGCAGTATTTCCCATGTAGGGATTTTGCCTACTATTCTACTCCTTATATTCCTAAAACTTTAGTAAATTATAAAATTAATGTTAGATTTGTAAGACTACTTCCTAAAGTTTCTGTAGCTGTGGATTTATAAATTCATTGGATATGGTTTAAAAAACAGGAAAATCTTTTACAGTCAGGTTGAAATTTTTAACAAAAATACTTGACAAGCTAAAAAAATAACTAGAACATGCTTATGTGTAACTTGGAGTCAACTCTTATTGAGGAAAAAAAGATATGTCCCAGCATACTGTACATGTTATTTGGATTTGATTCTTGTTTCTGGAAGATAAAACTTAGATGAAGGTTTATAATTCCTAAGGGTCTAAGAGTCTATTTGGTATAGCAGAAACTGATTTAGAAACCCATGTCTGATCAGTTATGTCATTGCTAACTTGATCAACACTAGGCATGTAGAAAATGTAGATAAAGAACAAAATGTGTTTAATAATTAAGATATGTTTGTTAAATAAAGCGTATAAATTTCTAAAGTCTATCCAGGCCACCACAAACTGACATGAAGATAGACTTACACACTTTCTGTCTTTGCTAACTATGTTAATCATGAGGTATTTTAATAAAATAAGTAATATAAGAAACATATTCTGTAAAATATACTATTATTGACCACAAAATTAATGTTCCCAGAGTTTATCTGAACTGTATTTTTATTTTATGGTTTTATTTTGATGTTAAAATATTTACAATCAACCTTTAATCAAAATTGTAAAGGTCAAAGTTAACATGGATACCTTTGTAAAATTCTAATCTTATAAAAACTACTAACTTGTAAACAGTAGAAAATAATTAAGACATGCAAGTTAATGGTCAGTCACTTTATCAATGATCAGATTCTGTCATGTGTTCAGATGTATATTGTTTACTATGGTGAATACAAATGCAATTCATTTACAGCGAGACAAGATTTAGCCTTTTATATATGTCATCAAGGACAAGTCTGAAGCAAGTCACCAAAAATAAGAAAAAAATTTTCCAAATAAGGTATAGTTAATAAATTATGCCATATCCCTCAAAAACCTCAGAGAGATCAGCTCAATATGGGACTTAAGGAATTTAATATAAAGGCTTCCCCTGGTAGACAAAAATACAAGCTACTGGAATTAGCAGCTGAGGCTATACATAAATGAGATGGGAGAAACAGATTACATCTGGATCTTACATAAACTGTGGTCTTGCTGATCACTGGACCACAAACTGGCATAAGCTTCACCCAACATTAGGTCCTTGCCCAAACTTTGGACACTGTTGTGTTGAATGTCCTACTCTGCCTGGACAAGATAGGTCATTTTCCCAAGTTCCTCTTCCACAGAGACATGGCTCAGGTCTCATGAGTGCCATGGTTGATGGCTGATGCTGCCCTGATGGCAGCCAAAGTCTAATGGTGTCTTATGTATCATCCAAAGACAGACAACCTGTACTCCGAACAGACATACAGGTCACCACAGAGGATCCCAGACTGGCTTCCCTGGTTTCAGGTAGGTCTTGTCAATACAGAGGCAATTTGGATTATGTTTCCTAGTGAGATTTGTCCTCCTTGGGTCTCTGTAGTGTTGATAGCAAGTTGTAGCAGGAGCAAGGATACTTACTCAGCTCCTACCAACAAGGCTGCAACTGCATCATCTGTCCCTATCATATGTGAAAATTATTTTTTCTAAGCTAATAGGCTATGTGTTGAGGAAAGCAGACTCACAGACAGGGTTAATCACTGACAAGATTCACACTGAAAAAGATAATCTCACAAAATTGACTTAAATGAAAATCAAACTGAAGCAATCATTGATCCCATCAAGCAACCATATATGTCTCCTGGTTAAAAATTGAATGGAAAAATGATTTAAAATTGACATGACTTCTGAGGGTCTAGGGGAGTAATTTAAGGTTGGTAAATGCAAGCTGCAAAGGTCTGTTTAAGCTATTTAAGTTATGTGAAATGAGAGTTAATATTTCAAAGGTACAGATTTTTATCTTATTAAGCAGTTGCATTTTGATAGCTATTGATCTAGCTTTGGTAAAACACTGCCTGCTATTTCCATAGCCAAAGAACAAATTTTAAATTTCCTTTCATTATTTTCTAAGTATAGATTTAAAATTGGTACTTATTGTTCTGAATACAATATGATATACATATACAATATCTGGACAGAGGTACAAGGGAAAAATTGTTCATGTGTGTATCCTCCTTTGGGTCCCCAAGGTTTTACAATAGCTCTAAAGGATGAGTTTACCACTATAGATACTGATTAAATGCTTCTTCTACAATGAGGAATTAAGTGTAGATTAAGAGAGAGTGGTCATGATAATATATCTAGAATTTTTATCTCTATCTGTAACTTAAAAACCCTAATTTAAATTCAGGGAGTTAAGACTTGGATCCACCTATGGAAGATCAGACAGATTCCAGACAAGTGCTCTTGTTAGTTAACAGGTCAAGTTTTCCTCCCTACTGCCTATCCTTGAGGATAGGTTTTCTCCTTTTCCTGGTTTTGGGATTTCTTCCACCTCCTGCTGTAGTGGACTACTGGACTACAATCTTTTATCCCATGAAAGCATTCCTAAGAAAATTTTAAGTGCTAAAGAAATCAGGCATCTCGAGACTTATTCTTCACATACTCAGTGACACATCTACCAGGATACAGACCTGGAAGTCTGTTTTGTGATCACACAGCAGGGAATGTGTTGAACTTTCAAGGAGATTTTTCTCAGTAGAAGATCATCCCAATCTAGAGTTGATTTTAAAATGAACAGTGGCACAAAAGATAGCAACGGAAACAAGCAACAGAAAATATAAAAAGCAATGCCAAAATAACTCATTCATATTATCATAACTAAACAAAAAAAAATGAACTCTAGTGTTCTCACAGAGATACAGTGCCAGATGAGTAATCAAAAAGTAAAGACGAATGACCTAAAAGCAGATAGAAACAAACAAGTGAATTCAACTAGGCATTGAGACAAGGTGCAATGCTGTACATGCAAACAAAGGCTGAGGGACAAGTAAGGAGCAATAAAAGTCAAAGACTCAATACCAAGAAAGACAAGTCCTAAAGATAAATTGAAATTCTTGGTGAGGGGATGAACAGGTAAAATTGTTGTAAATGGAAAACACAAAACCGCCAATAAAAATACAGTGGAAAGTGATCCAAGCACCACTGATTAAATAGAAGACAGAATATCGAGCACGATGGATGTGATTTTCAGAACAATGCAGTAAAATATCAATAAAAACTAAATAAGTAATAAACATGTCCACATTGTCCAAACTCTGAGATCCTTTAAAAAGATCAATGCCGAACACATGGGGTAGGAGATGCTGAAATACATTCTAAAGGCATGGGGATTTATCAGAAACCCCGCATCTGTGGAAAGAAACAGACATTCAAACAGAAGACATTTACATTCCCTAGTGAAAAGGGTGGGACCTTTCTTTCCCATATTAGAATCAATAGGTGCCTCATAGAATGGTCAGACACAACAGCTGGTATTTTCCCTTTTGATCTCTACTTGACTAGAAAAAATAAAGAAGAAGAAAACAAATGTCTGTAGATGCATGAGGAAGGAAAGTTTGCAATAATTTTCACACTTCTGTACATACAGTTCATTATTCTCAAAGGAATTACATGCACACACATGAACATGCACTGTCATGTAGCCAGAACAACTTCATCACAGTCACACAAGTACTTACTGAATAAGATCGAAACTTAGATTCAGTTTTGTCTCAAATGGCATCTGGAATTTCTGTTGTACTTCTAGTTTAAAGTAAATGGGGATAAATGCACCTAGGATTATGTCAGCTTTCATGTAGGTGATGGGCTTCCAGTTCTCAAAACAATTATAATGGGTTGTTTTTCCTAATGTAAAAAAATATTGCAGGAGTAGGAAGAGGCAAATCAAAAGGAGGAACATGACAGAATCTGAACTACACAGAGGCAATGCCCTGCAACTATGCTGACCCAAGGAGATTATTGGCTTAGGTCATGCAACAGGCTCAAACCTTAACACGGTCAGAGAAGACAGTAGCTACAGCTGGTTCCTGATGTTGCATCAGGCTTTCAGGCGCATGTAGGCTATGGTTCTCATGCCAGACAAGGTAACAGACAAAAGCACAGACCAGACAAGTGAGGGTAAGACAGGTGCTTAGATTCTCATCTAACTGTAACCTGAGTGACCCTGAATGTGCTGACTTTTCTTGCTTCTGTTTCCATCTCATACATGTATGTGCTCTGGGGATCCCACAGTCCTGGGACTCTGCACCTGCATCCTCTATGCTGGTGAAAACATGTTTGTGTCTTTCCTTCTTCCCCACCTCTATGATTTCATCCTGGTCCACAGTGACTTTGGAGAGCATGATAGCCTGAGACAGAGTTGTAGGTCAGCAACCCAGCTGGTTTGTTTTGGATTGCTGTTTGGGGAGACACATAGGGGAAGTGTGAACAAGTGAGAAAAAGCCATAGTTGACCCCACAAAGCACACACTTCCAATATTTCATACAATTCTTTCACACAAGGATGAAGTGTTGATGTCAGTTTCTAGTGTCTGCCATTTAGAAGCACACTAATCTTGTATCTATTCTGACTCCTTGTCTGTTCTCTCCTTAGAGCTATAATTATGAAGATGTAGAGAGGAGTAAGGACATTTCAGAGAAATATAGACCATCATTTCCCTCCTTACCCATTCACAGTACTGAGGTTCCCAAGCAGTGAACTATGTTCTGCTATTTGTACACTTTGCTACAGCCTCTCCCCAACTACATTTTGTAACAAATCACTACTAAATAGAATAACACTTCATCTCTACACTTCTTCCTCTTTCCTCTAATACTAGTTATCAGAAATACTCTTGATGTCATTTCATCCTTCCATTTTATATTTTTGATAATTAGAGTATAAGACAAATCAAATGTTATTATATGTATGTTACATAAGGAACAAGAATTTATGGATTTTCAAAAGAACAGGTTATGTATACTCAGTCTTTGAGGGAGGAGGGGAAAGGAGAAGTCATATAATTATTCTCAACAGATAAATAAATAAATATATGTTCTTTATATATACTCTTCCAAAATTTTGGTTATTGGAATCCTTAAAATATATAAAAAGCCCTTTTCAATTGATCAATGTGTGTTACTATTAGCTGCTCTGCATATATATGTATATATATGTATATATGTGTATATAACATAAATACATACATACATACATACATACATCCCTCTTTTGTCATTGAAATGTGTTCTTTGACAGGCCATTTCACAACACCGTGATGTGCAGCCTCACACAGTCATCACTGTTAGCTATGAAGGCAAGTGTCCACTTCTCATTTCAGCTCTACAACACCATATGATACAGAACCTTGCGAGCCTTGTGCATGCTGCCTCAGTCTCTGTAGATTCATATATGTGTAAGTCTATGAATTTAGAGGGCTTTGATCTTTGTTGTCCTTCATTCTCTCTGACTCTGAAGTGGTTCTGATTCAACTAACCTGAGCATCGAGAGGTAATTTGATGGAGATATCATATTCAAGGCTGACAATTCTGAGGTCTCTCACTGTCTGCATGCTGCATCTGCTGATCTCTGTATTTGTTCCCATCTCTTGCAGGAAGAAGCACCATTGATGATATCTGACCAAGGCAGTGGTCTATAAATATAGCAGAATGTCATTAGGGGTCCTTTCCTTGCTGCACTCATTTGGTAGAATAGTAGTATTTGCTTTTGTCATGGATACCTAGGCTATCCAGTTTCATATTCTTGGTTACAAAGGCAGTGTCAGATAAGGGTTCCATCTTGTATAGTAGGCCTTAAGTAGACCTTATTGCTTGGTTACACCCACAGCCATTTCACCAGTGTATCTTGCAAGTAGGGCATTAGTAATATTTGAAAGTGTTGTAGCTGGATTGGTGTTTACATTTATCCTTTGGTAGCATGCAGACTACCTTCCTGTATCAAAGTTGTTAGCATGTATGGGTGAAGGTTGTATGTACTCACCAGCTAGCTTTCTCTTGTAGTGAGATCTTTACTTTGTCCACATCTGTGGCACTGACCACGCCCATTTAGGGTGAAGACAGGGGCAGAAGTGACCTGGGGGAACTAGGTCTGAGGAGGAGCCCGGGAGCCCTCTCATGCTTGCAGCATGCAGACAGGAGAGCTTTCCAAGGAACCTGCTGGTGTTCATCTGTCTATGTCGTAAGTTATTCCTCCCTGAATAAACATCTATTTGGCCCATTTGTTTTTCCCGATCCTTATTAAACCAACCATGATATTCTCTATATTCAATGAGGTGTGTGTGTGTGTGTGTGTGTGTGTGTGTGTGTGTGTGTGTGTGTGTGTTTCTTCAGCAATAGGGCCTTGCATTCAATTTGTGAAGAATAACCTACAGTCGTGACAAAAGGCTATGTTGTTTGATATTTGGCCAATATCTCAATTACACATAACCAATTCCCAGTATTGGAAACTTCATTTGGTGACAAGAGATGTCCAATTGGAACTGTATCACTATGTAGTGATTTCATTTAGTTTGATATCATATATGTATAAATTAGGAAGTTTCTACTGTATTAAGTTTCCATAGTAGCACTTAAATAACCCTTAAGTTTAGCTATATCTACTTATATTACCTTCTTCAGTGTACTCTTCTCTCCACACCTGCACTTGACTCTCACTTTCTAGCATATCATCCATCCAAAACTCCCTACTTTCTTTCTCTTTCTTAGGAGATCTATCTGCCCCATTCCTAGGCCCCAGGCCCTCACTATATATGTATCCTTGGCTGTTTAATGTATTGTAACTTGCTCATCATTCACTTCACAACTAATATTCACACATATGCAAATACATGTTTCCTTTTGGGTCTCGGTTACTTCACTCAGAATGAGTTGTCCTTAGTTTGCCTGTGAATATCAATTTACCTGAAATTTTCATGGTTTCATTTTTTAAAATGGCTAACATTACATTGTGTAAGTGTATCATATTTTCTTTATCCATTATTTTGTTGATGGGCATCTAGGTTGTATTCAATTTCCAGTTATGCTGCAATTAATGTTTGAACAAATGTCTCTGTGATTAGTGAAGTATCCCACCACACTTTTGGGTGTATGCCCAAAAGTAATACAGCTGGTTCTTGAGGTATATCAATTTCCACTAGCTGAAGAACAGTCACAATGATTTTCATTGTAGCTATACAGGGTTATACTCCTACCAGCATTAATGAATGTTCATGTTATTACATATTCTTGATAGCATTAACTGTACTTTGTTTTATTGATTGTGACTACTTGGACTTTTGTTGGAGGAAATATCAAAGTTGTTTTGATTTGCATTTCTGTGCTGGCTAAGGATTGTGATATTTTTTAATGTTTCTCAGCCATTTGAATTTCTCCTTGTGAGAATTCTCTGTTTAGAGCTGTACCTGAGTTTCATTTGGGTATATATTTTCTTGATATATAGATGTTTAGTTTTTAGTTTTGTTTTTAACCTCTTTATACATTTGCATTATTAGCCCTTTATTGGAAGTGTAAGTAGTAAAAATCTTTTCCTAGTTTGAAGGTTACCACTTTGTCTGAATAATGGTGTTCTCTTCAGGCTTATAATGCTAGAAAAATCTTCCATGCTCATGTATCAGTAGGTTTAATAAAGTATAATTCACCACTATAACAAAAGCAATCTACAGATTTAATGCAATCCCCATCAAAATTCCAGCACAATTCTTCATGATCCTGAAAAGACAATTTTCAATTACATATGGAAACATAATAACACCATGATAGCTAAATAATAACTTCTTAAGGTATCACTTTCCCAGGGCTTAAAGTAAGCTAAAGAACTAGAGTAATAAAAACAGCATGGTGTTGGCAAGGAAACAGATACTTTGATCAATGATTGAATTGAAGACCAGGATGTAAATCTGCAGACCTATGGATTCCTCATATTTTTTTAAAAATAAGTATACTAGAAATACACACTGGAAAAAAGGACAGCATCTTTAACAAATGGTGATGGTTAAGTTGGATATTAAATGGAGATTAATGCAGTTAGAGCCATAGGTATCATTCTGCACAACACTTCAATGGATTGAAGACTTCAGCAAAATCCAGACAGCAGCAAACATGATAGAAGAGATAGCAAGGAAGAGCATTGAACTCACTCACTCAGAAAAGACTTCAACACTTGAAATTGTCTCTTCAATTTCTTGGACTGTGTTGGGGAGGCTTCCACGTAAGGTTTTTGTCTGACTTCTTACAATTTCTGTTTAATTTTATCTCAGTCTGGATTTTTAGTGACTCTTTTTGTACTACGGGTGTTTTGAACTGTTTTAATCATTGTATTCCCATTTGTTTATGTTTTCTTAGGCTTCATTGATGTTGTCATTCACATCTTCTTCTTGAACATATTTATAGCATCAGCTTTGAAGTCCTTGTCTTTTTCTGTGATTATACTGTATTTCTCAGGGTCTAATCCAGTAGGGTTGCTGAGTTTTGGTGGAGATACATTATGTTGGGTGCTAATGATTTGTGTTTGACACTGGCATCTAGGTATCTGGATTTGGGATGATTGGGATTCTAGCTGTTGATTTCTGTGCTTGTCTTTGTTAGGTTTTTGGTGTTTTATGTCTTGGCTTCTACTTCACTCTCCTGAACTTAAGAAAATGTGTTGCTGTAGGTTGCCTTGTAGGGAGTGTTTCTGAGTCCACATGAGGCAATTGTGGATCCTGGAAAGAAAGTGGTTCTAAGTACCAGTGCTGACACTAAGTAATGGGGATCTTTGAGAAGGGGGGGTTGAGAAGGGTACTCAGGAAGGAGAAATCTGGATCTACCACAAGGTCTGGCAGAGATCCCATTATGTGAAGGTAGTGTGGAAGAACAGACCCTGAAAGAGGTGAGCTGCAAGGTTGTGTACGAAACTGAAGAGATTTTACTGGAGCACAGGAAGGACAGTAGGAATCACTGGCCTTTGCTCAGTTTTGATGTGGTTATCTGGGATCCCAGATAGGGAGTGTTTTCTTTCACTTATTGAAATCACTTAAGGAATGGGAGTAGGCTAGAAGAGGAAACTGATAAGGTCTTCTTCAGGATGGAGTAAAGCTGGATCCACTGCAATATTTGGTTTAGTTTCCAGGAGATGTATGTAAAATCAGAGGTCAGGTCCCTGCAAGTGGTATGCTACAGGTTTGGGGATGAGACTGAGGGATTTCCTAGAGAGGACAAGAAAGGAAAATAAAGATTAACTATCTTATTTCTAGACTTATTTCTAGAGGGTCCCCAGCTAGAGACTCTCCAGGAATTAGTGACTGACACAAAGGAATGGGAATGGGCTAGAGGAAAGGCTGAGAGGGTCCACAGGAAAGAGGAAACCTGAGTCATCCACAAGGTATCCTTTGTATAAAGTAAGGGCATGACCACATCAAGGTATGTTTGAGGGGAATGTTTTAATGTTGAGATGAAGACGAGTACAGCCATAGGCATCTGGTAGAGTCTAGAGGAGGTAAAGAAAGTGGTAGACTAAACATGGTCAGGACACTGAACTGGACCATGAAAGAAGAGACAGGAAGAGAGACAGAAAGACACACACACACACACACACACACACACACACACACACAAACACACACACACAGAGAGAGAGAGAGAGAGAGAGAGAGAGAGAGAGAGAGAGAGAGATGACAGATGACAGATGACAGAAACAGGGACAGAGATGACAGATGAGGAGAGGGGGCCAAGAAAGTGGTAAGGAATGTTGGATAGGAAGCAGGATACCACCATGGAGTCTGTAACAGGTACTTGAGTTGCTGAGAAAGCCTGCATGCCAGCATTGCTTTGTTATGCTAACATTCATCATAGTTAGATATTAGATATTTGTCCCCAGTTTTTTTTAACTTGACACCCTGGAGTTCCCAGGAAAAGTATGCAGGGAGGTAGTACATGCCCCTACAAGGAGATATTGTTTTCTAATTGTTTTGTTTTTTGTCTCTTTGATGTGAAATTGAGTCCAATAATATTGAGTAATTACAAAAATGGGTAATAATTCTTGATATTTTGTTGCATTTTGGTGTGTGATCTATTTAAGGAATCAATAGAATGTACTCCTACTTAATTACACTCATTTAGAGCCATTTAATCTTGTTTTAAATAGAAAATAATAAAATAATAATAAAAAAACAAAATGAAAGAAAAAAGAAAAGAAAAGAAAAGCCCCGAAAGTACAACAAAGAAACTGTAATGGTTTAGATAGGAATATTCCCCATAGTGTTATTTATTTCAATGCTTGGTCATTAGTAAGTGGCCATGATAAACAGAGATTAGAAGGTGAGGCATGTGTAGCCTTGTTGAAGGATATGTTACTGTGGTTCATATCTGTGGTTTTGGAAGCCCAAGCCATGTCCAGTGGATCTTTCTCACTTCCAACTCCCTGTGTATCTGGATATAGAACTTCCAGCTACTTCTCTAGTGCCATGTCTGCCTATATGATACTATATTACTTGCTGTAATGAAAATCTATTAAACCTCTGAAACTGCAATCCAACCCTAATTTAAATTTTTCTTTTATAAGAGTTGCTGTGGCTATAGTGTTTCTTCACAGTAATAGAACACTGATTAAGATAGGAACCAAATTATTACATTTTTCCCAATATAATTTTCATTCAAATTTGTCAACTGCAAATATAAACAAAGTAATATTATTGGTAATATTTTTTTAGATAACAATATAATTACATCATTTCCCTCTGATTTCCCTCTCTGAAACCTCCCATATACCCCTTGCTTTTTCATTCAAATTCACGGCCTATATGATCATTAATCGTTGTTACAAATATATGTTTTAGTATATTCACACACAGGCACACACACACACACACACACACACACACACACAAGTACAATATGTTCAGTCTATATAATGCTACTTGAAATTATGTTTTCAGGTTTGACCACTTGGTAAATGATCAGTGAGTAATCAGTAGTTTTCCTCTTCCACAGGGAAGCCTGTTTCTCCTAATCTTTGTATATATGTTAGTTCTCTCTAGACTTTTAGTAGATTTGAGGTCATGTGGTTTTTTTTCTCATCTAGGTTAGAATGTCTATTGGTGTCATCCTCATTCAGCTCATATTTAGCCAGTAATATCGGTGGGACTTAATGAGTGTATTTTCTGACATTGCTGAGAGACACAGACACAGAACAAACTACCTGTTCCTCTGTTCTTTAAATGTTACCATCCTCTCTACTGTAATTATTCCCAAGTCTTAGGTTCAGGAGTTGTATTGTAGATGTAACTTTGAGACAGGGCTCCACAGCTCTTCATTTTTATTAGTTGTGGTTTTTATATAGTAGTCTCTGTCTATTGCAAAGAGAATTTTCCTTCATAAGGATTGAGTACTACACTTTTCTATGGGTGAAAGGACAAATATTTAGAGTATAGGCAGGGATTATGCTGATTTAATAAAGTGATGTATATATTTTCTCTTCCAGCATCTATAATTTCACTAGCTATGGTTAGTTAGCTAGGTTTTCATTACCAGGGATGGTTTATAACTTGTTGATTGGGCCTTAAGTCGAATTAGACAACTGTGATATACATGACACTTTAGCACTTTTAAGGTTTTGGTGTCATGCTGATCTTTTGTGTAGTTCATAGCTGTGTAAGACTGTTGGTGACTTATCTGCTTTGGAAGCTTACATAGCAGCAAATATAAAACTGTAGTCCCTTCAAAATGGCAGCCTGCAGAATGGGAAAAGACCTTTACCATCCCCAATTATGTCCAAATATACAAAAAAAACTCAAGAAACTAGTCACCAAAACACCAAAAAAATCCAATTAAAAAGTTGGGTACAAAACTAAATAGAGAATTCTCAATAGAGAAATCTAAAATGGCTGAAAAACACTTAGGAAAGTGCTCAACATCCTTAGCTATTAGGGAAATGCAAATCTAAACAGCTCTGAGATACCATCTTACTCTTGTCAGAATGGCTAAAATTAAAAACACCAATGACAGTTTATGCTGGAGAGGATGTGGAGAAAGAGGAACACTCCTCCACTGCTGGTGGGAGTGCAAATTTGTACAGTCACTTTGGAAATCAATGTGGAAATAGGAATTAGCCTACCTTAAGATCCAGTAATTCCACTCTTAGAAATATACCCAAAAGATGCACATTCATACAACAAGGACATCTGTTCAGGTATGTTCATAGCAGCATTATTTGTAATTGGCAGAATGTGGAAGCAATCTAGATGCCCCTCAACTGAACAATGGATAAAAAAAATGTGGTACTTTTACTGGAGTATAACTCAGCAGGGGAAAAAAAATGGAATCTTGAAATTCGAAGGCAAATGGATGGGACTAGAAGAAACCATCCTGAGTGAGGTAACCCAGTCACAAAAGTCAAACATGGTATGTTCTCACTCATATATGGATATTAGATATAGAGAAAAGGATTACCAGCCTACAACCCACATCTCCCAAGAAGCTAGGAAACAAGGAGGACCCTAAGAGAGACATACATGGTCCCCGCACAGGAGGGGAAAGGGACAAGATCTCCTGAGCAAATTGGGAACACAGGGTGGGGGGAGAGGAAGTTAGGAGAAAGATAAAGGGAGCAGAAGATGGGTGAGGAAGACATGAGGGACCAGGAAGATTGAATCAGGAGAAAAATAGAGGAGAGCAAGAAAAGAGATACCTTAATAGAGGGAGCCATTATAGGTTTTAAAAGAAATTTGGCACTAGGGAAATGTCCAGAGATCTATAAGGATGACCCCAACTAACAATCTAAGCAATAGAGGAGAGGCTACTTTGAATGCCCTTCCCTGATAATGAGATTGATGACTACCTTAAATGTCTTCCTAGAGCCTTCATTCAGTAGCTGAAGACCCACAGCTAAGCACTGAGCTGAATTCCTGAAATCCAGCTGTAGAGAGGAAGGAATGATGAGCAAAAGGGTCAATACCAGGCTGGGGAAACCCACAGAAACATCTGACCTGAACAAGAAGGAGCTCATGTACCCCGGTCTGATAGTTCAGAAACCAGCATAGAACAGAACCCGGCCTCCTAAGCATAGGTGTCAGTTAGGTGACCTGGGAAGTCTATGGGGCCTCTGGTAGTGGAACAGCATTTATCCCTAGTGTAGGAATGGGCATTGGGAGCCCATTACCCATACTCTCTGCTTAGACACAGGGGAGGGCGTAGACCCTGGTCCAAATGATATGATACATTTGAAGATCCCCCATAGAAGGCCTCATCCTTTTTATGGGACAGAAGAGGGATGGGATGGGGGTCTGTGGGGACCATGGAAGGATGGGAGGGAGAGGAAACTGGGATTGATATATAAAATAAGATTGTTTCTAATTTAAATAAAAACATATAGTCTCTTGGTTTCTTTAAAATGAATAGCAGAGAGGGATTTATTGGTATTTTTTCCCGTGGGGGTTTTTTTGTGTGTTTTATTTTTATTTTCTTTCTCATACAATATATCAAGACCATACTTTCCCCTACCTCCACTCTTCTGAGCTAATCACTACCTCTCTTCTCCCTCAAATACACTCGCCTTCCATTTCCTGTATAAAGGGGCAGGCCTGTAAAATCAAAACTGTCAACAGGGCAAAATAAGATACAATAAGACAAAACAAAAACCTTTATATATAGGAACACATGTACTAATATTTAGAGCTAGGAGCCTCAGAAGAGAGAGAATGTGTAAAGAAGTTTATATCTCTGGGTCTGGGTCACCTCACTCAATATATTTTTTTCTAGTTCTATCCATTTATCTGAAATTTTCATTTAAAAACAACTCAATAGTCTTTATTTAATTCATTTTTTGAAGTTATAATAAAATTATATCATTTTCTGCTTTCACTTTTCTCCATCAAAACCTTCACAAACAACTTTAATAGCTCTTTGAAAACTCTGTCTTTTTTTCATTAATCACATGCATATAAGTATGCACATGTACTTCTATATGCAGTTTGCTTGGTCTTTATAATGTTATTTGTATGTATGTTATCAGGGCTGATTAGTTGGTGTTGGATAACTGAAAGGTGTGCTTCTGTAGGGAAGACTATTTTTCCCATTCTCAGCCTTTATTCATTCCAGGAAGATTTTCTTGTGCGGTTAAGGACTGATGGTCTCTTCCTGGACCACTTTGTCATATCTATTAGCATTAAGGGATAATGAGAAAAATTACTTAAAGAAGTGGAATAGAAAACAAAAACACAAATTAAAGAAATGGAGGAAAACACAAACCAAAAATTGCAAGAAATAGTTCAAACAATGCAAGGCATGAAAGATAAAATAGAGACAATAAAAAAAACACAGTCTGGATTCCTGTCTTGCACCTCCATCCTCCAGTAGAGAAGGGGGAACCTGGAGGAAGAACAAAGCATCCAGCATCAGTCAACTTTCCTGTCTCTCCCTTGCACCCTCTGGGAGAGAGGAGAGGATAAAGCCTTGAACCCTTACCCACCAGAAGAGGGGGAGAACCATGTACCCACTGGAGGAAGAGATGGGAAGAAGACAGTATAAGAACTCATCCAACAACAGAGGAACTTACATGACACCATCAGAGTCTAGGGATTCTATGCCAGCAAGACCTAAACATTCCAATGCCGATGAAGCAGAAGAGAATGGCCTTAAAATAACTTCATGAAAATGATAGAGGCCCTCAAGGAGGACATGAGAAAATCCATTGAAGAAATGGAAGAAGTGATGTGAGTCTGAGACCAGCCGAGGCCAAATACCTCCACATAATTTCCTTGAAACTCCCTGAATTAGGTCTTTATCTTGACCCCCCTATATCTTTGGCCTGAGTAGCCCAGTCTTGGTACTCCAGATGATTCACCATCCAGAGCCCGCCTTCCCCTCATCCTTGGCCCTGCTGGGCCCACAGATCAGGGTGAGTGTTTGGCAAGAGCACAGGCCCAGCAACCCTCCCCTCCCCTTGGAGTTTTCCTTCCAGGACTTTCCATAGGGCTAGATTTGTGGATATGTATTGTGAAAATCTGGTTTTGTCATGGAATATCATGTTTTATCCTTTTATAGTGATTGAGAGTATAGTAGCCTGGGCTGGTATCCGTGGACTCTTAGTGTTTATAGAATATCTATCCAGGATTTTCTGGCTTTCAGAGTTTCCATGGAGAAGTCAGGTGTAATTTTGGTAGGTCTGCCTGTATATGTTACCTGGCCTTTTTCCTTCACTGCTCTTACTATTCTTTCTTTATTCTGTATGTTTGGTGTTTTGATTATTATGTGGCTATGGAACTTTTTTGTGGTCTAGTCTATTTGGTGTTCAGTATGCTTCTTGTATTTTCATAGGCATGTCCTTTTTCAGATTGGGAAAGTTTTCTTCAATGGTTTTGTTGAATGTTTTCTGCGCCTTTGAGTTGGGCTTCTTCACCGTTTTCTTTGCCTATTATTCTTAGGTTTTGTCTTTTCTTGGTGTCCCACATTTCCTGGATGATTTGTGTTTAGTAATTGTAGGATTTAAGATTTTCTTTGGTCGATGAATCTACTTCCTCTAGTTTATTTTCAGGGCCTGAGATTTTTCTCTTCAATATCTTGTATTCTGTTGGTTATGCTTGTGTCTGTAGTTCCTGATCTTAAACACTCAGGAAGAAAGCAGGTGAAGGGGCCCAAATATCAGGTGAGGGCCAGCTGCAGGTAGTCCCTCATGAAGGTGTGGTTCCAGTACATGCAGAGTTGACCTAGGAAGTTCCTCTTAAAAAGTGGGGTATAGAACTGAATAGAGAATTCTCAATAGAGCGAACTAAAATGGCTGAGAGACACTTCAGAAAGTGCTCAACATCCTTAGCCAGGAGGGAAATGTAAATCAAGGCATCTCTGAGATTCCATCTTACTACTGTCAGAATGGATGAAATAGAAACACCAATGACAGTTTATGCCAGAGAGGATGTGGAGAGAGGGGAACACTCCTCCACTGTCGGTAGGAATGCAAACTTGCACAGCCATTTTGGAGATCACTATGGTGGTTTCTAAGGAAAATGGGAATCAGTCTACCACAAGGACTGATTAGACATATACCCAAAAGATCAACATCCATGCAACAAAGACATCAATCTGTTCAACTATGTTCATAGCAGTGTTATTTGTCATATCAAGGACCTGGAAGCAACCTAGATATCCCTCAAGTGAAGAATGGATAAAGATGTGGTACATTTACACAATGGAATACTACTCAGTGGGAAAAAAAAAAACAATGGAATCTTGACATTCCCAGGCAAATGGATGGAACTTGAAATCATCCTGAGTGAGGTAAAAGAGGAACATGATATGTACTCCCTCAAATATGGATTTTAGACATAGAACAAAGGATCACCAGTCCAGAATACATACCTCCAGAGAAACTAGGATACAAACAAGGAGGACCCTAAGAGAGTCATGAAACTAAAAGAAGCTAACAGAAGACCAAATAGAGGTGACCACAAAAAAATATCCCCTTGTCACTTAGTAACCAAAACCCTTAACATACAGAATAAAGAAAGAATATTAAGAGCATGAAAGGAAATAGGCCAAGCAACATATAAAGACAAACGTACCAAAATTACACCTGACTTCTCCATGGAATCTCTGAAGGCCAGAATGTCCTGGATAGATATTCTACTAAAACTAAAAGACCATGGATGCCAGCCTAGACTACTATACTCAGCAAAACTTTCGATCACTATAGGTGAAGAAACCAAGGAATCTCATGACAAAACCAGATTTAAACAATACATATCAATTTATCCAGCCCTCCAGAATGTTCTGGAAGGAAAACTTCAATCCCAGTAAGTTAACTACACCCAAAAAACATAGGCAATAGATAATCCCTTTTTACCAACTGCCAAAAGAAAAATGGGTGGAAATCCACACACAATAACACCAACATCAACAAGTCCAAAACAAACAATAATTAACAATCAGTGGTCATTAAGGTCCCTCAAAATTAATGGTCTTAAATCACCTATAAAAAGACACAGGCTAACAGTGGGGAATTTCAACACTCAACACTAGACAGGTCCACCAGACAGAAACTTAACAAAGAAACAAGATAACTAACAGAAGTTATTACCCAATTAGGTTTAACAGGCATTTATAGAACATTCCATCCAAACACAAAATAATACACCTTCTTCTCAGCTCCACATGGAATCTTCTCTAAAATCGACCACATACTCAGCAATGTAGCAAACCTCAATAGGTACAAAAAAATGGAATAACCTCATGTATCTTATTAGACCACCAATTTGTTTTCAGGACTATAGTTCTATAAGAGAGCTTGAGTTGGGAATGGTGAAGCCTCCAGAAGTTCCTTTATTGAACAGGGTTGTTTTGGCTGTTTTTTCGTTTGTTTTTCAAGATCTGTGAAAAATTGTACTGGGATTTTGATAAGGATTGCATTGAATCTGTAGATTGCTTTTGGTAAAATTGCCCTTTTTAGTATGTTGATCCTACCTATCCAAGATCTTTCCATTTTATGGTATCTTTAATTTCTTTCTTGAAAGACTCAAAGTTCTTATTATATAGGTCTTCCCTTGTTTGGTTATTGTTACCCCAACATATTTTATGTTGTGTCTATTGTGAAAGGTGATGTTTCTCTGATTTCTTTCTCAGCCCCTTTATTGTCTGTGTATAGTAGAGCTGCTGATTTTTTCTTTTTAGTTAATCTTGTAACCTGACACTTTGCTGAAGGTGTTTATCAGCTATAGGAGTTTCTGGGTCACTTATTTAAACTATCATATCATCTGCAAATAGTGAATGTTTGACTTCTTCCTTTCCAATTTGTATCCCTTGATCTCTTGTTGTCTTATTGCTTTAGCTAGAACTTCAAGTACAATATTGAAGAGATATGGAGAGAGTAGACAGCCTTCTCTTGTTCCTAATTTTAGGGGAATCACATTGAATTTCTCTCCATTTAGTTTGATGTCGGCTGTTGGTTTAGTGTATATTGCTTTTACTATGTTTAGGTATGTTTCTGTTATCCCTGATCTCTCCAAAACTATCATGAAAGGGTGTTGGATTTTGTCAAAAACTTTTTCAGCATCTATTGAAATGATCATATGATTTTGATTTTTCTGTTTGTTTATATGGTGGATTACATTGATGGATTTTTGTATGTTGAGCCATCCCTGCATCCCTCGGATGAAGCCTACTTGGTCATGTTGGATGATTTCTCTGATGTGTTCTTGGATTCGATTTGCCAGTATTTTATTGAGTATGTTTGCATCAATGATCATGAAGGATATTGGTCTATAGTTCTCTTTCTTAGTTGTGACATTGTGTGGCTTGGTTAATTGTAGCCTCATAAAAAGAGTTTGGCAATGACCCTTCTGCTTCTATTGCGTGAAACACTTTCAGGAGTATTGATGTTAGCTGTTCTTTGAATTTATCATAGAATTCTGCACTGAAGCCATCTGGCCTTGGAAATTATTGGTTGGGTGACTTTTTATGACTAATTCTATTTCATTAGGGATTATAGGTCTATTTAAGTTGCTGGTCTGTTCTTGATTCAATTTTGGTAAGTGATATCTATCCAGAAAATTGTCCATTTTTGATAAATTTTCAAATTTTGTGGAATATAGGTTTTCAAAGTATGATATGAAGATTCTCTGGATTTCATCAGTGTCAGTTGTTATGTCCCCATTTTCATTTATTGATTTTGCTCATTTGCATGCTCCCTCTCTGTGTTTTGGTTAGTTTAGATAAAGGTTTGTCTATCTTGTTTATTTTCTCAAAGAACCAATTCTTTGTTACATTGATTCTTTGTATTTTTTCTCCTAGTTTCTACTTTATTGATTTCAGCTCTCAAGCCATGAATGGTGCAATTGCGCATTTTTTAATTTCCATGAGTTTATAGGGTTTCTGCTGTTTTCTTTTTGTTTGTTTTTCTTTTTGCTGTTGGTAAAGTGAGATTATCTAATGCCTTTTTTTTGTGGGTGTAGTTGACTTCCTTGGGTTAGAGTTTTCCTCCCAATGCTTTCTGTAGGGCTGGATTTGTGGATATGTATTGTTTAAATCTATTTTGGGCATGGAATATCTTGGTTTCTCCATCTATAGTGATTAAAAGCTTTTCTAGGTATAGTAGTCTTAGCTGATGTAGTGTTTCTTCGTTTTTCAGGGAGGGGTTTTCTTTGTTATGCTTTTCTATATAAGGTCTAACTATGTAGCCTAGGCTGACCTTGAGATTACAATCATCCCATCCAAGTGTCTAGACTGCCATATTAAGCAGGTGCCACATCTGGCTCACTGTGTGGATTTACCACATTTCTTTGCCTGTCCACCAGTTCACAGACTATAGGGTTGTTTCCAACTTTGGGCAATGGTAACTAAACATTCACAGACACATTTTTGTGTGAACATAGTATTTTTTATGATGGAATGGGTGGGTATAACCAGAGATTTAAATGGAAGACAGTTTAGATATTTGATGATGAAAGGGGGCATTTTAGAGCAAAAATCTGGACAAACTGTCTTCTTGCTTATTTGCCTGCAAAGGCCCTAAATCCTAGAGGCTAGAAATCTGTATATAGAAGATCTACTGGGCATGTCTTTTGTCCACTTCAGACTTCTCCGTGTGGCTGGCCTCAAGCCCTCCTGAGTGGTCTGCCTCAGTTTTTATCTCCCCCACCAGGTTACAGTGGGATTTGAGTTGTTTAGGCTAACTAGCCATGAGCCCACTTGCCCTGGTAATTGAAGGGTCAATAAGCTTGGAAGAATTCAAATGTTTGTTCCTTATTTTTGTTTTTAAATAAAATTATCTTTTAAAAACACAAAGAAAAAAACATTTTTTAAAGTAGTCTTGGCTGGCATCCATGATCTCTTAGTCTTGGTAGAATATCTATCCAGGATCTTCTGGCCTTCAGAGTTTCCATGGAGAAGTCAGGTGTAATTCCAATAGGTTTGCCTTTATATGTTACTTGGCCTTTTTCCTTTACTGCTCTTAATGTCCTTTCTTTATTCTGTACGTTTGGTGTTTTGATTATTATGTGGCAAGGGGACTTTTTTGTGGTCCACTCTATTTGGTGTTCTGTAAGTTTCTTATACTCTCATTGGCTTGTCTTTCTTCTGGTTGGGAAAATTTTCTTCTGTAATTTTGTTGAATATATTTTCTGTACCTTTGAGTTATGTTTCTTCATCTTCTTCTATACCTAGTATTCTTAGGTTTGGTCTTTTCACAGTGTCTCACATTTCCTGGATATTTTGTGTTAATCTTTTATTTAATATTTTCTTCAGTCAATGAATCTATTTCTCCTAGTGCATCTTCAACACCTGAAATTCTCTCTTCCATCTCTTGTAGTCATTTGGTTAGGTTTGCATCTGTAGTTCCTCATAATTTGCCCAATTTTTTTTTTGAAAAAGAAAAGGATAATCTTTTATTTTTATACTGAATCACATGTTTGCCATTTCTGGTATTCTTAATAACTTCAAAATGTGTCAGTGCTACATCAAAGAAAAGAGCATTCCTTCTGAAGTACTTTAGATCAAGAGTGAGCCCAAGTTTGAAGTCTCCACTTCCTGTGTCTTCCATCTGCCACTCTTGTCTGTTTCCAACAATGTACTTTGCTCTATACCTTATTGAACAGCACAGCACAGAAAACACAATATAGGAAAGGAAGTGTTTCTATATCCAGAATTCCCTCAGACTGTGTGTGTGTGTGTGTGTGTGTGTGTGTGTGTGTGTGTGTGTGTGTGTGTGTTTAATTCTCTATTTCAGCCTTCAAGGCCTGCACTGTTCAAATTGTTTCTTGAAATATTAGGTTTGTCTTTTTCTCCATTTCTTGAATTTTTTGTTTGTTTTTTTCTTCCATTTCCTTAAGGGATTTTCTCATTATCTCTTTAAGGGTCTCTTTCATGCCCATAAAGTTGTTTTAGGGTCATTCTCTTCTGCTTCATCTGTGTTGGAATATTCAGGTCTTGCTTCTGTGGAGTCCCTAGATGCTGTTAGCATCTTATTGATCTTTCTGTTGTTGACTGTGTTCTTATACTATTGTCTACCCATTCCTTCTGCCAGTGTGTACCAGTAGGGTCTCCCTCTCTCCTGGTGGGTGCAGGACCAAGGTTCTTTTCCTGTGGATGCAAGGAGATCCAATATGCCAATGGCTCTCCTCTTCCAGTGGACAGTTGTAGAACTCCTCCTGTGGGTGTAGTGGGACCAGGACACAGGCAGACTCTGAATGGGCCAGTCCCATTCAGTCCCCTGCACACAGTCCCCATTCCCCTGGAGGCTCTGAGCCAGCCTTCCATGGGTAGAGGTGGGACTAGGATGCTGGTATACTTTGGATGTCCCAGTCTGCCGAGATGGGCTCCCCTGCAAGCAGTTCCCAGTCCTCAGGAGGCTTCATTGAGTAGGGTCCCAGTAAGGCAGGCCAGAAACTGTCCCAAGCTTACCTCCTCCTTACCGTGGTTGGAGATGGGACTAGGTCACTGGCAAACTCCTGATGGGCCGGTCCCCCAGGGTGGTCTCCCCTGCACACAGTCCCCAGTCCTCAGGAGGCTCTGAGTAGGGCACCAGGAAGCCTGGTGATCCTTCTTTATCATGCTCAGAACTAAGCTTTTTTTTTTCAGCATAGTACGTACAAATGCAGTTCATTTTCAGAAGGACAATCTCTAGCCTTCTGTATATGCTATCAAGACAAGCCTGAAATAATAAATTAAATAAAAAAAAAGACAAGCCTGAAACAAATAACTAAAAATAAGTAAAATTTATCTCAAAGTAGGTACAGGAATAAATTATAAATGTCCATCAAGCCCCTCAGAGAAATCTGCTGAGTATGGAATTTAAGATGTTTAACAAAAAGTCTTCCCTGGTAAACAAAAATACCAGCATCAGATTGGAGAAATGGACTCTACCTGGATCTTATCTCAAGTGTGGTGATGCTGCTGGCCTCTGGGTAATAACTGGCAGATGCCTTACCCACTATCAGGTCCCTGTCAAAATTCCAGATACTGTTGAACTGAATGCCCTATACTTCTTGGCCTAGGTAAGTCAGTTTCCCCAAGTTCCTCCTCCACAGAAAAATATCCCAGACTTGAAGAGTCTGGTGATTGAAGATTAATGCTGCCCTATGTGGCATCCAAAGCCTAAATAGTGTCTTATGTGACATCCAAAGACTGACAAACATTACTCCCAACAAAATAAATGAGATCACCATGGAGTATCTCAGTCTGGATGCCCAGGTATCAGGTAACTCTGTCTTTTACTAATACAAAGGCAATTTGGATTATACTTCCTGTTCAGATCTCTGATGGTGTTGCTTATAAGTTGTAGCTACATAAGCTTAACAGAAGCTGACAGACCCACGCAGCTCCTCCCAACAAGGCTGCAGCTGCAAGGTCAGTCCATATTATATGTGAAAATCAGATCTTTTTCTCCTACAGTTAATAGGTCATCTACTGAAGAAGGTACACTCCCAGACTGGTTTACCTTGCTGACAGGCTTCACATTGAAAAAGATGATCTCATGAAATAGGTTTAAATTAAAATCAAATTGAAGTAATCATGCTATTACTAGCCAAATATCTTTTAACTATTCCTCTATTTAAAAGAGCTTGCTTTTCTTTTTATTTTTTATATTCACAAAAACTGATTTATTGATTAAAATCTTTTCATCATATTCTGAGGCCAGATGTTACTGGGTAAATTCAAGAAAGATATAGTATCAATATTGCAAACATTCTTTTTTTATTTTATTTAATTTTATATAACAGTCCAATTAAATGAAAACAAACATTTATACACAATATTTGGGAATTGGGCGTCGTTCTTTCCAAACTACTTCCTGCTGGTAAGGGGCGCTGTCTTGGGGGATTCGAAGAAGATTCAGATATCCTGGCTGTGTAGTCTGTAGGGCTGTTTTGTCCAGCTGTTTTGAATGTAGGATCACCTTGTACTCTGTTTCAGGCGGTCTGGCTAATGTGATCACTAATGTGATCAAACCACATTAGTCTGGAAGGAATCCACATCTTTTCATTTTCTATGGAAACAAAAATAGAAATCCTTTTCCCCAGTAACTTGTCCTTCAACTTAAATTTTGGAGTCAAAGCATTTTTTTTAATTTAATTTATTATTTTACATGTCCATCCCAATTCCCTCTCCCTCCCTCCCTCCCTCCCTCCCTCTGTCCCTCCTTCACTCCTTTTTACCTTCTCTGCCCTCTCACAGGCAGTCTAACCACCCTCCCCTCCCATCCCCCCACCCCAATTCCATATGTAGGGGAGTGCCATCCAGTTGGGGTCATGTAGATCTGACAGGTCCTGTGAAGTAGGGACTAGGGCTTCTCTCCTGTCTCTAGATTAAGGCAGTTATCCCTCCATGGGGGATATGTTCTCAAAGTTCTTTTGTGAACCAGGGATACATCCTGGCTCTACTGTCTGAGGTCAAAGAGCTTGCTTTTCAACCATTGCACCCATTAATTATCTTTGTCTCCTAGTAAAAGATCAGATGGCAGGGAAAGGGTTTAAAGTCAATAATAGCTCTAAAGATCTAAGGCAGTGATTTCTGATATGTAAATGAAAGTTGCAAAGATCTGATTTAAGGCACATGAAAATGATGCTTGAAGACTTCAAAGGTTCAGAGTTTTATCATATCAATAAGTGGAGTTCTGATAGGCTGTGAATCTAACCTGGTAATGTACTACTATTATCATAGTCAAAGGACAAAATGTTTAATTTCCTTGCATTGTTTTCTAAATCTAGATATAAAGTGGCTCTCATTGTAATGAAAACACTTCTGAATGTATACATTCATGTATGCTTGTATTATATACATCTGGACAGAGGGAAGAGGAAAAGAATGTTCCTGTTTGAATGCAAATAAAAACAACTTTGAGATACCATCTTACCCCTGCCAGAATGGCTAAAATTAGAAACACCAGTGATGACTTATGTTGGAGAGGATGTGGAAAAAGTGGAACACTCCTCTACTGCTGGTGGGAGTGCAAACTCATACAGCCATTTTGGAGATCAGTATGGCGGATCAGTAAACGGGAATTAGTTTACCACAGGACCCGGCAATCCCCCTCTTAGGCATATACCCAAATGATTCACATCCATGCAACAAAGACATCTATTCAACTATGTTCATAGCAGCACTATTTGTAATAGCAAAAACCTGGAAGCAACCTAGATGCCCCTCAATTGAAGAATGGTTAATGAAGATGTGGCACATCTACACAATGGAATACTACTCTGCAGAAAAAAATAATGGTTATCTTGAAATTTGCAGGCAAGTGGATGGCACTTGAAGAAACCATCCTGAATGAGGTAACCCAGTCACAAAAAGAGGAACACAGTATGTACTCACTCATATATGGATTTTAGACCTAGAGCAAAGGATCACCAGCCTATAATTCACACCACCAGAGGAACTAGGATACAAAGTGTATTCTAAGAGATTCATATAAAGTCCCTCACAGAACTGGGAAGGGACAAGTCCCCCAGAGCTCAGGTGAAGTGGGGGGGGGGGCAGCGAATGGAGAGAGAAGTAGGAGAAAATGAGGGGGAGGAAAGGAAAACATGTGCGACCAGGAAGATTGAGCCCGGTTAGGAATAGAAGATAGGAGAGAGAGAGAGAGAGAGAGAGAGAGAGAGAGAGAGAGAGAGAACATAAAAGAGGGAGCCAATATTGGTTTGAAGATAAAATTGAACACAAAGAAAGGTCTAGAGAACTACAAGACTGCTCCCAACTAACAATTTGAGCTTCTGTGGAAAGCCTACCATAAATGCCCTTCCCGGAGAGTGAGATCAACAACTAACTTCTCCATGGAGCCCTCAACTAATGCCTGTTGAAAACAGGATCAAACACCCATACATAAACACTGAGTCGAACTAGAACCCAGATGCAGATAGAGAGGACAAGACCATCCGGAAGAAACACATACAGACAGCTTACCTGAACAAGGAGGAGCTAACGGCCAATAGACTGATAGCTGGGAAGCCAGCATGGGACTGACTCAGGCCTCCCTGAATATGGGTCTCAGCCAGAAGGACTGAGCAGTCTGAGAGACCTCAGACAGTGGAGCCAGGATGTATCCCTGGTGCACAAAAGGGCTCTGCGAACATATCCCCCATGGAGGGATACCTGCCTTAATCTAGAGACAGGAGAGAAGCCCTAGTCCCTACTTCACATGACCTGTCAGATCTACATGACCCCAACTGGATAGCATTCCCCTACATATGGAATTGTGGTGGGGGGATGGGAGGGGAGGGTGGTTAGACTGCATGTGAGAGGGTAGAGAGGGTAAAAGGGAGGGAAGGAGAGAGGGAGGGAAGAAGCGAGGAAGGGAGGGAAGGAGGGAAGAAGGGAGGGGAGGAGGGAAGAAGGGAGGGAGGGAGGGAGGGAGAGGGAACTGGGATTGACATGTAAAATAATAAATTAAATTTAAAAAAAATGCTTTGACTCCAAAATTTAAGTCGAAGGACAAGTTACTGGGGAAAAGGATTTCTATTTTTGTTTCCATAGAAAATGAAAAGATGTGGATTCCTTCCAGACTAATGTGGTTTGATCACGCCAGACCACCTGAAACAGAGTACAAGGTGATCCTACATTCAAAACAGCTGGACAAAGCAGCCTTGCAGTCTACAGCCAGGATTTCTGAATCTTCTTCGAATCCCCCATGACAGCGCCCCTTACCAGCAGGAAGTAGTTTGGAAAGAACAACACCCAAATTCCCAATTATTGTGTATAAATGTTGGTTTTCATTTAATTGGACTTTGTTATATAAAATAAATTTTAAAAAAAAGAAAAAAAAGAATAGAACAATAAAAAAAAAAAAGAATGTTCCTGTTTGTATCTCCATTTGAGGTTTGAGTCACTAAGCCTTTGTCCAGATGCTACAAATAAAGGTATGCACCATCACAATACCTTCTAAGTTTTTCTCTAATTCCTTCTCACAACTTTGAAAACTAGCTGGATAGGATCTTGCTCCGATGTCACTACTCACTTTATTCTATTTCTAAATCTGTTTATTTCCTTGCTTGACTTGCCCCTTTCTATTATAAATCTTCATTAGAGTTGCAAATAATAACCACAGGACAGAATCTATTGTAGATATTGTCTGCCAATGGAATAATCCAAATTACTTCAAAATGTTTTTCTTTAGCCCCAGGATGACTCTTCAATCAAAAGCAAAAGACATAAACTTTCTTTACCAAAATATGACAAGAATGACCTCCAGGCTACATATTAATATTCTGCTTCTCTGTAACTTCTTGTGCAAGGCAACTAAGTTCATCAAATAACATTCAGTGTTACTGTCTTCCATGCTCCTTTTATGGACATGGAACCAACTTCTGCCTTGGTTATGGTTTCTATTGCTGTGAAGAGACACCCATGACCACAGAACCTCTTATAAAAGAAAGAATTTAATTGTGGTGGCTCTCTTACATTCCTGAGTTTAGTCCATTATCTTCATGGAGGGAAGCGAGGCAGCATGCAGGCAGACACAGTGCTATATCAGGAGTCATAGGAAACAGGAAGTGGTCTGAGACAATGGATAGTATCTTGAGAAACTATGAGACCTCAAAGCCTGCCTCTATAATGACACAGTTCCTCCAATAAGGCCTTACCTGCTCCAACACTGTCATACCTCCTAATAGTGACTATCCCTTTGGGTGCCAATTTCTTTCAAACCACTGTATCCTCAAAATTTTTTCATGTTCCACTTTCTTGAAATGTCAGCTTCTATCCTTTTACCCTGTAGTGATGTCTATCCTTGATGTTAAAGAGTGTTTAGTAGATGCATCAGAAGGATGGATCCTGTTTTATACTCCATTCTGTTCATCTGTGTCCTTTTATTGGGGAAGTAAAACCATTGTAGTTGAGAGTTTTCATTGAACAATGTGTATTTATTCCTGTTATGGTGTAGTTTCTTCTCCCACTTTTGATTTGGTGTTATTCAGTCCCATTTTCCCCTTAGGTGTGATTAACTTCTTTAGATTGAGGTTTTCCTTCTATTGCTTTGTGTGGAGCTGAAAGAGTAGGTAGATACTGTTTCTTTCCTCTTTTTGATTGAAAGTTTTGCTTGGGAAAGTAGTTTGGGTCTCTTAAAGTTTATATAATGTCTGTCTAGGCCTTCCGGGTTTTAAGAATCTCCCTTGAGAGGTCATGTGTTTGCTTTGTTTTTTGTCTTTGAATTGATTTTATAGCTTTTCAAATTGTGACATTATATTTATCCATTTTTATGAAATATGGCATGACAGTTCAGTACATGTATACAACATATAGTGATCAAATCAAGTTAAGAAACACTTCCATTTCCTCAAACAACCATTTCTATGTGTTGGGACCTTTTGCACACTTCTTGTTGTGAACTATATCACAGATTGTTGCAGGAAACAACTGCCCTACTGCTGTAGAAAACCAGAACTCATTTTTTCTGTTTTTCTCACTTTGGTGCTTCTTCTCTTCTTCTTTTTCTTCTTCATTGAAAGCAGATTTTTTTTTTTTTTTTTTTGCTCTCATAAACATCTTGATTACAGTATCCTCTTCCTCTACTCCTCCCAGATCTTCCCCACCCATCCTTCTATCCTGTCTGGATTCATCCTATTTCTGCCTCTCATTGGAAAACATCTAGGATATCTTCTTTTGGAAAAAAGCAGAAATGTGGAGCTGACAAGACCAGAGGCTACTCAACAGATCTTAAAAAGTATGAGGAGTGATAGTGGAGTCCAAATCATCAGTAAATGTTAAATGTGGATCTGAAACTAAGGGTATTTGTAATGTGACACTGCTCATCTTGGTGTAAGTTAGTCTTTTGTGATATCCAGATTCTAGTTATATGTGGAGGTTGTAGGAGCGTTAAGAGCTTGAGCCTATATGGTAGAAGTGTGTTATTACTCATAGACATTTGTAGGTTCTACTGATCTCAGGCTGTGGCCTTCAGTCTCAGTTTCCTTGTCCTTTGTTATGTGAAGAGTTGATACCTCAAGCTCTCACTACCTGAAATTCTTCTGAATCCTGCTGTTTTTGTCCTTCAATAATAATCAGATATCTTTAAAAAGTAAAATAAGCCTATATTCCATTACATTTTTCATGTCAGGTAATATTTTCTCAGGAAAGAAATAAGTAACTAATATGAATGAATTATGTGTGTATCAACAACACACAGTTCTTGTTGATATATGTTGGATACTGTAAGATAATTATAATATGTGGGTGAGAGATATACATATAAAAGAAGCACTTTTCCTGTAAGTTGGGATCTGAGGGTGAAAATATCTTTGTTGAAGCTGATGTTCTTACCACTGTAGTTTCACTAATTGTTAATAAAAGAATAACTTTGACTTGCTCATCTTAATAAATTTTACCTAGAGCCAGGTTCCTTCCTACCAGATAATCTGTCCAGGTTGTTTTTCCATGACCAGCTGTTTATAAATTAAGAAGAAAGAACTTGAGCTTATTTCAAAAACAGTTTCCACTTCTCTTAGGGCTGCTTTTTTTTTTTCATAAAATCAGATGCTTGGAGAAGAAAGTTCTAACCTCTTCAGTGATCACTGCAGAGTCAGACCTGATTAGCAAATTAAAGGGGAACTTAGATTTGGCCAATGGAGTCTCACTGAATAAATAAACACACTTCAGGGCAAGCCCTGTGCTGAAGAGTAGATGGCAGCACTAAATGAAATCAATGCAGATTTACCACAGTCTTCTGTTTGCTTGTCCTATTCTGGATTGCCTTATATTTATTTATTTTCTCTTTGAGAAGTGTCTTTTCTAATTAGAGGGGCTGTGTGGATTTAGGTGGGTGGGAGGTGGGGGCAGCTGAGAGGAGCGGGGAGAAGGAAAACCATGACCAGAATGTACAGGATGAAATCAAAATCTATTTTTAATAAAAAAGGAAAATGAGAATATATTCACTGATACCTTGAGGGATTTCCTTTGTTTCATAATTCTGTTTTTGCATTATTTACCTAACTGGTTATATTTGTTTCCATTTAGGTGTTTTTATGACTTTAAAAATCCTTTTCTCCTTTTACTGCAAATAACTTTTCTCATATATACTGTATTTTGATTTTGGTTTTTGATCTCTCTTCATTCCACAGTTCCTCCTATCTCCCTTCTGATCTTGAGCAACCTCATTTATGTCTATTATAGAACAAATATTTAAAGGATAGTAATGTCATATAATTACTATAGCAAAATATAATGAAGGGGAGATATATTTTAACATATAATAAACAGATAAAAATTATAAACAGAATGAAAATTGCTTAAGTAAGACATAAGAAAAAGATAGAGACACAGAGACCCATTTGTTCATGCACTCTGGAATACTAGAAACCAATAACTGGAAGCCATAATACATACATAAAGGGTAAATAGATAATATACACCTGTATGGTAAAATGGTAATATATAGACATATATATATATATATAATACATACATAAATATACAAACATACACACACATATATATACATACACATACACACACACATATATATACATATATATACGCAATTGTAAAAAAGGAAACGAAAAGCTCAGACAGAACATTATGATTCAAGAAACTTCTAAACATGCTATTGAGTTTGTTTTTTATTGGCCATCTTGTGCTGGAATTGTAGCCTACTCTAAAAAGTAGTTTATTCCCCAATTAGATGTCCTTGGGAAAACTAGATTTCCCTTTGTAAGTGGTTACCAATTATAGACAGCTACTGTGTTAGGAATGAGGGCATGTTACCATAGGGGTCCACTTCTCTTTAGTAACTAGGACTTCATATGTAACCTACCCTGTTGATTTAAAAGGTCTGGTTTCCTTGGTGTCCTCTATGTCTTCTGCCTATGGCACTCTTTCTGCTTCAATTGCCACAGGATTCTCTTAGGCCTAAGGGGAAAGAATTGATGGAGATGTTATTTTGGGCCGTGTTCTCCAATATTCTCTCATTCCCTGTATAATGTCTGGCTGTGGGTGTCATCTGTATTTGTTACTGTCAGCTGCAGGAGGAAACTTCTCTGATGATGTCGGAGAAAGACACTGATACATACTAGAATGTCATTAGTAATCATTTTATTGATATAGTCTTTTATTAGAACTGCAGCAATTTGTTTTACAATAGGTACTTGACCTTGACCTATCTACTCTCATGTGCTTATTCACAAAAGCAGTATGGGATATGTTTTTCATCTCTATCTGGGGGCCTAAAGTCAAATTAAAGTTGGTTGACTACATCTCCAAGCTTTGTGCCACCATTGGACTAGCATCTCTTGCAAGCTGCACACATATGTGTAGTGTGTGTGTGTGTGTGTGTGTGTGCGTGCATCTGCTTTTGTATATGTTTTTTCAGGATTAATCTTTACTTGTTTTGTTTTACTTTGGCTGTTTTATTTTCCTTAAAAAGAGAGAAGGAAGACAGGGAGTTGGCTAGGTAGACAGCTAGGGAGGATCAGGGATAAAATGAGGGAGGAAAGACCATGATCACAATATATTTTATGAAATAAATGTATTTAAAGATGGAATAATGTGATGTTTTTGACCACTCTGAATAGTTTAGTCTTTATGGGGGACTCATAACAGTGGGGGTATGGGCTGTCTCTGACTCTTTTGCCTGCTTTTGAGAGCCTATTCCTCCTACTGGAGCACATTGTCCAGCCTTAATGTGATAGGAAGGGACTAGTCTTATTGCAACTTGATATGCCATGTTTAGTTGTTATTCCTAGTTAGGCATGTTCTTTGATGAAAGGAAATGGAGTAAGAATGTTTTGGGGGACAGGGAAAGTTAGAGGAGTGGCCTGGAAATAGACGATCGAAGCAAAACTACAGTCAAGATGTAATATATTATAGAAGTATAAATAAATAGATAGATGATAGGTTGATTGATTGATTGATTGATTGATTGATTGATTGATTGACTGATCCAAATGAACCTAGTCTCAAAGATAGAACCTGGCTCTTTAATTTGACTGCACAGTTTTCTATAATTTCTTCCATGCATTATTATTGCAAGTTACAGCGTGTGTGCTATTAAAAGAATGATTAGCGAAAAATGACAACATACTAGACATACCACACAAAAAGACTCGGGATTAAGAGGTAGATGGATCTCTGTTAGTTCAAGGCCACACTGACTACATGAAATTGATCCAGTCCTAAAAAAACAGTTTACACAAAGGTGATCTCAGAACCTGGGATCACATGTCTTTAATCTAAACACTAGGGAGTTGAAGGCAGGAGTGATATGGCTGAGTGGATAAAGGAATAAAAGGAGAAGGAGACAGGAACTGGAGACTTTTGCCACTGAGAATTCCTGGAGACAAGATTATCATTTCAACTGAGTAGAGGTAAGATCAACTGGCTTGTCTGGTTTGCTTCTCTGATCTTCATCTTGAAACTTGAACCCTGATATCAGTCTGTGAGTATTTTAATTTTTATGTTACATATTGACACCCAATGTGGGGTACAAACCCACAGTCCTGGATTTAAGAGTCCCATACGCTAATGATTGAGTTTCCTGTGTTTTCTGATTCAGAGAACAGCCTAAAATATTGAAAAAAAAAGCTAAAGCAAGAGGTATGGATATCTCCCAAGATCAAATTCTTGTGAAAGAAGATTATGCTACCTTAGAAAGGCTGTATCTATATGATGATTGCCTCTTGGGTTTATACCATGTAGCAGCTATGAGTGCTTGAGACAGAATCCAAGGACAGAAATTTGAATCATTTATAAAAGTTTATAGGAACTAAAGGAAGCATTCATGGATTTCTTACAATGACTGTCTGTAAATAGAGTTCTTAATTTGTCTAAGTAAAAAATCCTGGAGTCAGATATTGAAGAAAATGCTGAGAGATCAGAGGGAAGGAGCAAGCCACATCACATCTTACCTCCTTAGTATCTCAGCAGGTTATTGCCTGTATATATTTTATATACTAATTGTACTTATTTTATATAGTTTTTCTTATGTAAGTTGTATTTTTTTTGTTTAGACAAAAAGGAGGAAATGTGGTGATACACTGTGATTTTTAAAGATACTGGAGATCAAAATAGTAAAGAAACCATACTATTTAGATATAGAAGCTAGGCAGTATGCTACATACCTTTAATCCCAGAACTAGAATTAAAAGGTAGATGGATCTCTGTTAGTCCAAGGCCACACTGACTACATGGAATTGGTCCAGTCCTAAAAACAAATAGCTTACACAAAGGTGATCTCAGCACCTGGGATCACATGTCTTTAATTCCTGAACTAGGGAGGTGGAGATAGGAGATATGGCTGGGTGGAGAAAGGAGAAGGAGACAGTAACTGAGAGCTTTTGTCTCTGGGGATTTGTGGAGACAAGGTTGCCATTTCATCTGGATAGAGGTAAGATCTACTGGTGTGCTTCTCTAATCTTCATCTTGAAGCTTGAACCCAATATTAGTCTCTGTGTCTTTTATTTTTCGTGTTACAAATGGCTTTTTACAAGGGTTTTGGTTTTTGACACTCTTATCTCTGTGTAGTGCTGGCTGTTCTGGAACTCAGTCTGTACCCCAGGCTGGCCTCAAACTCTTTCATAGATCTTCTGCCTGTGCCCCTGCTTCTGCCTCTAGAATGATGGGATTAAGTCATGTGACCCACTTCCTTACAATATAAAACATCTGTTCTTGTCTTAGTTTTTAATGAAGTAATTTTTTAATAATTTCTCAATGGTGATTTGTGAGTTTCACCTAAAATTAACAAGATATAATAAATATCCATGTATTTACTACATGCTTTTATTTGGTTAAAATATTCAATATTTGTCAAACTGACTTTTTCAATTTGATATTTGTTGAATCTTACTAACAAGTTATTGAATTCATGATTTTTCTAGTGCCAAGAATATCTTTTTTTAAGCTGATTACACACACATTCATAAGCATTATTTCCCAAAATGAGAACAAGTCCCTTCTTGCTAAGTGAACTTATACTCTAATAGAGTAGGTTTGTAACAATTTTGCAGAAACTAAGAAATAGACACAGATTGAAATGGTTGAACTTGATGGAATTCAAATTTTCCTGGAGACCAATATATCTGGGTGAGTCTGTAAAGGCATTTGAAGTGAGGGTCTCACTCTAGAGAGTGTTGTTAAACCCACTCTGAGTTTGTGCACCATTTCATGGCCTAGTGTCTCAGACTAAATCAAAAGAAACACAGCAATTGGAGTGAAAGTTATCCATTTCTCAATTGGGGTGGGGGGAGGGGAGGGGAGGGTGGTCAGGGTGCATGTGAGAGGGCAGACAGGGTAAAAGGGAGGGAGGGACCGAGGAAATGAGGGAGAGGAAACTGGGATCAACATGTAAAATAATAAAATAAATTAAAAAAGAAAGTTATCCATCTCTCTTCCTGCTTCCTGACTACAGTACCAATATGAATAGCAGCTCATGCTCCAGCAGCCATGATGTCTGTACTCTCAAACTGAGAGCCAATTTGTCAAGTATTTGGTCCGGTCATCAAGAAAAGTGACTGATGAGCATTGATGCATACATATTATTCTCCCACAATCAAAAGAGTTGTTATATATATGGCTGTTGTTAGAACAGACATGTGAGGTCTATTTCAAAATAAAATGAACACATATTTTCATATTAGATATAACAGTACATAAGGATATTATGCAGCATGAAGCTTCCTGTACACATGAAGATGGAGAAAATCAAGGAAGAAAAGATATTCCTTAAGGGACTGTTAAAAGTTATTTATGAAAGGTATCAAAAGGATTATGTATGAATAAAAGGTTCTTTCTCTTTAAAAGGACGCTCATTTTGTCACAAGCACCCACATGTTGGGTCAACGTTATCTGTGATTCCACACCTAGGTGATGAGATGCCTTCTATTTTCCATGTGTTCCATGCAAGCATGTGATTCTCATATATGCATGCAGGAAAAACATTCAGAGCCAAAACAACATGAATAAACCTTGTTTAAAATATTTATAAATATAACTAAGGCTAAATCATGCACATTTCTCATATACTTTGATGAATTCAGACCCATGACTTAAATTATGAAAGAAAGTATGATAAGGACATAACTATTACATGTTGTGAAGGTATGAACACAATATGCTTTCAAAAACATGGAAACTTGACCATTTATACTGTGTGTATTACATGCTATGACAAAATGAAGAAGACTACTCTGGGATGTACAAAGTGGTTTTCTACAAAGAATAGTGACTAAAAACACCAAACAACATTGATTAATTATTAATTTCAATGATGAAGCTGCAATTTAAAATGAGAACACAATGAACTAGAACATTTTTACTTTTAAATAAAAAAATATATAGTGCTTACCTCTCCTCTGCTGTTCCTTCACAGAAGGTTTCTGTCTGCCTAGACATTGTAGAACACTGTGGAAAGGTGCCAAATACCCACTTATACTAACGATTACCTGTCTCATTGGAAATTTCATTGTCTGGACAATGAGTACAATCATAACAACAGGGAGCCTTCCCTTCCCGAGGGGATAATCTGAATCCAGGAACACAGTTCTCATTGCACACTGAGCGAGGAAGCTGAGAATTAAATACAAGAGAGAAAATATTTAGGAGGGTACAGTGTTAAAATAATAAAAGGATGGTTTTTCACAATTGGATAATAAAGTGGCATGTTTTATATTTACAACGCTAGATGAATCTATTGATTCTTCTATATCAAAATGGTGTGCCCAACAAATCTAAGAAAGAATTGGGAGAGTTGATGGGAGATGTCATTCTGTAAATATGTTTATCTTATTGGTTAATGAATAAAGCACAATAGGAAAGCAAGATACGCAAAACTAGGAGAGGAGGATTCCAGGAAGTAGGGAGGAGTCAGCATGTAGAAACTTGAGAGAGCAAAATGCTGGTCCCTCTCTCTGGTAAGATGAGACCACATGGAAGTACATAGATTAATAGAAATAGGTTAATAATTAAGACAGATCTAGCTGATAAGAAATGCTGGCCAACAGCATTATATCAAATACAGGGTGTCTGTGTGTTATTTGGGGCTGGTGCTGCGGTGGGACCAGACCGGCAGGAAAAAACTTACTGCTAACTTAATGGTGTTCAACGCGAACTGAAGAACTTCCACTTAAAACTTAACAAAGGCCTAAAAAATGGTTTTAGAAACAAAAGAAATGAGACAAGAAAGACTTCTTGGTACAGCATTTTTCTCAGTTGGACTCTGTTTTGCTACAGACAAGCAGAGACTTGTGTGGCTCCTTTAAGGGAGATTTCCTGAGTCAGCATAAGCGGCAAAAAAAAAAAAAAAAAAAAAAAAACTGCACAGCTTTTAAGAAGCGCTGCTAACAACTTACTGGTGTGTACTAGAGCTGGCAATGGCAGTGACCACATCTCCAAGCCGGCAACATGCTGCTGGATGGCAGCACAGACCAAGGCAATGAGCACAGCTCTCAGTTCTGTAAAAGTACCTGCCGTCATCTTGGATAGACTGGGGCTAACACAGCTGTGGCTTTTATTTTAGCAATGTTGTTGTTTACCAGATAAAGACTGGTAGACAGAAAAAGATAAAGATTTGCAGTAAAGACAGATTCAGATTAAGAAAATCTGCTAAAGGCTTACAGTGTGTTTCAAAATATACCTAGGCTTGGGAGAGAAAAAGAATAAAATGGTTTTAAAAAGACAGGAGAAGCTGGGGCATTGGTGGCACATGCCTTTAATTCCAGCACTCAGGAGACAGAGGCAAGCAGATCTCTGTGATTTCAAAGTAAACCTGGTATACAGAGTTAATTCCAGGACAGATAAAAGTTATACAGAGAAACACTGTCTCAAAACATGAAAAAATAGAAGTAGAAGAAATAGCATCATAAAAAAAAGCCACGTAAAGATGGAGAGAATCTGGATACTGTACATTATTATATTGTCTTTGTATCATTTGACTGCTGAGGAAATAACAACAACTATTAAAAGAAATGTTACTGGATCAATTCAATTTATATATTTTAAAAATGCTTTGACTTTAAAATTTAAGTCTAAGGATAGGTTATTGGGGAAAAGGATTTCTATTTTTGTTTCCACAGAAAATGAAAAGCTGTGGATCCTTCCAGACTAACATGATTTGATCAAGCAAGACCCCCTGAAACAGTGTTCCAGGTGATCCAACATTCAAAACAGTTGGGAAAAGACAGCCTTGCAGACTACAACCAAGATTTCTATGTCTTCTTAGGTTCCCCCATGACAGTGCCCCCTACCAGCAGGAAGCAGTTTGGAAAGAACGACTCCCAAATTCCCAAATATTGTTCATAAATTTTTGTTTTCATTTATATAGGGTTGTTTATAAATGGTTAATGACCACAACCAGTCTTTTTAAATATAAAAAGGGGATTATGGTATAGATATAAATACTTTGTTTTGGAATGGATTTTCATTTATTGATACAATTTAAGATCAATTTTGTGATGTGTATATTTCTCCTCTTGTTTAGGTATTGTGTTTATAAAGCTCATTTAGAAATGTAATGTATAAATTAGTACAGATTATAGATAATTACCTATGATAGTCAAAACTTAGAGTTAAGTTAGATTTTCTAGATATATAGAAATGTATTTGAGATGGATAGGCATTCTTCAAACCTTTCAAATATCTACAGAATATGGCGTTTAAAATGGTTTAGGGTTTTTCTTGACAGTGAGACATAACTGCTCCTGGCAACACCACCTGCATCAAAAAGAAGGATGGACATTAAAGAAACATGTTATGGAGTCTGCTTACAATATGGCAAGACTAGCCATTTGGACAAGATACTGCTCTTGTCTGGACTGTTTGACTTTATGCTGTATAACTGGACATGCAGGACCCACAGAAAAATGACTGCTGATACAAGATGGACATTGCTACAGGATTTCTGCTTCATGGAAGAGTCTGCCAGACAGTCTAAAGGACACAGAGAAAAATGACTGACAAACTGCCAATACAGATGGACAGTTTAAAGTTTCCTGCTTTGCTGAAGAGTCTTCCAGATACACTATGGCCAATAGACTGAAGATAATACATTACAGAAGAACTTCAGGTGACTGATCAGGTAGCAAGATGTCTCCTTCATTTCTAGAGTTTATAAACTATCCTTCTGTGGTCTTTGATGGAGTTGAAGACAGTTATGGCTATAGTTTTCCTTAGTTAGGATTAATGGTAAGTTACATATAGGACTTTAGACTCACAAAGATAGGATAGATGAGGGAATATTTTCTTTAAATCCTACTAAATGTTAATGGACTAAATATTGCTAACTGTGGTTCTTATTTGATAACTGTCTTGTCATATAGTTTACTATGTTAAAGTAAAAGGATTTCTATTTTTTTTCCATAGAAAATGAAAAGATGTGGATTCCTTCCAGACTAATGTGGTTTGATCAAGCCAGACCACCTGAAACAGAGTACCAGGTGATCCTACATTCAAAACAGCTGGACAGACTACAGCCAGGATTTCTGAATCTTCTTCGAATCCCCCATGACAGTGCCCCTTACCAGCAGGAAGTAGTTTGGAAAGAACAACGCCCAAATTCCCAAATATTGTCTATAAATGTTTGTTTTCATTTAAATGGACTTGGTTATATAAAATAAAAAAAAAACCTTCTTTATATTTTAGACAGAAAAGAGGAGATGATGGGAGATGTCATTCTATAAATATGTTTCTCTTATTGGTTAATGAATAAAGCACTGTTAGCCAATAGGAAAGCAAGATAGGCAGGGCTAGGAGACAAGGAGGATTCCAGGAAGTAGTAAGGAGGAGTCAGCATGTAGAAACTTGAGAGAGCAGAATGCAGGTCCCTCTCTCCAGTAAGATGAGACCACATGGAAGTACTTAGATTAATAGAAATGGGTGAATAATTAAGACAGAGCTAACAGATAAGAAATTAGTACCTGGACAACAGCATTATATCAAATACAGGGTCTCTGTGTGTTATTTGGGGCTGGTGCAGTGGTGGGACAAGACCATCAGGAAAGCCCTTACTGCTAACAGAGAGTTTAAGAGGTAGGGAAAATAATAGGACATCATTGAATACATGTCTGTAAGGAGAACTAGAAAGCAGAAATGTATGGATCCTATTGCCCACAATAACACAACAAAAAAATTTCCTCATGTTGACAATTTTTATGTGTATATTATGAGTCCCATATAAAGAACCAGAAATCATTACATAAGGAGACAAATGTTATTTACGTAGTAATGAGTGCTATGATATATGATTTAACTCCCCTTTGTAAATCCTATGGCCCACTGTATCATATGATCAGATAAAAAGCTGTTGTTCCTACTCTGTGCTTTCTAGTGGCTAGAGGGAACTAATTTTTATAATGGTGATATTTAATTTTTTTGATATGAACTTGAAAGGATTTATTCAGAATTTCAATGCAAACAAGTCTTTGAGTCCTTCTGTTAGGAGATGTTCTATATTAATGCCATTAAAGAGGGAAGAAATATTCTAAAAGTAGATAGCACCATTTCTTTTTTTTTTTGAGTTTTTTTATTTTTTATTTTTATTTTACATATCGATCCCAGTTCCCTCTCCCTCCCTCCATCTTTCCCTCTCTCCCACCCTCCCATGCCCCCCAACCACCCTCTCCTCCCATCCCCCCCATTCCATGTAGGGTGATGCCTTCCAGGAGGGGTCATCTAAATCTGTCAAGTCATTTGAAGTAGGGACTAGGCCCTCCCTCCTGCCTCTAGGTTAAGGGAGTAGCCCTCCATGGGGAATGTGCTCCCAAAGTCCTTTTGTGCACCAGGGATACATCCTGGTTCCATTGTCCAAGGTCCCTTAAACTGCCCAGGCCTTCAAACTGAGACCCATGTTCAGGGGGTCTGAGTCAGTCAAATGCTGGATTCCCAGATATCAGTCTGAAGACCCATTAGCTCTTTATTCAGGTCTGTTGTCTTTTAGATAGCACCATTTCATTGACTATTATTTCTGGACAGAATGAAAACAAGAAGCAAATTTGAAGAGCTTTATTGACATCTACCTACATCCTGACTGAAGAAGCAATGGGAATAACTTTTGGCTTGTACAGCCATGACTGCCTGAAACTTGATGGACTTCAAGTACAACATGAGAGCCTATTAAGTCTATGATCATAGGTTGCTTCTGTTTGATGTATATTTTTGAGTGTTTGATCTACTGTTATTTTTCTGCAGCAAGTATTTAATTAACCCAGGGAAATATGCCCTCTTTGCTACAATGCTCTTCCCGTAACTAGAAATCAAAAAAGGAAATTACCATGCTCTGATATTTTTTTAAAGATTTTATTTATTTATTATGTATACAGTGTTCTGCCTGCATGTATGCCTGCAGGCCAGAAGAGGGCACCAGAACTCATTACAGATGGTTGTGAGCCACCATGTGGTTACCAGGAACTGAACTCTTAACCTCCGAGCCATCTCTCCAGATCTGCTCTGACACTTCCTATTCTTAGAGACAAATTAAACTTATTGTCAGTATAGACTCAGCACAATGATGAAACTTACAAAAAAGAAAATCAATTTATCACTTGGAATATTTGCCACTGGAAAAATATCTGGATCCCATTGCCCACAATAACGCAACAAAAAAATTTCCTCATGTTGACAACTGCTTTGTGTATATACATGAATCCCATGTAAAGAACCAGAAATAATTACATAAGGAAATGAATGTTATTTATATAGTGATGAATGCTATGATAAATGATTCAACTCACCTCTGTAAATCCTATGGCCCACTGTATCATGTGATCAGACAAAAAGAGTTGTTGGCCCTGGGGAGCTTTTGAAGAAAATGTTCCAACTTTAACCTTTTGTTTGAGACCATTTGGAAAATTCCAGAAGTTGAGAATATCATACTCTTCATTTAATTTCATTGGTGAATCCAAAACCATATGGTGTCCAGCACCATTTTTGAAATGGATTTTACTTAGAAAATGGTGAAGCTAAAGAGATATAGAATCATATTATGAATTTAGTCCCAGAAAATGTTCCACGGAAGCAAATGTAACACAGCCTCACATTGACTTTAATAATTGATATGAATTTCAAGTTACACAAGCTATATGATTTTAATGATGAAAGCCCCCAAATGGCACAATCATGTTTCTCAACTGTCAGTGAGTGTCAGAAGAGAACACCAACACACAAACCAACACATACAGAAAACAAACAAACAAACAAAACCAGGATTACCCAAGAATATTGAGGAAAATACTCAAAATTTGCAAATGCTAGCAACACCCAATTAATTAAAAAAAAATGCTCAATTTTCAACTTGTCAATTTTGATGTTTACTTCTAAACTGTAATAAATTGCCAGTTTGGCAACAGAGCAATTGCTTCAGCATTTAAATGTTCCAGATCTAATAGTACTTGACCATTTAGGATCTACATCTCCTTTTTCTGTTCTGAAATGTACTTAGAGATTATTGGGTATCAAATTTAGCATATTTTCTACAAGAAGATTCTGAGGTTATTTGTAATAGAAAGTGGATTGTAACTGGTGACTTTTAGGTGTCTGCCCAGTCCTGTAGCTATGTATAAAGTAATCACTCAGAGGCTTAATATTAATTATAATGACTCAGGCTTATTTCTGGTTAGTTCCTATATTTAAACTAATCCATTTGTATTATTTTATACTTTACCATGAGGCTTGTGGTTCACAACTTGCATCTCTGGCGGCTGCTGGCGTCTCCCTGACCCCATCCTTTTCTTCCCCTGTATCTCTGCTTGGATTTCCTGACTAGCTATATTCTGCCCTGCCATAGGCCAAAGCAGGTGTATTCATCAACCAATAAAAGTAACACATATTCTTAGCATACAGAATGACATCACACAGCAGTGGGTATTAACAAACACACATCTCATTCATTATTGCCACCCATTGATCATGGACAATGACACATGTGTCTGCAATGATATTTTGACAGGAAAATACATAGAGGCTTCCATGACCCTTTGGGTATAATCTGAGAAAAAGTACAATAGTATATTGAGGGCTATTGTAATCCCTTTAGTATGTCACAGTGCTATTGCTAAAATAGACAGGAAAAGAAATTACCTCCCAGAGGTGGGCATTCCACTTCCTATTTCTACCAGGTTGAATTTGTACTTGTTTGGCAATCATTTCATGGAGACTGTGAGTGACAGCATACACAGAAATATATATATATATATATATATATATATATATATATATATATATGACTCCTCAGTCATATCCATTTCCCATTTGAAGGCAACAATTCCAAAGAAGTATTGGGTAGACAGTTACCTGATATTTTACAATCAGGTAGAGAAAAAGAGCAATTGAAGAATTTATTCCATAAGCAAGACAGATAATGGTCTTCTGGATATTTAAAGGGGCTATATGTCTGGATGAACTTTTTAAAATCAGAGACTTCATCATGGTGGTATACAAAAAATAGAGTCCCATGAAGTGAATCAAAAATGAAAGGTTCGTTAATGCTAGATGTGTCACATTGTGAATTCATGACCCAGACTTTCCATGTATTCAACAAATACATTACAGATAGCATTATGCAATGTAAAGATTCTGTGTCATCATAGATGATAACAACTTTTACAAATATTATCATCATCAGCTCAAGGCTTTCTTTGTATTTACTGTCAAAGTAAATCTGGCTTTCTGACATCGTTTTCACAAAAGCTACACAAACTCAATTCCTGTGCAACTCTTCTTTCAAGTCTAATAGAATCTGAGTTCCTTTATGGTTGTCTATGAGGATCAAGCCCACCCAGGTCCAGCTGTAATGAATCATCAAAGAGACAATGCCAAGTGACAGAGATGTGTCCTTTGGAGCTGTCTGATAGAGAGAAGAAAACTGGCCTCGGTCACTCAGGATAGTGTCAAATGGCCCAAAACTAAGCTGAAGGAAATTTGAAATCAGAAACAGTAATTAAAACACTGATATATCTCACAATCTTAGACTCCAGTCAGCACTTAAGATTGGTATGGTCTAACTTCTCTTCGTGGTGTTTTTAAATCCCATCTTATTCCTGAAGGTTCTTATTGGGAATTCCTGAGAAGACACAGAGTTTTCTAAATACCTGCTGTGGGCTCCAACCTCACTTTCTTCTCTGTCTTGAGCAAAGATTATGAGGGTACAAAGCCAAATGCCTGCCTTGTCTTTAATAGAAAAGTGATGGGCCCCTCTCCTTTACATGAGAAAACCCCTGAAATATCTGCAGCTTAATACAATTTGCTTGCTTGCTCACAGCCACATCCATCACCTGTGGATATTTGTAGAGATTCAGCAATCTGCCAATACGTGCAGATGTTTTCCATGATGGTCCTGTAAGTAAAGCAACAGCCTTTTTCTCCCTTCCACATGTATAATTAGGAATGTTTCTTCCCATTCCTGTGAGCCAAAGAAAAGCTTCCCTGAGAAAATCCCATTCACCTCTTTGGACATTATAGAGATCAAATCCTAGTGATGTGTTGGGTAAAAGATGAGGGTTCCTGTTGATCTCCTCAGTGGCAAATATGAAGGCCAAAGAACACTGGTAGTTCTTAAAGTTGAACCTGCAGAGAAAAGTATTGACAATATTCCTGAAGAGGACCCATACCACACTGCCTACAAGTTTGATGCAATCACTATTATAATTTCAATGTCATATTTCTTATATTTATGGTTGTGAGCCTAGCCTTTAACGGCTGAGCTATCCCTCCAGCCCTCAATGTCATATTTCTATAAACAAATAATTTTTTATTTTTATTTATTATTTATTTTTCTTATTTTACATATCAGTCCCAGTTCCCTCTCCCACCCTCCCTTCCTCTCTCCCAATTTTATGTTATCCCAGTAATGGTTTAATTAATATATAGTGAGTGTTTCATTGCCTTATAGAGATCTACAAGTCATTAGGAGAAAATTTGAGGTGAACTGATAGCACTGATAGGTGATATCTACAAATAAGGAGATACATATAGCAGACGCACTAGCATTTTGACACTGCAGGAAAATAATCAGTCAATGGAACCTTCCATTTGTTGAACCAATTCTGGTTCTCCAACACGCTCCCTATCCCTTATGGCTATAAATTACACTTAAGAGGTTATTGCTTCTAAACTAGGATATTTTTCTCATATTGTACATTGTCCTTTCTTTCCTGCAGCAGTAAATGATACCCAATATAGTGACCCATAGCCAAACCTTAGGCTAATCTCAAGGAACCCGGCAACAGAGGAAGGGGAAAGTAGCCAGAGGGGTTGAGGGCACCAAGAGAACATGGCCCACAGAATCAAAAAAGCAGGACTCATAGGGCTCACAGAAATTGAAGGATCAATCATGGGTGTGTGCTAGGCCCTCCACATATATGCTCTGGTTACTACCTTGGGGATTTTGTTGAACTCCTAACAGTGAGCATAGCATATCTCTGACTCTTTTGCCAGTTGAGGTGGTATTTATTTTTCTACTGGGCTGCATTGCCCAGCCTTGATATGAGGCTTTAAGCCTAAACTTACTGCATCATGTAATGTTGTGATATCACCTGGGAGGCCTGCTCTTTTCTGAAGGGAACAGAGCAGCAGTGGAGATGGGTGATAAAGGAAATGGGGTTGACTGGGAAGAGTGGAGGGAGAGGAAGCTGTGGTATTAGTGCATTATTTGACAGAAGAATAAACTTATTTTTAACAAAAATTAATATATATCTGAGTTTAAAACAGATCTATATATATATAAATACATTTATATACGTAAGTCAAGATTTTTAAGGAAATTTTAATCACTATAGACTCATTAAAAACAAAAAGTGAATGAATGTGTGTTTAAAGATTGAAAAAAATAATTTATATGTAAAACCTTTGATCTATGGATGTTTCCAAAATGTGATGAAAACACTACAAAGCAGTTACAAGTTATGAATTTATAAGTGGGTTAAGGTACATAGAGTATGAGATTTAAAGGCAATACATATGGTATTAAAGTCTCTGAGGAATAAGACTAACAACTATTTAAAAAAAAAAACTGGCTGTAATTTGAATTCTTCTCTGTGTCCATTCTACAATGGGAAAAGTCAAAGCACTGAAACAATAACCTCTGGGCTTCCAAGGGAATTCACAGTCAAGTCCAGAAAACTCTTGACTTATGCCCAGTAAGAGGGACAATGACACAAGAAAGGCTTGGAGAATCAGAGATCCTTCAAAAAGAGAGAACACTTAGGCCTGAATTTTTAATAGGCCTCAGCAGAACAGAAACAGTATTTAATTTTTACTAAATGTGTAGCCTTAAGCGCGCACCAGTAAAGTATAGTCTCCTTTAAAATTCTTTAGCAACTTAAGAAATAGCAGTCCTCCATTGGAAGCGTGTATCAAAGCATAGCTGTGATAGTACACACCAATGATCCCACTAATGTGCTTCCAGAGGTAGAAGCAGGAAGAGCAGGAGCTGCACATAGCCTATGTTACACAGTGAGCATGCCTCCTAAACTATAGAAGACCCTGTTTAAAAGAACAAAATCAAACAAACAACAAAACCCAGCCCTCCCAAACATAGTCTTTTTTTTAAAATTCTGACTTTAGTGTCAAAATAGATGATACCTCAGCCCAAAATGATGAACAATTTACTGTACAGAAAACAATCTATAAAAATTATACTTCTTGTTTGAAACTAGTGAGTGTATTATGCATGTAACAAATAGCAGATAGGTATTGTAATTCAACTGGTACTATCCAGTAGAAACTACTGGGGAACTGCCCAAACAGTCAATCTGTAGTTTCCAGTTGAGAGATTTTTAGGCTGTGCAGAGTGTTCCTCCCAGTTTAGAGCTTCCAGCCTTTCATTCTCAATGCAGACATTTCTATGCCATGGAATAAATAGTCTGTATATTCAAGCAACAAAAAAAAATTTCTCACTCCCAATTCTCTTTATGATAAATGGATAGACCTCAATATCCAATATCTCCATAGAAGAAAAACTTTAGTTTACTACTGCACTGCAGTGTCTATCAACAACTGAGAAAAAAACAGATAGTCTTCTTAATACTAAGAACATCATCTCTTTCTCAAATGCATGTTTCCTGATTTAAAGGGACTGCAGGGCATTCTGTCACCCAAGTCATTGATTTGGGGAACTGTTCATGAATCCCACTAGTGGACTTCAACTGGCTTCTCTTACAAAGCACCAGGTACTATTCCTTATGCAGGAATCTGATCTAAAAAAAAAAACTGATTCAACTTAGCCAATTTTGAACGACTGGAACATGGTCCAGACAAGCATAGATTCAAATTTCACCTACTAAACAAAACTCACATTACTAATAATGTTAAAAAATATTTGCTCAAACTTTACCTCTTATTGTTTTCCACAGCATTGTAATAGAGGAGAGACGGTAGCTGATTCTAATCTTATACTGGTAAGCTAAAAATGTCTCAAGTGTGTCCACTAAACTACTGTCCTTACAACAGTGACAAAAATACTCATTCTGCAGCAGGATTTTAGAAGGTTTTCTTGCCTATCCTTGACTTATGACAAGGGGAAACTGCACAAACTGTGTTCTTAACTACACCCTCAATAGAATTCTAGTTTCCTGACAGTCTCAGTTTGTGTGTTGCAGATGTGAACACTCACATGACACACTCCTAGCATGAATGCTGGCATCAAAGTCTGTATTATGATCAGAATCCTTTCCTCTGTTTAGTTTTATTTTAGCCACTGAGAAGGATCCTTCTCTGAGGAATCCTAACTTCCACCCTTTCCACAACATCCAATTCTTCAGCTCAAAAAGTTAAGACAGATCTGTACACACACTTAAAATATGTTCAAGTGACCTTTCACATGGGACTAATGGGTCAGCTGACTCACCATTTCTTTTCCAATATCATGACTAATGCTGGATTCATGGAGAGAGAAGAAAATGTAACAAGTACAAACCCCTGGAAAGGCTAAAGACAGGAATATAAGACACATCACCACACAAACAATTCTTTAAGTTGAGCGTTAAAATGTTAAATTGGTCTCGTCTATTCATCCCCCGACTCAATCTTCTTGGTCCCTCATGTTCTCCTCTCCCCTTCTTTTTCTCCAAACTCCCTCTCCACTCAATGATCCCCACACTCCCAATACGGTAAGGACATCTTGTCCCTTTCCCCTTCTGTGGGGGACCTTGTATACTGTGTGTCCTCCTTGTATACTAGCTTATTTGGTGGTGTGCATTATAGGCTGGTGATCCTTTGTTCTATGTCTAAACTCCACATATAAGTGAGAACATACCATGTTCCTCTTTTTGTGACTGGGTTACCTCATTCAGGATGGTTTCTTCAAGTTCCATCCATTTGCCTGAGAATTTAAACATTTCAATGCCCCCCCCCATTGAGTAATATTCAATTGTGTAAATTTCCCACTTCTTTATCTGTTTTTCAATTGTGGGGGGCATCTAGTTTGTTTCTAGGTTCTGACTATTACAAATAATGCTGTTATTGCCCCTTACCAGCAGGAAGTAGTTTGGAAAGAACAATGCCCAAATTCCCAAATATTGTCTATAAATGTTTGTTTTCATTTAAATGAACTTGGTTATATAAAATAAAAAAAACAAATAATGCTGTTATGAACATAGTTAAGTGGATGTCTTTGTTGCATGGATGTGTATCTTTTGGGTACATGTCTAAGAGTAGAATTGTGGGTCTTTTGGTAGACTGATTCTCATTTTCCTGAGGAACTGCCATACTGATCACCAAAATGGCTGTAAAAGTTTGCACTCCCACCAACAGTGGAGGAGTGTTCCCCTCTCTCCACATCCTCTCTGGCATAAACTATCATTGGTGTTTCTGATTTTAGCCATTCTGACATTAGTAAAATGGTATCTCAGTGTTGTTTTGATTTGCATTTCCCTGATGGCTAAGGATGCTGAGCACTTTCTTAAGTGTCTTTCAGCCATTTTGGATTCCTCTATTGAGAATTCTCTATTCAGTTCTGTACCCCACTTTTTATTTGGATTATTTGGTGTTTTGGTGACTAGCTTCTTGAGTTCTTTGTATATTTTGGAGATCAGCCCTCTGTCAGATGTGGGGTTGGTGAAGATCTTTTCCCAGTCTGTGGGCTTCCATTTGGTGTTGGTGACTGTGTCCTTTGCCTTACAGAAGCTTCTCAGTTTCAGGAGGTCCCATTTATTAATTGTTGATCTCAGAGTCTGTGCTACTGGAGTTATGTTCAGGAAGCAGTTTCCAGTACCAATTCATTCAAGGGTACCTCCCACTTTTTATTCTAACAGGTTCCGTGTGGCTGGATTTGTGTTGAGGTCTTTGATCCATTTGGACTTAAGTTTTTAACATGGCAATAGACATGGGTCTATCTGCAGTCTTCTGCATACCAAAATCCAGTTATGCCAGCACCATTTTTTGATGCTTCTTTCTTTTTTCCATTGTATAATTTTAGCTGTTTTGTCAAAAAATCAGGTGTTCATAGGTGTGTGGGTTAATATCAGGATTTTCAATTCCATTCCATTGGTCTACATGTCTATTTTTGTGCCAATCCCAAGCTGTTTTCAGGACTATAGCTCTAGAGTAGAGTTTCAAGTCAAGGATGGTGATGCCTCCAGAAGTTCCTTTATTTTACAAGGTTGTTTTGGCTATCCTGAGTCTTTTGTTTTTCCACATAAAGTTGAGTATTATCTTTTCAAGGTCAGTGAATAATTATGCTGGGATTTGATAGGGATTGCATTGAATCTGTAGATTGCTTTTGGCAAGATTGCCATTTTTACTATGTTTATCCTACCTATCCATGAGAGCAAGTAAAGAGATACCATAATAGATGCAGCCATTATAGGTTTGAAGAGAAAACTGACACAAGATAAATGTCAAGAGACCTACAATGATGACCCCAACTAACAGTCTGAGCAATAGTGGAGAGGCTACCTTAAGTGCCCTTCCCTAATAATGAGACTGATAACTAACTTATATGCCATCACAGAGCCATCATCTAGTAGCCAATGGAAAATGAAGCAGATGCCCACAGCTAAGCACTGAGCTGAACTCCTGGAATCTAGTTGTAGTAAGGGAGGAGTGATGAACAAAAGTGTCAAGACAAAGCTGCAGAAACCCATAGAGACAGCTGACCTGAACAAGGGGGAGCTCATAGACCCCAAGACTGATAGCTGGGAAACCAGCATTGGATCAACCCAGACTCCCTGAACATGGGTCTCAGTTAGAAGGCCTGAACAGAACAGTCTATGGGACCTTTGAAAATGGAACCAGGATGTAACGCTGGTGCATGAAAGGACTTTGAGAGCACATTCCCCATGGAGGGATACTCCCTTAACCTAGAGACAGGAGGGAGGGCCTAGTCCCCACTCCAAATGACTTGACAGATTTTGATGATCCCTCTTGGAAGGCCTCATTCTCACTGTGGAGTGAATGGGGAAGGGATGGGAGGGGGGTCGGGAGCCTGGGAGGGTGGGAGGGAGAGGGAACCAGGATGGATATATAAATTTTTTTTAAAAAATCTTATAATGAATCCTATTACTGTAAAGAATTTAAAAATGTTTAAAATTTTTAAGTATGGCTTAAGAAGACAGTGCAGGTATTTGTGTGGCCCTGCAAATCAGAGGACTTGAATTTCATATGAAAACCCTGCAGGGGGTTGGGGGGAACCTGTTGTGATGATGGAACTGATGTTCTCTATAAGGTACATATTTATATGCTGATATATTGAGGATACTGCCCATTGAAAGACTTTGTTTCTACACATCATTATCTGTGACTACCCCTGGGATTGACTTTGGTCTTTCATATAATGTAAAAAAAAAAAAGAGTATGTAAATACTTCATACACGTGCACACATCAGCACACACATAAAGTTTCTTATTCCATTAAGAACTTTTCTGCACAATCTGGTGCACACTTAAACTGACATGAGATGTGCTTTGAGCCATGATTTCCAACAGTGTTCTCTCCTTTTGTGTAAGTTGTAGGTACATACATAATTCATAGAATTGGAGCAATTTTGTTTAAATTGGAATACTAGAATACTTATAAAGATTTTATGTAAAACCACAATGTTTAGGATAATGGAGGAGTCCTGTCATATATACATACATACATACATACATACATACATACATGGGAGAGGGAACCATAGCCTTTGAAGCACATAAATCATTGAGGAAGATCCTGAGAAACTATTGAGATGCACCTTGACACATACAATGGTTGAACGGCAGGAGAAAGTTTATATACTGTTCTCAATGTCTTTATATATTGATGCAGTAGGAGCCAAGATGACCTCTAACTCACTCTGGCCTCAAGATGTTAAGTCATTCTGCTTCAGCTCTTGGGTACCCTGGTTATGACCATGAACCCTAAAATTTATGTATACAGTACTTGTGAATTGGGAAAAATATTTTAAAAAATAATAAGCAAAAATTGTTATCAATCCTATCAATGTCTTTTTAAACTCACTAAAAACATCAGCAAAAGGAGAAATTATTCATTGAAGAGTGAAGCACATGATTACATAAAGATAACCTAATAAGAGATTAAACCATTAAAATTACTGTAATCAAAATATCACTGACCCCACATTTAATGATATTTAGTTATGCAGATCAGTGTTGCTGCAATTTCTTTCCAGTCTGGTCCTGCAGCTGATTAGCCCCAAATAAACACAGAGATGCTATATTAATTATAAAACTGTTGGCTGAAGGCTAGGGCTTTTTACTAGTTCTCTCTCTCTCTCTCTCAACTATTAACACATAACTACTAATCTACGTATTTCTATTTGGCCTTATCTTACCAGAAAACACCTTGCACATCCCATCTTCCTGTCTCTACGTGGCATCTCTTTTGGCCTCTCTCTGCCTCCTTTCCCCAGAATTCTCATCTCCTAGCCCCACCTATCTTCCTTCCCCTACTGGACAATCAGTGTTTTATTCATCAACCAATAAGAGCATATATACAGAACATTCCCCATCAGATCACAATGAACATATCTATGTACATCCAATCAAAATGTGATAAAAATAACAGGAGGAGGAAAAAAGATAAAATGAACCTATTTCCTCCATGTAATCACATGGGCATGCAACTATAATTGGATTTCTATGAACACACTGACTATGTCCACTTCAGCCACTTCAGTTGTCAAAACATACTAAGTACTGTCAAATTTTTTACTTGGTCATTTACTATCCCTCAGCTGGTGGGTTAGTACTTCAGTCGGGTTTCAGCAATAACCCAATCATATCACAAGGACCTAAATTTATTTTCACTCTTGTCTTTTAGCTGGAAAGACAACTGTCTCCACTTGGAACTTGCTTCTGCATTTCTATTTTAAAGAGTTGTGTTCTAAATTGAATGCAAGCCATCTTTCTCTATTTCATATCTTTATGTGTAGAGCCTACAACTAGAGAATTTCTGCATGGAATAAATTAAGTCTTACATTCTTCACAAGGAAACCTTACAGGGATATTTCTCTCCAGCAGAGTCCACTAACTTCTACTAAATATCTGCCAATGCCCTCTAATACTATAGGCATCAAACTAACTAAAAGCTGCCCTCAGTGGCCACCATTGACATCAATGTGTATTCCTTAACACATCTGTCTGTTTTCAAATAATTAGAAACAAGAATAAAATGAAAGAAACGGAGCCAAATTGACAGAATTTATAAGATTTCAAATAAAAGTTAAAGGGAAATATTGTGCATCATTCAAATATAAGAAGTACCAACTCCAAATTCTCACATTAGACTTCTCCAGTCTGAAGCAGCCAGCACATGCAATTCCAGTCACTGTAATATCACATAAGGAACTCTGGGGTCAAGACAACAGCTACACTGTGGAAATTACCAAAGTGATGTGTCAACTTTGAATTCAACATGCCTTCTGCAGATAAAACTAGTAAATATTACACCCCTCATCAGCTAAAGTCAAGGCAGAAAAAGTTATAGAGAATCAGGGTATCAAATGTTAAGTAATGTCAATAAAAACAAACTCCTCGTCTAGCCTTGATAGCATGAACAATAACAATAACAATGAATGAACATAAAAACTATCTGAAAAAGAGTTAGGTGACTACAGAAATAGGAAGTCTAGAATAGAAATAAAAGTTACTTTGATGTGCATCCAAAGTTCTTTGAAGACCATGAAAACAAGTTCTGAAAATAAATGAATAAATGAATTTTTTAAAACCACTTACTTCATGTCATATTTCCCTTTAACATTAAAATCAGCTGTTTTGCTATTGATAAAATAATTAAAAAGAGGAACAAATGCAGCAATCACCACATTTCCATCACTGAATCGATTCCATTGTGTTTTCAAATGGCACTGAGAAGCATCCAAGGAGCACACAACAACAAGAGTCTGCAGGAGCCAGAAGATAAAAATCAAAGATAACATCATAAAATAGAAGTGTCTACCACAGTGTAAGTGATAACATGCAGACATGGATCTCAAAGGATCTCAAAGTGGCCATCAGGTGTATACACAAATTCTTTGTTTCTGAGCATAAGCTTTTTTAATATTGTTAGTGAGTGAAGTCATCATAGTAACCAGATATATTTTTGGATGAGATCTCCTATTGTATGGAGAGTTTGGAAACTTTTGTCCCTCATTACTCCCACATGAGACCCTGCATTAAAGAAGAAAACAACCTTCAAAACACATTTGTAGCTCTTCTTTATCTTCAGGCCTCATGATTACTTCTCCCAGAACAATCATCAGGACCACAGGGATAACTCCTCTTGAGTACACTTACCCATGTAATAGCTACATGCGAATATGACTTGGGATGATGCAAGTGTCATTGAACACAGGCCATAGAAGGAAAGAAAGAAAATATCCAGAAAATGCTAAGCCAGGAATGGTATAATGAAAATAAGTAAGACACCCTGCCCTCTAAAACTGAATACTGTCTATGCCAATAAAACTTGCCAATGGCTTAGGGGAGTCTTTAAATCCTTCATGTGTGGATCACTCATGTATGCAAACCAATATTTCAATAATGTTTCTCTACAATATAAAATACCTTCTGTTCCATCCCTAGAAAAATATTAGCCAGAATTTATCACCTCTAAACCAATGACTTAATATCAATGCTTAGATTAGGTTTCTCATTTACATTCTGAACTCTGACCTACTATGCTATTGTGTCTTCTTTTCAATGGTGAATCATTTATTCAATATAAAATTCTGATCAATCCCTGCCAAAGTCCAGTTCCAGCTGAAGTCACAGTCTTTGTATGGGTGGATGCAAGGGCAGCTACAGAGGGATCAGACACCAGACACTTCTGAGTTTTGTTTTATACAAGATGGACAGAGAGGAAGTACATCTTGGTATGGCTTTTCCTTTTCTGACAACCTGTATGTCTCACAGGCCAGAATGTCAGGATTCAGCACCAGCAGTGGACTGGTCCCAGCAGAGGATTGGAGACTGAGCAAGGGACTGAACCAGGTCATGATGGTCTGGATAATCTGGAAGCCTGACTGACTAGCTGCCAGAGTGTTTATTTATACAGAATTTAGTAAGTAGGGATAGATTTATGTTGTTTCCAAACATAGATCAAAACATTTTTATTTTTGGACATGTGTTTCACATTTTCTCTTACATGTCTGGCTTCATAAGTTTAGTCATCATTGGTAAGTCATAACAACACAGAGTTATCTTTAACCCTGAATCTAGAGACATATAATAAACTGTACTTGGGCTATTAGCTTTTGTGGCTGCAAGGACACTAGACCAAAACAAAATCTTGAAGCCAGTCTGGGAATATTGCCATGTCTCAAGCAGTATATTATTAACTCTTAATGCTCAAGAAAAATCTTCAGGCCACAGTTATTATTCAAATTAGGGCATAATACAATATTCACATTTATATCTTTATGATATTTGTTTGTAAATCTTATCCTGGCTTGGTCATATGACACCATAGTGGCTCTGCATAATATAACATGTCTATGAAAGGGAGGTCCTGACATCTCACACTTTTGTCATTTTCTTGCATTATTCTTTGTCCATCAACATGTGTCTATGAGCAGGGCAGAGATACCTTCAGCTAATTAATTTAACATTTTGCAACATTTGCCACATAAATACCTGAGTGTATAGAGGGAAGAGGCTTGCAATCTGAACTTTGGCCAGCTCCTCTTGCCCACTGAATCTCATTACCCTTTTTAAATTTACTTTGTTTTCAATATCTTGCTCCTGAGTAAGTACTATAAAAGTACTGCATAAGTGACTGTAGATTTGCGTCTTCCTCTAAACTCTATTAGGTATCTAAGCCCTCATATCTTGTAACTCAAATTTGAAAATGGTTTGTTTGCTGAGGAGGTCAGTGTAGATAAGGTCATTATGGGTGTACCTGATATAGTAGTAAATAACCTCTTATGGCATGGCCAACATGGGGAACATTGAATTCAGGGCTGCTCAGACTTCTCTTCTACCACCGGACTCTCAGAAAAGAAAAGTTACTTTTTTTCAGAAGCTCTGAGAACCCACAGTCACAAGCATACATTGAGTTTGAATATCTGTGAAGCTGAGTTCATGGTGAAAATAATTTTCATGCTTTAAAAGTACTCATTTTGTCTCTATATTGTAATATTACACAAAAAAGGCATTATTTCTATAGATATGTAGGCTTGTTGAAACAGGTGTCTTCAAATAGTCTTCTGTATAACAAAGGAGCCATATAATTCTTACCATGTGACTAGAATATTTATTATTCTCATTATGTACTATTGTGTCTAATAGTTGAAGTTTATATTAACACTAAGGACTATAGATCTGATCCTGTGTTCAGTCATATTTATGTTTCACTTCCAGATTAGAATAGAAATTGAAGCACTTTATATTTCATTACAGTGGGAAGACAATTGTGGAAATATGAAAAGGTGTCATGGAGATGAGAGCTGTCTTAAGATTGTGATGCAAAACAAAGATATTGAGTTAGTCAGGCTCTGACTTAAAATTAGCTTTGAAAAATTACCTTACAGAGTTATTTTTATATATATAATTTTTATTTAAATTTGAAGCAAGCTTGTGTTTCATCTCAATCCCAGTTCCTGCACCCTCAGGGTCTTCTCCTGTGCCTCCCCACCACTATCCCATCCCCTTTCTGCTCCCCAGGGAGGATGAGGCCTTCCATGGGGAGTCTTCAAAGTCTGTCATATTATTTGGGGCAAGACCTAGGCCCTCCTCCATGTGTCTAGGCTGAGAAAGTATCTCTCTGTGTGGGATGGGCTCCCAAAGTCCACTCATATACTAGGGATAAATACTGATCTATTACCAGAGGCCCCATAGACTGCCCAGTCCTCCTAACTAACACCCACATAGAGAATCTGGGTCGGTCCTATGATGGATTCCCTCAAAATATTTTCTCATTAGCTTAGATTTATGGATTCTCTTCCCATCCTCTATGTATCCAATTAAATCTACTTCCAACCACCTTCCATGTGTCATAATTCTACTCATTTCTTCAATGTGGTGCATACTTCCCTAGGGAAGACTATTCCTCCCCCCCCCCCCAGTGTTCCTTACTTACCATTTCTCCCTTGGAATATTATATGGCAACTTTTCTTTCCCTGAAATCCAGTCCTCATGGAGTAGGTTATCTGGATAACTCAAACTCAGGGCACTCTATGCCATATTTCCAAATTGCATGGTACTTCCAGCAAGGGAGGCCTAAATTTGGCTTATTTTTAAGTCTTATATACAACCCTGGCCAAAAGCTCTACAGAGTCCAGCTCCTCATATCTCAAACTTTTGTTAGATCACTCATTCATTGCTTGATCCGTCTATGCCATGTGTGTCTAGACCACAAACTTCTGACCATGAATTAAGAAACAGACCCTAAAAATCAGTGTCCTAGTACTTGGTCTTATAGACCTCTATAGGACATTATATGATGAAAGACAAATATTTCTTGATTAATCCCTCAATATTTAATAACAGAAAGAATTGATTTAAAAATAAATCCCAGGTAAATCAAACGATTATGATAATAGTTGAATATTTTAACATTACAATTAATGTATCTGTGTAGGATTGTTGCATATACATGTGACTTGTGTGTGTGGAATGTCTTTGTGTATGGGTGGATGTGTGAATATGTGTCAATAAATTTGTCTTCAACTCTTAGGGCAAACTTATATGTCAGCCTTCCCTTTCATCATTGTTCCAAACATTGTCTTTTTGCTGTTGTTGGTATGGATGACAAACTAGAGAGCACTGGATCCTGTGGAGATTCTGCTGGGTTTGCCCCATATCATCATGGGAGTCCTGGGATCACAGCTATGGATAGCAATGCACAAATGCACATGGACTTGGCTGATTGAAATTAAGTTCCTAATGTTTTTATAATTGCATGGTATGACTTTACATTCTGTGTCATCTCATCTTCAAACATAGCTGAAGTCTACAGTGAAGAAATAACAAACACGTTGGAAAGCTGCACACAGTATTACAGTTACATTTTAGAATAAAAACGTAATACTCAGAAAGAAGTGAATTAAGGTTGTATTTTTCTAATTGGTCTTTAATTGGAATTTCAAATATCTTTCCATGTTAAAATATTTCAAGTGTGTCATAACATGTTCTAATAGGTCTTATAATAAAAGCCTAGAGTGAGATATTAGCGGTGAAGGCAGAAAGATCAGAAAATCAGAGAAGCCGGCCACCAGAGCTCTTACCTCTATGAAATCCTAAGACTGAAAAGAGACTGAGTTCCTGTCTCCTCCCACCTATATTCCTTTCTCCAACCAGACATCTCACTTTCTATCTGCCACCGATATGGACCTCTAGACATCTGTGATTAGCTAATGTCTAGCTCTGCCCTCTGATATTCAGGAAAGCTTTATTTGTTATATTAACAAGATATCACCACATTTCCTCTTTTTTGTCTAAAAATAAAAGAGTTATAACTAACATAAGAAAAACTATATACAATAAGTACAATAACTATATATAATATAGAAAATACATAAGCAATGTCTAGTCTATTAAAAATTAACAAATTTAGAGAAAATACTCTGTATCTGTCCTATCTTGGTGAATTCAAAAGGTTGTACCTAATTCACTATTTTAACTTACATTACCAAAACAATTTTTATGTGTCTCAATATTACATACTTTACATTTCTTCTGTGAATTTTATTTTCTGAATCTGGAAACAAGGAAAACTATATCTATAAAGTTTCCAACTCCATCACAGACCTGAGAAGGAATAATATTACCTGTAAAAGCAGGAAGTACAAGCAAAAAATGTGAGAAATTACTTCCAAAAATGTGAGAAATGACAGAAAGAGCTAGCTATCTAGAAAGTCCCTCAAGTTTCCTCTGCAACATTGAGGTATCCATCTTTGGCCTACAGACCTATCATATCTAACAGATGTTTCTGTGAAGCAAGATATTCTGAGCGACTGTCCTACCTTATCTTGGCCAAGTTTGGCAGTATACAAACACAGAAACACACACACACAGACTCCTATATAAAATCATGAACACTGATTTATTCATTCACTGCAGCATGAAAACACACACACAAAGTCAAATGCAATACATACCAATTCTATCTACAGGAATCAGCTGACAATATGTGTTTGCTTTTGTATATATGTACATGTACACGTATATATTGAAGTAAAATTCACAAGATTAATATATTTATAATTAAAAGCATCAAACAAAACTAAAGAGATGTCTCAGGATTTAATGTGCTTGACACATAAGCATGAAGTCCTGAACTAGATCATGCTGAAGGGACGTATAGAAAAGTCAGGTGCAGAACTGTATGTCTGTAATCCCAATATGGTTGTCATAGAGACAGGGAGAATGCCTGGGGCATGCTATCCAGTGAGCATGGCTAAATAGAAAGCATGGTATTCAGAGAGAGATCATGTTTATAATAAAGTGGAGAAGACTGAAGAAGGTAACCAGTGCTGACTCTGGCCTCAACAGGAACATGCATGAGCATGGACACACAAGCTCACAGCACAGCTAAGAATTTAGAGTCTATAAATTACTTTAAAATTCAAAGAGACATCACACAATAACTTATCATAACTGTTTGCTGATATTTGTAGATATATTAAATGTTGCTATTCAGTCAGACTTGATTGAAATTGCTTGGCCATTTGATCAGAACTTCATTGATAAACAAGCCTTGATCTTGTGGACTCTTGGAGACAAACTCTCCTACTTTAGAAATGAATACTGATTAGTATATCCTACAAAGTTTTGCATATCATACTTTTCCATATGAATTTTGTCCTCATTAAAGCATATTTGGTCTCCAGCGGTGTTTGTAAATTGGGTTATCCTCAGAAATGGATGAAGGTGAATAGAGACATCATTTGGATATGAGTAGTGCATACAAATTTCTCACGGATGGTCCCTAAGAGCAATCCAATTTCTCTCCCTTTCTTTTTAAAGAGGCTTTGTTTGAATAATTGTCTTCCTGGTTGTTCCAGTAAGACAAACTTTCCTCCTCATAAAATTGATATAGGAGTGGGTGAACCCGAATAGAAATGTTGTCTAAGGCGTGTAACATAGCATAGTGTGGAGGATGTTTAGTGGGAATAGTTGTATCCTGCTATGTAAACCCTAGGAACTGAACCTGGGTCTTCTCAAAAGCAAAAATTAGTCTAACAACTGAAGAATCTCTGTCCCACATATTTGTGTTATTTTATTTCTGTGTACTGCCTACATGTATGCATGTACACAAAGTAAAGTTTTGTCTATGCATTTATGTTGTTCATCCAGTCCCCCACAATCTGCCATCTTGCCAGCTATAGTTTGCCTATTTTACTTTGATTATTTAAAAGAGTATGTCCTTCTCAGTTATTTTTTATTCAACATGAAACTATTTTAACATATTGCTGTGCTTATAAAACTCACTGACTTTGGTTGAATTTCCACTTTTTGTAAAATATATTGCACAGACTTCTATGGAGCACTGGAGAAGTCGAAGGCCAGGAGACAGTCCCCCTCATCTCAAAGACAGGGCCACTTCTTTGTCCTCAAGCAGCTGGTAAGGAGCAGGGCAGGGAGAACACCAGACCTTGAGACCTGTTTAATTTCCACCATGCTACACCATGTCCTTTTCACACTTCAAGCAGTGGTTCTCAACTTTCCTAATGTTGTGACTATGTAATACAGTTCCTCATGTTATGCTAATACCCAAAAACATAATTTTGCAACTGTAATTTTGTAACTGTCATGAATCATAATGTAAATATCTTTGGAGAGAGAGGTTTCCCAGAGGGATCACAACCCACAAGTTGAGAACTTCTGCTTTAATGACAGACTGGGAGAAATGAGATGTATGAGACCATGGATTTTCCTGACCCCACTCAGCCTGTCAGTCACAGAAGCAAGACACTCCTGGCTGCTTTCATCCCCTTTATCCCACCCTTCCCTACCTGACACTCAGCAGCAGGCCCTCCTTCAGAGGTGACTAATACATTCACCTGTCTGTAAATACCATGACCACAAGGATTCATATTTTCCTATCAGGCCATATATCTTTTCCCTATCACTCTATATGAGCTCCTTGTAATTAACAAGGTCAGCCATTTATCACCATGTATAATATCATTTTTATAGTTTGACAAGAGCAATTTGGTATAGAATTTCTCTGGTGAAATGAAAATGTCTAAATATTTATATGGTCTGAGATGTATTTCCTGTATAGTTTCTGAGTTGTGTATCCCTTGTTACAAAAGGTTTTTTTGTCCCTAGAAAATTAATAAATCACTTTTTTTTCATTTAAGGTGTGGATTTAGTTACTGTTCAGTCAGTTACTTTATCAGGAATTCATCTCAATGCCCTGCTGAAAGGAAGCCTTCATTGTCTGTGTTCACATGTTGTGGTGAGGAGCTGCATTTCGGTTTTGATGCTCACACTAATATGAGATGATGCTTTCTTGTACATATCATCTGCATGTGTGTGTGTGTGTGTGTGTGAGAGAGAGAGAGAGAGAGAGAGAGAGAGAGAGAGAGAGAGAGAGTTATACAAGCCTATTGGTATTTAGGAAGGTTTTTTCTAACTTATGTATGTATGGAGGTAAGAGCTCAACTTTGGGTGTCATTCTACAGGTGACTGCACCCTTGTATAATTAAATTAAACACACACACATGGGATTCAGTGTGCTTCTGTGATTCTGTGAGCCTATGGGAGCCAGAGGATAATTTTTCAGAGTTGGTTTTCACTTTAAATCATGTTAATTCCAGAAGATTGAACTCAGCCGTTGGCTGGGTGGTAAGCCCTTCACATGATTGGTTAATCTACTAGCCCTGGCAGGCCTGGGAATGTCTATGTAGAATTGGATACTCCAACCCTCACAGAGGTCCACCTGACTCTTCTACATGAAAGCTGAGATTACAGGTGTGAGCTATTGTGCCTGGCCTTAAGTTCTATAAATGATTAATGATAAATTCCTCCAAACATTTAGGGAAGAAATTGTACTGATTTCCCCCCTTTTCATTTCAGCAGTGTTGACTATTAAATCTAGGATGTCCTCCTGGGTGGAAGTAAGAGTTCTGAGTTCCTATCCTAGAATCACATTGGAGTGCAAAAGCTGATGGAATGCTTCCTACCCCATCCTCTGAAGCCAGCATTACACAAATACTCAAATAAACAACAACAGAAAAAAGCCTGTATCTATCATGAACACAAATGCAGAGCACAACCACATATCAGTGCATTGTGTGGCTGGGAAAGCCTGTCATGCCACAACTTGGGAGGCAGATGGAGAAGGATCAAGAATTCAAGACTAGCCTGATCTTAATAAGTGAGCCTCGGGAAAGCCAGGACACAGCATAGCAGATCTCTTAAACCAAGCAACCAACCAACCAAACATTAACTCATTAAATAAAAAAGGGAAAAGGAATTCACAGCTATGGCTTGAAATTTGCACAAGCAGTGTCCTACAGCCATATTTCCCTGCCCTTCTCATGTCTTTGCCAAGGCCCAAGGCTTCCAGAGCACTTCTGGTGCCTGGAAGGGCATGACATCATGGAAGTGGTGTGAGCATGGAAGAAAGGAGAGACTACTGTCCTGCTGGTGCACCTGGCCATGCAGGGTTGCTTAAGCAACTGGAGCAGATGGACTTAACCATACATAAACACAAAAACTATGCAAATAAACTCATACACAAAAATATCAACATATACAAATATATTGTAATGGAAAAGCAGTATTTAAGTCCAAATGGATCAAAGACCTCAACATAAATCCAGCCACACTGAACCTCTTAGAATAAAAAGTGGGAGGTACCATTGAACAAATTGGTACAGAAGACCATTTCCTGAACATAACACCAGTAGCAGAGACATTGAGATCTGTAAGGCAAAGGACACAGTCAACAACACCAAATGGAAGCCCACAGACTGGGAAAAACTCTTCACCAATCCTACATCTGACAGAGGGCTGATCTCCAAAATATACAAAGAACTCAAGAAACTGTCACCAAAACACCAAATAACCCTATTAAAAAGTGGGGTACAGAACTGAATAGAGAATTCTCAATAGAGAAATCTAAAATGGCTGAAAGACACTTAAGAAAGTGCTCAACATCATTAGCCACCAGAGAAATACAAATCAAAACAACTCTGAGATAGTCTGAATGGCTAAAATCAGAAACACCAATGACAGCTTATGCTGGAGAAGATGTGGAGAAAGGGGAACACTCCTACACTGCTGGTGGGAGTGCAAACTTGTACAGCCATTTTGGAGATGAGTATGGTGGTTCCTCAGGAAAATGAGAATCGGTCTACCACAGGACCTGGCAATTATACTCTTAGTCATATACCCAAATAATCCACATCCATGAAACAAAGACATCTGTTTAACTATGTTCATAGCAGTATTATTTGTAATAGCAAGAACCTGGAAGCAACCCAGATGCTACTCAACTGAAGAATGGATAAAGAAGATATGGCACATTTACACAATAGAATAGTACTCAGTGGAAAAAAAACAATGGAATCTTGAAATTCACAGGCAAATGGATGGAACTTGAATAAAATATCCTGAGTGAGGTAACCCACTCACAAAAAGAGGAACATGGTATGTACTCATTCATATATGGATTTTAGACATAGAGCAAAGAATCACCAGCCTATAATTCACACCGCCAGAGAAACTGGGATACAAGAAAGAACTTAAGAGATTCATACAAGGTCCCTCACAGAAGGGGAAAGAAACAAGATCTTCTGGGCATATTGGGGGGAGCAGTGAGTGAAGAGAGAGTTGGAAGAAAGAGAAGGGGAGGAGAGACGAACATGTGGGACTAGGAAGATTAAGTCAGGGAACGAATAAATGAGAGAGAGAGAGAGAGAGAGAGAGAGAGAGAGAGAGAGAGAGAGAGAGAGAGAGGCCATGATAGAGGGAGCCTTTATAGGTTTGAAGAGAAAAGTAACTCTAGAGAAATGTCCAGCAGAGACCTACAAGACTGACTCCAACTAACAATCTGAGCAATAGTGGAAAGGCTACCTTAAATGCCCTTCTCTGATAATGAGATTGATGACTAACTTATATGCCATCATCTAGTAGCTGATGGAAACAGAAGCAGACACCCACAGCTAAACACTAAGCCAAACCCTCAGAATCCAGTTGTAGAGAGGGAGGAGTGATGAGCAAAGGAGTCAAGGCCAGACTGGAGAAACCCACAGAATCAGCTGACCTGAACAAGAGGGAGCACATGCACGCCAGTCTGATAGCTGGGAAACCAGCATAAGACAGACCCAGGCCGCCTGAATGTGGGTGTTAAGAGGACTGGGCAGTCTAAGGGGCCTCTGGTAATAGATCAGTATTTATCCCTAGTATACAAGTGAACTTTGGGAGCCCATCCCATATAGAGGGATACTTTCTCAGCCTAGACACATAGGGGAGGGCCTAGGCTTTGTCCCAAATAATATGACAGACTTTGAAGACTCCCCATGGAAGGCCTCACCCTTCCTGGGGAGCAGAAAGGGGATGGGCTGGGTTTTGGTAAGGGTGATAGGAGAGGACAGGAGGGTGAGGGAACTAGGGTTGACATGTAAAACCAATCTTGTTTCAAATTTAATTTTTTTAAAAAATAATTTAATTCCAATAAAAAAGAAGTAGAGGATATATTCCACACTTACAAACATACAAAATAAGAAGTGATGGTAAATAAAAATACCTTTGCACTTTTTGTAATATTAGAATAAAAATCATATGGAGAAAAGTTACAATAGTGTTTTTAAGTTATTTGTGATTAATAATCTCTAAAATTTAAAGTTATTGAATAAAATTGTGCAGTATCTGTTTTCGAACAGATATCATACAGGATAAGGGATGGTGTGAAGATCTGAAGACACTGGCTTTAATGTACGCACTTGATAGTTTTTGTCAGCACAGTTCAAACTAGAGTCACCTGCAAGAAGAAACATCAGTTGATAAATTATGTCCATCATATTTGCCTGTGGGTATGTCTGTGGATGAGAGAGGGCCCTGGCCACTGTGAGTGCCACGCCTAAGCAGGAAGTCCTGGGCTCTATAAAGCAGGCTGAGCCAATGTGGAGAGCATGCCAGTGAGCAGTGTAGCGCTATATTCTCTGCTCACTTCCTGTCTACAGTTCCTGTCTGGGCTTATACTTCATGATAGACTATATAACCTGTGAATGAAATAAACTTTTTCCTCCCATTCCTCACTTTCAATTAGTGTTTTCCCACAGCAGCAGAGTAGCCAATTAATCTATGTAACTGGACTTAGATGTATTCTTTTCTTTGTTGTTGTTTGAAGCAGGGACTAGATATGAACTCCTGCCTGAGTGATAACTTCCAGTCCCACTGTCCAAGCCCTTCTGGTTCCAAGGTTCCAGGCATCTACCACTATAAATCATGTATCTTTAAAAGTGTATTTTCTTCTTAATGTAAGAAATACTGGGGGGGGGGAACATTACCCCCTATTTCAAGCTGTATAACATACTAATGAGAAAAATTAGTAGCTGGAAACAAAAATATGAGTGAAAAATAAATTGGAAAAAAAAGCACTGCTTTTTTTTTTTTTTTTTTTGCTGAGCCTTGATTGGTCCATTGCATGTGACATCATTCGGAGTCCTTGTGAGGTGTGCTAGATACTAGCCAATGAAAAGATGCTGCCTGAGGCTGGGTTTAGTCTGTTCTTCAAAGAAGCAGTTGGCTGGTGGGAGAGCAGTTGGAGTCAGTTATTTCCCCATACAGTTGGCCTTTTCCCCAGCCTCTTGGATCTGGCCATGGTGAGTTTGTTTTCCTGGTTTTCAGTTGGGGCTTTTAGCATTTGGCACCTACTTATTTTATTATTTACACTATTGGGTTAGGTTTTAATTTTTTCCTGTAAGTTCTTTGTCTTCATGTCAACTTATTTTCCTTTTATCAACTTCTTTCCTTTGTCACCTTTGCCTGTGTTCTTGTGTATTTTAGAAATTTACTGGTATAAATTAACTGTACAGGATAGCGAATTTGATCATGACTTTGATGCCTGCCTTACTCTACTTTGACCATAATTATCTGCTATATTTTACTTCCCCACCCATTCAATTTGACAAGTACTTCCGATTATACAACAGTTGTCTCCCTGCTGCTCATGAGTTGTAGGATACAAAATGTGGCGTTTGTGTCTATGGAACTGGCATGTTCTTAGTAACACTTTCTCTAGTTTCAAGTTTTTTTTCCTGAAAAAGGCATTTCATTCTATCAATATCTGATTATATAGGACAGCTCAATATAGTATGTATGCTATGCTGTGTGTCAATTTGTATGTGTGTGGATGAATCCTAATGCTCCTTGGTGAAGGCTTCTTGATCATCAAGTATGGACTTAAAGTTGTGTTGAATTTGGTCTGAGCTATCTCTCATTAAGAATTATCTCTAATTCAGGATTTTCTACTATTTGTTAGTCAAGAACATTGCCTGGTACTGAGCTGTTTTTTCAGTTTTATTTTCTCATTTTGAGAATAAGAGTAATGCATCTTTTATGGGAAAAATGAAAATGTTCCTTCCCTAAGACTTCAGGATACTGAAATATTTCGAGAACATTGCTATTAGATGTTGAGATTATAGAATTTATCAGTGAATTGTCTTGGTCACTGTAAAAGTATTCTTGATACTAAATACTTTCAGTGTTTTGTCTAGTTTTCTTTCCTATAGTTTAATTATTTCCTTTGATTTATTATTCCCTCCCCCTTTTAGATGCATTTTCTTTTTTAGCAGGGGAAAGGGGGAAACAGAGGAGAACAGTGATGCTAGGGCAGATCTTCCTTTAGTAATGATGGACAATCAGTGGGTGTCTGAAGGAGTTTTATTCCCATCACACAAAGAATATGTTCATGAACTTCAAGGTTTCTGAGGGAAAGGGAGTTGCTGCAACACCAAGAAGCAGGCTTGGCCCATGTGAGACCTATGCTACATGACACAGGATGGTAGCTGGAATTTACTTGGAGAGCTCATTGATTGTGTTCATGGGGGTGTAGGAGAGATATGGACAACGTGTGACTGTGTGATTGCAATGAATCTTGCCTCTGGGGCAGTTACAGTGGTGGATAGCAGCTAAGGGAATTTGTTCTTGGAGGCAAGAGTGTGAATAGAAACAAAAAATTTAGAAAACATTGTCAGTTTTTACCGAGCCTTGATTGGTCCATTGCATGGGACACACACAGAGTCCTTGTGAGGTGTGCTAGATACTAGCCAATAAAAAGGCTCTGCCTGAGGCTGGGTCTAATCTGTTCTTCAGAGAAGCAGTTGGCTGGTGAGAGAGCAGTTGAACTAAATTGTTTTCCTCACACTTGGTCTTTTCCCCAACCTATTGGATTGCAACATAGTGAGTTTGTTTCTCTAGTTTTCAGTTTAGGCTTTTGGTATTTGGTAGTTATCTACTCGTTCACATTATTGGTTTGGGTTTTAATTTTTTCCTGAAAGTTATTTTTCTTCATTTCAACTTATTTCCCTTTCATCAACTTCTTTCCTTTGTCATTTTTTTGCCTGTGTTCTTTTGTATTTTACAAATTTACCAGGATATGTTAACTGTATAGGAGAAGCAATTTGAACATGACTTTCATATCTGGCTTTACTCTATTTTGAGCACATTTAACTGCTATATTTTATTTTCCCTCTCATTGAATTTGACAAGTATTTCCCACTATACAAAGACTATTCCCCTGCCTGCTCGTGAACTTTAGGAAACAAAATGTGATTCTTGTGTTTGTACAACTGGCATGTTTTAAATAACACTTTATCTAGTTCCAAGCTTTCTCCTGAAAAGGGCATTTCATCCTGATGTCTGATTATAGGACTTGCCTCAGTGTTGTGTGTATGCCATGTTCTTTGACTATTCCTATATACAGATGAATGTTTAGTGTTCTGGCTAAAGGCATCTTGATCATGAAGTATGCTCTTATTAATGTAGTGTTGAATTGAATGTGTGCCATCTCTCACTCTCATTCCGGGTTTTCCAATCTATCAGTCAAAGATATTGCCTGATACTAGGATCTTTTGCAAATGTCTTTTATGGTTTGAAAATTAGGGTAATACTTCTTTAATGAAAGAGGTTGAAAGTGTCCATCCCTTGGTTTTATGAACTACTGAAATACATGTGAACATTGCTGCTAGTTAATGAGATTGTAGAAGCTGATTTCCAGTTTATTGGTTGTGCATCCTGGGATTTAGGTTTGCTGTTTTATATTTATGTTTAGGTTTTTCCTATCTATATATTCTTGCATGTAATACATCCTGACTCTATCCTCCCATCCCTCCACTCCTCCTAGTTGCCTCTCACCTCTTCTCTACCTCATCCACCGCTCATCTGTTTCTCTTTAGAAAAAAGCCAGTTCCCTAAGGACAGCACTGAACATGGCATAACACGATGCAATAAGATTATATTTAATATGTGCTTTTCTCCTAGTAGTCATTTGTGCTTGTATTTTTTTCCTTCCATCATTAAAGATAAGTCAATTCCCTTTATTTTTGTTCTTTTTTTTTTTGTCAACAAAGGGGTTCTCTGTGTAACAGTTCTGGATGCCATGAAACTTACTTTGTAGACCAGGCAGACCTTAAACTTACTGAGATTCACCTGACTCTGCATCCCAACTAATTGGTTTACAGGCATGCACCACAACTGCCTGACCAAATTTTCACTTTTGAAAATTCAGTCTTTTATTTTCCTTTGGTTTCTTTTTTCTTGGAAAAAAACACACTGTCATATTTGTTAGACTAAATGAATATGTCATACACAAAATATATATTATATGTAATAAAAATATGCTATATATTATGATACATATAATTGAATATATTATATGCTACTGATAATGTAATATATAATTTTACTAGTTTATCATTAGAATTTGTTATATTATACTATATTATATGTTCATAGTTATACTAATCACAATTATATACTAAGTATCACATCACACTAAATATATAATTTACATACATTACATGTAGGAAGTTGCATGACAGTTTCCATATATCCTATGCTGTACTTATCCTATTTCCCATACTATTTCAATACACTCACCACATTTTTGTGACTGATACTATGACTTTTACCAAAGTTCAGCCCCCTCCTTCCTCATGACCCAGAGGAGACAAGGAAGATCCTATTTGTGTTTGTGGACCTGCTTTGTTTCAGGTAAAACTATGTCTAGTGTTATCTCTTTCCTTATAACCCAGCAGTTGATCAGTCACTGAGCTGAGTGTCGACTCTTCCCCACATCTTCTATGCTGTGCTGTTGTTCAGTTTGTTGCATGTTTTACCTCAGCTCCTGGGTGAGGCCATTTTGACTGCAGGAAGTCTTCAGTGTGGTCTTGAGGTGTACGCAAATATCAAGGACTCTCATCAAGGATTCCACATCTATGCACATCCAGGAAAGGAGTTTAGCCTTGCTCTACTCATTGAGCTCGTTTGGTTGTGGGATGGAGGTATTGTGGGCACAGGGATGAGTTTGGATGTCTTCCTTTGCATTCCCATTTGTTTATCTATTTAATTAAAAATATTTTTTTATTTTTCATACCACAGTTCCCCAAACCTGCATTTCTCCCATCCCACCACACCCCCATCCCACCTCCATCCACTCCTAAGAGGGGTAAGAATTCCCTTTGGGAGTTAACAAAGTCTGACATACAAAGTTGAGACTCGGCACTTAGCCCTGTATTAAGGCTGAGCAAGGTATCCAACCATAGGAAAGGGGTTCCAGAAAGCCATTTCATGCACCCAGAATGAGTCCAGGTCCAACTTCCAGTGCCACCCCCAAAAGAACAAGTCACATAAATGTCACCCACTTTCAGATTGCCTAGTTCTGTCCCATGAAGCTTCCTCAGCTGTAGTTCAGTGTCTGTGAACTCCCACTAGCTCAGGTCAGCTGTCTCTGTCATTTCTCTAGTGACTATATTGACTGCATTTGCTTCTATGATCCCTCCTCCCTCTCTTCAACTGAACTCCAGGAGCTCAGCCCAGTGTTTCTCTGTGGATCACTCCATCTGTTTACAATAGTTTCCAAATGTAGGTTCTATGATAACAACTAGGAGAGTCACTAATCTGACTGTGGGGAAGGGCATCCTCTCCACTATTGCTAGGAGGATTAGGTTGGGTCATCCTTGTAGATTCCTGAGAATTTCCTGAGCACCAGGTTTCTCCTAACTCTATAGTGGCCCCCTCTGTCAAGATATCTCCTTTACTGCTCTCACCCTCAATTGCTCCCTCAACTAGACCAATGCTTTCTCTTTCTTGAAGCATTTTCCATCACCCCTAGCTCCATTCTTCTACAAAGTTTTGAGGAAATCCATGAGATCTGGGCTCTGCCTTGTTTGGAGCTGGTTTTTACTAGTGTAAATTTGTAGCTTATGACTCACGCGTTTAGGTATTGACTCTATCTTAATTCAATATTCACACATATTTAGGAATTCTTTTCACATTTTCTAACTTCCTGGGGTATAAAAACTGGAATATCCCAACAGGACCCTCTGAATTTATTTCTATCAGTTACAACATCAGTTTCCTATAATGTAAATTGAATCTGATCTCTTCAGATCAGCATTGTTGAGTGTTTTCATTGTGGCACATCCTTGAAAATAATTAGCTCATTCTGTCAGGGACCTAAGTATTTTCCTTCGCATGCCCACTTCACTGATTCCAACTCTGACCTTTCTATGATTCTTCATCTACTGCTTTGGGTTTGGGTTCTTCTAGTATTTTTATATCATCGAAGAGCACCGTTAGGTTGTTTGGGATGTCGCAGATTACATGACAGAAAATTCAAAGATATAAACTTACCTTCTAAAACTGAAATTCTTTTAGGATTGTGTAACTATGAAAATTCCCACAAGGTAGTGGTTGAAATGGAGCAGAACAACATGGCCAGACACAAAGAAGAGGAGATTCTTGAAAAGGATTTCAAGATCTTACTGTCTCTAGGTTGTGGTACATTTGGGGAGGTGAAGTTGGCCTGCCACCTCCCCACTAATACTCAAGTGGCTGTCAAGATCCTGGAGAAAAACACCAACAGTGTGGCTGACATCAGCACTGAAGTGAAAATCCTTCAGTCTGTGGAACATAGGAACATTGTTCGGTTTTTTCACATGATTGACACACTGATGACCACTTATGTGATCATGGAGTATGTGGCAGGAGAGGATATGGAGAGCTGTATCAGGGCACTGGGCTGTCTACAGGAGGAGGAGGCTAGACCGATTTTCCGGCAGGTCGTGTCAGCAGTTCACTTCCTCCACCAAAGACGCATTGCACATCGTGACATTAAATTAGAAAACATCCTACTCGATGGAGCAGGGAATGCAAAGCTTTGTGACTTTGGTATGGCAATTAAAATCACAGAGGGGCAGATGCTGGAGGAGCTCTGTGGTTCCTTGCTCTATTGGGCCCCAGAGATCTTGGCAAAGAAACCGTATGATGGAATGGCGGGTGATATGTGGAGCTTGGGTATTGTCCTCTTTGTCCTTGTCACAGGGCACTTTCCATATGTAGAAACCACCCTTGATGGTATGCACAGGCTCATCACCACCACGATGTGTCCCATTCCCTGCCACTTGTCAAAATCCTGTCACATTGTCATTGCACGATTACTCATGATCCCCACCTGGTACAGAATAACAATAAGTCAGCTTGTGCAACGACCATGGCTGGGCGACATGCAAGAACATGTACCACCTGCCACTAAGGAAATCCTTCCCAGGGTGGTGGACACTATGTGCACCATTGGCTACACCTGTGAAGAGATTATCTCATCCCTAAAACACAGGCAACTAAATAATGTAACTGCAACCATAAACATCCTCAAATACAAACTGAGCTGTGAAGATAGCCATGAGAAAGCTAAGTCCCGGCTAAACACAATCCCTGCATGCCCTCTTAGCCTCCCCCTCCTCTTGAAGAACAGAGCTAGTGAACCAACTCACTTTCACAAAGAGGGTGTGGAAGAAAGAGCCAAGGGATGTAGAAGCTACCCCATGCTCAACAGATGCTCCTGCCTGGAGGTGATGGCCTGGTCAGATAACGAAGGCTCAGAAAGAGGTGCTTCCGTGGCTGATGCCATCAACACTCCTACAGGGGACACGGATTCAGTTCATAATCTGCCTGGCAGTCTCTCCTCTACTGAATCAGCCTTGGATAGAACACACACTGGGTTTGAAAACTTGGGCTTCTCCATAGAGGAACTATCCACGGGGCAAGACATTCCCAGGGAGCAGGCCCAGGTGGTACCCACACCATCTGGATCCAGGTCATTCAGGGGCTGGAGACTGACGAGGAAGCGAATGTCCCATGCACTGAGAATGAAGTGCTGTTGCTGCTGCTGCTGCCGGCCCACCCCAAGGTAAGCCCTGGATCCTTGTGTCAGGGACTTCAAAGAAAGAAGGGACAATGGAGTCCTACATGGAGCACAGATGGTTTGGTCCACTGTATTTTCAATATGTTATTTTAATATCATTTTACATGACAAATTGTACCCACATAGAGGGCAGAGAATTTAAGATGCCTAGTACATTAGATGGCACATTTACACAGCTTGCTGTTCATGTAAGTGCCTGGAACATAAATTCAAATGCAGATAGCATAGCATGGGGACCATCGGGTGGGAAGGAAGGGAGGAGAGTATGGCTAAAGGGGACAAAGTTTCAGAACAGAGGAATCAGGAGAACTATGTCACCGGCTGTTTATCTGTTAAAGTCACTAATATAGGTATTTTCATGTTTCTTTCTGCTTTGAAGTGAGGAACCAGAAATGACCTAATAGAAATCCACCCTGGTGAGGTGTGACAGCCACTGGAGGCAGTCAGGACAGATCTCTGGAGTGCCAACTCCCCCCACCCCAGAGCGACAGGCTCCTGCATCCATCCTTCAGCTATTGGGTCTGGGCTTACATCTTCTTCAGCTTACTCCAGCTCCAGCACTGCGGTTGTACTAAGAGGCGGGCACAGGGCACATCTACCCAGGGACCCTCGACCTCCATTGCTTTGGTTGTGCTCGTAGCACCACTCAGCTGCCTCTACAGCCAAGGATGCCTTTGTGCCAACCTGGGCTGCTCAGCCTCTGGTCACTTTAACCACTCCAACTTATTCTGAGACTGTCCTTTGGAAAGGACAGGAAGACCTCTGTAAGTCCTCTGGAGGGGGAGATGGATGAAATGAGATGAAGGGGAGTCATTGGGAACAGGAAAAGGGGAAGCGAAAGGTGGTAAGGAGTGAGGAATACAGTCCTGAGAACTTCCTGCCAACAAAGTAACATGAAAACAGATGAGTGTGTTGACCTCTGTCAGGGGCCCTGGACAAGCTAGAGCGGGAACAAATCTCCTCTAAAGTGCATATTGGGAAGGGGTTAGGAATAGCCAGCAACAAAGAGGAGAGGGCCTGCTCTGAGGGTTCCTAGCATGTGGCAAGGCACACAAGTAGTATAGCGTCTTGTTCTTACCCACAAAGCTAGGGCGTGGCAGGAGAAAAGTACAGGCCTATTGGTCAGTGGAGTCCCATCTTCCTCAGTGCTCAGTAAGTCCTGTCTGTCAGAGTCACTAAGAGAGGCACTTTCCTTGTCCTTTTGGTATTTATTTGGGGAAGTGAAATGGTCCCTTGAAATACTGTCTTGGTGTGTAACAGGAAGGAGCCAGGTCAGAATCCCATGTCTAGTGCAGCAGTGTATCAGGGCTCCAGTTCTTGTATACATCCTGCAGCTGTAGAGTCTCAATTCCCATCTTCCCAACCATTCACCTCACTGATGCCCCTGTACTGTTGGACTTCCCTACATAGTCACAGGTAACATCGACCCAATGAATGTCTACCTCCACTGTTTCATGGTTCCTGTGGGATCCAGGCATCCATAGCATCTAAAAGGGCTGCCTCTGTGCACAGGACAGACTTCACGCAGGTCTCAAGATTCACCTCCCCTTTGTTCACCCCATCACCTCCAAACTGCTTTCTGGCTGTCTTTGGAAGAATTGCAGCAACTGTAAAGCCAGTGTGCGATGGGAGAAGAAAGAAAGTGGCAGGGGGGGAGAGGTAGAGAGGACAAAGAGAAAATGAGAGGACCTGGAGAGAGCAGGACAGAGGTGTCCTGAGGAGCTTACCTGAAAATTAGTCGGGAGAAATTATGCTTTGCTGGAGCAGTGGTCTTGAAGAAGTAAGACCAGGACTAAATGTCTTGGGCAGAACAGAGTATGAACACTGGTTTATTGCCAGCCACAAGGGCAGAAGACCCTGCTCTTATGGTCTCCGGCAAGTGTCAAGGTACAGAAGTGTGATGCTTTCTTGGAAAGGTTTCTTGTCCTGGAATACTGCTAAAGGGTATGACAGGAAAGAAGGGTGGCTCCATCATTCAGTGGAGAGCTCTCCTGCTCCAGGCAGACACAGCCTATGGCAAATATGATGACATATATGTCTTTGTCTCCATAACCCCCTTCATCCAGGTTTCCAATTTGTCTCTCATTTCCAGATGCAAAATTGGGCAACATTTTCCCAACTCAAGGAAGGATTTATAACTTACATTTACCTTACATTAACGTTGTTCTGCTCCAGTGTGGGAAGGTAAGTAAGTCTTGCCAGGCCTGATGCTTTCATAAGGCCAGCTGTCATATGACTTCTCTATGTCCAAAGACCACAGGGGTCAAGCTTACAAGGTACCTTGACCATGGTGGAGCTCTTGATGACAGCCACTGGTGCAGTGTGGTGTCTGGGCTGTTTTCTAGGACACCTTCCATGTAGGCAGCAGTGCACTGATATGACAAGGGGAACTGAACTCAGTGGGTTATCCAGGGCCCTAGTGTATGTGAATCACTACCAGAAGGTAAATTTGACTACAGTAATTATCTGTTTTAGTTAGAAAAGGAATCTTCAAGTCTAGTGTTGATGTTGTGAAGAGAAGGATCACATGAGATGGCCTATGCCAGCCTCCCTGACACAGAGGGAAAGTTACCAGTGACTTGCTAGACTGAAGAGCAGTGGGAGACTGCAAAGGTTTGGCAAGGAAGGAACCATCCTCTGTTATACTTGGCATCCGGCTTCTCTTCTGACCGTCTGACCCTGGGTTTTTAGCAAACTGAAGGCTTTGGCCAGACCTTCTTCCCAGCAGGATGACAGCTGGCTTGTGCTGTCACTTACTTTCTAGATCCCTGGCCATCTGCTGAGTCCATATGCACAGAGCAAGAAGCTGCTTGCTTAGGGGGTGAGAGCGATTTTCAGTTTGTGGGTACCAACTGGGGTCAGGACTTTTTTCAGTTGCAAATCAGTGAAGTTCAGGCTGTGGAATGTTTGACTGTTCTCTTGAGTTCTGCAAATATGATACAGTCATTTCCAGAATCCACATTTTATATTTTATGTTTTGAGGCTGGATCTCACTATAATATCCCGATGACCCTGAGACTGTCGAAGTAGAACATACAGATCTCAAACACACAAATCCATACCTGCCTCCTGTGGGCTGTGATTACAAAGTCAATGCCATGCCAGGCTTCAAGGACTGTATACCATGAATGGTAAATTCCCCCAAAACACTTGAGACAGAATTGTACCAATTCTATGCTTCTTCATGTTAACAGGGTAGGGATTTAACTGAGTAAGATAAACTAGAGGCAGGGTACAAACTCCAAATCTTAACTTCAGAATAGAAGTCTATGTCCACCATGAGCAGACACCAGGAGGAGAGAAGAACTGTCATGAAGCCTTCCTTAGACATAGGGCAGTGGGCTGGAGGAGGTGTGCCCTAGCTGGTACATCCTTTGAAATAATGCACAGGGTACTAAAGGATGCACACTAACCCTGTTTCCACAGGACCTCCAACTGCAGTCCAGGAACAAGTCACATGATTTCACTATGACCAATCAGAAGAGTCCCAATTGGCTACCTGGTCTGATTGATTGAGTTCTTTCCACTTGGGCTATCAGAACAAGTCTTAGGACTCAAGGTGGGTCACTGAAACATTTGGTACCTGTTTTAAAGGTAGAGCTGTCACTTCAAGGACACCGGTGGTAGAGGCAGGGCATGAAGCCACACATTATAGAGAGGAACTTCCATTTCTCCTCATCCAACACTCAGATACAGTCTGCTTGGCTGCTGTCTTTCATGGCTAGTCTTGCACATGGATCCCCCAGTGCTATTATCTTTACTTGTCAAAACCACTTTGGGTTGTTTGTTAGGTCACTGAATCTTGTTCATACATGCTGGCTAATGGGGAGCCCCAGGCTGCAGAGGCCCTGATACTCAAACACCTAGGGCTCTCTTCAGCACAGTCTGGACTGTCTGTGCAGTCAGAGGGATCATTTCCCTCCTCAGAACATTGTGGACCATCTCATGAGACCACTGACCTTTGCCTTGTCCTTAGTGTCCTGCCATTTGTGCTCTTGCTCCTTCAAACCTCCAAATGTTTCAAATGAGAGAAAACAAAGTGGTTTAGCTTCCAGGTCTTTCTTATCCAACACAACACAGTCATCTTAAGATGAATATGTTTTCTGGAACATGCCAAAATTTCACTCTTGATACTGTGTATGTGCTCTTTCCCTGTATCCTCTTCATATACTTATGTCATTAGTTTTCTATCTGACACCATCATGTGTCCTTTGCAATTAGCACATTAACTTGTATCCCTGTGTGGATATGCAAATTTACAAATCTGAGTTCAATATCACCAGTCCCACAGTACTCCCTCTTCTACTGACCTTCAGACATGCATGTTTGAATGGGTTTGAACCAGTTTGACCAGTCTAAACCAGTTTGATCCAGTCTGAACCAGACTAAACCGGTTTGGTCCAGTCTGAACCGGTTTGGCCTGGTCTGAACCGGTTTGATCAAGCTTGAACCGGTTTGATTAAGTTTGAAATGGGTCGATCCAGTTTGATCTGGTCTGAACCGGTTTTGATCTGGTTCAAAGGGGTTTGGTCCAATTTGATCCAGCTTGATTGTAGGTATACCTGCTGCTGGATGCTGTGATGTATGGCCACTCTGAAGGGGATGAATGCCTAGGTTCATCTACAGGAAGCACATGGCTGAAGGCCTCATTGAGACTACTATGTGCCTGCCTGTGGTAGATGACAAGTGTTTGGTTTCTGGGATAAACTTGACTCTCACTCATAGGTTAGGAAGCATGAGGCTGGTCAGGCAGGCTATCCCCAAATCCAAGGGAATGTGGTCATTGAGCTCGTTTTGTAGAGTACAATAAAGACAGAAGGAAAGCAATAGCCTAGACATGGCTTCAGAGGGATGTTGATAAAACTTGTTGAGAAGGAACAGTTTGAATCAAAGAGGGTGAACATCTTCTCACATGTGTATATTACAATAGCAACAACATATGATACATATGACATTATTCTGTCACTTCCCAGTGACTTAGTCTATTTTGGGTTTCAGGAACAGGAGCATGAAGGTTCACACATCCTAGCTAGGAAACTTTCCCAGGGACAAAGAACATGCTGGTCCTCAGCACAGAGCTGTTCTGTCTGGCAGTGAGTGACCACTAGGGCAGACTTCAGTCCTGATGAACTTAACGAAACCTGGCCAAGGAGACATGGGTGTGTGGCCTGGTCATGGAATCTCACAAGAGATAGCACAAGTGGACCTGAGACTCCAGGCCCATGTGTTAGTCTCTGAGAATATGAATCTCACAATGCAGACATGATGCCCAAAAGGCCACATAATGAGAACTTTTTTTTAATCAATGGCCACCAGAGGCAGCATATTGTGGCCTTTAGACTGTTACATGAGAAAAGTTGTCTGCAGATTAGGCTCACACACTAAACACCCTTTTTCCTCACAGCCTGCCTGATGGAGGAAACAGGAAGAGGTGCTGTCAGTACTATTCTGTTGGACCCACCTCTCTACACACACTACCCCACATTGCTCAGTACTGTTCACCTCCCAATGGGAAAAGTGAGTCCCAGAGATGATCAGGATCTTGCTTTCTTGGAAAGAGCATGACTGGTTGCAACACTGCTTAAATTCCTTTGACCCAAATTCTATGTCAATTGTGGATACAGCTGGGTCCCTTGTAGTCTCAGAGGAAACTCCAGAACACTCATTGACCATCTTTCAATCCTCAATCTCAGGTTCTGTTGAACATTTTCTGTGACAAAGTCCATTTTCACCATGTGTGCCTCCTGTGTCAATAAGACAACTGTCGAATGAAATGGGGTGTAGGAAGGACAGTGCCCAGATACAGACATGTTGATGGGAAACTTCTGCTTGTCCTTGATCCTAGAGCCTTTGAATGGACAGTAACAGGGAATCCAGGGCAACCAATCCCTGAAATCAGAGCTTCCTGAGGAGACCACACTGAGCTTTCCCTCAGGAAGATCTCATAGGAAGAAAATGGACACTGACCCTGCCTCACTTGGTCCTGAATTCCACAGAAAATAAACCTGACATTATCTGAAAGCCCATGGGTCTAGGGCTGGTGAAAATCTTTCTGCCAGCCTCATCATTGATCTAAAAATCAACCTTCTCTTGTAGGTGCCTGGCCACATCCTGAATCATGGACTCCCAAACTCCTGACTTGAGAGGTGCACACTTGGCATTGGTGACATTAAAGATGAAGTATGCCTCTTACCTCTCCTTCCCTAGAAGATTAACATGTCATTGCCTGAGCTCTGGAGGAACTCAGAGGCTCCATGGGGCATTATGAGGACACGCTGTGGAGGACAATGAAATGGCCACTCTTCTACCTTCCAACCTCAGACATCCACCGAAATCACCAACAAGATCTGGGAATCTACAGTATAGTCCCCTTTTGAACATGTTGTTGAATCTCTGCCCAAGTTAGACACCTTTGTATTTTGACAGTGAACAAAGTAATCTATGCCTTTATGTCCTCCCAGATAACCCAGAAGTCCTGCCCAAGCAGAAAATAACATGGAGAAGATGAACTGTGGACACTGACCCCTGATGCCACCAACCAAGAAAATACAAACACTGATGGATGATGGGAGTAGACATTTCCCTAGGACATTGAGATAGATCCTGGCCCCTGACACAACCCAGGAAACAACAAATCTCTGTCAGTGTATTTTGTGTGGCTCTGAGAAGGTGGAATTGTAGAGTGTGCTGTGTGGTGTGATGAGGGATGATACCGTGTTGTGCGGGACGGAGATAGCTGTGAAGGTAAATCTGATAATAGCACTGTATTGGATGGTACAGTCAGGTGGGGAAGCAGCAGAGCCTGAATTCATATGTGCTCTGCAAGCCCTTCCCACTGTCTACACCCTACATACATTGTCAGTTTAAGGACATGAAGGATACCCCTCACTCACAATCACCACATGGATTTCTAGGGATCATGTGTAGATATTCAACTCCCCTTTTCCTGTCAAAACACAATGCTATGTATTAGACCCTGCTAGAAATCCTTCCAACTCAGTGTCAACTGAGATATGGTGGAAGCTATCAGGCATTGTTGGACAGGACACGCCAGCTCCTGTGAATGACACATAAGTACTGCTAAGTTGGGGCCTAGCTGGATGTCTCCTGTCTTCCCTGACTAGGTATACTACCCTGCTGGACACCACTAGTGATGAGTCAGGTATAGATGACCTTCACATACCCCATGCAATGACTTTAAACCAAATGACTCAGTAAGGGATGGATGAATAAAAACTAAAATGGAAAAACCCAATGAAGTTTCTGATACTCAATATGACTAGCACTTTAGCCTTTGTTGCCCAAACCATTGACCAGTTGGCCATTTTTATTTTATGGTAACAATTTTAGGACGTGGAAGAGCTCAATATGGATTCCAAAAGGAAAACATGATCTCTGCCCTTCATAAACATCAGGAAGAAATAAGTCAAACCTAATGAAAAGAACTTCACCCATTTTAGTTATTTTTAACTTTTTATTTATATGCAATTTTTGTACTGTCTGGAAGTATATCTGAGAGTGGGTGTTGGATCCCTGGAACGGGAGTTAGTCATGAGCTGCCATGTGGGTACTGGGAAATGAACCTGAGTCCTCTAGAACAATCAGCCCCTGAGAGATGGCTAGCTATCTGTCCACAACCCACTTTAGTTATATTTTTAAAATCTGAAAATTAAATAAACTTTAAATATTTCCAAGAATTGTGCCAAATCAAAGTGAACCCCACCAAACTCTAAGAAGTCAAACAAAGACGAAGACTAAAATAGATCCAAGCAAGGAGTTATTGTGATCAGAGATGGTGTTTCTCATTTTTATGAACTCAGTTTTAGGGCCCCCATTGATGTATAGGAGCATATCACATTTTCGCAAAGATGATTTCTGTAATAATATAGAGCATTATATACAACGTTTGAAATGTATTTATTACCAGATCGCCATAGTACTTCCCATTTCATTGAAAATGATTGAGAAGATTATTATAGAGAAATTCTTATTACAGTCAGAATACAGATAGCAAAAGAAGCTCAATAGGAATGGTCCCCTTAGAATCGGAGACAAATCTCTGCATCTATCATCCACTTAATTACTTCCATTAAATCACACAATATACAATGCTAAGCACAAACACTGAGCATGATCGGTGAATTACTGACCACCTACTCATAAAAGCAATTAAACTGATTTCACTCAAAGGCAAAAACAGATTCTCTGATGTTGCATGGCATCCTTGAACAGCAGAAATCTTGAGGGAAATCCATACTCCGTTTGTGTTTTATCTTGACACAACATTCAGGATGATGGGCTTTTCCGGTTGAAAAATTGTTTTCTTGCTTAATATCAAGGGTATCTGCGGTGGTTGAAGAATCACATTAAGAAGCAATGAATGAACCAGCAATCGCAGAGCAAAGCTGAAAAAATTCATTCAGGACAGTGGTACTTTATACACATAAAACACTGTTGGCTTCATGTGTCTTAAATTTTACATACTTCATTAGGATTGGGTGGTGAAGTCAAGTTTCTCTGTTAGTGCAAGAAGTCACTTTGGAGTAACTATTGTATATAGAACGAGAGAGGAGGTTGAGGGTGGAATACATTGACTTGTGTTCTTCGCTGATTCGAATTGAAGTGAAAAGGCTTTAAAAATTTTAGATCTCACTTGCTGTGGAAGACCGTTTTTGATCGGCAGTATACATACAGTTAAAGTGGTATTGTTGGCGTTGGTGCTTAAAAGGTAATCCTGACAGGTGGCTAACGTTGCACCTCTATGGGCCCGACTCACCACCTCAGGCCAGTTGTGCATGTTCAGTTTAATAGGGGGCAAGAACTGCAGGGAGCATTGAGCCTTGTTTCCTAGCATCTCTTAGTCCCCAATCAGTGTGAATGCTGAACTCTGAGTCATTCAGGGTTCTCTCCATTTTGTCTCAGTCTCTTCGATCTTTTGGGAGAAGGAAGACACCAACAGAGTAAGCTGGGCTCAGCAGAGTGTAGGAAAGCAGGGTATCAAGGAAATTGAAGGATATCAGCTTATGGGTGACTGAAGCTGGAGACCTGTCGCTTTCCAGGTTAAAGTCTCTGTCCATCTTTCTTAGCCACTGTATGCATATACAGGATAGCTACATCTGCCCTGGATGACAGATAAGGTGATAACTACCTCTAATGACCCACTCAGAAAGCACAGTTTATGGGAGGAGCTTCATGCTACATACATGAGTTTATAAATAGCCTTGCCATTCATGGAATTATTTAAAACTAAAGATAGTTATTCTTTAAGTATGGAGGGGGCAACATTTTAATTTCTCTAGAAGTATTGTTTGCTTTCTAACAACATGCATGTATTTTTTCCAGGAACACACTCACAGAAATATAGGCATACATGTCCATGTATGCTTACACAAACAAGATTTTAAATATAAATATAAATTCAAAGATATAGTTCTTCAATGGAGAAAACAAACTTGGGTGCATTGACTTAGTGATGAACAGAGCCTGCAGAAAGCATTAGAGGAGTAGAAGGGCTGTGGGCAGTTAGTCATCTAGTTCAACTACAAGTGTGAGGACAGAATGAAGCGGTGAGACAGCAGAAGACAGATTTAAGAGAACAAGAGTTTTCATGTAGCACAGCCATGAAAGTGTGAGACCAAGGGGTCAGGATGGCCCGGAAGGGTTGACTTTCTTTATATACTATAATAGTGCTTGGATCGATGTGCACTGAAGCCAGTATGGATTTCTGAAGCCACGCTCTGGGTAAATCATTTCCATGTATCTAACAACTAGGCACAGGGAGTTTTTAAAGTTACAAAGTGAAAAGCACAGCCAGCACTGGAAAGCCCCTGACTCCTGGGAACTTAGCTCCTGGCGAAGCCTGCCACTCACAGACCACGGCAAGGAGACCATTCCGCGCAATAAGAGTGTGCAACAGTTTCCCGTTGTCAGTCACACAGTCCAAACCTGGACCTGACTTCAGAGACACTATTCTTAGTCATGTCCTGGGGATCTGCATGGACTCTAAATGATTTCTCTATTTGTGCCTTTTCCAGACACAGACTTACTGTTCTAGAATGGAAAGACCTCAAGCTCCTGGGTCAATGTTACTCAAATCCTTTATTCCATACAATCCATCATAAAAATGACGATAATTTTCCCTTTCTGTGGGTAAAACTCTAAATGAAAAAACAAAACCCTCCCATTAAAACCAGTCTATAGAGAGTTTTCAGCCTCACCTGCGTTTCCTCTCAGGGCTGGAGGGTGAAGTTCTGCAGGACCCTGATGACAGCCAGTTTCATGTTGATGAGGGCAAACCTCATGCCAAGACAGTTCCTGGGCCCATTCCCAAAGGGCAGGTAGACATATGGATCAATGCTGCCCTTGTTCTCCTTGCTGAACCTAGAGCCACAGCAGGGATGAAAATGAGGCTATGGAACATGCAGGACCACGAGCTCCCTGTTCAGAGTTCTCACTCCTCTCAACAGAATGGCGCAGCATACATTTGTGGGCTTGCAACTGAATCTCTGCTGTGGGTGTCTTGTATTGTAAGTCAGGAGCTGGAGGGATGGATGGCTCAGCAGTTAAGACCATTCTTCTGCAGCTGGCCTGGATTTGATCCAGCACAGCTATCTGTCTCCCTCTAGTGGCCTTTTCAGGCTCCAGGCACATATGTGCTACAGAGACACACATGCAGGAAAACACCCTGCACATACAAATAAATACAAATTTTAAAAAGTTGTAAGCCAACAGTATTTCCATGTCCCTTAAAATAGAAGGGCCTCTGGTGTTGAGCCAAGTTGAGCTAAATGCTTCTAGAGAAGAAATGTATCTTTAAATACCAATCTATCTGGGATGGATATATGTGCCCATTCTGAAAATGAAGTCTTAATTTGAAAAGTATGCTACTGCCTCAACCTTCAAGAAGTCAATTTTTTTCTTTTTTTTCCAGACAGGGTTTCTCTGTGTTGTTTTGAAGCCTATCCTGGAACTTGCTCTGTAGACCAGGCTGGCCTCGAACTCACAGAGATCCTCCTGCCTCTGCCTCCTGAGTGCTGAGATTAAAGGCGTGCACCACCAATGCCTGGCTAAGAAGGAAATTTCTAATCAGACAGACTATGGGAAAAGTTCTTAAAGCCATCGGCAAATTTAGGGATGGGCACAGAATACATGAAAAAAAAAAAAAAAAAAACAAGAATCCTACAACTGTAAGTTCGATATCACTTATATCAACTACTGCCTAGTCACCAAATAAGACACACGTTTATGACAATATGTGGTGCATAGGTTAGTATAGCAGACTTCTTTGTGGGCCTCCAACCAGCTCCCAAATCATGACACAGAGACTTATTAGTTATGAATGTTTGGCCATATCTTATGCTTGCCCCACTAAGTCTTATAACTTAACCTGTTTCTCTGCATCTACATTTGCCTGAGGCTTTTCCCCTTTCTTTCATCCAAAGTGTCCCACTTCTGCTTCTTCCCAGTCTGGCTGCCTGGCCCCAGGCATCTCCTCCTCTCTACTGCCCATCTTGACCCCCAACCCTTAATTCCTCCTCCTCCTCCTCCTCCTTATTCTCTCTGCCTGTCAGCATCAACTGCCTAGATATTGACCATTCAGCTTTTTATTAGCCCAATCAGGTACCTTAGATGGGTAAGCAACACATCTTTACATCATTAAACAAATGCAGCCCAAACAAAGCAACACACCTGTACATAGTTGAAGTAATATTCCACAACAGGCTGGTATTTAAGTAATTAGTGATTCAAAATACAACTAACACACACCATATTTTGCAAAACCTTTACATACCTACAAATAAATACTCAAGGACATATTTCAATATATATGGCATTAATGTTAACATTTTGATATTCTGAATGGCATGAATGCCTTTTTCTGAGGTCTTTATATAACAACAGTAATTATCAGTTTGTAATTTTAAAAGGTTAATTCTCAAAACACATATAGATGCAAAGGGATACAAAATCAAATACATGCCATTTCTAGTAGGCTGCATAATATGTTTAATTTGCTTACTTCCTAATGGGGACCACTTCCCAAGGTCTCTGTACCTTTCAGGGCGGAACTCCTCAGGCTCTGGGTAGTACTCAGGGGCCCGATGAAGAGGATAAGTTGGTATCATGACTGCAATCCCTTTAGGAATGAACACACCATTGATTTCCACATCTTTCTTAGAGATCCTGTCTAGCCTGTTAGCAGCTGGGTACAATCTGAGAGTTTCATTTACCACCATGTCCAGGTACTCCATGCCCATTAGGGCATCATAGGTGACAGGTGCCTGGGGAGAGGAAACATGCTTTTGATGAGGTCTAGACTCCTTCCATTCAGTCTGTAGAGTTCTTACATGTCAGAGGCTCCAAGGGCTAACCTCAATTAGTAGAGTTTAGCCTTAATAAATCACTCTGCTATGATGACCTTTGCTCTGATTATGGCCCATTAGGATGAAAAGTATTATTTTAGCACAGAAGCCATTTGAGACACCCCCTACAGATCCCCTCATTCTCATTATTGTCCTGCTCTGATTACCTTACCATGTGAGCACATATGGCCAATATATTATGAGTTATACTCAGGCAAAGTGCATTGGGGTCACTGTCTCACATCCATAGGCCATCAATCTACACAAAGAAAATGGCATCATTGCAAGGAACAAGCTCCCCACTCTTGGTCCACACTGTGATTTCCAGAATTTTCTGGTTTTGCACGTGTATGTGTGTGCACGTTCATAGCAAGTCCACATCTGCTTGTGGATTGATCTGTATGTGGAAACCAAAGGACAACTTTGGGTGTCATTCTTTATGGAGTCCACTTTTTATATATTTTTGAAACAGGTGTTCAGTGACCTGAAACTCTAAAAGTAGGCTAGCTTAGCTGGCTAGTGAGTTCCAGGAGAAGACAGGCTCACGCAGTCTCTACCTCTTCAGTGCTCCAATTATAACTTTTCCCCCACATGGGTTCTGGGACTCAAACCCACATCCTCATAAAACAAGTACTGTGTGCTTGGGCTGTGTCCCCAGCTTCTACTACATACTAGGCAACTCCTGCTTGCTAACTCCTTTAGGGAGTGGCAGGAGTACTAAGTTGGAATAAAAGTTACAATGGAGACTTCTGGAAAGATGACACAATAGAAACTGCCTCTCTGTGTGAAGAAGAGTCAGCAACAGGAAAACAGGAAACAAAATGAGGTCTATGTCAAGGAGAGAGGAGGAGCTTCAGAAACACAAAGGAAGTAGAAGGACATTGAAAAGGCATGGTGGAAAAACATGGATGATTCATAGAAAGGAAACCAAACAGAGGATGGTGCTGGTTGCTCATTTCCCCAGTTCCAGAGAAAGGGGAAGGCAAAGACCCTCTAAAAACCCAAGAGGCTCTGATGAACAGGGAGTCCTACCTCCAGGACATGCCCACGGCCTCCACAGACTTCAAAACCAATGAAGAGTGTAGTGAGATGGGGGTTGATTCCTGCAACTACGGAGAGGAATCCCACTGTCCCTCTGGATGCCTCAGAAGGTAGAAGCCAGTGGACATCTTTATAGACAACTTTCACTGCAAAGTGAACTGCTCAGGGAGGTCCAGGCCAGACCCTGGACTTAATGAGCCACAGCCCTAGGGCAAGAAACTACCCTGAGTGACACTTACAGAATGAGGGAGGGTTAGATGCTTAGGAGCTTAAAGCCCATGGGGCAGGAGGCTGAGGAAATAAAGTGTACAGAGGAGAGTGTCCCCACCATCGATTTTCCTGGCCAGGCCTCCTCTACTGAGAATAAACGAAGACTGACAGCCCGGAGCCCAAACTCACCAGGTGGGTCGTCTCTGCTCTAGAGCCCCTAGAATAAAGCCCTAGTACAGTCCTTGATACAAGCACAGCTGCATTCCTCCAGCAGGTGGCCAATACTCAGGTGTGTGGGCACACCACTTGTGCATATCTGGGTGCATTCTCACACAGCAGAAGCTGAAACATTAGCCACCTCAGAGAGTTTGACATGGAGACTCCTCCCTAAGAGAACTTGACTGTAATGCAAGCTACCGTCAGCAGAGGGCACTGATGCTCCAAGAAATATGAAAGTGATGCTAACTGCACTCAGGGCTTCAGATGGGAAGTAGTCTGATACACTATCAAAACCACAGGAAAGAAAAGACCCACCTAGTTGGCTCACACACCCACATACATAAATGACATGCCATTGGACTGGACAGTAGAGCCAATTTGAGTAGTGTTGTGCCAGCCTGCTGACACCAGAGAAGGCCAGCCTAGCACCATAGATAGCCTGGACATCAGCACAGATAACAGTCCAGACACCTAATGGACTGGTGCCTATCCTCAAGTGTCACACATAGATTCTGGTGTCTCTTACTTGGTTTTATTGTCATAAGAGATAACAGGTACACCACAGCCAGCACTGTGTTAAAGAATGTGTACCCATCTCCTGTGTCCCTCACTTTGTCTTAGACTCATGCTGGGTGGAAGAACTCTGTAAGCATTCTCATTGCAAGTGATGAGACATGTTCTTGCTAATCCTTTACCTCTGCCCTCCCACTCTGCATACCATCCCCTCACCTTATTGGGCAGAGCTCTGTCAATCTCATCCTGGAGTTTCTTCTGTACATCAGGGTGGGTGGCTAGTGTATACATAATAAAGGTGATGGACGTGCTTGTGGCTTCATAGCCAGCGAAAATGAAAACAACTGACTGGGCTGTGGTCTCCATGTCAGACAGAGCTAAAAGGAAAAGAACATTGTAGATCAGGAAGATCAAAGCAGAACATCAGAGCTGAGATGAGAAGAAATCCAAATGGTGCCCCCAACTGTCTAGGGAAGAACAGAGAAAGGTGTTCCAGAGTCAGTGAGACTGAGTTCCACTCTGGTGCCCACCTGTGACCCACTGTCCTGTTATAGCAGACTCACCACCGCAAATGTGTAGTTCAACCCATGACACATTGCCCTCATACATACTTATAAACTTAAAAGAAATACAGTGGTTAATGTTGACTGGATCTAGGATTGCCTAGGAGACAAGACTGGGCATCCCTTGGGGATTATCTTCATGGATGTGGGAAGATGCATCTTAACTATGGGTGGTACATTCCATGGCCTGGGTCCTCACTGAGTAAAAAGAAGATGGTGAGGTTAGCACCAGCATTTAGCTCTCTGCTTCCTAACTACCAATGCCATGTGACCAGCAGCCTCCCTCTACTGTCCCCAGGACTTTCCTGGCATAATGGACTGAACCATTAAACTGTGGGTCAGAATAATCCTCTCCTGAAAGTATTTTGTCGCAGAACCAGCATGAATAACTAGGACAAATACCTTATCTATTAGTAAATGTTAGATCATTTTTCCTTCAAGGAAAAGGAAGTTAAAGAAATTTGAGGAAAAAAAAACAGTTGGGAAATGTTTGAGAGTTTGTCCTGCAGATGCTTAATTGTGTGGAGGAGTATATGCAGAGGTGTACAGGGAAATCTCTATACTTCCCCAACCTCTGCTTTGACCAGAAACCACTCTAATATTAAAGTCTCTTTTAACCATTGAATTTAAAGAACAGGTGATGCAAAGCCTCAGGAAGGCACATAACGAAGTGGTTTTATACATGATTTATTCAAGGCACATGCATGATGACTTGAAATTCAAAATAACTAATCATAAGAAGAAACCAATAGAGAATTCAAAAGATCACACTGATAGAAATAAATATATTTTTCAATGATATTTTTTAAAAAGCAAATAAGATTTGAAATGTCTTCTTTAGCTGTATAATGACTAGAAATATGGAATACACATGAGAATTTTAAAGTCACTCTGTAGCTATAATAGTGAAAAATAGTTTTGTCATAAGGCATAAGGCTAGCATAGATGATGGTTATAAAACCTGAGTCCAGGAGAATGAAGAAGAGTCAGGTTTATAGTTCCCCAGATGCTATTTACACAGAGCAGAATAAATTCAGATGAAGCTGTTGAACACAGTTCCACCACTCGTTCCCAGAGTCATTCCCACTGCCGGACAGTGTGCTTCCTGATTTGGGCCCAGATGTATATTCCCAGGCAGAGATCCAGAATCAGAGGGATGGGAAGGGGCTGAGAACCTGACTCTGCTCTGAAAGATGGCCCAGCACCACTGAGGAATGCCATGCACAAAATGCCTCTCTGTGGCTGCCCTAGAGACTCTGATCCATTTACACCAGGGTACTTCTAGAAAGTTGCAGTGGACACCATATCTATCATCCGTGCACGTGTATTTCTGAAATTTGGCAGAAGCTACCATCCTGGCCCCCCTCTTCTCTCTGGGCTTCTTCATCTACACACAGTAAAGCACCCTGGGTTACCTTTAGGGGACTCTTTACCTTTGGAGTTCATCATCAGGTGAAGAAAATCCATTCGGGTCTGGAAGCAGAAATGATGAACATTTATAGAGAGGGGTTACGGCCTGATAAATGACCAAACCATGAGCAATCTGTGAGTAACACCACATTTTACCTTCTGATTTGTTTCAAGGTGATTTTGCTTCATCTTTTTTACAAATTCATAGAAAAAGTCCATTAGCCAGTTTGGAAAAATAGAGATACTTAGCATCTCATACATTGGAGTAAGGAATGGAAGCATAACTACGGAGAAAATAAGAGAAAGTGTAATGAAAATCTGCACAAAATTCTTTTCACTTATCAGAAATCAAATACATCTACAGCTAAGTTCCCAGATCCTCTTTCCATTTAACTCAAAGGAAGGTACCAAAGTGATGAGACAAATAGTTATCTTTATAATACATGAAAATGTAAAACATTCAAGATATGGGCAACCAAAATGGCCAAGTGCTTGAGAGTATTTGTGGCTTACAGAAGACCCAAGTTCAGTACCCAGTACTTGGCATTGATTGGTTCATAATTGCAACTCCAGCTCTCAGGGATCCAACTCCCGTTACTGGACTCTAGAGATACAGCACTCCCATGTGTACATACAAATATGTACACATAATTAAAAGTAAAACAAATTTTTAAAAAATAATATAGGAAGAAAATTTTTTTATTATTTGATCATTTCATACATACATACATATATACATACAGTAAAATAACATATTCACCACACTCCCTACATGCCCTTTCCAGCTTCTCCAGGATCCCCCTCAAAACATCCCTTTCATAACTTTATATTGTTCACTAAGACTCTGCAGTGCTGCCTTCATATGTATGGGCGCAGGACCATCCAGTGAACCATAGGAAACTGACTAGTGACCACACCATCAATGAAGAATGTTTCTCTCTTCCCTAGCATCTATCAGTGCCAAAGTTCCTCAGAAAGGGTGACTCCAGAGAGCATCTCCCATATCTATGAAGGGAATATTGGTTGGCTTGATCTCGTGAATTGCCATGAGGTTTAGAGTGTGATAGCTGTTCATGTCCAGAACGTGATGTTTCTCCTCACCTACCAGCATTTACATTCTTTGTTCCTCCTCTTAGATAGAAATAAATAGTCAGGTGTTAGGGGCACACAACTTTAATCCCAGCACTGGGGAAGCAGAGACAGGTGGATCTCTGTGAGTTCAAGCTGTTACACAGAGAAACCGTGTCTCAAAAAAAGCAAGATAGGAATACATTTTATGATATTGTACCCAATTTAACTAAAAATAGGTCAAAGATCTAAGTCTAAGCACAAGCCTTCAATCCCAGAATTCTGGAAGTAGAGGCAGGTGGATATCTGTGAACTCAAAGCAGCCTTGTCTATATAGGAAGTTCCAGAACAGCCGGGTCTACATAGAAAAGAAAAAGTCTTAAGGAATGTACTGCCCATAATAATGTTCATAACCTCATCTCTGATCATGTGGCCTGAAAATTAAATCACAGCACATCTTAAAATTGTACATGATAAAATTTTTAAAATGTGTACTTCAAAGGCTCCCATTAAGAACATGAAAAGACATCTAAAATAGAGAACATAAGTCACTTCTATATCTGGAACATTACTGTTATTCATAATGCACATGCTAATCTTACAACTCAAAGATAAGCATATAAACCATTCAGCTACACAGGAGCAAGGGCTGAATGATGTTCATCTTAGAAAGACAATAATGTATCCAAGTAGGGGAGTATGTTACCACTTGGAAGAAACACAACCTAACACCCATAGTGCTATACAATTGAATTTCCTCTACGGAGGCTGGAATGAACATCGTGAAACAACAACAACAACTACCCAAAGTTTCGAATGGGAGTCCTCATGAACTCCTAACTAGAAAGTAAAATGCTTCATCTATCAAAGAAAAAAACTTCTTAGACACAAAAGTTCTATGTAATTTACTAATTCCACCACAAGTACCTACCCAGAAAACATAAAAACAAATCTCACATGCCAATGTCCATGTGCCCACATTTGCAATGCCCACATCTGAAAATAACTTAATGACCATCAGATGGTACAGAATTTGATTTGTCCACAGAAAATAGGAGTGGCAAAAAAATAGTTCTGTTTAAATTTATTATGTTAAATGAAAGAAGCTAAATTCTACATATTCTGTGAAAACTTTATGATGTATTTTTATGGCATATCAGGAAGAGGCAGATCTACAGGACAGTGAACTGGTATTTCTTATTGCAAGGAGGGATGGAAGACAGGAATGAGAAGGTGCAGGTTTTCTTGAATAAAATGTCCTGACTTGACAATGGTGATGGATACACATTGCCTTGTATGAGCAAAATTTGAATTACACATTGTAAGCAGGTACATTCCCTTTATATATGAATTGTATCTCAGTAATAATGGATGTTGTTATTTTGATGGAAGAATATGAGGGAGGAAGAAAAACAAGAGAGGAAGTAGCTACTTACATACAGAGAGAAGGAATGGGTCAAGAAAATCCACACGTGTTAAGATCTTCTTGACTTTCTGCACAAAGGGATCATCTGGGTTGTTGAGGGAGTCGATGTTCACTCCAAATGATGTGCCAGTTATCACATCCATGCTATAAGCTCCAAGGATGCTGAGGAGAGAGACACAGTAATCAACATCTGCTTCTGAGGCAGCTTATATTTCCAAGATACCCAGGCAGGGAAGCACAGAGTCAGAACCACCTGCTGAGTCATCAGTGGGGTCAAGGCTCCTATCACACTCACACATGGGGCCTTTACCTGTGGTTGGTTTGCAGATGGCCTTTTCCTAGAGTTGAGGGGACACTAAGGGACTTACAGTCCCATCAACTCCACCACCACTTACTCTTTCATATTGATAGGCTTCCCTTTCTCTTCTTCGCGTCTCAAGTTTTTCACCAATGTATCTCCATACTGTCCAATGATGGGGAACATCTAAAACCAAAGCACAGCATCTGTAGCTAAATGTGGAAACTCAGGCCCCAGAAAGATGACTCAGCCCCATCCAGGAAGCAAGGATGGGATATGGGATGTTACAGGGCATGAAGACAAAAGATCATCTTATACGAATTATAACTCAGAGGACCAACCCTAGGAAAGGGACTGTAACCTTGTTTTTTCCCTGTCCCAGGTTACTCCATAAGTAAATGCCCTCTCCATCATCACCTCCTTGAGTTTCCCACTGGTGAAAGTTGGAGACAGCAGTGTTCGAAGTCTCTTCCATTCTTCATCCTCAGATAAGGTAATGGCCTTTTTCATAGATCCAACTGGACCAAAAGTCTAGCGTTCAAATTGAAAGACAATTTACCTTGCAGAAATTACACACACACTCACACACACACACACACACACACACACACACACACACGCATGCATGCATATATGTGTATACATCCATAGCCACAGAATGGCCACAGAAAATATATCAAACAAACATCACTTGTTTAATAAGTATCTACTGATCTTAAGTGGCAGGCCTTTACATATACTCAGTACATTTTCATTGAAAACACCACACAACCAATGCAAACATGAGTGCCAGCCATCCACAGGGAATTGCTTCAAGTCTTTATCTCAAAGTCTGTTCTTAAAAGGCAACCCCTCTTGCACAGGAAAAGCCTGTTCATGGTACAGGCCATGGCACAAGGAGCGGCTTGAGTTCTGAGCCAGAGGGCACCTCATAGTGTTGGTTTCTGCCTTCACTTTTAGAAGCAGTTGTTCACAGAATGGTGAGTTTTCTGCTTATGCGGCCCCTGAAGAAATATATGCATGTTCCAAAGAGAAATTTTTGAAGGAAGGGTAGGAAGATAAGGCCTACAAGGCCCAGAGATGAGCCAAACTGGAGTCTGCCTGGCGCTGTCAGAGGTCCTGATTGTGCCAAGCCAATGAGGGGCTAACAAGTGATACCTGAGACCCTAGCAACAGATGCTGTCTGAGGTCTTGATCATGCCTACCCAATGAGGCAAGACTACACAATGTCAGCAGATTGGAATGCCTGCGTACTGGGAGGGTACGTAAAGATCCCCCCATTGCTAAATAAATGAGTCTCCTGTTTTTCCTTTCAACTGACTCATGATGTCTATGTTGTTGCCACTGCACCTTCTCACCCCCTTCCCCGAGGAAGGCATTAGGACCCAGCAACAGCAGGGGATCTTAGCCTGAGAGTCACAGAGGAAGTCTGACTTGTACCACAAGGACCATGATAGCAATAGGGTAGATTCTGAGAAATTTCTGGCTCGGCTCTGCATATAAGATGTCACAAGTATATTCGTTGCCCTATACTGGAGCTTGTATCGAAGGAATAAGAAAAAAATGAGATATCAGAATCTTCTTTTCTGAAAACAACTTGCCCTACTATAAAACTAGACAACAACAACAACAAAATGCTATAATTAACCAGTTAAATGCTTATTATGAGATATTTTGTAAAGTTTGTATTTTTGAAAATGTCAAATTATTCTATATATAACTTGGTTAAGGGAAAAATAATTTAATTTCAGACTATCTAACATATTGTCACTACATGAACAGCCAGCCTAGACACAGATTGCAAAAACAAAAGCTCCTATGCTTTGCAGATCCTGAAAAATGGGTAACTTCCCGATTTGACTGATGCTGTCCTAAGATGTTTTTCATGTAAGTAAGACTGTCTGTTTTGTTCTTTGCTTTTTCTCCCTAGACACATAATGGGGAAATGAAAAAGACAGCCTGTGCTTTGATGCTTGCCAAATGACTTATATAGTCAATATGCTATATAAATAAAGAGGGTCCCACAGCTAAACACTGAGCCGAACTCCTGGAATCCAGTTGCAGAGAGGGAGGAGTGATAAGAAAATAGAGGCAAGACCAGGCTACAGACACCCACAGAGACTGCTGACCTGGACAAGGGGGAGCTTGACCTCCAGACTGATAGCTAGGAAACCAGCATTATACTGACTCAGATGCCCTGAACACGGGTCTCAGTTAGAAGGCCTGGGCATTCTAAATGACCTCTGACAGTGGAACCAGGATGTATCCCTAGTGCATGAAAGGACTTTGGGAGCATATTCCCCATGGAGGGATAATCCCTTAGCCTAGAGGCAGGAGGAAGGGCCTAGCCCCTACTCCAAATGACTTGAGAGATTTTGTTGATCCCTCCTGGAAGGCATCATCCTCCCTGTGGAGTGGGGAGGGATGAGATGGGAGGGGCTTGGAGGGCATTGGAGGATGGAGGGAGATGGAACTGGTATCAATATGTAAAATAAGAAAAATAATAAACATATAAAAATCTAATAAAATAAATATTTCAACCCCCCAAAATATAGACCAAATTCTAAATAAATAAAAAAACAAATAACTAAATAAATGGTGTCTCTGCCGTGTGTGAGAGAGTGAGAGACAGACAGAGAGAGAGAGCGAGCTGCTGAACCCTCAGAAGTGCATTCAGTCCCCCACTGACCCCACACCTCCTCTTTTGGGCCTGAACCCTGCTGAAGCTGGACTTCAACAGTTCTTCCATGAGGATAGGAGGAAAAAAGCCCTACAGCATTCTTCGAGACTGTGCAGAGTAGGAATTGATTCAAGTGGCCTTAGGATCGAGGGCTAGAGAGATCGCTCAGAGGCTAAGAGCACTTGTTGCTCTTGCAGAGGACACATACTTGTTCCCAGAACCCAAATGGCAGTTCCCAGCCATTTGTAATGATACGATATCTGTCACCCACTTCTGACCTTCAGACATGCATGTGGTATACATATGTACATGTAGTTAAAACACCCATATACATGAAATAAGAAAAAACATCCATATTCTTGGGATACTGTTATCTTAGTCTGGTTCTACATTATGTTTGCCAATGGCATAAAAATTGGAGAGAACAGAGGCTAAGCTGTTTCTTTTAAAGTATGGCTATTAGAAAATATTAAGAATAGTCCCAGCACTGGGGAGGCAAATGTTATTGCATCTTCGTGCAAGGACAGCTTAAGGAGTTTCAGGACAACCAGGCCAATAGAAAAAAAAAATGAACCAATGATGGAGAGATGGTTCAGCCCTTAATCGTGCTTAGTACTTTTGCAGAGGACACAAGTATGGTTCCAAGTACCCAGGTTGTCAGCTCAAAGCCCCTTGTGACTCCAACTGCAGGAGTTCTGGCACCTGTGGCTTCCAAAGATACCTATATATATATAGGCACATATACCCCCACAGACACACCATTAAAAAACAATAAGCCAGCATCGGTAGTGCACTTTAATCCCAGGACTTCAGAGGGAGACAGGCAGCTCTCAATGAGTTCAGAGCCAGCCTGGTCTACAAAGTGAATTCCAGGACAGTCACGACTGTTACACAGAGAAACCCTGTCTCAAAAACCAAAACCAACAAAATAACCAAACAACAACAAAAGCAAACAAAAAAAAACCACCAATAAAAAAGATTAAGGATTTATCTGTTATTTTTATGAATTATTATAACATGGAAATCATTTTATTTTTTGCTTTTTAACAATTATTTTTTTATTTTTATGTTTATGGGTGTTCTGTCTACATGTTCATCCATGTACTATGTGTGTGCAGTGCCTACCAAAGCTCAAAAAAAGCATCAGGTTACAGGAGACTGGAGTTCCAGATGCTTGTGAACTAGCTAACATGAGTTTGATTAACTGCTGAAACATCTTTTCAGGCCTTTTTAATTTTATATACAGAGAACCAAGAAAAAAAATAATTCTATTTCTTAGCTGTGAATTTTTTCTCTCTTCCAAAACTATATTTTATACCAAATTAACTCTGTTAAAACTCCTTTGTGATAAAAGCTCAAAACGAAAGGAATGACACAAACTTCTTATACTCCATGAAGAAAATGTACACAAAAGCCTAGGCCAGTTTCACACTTGGTGGTGAAGGCCTGGATATTTGACCCTCCAGTCTCCTGCATTTCAGAAGTCTCCTCTCAGCACTGTTACTCAGTACTGTTCTAGGAGTGACAGCTGGTGCAACAGGGTAAGAGAGTTCAATTGAAGACATACAGATTGCAAAACACTGAGTTCTGATTTTCAGGAACCATCACTGTCCATGTAGAACACACCAAACAGCATACAAAATAAATGGATGGAATGAAGAAGTGAGTTTGGAAAAGTCATAGGACACAATGACAACACAGAGTTCAATTGCACTTGTACATAATTGCAATGATAAGTGGAGAAATGTTGAGAAAATGATGTCATAGCAATAACTAGAAATTAAATACTTAGAGCATAAATGTAACAAAAATATGTGCCAGGTCTTTAACCTGAAGTTGTCTACGTGGCAAGCAAAGGCAAACTAAAAACCAGAGAGTCACGTGGTAGCTGTGGATTAGAAGACACAGCACAGTAAAAATATTTCCCCCCTATTATTTCAATTTTTATCAAAATTACTCTTAGAAGTTAAATTCAGACAAGAATATTCATTATTTGGATAGGAAAGCAAAGGTCCAAGAACCAACAAAACAACTGTTTTTTAAAAAAAAATGTAGGACTTAATTAACCACATGATGTCACTCATCAAGAGGGAATGGTCTCCAAAGAGGTAAAAACACCATGATCAATTGAGAGAAGAAAACCAATGAGGAGGAGTCCCACACAAGTAACAGAACTGGTAAGTTTTGGAGGGAACAGCTTCTCCCAAAATGGTATTAGAACAGTTGAACATGCATGGTCCAACTGGAATCTCTACCTGACCTTCATATCTCATGCCAAAAAAATTACAAATAGATCATAGATGTAAATATAAAGTATCAAACTACATGTTACCATTAAAAACTAAGAAAGCTAAGCAGAATGTTATCAAGCTTGACCCCAAAGGCATCCGGGAAATGAATCAGACACTGCCAAGAAGAAACATCAAGTGTCCCACAGTGACTACCCCATATTTACGAGAGGAAGTCCCACAGTGAAGGGACAGTCCTGTGCTTTCAGTATGTAGCTTCAACACTAAACATGATTGCAACAATGTCCAAAACACTACTCATGTGTATGAAGGAATGCCTCTCAGAGGACATGCAAATAAACTCCTAATGATATCAATGCAAATCTCATCTTAGTATGCTGGCAGGAAGGAATATGTTATATTTATACTCATGAAAGACATTACCATTTACAAAACCTAAGAACTTTTCTGAGCATGGTGGTGGCTCCTCTTTATCATGATTACATAATTATTTCCAAATTAAAATTGAACGAAAGTAACTCATTATTCCCTAAAAGGGCCACCTACCCGACGGTTTGTGAAGACTGAGTAGCATTCTTTCACCAGAACTGTTTTGATGACCTATGGATCCGTGATAGCCAGTACAGGCTGTCGACCATCATAAAACCTGAGATGGGAAAATAGGGTGGACTGAACCTCAAAAGTCAAATTCTACACCAGGAGTTACATCCAGGACCCCAGACTCCACCCCTGAGGCTGCACAGGCACACAACACACCCTGCTCTAGAAAGCAAAGTAACACGAACCCCATTTCAAGTTCGACCATAGAAGCCATTGGAGAAAAATAAATAATGATTCCAAAGTCAAAACAGAATGTCTCAGTGGAGTTTCCACTGATTCAGTATTCCTAATAATGTGGTAGTAGCATTACTTTGTGGCCACCAGAGGGCAGCACATCAATGCTTTGGCATTGGGTTACATGATCTGTATGGGCTGTGTCACCTCAGCAGATCCAGTGGCCAGGCCTGTAGTTTCTGAGGATGGATGAGAGCAGATGAAGAAAAAGGCAGGGCCTCTTCCCATTTAACACAACACAATGGTGACACCTCCTCTAAACCTCTCACTAAAAGACCAGCTGTTCTGAAAGGGAAGAGGGGGGCCATTGGCTCAGCCACCTTATAGAACCATTAAAGATATAGGCCCAAAGGAGAACATAGCGGTTTACACATATCCCTCATCTCTTCTTCAAAGCCAGCAGAATTAAATAGACAGGAAATACCCATGTACACTTCTTGTAAATTTAATTTTTAATTACTAAAGATGCTTATAAAGTGGATATACATGAGTTTCTAATCCACTACTTATTTACATCTCAAAGTCTATCTTTCCAAAGCATTCATTACTTTTACGTTAATGTAAAGGAGTTCTGGCTTTGACTAAATGTGGATTGGTATAGACATGACCATGAATTTCTGAGCACATATTAGAAGGTTGCCAGCAAAGGTTAGGAGCAAAAACATTGAATCTTGGAGCCCTTGATGCATCAGTGTGGAGGAGGTCCCAGTAGGCAACACCTCCAATGGCATTTCCGCTGTTCTAACAACTGTGATATATTGGACTCTGGCAGAACAATCTCTAAAGGCTTTGCCCTCATGCAGGACAGTGGTTCATTCAACAAACCTACCCAATGGAATTTTCCAGAATACTCACCCCCATATTTTCCCATACTTTCTATAGCAGTCTAGATCAAACTTCCACAAACCCTGGGAAGAGAAATGAAATAAAGTTAAATCTATTACTGGCCTGTATACAATCATCCTTCTCTAACTGGGGTGCAAATGACTCAAATGCCATGAAGTCAGGCTTCCTGTCCCTCACCAGCGATTACAGGCAAGTTCTTATTAGAGACACAAGAAGGAATAGGAGAGAAGAGAATTGTCTGGAACGGAGTGTTTAAGGCTGTTCTTGAATTTTCTCAGGGTTGTACCTACTGAAGGAGCTGTCCTTACTTATGGATATCCAGCAGCTTCATGTCTGAGGGGTGTGTGCGTGTGTGCCTGCGCGCGTGCGTGCACGTGCATACGTGTGTATGTGTGTTGACTTGAAAATCCTAGAACACTCTGAACTGTTCCTCAAGAATACAAAGTAAGGGAATATGGTGATATCTTGCTTGTAGGAACAAAGCTTGTCTGAAGATCAGTGAATGGAGCTGGCCACTAGCTAACCACACAGTCTTGAGGTCTGTACAGACAGACAGAAAGTGAGATGGCTGAGAAGAGACAGGAAATGAGATGGCTGAGAAGAGACAGGAAATGAGATGGCTGGGCAAAGACAGGAAGTGAGATGGCTGGGCAGAGAAAGGATATAAGCGGAAAGAAACAGGAAATCACTCTCTTTTCTGCTGAGGTAACTAATGAGGTAAAGGTGACTTTAGCTTACTCCTTCTCTCTGATCTGTCAGCCTTTTTCTCTATATCTGACTCTGTATTTATTATTTAAACCAACTAAGAACTCCATTTAACTTCCCAGGGTATATGCTGTTCTGTCTCTTGGTTCAGTATTATCCCACTTGTTTTATGAAAGCAAAAGGGATAAAGCAAAGCCAGACTTTTGGGTACACATATAACCCTAGCCTTCAGAAAAAAGCAAGAAGATGGAAAAGTTGAGGCCAGGGTGGAACGCATCTCAACATCTAAAAGAAGGGAAACAAAAGAGTCACAGCTGCCCAGGGTGCAGAGAATAAGAAAGTGCAGTAAATGGGACATCTCATCTGTGTAACAATCCCCTTCCCAAGGAACAGGGATCATTGTAAAAGTAGGGGCAGGGGCAAAAAGGCTGCATGAGCCAGAGACAGAAAACATTGCAACAAAAAGTGCCAAGAATACAAAAGAGCAGTTGCACATATATACTCGCAGTAATTGTGAAAGTTTGCAGGGGACCTGAGCAAGAACAAGCCAGACAAACCCTTAGCATGGAAAGGAGGAAATGAAGTCCCACCCTTTTCTGAGGAGCTATTGGCAATTGACCACTGCTGGAAGACAAACAGTTTTCCTTGAGGGTGTGTCTCATGATAAATCAACCATGATCCTGTGTATGCCCATACAACTGAGAGTATGCAGGCAGCACAAATAAGACTCCATGGGTTACAAAAGAAAGCACACTAAGTGGGTAGGTAGGGAAGGAGGGGTGCATCTGAGGGAATCTTGGGGCAGGGAGTGAATATGATCAAAATACATAGCATGAAAATCTCAGAGAACTGATGAAAAGTAAGAAAACACACACAAAAAAAAAGAATACCAAAAAAATTAAGAAATGATGAAAATAAGAGGGAGAGAGAGGGGGAGTGTGTGTGGAGATGGTGGGGAAATCATGACGGTATGCAGGAACCAATGAGTGGCTCCCTTTCTACGGCAGGACAGAGGAAATGAAACACTAACTCTGAGATTTCAATGCTCAAGAAGAAAAAAGGAAGTGTTCCGTCATGCATTACCTTAGAGCTGTGACTTAATGCAAAAGAAGGTTCAGGAAGGGAAATGTGATGAGATGATTATGAAAAGTGTTCTCCTTTCAAGGGGGAATGACTGTAAGGCTTTCTCGGGCAGCCATGAGTCAATGGAGGTCTCATTGAGACCTGAGGCCTGCAGGAAGCATGTAACTGTGAAACTGGAACTCTGACAAGCAGCTGGAGTCATTGTAGAAGGAAATCCTAGCAGAGAGCAGCATGCTTGAGGCTCTGTTGATGGCTTTCAGCATCTGAGCTCATTCACCATCTTCTAGCCAGATGCCAGCCTTGGCTGACCAAGCAAGCCATAAATAATCAGGCAACATTCGTGGCCCTTGTGGCATTTATGGTACACTTTCAGGGGCCTCTAAAGATTTGATAAAACCATCCTTCCTGTGAGGATTCTATAAAGGAGTCTGCCTTCACCTAGAAAAGCAAAACTTCACTGTGGTATCTGAGGGTGAGAAACAAGCACCACCTTGTCTTAGTCACAGCCCCATCCTGCTCAGACTGGCTCTCAGGGTGCTGTCTTAGAGGAGAAAGAAAGAAGATTTTGTCAAATCCTCAAAGATGCCCTGGGTACTAAAGACTTTATGGAGCCATTAAAGTAACTGCAGGGGATGTAGGGGTTCCTGAGAGGATCCCCTATAGTCAACACACAGGCAACCTGATCCTGGGATGCTGCAGAGCTGGCCAGCAGGAAGAAGACAAGTGCAGCTCCCAAGCCCTGAGTGAAGGTGAAGTGCACACAGGCTGGTGCAGTGCTGCTGTGAGCAGCCATGCTTTCCCATGAGTGCTGGTTAAGTACATCCTGGAGGCTCCACTGAGGAAAACCCCAGGCTCCTCCTGCTCCTTACAGCCTGAGCGTGAAGTCCCGAACACCACGCTCCAAGGTGTCTGTGAGCATGGCTTTCTAACCACAGCTCCAACTGGATGTCAACAAATCGTAAAGGGAAGTCCAGCACTCTTCTCGTTGGTCATACACAGTTTCCAGTGGGTGTTTTGGATGCCCCAGAACTTCCTCCCAAGAACTGTGATCCATAAAGAGATGCATAAGAAGTTGCATCCATAAGAAGAAGAAAAAAAAGAGCTCAAACAGTACTCACATCTCGGTAAACCAAAATAGTGCCTAAAAAAGGCAGAGGTTTGGGTCCAGGAATGCCGAGCTTCTTAAAAACTCCATGAGAATAGGAGCCATATCTGTAAAGTAAAAGAAAAATCCAGGAACATTTCATTGTGGTCCAACCAGCAACTGAGACCCACCCTCAGAATCCGTGCCAACTGTCCTCTGCTCTAAAAACAGCACTGAATGGAAAATGGTTCTGGATACTGCAAGGCAAAAAAGAACTTGAGTTATCCAGAGGGAAGGGTATTTCAGGTGAGGGTTACAGACAAGAGAGAAGAATGGATGTCAATCCTCTTACAATGTCTAGAATACATGATGGGAATTTGTGTAAGGCATGTTGGGGAATGAGAGCAATGGATGTGTGTATGCATGGGGGACAAGCCTGACCCATGTGGATCCATATTACAGAAAGCGAGGAGGCAAGGATAGTGAGAAAAACTCTAAGCACATTCCATGATCTTGGGACTCACAAAACTCAGAAGGGCTGTGGTGGCCAATTGTTTATGAGTTCTTGGAATTGATGTTGATTAGTCTAGGTACAGACTAGAGCCAACTGCATCTTCTCAGGAGCAAGTCTTGTCAAAACCCTCTGAGCCATAAGGTAAGAGTGAGAGGGAGCCAAAAAGGTGAGAACTCAAGAGATTGGCATTACAGTAAGAACTGCACTTCCTAAATGCTGATTTCAACTTCTCCTCCATGTTCTGTTTGGATGTTCCAACAGGAAAATGAAAGGGAGGCTGTAGGAAGATACCCACCCCACCTGTACCTGTTGCACTGATGACGCCCATTGGGGGGACAGGGATGGACATGATGTGAAAGAACAAGGTCTGGTGTAGGGACCCCAGAGTCCTCTCTTGATTCCTGGATGGAGACAGAGAGCATCCAGAGGTATCCTTGGGACTGGAACCTGCTGGTGTTCATCTGTCTCTGCTGTAAGTTATTTCTCACTGAATAAATATCTATTCTGCCTATCTGTTTTCCCCAATCCTTATTTTTCCACAATAGGGGGCTTGTATATCACCCCAACTCCAGTTACAGATAGGGAAGGAGCCTGGACAACTACTCACATGTAGAGGAGCACCAGGATGGTAGCCAGCAACACCCAGGTTTCTGTGGAAAGGCTGGGGATCAGCTCCATCTCAGCTTTCCTTCAGCAGGTCTGACTCCGAGTTTTCCTTCCAACTGGGTCTTGCAGGGCTCCCCTGCTGTACCCAGCTGAGATCAAGTGAGTCCAGCCTACAGTATTTATGTGCTGGGAAAGGAGGCGGTGTCAGCAATGCAGCCAGTAGAAGGTCCTCCCTTGCACTGCTTGAACTCAGAGAACTGACATGGCTTTTGGGTGACTGTTATTAAAAGTTCATGCACAATTCTACTCTGACCTCCTTTCAGTACATACTGGAGGTGAATATTTGTTCTTTCAGAAAAGCTAAGAAATCCATTGGCATTACATTTCTTCTAATTTTCAGATCTCTTTCATGCCTGTTCTCATTCCAAAACTCCTTAAAAAACACAGATAACCTATATCCACTGATATTAACTACTGCAAAGCTTTCTTTTCTAGGGGTGTGTGTGTGTGTGTGTGTGTGTGTGTGTGTGTGTGTGTGTGTGTGTGTACAGTGTATGCAGAAGTCAACATTGGGTGTTGTTCTGTCACTTTCCACCATATTTTTCAAGACAGGGTCTGTTACTGAATCTAGACTGACTGGGCAGAAAAGCCCTGGGAAGCACCTTTTCTATCACACACCCTTCCTCCCACTTCTTTTTTTTTTTTTTTTTTTTTTTTTTTTTTTTTTGACATATCGATCCCAGTTCCCTCTCCTTCCCTCTCTTCCTCCCTCCCATGCCCCAACCACCCTCCCACCCCCCCCTACTCCACAGGGAGGGTGGTGCCTTCCAGGAGGGGTCAACAAAATCTATCAAGTCATTTGGAGTAGCAACTAAGCCCTCCCTCCTGCCTCTAGGTTAAGCGAGTATCCATCCATGGGGAACATGCACCCAAAGTCCTTTTGTGCACCAGGGATACATCCTGGTTCCACTGTCAGAGGTCCCTTAGACTGCTCAGGCCTTCTAACTGAGACCCACGTTCAGGGGGTCTGAGTTGGTCCAATGCTGGTTTCCCAGCTATCAGTCTGGGGGCTCATTAGTTTCTCCTTGTTCAGGTCAGCTGTCTCTGTGGGTGTCTGTAGCCTGGTCTTGTACTCCCTCTCTACATCTGGATTCCAGTTCCTCTCACTGTTTAGCTGTGGGTGTCTGCTTCTGTTTCCATCAGCTACTAGATGAGGGCTTTATGATGGTGGATAAGTTAGTCATCAATCTCATTATCGGGGAAGGGCATTTATGGTAGCCTTTCCATTGTTGCTCAAATTGTTAGTTGGGGTCAGTCTTGTAGGTCTCTGGACATTTCTCTAGAGTCAGTTTTCTCTTGAAACCTATAATGGCTCCCTCTTTTATGGTATCTCTCTCTCTCTCTCTTTCTCTTGTCTATTCCTCCCCTGACCTTCCTCCCATTTACACTTGCCACCAGCCCAGTGAATACATGGGTACTAGAAATTTTAACTTGAGTCCCTTCCATAGCAACCTCTCATAGTAATTTCCATAGCCCCAAAATTCTTTTACCTATAAGGTTCTGCTATGCCCTTTAGGACTTGAAATTATTCATCAAAACACAGCTCAAAAAACATATGAGCCAATTAACACCCCACAAGGAGGAGTGGCTAGTTATTTACATCAACTTGACACAAGCTAGAATCACTATAGAGGAAGGAGCCTCAGTAGAGAAAATGCCTCTGTAAAACTGAGCTGTAGGTAAGCTTGTTGGGTAATTTCCTAATTAGATGGAGGAGAATCAGCCTATTGTGGGTAGAACCACCCCTGGACAAGGGGTCCTGGCTTCCATTAAAAAAGTAAGCAGAGAAAGCTGTGGGGAACAAGCCAGTAAGCAGCACCCATCCATAGCTTCTGCATTAGCTCTTGTTTCCAAGTTCCTGCCCTGACTTCCTTTGATGATGAACTGTGGTATTGAAGTGTAAGCTGAATAAACCCTTTCCTTTCCAAGTTGCTTTGCTCAAGGAGTTTCATCACAGCAATCGTAACCCTGACTAAGAAACCCTATTTTGAATTACTTTGTTCCTCCATGCCAAATTGGTCAATTTCCTCTCTAAACTCTAATACTGTTAGGGGAGTCTTGGGTGTTGTGCATTTGTTTATAGTAAAAACTACAATCAGTGGCTATGGTGCTTGGCATCCTTTGGCCATGATTGCTTCTTTTGTGTCGTGTGTGTGTGTGTGTGTGTGTGTGTGTGTGTGTGTGTGTGTGTGTGTCATATATATATATATATATGGATACATATGTTGGCCAATTATCTGTCTAATTTGTAGGCTATGCCAGGCCCATTTGATTGGCTGATAAATACTACCTAGTGATCCAACAGCTTCCATGCCATTCACCCGTCTGTGGTCTTTCCTGTAGGGACCATGTGTCAACAGAATCCTGGTCCATCATCCTGAGCATACAGTGAGGGTGGCTGGGACAGAGGCAGTTCATCTTGCATTAGGAATTTAGGAAGTTTAATATAGTCAAGATGTTACATAGGTCCTGTTCAACTAGTCTGCCAGGATATCTACTAAATACAAAATATTCAGCTAGGACCTACAGATATAATGTTGAATAATACCTAAACAACTCCTTGACAGTCTCACAGTTTTGTAAGGAAATATGCATGGAAACTCCCAATAGTAAAGGTGTGAAGGACAATGGAGCATGAAAGAGAAGGAAGAGTCCAAACTCAGTATATCCTCAAGATCCGAATCCTGCAGCAAGTGGCTCATAACAGGAAAAAAACCAGCCTTAATCAACAGAAAAAAAAAATCCAGCCTTAATCTACCCACGGAAACAGACCCACACACCACACACACACACATAGGCTTATCCCTCCTGAGGATTCAGTCTCTTTGCCAGGTAGCATTTAGACTAAGTTTCTAATGCATAAATTTGAGGCTATGCATTCAAATCAGAGAAATTGCACTTACCGAATTACAATAATGGTGTTTGGTTTTTAAAATCTCTGCATATAAGAAAGTTATCAGGGTATATAACAGGCTATGCATCTGTCATTAAGGCTCCATCCTGGACCAGTTGGCAAGAGGCATCAGATTGACACAGCTCCTAAAAGCATCTTTGTGTTTCATAAGCACCAGAGTTATGCTATGTCTCATGGTCCTCAGCAGATGCTTTATAAGCCCTCATCCAATTTCCTGTAAGAAAGCCAAATGAACCTCAGTGGGTCAGAAAAGACAAGTGTGGAAATGGGAAGAAAAACATCTGGGAAGCTGATGTGTGGAGTGGAACTGAGAAGAGAGGTTCATGAATGGTGAGTGGGGCCAAATTGCAATACATGCAAGTATAAACATCTAATATAAATACCATAATTATTACCAAAAGTATGATAGATTATGATAAAATTAGTGCAACAGAAAATTAACTTGTGTGTGTGTGTGGTTTTTTTTTTGTTTGTTTGTTTTTGTTGTTGTTGGGTTATGTTTTTTTTGGGGTTTTTTGGGGGGTTTTTTTTGTTGTTTTTTTTTTTTGTTTTTTTGGGTTTTTTGTTTTGTTTTTTTGTTTTTTTGAGACAGGGTTTCTCTACCTAGTCCTGGCTGTCCTAGAACTCACTATGTACAATGAGGCTGGCTTTGAACTCACAGAATCTGCCCTCTGCCTCCAGAGTAAAGGCATGTATGACCACATGTGGCAGAAAGTAAGTGTTCTTTTTTTATTTATAAAATTTAATTAGCACACTGCTAATCTGAAACTGTGTGGATTCCTTATTATTCTCTCACCCATTACTGACCCACCACTGTGTGTCTGTCTTTGTAGGATGACTCACTCTGGGTCCTTCAAATCATGAAGATCATACACTACATGGGAATTTACACCTACCATCCTTCTCTTAATATGATTTTTGTCAGGAACTTCTATAGCATAGCATCTGCAGTGATTTGAACTTTACCCTCAAAAAATAATTTCTAAAACTGATGTTGATGGCAGTGTCTTTCCTTCCACAATGACCTCACAACAGACCAAACCATTCATGGACCTAGATTGGACTTAATGTCTAACACAGAAATTGGAATCTTGTTGCCTTTATCTAGTAAAAACAGGACACTAGCCCAGTATCCGAGACTTGGCATCCCCCTCTCCCCCCGCACAGATGTTTACTTCAGGTAAAAAGAGTTCAAATAGGATATCAGAGGGCAAAAGTTATAGAGTAGCATTACCTTGCATGATTTATTTTCTTGTGTCTACAAGAGATAAGAGTTCAAGCTTGTATGTACTAAAAGATTGAGAGTTGGTTGAGAGGGCACAGATTGCTTTCTATTACTTGAAGTAAACTAGCTCTTTTTTGAAGAATGCAAAATAGAAACATGGTGTCCACAACTGAACCTATCATTGCTTGTGGTATCCCCTGCCCCTAATTCATACTAGGGAATAAGCCAGTAGAGGAAAACAGTCTGTGTCCTGTCATCACTGCAGAAGGCCAATTTAAATGGTCATGTGTTTAACTCACTAAGCCTTCCACATGCTCCACAAGGTAGGTATGGTCAGCAGCCTCACTTTAGGGAGAAGAATACTGAGACCTGGAAGAGTGAAGGAACTGCCTCTCCACCACTGTCACACACTGCTGGTCCATGCTGGAGGGTGGCACAAACACTGGTCCATGGCCATCTGCATAAAGATGCCTCATGTGTCAGTGCTTTCAGCAGTGAAGATCTGCATTCTTGTCTCTTACCTCCCTCCACTTCCCACTGCAACGAGGTGATATCTTGCAATGAAGTAAATTACCTTTTGACCTGCCGATCGTCTCCTGTCCTGTGCCTGATCTCGTCTTGACCATCCTGAAACTCTTTCCTCCTCCAGGTAAATCTCCTCCTGCAACCATCTCATACAGAAGCCACTGGATTCTGAGCATGTGACATGTGATAACTCCTGATTGATTTTTGATATAACATCAATATAAATGGCTGGATCAAAAAACAGAAACAATACATTTCATGAACAAATTTACCATCATTCCTAACTAAAAATTACAGTATTATATTTTGGATATAGTTTGGACTCCAGAAGTTCAAGAGTCACAGACTGAACTCAAGTATGGTGGTATTCAGAGGTGGTGAAACTTCAAGGGAAGAAGCAGAGTGGAAAGTGGTTATTGGCTGACATTCCATGCTCTAGATTCTTGCCCTGCCATATGAACTCTATCTATTTTTTCCATTTAAGTTGATATTTTTATTTTGGAATTATTTGAGTATAAACTAATTTCTTTTTAATTATTTTTCTTATTTTACATATCGATCCCAGTACCTTCTCCCTCGCTCCCTCCCATGCCCCCCATCCCCTCCCATCCCATTCCCCTCCCCCTACTCCACAGGGAGGGTGATGCCTTCCAGGAGGGATCAACAAAATCTGTCAAGTCATTTGGAGTAGCAACTAGGCCCTCCCTACTGCCTCTAGGTTAAGGGAGTATCCCTCCATGGGGAATGGGCCCCCAAAAATCCTTTCGTGCTCCAGGGATACATCCTGGTTCCACTGTCAGAGGTCCCTTAGACTGCCCAGACCTTCTAACTGAAACCCAAATTTGGGGGGGGGGTGAGTCGGTCCAATGCTGGTTTCCCGGCTATTATTCTGAGGGTTCATGAGCTCCCCCTTGTTCAGGTCAGCTGTCTCTGTGGGTTACTGTAGCCTGGTCTTGACCCCATTTTCTTATCAGTCCTCCCTCTCTGCATCTGGATTTTAGGAGTTCAGCTCAGTGTTTAGCTGTGGGTATCTGCTTCTGTTTCCATCAGCTACTAGATGAGAACTCTATGATGGTAGATAAGTTAGTCATCAATCTCATTATCAGGGAAGGGTATTTAAGGAAGCCTTTCCACTGTTGCTCAGATTGTTAGTTTGGGTCATCCTTGTATGTCTCTGGACATTTCTCTACAGTCAGTTTTCTCTTAATACCTATAATGGCTCCCTCTTTTGTGGTATCTCTCTCTCTCTCTCTCTCTCTCTCTCTCTTTTTTTTTTTTTTTTTTTTTTTTTTTTTTTTGCTCTTGTCTATTCCTCCTCTGACTCTCAACTTTCCTAGTCCCATATACTCTCCTCTCCTCTTCTCTTTCTCCTAGTTCCCTCTCCACTCACTGGCCCACCCATCCACTCCCAATATGCTCAGATCTTGTGATCTTGTTCCTTTCCCCTTCTGTGAGGGACCTTGTATGAATCTCTTAGGTTCCTCCTTGTATCCCAGTTTCTCTGGTGATGTGAATTATAGGCTGATCATCCTTTGTTCTAGGTCCAAAATCCTTTTATGAGTAAGTACATACCATGTTCCTCTTTTTGTGACTGGGTTACCTCACTCAGGATGGTTTCTTCAAGTTCCATTCATTTGCCTGTGAATTTCAAGATTCCATTGGTTTTTGTTTGTTTGTTTGTTTGTTTTTGTTTGTTTGTTTTGTTTTGTTTTTCTGCTGAGTAGTACTCATTGTGTAAATGTGCCGCATCTTCTTTATCCATTCTTCAGTTGAGGAGCACCTAGGTTGCTTCCAGGTTCTTGCTATTACAACTAATGCTTATATGAACATAGTTGAACAGATGTCTTTGTTGCATGAATGTGGATCATTTGGGTATATGCCTAAGAGCAGAATTGCTGGGTCCTATGGTAGACTGATTCCCATTTTCCTGAGGAACTGCTATACTGATCTCCAAAATGGCTGAACAAATTTGCACTCCCACCAGCAGTGGAGGAGTGTTCCCCTTTCTCCATATCCTCTCCAGTATAAGTTGTCATTGGTGTTTCTAATTTTAGCCATTCTGACAGGAGTAAGACGATATCTCAGAGTTGTTTTGACCTGCATTTCCTTGCTAGCTAAGGATGTTGAGCACTTTATTGTGTCTTTCAGCCTTTTTGATTTTCTCTATTGAGAATTCTCTCCTTAGTTCTGTACCCCCACTTTAATAGGGTTATTTTGTGTTTTGGTGACTAGTTTCTTGGGTTCTTTGTATATTTTGGAGATCAGCTATCTGTCAGATGTGGGGTTGGTGAAGATCTTTGTTCCCAGTCTGTGGGCTGCCATTTGGTCTTGTCAACTGTAACCCCTAATGAAATAGAAGCAGTCATCAAAAGCCTCCCAACCAAAAAAAGTTCAGGGTCACTATTTTAAGATGATAGGATAGTTTACATAAGCGACCAAAAAAAAAAAAAAAAAAAAAAAAAAAAAAAAAACCTCTTACCAGGGAACTCCTGAAGCTGATAAACACCCTCAGCAAATTATCAGGATACAAGATAAACTCAAAAAAAATCAGTAGCCCTCCTATATACAGATGAAAAAGGGGCTGAGAAAGAAATCAGAGATACATCACCCTTTACAATAGCCACAGACAACATAAAGTATCTTGGGGTAACACTAACCAAACAAGTGAAAGACCTACGATGCAAGAATGTTGTGTCTTTAAAGAAAGAAATTAAAGAAGATACCAGAAATTGGAAAGATCTCCCATGCTCTTGGATAGGTAGGATAAACATAGTAAAAATGGCAATCTTGCCAAAAGCAATCTACAGATTCAATGTACTCCTCATCAAAAATCCCAGCACAATTCTTCACTCACCTTGAAAGATAATAATCAAGGATAATTATTATTTTCCAATAATAATATGGAAAACAAAAGACCCAGGATAGCCAAAACAACCCGGTACAATAAAGGAACTTTAGGAGGCATCACCATCCCTGACTTCAAGCTCTACTATAGAGCTATAGTCCTGAAAACAAACTGGTATTGGCACAAAAATAGACAGGTAGACCAATGGAATCAAATCGTAAATCCTGATATTAACCCACACACCTACGAACACCTGATTTTTGACAAAATAGCTAAAAGTATACAATGGGCAGAGGAAAGCATCTTCAGCAAATGGTGCTGGCACAATTGGATGATGGTGTGTAGAAGACTGCAGGTAGACCCGTGTCTATCTCCATGCACAAAACTCAAGTCCAAATGGATCAAAAACATCAACATAAATCCAGCCACACTGAATCTCATAGAAGAGAAAATGGGAGGTACCCTTGAACAAATTGGTACAGGAAACCACTTCTTGAACATAAGGCCAGTATCAATCACAAACACTGAGATTGACCATTAATAAATGGGACCTCCTCAAACTAAGAAGCTTCTGTAAAGCAAAGGACACAGTTGATAAGACCAAACAGCAGTCCACAGACTGGGAAAAGATCTTCACCAACCCCACATATGACAGAGGGCTGATCTCCACAATATACAAAGATCTCTACCTCTTAATGATGTGAAGCTGTCTAGGGGAACCGAGGGTACAGATGGTAAGAAGGAGAAGAAGAGAAGGGTAACCTATTATGTGGGATATGTTTAAAATGCATTATATAAGAACAAAGTACATTATATAGGTGACCTTATATTGTCACACATAATGTGTGGGGCAGAAATGGATGCCCAGGTGTGTTTCCTGGACATGTCTAACTCCAGCATTAAGACACAGCTCTGGGCTTGGAGAGAAGCAGGGCCAAGAGAGATTTAAGACAGGAAGTCACACCATACATATAAATTGGAGGAAAGGTGGGGTGACCTAACAACACTGTTGAAAGGAAGTCATCTCCAGAGTTCTGACACCTGAGAAGTACTCCAAACCTCTCAGTTCACTTTGGAAATGCATTTCTATTCCCCATTCCCCTGTCCTACCCAAGAAAGTACCTGTTCTTAATTCCCTAGTACTAACATGCTGTGAGCTAAGTTCAAAATAGCAAGGTTGTGAACTCCGGGAAAGAGATCAGTGGGAGGCCAGGGACTGATACTGTCTGCCATTTAGAATATGTTGCAATTTGAGTGAGGTTACTGAGGTTAACAGGTATTTATTGACTGTTGTCTTGCAGCATTATCACGCTGGGATAATGCTTGTTAAATATTAAACAGAGACCTCGATTAAACACATGAACTTCATGATTTCAGTTGTCTTCACTCTGTGTTGGGAACTCTGATCATAGGGCTTTGGCTCAGCCCAGGTGCACACACTAAAGAACATGACCTTCTGCTGGCCCCCGGAAATCTTGTCTTTTACTGGTTCTCCCAGGTAATTTATATTTAAATGCTGATGTAATCATACCAAGCAAATCACTCAATTAACAATCATTCCTTAGTAAATTCAGATATTATTCAATCAACTTCAGGCAGATGTCGTAAATGAAACTGGCAACCTTTAGTGACTACTCCACTTGTCCTGATAAGCAGTTGACAGCATAGCCAGAAATTATGTCAGCTAAAGGAAAGCTGCTGAATCAAATTCTAGCCATTAAGTTATCTGGGAGGAAAGTCAGCCCCGATGACCTTACTGTAGTAACAAACAGGAGTGGGAATACTTTACAGGAAAGGGGAATCTGCCATCTAGCACTCTGCTACATGTACATGGGCTACAATGAACGCAGTTAACAAGTGATTGTTACATGTTAACACGTTTCATGTATTCCTGTTGTCAACCACTGACCATGTCAGTTCTGATTAATGCCCAAGAATTTAAATCCCTACCTTTTTATGACACCTGTGGCTCCTCAGGAGCATGTTGTTAGAAGAGGTGGTTATGTGTGGGTGATAAAGTTCAGTTGTCTCAAGACTTTCTACCTGGGTGATTGGTATTTTCTGATAGATTCTCTGAGTGCTGGACTGGACCTCACTATGTAGACCAGCCTGGCCTCAGACTCTCAGAAATCTGTCTGTCTCTGTTTCCTGAATGCTGGGATTAAAAGGGTGCTCTACACATGCCCAGCCACACACAGCCCTATTTTGTTGTCAACTAAAGTGTAAACTTTCACTCCTATTTTGGACACATGAAAATACACTGTGCACTATATGTCACTCTACAGTGCTCTTAAATCTTAACTTCTAGAGTAAGATCTAGAGGCTCAACTGGGTTGCCTACCAGCCAGGTGCCCTAGTCTCTTTAGTAACAGATACTGTAACCTAGGTGTGGTGGTGGGTGAATTAAGACATTGAATAAGTTCAAAAGGAAATATTTATTTGTATTCTCCTTATAACATTTATTATGAAATATTAAATGGAGAACATTTAACATAAATTTGTCTATTAGAGTAACCATGGTTCTCTTCATTGATATTAAAATAATTGACAAAATTACAGACCATCATTCACTCTAATCAGAGCCCAAATGAAATTGATGGAGTCAAGTAGAAGAAAAGGTGAATCTTCATATATCATAGACTTCATAATTTCCTTTACATTGCATGGTTGATAATACTATGCCCAGACACTGAGCCTGTTTATTGAATTACTAAATTTTTAACCATGCATCAAGGATGGTGGATTAAGTACATCTTAACTTGGATTTCATTCAAAGGTAAATTTGAGTCTAGGTGTTCTGGGGCACAAACTCCTTGATGAATGCACTGAACTCATGAGAGAAATTCACACTCCAGTTATGACATCTTCTCTCAACAGAACTTTAGGACATTGAACTTTGTAGTCCAAGTTCTCACCTACTTGGTGAACAAACACAGTGAGAAGATATGACTAGACTTCCATCAACTCCAGAAGAAAATATATAAAGTCCACACACACACACACACACACACACACACACACACACACACACACACTTTTTCAATTGTTAAATTTTATTTTTATGTGTATGAGAATTTGCCTGCACTTTTTTCTGTGGCTCTCTTATGTTCAGTGTACATGGAGGCCAGCAGAGGGTGTTAGATCTCCTGGCAGTGGAGTTACAAATGGTTGTGAGCTGCCATGCGCTGGAAACTAAACCTGAATCCTCTGCAAGAGCAGAAAGTGCTCTTAACCAACAAGCTCTCTTTCCAGTCCACTAAAATTTTATTTGACAGAAAAGCAGTTGCTTTTCTGGGCTACTCTTAAAAGTGAAATGACTGGATCCTGTGGGAGTCTGTGTTGCATATTCTGAGGATCTATGACACTTGTATGTGGCCAAGGACATTCAATGAAGTAGATGACAGAAGCTAAAACTAACAGAAGGCAAAATTTTTGTCTCATTTTTCTTGCCAATTACAAAGTCAGTGATTGATGGGAGATGTTCTTCTGCATGCTGTGAATATATGTCTCTTTTAGTGGTTGATGAATAAAGCTGTTTTGGTGAATGGACAGGAAGGATGCATTCAGGCAAGAAGTACAGGTGGGACTACCAGACTAAGAGAACACGGAGAAGAGGAACACAAGGAGTGAGTTGGAGAAGAGATGCCATGTAGCTGCTTCTGAGGTCTTTGGTGGAGTTGAAAACAGATAGTTATTGTTATGATTTTCCTTAGTGAAAATAACAGATAAATTACATATAGAACTTTAGACTCACAAAGATAGGATAGCTGATAGAATATTTTCTTTAAATTTTGCTATTTGTTAGTGAACTAAATATTTTTAACTATAGTTCTTGCTTGATAACTGTCATATATAGTTTTACTATGTTATTTAAAACTTTCCTTTTTATTTAGACAGAAAAGAGGAGATGATGATGGATGCTCTTCTGTATACTTTGAATATATATCTCTTTTATTGGTTGATGAATATATCTGTTTTGGGCAATGGACAGGCAGGATGTAGCCAGGAAGGAAGTATAGGCAGGGCTACCAGTCTAGGAGAATTCTGGGATGCCATGTAGCTGCAGAGGAAGAAAGAGGTCCAGGCACTACCGGTAAGTCAAGATCATATAGAGATACACTGATTAATAGAAATGGGTTGATAATTAGGAGAGAGTTAGCTAGTAAGAACCCTGATTCATCGGCCAAACAGTTTATAATTAATATAACCCTCTGTGTGTTTATTTGTGACTAAGCGGCTGTGGGACCAGGGGGACATAAACTTCCATCTACAAGTGATATGTGACTTACAGATCACCATTTGTGCTTCTCAGTGTAATCATCTAGAGCTTAAAGACATTAACTCCTGTGTGTGCCGGGCTCACTCATTCACTTGTTGAGTAAATGATGGAGACGTTCAGCTCTATTGCTGGAGCTACAGTTGTACAAACAGTTACTGTTCTCATGGATTGAGCCTGAGCTGGTTAGATGCAGGTGTCTCCTAAAAGGTGATTGGTTGTATTAGTGACTTTTCTGTTGTTGTGATGAAATACATGACCAACACCAATATATAGAAGGAAGACTATTGCTCCAAGGGGCAGTCCATAATGTCAGGGGAGGCATGGTGGCCGTTGGTTGAGCAGGAAGCCCAGGGATCACATCTTCATCCACACACAGGAAGAAGAGAGGATGAACTGAAAGTGGTATGAGACTAAAAATTAAAAGTTCATTCCTGAGAATACATTTTTTTCCAGCAAGGCCTACTCTTTCTCTCTCTCTCTCTCTCTCTCTCTCTCTCTCTCTCTCTCTCTCTCTCTCTCTCTCTCACACACACACACACACACACCACCACCACCACCAGCAGCAGCAGCTATAATTACAGCTATTAAGTCTAGGTCAGTAGTCATTATTCAGTGGTATAGATATACTCACATATCATTGAAGTACTACACACATGACCAAGCTTTCTGAAATCAGAGCAGGAAAGATATGGATGGAATAAACATAATGAAGGGGGGCTACTGATGCTTTTTCTGAAGTGAGTCAATAGCACTCTTTATGCCTCTCCTTCGCTGTGAATTAAAGAACTAAAAAGCTAACCAAGGACAATAAGGAAGTGACTGAACAAAAAAGCAAGGTCATCTCTAGCAGGCAGACAATCCTCAAGGAACTTGTGATCTATTACTAGACATTTTCTGTATGTAAACCAAAACTATTTAATTACCTTACTAATATCATTAGTTCCTCCATCAGTAAGTTTAGATGTTCTTCAATTTGTCTAGGCCCTCCCCCAAATAATGTGACAGACTTTGATGATTCCCCATGGAAGGCCCCATCCTTTCTATGGAGCAGAAGAAGGATGGGTTGGGGGTCAGTGGGGGGCATGGGAGAATGTGAGGGAGAGGGAACTGGGATTGATATATAAAATAAGATTGTTTCTAGTTTAAATTTTAAAAAGGAAGAAAAAATTGTTGTTCAAAATTAAAATAAAATAAAAATTACTACCAAACTGACAAGTATATTTTAAGAAGGATCCCAAGACTATAAATTAGAATACATTTAAGAAGTCAATACTTGGAGGATTTTTAACCCTATCCAAATAATATGAAAATCTCTTAATATGAAATTTTTATTTGGAAGAATATGGTCTAAGTGGCCACCACCCTGCTTTAGTGCACATGAACAATTTTGTTTCATCTGAAACTGCGTTAGCTTCTTCCCTTCTTGTCTTTTTCTTTTTTCTTCACCCACATATATGTGGGGGTCTTGCTATGTTGCCCAGGCTGGCCTTGAACTCCTGGACTCAACTGAAGCTTCTGCCTCAGCTTCTAGAGTAGCAGGGACTAGGAGTGCATACCACTGTGACCAACTACCCTGAAAATTTTGATGCATGTCCTAAAAAATCTATTATTTTTGTTGTAAATATTTTCTTTATAATCTTAAGGCAAGAACTAAACATATCAAACATGTATACTGATCTGAATATTTCATCACTACATATTTAGTTCTGGAACTTAGGTCATCTTCCTAAATAAATTACCTTCTTGATTACAAACTAGTCCAATTTCTAAAACTAAATTTGATTGCTCCTGGTTAAAAAATAAACCTTGGCAGTCAAGAATTTTAAGTAAATGGGAATTCAAGAATTCCCCCAATAATACTAGCAAAGGATATCATTTACCTTTTGGAATAAAAGAAAAGGCATCCAATAGAAAATCAACCAATTTCAGCATATGCATATACTTCAAATTTCCAAGAATGTCTTTAACATTTCAACTGATTTCTCAAAAAAAAACCAAAAACATAGTTTAGAAGAATTTACAATGTGAAGTAAAAAGGATTTTATTTTACAATTAAAAATACTCCTCTCTCCCTTATTTATTTAAAGGAAACCGCAAAGCTCAGAATGTTGGTATAATCAAGAAGTCCCCTATAATTTCAAGCCTAGTACCTGTACACCTTGCTTTAGCTTTATGTAGTAGCATTATTTGCTTCTTGGCAAACTTGAAGAGATTTTCTCATAACAACTTTTCCAGCTAAAGGATGTTGTCATGTGATCAACTATAAATCATGCTTCCAGTATGTCCCCCAAACAAAATACAAAGTCTGGTCTGCCTAAAAACAACAAAAAAAAAAAAGTCTCAACGTCCAAGCCATTCATACTTTTAAAATTAACAAATATAATCTCAACAACTTTAAGTAATCAGATGAATCAAAAAGCAAACAAAAACCCCAGTGTAAAACTCATCCAGAAACCATTAAGTTCTCTAAGTGTACAAGCGGGGTTGGACCTAAAGATTTGTAAAGCTGCAAAATTCATTCTGTTGCAAACTGAAAAGTCATCCATGTGCAAATAATAACATAAACATAACTACAGTCACACATGAATCAGGTAACATTTAGGCTTTAACTAAAATATTAGGCTTTACTAACTCTGAAAACTACTCAATCCTTACTCACTCAGTTACCTCATCTGCAGAATAAGAATAAAGAATGAACTTATTTCACGAAGCTTAAATGCCAGGATGGGGAACTCAGGCAAATGCCTGGAACTCAGTATGCAAACAAAATATTTTGGGATATTTTTCTCCTTATCTAAGCCCCTCTTCATTGCAGCACATGTAAATTTTCAGAAAACAAACTAGTTGAATGTTTGAAATATAGCAGGATCTCTCAGCATAGCACTAACAGGGAGCAGGAAGTAAACAAGCTATTTGCACAACAGGAAATTACATATAGAACAAGAAATCAATGGGTGAGTATGAATAAAAACGGAAATCCCTGAGGAAAGGTCACTTCTTTTAAAGAAGAATCCTTCTTCCCATGCCCAAATTTTCCTATTCCTTACCCTTCCTCACTTCGGGGAACCTGGCAGTAGATTGCTCTCCACACCTTGGGTTTCCTGGTCCCTGAGCATGCTGCAGCCACCCCATCTTAAACAGGATCCTACAAAACCGAATCATCAGTTATCAGGAGAGTTATCCCAATTACAGGAGCAAGGGTGAGGATGAGTCTCCTCAGGAGCAAGAATCAGCGGGGGGAGGAGGGGTTGCGGGGTGTGGGAATATGTGGTGGAAGTGGGGGCATTCCCGGGGTTCTATGCACAGCTCAACGGCTCGGGCCAAGCCATGGAGGCAGGGACAGATGTTGACCATGCTCTCCCCTCCTTGAATGGCTCAGAAGATCAGTGAAGCAGAGCAAAGCCACCATTGCCTCCATCACTGTAGCAACCAGGAAACAGACACCTGGGCCTCTTCAGGAATCCAGGATGCTCCAACTCTGATGCAACCACCCAGAGCAGGTCTAAGGTACACTAAGGAAATGCTTTCCCCCTGCTTCTCCAGGACTATGACTGGCTGCACTTCAGCCTCCTCTTCAGCATCCAGGAGAAGGTACACTGATGGGAGATGTCATTCTGTTGGTCAATAGGAAAGCAAAATAGGTGGGACTAGGAGACAAGGAGGATTTAGGAAGTAGTAGGGAGGAGATTAGAAATGTAGGACCAAGAGAGCAGAACTCCAGACCCTCTCTCCAGTAAGATAAGACCATGTGCAAATGCTTAGATTAACAGAAATGGGTTAATAGTTAAGACAGAGCTAGCTAATAAGAAATGCTATTAACAGGCTTTATATCTAATACAGCATCTCTGTGTGTTATTTGGGGTTGGCACGGCTGAGTGACCAGGCTAGGGGAAAAACATGCTCATAACAGTTCCCTGTGTGCAGATCCCCAGGTCCACACCAGAAGTAGTAAGAGCCTCAGAGTACTGCCTTGTGCAGAATGAGGGGTGTGAGCACATTTCCTACATTTTTAGGATGGGGTTTATAAGTTTAAGTATCCCAACTAGCAAGTATATGTGGAACAAATAGTTTATAGATGATGTAATTCTGTCATATGTTCAAAATTTGTTGTCATGTGAATAGTAATCCAGGAATAAATATCTGGATCCATTAATTTATCAGAGTTGCAAAATGCTGGCATGCTGACTCTGTCCTTCTAAAAGTTAATTTATTAGCTGAGATACTTCTTGTGCTTGTTAATATTGTCAATTTGAATGGATCTAGAGTCACCTAGGAGACCAGCTTCTAGCTTCTGTAAAATTTAACTCAATTAGAATAACTTTGATAGGGAGACCCACAATAAATATGGGTGACATGATTCCATGGGTTGGAGTTCATGGCCGCATCAATAGGACAAAGCCAATTGAGCACCAGCATTTATCTGAAAGAATTCATCAAGGTCAGAGTATGTGAAGTTACGATGACCAGTATCTACAGGCTCCCTCCATTGTGGTGTCTAATGAGAGAGGGCAGTGTAAGTGATTCAAGGGTTCTGACAGAGAGCACAACAGACCTCCCCTCACAAGGAAATGAAGGCAAGAAGAGGGAAAAATCTCAGAGGAATCTGGAGAGGAAAGCAAAGAAAAGATGGAACATATAGATTTTTGTTGTTGTCTCATAGTGGTAACCAGGCACCCATGGACTGACCTAGGCCTTAAGAAAATGTATGATTTTTTTTCTATACTTAAACTGGATTTAGACATAAACTAGAGTGTGGCCTTTAGTGGGGAGTGCCAGTTACAGTGTTATGTTTTTTCAGGTGAAAAGGCATCCGTTCATCGGGTTTTTCAGGATGTCAACTTCCGTGTGTAGACACACACTATTGCAGGTACAGGTCTTTAAGCAGTTTTGCCCTCGCCTCAAACATAGCCAGAGAATATCAAATTACATATGGGTAAAGACAGATATATTTGTTGGTTTGATCATCTTGGACCATGGGTTCTGAAAGCCATGATGTGGCATGATCTTACAACATATAAATATGTCACGGGATTGCCACTGAGAATTAATATTCCTCCCTGATAATATTCTGGGGATGGAGAGGGCGGTCATTACCTCATTTCAGTCCTCATTCTCAATACACAGCACAGTAAGTAACTGGATTCCTTCTCTCTCGCTTCTCTGATCCATCATAAACAGGTATTTTCTTCTGTTTTACAGTGGAATAAATGCCCTTTGTTAGTAAATAGTCATGGCTATTTAAACTCAGTGAAGCTGACTCCAGAGGTGAGATTTTACCATAGACCCAAGCATTTATGTCTCAAAATGTCCTCACAAACTTTCTGTATGCATGACTCTTGTCTTTCTACTTTGTAGCAGCTAGAAAGAGAAACAGCAATCGGCCTGAAGCACTGTGTCCTTGTAAATAGCTGAAAAGGAGACTATTTTCTTGTTTAACCCATGATATAAAATGGCTATAGTAACCTGAACTAGAACTGACCTGCATTTCTGTTCCCTGTGGATAAGCTTTCTTGGTACAAGAACACTCCATACAAGCTCCAGAGATGGGAAGTAACCAATGTCCTTCTCAGCTATGATATCTATGAACCACATCAACCAGCATGACATGATAACCAGGGTGCAGTGGTGGCCTGTATACCTTGAACTTAATAGGATTGATTTCACTTAACACCTGCTCAACAAGAGGCCAGCCATGCCTGGTAATGGAAACAAACCTAACTACTCAGTACTTGAGGTCATGGTTATTGGAGGAGGATTTACAAACACTAATCTGCTAAACTAGCATCGTCCCTAACAATAATCTATAAACATCTGTCCTTATACCCACAGAGAAGTGTAGTCCTTACTCCTTATCAAGAAAACTTCCCTTTACAACCCACAGAGACCTCTACAGAAAACCACAGCCAATCAATATGCAGACTTGTAGAGCTCAGTCCCAAAGGAAACATGTATAAAACATTCCCATACCTAAGGCTCAGGAGAAATTGAGGGGGGAGGGTGAAAAGATTGTAAGATCCAAGGCATCAGGAAGTGTGTTGTGAGGTTGTGTCTCCTAGTAAGGTCAGAAACTATGCCCATTAAGTCTCACCAGCATGACTGCCCAAGAAGGAACAGGATGACACCAATGGCCATCCCAGAGTTGGCAGAGAAAAGCTCATGAGGCCTTGACATAAGGAATACAGACAACTGAGGAAAGCTGGGAACAGAAGTGCTTCCCAGGGAGAAGCACACCATGCAGTTGCCCAGTTTCAAATAGTCAGCCCTGAATTCATCCACACTAGCAACACAGACTAAAGGAGTTATATTTAAAAATATATATGTATATATACATATATGCATGTAATAATAGTTAATGAACAAAAAATCCATGAATTTGGTGGAAAGCAGGGAAGGTAACATTGGAAGGGTTTGGAGCCAGGAAATGGAAGGGAGAAATGTTGTGATTATTGTTTACCTTTCCTGGTCAGGGATGCTAAATCTCTTCATATTGAAAGTTAGGTGAAAATATCTACAAGGGATAACCAGGGACTCCAGACTAGTGTGAACAAAGCACTTCCCATTTTTATTCTTAAAGCAAGCACACCATGAGGTGACTTTTAGAGATAACTGAAGCAAATATAAGTGCAGTGAGGGAATACACCTGTGGTATGTCTTTTCGTCTTTGGTCATGAAAAAAGAACCAAGAATATCCCTCCTGTTTTTTTTGTTTTTTTTTTCCTTTTCCACAGAGATGGTGTACACATGCCATGACATTCCCTTGGTCTCCTCGCTGTCAAGTGCATTCACTTAAAGTTTATACAGTTCTTTCTAGATGATTGCCTTGTAGAAAGAACTTGCTACACTCCATTAACAGTGCACTGTAAGTTCACAGTTTTTTCACATGGCTCTTGAAATTATAATCACTAAAATAAATTACAAAAAGAAATCTGAATGGCTAGTAAACTCCTTTTGTTGAGATAGAGTCTCACTGTGTATCTCTTGACTGTCCTGGTACTCGCCATATGCAGACCAGGCTTGGCCTGAAACTCACAGATATTTGCTTGCCTCTGACTTCCACATGCCAGGATTAAAGTTATGCACCATACCCAACTAGTAAAAACTTTTAAAGAATGCAATGTCCTTGGCTATCAAGGAATCACAGATTAAAACTACTTCTAGATTCCATCTCAGAATGTCTATTTTCATGAATACCAGTGACAAGCAGCACTGCTATGAATGGACAGAAAGTGACACTATTTTTGTTTTGTTTGTTTGTTTTTGTTTTGTGTTTTGAGACAGGATTTCTCGGTGTAGCTTTGAAGCCTGTCCTGTAACTTGCTTTGTAGACCAGGCTGGCCTGGAACTCACGGATTCCCATACCTCTGCCTCCCTAGTGCTGGGATTAAAGGAATGCACCACCACTGCTCAGCTCAGAAAGGACACTCTCCTACACTGTTGGTTGAAGCATAAACTAGTACTCCCACTATGAAATCAGTCTGGAGACGTCTCAAAAAACTATAAATAGAAGTAAGATAATGTACCCCATCAGTACCACCCATGGGGAAATAATCAAAGAACTTTAATCCTACTGGAAAGATACTTGCATATCCTTGTCCATTGCTACTTTAGTCACAATAGCTAGAAAGTAGTGTGGTGGTAGTTTGAATGAAAATGGTCCCCATAGGCTCAGGGAGTGGCACTTTTAGGGGTTTGGTCTTGTTGGAGTAGACATAGCTTTGTTGGAGGAAGTGTGTCATTGGGTGAGCTTTGATGTCTCTGATGCTCAAGTCTGACACAGTGTCTCCCTCTCTTCCTGCTGTGTGCCTATCCAGATGTAGAACTCTCAGCTACCTCTGCAGCACCTTGTCTACCTGTGTGTTGTCATGTTTTCTGCCATGATGACAATGAACTAAACTTCTGAACTGCAAGTCAAACCCATTGAATGTTTGCCTTTATAAGAGTTGCCATATTCATGCTGTCTCTTCACAGCAATACAAACTGTAACTAAGACAAGTATAAATCTATATTTCCATCAACTGTTGAATAGATAAAGAAAATGTACATTTACACAGTGGAGTGTTACTTAGATGTAAATAAAAAGTCTTAAGGTTTGCTGATAAATAGATCCAACTGAAATATATATTGTAGAATAATGTTCAAAAAGATAGTGTATGCCTTGTTCTCTCTCATATGTGGCTCCTAGCTTTGAATATTTTCTCATGTGTTTAATTTGAAATACATGAAGAAGCCAAGTAATTAGAAACAGGTGGTTGGGAGCACACCTATTAAGAGAAAGGAGATAATAAAATACTGTAAAACATAAATATAGATCAAAGAAATAGTTCTCAAACTTCCTAAGGCTGTGACCCTTAATACAATGTCATAGTGACCCCAAACATGAAATTATTTTATTGCTACTTCTAGTCGTAATTTTGCTACTTTATGAATCATAATGTCTATATCTGATATGCCACCCCTGTAAAAGGGTCATTTGACCCCAAAAGAGTGATCACCTAAAGGTTGAACACCAGTGGACTAGGGGGTGGGAAGGATAAACATGGAGCTAGTGAAGGATGGAAAAGTGAGGGAGTGAGAAAATATCTAACTAAAATGAAGGGTAAATGAAAAAGCTATATGGAAACCTGTGATATTGAATCACAAGCAAAAACTATAATTAAGGACATAGTAGAACACAAAGTGACATTAAAGAACAGGGCAAATGCTCTGAAGCATAGATTTCCGTGGTGAGGGATAAGAGGGATGAAGGAAAATGGGTTAGAGAGCACTGTGGTTTGGATAATAAATGACCTCCATAGGCTCACATATTTGAACACTTGGTCCCCATTTGCTGATACTGTTTGAGGAAATTGTAAAAGGAAGAATCTTGCTGGGAGATGTATGTACCTAAGGATGAACATGGAGCATTTCTGGCCTTGTTTCACTTCCAACTCATTCTCTACTTTATTTTTGCTTTTGAAAATCAAAGTGGAAGTCAACAGGTAAGTGAAGAAGCTACCACCCCTTATCTAAGACATGGAGACCATCCATCACGGAGACCATCACAGAAAAACACAATACAGAGATAAACAAATGAGTTGTGAGGACACTGGCACCAATGGATATGTCTACATCACAGATCCTGTGTCTATGATCAGGTACCATTATGGAAGGAAGAGTGTGAAAGTTAGAATACCAAGAATTTTGCTCTGAGACAGTTTCTTCTAGAAATGGCTATATAAACAAGATGAGAACAATGGCAGTATCAATGGCCATGTAATGTAAAAGGCACCACCCTAGTCAAAGAAGTACAGGTAACTAATAACTGCTGAGAGAAAGTAATTAGCCTCTCCTAGGGTTGAATCCCCTAATCCGTTGTCTAAAGCACAGTGGTCAGTCCTGAAACCATAAGCACACAAACAAAAATGCATTCCACAAGTTGTGTATGCATATATATTACATATTGTCTTAGGGTTCCTATTGCTGTGAAGAGATACCATGGGGGGGTTGCTCTTGGTTTTTCATGAAAATCCTATTTTTGTAAAGAGGATTACTTAATCCTGATTTAGTTTGTTGGTTAAGTGTTTCTGATGCCTTTGTGTCAGGGAGTGTTTGGATCAGTGTTTTGTGTTCCTAGTGTGGTTGTATTTGGCTCATCTGTGTTTTGCTTGAGCTCAGGTGTGGAGACACATGGTTCTGGATTGTAGATGGGAAGGGTGACTGACCCTGAATGATCTAGGATTGGTATCCCTTCTGACCTCACAAACCAGGCTTCAGGAATTGTGGTAGGATATAAGGTGTGGAAGGGTTCAGAATATCCCACATCCTTTGATCTCATGAGCCAGGTCACATGTATTCCAATGGTTGTGTTCAGATCCCTATGTGTTCACATATATTTTGACCTCATAAACAACTTTATACACAGTGAAACCATCCATGATGTTGCTACAGTTCTGCCAGCCTCCTAAACTGTTACTGTCATCACTGTTGGTGCTCACATGTCCCAGGATTAACTATCCTGTCATATGATTTCACTCTTCTGTTTGTATCCTCTGCTAAAAAATTTTATATAAAAGTAAAAACTTTTATATTTCTTTAAACTCTTGGAGCCACAACCTTGCTCTTTTTTTTTCCTGCCTTGTGGTTTCGCACTGAACTTCTACATGTCTCATTTCCATCAAGAAGCCAGAAACTTAAATATGAGTGAATTTTGAAGGAATGAAGATAGGGAAACTTTTACCAAACTTTTTTTTCTTGGTTTCTGGAGACAAGGTTTAGCTGTAGCTTTGGAATCTGTCTTAATGTTAGTTCATACTTTTCCCTGGGGTAAGGAAAGTTGGGAGAGGTATAGACACCTGCAGTCCAGAACGCAGACATCAGTGCCTGGAGATGCAGAAGAGGCACGCTGTTGTCTGTGGAAGCCAAAGGGAATAAACACTAGAATGTGTAGAAATGGAGAGGAGCCTCTAAGTGAAAGAGCACCATTAAACATGAGCGCATACAGTTCTGTCTCTTACCCCAACGCTAACCTCATCCTAAATGTCCCTAAGGCCACCTAAGCAAGGCCATTTCTATACTGACATGCTCCTAGGCATCTGTAAGTGGATCCTCTGTGTGCCCTTGTGAGAGTGCAGGTGTGAGGACATGGGCACCTGTCTCTATTTGTGCCTGTCTCTATTTGTGACAGTAGTATGGGTTTTCCCGGTTATAGGGAATCTGTGACCACATCCACATGACCACATACTAGGAAATAAACACTAGAATGATCTACAAGGAGTAGGCTGGGACAGTGGGATGATCCTAAGAGAAATTCCTTTTTCCTGGGATGCTTGTGGTATAGAGGGAATAGTTCAGAAATCATTTCTGGTTTCTCAAAGCTGAGAGTCTGGCTGAAGCCAGACTCCCAAGGTCAGTGTGTGGCTTGAGCATATGGACACCACTGTGTCCCATTGTACACATGGAAAGGCAGAGGGAGTAGAGTTGGCAGTCCTGGTCAGTCCCTGAGAAAGCCTATGTGGAAGAGGCTTAGGCTGGAGGGGCCCAGGAAGTAACCTCACTTCCTTACAATATTCCAGATGGAACGTGGAATCCTGGTTCCCAGGTAACTGGAGGCGGGCAGCAGCATCAACAGACTCATTTCTCTGGAAGTGCTTGAACATCCAGGATGTTCTGCTGTTTCCAGACTTCTGATGATGGCTCAGGCCACCAAAAAACCAAGAGGTGTGGCCTTGGCCACCTTTGGAGACATTGGGTGCACCCAGTTACCCAATACCTCTGGCCACTTTCCCACAGGGAACCCAAGGTAACACAGGCCAGCCTGTAAACAGAAATCTCTTCTGGGCTCCATGATCCATCACAGTCCCTGACAGGGTGTGTGTTCCTGTGAGAACCCTGAGGAACATTATGCCTGCTTTTCACTTCAGTGTGTGGTGATGGGTTGGTGATGTCTCTAAGTTTTTATTTTAAACCCTCCTTCCTTGCTCTTTTCTCAGAGTAAAAGGAAGCGGCATAAGCCCCCTGCATTTAATCGTAAAAGCCCAGACTACCTGGAAAAATTCATAGCTTATATTCCAACTGCAATTAAGAACCAGGACATCATTGAGATGTATGTATTTTTGGCTGACTACCCAAAGTTTGCCACCACCTGGGAGGTGCTGGACCTGATCATGGAAATGTGAGTGGTTACACACAAGTACAGGCTCTCAAGCCTCCTGCTCTGGTATTAGGATGGCTCTACTTACTCTTCTCTGGGACTGTAATCTCTCATAGGATGAGGATGATTGTACCCTGACATCATTGGTCCTAGGTACTGGCCCCTCAAAGTGACATGGTCAGATATAGGGTAGGGGAGACAATTCTAAATTGTATCATTCACTTTCCCCAAGAAGTGTCTAACTATCCTTGAACAGAGCCTTTCCCCCATTTGTATCAAAGGTTCTAGACACTATCTAGGTTTGATGAGATGAATGGAGCCAGACACAAGTCCCTGGGGAGCATCCAAGAAGCCCTGAACCAACTGAAACCTAGCAGTGGGGAGCTTAGGTTCCACCCATTACATGAAGATCTTTGAAGAGCTGTGAGCTCATTCCTAGATGATCAGCATGAAAGTCAGAACAGTGCAAAGAGCCCTCAGCACCCTCATCCTCTTCCTGGATTCTACACCACACCAGATTCCAGTAGCTCCCTCTAAGTCTCCTGGTGGGTTGGGGACACTTGGACTTAACAGTGATACCATCATGGTTTGCCACAGGTATGGATCTTTCCGGCCTGACTATGTGGAAGATCAAGAAAGAAAGACGTGAGTGGGTTTGGGTGAGGAGGGAGGTAGGAGCCTATCTGCACAGTGGGATGTCTGGGGTGGCTAGGGTTCAGGACTAAGCCATTACCAGTCACCCTGCTCTTAGGATTTCCACTAGAGGGATGGTGCCAGAGACTTCACCTGCAGGTGGAGAAAAACAGAGATCAAAAGTGGTCTCCTTGGTTCTGAGGGACACAGGGATGTATGAAGCTGAAGGGCCCTAGGGGAATCCATTCCCACCACAGCCCAGGCCAGATTTCCAAGGGACAGAAGTGTCTATCTCTACAACCCCACACTCCTGACCCTATGCCCAGCAACAAGTGGGCTGGGCAGCCTTTTCCTCATCTGAGGGATCTCTGCTGTGCTGGTGAAGCAAGGCCAGGCTTCTGACTCTTTTTCCCACCAACCTGTTCCTCTATGCAGTGCCATATTCAGCTTTCTGTCCATGTGGGTCCACACACATCCCCAGGACTTCTGTGATTATCACAGTGTGGCCACAGCAAAGAGGCTGGTGAACTACATAAAGCTCAACGTGCCTTCCTCAGATGTCACTATTCAAACTGAAGAGCTCCTATCAGTGCTGGAGGAGCCGGAATCCAAAGAGGATGAGGAGACATGGGGTAGGTGCCTGGAAAGCTCGGAAGTGATTTTGGTGATGGGTTGTACAGGGAATTCTCCAGATAGATGTCCTGGCTTGGAACCAGAGCTGGATGCCAGGCAGGTGAGATGTTCTGTGGTGGACTGGGATTCTCTGATATGAACAGAACTTGTGTGATCAACGAGGCCATGTCAGTTAGGCTCAATCTACCCTGGAAACTTCTAGAGTACCTCCACTAACGGTCCATCTCTTTCTGTCCTAGATTGTGGGCTCTTCAGGGAGACAACTCCAGAAGCCCCAGTGCTGGATGTCTCAGGGATGGGAGAGACTCTGCCTCTGAGAGCAGCTTCTGCGGCAGAGCCACAGAGAGATGTGAATCCCCAAGAGGACACTGAGCTCATGGACCCAGCAGCTGGGGACCCAGCTGTGCCAGAAGCTGAACCAGTGGAGCTTCTGCCTTCAGAGCAGCCTCTGCCCACATCCGCTGATACACAAAAGCTTCTCGATGTGGCAGCAGATGTCCCAGCCACCGGGCACATATTTGTACTTGGTGTTGTGCAGTTAGGTGACCCAGAGCCCTTTTTCCCTCTGCCTGTTGTTGACATATAGTTGGATCAAGATTTACCTGCTGAATTCTACCCCAAACCAGCTCCACAGGCCCTCTTTAGAGAAAACATCTTTAATTTCATTTAATTCTTTTTATTAATTACATTGTTATTGAATTTCATTTCATTTTTATTGTTGTTTTCATTGTTAATATTTCCTTTAATTTTGATTAATTTTTTATTGTTTTTATTGTTGGTTTGTTGTTCATGCTTTAATATTAATAAAAATTGTTTACTCGTTTTAAATTATATGATTCAGGGACATGTCTATTTCCCATGTGGAGCAATCTATTCATGTTTACCTGTGGATGGCACCTCTGAGCCAAATGTGGATCATGAATGAGGACCCTTGCAGGCCATCTTAGAAGTAGGGAAAAACAAACAGCTTATGTGGCAGGAAATGGGCAAATAGCAACAGTGGCAAGGAACATATACTAGGAGCTGGCAGTCTGGTGCTCAGTGGTCTCCCTAACACTTGGGGACATTGATTCTGAGCTCAGATATAGCAGGGCTCAAGCACACAGGTCCACATCTCCCTAGGCTTCTGCTCTGTCAAACTGGACAGCAGGGCCATGCAGAGGATGACATTAGCGCCACCATTCTTACCAACCCAGAGCTGTGTGTATACCTTGTGACACTGTTGCACACCAGTGAACAGTTTGAAACAGATGGTTGTCATAAAAAACTGCCAAGCTTTCCCAGAATTCTGGGGATGGTCAACAAATGACAAGTCAGTCCGTGGAAATTTTTCACATTTGTCTGTGAGAAATGAATTAAATGCAGTCTTACTGTTAACTATGTACTTGCAATCCTCCATGGGACAAACCCAAGGTTCACCATTAAAAAATGAGTCACTGTTGTCCTTATCCTGGGCTTGTGTGGTGCCACTTACCTTTTAGAGGACACTGAATAGTATCAGTGTCTCTTCAGAGTATAAGGCAGCTCATTTTGGATCTGTTATGGGAGGACACCCACAAACACACCACATCACTAGGCATTCAGCTTGGAACAAGGTTGTAAACATCACACTAGTCCATGTCTCATCAAGAAGTGAGCTGTACATATAGTCCCAGAGCTGGGGTGTCCAAGGCTCTGGGAACTGGATACTCATGGCTTCTCTGGCTGTGTTGAGGGAAACCACTTCTAGCCTGTGGGTTGGAGAAAGGTTTCCTGGTTGAACAATGGAGGATTGAATAGCACAGAGAACTGAAAGGGACAGTGGCTAGAAGTGATGGCAGCATTGACCTAGCTGTCATTCCTACAGAAGGGGAAAGAGAACCAGTCCACTATCAATATGTATAGGACATCTTGAAGACTCCACAGATCATTATTAGAGCTCGTAAGTAAATTCACCAAAGTCAGGGAGGAAACACATCACATGAAATGAACTCACCATACAGACACACACCAGATAGGCATAAGGAGGGCTCTAGATAAGAGCATGAACTTGAAGCCACATCAGCAAAATAATAAGCAGATGTGGCCATTCAGATAGCTATTGATTCAGTTACTGACTTGTCCCCTGCTCTCCATAGTGTACCTAATGTTTTCTCCAGAAACATTGAAGAAAATGAAAGCAATAGTTAAGCCATACAGCAGAAATTATACTGTAGTAAAAAAAAAAAAAAAAAACAATAAACAAGTCAACAGAAGCTGAGACATCTGGTCCAGAGGTTAAAGGACCATACCTTTTAAAATTGGTGACATGTGAATCAATCTGCATATTCTACGTAATTACTATGGGCAGAAGTGGAACCACTTATGCTCATGTTCTTATGCAGGTTTAATGTGCCCTGAAACCAAAACAGACCTGAGATATGGGATTTCCATCAGTATGGTGCATGGTGAATAGGAGCAGGGACCTGAGCTTGGACCCCCCGGCATTTACACTAAAAAATAGCATGACACCCTGCAAGCTTATGTTTGGTTTTTAGTTTTTAACTAGACACAAGGTAAGGTCAGTTGGGAAGATGGAACCTAAGCTGAGAAAATGACTCTATCAGACTGGACTGCAGGCAAGTCTGTTGGGGCATTTTCATCATCAATGCTCTATTCGAGAGGGTCAAACCCATCTGTTTGGGGAATGCCACCTATAGACTGGTGGTTTGGAGTGATATAAGATATCAGGCTAAGCAAGGCATGGAGATCAAGCAAATAAACAATGTTCCTCTATGACCTCTGCTTCAGATCCTGCCTCCAGGTTCCTGCCTTGACTTCCCTCCATGATGGACATTAATCTATAACATGAAATAAAAATCTGCTTTCTGAAGTGGTTTCGCATGAATATTCTAACACATCAATTGAAAAGAAAACAAATCTAAGACACTGTAGGAGATCACTGGGTCCCCAGAGCTCAATGCTCAGCCAGTGTTGGCAAATTGTGAACACTGGATTAGTGAGAGATTGGCAAAAAAGAGCAGAACAAAACAACAGACAACAGAATAGGGACTAAGGAAGGCACCTGATGTAACACCTACCAAACAAGTGAAAGGCCTTTATAATAAGAACTTTGTGGCTCTAAAGAAAGAAATTAAAGAAGATACCAGAAAGTGGAAAGATCTCCCATGTTCTTGGATAGATAGGATAAATATAGTAAAAATGGTCAAAAGCAATCCACAGATTCAATACAAGCCCCATTAAAATCCCAGCACAATTCTTCACTGACCTTGAAAGGATAATAATCAACTTTATATGGAAAAACAAAAGACCCAGGACAGCCAAAACAACCCTGTACAATAAAAGAACTTCAGGAGGCATCACCATCCCTGACTTTAAGCTCTACTACAGAGCTATAGTTCTGAAAACAGCCTGGTATTGGCACAAAAATAGACAGGTAGACCAATGGATTTGAGTCAAAAATCCTGATATAAACCTACACCTAAACCTAAACCTATGAACACCTGATTTTTGACAAAACAGCTAAAAGAATACAATGGGGGGAGGAAAGCATCTTCAACAAATGGTGCTGGCACAATTGGATGAGTGTGTGTAGACTACAGATAGACCCATGTCTGTCACCATGCACAAAACTCAAGTCCAAATGGATCAAAGACCTCAACATCAATCCAGCCACACTGAATCTCTTAGAAGAGAAAGTAGGAGGTATCCTTGAACAAATTGGTATAGGAGACCACTTCCTGAACATAACTCCAGGAGCACAGACACTGAGATCAACAATTAATAAATGACACCTCCTCAAACTTAGAAGCTTCTGCAAGGCAAAGGACATAGTGGACAAGACCAAACAGCAGCCCACAGACTGGAAAAAAAGATTTTCACCAATACTACATCTGACAAAGGGCTGATCTCCAAAATATACAAAGAACTCAAGAAACTAGTCAACAAAACACCAAATAATCCTATTAAAAATGAGGTACAGAACTGAAGGAAGAATTCTCAATAGAGGAAATCAAAAAGGCTGAAAGACACTTAAGAAAATGCTCAACATCCTTAGCTGTCAGGGAAATGCAAATCAAAACAACTTTGAGATACCATCTTACTCCTGCCATAATGGCTAAAATTAGAAACACCGATGACAACTTATGCTAGAGAGGATGTGGAGAAAGGGGAGCACTCCTCCACTGCTGGTGGGAGTGCAAACTTGTACAGCCATTTTGGAGATCAGTGTGGCGGTTCCTCAGAAAAAATGGGAATTAGTTTGCCAAAGGACCCGGCAATCCCCCTCTTAGGTATATACCCTAAGGATTCACATCCATGCAACAAAGACATCTGTTCAATGAACTATGTTCATATAAGCATTATTTGTAATAGCAAGAACCTGGAAGCAACTTAGATGCCCCTCAACTGAAGAATGGATAAAGAAGATGTGGCACATCTACATAATGGAATACTACTCTGCGGAAAAAAAAATAATGGTATCTTGAAATTCGCAGGCAAGTGGATGGCACTTGAAGAAACCATCCTGAATGAAGAGGATGAAGAGGAACATGGTATGTACTCGGTCATATATGGACTTTAAACCTAGATCAAAGGATCACCAGCCTATAATTCACATCACCAGAGGAACTAGGATACAAGGTATATTCTAAGGGATTTACATAAAGTCCCTCATAGAAGGGGGAAGGGAAAAGTCCCCCAGAGCACAGGGGAAGGGGGAGGGGCAGTGAATAGAGAGAGAAGTAGGAGAAAGAGAGGGGAAGGAGAGGAAAACATGTGTGACTAGGAAGATTAAGTCAGGGTAGAAATAAAAGACAGGAGAGAGAGAGAGAACATAAAAGAGGAAGCCAGTATTGGTTTGAAGAGAAAACTGAACCTAAAGAAAGGTCTAAAGACCTACAAGACTGCTGCCAACTAACAAGTTGAGCATCTGTGGAAAGACTACCATAAATGCCCTTCCCAGAGAGTGAGATCAACAACTAACTTATCCATGGAGCCCTCAATTAATGTCTGTTGGAAACAGGAGCAAACACCCATACATAAACACTGAGTCGAACTAGAACCCAGATGCAGATGGAGAGGACAAGACCATGAGGCAGAAACACATAGAGACAGCTTACCTGAACAAGGAGGAGCTAAGGGCCACTAGACTGATAGTTGGGAAGCCAGCATGGCACTGACTCAGGCCCCCCTGAATATGGGTCTCAGCCAGAAGGGACCTCAGTCTAAGGGACCTCAGACAGTGGAACCAGGATGTATCCCTAGTGCACAAAAGGACCTTGCGAAACATCCCCCATGGAGGGATACTGCCTTAACCTAGAGACAGGAGAGAAGTACTAGTCCTTACTTCAAATGACCTGACAGATCTACATGACCCCATCTAGATGGCATTGTCCTACACTTGGAATTGGGGTGGGGGGATGGGAGGGGAGGGTGGTCAGGGTGCATGTGAGGGGGCAAAGAGGATAAAAGGGAGGGAGGGGGAACTGGGATCGACGTGTAAAATAATAAATAAAAAAATAAAAAAAAAGAATCAACAAACAGAACTACATGAAATGAAAACCATGCTTCATTAGCAAGAAAGCAGTCAGCAATGTAAGGAGACAGACCAGCAAGGGGAGAAAATCTTTTCCAGCTATACATAAGTCACACAGATTAATATCTTGGATCTATAATGAATTCCGAAAGTTAAACATCAAAAAAAAAAAAAAAAATCTTCCAATCAACAAGGGAAAATGAACAGAGGCTTCTATAAACTGCAAAACCTAATACACATTTGAAAAAGGTTCAATACCACAGAACACTGGGAAATGTAAATTAAAATCATGTTGTAGTACCACCTTACCACAGTCAGAACTGTCATATTGAGGAAACAAGCGTCACCAGGGAGGATGGGGGAACTCTGATACTGTGCTGGTTAGAATGTCCACTGGTTCAACTGCCACGGAATCAATACGGAGAGCTGTTGTGACTTCTCTCAATGCTATGACAAGATACTTGACAAGCCAACTTGAGTGAAGATGGTTATCTTTGGGCTCCTGTCTAAGGGAAGGCATGGGGACAGGTGTCTGAAGTGGTTGGTCACATTGTCTCTTAATGCTTGGCCTACACCCCCCCTTTTTTTTTTTTTTTTTTTTTTTTTTTTTCTATTTCAAGACATGGTTTCTCTGTGTAGCTTTGTAGATGAGGCTGGCCTCAAACTCACAGAGATTACCATGCCTCTTCCTCCCGAGTACTGGGAGGAAGTGCTGGGTGTGTGCCACCACTGCCTGGCTTCCATTTCACTTTTAAAGCGCAAGGCCCCTCAGCCCATGAGATGGTGCTGCCCAGACTCAGGGTGGGTCTTCCCTCCCCAGTTAAACCTCTCTGGAAACAGCCTCACAGACACACCAAGTGGTTCCAAATGCAGCCAGTCTGAGGGAGGAGATCAACCAACGTAGGAGGTTAACAACAACAAACACTAGAGCTGCCATACCGCTCACTCCTGGGGATAAACAAAACAAATCTAAGCCACATTGCTACAATAAATACTTCCACGCCCATGCATGACTACAGTCTCCATAGTACCTCTCATTGTTATTTAAATAATTGATGAAATTATAGACAACCATTCACTTAATTCCATGTAATTAATGGAATCCGATGGCAGAGAAGATAAATCTCCATATTTCAGTCACAAGCATATGATTTCCTTTATGTTACACTGTGAGATATACTATGTACAGACATTGAGTCTCTTCAGTGAATGTAGGAAATTCTTAACCATTCATCAAGGACAGTGGATTAGTCTGTCTTTATCGTGGTTTAATATGGATCAGGATAAACAAATAGGCTGAATAGATGTTTATTCAGGGAGAAATAATTTACAAAAAAAATAGTCAGGTGAACACTAGCAGGTTCCTGGTCCCAAGGATGCCTCTGGATGCTCTTCCGCCAGCAAGAGAGTGCTCCTGGGCTCCTCCTCAGACCTAGTTCCCCAGGTCACTTCCGCCCCTGTCTCCACCCACAATGGGCATGGTCAGTGCCACAGATGCCAGCAAAGTGAATATCTCACTACATGTCTTCATCTAGGTAATTTACTCAGAAGGTAATTTGCCTTCATTCAAAGGTAAATTTGAGTCTAGGTGTTTTGGAACATAAACTCCTTAGTAAAATATTTATTCAGCACCTGATATTTATAGGGCCTAATAAAGAAAATCACAGTCACTATTCATTTTTATCTTTATTGATTTAAAATACAAGCAAAAGGGAAGGCTTAGTGGATATTATGGATCTAAATGCATACTGTTTTGAAAACTATGCAGATAAGACAAAAGGCCCCTCAGCTCATACCTGGCTCCAGATAGTCCATTTGCCTGGAGTCAATTATTAAGCACTGAATGGGTCTGTTCTTTACATTTTTATTAGAGAATACTTAGTTGAGAGAAATGACCTTCCACAGAATATTAAGTGTACAGAGAGCTTTCTCCCTCACCTGGGTTTCCTCACAAAGTTGGAAGGAGAAGTTCTTCAGGAGCCTGTTGAGAGCAAGTTTCATGAGAGCAAGCCTCATGCCAAGCAGTCCCTGGGCCCATGCATAAAGATCAATGCTGCCCATGTTCTTTTTGTTGAATCTAGAGACATGAGAGAAAAATAAAATCCAGAAGGGGCACATTAGCTAGTGAAACACAGGAAGCTTTATGAGGAGTTGTTGGTCTCCTGCTATGGGTATTTGGGTATTTACACACTAAATAAACTGTCCACTCCCCTAATCCTACCTGAGTGACTGTGATGTTGAGATCAGAGGAAGTGAATGATATTGCAGAGTGAAGAAGTGTGCTTCCTCATTTGTGGTCATTCATATTTGGCCCTGTAATAAATTATCTCTTATCCCTGTGAGTAAAATGTCCAAGGAAAAATACCCTATGGCTTGATCCCAAGACCATGGCCAAGGACCTGAAATCCCACCAATCCCTGAGCTTGCCCCAAAAGCTCTGCCCCCCATCCCAAAAACCCTATACAAACCCTGTACCTGTTCAATTTGCTACTGCTTCTTACCCTAGGGGTAACCACCCTTCTGGAATTTTTCCTCCCAGTAAATCTCTTGACTGAGGTCGGCTGTGTGGTGTGACACCTTCACGAGAAGGGAGCACATCTAAGCTAGTCAACAAAACACCAAATAACCCTATTAAAAAATGGGGTGCACAACTGAATAGAGAATTCTCAATAGAGAAAATCAAAAAGGCTGAAAGACACTTAAGTGCTCAACATCCTTAGCTATCAGGGAAATGTTCATAGAAGCATTATTTGTAATAGCAAGAACCTGGAAGCAATCTAGATGCCCCTCAACTGAAGAATTGATAAAGAACATGTGGCACATTTACATAATGGAATACTACTCTGGGGGGAAAAAAAACAATGGAATACTGAAATTCACAGGCAAATTGATGGAACTTGAAGAAACCATCCTGAATAAGATAACCCAGTCACAAAAAAGAGGAACATGGTATGTACTCACTCATATATGGGTTTTAGATATAGAGCAAAGGATCACCAGCCTATAATTCACACTGCCAGAGAAACTAGTATACGTGGAGGATTCTAAGAGATTCATGTAAGGTCCTTCACAGAAGGGGAAAGGGACAAGATCTCCTGAGCATATTGGGAGTTGGGTGGGGGGCAATGAGTTAGAGGGAACTAGGAGAAAGAGAAGGGGAGGAGAGGAAAGCACGTGGAACTAGGAAGATTGAGTCAGGGGAGGAATAGATGAGAGAAAAAAAAAGAAAGAGAGACACTATAAAAGAGGAAGCCATTATAGGTTACAAGAGAAAACTGACTACAGAAAAATGTCCAGAGACCTACAAGACTGACCCCAACTAACAATTTGAGCAACAGTAGAAATCTATCATAAATGCCCTTCCCTGATAATGAGATTGATGACTAACTTATCTACCATAATAGAACCCTAATCTAGTAGCTGATGGAAACAGAAGCAGACACCCACAACTAAACACTGAGCCGAACTGCAATCCAGATGCAGAGAGGGTGGACAAGACCAGGCTGCAGAAACACATAGAGACAGCTGACCTGAACAAGGAGGAGCCAATGGCTCCCAGACTGATAGCTGTGAATCCAGCTTTGAACTGACTCAGACCCCCTGAGCATGGGTCTCAGTTAGAAGGCCTGGACAGTCTAAGGGACCTCTGGCAATGGAACCAGGATGTATCCCTGGTGTACAAAAGGACATTGGAAGCACATTCCCCATGGAGGGATACGCCCTTAACCTAGAGGCAAGAAGGAGGGCCTAGTCCCTACTCCAAATGACAGGTTTAGATGACCCTTCCTGGGATGCATCACCCTACATGTTGAGGGGGGAGAATGGAATGGGAGGGTGTCGGCGGGCATGGGAGGGGGGATAAAGGGAGGAAGAAAGGGATAGGGAACTAAGTTCGATATGTAAAATAAAAATAAATAAATCTACTGCCATCACTTTTCTAGACCAACATAAATGCTTCCTACAATACAAATCTCATTCTTATACCCACAGATAAGTGAAGAAGCTACCACCCCTAATCTAAGACTCTTGCTTTTACAGAACATGGAGACCATCACAGAAAACCACAACTGGACACAATGCAGAGACAAACCAGAGTTGTGAGAACCCCAGCACCAATGGACATATCGGCATCACAGATCCTGTGTCTATGATCAGGTACCATTATGGAAGGAAGTTGGAAAAGCTAGAATATCAAGAAGTTTGTTCTGAAACACTTTCTTCAAGAAATGGATCTATAAATAAGACAAGAAAATGACAGTATCAATGGACATGTAATGTAGAAGGTGTCCCCTATTCAAAGAGATACGGACAACCAATGGCTGCAGAGAGAATGAAACTAGCCTCTCCCAGGGTTGCATCCCCTTCTTGTCTAATGCAGAGTGGTCAATCCTGAAACCATATACATACAAACAACAAAAATGTATTCCACAAGTTGTATGTGCATATATTATATATATTACATTTAGTCTGAAGGTTTCTATTGCTTTGAAGAGACACCATGAGCATAGCAACTCTTATAAAGGAAAACATTTAATTGTGTGGCTTCACAATTCAGAGATTCAATCCCATGGTGAGACATGGCAGCATGTAGGCAGACATGGTGTTGGAAAGGTAGCTAAGAGATTTACAACTTGTGTAGGCAAGAGGCAGCAGTCTGTCTCACTGGTGTGGCTTGAGCATATATGAGATCTCAAAGCCTACCTCCACAGTGGCACATTTCCTCTAACAAGGCCACACCAATCCCAACAAACCACAGCCCCTAATAATGAGACCCATGAGATTTCAGTCATGAGATCCCACAAGGGAGGAAATGAGTTCTGTGTTTCCTTGTTCCCTGTTCTTACCTTGGGGAGTACCAGGTCCCTGAGGGAGCATGGCAGACATACATACAGCCTCCATGTGCAGGGGATAAAGGCCTCTTTCTGGGGTTAGGGTAAGGACATTTCTGTGATTCTGGGGAATGCCCACTGAACAGGAAAGTGGCTTTTCTGTGTTTTGGTATGTCTCCTGTCTGTTTATCTCCATCCCTTGTGTTTGGAAATTTTCTTCTGTGTTTTTGCTGAACATATTTTCCATGAGGATTCATCTCATTCTATTCCCATTAATTCATGTTGGTATATAATTCATGGATTCCCAAAGAATTCACATGTTCCCTTAATACTAGTAATATTACCAGACTTTTATTTGAATGATTAAATTTCTCTTGTCTTGTAGCCCAGTTTCCCAAACAATGCATTCTACTTTTGAAGCTTTCCCCTGTGCTTTTAGTTAGACTCGCGTATTTTTCCTTTGTAAGATTGTTAAGTCTCTAAATTCTAGGATTGTTTTATTCTTTTTAAAAGACTTTATTATGTATACAGTATTCTTCCTGCATGTATGTTTGAACACCAGAAGAGGGTGCCAGATCTCATTATGGATGGTTTTGAGCCACCATGTGGTTGCTGAGAATTGAACTCAGAACCTTTGGAAGAGCAGCCAGTGCTTTTAACCTATGAGCTATCTCTCAAGCACAGTTCATTTTATTCTTCTGTCTCTCAATTATCCTTATTTTCGTATCTTGAATGCCTCCCTTGTTTAATTTTTTTGTTTTCTGAATTAATGCAAGAAATTATTTGTACCCTGATAAATTCAATGATGAATATTTCTGAACATCCTCAAATCATTCTTTTGATACTTTACCTTGAATTTTATTTATGTCACTCTTAACTATTTGTCACTACTTTGGAATGGCAATTTTGGGGAGAGGCATGTTGCCCTGGGCTTTTCATGTAATTTTTTTTTTCTTTTTTTTGTAAAGAGGATTGCTCATTTGGATTTAGTTTGTTGGTTAAGTGTTTCTGATGCCTTTGTGTTCAGGGAGCGTTTGGTGTTCCTAATGTGGTTGTGCTTGGCTCATCTGTGTTTTGCTTGTGGAGCCGGATTGTTGATGGGAAAGGTGACTGATGTTGGATGATCTAAGATTGGTATCCCTTCTGACAAAACAAACCAGGCTTCAGGAACTGTGGTAGGATATGTGGTAGGGAAAGGTTCAGAATATCCCACATACTCTGATCTCATGAACCAGATTATATGTATATATCATTGGATGTAGGTGCAAAGATACTAGCATGATGTGACAAACAGCTTTATATTTGAAACACTGCTTTATGGGAGGGGTTTGTTGAAGCAGATCTGAGACCTAGGCATGTATAGAGCCTTTGCTTGTAGCGTAGTGGGTTACCTACATGACACTCTGAGGGTTTTCTAGCAGGACCTGAAACTAGCCATGCAAGAGTCTGAGGAACTTTGGCTGGAGGGTGGGTATCAAGATCTGCTATTTTCTCCACCCCATAGGTAAAGCACCCACACCCTCATCAACACACACAGATGTCAGGTCCTGATATATTTCTCATTCCCTTAGAGACAACCAGCTGTAGGGGAGGAGAGTCTTAGCATGACAAGACACATAGCCATGCATGTGTATTTGAAGCTTTCCTCTAGGGAAGGTGTTTCTGAGGAGAACCTGACACATAACCATGTATATGAAACTGACTGTTGGGAGGTCTACCTAGGAGATCCTGACACTAATTGTGTTATTGGGGGGGGGGTGGAGTACATATGAACATGACACTTAGTCCTGTGTCTCTTAGATGTGGGGGTCTTTATACTTAATATCTGGCAGGAGTGACACCTAATCCACACTGGAGGGGTTTAGCTGTAGGTAAGGAATCCTTTGGAGGACCTGATATCAAGCTGTGTAAGAAGAATGGTGGCTGTGGGGAGGGTTTACCTAGCAGGATCTGACACTTTGCCCTGTGAGCACAGAAAGGCATAGATAACTTTGTGCACTATCAAAATACAAAATTTGGGCAGAGATTCAATATTTACCGACTGGGAGGGTTTCAAAAGGGGATCCTCCTGTTTATTCCCAGATCTTGTTGGTGATTTTGGTGGTTGTGTGAGGTTGAAAGGTAGAAGAGTGGCCATTTCATTGTCCTCCACAGCGTGTCCTCATAATGCCCCCATGGAGCATCTGAGCTCCTCTAGAGCTCAGGCAATGACATGTTAGTCTTCCAGGGAAGGAGAGGTAAGAGGCACACTTCATCTTTAATGTCACCAATGCCAAGTGTGCACCTCTCAAGTCAGGAGTTTGGGAGTCCATGATTCAGGATGTGGCCAGGCACCTACAAGAGAAGGCTGGTTTTTAGATCAATGATGAGGCTGTCAGAAAGATTTTTCACCAGCCCTAGACCCATGGGCTTTCAGATAATGTCAGGATTATTTTCTGTGGAATTCAGGACCAAGTGATGCAGGGTCAGTGTCCATTTCCTTCTGATGAGATCTTCCTGAGGGAAAGCTCAGTGTGGTCTCCTCAGGAAGCTCTGATTTCAGAGATTGGTTTCCCTGGATTCCCTGCTACTGTCCATTCAAAGGCTCTAGGATCAAGGACAAGCAGAAGTTTCCCATCAACATGTCTGTATCTGGGCACCGTCCTTCCTACACCCCATTTCATTCGACAGTTGTCTTATTGACACAGGAGGCACACATAGTGAAAATGGACTTTGTCACAGAAAATGTCCTGAGATTGAGGATTGAAAGATGGTCAATGAGCATTCTGGAGTTGCCTCTGAGACTACAAGGGACCCAGCTGTATCCACAATTGCCATGGAATTTGGGTAAAGGAATTTAAGCAGTGTTGCAACCAGTCATGCTCTTTCCAAGAAAGCAAGATACTGAGCATCTCTGGGATTCACTTTTTCCCACTGAGAGGTGAACAGTACTGAGCAATGCGGGGTAGTGTGTGTAGAGAGGTGGGTGCAACAGATTAGTACTGACAGCACCTCTTCCTGTTTCCTCCATCAGGCAGGCTGTGAGGAAAAAGGGTATTTAGTGTGTGAGCCTAATCTGCAGACTTTTCTCATATAACAGTCTAAGGCCACAACATGCTGCCTCCGGTGGCCATTGATATAAAAAAGTTCTCATTATGTGGCCTTTTGGGCATCATGTCTGCATTGTGAGATTCATATTCTCAGAGACTAACACATGGGCCTGGAGTCTCAGGTCCACTTGTGCTGTCTCTTGTGAGATTCCATGACCTGGCCACACACCCATGTCTCCTTGGCCAGGCAGAGGTTTCGTGAAGTTCATCAGGACTGAAGTCTGCCCTACTGGTCACTCACTGCCAGACAGACCAGCCCTGTGCTGAGGACCAGCATGTTCTTTGTCCCTGGGAAAGTTTCCTAGCTAGGATGTGTGAACCTTCATGCTCCTGTTCCTGAAACCCAAAATAGACTAAGTCACTGGGAAGTGACAGAATAATGTCATATGTATCATATGTTGTTGCTATTGTAATATACACATGTGAGAAGATGTTCACTCTCTTTGATTCAAACTGTTCCTCCTTAATGAGAGAGATGTACAACCTACACCAAGTTTTATCAACATCCCTCTGAAGCCATGTCTAGGCTGTTGCTTTCCTTCTGCCTTTATTGTACTCTACAAAACGAGCTCAATGACCACATTCCCTTGGAATTGGGGATAGCCTGCCTGACCAGCCTCATGCTTCCTAACCTATGAGTGAGAGTCAAGTTTATCCCAGAAACCAAACACTTGTCATCTACCACAGGCAGGCACATAGTAGCCTCAATGAGGTCTTCAGCCATGTGCTTCCTGTAGATGAACCTAGGCATTCATCCCCTTCAGAGTGGACATCCATCACAGCATCGAGCAGCAGGTGCACCTACAATCAAGCCAGATCAAATAGAATCAAACTGATTCAAACCGGATCAAACCAGTCCAATCCAGATTAAGCTGGTGCAAACCAAATCAGACAGGACCAAACCGGTTTGGACTGAATCACACCGGTTCAAACTAGATCAAACCGGTTCAAACTGGATCAAACTGGTCCAGACCTTTTTCAACTGGATTAAACCGGATCAAATCAGATCAAACCAGATCAAACAGGTTTGAACCAGATCAAAACCGGATCAGACACGATCAAAACGGTTCAGACCAGATCAGACTGGATCGACCCATTCCAAGCTTGATCAAACCATTTCAAACTGGATCAGACCAGTTCAGACTGGACCAAACCAGTTCAGTCTGGTTCAGACTGGATGGAACCGGTTCAGACAGGATGGAACTGGTTAAGACCGGCTCGAACCGGTTCAGACCAGTTCAAACATGCATGTCTGAAGGTCAGTAGAAGAGGGAGTACTGTGGGACTGGTGATATTGAACTCACATTTGTAAATTTGCATATCCACACAGGGATACAAGTTAATGTGCTAATTGCAAAGGACACATGATGGTGTCAGATAGAAAACTAATGAAATAAATATATGAAGAGAATACAGGGAAAGAGCACATACATAGTATCAAGAGTGAAATTTTGGCATGTTCCAGAACACATATTCATCTTAAGATGACTGTGTTGTGTTGGACAAGAAAGACCTGGAAGCCAAACCACTCTGTTTTCTCTCATTTGAAACATTTGGAGGTTTGAAAGAGCAAGAGCACAAATGGCAGGACACTAAGGACAAGGCAAAGGTCAGTGGTCTCATGAGATGGTCCACAATGTTCTGAGGAGGGAAATGATCCCTCTGACTGCACAGACAGTCCAGACTGTGCTGAAGAGAGCCCTAGGTGTTTGAGTATCAGGGCCTCTGCAGCCTGGGGCTCCCCATTAGCCAGCATGTATGAACAAGATTCAGTGGCCTAACAAACAACCCAAAGTGGTTTTGACAAGTAAAGACAGCACTGGGAAATCCATGTGCAAGACTAGCCATGAAAGACAGCAGCCAAGCAGACTGTATCTGAGTGTTGGATGAGGAGAAATGGAAGTTCCTCTTTATAATGTGTGGCTTCATGCCCTGCCTCTACCACCGGTGTCCTTGAAGTGACAGCTCTACCTTTAAAACAGGTACCAAATGTTTCAGTGACCCACCTTGAGTCCTAAGACTTGTTCTGATAGCCCAAGTGGAAAGAACTCAATCAATCAGACCAGGTAGCCAATTGGGACTCTTCTGATTGGTCATAGTGAAATCATGTGACTTGTTCCTGATCTGCAGTTGGAGGTCCTGTGGAAACAGGGCTAGTGTGTATCCTTTAGTACCCTGTGCATTATTTCAAAGGATATACCAGCTAGGGCACACCTCCTCCAGCCCACTGCCCTATGTCTAAAGGATTCATGACAGTTCTTCTCTCCTCCTGGTGTCTGCTCATGGTGGACATAGACTTCTATTCTGAAGATTAGATTTGGAGTTTGTACCCTGCCTCTAGTTTATCTTACTCAGTTAAATCCCTACCCTGTTAACATGAAGAAGCATAAAATTGGTACAATTCTGTCTCAAGTGTTTGGGGGAATTTACCATTCATGGTATACAGTCCTTGAAGCCTGCCATGGCATTGATATCTGTAATCACAGCCCTCAGGAAGCAGAGACAGGTATGAATTTGTGTGTTTGAGATCTGTATGTTCTACATAGACAGTCTCAGGGTCATTGGGATATTCAAAACATAAAATATAAAATGTGGATTCTGGAAATGACTGTATCAGATTTGCAGAACTCAACAGAACAGTCAAACATTCCACAGCCTGAGCATCACTGATTTGCAACTGAAAGAGGGCCTGATCCCAGGTGGTACCCACAAACTGAAAATCGCTCTCACCCCCTAACCAAGCAGCTCTTGCTTGTGCACATGGACTCAGCAGATGGCCAGGGATCTAGAAAGTAAGTGACAGCACAAGCCAGCTGTCGTCCTGCTGGGAAGAAGATCTGGACAAAGCCTTCAGTTTGCACCGATGTTTGCTAAAAGCCTAGGGTCAGATGATCAGAAGAGAAGCTGGATGCAGCTTACAACAGAAATTGCTTCTCGTCCCTTGCCACACCTCTGCACTCTCAGACTCCCACTGCTCTTCAGTCGAGCAAGTCAATGGTAACGTTCCCTCTGTGTCAGGGGGGCTGGCATAGGCCACCTCCTGTGATCCTTCTCTTCACAGCATCAACACTAGACTTGAAGAATTCCTCTTCTAACCAAAACAGATAATTACTGTAGTCAAATTTACCTTCTGGTGGTGATTCACACACACTAGGGCCCTGGATAACCCACTGAGTTCAGTTCCCCTTGCCATCTCAGGGCACTGCTGCTTACATGGAAGGTGTCCTGGAAAACAGCCCAGACACCACACTGCACCAGTGACTGTCATCACCAGCTCCACCATGGTCAAGGCACCTTGTAAGTTTGACCCCTGTGGTGGGCATTGGTCATAGAGAAGTCACATGACTGCTGGCCTTATAAAAGCATCAGACCTGGCAAGGCCTACTTACCTTCCGACACTGGAGCAGAACAACGGTAATATAAGGTAAATGTATGCCTGGTTCTTGGATCAGGAGATGGGAAGCAAATGGGAAGCCTGGAGGAAAGAGGATATGGGGGACAAAGACAAAGATGTCATCAGATCTGCATAGGCTGTGTCTGCTAGGAGCCTCACACTTTTCTACTTTGACATTTGCCAGAGACCATGAGAGCAGGGCCTTCCAAACTTGTGGCTGGCAATAAACCAGTGTTCAAACTCTGCTCTGCCCGAGACATTTAGTCCTTGTCTTACTTCAAGACCACTACTCCAGCAAAGCATCATTTTCTCCTGACTCATTTTCAGGTAAGCTCCTCAGGACACCTCTATCCTTCAGGCTCCAGGTCCTCTCATTTTCTCTTTGTCCTCTCCCCCTCCCCCTGCCACTTTCTTTCTTCTCCCATCGCACACTGGCTTTACAGTTGCTGCAGTTCTTCCAAAAGACATCGAGAAAGCAGTTTAGAGGTGATGGGGTGACCAAAGGGGAGGTGAATCCTGAGACCTGCCTGAAGTCTGTCCTGTGCACAGAGGCAGCCCTTTTAGATGCTATGGATGCCTGGTCCCAAAGGAACCATGAAACAATGAAGGTAGACATTCATTGATGTTACCTGTGACTATGTAGGGAAGTCCAACAGTACAGGAGCTTGGTGAATGGTTGGGATGGGAATTGAGAGTCTACAGCTACAGGATATATACTAGAACCCGGAGCCCTGATATACTGCTGCAGTAGACACAGGATTCTGACCTGGCTCCTTCCTGTTACACACCAAGACAGTATTTCAAGGGACCATTTTACTTTCCCCAAATAAATACCAAAAGGACAAGGAAAGTGCCTCTCTTAGTGACTCTGACAGAAAGGACTTACTGAGCACTGAGGAAGATGGGACTCCACTGACCAATAGGCCTGTACTTTTCTCCTGCCACGCCCTAGCTTTGTGGGTAAGAACAAGACGCTATGCTACTTGTGTGCCTTGCCACATGCTAGGAACCCTCAGAGCAGGCCCTCTCCTCTTTGTTGCTGGCTATTCCTAACCCCTTCCCAATATGCACTTTAGAGGAGATTTGTTCCCGCTCTTGCTTGTCCAGGGCCCCTGACAGAGGTCAACACACTCATCTGTTTTCATGTTACTTTGTTGGCAGGAAGTTCTCAGGACTGTATTCCTCACTCCTTACCACCTTTCACTTCCCCTTTTCCTGTTCCCAATGACTCCCCTTCATCTCATTTCATCCATCTCCCCCTCCAGAGGACTCACAGAGGTCTTCCTGTCCTTTCCAAAGGACAGTCTCAGAATAAGTTGGAGTGGTTAAAGTGACCAGAGGCTGAGCAGCCCAGGTTGGCACAAAGGCATCCTTGGCTGTAGAGGCAGCTGAGTGGTGCTACGAGCACAACCAAAGCAATGGAGGTCGAGGGTCCCTGGGTAGATGTGCCCTGTGCCCGCCTCTTAGTACAACCGCAGTGCTGGAGCTGGAGTAAGCTGAAGAAGATGTAAGCCCAGACCCAATAGCTGAAGGATGGATGCAGGAGCCTGTCGCTCTGGGGTGGGGGGAGTTGGCACTCCAGAGATCTGTCCTGACTGCCTCCAGTGGCTGTCACACCTCACCAGGGTGGATTTCTATTAGGTCATTTCCGGTTCCTCACTTCAAAGCAGAAAGAAACATGAAAATACCTATATTAGTGACTTTAACAGATAAACAGCCAGTGACATAGTTCTCCTGATTCCTCTGTTCTGAAACTTTGTCCCCTTTAGCCATACTCTCCTCCCTTCCTTCCCACCCGATGGTCCCCATGCTATGCTATCTGCATTTGAATTTATGTTCCAGGCACTTACATGAACAGCAAGCTGTGTAAATGTGCCATCTAATGTACTAGGCATCTTAAATTCTCTGCCCTCTATGTGGGTACAATTTGTCATGTAAAATGATATTAAAATAACATATTGAAAATACAGTGGACCAAACCATCTGTGCTCCATGTAGGACTCCATTGTCCCTTCTTTCTTTGAAGTCCCTGACACAAGGATCCAGGGCTCACCTTGGGGTGGGCTGGCAGCAGCAGCAGCAACAGCACTTCATTCTCAGTGCATGGGACATTCGCTTCCTCGTCAGTCTCCAGCCCCTGAATGACCTGGATCCAGATGTTGTGGGTGCCACCTGGACCTGCTCCCTGGGAATGTCTGGCCCCGTGGATAGTTCCTCTATGGAGAAGCCCAAGTTTTCAAACCCAGTGTGTGTTCTATCCAAGGCTGATTCAGTAGAGGAGAGGCTGCCAGGCAGATTATGAACTGAATCCGTGTCCCCTGTAGGAGTGTTGATGGCATCAGCCACGGAAGCACCTCTTTCTGAGCCTTCGTTATCTGACCAGGCCATCACCTCCAGGCAGGAGCATCTGTTGAGCATGGGGTAGCTTCTACATCCCTTGGCTCTTTCTTCCACACCCTCTTTGTGAAAGTGAGTTGGTTCACTAGCTCTGTTCTTCAAGAGGAGGGGGAGGCTAAGAGGGCATGCAGGGATTGTGTTTAGCTGGGACTTAGCTTTCTCATGGCTATCTTCACAGCTCAGTTTGTATTTGAGGATGTTTATGGTTGCAGTTACATTATTTAGTTGCCTGTGTTTTAGGGATGAGATAATCTCTTCACAGGTGTAGCCAATGGTGCACATAGTGTCCACCACCCTGGGAAGGATTTCCTTAGTGGCAGGTGGTACATGTTCTTGCATGTCGCCCAGCCATGGTCGTTGCACAAGCTGACTTATTGTTATTCTGTACCAGGTGGGGATCATGAGTAATCGTGCAATGACAATGTGACAGGATTTTGACAAGTGGCAGGGAATGGGACACATCGTGGTGGTGATGAGCCTGTGCATACCATCAAGGGTGGTTTCTACATATGGAAAGTGCCCTGTGACAAGGACAAAGAGGACAATACCCAAGCTCCACATATCACCCGCCATTCCATCATACGGTTTCTTTGCCAAGATCTCTGGGGCCCAATAGAGCAAGGAACCACAGAGCTCCTCCAGCATCTGCCCCTCTGTGATTTTAATTGCCATACCAAAGTCACAAAGCTTTGCATTCCCTGCTCCATCGAGTAGGATGTTTTCTAATTTAATGTCACGATGTGCAATGCGTCTTTGGTGGAGGAAGTGAACTGCTGACACGACCTGCCGGAAAATCGGTCTAGCCTCCTCCTCCTGTAGACAGCCCAGTGCCCTGATACAGCTCTCCATATCCTCTCCTGCCACATACTCCATGATCACATAAGTGGTCATCAGTGTGTCAATCATGTGAAAAAAACCGAACAATGTTCCTGTGCTCCACAGACTGAAGGATGTTCACTTCAGTGCTGATGTCAGCCACACTGTTGGTGTTTTTCTCCAGGATCTTGACAGCCACTTGAGTATTAGTGGGGAGGTGGAAGGCCAACTTCACCTCCCCAAATGTACCACAACCTAGAGACAGTAAGATCTTGAAATCCTTTTCAAGAATCTCCTCTTCTTTGTGTCTGGCCATGTTGTTCTGCTCCATTTCAACCACTTTACTTTGTGGGATTTTTCAGAGTTGCACAATCCTAAAAGAATTTCAGGTTTAGAAGGTAAGTTTATATCTTTGAATTTTCTGTCATGTAATCTGAAATATCCTAAACAACCTAACGGTGCTCTTCAATGATATAAAAATACTAGAAGAACCCAAACCCAAAGCAGTAGATGAAGAATCATAGAAAGGTCAGAGTTGGAATCAGTGAAGTGGGTATGGGAAGGAAAATACTAAGATCCCTGACAGAATGAGCTTATTTTCAAGGATGTGCTACAATGAAAACCCTCAACAACGCTGATCTGGAGAGATCAGATTCAATTTATATTACAGGAAACTGATGTTGTAACTGATAGAAAGAAATCCATAGGGTCCTGTTGGGATATTCCAGTTTTTATACCTCAGGAAATTAGAAAATGTGAAAGGAATTCCTAAATATGTGTGAATATTGAATTAAGATAGAATAAAATAAATAAATAAATAACACAAGCCGGACATGGTGGTACATGCCTTTAATCCCTGCACTGGGGCGGCAGAGGCAGTCGGCTCTCTGTGAGTTTGAAACCAGCCTGGTCTACAAGAGCTTGTTCCAGGACAGACTCCAAAGCCTCCAAACCTCTCTCAGAGAACCAAAACAAAAACAAAAAAACCCTAAACACATGAGTCATAAGCAACAATGTTAGAGTGGCAACAAAAACAGCTCCAAACAAGGCAGAGCCCAGATCCCACAGATTCTCAGCATCATTCCAAACTTTGCAGAAGAATGGAGACAGGGGTTATAGAAAATACTTTAAGAAAGAGAAAGAACATGCATTGGCCTAGTTGAGGGAGCGATAGAGAGTGAGAGCAAGTAAAGAGATATTTTGATAGTGAGGCTCACTGTGGGGTTAGGGAGAAATCTGGTGCTAGGGAAATTTCCAGGAATCCACAAGGATGACCTAACCTAAGGCTCCTAGCAAAAGTGGAGAAGATGCCCTTCCCCACCGTCAGATTAGTGACTCTCCTGGTTGTTATCATAGAACCTACATTTAGTACCTGTTGCAAACAGATGCGGTGATCCACAGCAAAGCACTGGAGCTGAGCTCCTGGAGTTCAGTTGAAGAGCGGGAGGAGGGATCATAGGAGTAAATGGGGTCAATATAGTGACTGGGGAAATCACAAAGACAGCTGACCTGAGCTAGTGGGAGTTCACAGACACTGAACTACAGCTGAGGAAGCTTCGTGGACAAAACTAGGGAACCTGAAAGTGGGTGGCAGTTATGTGACTTGATCTGTTGGGGGTGGCAATAGCAGTGGGTCCAGGACTTATTATGGTGCATGAAATGTTTTTCTGGTCTTCCTTATGGTTGGATACCTTGCTCAGCCTTGATACAGGGATAAGGGCTGAGTCTCAACTTTTTATGCCAGATTTTGTTGACTCCCCAAGGGAAACCTTACCCCCTCTTAGAAGTGGATGGGGGTGGGATGAGGGTGGCAGATGGGAGAAATGCAGGCAGGGGGAACTATGGTTAGTATGAAAAATATTTTTCACCTCATTTTACTATACCTATTTCTTTTTTTCTTATTTTATATGTCAACCCCAGTTCCCTCTCCTTCCCTCTCTCCCAATCTCCCTCCCTCCCATGCTCCCCAACCACACTCCCATCCCCTTCCCCCTCCCACTCCACCGAGAGGGTGATGACTTCCAGGAGGGATCAACAAAATCTGTCAAGTCATTTGGAGTAGCAACTAGGCCCTCCCTCCTGCCTCTATGTTAGGGAAGTATCCCTCCATGGGGAATGTGCTCCCAAAGACCTTTTGTGCACCAGTGATATGTCCTGGTTCTACTGTCAGAGGTCCCTTAGACTGCCCAGGCCTTCTAACTGAGACCCATGTTCAGGGCATCTGAGTAGGTTCAATGCTATTGGTCTGGGGGTCCATGAGCTCCCCCTTGTTCAGGTCAGCTGACTCTGTGGGTTTCTGTAGCCTGGTCTTGTCCCCATTTTCTTATCACTCCTCCCTCTCCTCCCTCTCTACGTCTGGATTCCAGTTCTGCTCTGTGTTTAGCTGTGGGTGTCTGCTTCTGTTTCCATCAGCTACTAAATGAGGGTTCTATGATGGGAGATAAGTTAGTCATCAATCTCGTTATCAGGGAAGGGCATTTAAGGTAGCCTTTCCACTATTGCTCAGATTGCTAGTTAGGGTTATCCTTGTAGGTCTCTGAACATTTTTCTAGAGTCAGTTTTCTCTTCAAACCTATAATGGCTGCCTCTTTTATGGTATCTCTCTCTCTCTTTTTTTTTTTTTTGCCTCTACTCTATTCATCCCCTGACTCAATCTTCCTATTCCCTCCCACATGTTCTCCTCCCCTGCCCTTCTCTTTCTTCGGACTCCCTCTCTACTCACTGCCCCACACTCCCAATATGCTCAGGAAATCCTGTTCCTTTCCCCTTCTGTGAGGGACCTTGTATAAATATCTAGGGTTCCTCCTTGGATCCTAGTGAAAAATATTTTTAATTAAATAAATAAATGAGAAAGCAAAGGAAGACATCCAAACTCATCCCTGTGCCAGCAATACCACCATCCCACAAACAAATGAGCTCAATGAGTAGAGCAAGGCTAAACTCCTTTCCTGGATGTGCATAGATGTGGAATCCTTGATGAGAGTCCCTGATATTCATGTCCATCTCAAGACCACACTGAAGAGCCTTCCTGCAGTCAAAATGGCCTCACCCAGGAGCTGAGGTAAAACTTGTAACAAACTGAACAACAGCACAGCATAGAAGATGTGGGGAAGAGTCCACACTCAGCTCAGTGACTGATCAACTGCTGGGTTATAAGGAAAGGGATGACACTAGACATAGTTTTACCTGAAACACAGAAGGTCCACAAACACAAATAGGATCTTCCTTGTCTCCTCTGGGTCATGAGGAAGGGGGGGCTGAACTTTGGTAAAAGTCATAAAGATGTGGTGAGTGTACTGAAATAGTACAGGAGATAGGATAAATACAGCATACACATGTATGGAAAATGTCATGCAACTGCTTCTGTGTACTGTATATAAATTATATATTTAGTGTGATGTAATATACTTATTATATTATTGTGACTAATATAATTGAGTAAATAATATAGTATAACAAATTCTAATAATAAACTAGTAGAATTACTAGTACATTACATCAGTAGCATATATAATATACACAATTATCGTGAGAATTATATACTGTACATAAAGTATATATATTTAGCCTAACAATTATGACAATGTGTTTTATATAAGAAAAAAGGAACCAAAGGGAAATAAAAGACTGAATTAAAGTTGGGCCTGGCAGTGATGTTGCATGCCTTTACTCTCAGGATTTCCGAGGAAGAGGCAGGTGGCTTTTATTGAATTCCATGCCACCATGGTCTACAAAGTAAGTCCCAGGACAACCATAACTGTTACGCAGAGAACCCTTGTCTTGAAAAAAAAACAAAGAAAAAAGGAAGAGAGAAGACAATTGATTAATCTTTAATGATGGAAGGTAAATATGAGCACAATGGCCACTAGAGGAAAAGCACACATTTAAATATAATTTTACTGCATCGTGTTATGCCATGTTCAGTGCTGTCCTTAGGGAGCCTGCTCTTTTCTAAAGAGAAATAGAGAAGCAGTGGATCTGGGGAAAAGCAGAGGTGGGGGGGTGGGGAGGATACAGTCGGGAAGTACTACATGCAAGAAGAACATATAAATAGGAAAACCTAAATGTAAATATAAAACAGCAAACCTAAATCCCAGGATGCAAACCCAACAAACTAGAAATCAGCTTCTACAATCTCAATAAATAGCAGCAATGTTTCACAAGTATTTCAGTATCCACAAATGTAACACAAAAAAATGACTCAGAGGCTGATATTGAGGTTCAAGCTTCAAGCTGAATATCAGAAAAGCAAAGTAGCTCTCACTCAGACTGAAAGGTCTAATCCATGCATGAGCTCTTCACTGAGTCCCTCAAACTGCTGCTTCTCCTTAGTGTGGCTGGAGAATAAATGCCTCTCTGAGACCTTGCTTCTGTCTTATATATTTCCCTAATGTTAGGATTAAAGGTGTGAGTTATAATTCTCTTTTAGACTGAATCACTCATGTAGATCTGGGTGACCTTGGATTCACAGGGATCCTTCTATCTCTTGATCCTGAGTCCTAGAATTAAAGGTGTATACCACCACCTCCTAGCTTCTGGATGCTGGGAATAAAGCTGTGTGCTGGTTTCTATGGCTTGTGTTGACTTTGCATTCTGAATCCTCAGGCAAGCTTTAATAAATCATAAACAGTATATCACCACAAATAAAACTAAGGGAAGGGACACTTTCAAACTCTTTCCATAAAATAATTATTTTCAAACCATATAAGACATTTCAAAACAGATCCTAGTATCACGCAATATCCTTGACTGACAGATGGGAAAACCCTGAATAAGAGTAAGATACAGCACACATCCAATTGAACACCACATTGATAAGACCATGCATTGCATGATCAAGATGCCTTTAACCAGAAACACAAAAGATTCATCCATGTATACAAATTGTCACAGAGCATAACTTATACACAACACTGAGGTAAGTCCTATAATCAGACATCAAGGGCATGAAATATCTTTTTCCAGAAAAAGCTTGAGACTAGAGAAAGTGTTACTTCAAACATGCCTGTTCCACAAACACAAAAATCACATTTTTTTTAAGATCATGAGCAGGCAGGAAGATAGATAGCCTTAAATAATGGGAATTATCAAATCAATGTCTGGGGAAGTGAAATATAGCAGATAAATATGAACAAAATAGAGTAAAGCAAATATAAAAGTCATGATCAAATTTCTCATCCTATATACTTTATATATCAATAAATTTGTAAAATACACAAGAGCACAGGCAAAAATGACAAAGAAAAGGAGTTTGTAGCCCCTTCATTTGCCTTCTGCCTGAGGAGAGTCTGGGACCAGCCCAGGCAAAATACCCCCCACATCCTTTCCTGGGAACTCCCTGGGTTACCACCACATCTCACTTCCCCCCTATAAACTTGGCCTGAGTACTATAACCCTGTCCTGGTACTCTGGTCCATAAACCACCCAGAGCCTGCCTTCCCCTCATACCCTTGGTCCTCACTGCTCAGGGTGAGCCTTTAGCCAGAGAGCAGGTCTAACACCCCTTCCACCTCCATGGAACTTCCTGGGTTGGCTCTGCACATACTGAACACACCTATCCACACGGGATCACCTTGAGTCTGCACTCACCTGATCTTTGGGCCCTTAAGCCTGCCCTGAGTTCTTGAGACCATCCTAAGCCTGCCTTCCCCACATAATTGGCCCTGCTATGGCCTCTGTCTGAAAGACCTCCAAGAGAGTTCAGATCATCCAGAGTTACAAACATCAAACTCACAACCCAACTACATCCACCGGGAGAGCAAGGTAGAGAGAGAGACTCCACCTGCACCCACTAGAAGAAGCAACGGGAAGAAGGCAATAAGAAAACAACCAACCAACAATAGAAAGACCAGTATGACACCACCAGAATCTAGGGACTGTACACCAACTAGACCTGAACACGCCAAAGCAGGTGAAGGAAAAGAGAACGACTTAAAAAATAACTTCATAAAAATGATAGAGGCCCTCAAAGATGATGTGAGAGAAATGGAAGAAAAAAAAACGAACATAAAATTGGAAGAAATTGAGGAAAAGACAAAGCAAAAAATGCAAGAAATGAACAAATTTCTTAAAGAAAGTAAGGAAAACCAGGCGTTGGTGGCACATGCCTTTAATCCCAGCACTCAGGTGGCAGAGGCAGGTGGATCTCTGTGAATTCAAGGCCAGCCTGGTCTACAGAGGGAGTTCCAGGACAGCCTCCAAAGCTACACAGAGAAACCCAGTCTTGGGGAAAAAAAGGGTGGGGGGGAGAAAGAAGGAAGGAAGGAAAAAGAAAGTAAGGAAAGCCAAGAAAAAAAAAACAATCAAACAGATAAAGGAAACAATTCAAACAGTTCCCATATGAAGAAAATGGAGGATAGTCACATTAGAGAATTAACAGCACAACTGAAAGTCCTAGAACAAAAAGAAGAAAACTCACTCCAGAGGAGTAGAGGCCAGGAAATAATCAATTTGAGGGCTTAAATCAATAAAGAAAATCAACAATATACACAAACCCTTATCCAAACTAACCAAAAAGCAGAGAGAGAGATCATGCAAATCAGCAAAATCAGAAATGAAAAGGGGGACATAACAACAGACACTGAGGAAATTCAGAGACTCCTCAGGTCATACTTTAAAAACCTGCATTCCACAAAACTTGAAAATTCAAAGTAAACGGACAAATTTCTAGATAGGTATCACTTACCAAAATTAAATCAAGAACAGATAAGCAATTTAAATAGACCTATAACCCCTAATGAAATAGAAGCAGTCATCAAAAGCCTCCCAACCAAAAAAAGCCCAGGGCCGGTGGCTTCAGTGCAGAATTTTACCAGAAATTCAAAGAAGAGATAATACCAATACTCCTCAAATTGTTCCACACAATAGAGGCAGAAGGGTCATTGCCAAACTCGTTTTACCAGACTATAATTAATTGGGTACCCAAGCTACACAAAGACACAGCTAAGAAAGAGAACTACAAAGTAATATCCCTTATGAACATTGATGCAAAGATAATCAATAAAATACTGGCAAATCAAATCCAAGAACACATCAGGAAAATCATTCACCATGACCAAGTAGGCTTCATCCCAAGGATGCAAGGATGGTTCAACATACAAAAATCTATCAATGTGATCCACCATATAAACAAACTGAAAAGGGGAAATCATATGATCATCTCACTAGATGCTGAAAAGCCTTTGACAAAATTCAACACCCCTTCATGATAAAGGTCTTGGAGAGATCAGGGATAACAGGAACATACCTGAACATAATAAAAGCAATATACAGTAAAATAATAGCCAACATCAAACTGAATGGAGAGAAACTTAAGCCAATTCCTCTAAAATCAGGAACAAGACAAGGCTGCCCTCTCTCTCCATATCTCTTCAATATTGTACTTGAAGTTCTAGCTATAGCAATAAGACAACAAAAGGAGATCAAGGGGATATAAATTGGAAAGGAAGAAGTCAAACTTATACTGTTTGCAGATTATATGATAGTTTACATAAGTGACTTGAAAAACTCTACCAGGGAACTCCTACAGCTGATAAACACCTTCACCAATGTGGCAGGATACAAGATTAACTAAAAAAAATCAGTAGCCCTACTAGATACAGACAATAAAGGGGCTGAAAAAGAAATTACAGAAACATCACCCTTTACAATAGCCACAAACAACACAAAATATCTCGGGGTAACACTAACCAAACAAGTGAAAGATCTATATAGGAAAATCTTTGTTTCTTTAAAGAAATGTCCAGAGACCTACAATACTGACCCCAACTAACAATTTGAGCAACAGTGGAAAGGCTACCATAAATGGCCTTCCCTGATGAGATTGATGACTAACTTATCTACCATCTTAGAGCCCTCATCTAATAGCTGGTGGAAACAGAAGCAGACACCCACAGCTAAACACTGAGCCAAACTGGAATCCAGATGCAGAGAGGGAGGAAAAGACCAGGCTACAGAAACCCACAGAGATAGCTGACCTGAATTAAGAGGAGATAATGGGCCCCCATACTGATATCTGGAAAACCATCATCTGACCGACTCAGACTCCCTGATCGTGGGTCTCAGTTGGAGGGTCTGGGCAGTCTATGGGACCTCTGACAGTGGAACCAGGATGTGTCCCTGGTGCACAAAAAGACTTTGGGAGCACTTTCCCTATGGAGGGATCATCCCTTAATCTAGAAACAGGAAGAAGGGCCTAGGCCCTACTCCAAATGACTCGGCAGAATTTGATGGTCCCTCCTGGAAGGCCTCACCCTCTCTGTGGAGTGGGTGGGGAATGGGATGGGAGGGGTGGTTGGGGGTCATTGGAGGATGGGAGGGAGAGGGAACTGGGATTGATATGTAAAATAAGAAAAAAAATTAAACTTTATAAAGGGATCATAACTTGTAATGAAGAAAATGGACCTAAAAAATTAAAACCCATGCCAATAATATAAATAATGAAATAAATAAATGACAAATGATAAAAGCCCAAACTGAAAAACCGAACTCACCATGGCCAGATCCAAGAGGTTGGAGGAAATGCCAACTGTCTGGGGAAACAACTGAAGCCAACTGCTCTCCCACTAACCAACTGTTTCTCTGAAGAACAGGGTGAAGCAGCCTCAGGCCATGCCTGCTCATTGGCTAGTATCTAGCACACCTCACAAGGACTCCGTGTGATGTCACATGCAATGGACCAATCAAGGCTCAGATAAAAATCATGGGCTCTCTTTTTCATTTCCCCATTATGTGTCTAGGGTGAAAACAGACAGTCTTACCTGAAACAATATCTTTGGACAGCATTACTCAAATCAGGACATGACAAATTTTTCAGAGTCTGCAAAGCATAGGAGATTTTGTTTCTACAATCTGTGTCTAGGCTGACTGTTCATGCAGTTACATGTTAGACACTCTGAAATTAATTTTCCCTTAACCAAGTTGCGTGCAGAATTGTATTCTAAAATACAAGCTTTACAAAATATCTCATAATAAGCATGTAGTGGCAGATTATAGCATTTTTTTGTTTTTTGTCTTGTTTTTTCTATAGTTTTATAGTAGTGCCGTGTTGTTTTCAGTATGTATCCAGAAAGGAAGATTATGGTGTCTCGTTGTTTCTTATTCCCTCATTATATGCTCCAGCATAGGGCAATGGATAAACTTGTAACATCTAGTAAGCAGAGCCAAGCCAGAAATTTCTCAGAATCTAACCTAATGGTACTATGGTCCTTGGGGTACAGGTCAGACTTCCTCTGTGACTCTCAAGCTAAGACTCCAAGTCTCAAAGTTTTCTCTCTGAAACATGCATATATTACCCCAAGGATGCATAAGCAGAAAACTCCCTGTTCTATAACTGCGTCTAAAGCAAGAGCAAAGCAGCACCCCTGAGACCACAGCACCCTCGGCTCAGAACTCGACGCTGCCCCTTGTGCCACAACCTGCACCAAAGAACAGTTTTTCCCTGTGCAAGAAAGGTTTCCATTTAAGAAGAGACTCTGAAATAATGACTTGAACCCATTCCTTGTGGATAGCTGACACCCATTTTATATATAGGTTATATGGTGCTTTCAATGAAAATGTATTGAGTATAAACAAGCAAGGGCCTGCCACTTAAGACCAGTAGATACTTGTTAAACAAGTGATATTTGTTTGATATATTTTCTGTGCCTATGGCCATATACATAACTTCTACAAGAAAATTGACTTTCAATTTGAACACTAGACTTTTGGTCCAGTAGGATTTATAGCTTAAAGGGTGGGGGGGGCATCACCATATTTGAGGATGAAGAATGGAAGAAACATCGAACACTGCTGTCTCCAACTTTCACCAGTGAGAAACTCAAGGAGGTGATGATGGAAAGGGCATTTAATTATGGGATGAATCGGGGACAGGGAGAAAATGAGCCCACAATCCCTTTCCTAGGGTTGGTCCTCTGAGTTATAATTCGTATAAGATGATCTTTTGTCTTCATGCCCAGAACACATTATAAAATCCACTGTAACATCCCATATCCCACCCTTGCTTCCTGGATGGGGCTGAGTCATCTTTCTGGGGCCTGAGTTTCCACATTTAGCTACAGATGCTGTGCTTTGGTTTTAGATGTTCCCCATCATTGGACAGTATGGAGATACATTGGTGAAAAACTTGAGACGCGAAGAAGAGAAAGGGAAGCCTATCAATATGAAAGAGTAAGTGGTGGTGGAGTTGATGGGACTGTAAGTCCCTTAGTGTCCCCTCAACTCTAGGAAAAGGCCATCTGCAAACCAACCACAGGTAAAGGCCCCATGTGTGAGTGTGATAGGAGCCTTGACCCCACTGATGACTCAGCAGGTGGTTCTGACTCTGTGCTTCCCTGCCTGGGTATCTTGGAAATATAAGCTGCCTCAGAAGCAGATGTTGATTACTGTGTCTCTCTCCTCAGCATCCTTGGAGCTTATAGCATGGAAGTGATAACTGGCACATCATTTGGAGTGAACATCGACTCCCTCAACAACCCAGATGATCCCTTTGTGCAGAAAGCCAAGAAGATCTTAACACGTGTGGATTTTCTTGACCCATTCCTTCTCTCTGTATGTAAGTAGCTACTTCCTCTCTTGTTTTTCTTCCTCCCTCATATTCTTCCATCAAAATAACAACATCCATCATTACTGAGATACAATTCATATATAAAGGGAATGTACCCACTTACAATGTGTAATTCAAATTTTGCTCATACAATGTGTATCCATCACCATTGTCAAGTCAGGGAACATTTTATTCAAGAAAACCTGCACTTTCTCATTCCTGTCTTCCATCCCTCCTTGCAATAAGAAACACCAGCTCACTGTACGGTAGATCTGCCTATTCCTGGTATACCATAAAAATACAACATAAAGATGTCACAGAATATGCAAAATTTCGCAACTAGCTCCTTTCATTTAACATAATAAATCCAACAGAACCATTTGTTGCCACCCCCATGTTATGTAGACAAGTCAAATTCTGTACCATCTGATGGTCATCAAGTTATTATCAGATTTGGAAGTGGCAAATTAGCTGTCACATACATTGGCAACTGAAATTATGATTGGACACTTGTTTTCAAGTTTTCTAGGTGGGCACTTGGGGTGGAATTAGTAAATAACATAGGACTTCTGCATTTGATTTATTGAGCAACTGAGAAGATTTTTCTTTGATAGATGCAGCATTTTATGTTCACATTAGGAATTCATGAAGACTCCCATTTGAAACTTTGGATTTTGTTGTTTCATGATGTTCATTCCAGCCTCCCTAATGGAAATTCAATAGTATAGAACCATGAGTGTGTGGTTGTGCTTTTTCTAAGTAATAACATTATTCCCCCACTTAGAAGACATTATTGTTTTTATTAGATGAACATCTGTTCAACCTTTGCTCCTGTGTAGATGAACAGTTTATGTGCTGTTATTGTTTTGTAAGAATAGCATGTGTATCATGAATAACAATCACTTCCAAGATATATATGTGGCATATTTTCTCTATTTTAATTTCTTTATGGGATCCTTTGAAGTACATACTTTAAAATTTTTATCATGTATTTTATGTTGTGCTGTAATTTAATCTCTAAATCACATGGTCAGAACTGAGGTTATGAACATTATTATGGGTAGTACATTCCCTAAACCTTTTTCTTTTCTATGTAGACCTGGCTGTTCTGGAACTTCCTATATAAACCAGTCTGGCTTTGAGCACACAAAGATCCACCTGCCTCTGTTTCCAGAATTCTGGGATTAAAGGCTTGTGCTTAGACCTAGATCTCTGACCCACTTTTAGTTAAATTGTGTACACCATCATAAAATGTATTCCTATCTTGCTTTTTTTGAGACATGGTTTCTCTGTGTAACAGCGCTTGCTCTAACAGAACTCACTGTGAAGTTCAGGCTGGTCTTGAACTCACAAAGATCCATCTGACTCTGCCTCCAAAGTGCTGGGATTAAAGGTGTGTGCCACTACCACCTGATAATTTATTTCTATCTAAAGGGAGGAACAAAGAATGTAAATGCTGGTAGATGAGGAGAAACATCATCTTCTGGACACTTTAAACCTCATGGCAGTTCACAAGATCAAGCCAACCAATATTCCCTCCATATATGGGAGATGCTCTCTGGAGTCACCCCTTTCTGAGGAACATTGGCATTGATATCTGCTAGGGAAGAAAGAAACATTCTTCATTGATGGTGTGGTCACTAGTCAGTTTCCCATGGTTCACTGAATGGTCCAACATGCATGCACTTGAGGGCAGCACTGCAGAATCTTAATAAACAACATAAAGTTGTGAAAGGGATGTCTTGAGGGGGATTCTGGAGAAGCCAGAGAGGGAATATAGGTAATAGGGTAAATATGGTACTTCATTTTAAGTATAAAGTGATCAAATAATAAGATTTTCTTCTTATATTACTTTTTAAATTTTGTTTCTTTTAATTTTGTGTACAAATGTGTATGTACACATGTGAGTGCTGTATCTCTAGAGTCCAGTAACAGGAGTTGGATCCCTGAGAGCTGGAGTTGTAGTTATGAACCAATCAATGCCAACTACTGGGCCTGAACTTGGGTCTTCTGTAAGTCACAAATACTCTCAAGCACTTGGCCATTTTGGTTGCCCATATCTTGAATGTTTTACATTTTCATGTATTATAAAGATAACTATTTGTCTCATCACTTCAGTACCTTCCTTTGAGTTAAATGGAAATAGGATCTGGGAACTTAGCTGTAGATGTATTTGATTTCTGATAAGTGAATAAGAATTTTGTGCAGATTTTCATTACACTTTCTCTGCTTTTCTCTGTAGTTATGTTTCCATTCCTTACGCCAATGTATGAAATGCTAAGTATCTCTATTTTTCCAAACTGGCTAATGGACTTTTTCTATGAATTTGTAAAAAAGATGAAGCAAAATCACCTTGAAACAAATCAGAAGGTAAAATGTGGTGTTACTCACAGATTAGTCCCCTGTATCTTATTGGACCACCATGCTTTAAAATTGGAATTCAACAACACAAATAGCAGAAAACCTGCAAACTCATGGAAACTGAACAGTGTGCAATTGCACCACTCCTGGGTCAAAGGAGAAATAAAGAAAGAAATTAAGGACTTTCTAACATTCAACGAGAATGAGGATATAACATACCCGAACTTATGGGACACCTTGAAAGCAGTGCTACGAGGGAAGTTCATTGCACTAAGTGCCCATATGAAGAAAATAGATGATAGTCACATAAGAGAATTAACAGCACAACTGAAAGCCTTAGAACAGAGAGAAGCGAATTCACCCCGCAGGAGTAGACGCCAGGAAATAATCAACTTGAGGGCTGAAATCAACAAAATAGAAACCAGGAAAACAATACAAAAAAATCAATGCAACAAAGAGTTGGTTTTTTGAGAAAATCAACAAGATAGACAAACCTTTATCCAAATTAACGAAAAAGCACAGAGAGAACATGCAAATTAACAAAATCAGAAACAAAAAGGGGAACATAACAACAGACACAGAGGAAATCCAGACAATTTTCAGGTCATATTTTGAAAATCTGTATTCCACAAAAATTGAAAATTCAAAGGAAATGGACAAATTTCTGGATAACTTTCACTTACCAAAATTAAATCAAGAACAGACAAACAACTTAAATAGACCTATAACCCGCAATGAAATAGAAGCCGTCATAGAAAGCCTTCCAACCAAAAAAAGTTCAGGGCCAGATGGATTCAGCACAGAATTCTACCAGACATTCAAGGAAGAACTAATAACACTACTCCTCAAACTGTTCCACAAGATAGAAACAGAAGGTTTATTGCCAAACTCTTTTTATGAGGCCACAATAACCTTGGTACCCAAGCCTCACAAAGACACAACTAAGAAAGAAAACTACAGACCAATATTCCCTGATGAACATCGATGCAAAAATACTCAATAAAATACTGGCAAACCGAATTCAAGTATACATCAGAGAAATCATCCACCATGACCAAGTAGGCTTCATCCCTGGAATGCAGGGATGGTTTAACATACGAAAATCTATCAACGTGATCCACCATATAAACAAACAGAAAAAGAAAAACCATATGATTATCTCTCTAGATGCGGAAAAAGCCTTTGACAAAATTCAACACCCTTTCATGATAAAGGTATTGGAGAGGTCAGGGATAACAGGAACATACTTAAACATAATAAGAGCAATATACAGCAAACCAACTGCCAACATCAAACTAAAGGAGAGAAACTAAAGCCAATTCCTCTAAAATCAGGAACAAGACAAGGCTGCCCTCTCTCTCCATATCTCTTCAATATCATACTAGAAGTTCTAGCTAATGCTATAAGACAACAAAAGGAGATCAAGGGGATCCAAATTGGAAAGGAAGAAGTCAAACTGTCTCTATTTGCAGATGATATGATAGTTTACATAAGCGACCCAATAAACTCTACCAGGGAACTCCTACAGCTGATAAACACCTTTAGCAAACTAGCAGGATACAAGATAAACTCAAAAAAAAATCAGTAGCCCTACTTTTTTCAGATGACAAAGAGACAGAGAAAGAAATCAGAGAAACATCACCGTTTACAATAGCCACAGGCAACATAAAGTATCTTGGTGTAACGCTTACCAAACAAGTAAAAGACCTATATAATAAGAACTTTGTGGCTCTAAAGAAAGAAATTAAAGAAGATACCATAAAATGGAAAGATCTCCCATGCTCTTGGATAGGTAGGATAAACATAGTAAAAATGGCAATCTTGCCAAAAGCAATCTACAGATTCAATGCAATCCCCATTAAAATCCCACCACAATTCTTCACTGACCTTAAAAGGATAATAATCAACTTTATATGGAAAAACAAAACACCCAGGATAGCCAAAACAACCCTATACAATAAAAGAACTTCAGGAGGCATCACCATTCCTGACTTTATGCTCTACTACAGAGCTATAGTTCTGAAAACAGCCTGGTATTGGCATAAAAATAGACAGGTAGACCAATGGAATCGAATTGAAAATCCTGATATTAACCCACACACCTATGAACACCTGATTTTCAACAAAACAGCTAAAATTATACATTGGGGCGAAGACAGCATCTTCAACAAATGGTGCTGGCATAATTGGATGAGGGTGTGTAGAAGACTGCAGATAGACCCATGTCTGTCGCCATGCACAAAACTCAAGTCCAAATGGATCAAAGACCTCAACATCAATCCAGCCACATTGAACCTCTTAGAAGAGAAAGTAGGAGGTACCCTTGAACAAATTGGTGTAGGAGACCGCTTCCTGAACATAACTCCAGGGGCCCAGACACTGAAAGAAACAATTAATAAATGGGGCCTCTTCAAACTTAGAAGCTTCTGTAAGGCAAAGGACACAGTGGACAAGACCAAATGGCAGCCCACAGACTGGGAAAAGATTTTCACCAATCCTATATCCGACAAAGGGCTGATCTCCAAAATATACAAAGAACTCAAGAAACTAGTCAACAAAACACCAAATAGCCCTATTAAAAATGGGGTACAGAACTGAAGAATAAATTCTCAATAGAAGAAATAAAAAAGGCTGAAAGATACTTAAGAAAATGCTCCACATCCTTAGCTGTCAGGGAAATGCAAATCAAAACAACTTTGAGATACCATCTTACTCCTGCCAGAATGGCTAAAATTAGAAACACCAATGATGACTCATGTTGGAGAGGATGTGGAGAAAGTGGAACACTCCTCCACTGCTGGTGGGAGTGTAAACTCATACAGCCATTTTGAGATCAGTATGGCCGTTCCTCAGGAAAATGGGAATTAGTTTGCCACAGGACCCGGCAATCCCCCTCTTAGGCATATACCCAAAGGATTCACATCCATGCAACAAAGACATCTGTTCAACTATGTTCATAGCAGCACTATTTGTAATAGCAAGAACCTGGAAGCAACCTAGATGCCCCTCAATTGAAGAATGGATAATGAAGATGTGGCACATCTACACAATGGAATACTACTCTGCAGAAAAAAATAATGGTATCTTGAAATTCGCAGGCAAGTGGATGGCACTTGAAGAAACCATCCTGAATGAGGTAACCCAGTCACAAAGGAACACAGTATATACTCACTCATATATGGATTTTAGACCTAGATCAAAGGATCACCAGCCTATAATTCACACCACCAGAGGAACTAGGATACAAGGTGTATTCTAAGAGACTCATATAAAGTCCCTTACAGAACTGGGAAGGGACAAGTCCCCCAGAGCTCAGAGGAAGTGGGAGGGGCAGCAAATGGAGAGAGAAGTAGAGAAAACAAGGGGGAGGAGAGGAAAACATGTGTGACCAGGAAGATTGAGCCTGGTTAGGAATAGAAGACAGGAAAGAGAGAGAGAGACAGAGACAGAGAAAGAGAACATAAAAGAGGGAGCCAATATTGGTTTGAAGATAAAATTGAACACAAAGAAAGGTCTAGAGAACTACAAGACTGCTGCCAACTAACAAGTTGAGCTTCCGTGGAAAGGCTATCATAAATGCCCTTCCCGGATAGTGAGATCAACAACTAACTTATCCATGGAGCCCTCAACTAATGCCTGTTGGAAACAGGAGCAAACACCCATACATAAACACTGAGTCGAACTAGAACCCAGATCAGATGGATAGGACAAGACCAGGCGGCAGAAACACATACAGACAGCTTACCTGAACAAGGAGGAGCTAAAGGCCACTAGAGTGATAGCTGGGAAGCCAACATGGGACTGACTCAGGCCCCCTGAATATGGGTCTCAACCAGGATTGAGCAGTCTAAGGGACCTCAGACAGTGGAGCCAGGATGCAGCCTTTTGTGGTGCACAAAAGGACTTTGCCAACATATCCCCCATGGAGGGATAACTGCCTTAATCTAGAGACAGGAGAGAAGCCCTAGTCCCTACTTCACATGACCTGTCAGATCTACATGACTCCAACTGGATGGCATTCCCCTACATATGGAATTGGGGTGGGGGGATGAGAGGGGAGGGTGGTTAGAGTGCATGTGAGAGGGCAGAGAAGGTAAAAGGGAGGGAGGGAGGGAGGGAGAGGGAACTGGGTTTGACATGTAAAATAATAAATTAAAAAAAAATGCTTTGACTCCAAAATTTAAGTTGAAGGACAAGTTACTGGGGAAAAGGATTTCTATTTTTGTTTCCACAGAAAATGAAAAGATGTGGATTCCTTCCAGACTAATGTGGTTGATCAAGCCAGACCGCCTGAAACAGAGTACGAGGTGATCCTACATTCAAAACAGCTGGACAAAGCAGCCTTACAGACTACAGTCAGGATTTCTGAATCTTCTTCGAATCCTCCATGACAGTGCGTGCCCCTTACCAGCAGGAAGTAGTTTGGAAAGAACAACACCCAAATTCCCAAATATTGTCTATAAATGTTTGCTTTCATTTAAATGGACTTTGTTATATAAAATAAATTTTAAAAAATTAAAAAAATATATATTTGTTTCTAACATCGTGACCCTTTGCATTCACTGTTGGTTCCTTCTTATGATTAGTTATTTTGCATTTCAAGTCACCATTCATGTTTACTCAGGGCCCTTTTATGTGGCTTCCTGAGGTCTTTGCATCGACTGTTCTTATATTCCATTGCTAAAAGAGACTTTAATTTTAGAGTTTCTTTTCTGGTCAAAGCAGAGTTTGGGGAAGTATAGAGATTCCCTGTATACCTCTGTGTATACTCCTCCACACAATTAAGCATCTGCAGGATAAACTTTCAACCATTACTCACCTCCTTTTGTTTTTGTTTTGGGGGGGTTGTGTTGTTTTGTTTTGTTTTTTTTTGTTTTTTTTTTTTTTTTTTTTTAGCCATAATCATTTAACTTTTTTCCCTTGAAGAAAATCATCTGATGTTTACTTATAGTAAGGTATTTGTCTTAGTTATTCATGCTGCTTCAGTGACAAAACACCTCCAGGAGAGGATTATTCTGACCCACGGTTTAGTGGTTCAGTTAATCATGCCAAGGAAGTTCTGGGGACAGTAAAGAGAGGCTGCTGGTCACATGGCATTGGTAGTCAGGAAGCAGACAACTAAATGCTGGTGCTAACCTCACCATCTTCTTTTTACTCAGTGAGGACCCAGGCCATGGAATGTACCACCCACAGTTAAGATGCATCTTCCCACATCCATGAAGACAGTCCCTCAAGGGATGCCCAGTCTTGTCTCCTTGGCAATCCTAGATCCAGTCAACATTAACCACTGTATTTCTTTTAAATTTATAAGTATGTATGAGGGCAATGTGTCATGGGTTGAACTATACATGCACGGTGGTGAGTCTGCTATAACAGGACAGTGGGTCACAGGTGGGCACCAGAGTGGAACTCAGTCTCACTGACTCTGGAACACCTTTCTCTGTTCTTCCCTAGACAGTTGGGGGCACCATTTGGATTTCTTCTCATCTCAGCTCTGATGTTCTGCTTTGATCTTCCTGATCTACAATGTTCTTTTCCTTTTAGCTCTGTCTGACATGGAGACCACAGCCCAGTCAGTTGTTTTCATTTTAGCTCACTATGAAGCTACAAGCACGTCCATCACCTTCATTATGTATATACACTGGCCACCCACCCTGATGTACAGAAGAAACTTCAGGATGAGATTGACAGAGCTTTGCCCAATAAGGTGAGAGGATGGTACCCAGAGAAGGGGAGCAGAAACTTCAGGATGAGACTGTCAGATTTCTACCCAGTAAGGTGAGGGGATGGTACCCAGAAAGGAAAGGCAGAGGTAAAGGATTAGCAAGAACATGTCTCATCACTTGCAATGAGAATGCTTACAGAGTTCTTCCACCCAGCATGAGTCTAAGACAAAGTGAGGGACACAGGAGATGGGTACACATTCTTTAACACAGTGCTGGCTGTGGTGTACCTGTTATCTCTTATGACAATAAAACCAAGTAAGAGACACCAGAATCTATGTGTGACACTTGAGGATAGGCACCAGTCCATTAGGTGTCTGGACTGTTATCTGTGCTGATGTCCAGGCTATCTATGGTGCTAGGCTGGCCTTCTCTGGTGTCAGCAGGCTGGCACAACACTACTCAAATTGGCTCTACTGTCCAGTCCAATGGCATGTCATTTATGTATGTGGGTGTGTGAGCCAACTAGGTGGGTCTTTTCTTTCCTGTGGTTTTGATAGTGTATCAGACTACTTCCCATCTGAAGCCCTGAGTGCAGTTAGCATCACTTTCATATTTCTTGGAGCGTCAGTGCCCTCTGCTGACGGTAGCTTGCATTACAGTCAAGTTCTCTTAGGGAGGAGTCTCCATGTCAAACTCTCTGAGGTGGCTAATGTTTCAGCTTCTGCTGTGTGAGAATGCACCCAGATATGCACAAGTGGTGTGCCCACACACCTGAGTATTGGCCACCTGCTGGAGGAATGCAGCTGTGCTTGTATCAAGGACTGTACTAGGGCTTTATTCTAGGGGCTCTAGAGCAGAGACGACCCACCTGGTGAGTTTGGGCTCCGGGCTGTCAGTCTGCGTTTATTCTCAGTAGAGGAGGCCTGGCCAGGAAAATCGATGGTGGGGACACTCTCCTCTGTACACTTTATTTCCTCAGCCTCCTGCCCCATGGGCTTTAAGCTCCTAAGCATCTAACCCTCCCTCTTTACACAACTGGAGATTAGCCAGTGACCTCAGTGCACTTTGTCATAATATATGGGTCATGTGTGCTCACATAGTAAAGAAACCAGAGCACAGGAATGATGAGGATGAGAGGATCTGTAAGGGAGTGTCTCAAATGGCTTCTGTGCTAAAATAATACTTTTCATTCTAATGGGTCATAATCAGAGCAAAGGTCATCTTAGTGCAGAATGATTTATTAAGGCTAAGTTCTACTAATTGAAGTTAGCCCTTGGAGCTTCTGACATATAAGAAGTCTACAAAATGAATTGAAGGAGTCCAGACCTCATCAAAAGCATGCTTCCTCTTCCCAGGCACCTGTCACCTATGAGGCCCTGATGGGCATGGAGTACCCGGACATGGTAGTAAATGAAACTCTCAGATTGTACTCGGCTGCTAACAGGCTAGACAGGATCTCTAAGAAAGATGTGGAAATCAATGGCGTGTTCATTCCTAAAGGGACTGCAGTCATGATACCAACTTATCCTCTTCATTGGGACCCTGAGTACTGGCCAGAGCCTGAAGATTTCCACCCTGAAAGGTACAGAGACCTCAGGAAGAGGTCCCCACTATGAAGAAAGCAAATTAAATGTATTACACAGCCTACGGGAAATGGCATATTTTTGATTTGTATCCCTTTCCATCTGTGTTATAAAAATCAAACCTTTTAAAATTACAAAATGGCAATTATTGGTGTTGCAAAAAAAAAATGGTATTCATGCCATTCATGCCGAGTCTCAAAATGTTAACATTAGTGCCATTAATAGTGAAATATGTCCTCAAGGATTTATTTGTAGGCATGTAAAGGTTTTGCAAAATCTGGTGTATTTTAGTTGTATTTTCAATTACTAATTACTTAAACACTAGCCTGTTGTGGAATATTACTTCAACTATGTACAGGTGTGTTGCTTTGTTTAGGCCGCATTTGTTTAATGATGTAAAGATGTGTTGCTTCGCTTGCCTAAGGTACCTGACTGGTCTGATAAAAAGCTGAGTGGTAAATAGCTAGGCAGTAGAGGGACAGTTGGTGCTGGCAGGCAGAGAGAATAAGGAGGAGGAGGAATTAAGGATTCGGGTAGAAGGGGGACGGGAGGGGAGTAGAAAGGAGAGAAGTAGGCAAAGAGAGAGGGAGATTGGGATGAAAGAAAGAGGAAAAACCTCAGGCAAACATAGATGGAGAGAAACAGGTTAAATTAAGTTATAAGACTTAATAGGACAAGCATAAGTTATGGCCAAACATTCATAACTAATAAGTCTCTGTGTCATGATTTGGGAGCTGGTTGGAGGCCCACAAAAAAGCCTGCTATACTAACCTATGGACCACACCTTATCATATACATGTGTGTCTTATTTGGTGACTAGGCAGTAGTTGATATAAGTGATATCGAATTTACAGTTGTAGGATTCTTGTTTTTTTTTTTTTTTTTTTTTTTTTTTCATGTATTCTGTGCCCATCCCTAAATTTGCCGATGACTTTAAGAACTTTTCCCATAGTCTGTCTGTTTAGAAATTTCCTTCTTAGCCGGGCATTGGTGGTGCACGCCTTTAATCTCAGCACTCAGGAGGCAGAGGCAGGAGGATCTCTGTGAGGTCTACAGAGCAAGTTCCAGGATAGGCTCCAAAACAACACAGAGAAACCCTGTCTCGAAAAAAAGAAAAAAAAAAAAAAAAAGACCGAAAGAAAGAAATTGCCTTCTTGAAGGATGAGGCAGTAGCATACTTTTCAAATTAAGACCACTTTCAGAATGGGCACACATATCCATCCCAGATAGAATTTTGGTATTTAAAGATACATTTCTTCTCTAGAAGCATTTAGCTCAGCTCACCTCAACACCAGAGGCCCTTCTATTTTAATGGGCATGGAAAGACTATTGGCTTACACCTTTTTTTTTTTTGTATTTATTTTTATGTATATGGATTGGTGTTTTCCTGCATGTGTGTCTCTGTAGCACATGTGTACATTTGTGCCTGAAAAGGCCATTAGAGGGCGTCAGATAGCTGTGCTGGGAATTAACTCCAGGCCAGCTGTAGAAGAATGGTCTTAACTGCTGAGCCATCCATCCCTCCAGCTCCTGACTTACAATACAAGACACCCACAGCAGAGATTCAGTTGCAAGCCCACAAATGTATGCTGCGCCATTCTGTTGAGAGGAGTGAGAACTCTGAACAGGGAACTCGTGGTCCTGCATGTTCCATAGCCTCATTTTCATCCCTGCTGTGGCTCTAGGTTCAGCAAGGAGAACAAGGGCAGCATTGATCCATATGTCTACCCGCCCTTTGGGAATGGGCCCAGGAACTGTCTTGGCATGAGGTTTGCCCTCATCAACATGAAACTGGCTGTCATCAGGGTCCTGCAGAACTTCACCCTCCATCCCTGAGAGGAAACGCAGGTGAGGCTGAAAACTCTCTATAGACTGGTTTTAATGGGAGGGTTTTGTTTTTTCATTTAGAGTTTTACCCACAGAAAGGGAAAATTATCGTCATTTTTATGATGGATTGTATGGAATAAAGGATTTGAGTAACATTGACCCAGGAGCTTGAGGTCTTTCCATTCTAGAACAGTAAGTCTGTGTCTGGAAAAGGCACAAATAGAGAAATCATTTAGAGTCCATGCAGATCCCCAGGACATGACTAAGAATAGTGTCTCTGAAGTCAGGTCCAGGTTTGGACTGTGTGACTGACAACGGGAAACTGTTGCACACTCTTATTGCGCGGAATGGTCTCCTTGCCGTGGTCTGTGAGTGGCAGGCTTCGCCAGGAGCTAAGTTCCCAGGAGTCAGGGGCCTGTGCCTAGTTGTCAGATACACGGAAATGATTTACCCAGAACGTGGCTTCAGAAATCCATAGTGGCTGCAGTGCACACCGATCCAAGCACTATTACAGTATATAAAGAAAGTCAACCCTTCCGGGCCATCCTGACCCCTTGGTCTCACACTTTCATGGCTGTGCTACATGAAGACTCTTGTTCTCTTAAGTCTGTCTTCTGCATCTGGCCGCTTCTTTCTGTCCTCACACTTTAAGTTGAACTAGATGACTAACTGCCCACAGCCCTTCTACTCCTCTCTAATGCTCTCTGCAGGCTCTGTTCATCACTAAGTCAATGCACCCAAGTTTGTTCTCTGCATTGAAGAATTATGTCTTTCAATTTCACCTGATTTTGTTTCTTACTTACTTTACCAAGACTGCTTTGCTGGGAAGGATGTATCTCAAATATATTTTAAGGAGTATTTTAAAACTGTTCTGGGCACCTAAAGTATATATTTAATCAATTTTTATTTTTTATATTTAAACTCTTGTTTGTGTAAGCATACATGTACATATATGCCTATCTTTCTGTGAGTGTGTTTCTGGAAAAAAAATGCATGCATACTGTTAAAAAACAAACAATACTGTTAGAGAAGTTAAAATGTTGCCCCCTTCATAAATTTAAATAACTGTCTTTAGCTTTAAATAATGCCATGAATGGTAAGGTTATTTCTAAACTCATGTATGTAGCATGAAGCTCCTCCCATAAACTGTGCTTTCTGTGTGGGTCATTAGAGAGAGGAAGTTATCACCTTATCTGTCACCCAGGGCAGCTGTGTAGCTATCCTGTATATGCATGTAGTGCTTGAGAAAGATGGACAGAGACTTGAACCTGGAAAGCGGCAGGTCTCCAGCTTCAGTCACCCATAAGCTGACATCCTTCAGTTTCCTTGATACCCTGCTTTCCTACACTCTGCTGAGCCCAGCTTACTCTGTTGGCATCTTCCCTTCTACCGTAAGACTGAAGAGACTGAGACAAAATGACTGGACAGAACCCTGAATGACTCAGAGTTCAGCATTCACACTGATTGGGGACTAAGAGATGCTAGGAAACAAGGCTCAATGCTCCCTGCAGTTCTTGCCCCCTATTAAACTGAACATGCACAGCTGGCCTGAGGTGGTGAGTCGGGCCCATAGAGGTGCAATGTTAGCCATCTGTCAGGATTACCTTGTAAGCACCAACAATGTCACTTTAACTGTATACTGCCGATCAAAAACAGTCTTCCACATACTTCAAGTGAGATCTAAATTTTTTAAAGTCAGCCTTTTCACTTTTCAATTCCAATCAGTGAAGAACACAAGTCAACATATTCCACCCCCTAGCCCCCATCCTCTATCCCCCCCCCCACCCTGGGTTCTATATACAACAGTTACTACACAATGACTTTCTTACACCAACAGAGAGGCTTGAGTGTCTTCACCCCCAATCCTAATGAAGAAGTATGTACAAAGAATTTAAGACACATGAAGCCAACAGTGTTTGATGCATATAAAGTACCACTGTCCTGAATGAATTTGTTCTGCTTTGCTCTGCGATTGCTGGTTCATTCATTGCTTCTTAATGTGACTCTTCAACTACCACAGATAACCTTGAAATTAAACAAAACAATTTTTCACCCAGAAAAGCCCATCATCCTGAAAGTTGGGTCAAGATAAAACCACAAACAGAGCATGGATTTCCCTCAAGATTTCTGCTGTTCTTCAAGGAGGCTGTGCTACACAACATCAGAGAATCTAATTTGCCTATGAATGAATCAGCTTAATTGCCTTAATGATTAGGTAATTCACCGGATCATGCTCAGTGTTTGTGCTGAGCATCATATATTGTGTAATTTAAAGGAGATAATTAAGTTGATGATAAATATAAAGATTTTTCTCTGTAGTTCAGGGGGCACAGCAATGGCTTCTTGGTGAGAATTGAGGTTCTGGAAAGCTGCAGAGGCCTGAAAAGAGGTACTGACAGTGACTTTGAACGTCTCTAGCACAGCACAGGAAGCATCTGATTAATGAACAATTTACCCATTTATGACCTCAACAGATCATGTGAATTGACCATAGCTCACTGGGTATGATTCCAACACACCTGGAGCTCAAGCTGTATGACATTGAAGAGCTTGAGAGCATTCAAAAGGACTTGGAGACCCATAAGAAACACAAGGAAGATGTGGAAGGTGTAGGAACCAGTGATGGAGAAGGGGTCACTGGGCTCAGCAGTGACCCCAAGAGACGTGAACAAATGATTAATGATCACATTGGTTATAAACCCCAACCTAAGCCCAACAACCGCACATCTCAGTTTAGAAACTTTGAGTTTTAGAGATGGATTCTCTCTAATGCCAGACCTCTGGAATGTAATAAAATGATGACAGAACAGATTTAGAGAATTAAGTGTGTACAACGAAGCAGAATGTTTTGTCTCCTGCAGGGAGAAATAATGTATTCATGAAGTTACAGCTGTTCAACTTTTCTGATAAGATAGAAGCCAAATTCTGGCTTGTTTCTGGAAAATTGGACTGTAGAAAGCTTACTTGATTTTTGTTTTTAAAAATAAATATATTTTTGAAAGAATGTGAGACATCCCTAAAAGGTAGTAGCAATAGAGTCGCCAGCTCTTGAGAGGTAATTGCCACCAGAGGTGATGATGCCATTGTCCTTGTCTTTACAAAATGACCCCAAACCTGGACACTTGGAATTGATGCCCTAAACTTTCCCTTCACTTGTTTATTCAGTATTTGGTGACTGCTGACCATCCTGCAAGCAACAGAGATCCCAGATGAATGTGCTCATGACTGTAACCCACCACTTGGAAGGCTGAGGTAAGAGTCTTATGAATTGGAGGCTAGTCTGGGCTACAGAGTGAAATCTTGTCTCAAAATGTCAAAAACAAACAAGCAAACAACCCCCCCTCAAAAAAAATCAAACAAGACAAAACTCCCACCCTCATGGAGAGTGGATTCTAATGAACAAACTATCAGTCAAATCCACTTACAGAAAGGCTTTTTACAATGAGGGAAACACAAGAATTTCTAACAGCCTGAGGCACTCTAATTATTCTTCCCTTGGGACTTGTCTAAGAATTCTTGCAGCAGGAACCCATCTGAACTCTGGATACTTTTGCACCATGCTCCATTTTACCATAAAAATCCAGGAACAGAATTACCAGCTATGAAAGCCAGAACATCTGGAATCAATTTCCAAAGAGACTCCTTAGCTGGATTTTACCCGGGCTTTTGAACAGTTTGATGTATATGGAAAGGTAGAAATGGAGGGAGACATGTAGTTTCCTTTTTTTGCTCCAAGCTTTAGTTTTATTGATGATCCCTAAGCCCTGTTACTATCTTAAAAGTAAAATCCAGACACATACTGTAGGAAAAAATAAATAAATAAATAAAAATTTCTCTCCAATTCTAAAGGGACCATCCCCATTGAACTTCATTTGCTATCTGTATTCTGACTTTACTAAGCATTTCTCTATAATCTTCTCATTTTCAATGAAATAGGAAATACTGTGGTGATTCTGGAAATGAATCTGTTTCAAATGTTGTTTATAATATTATAAATAGAAATCATCTTTCCAAAAATATGTGATCTCTTCCTATACATCAATGGGGACACTAAAACCGAGTCCATGAAAATGAGAACCAGCATTTCTGATCATAGTCACTCCCTGTTTGCATCTATTTTGGTCTCCATTTGACTTTGCAGAGTTTGGTGATAGATATTCACTTTGATTTGACACATTGTTTTAAGTTTTATTTACAGTTTATTGAATTTTCAAGCTTTTTAACTAAAATGAGAGATGGCTCAGCAGTTAAGAACTGAATGCTCTTCCATAGGACGTAGGTTCAATTCCCAGCAACCATACAATAGCTCACAACTGTTAATTAACTCCAGTTCCAGGGGCATATATGCACATAAAATAAAAATAGTTAAAAATAACTAAGATGGGTGACGTTCTTCTCACTAGGTCTGTTTTATTTCTACCTGATGTTTAGAGCAGAGATCATGCTTTCCTTTTGGGATCCATCTTGACCTCCTCCCTGTCCTACAACAGTGAACATAAAATAAAAAAGGCTAAAGTGTTCCAGTCTTAACCAGTATGACTTCCATCTTAGTTTTCACTCTTCCATTCCCTTCCTGAGTCATTTACTCTACAATCATTGCTCAGGGCACATGAAGGTGTCTACATGTTATAGTGGGAGAGCAAGTTATGTTAACTTCAAATGAGATCCAGGAGTACAGGGAAGGTGTCTGCAAGGAAAGCAGTCTTGCCTGCCTGGGTGTAGGGAGTCCACCAAGGGGAATCTTTACACAATCAACAAGTAGGATGCAGAAAACCAAAGCCAGGTAAGGAAAGCATCCATGATTGAGAATAAAAGCATCCATGATAGAGAAGCTCCTACCAGCAACCACATGGTGGCTCACAAACATCTATAATGAGATTTGACCTGCAGGAATACATGGAGGCAGAATATTGCATACATAACAAATACTTAAAAAAAAAAAAAAAAAAAGCTACCCTGACACTTGTCCCTGAAACCATTAAGGGATAATTGTCATATAACAGCTCAAATTGAAATGTAATCTCTTATTTAATTAGTCTGACCCATAAAGGCCTTCAAAACAGGCCCTAATCAACATTCTTTGACCATTAATAAATATGCATAAATTATTTACCCTAAAGATTACATAAATTATTTACCCCAAAGATTTGACAGAAACCTTTCCCTTTGGTGGACGAGCCCTTTGTATTTCTGGGCATACAACTAACCTTACAAATTGAACATAACCACTAACCGAAAAGAAAAGTCATTTCTAAACTCTCAGGTTTTGACATCAAGTATGTTCTCAGTTTGCGCAAGTGGTACCCCACACATGAAAGAGACCTCTGTCATCTATTCATAAGCAAATACCAAAGTAAAACTTGATTTGTTCCTTCTAAGCAAATGTCTCTTCCATGAAGACAGAGACTTGGTCTGTCTGTCACTTCATCTGCCACCCAGTGTGGAATTAAGTATTTCAAGGAGAAGAGTCACAATGGAACAACAGAGAGAAATGAGTTCACACAGTCTTTTACATTTACTGGTAGAAATAGACTTTTAATGCATACTTTGTTTATATAAACTCTACGTTCTTTTAAAGGCTTTTGTTTTATTTGGAGCTTTTTGGCATCCAAATTAACATTTTCTATGCATTTCACTACTTAACAGATTTTAAAATATTTTAAATTTCAAAACTAAATTTTAGAAATCACACATGCTGTAAACCCTACCTAACCCCGAGAAGTGTTTGTACTTCTAAAAAAGTCACAAAAAAGACGAACTTAAACTATGTCATAAACTTTTCTACATTCCATTTACGAATGAATACTAGGTTCATTATTATATATCGCTCATTCTCTAGTAAGTCAGATTGTCAGACACGCTTCAGTAAACAATCTCTATTTTAAACCTGGATCTTAATTCACTTCCTCTTAGAGATGATCTTGTCAATGTTAACCCTGTGTCATATGCAATCTAAGCCCCAAAGCTTAAGTAAGTTTCAAACTTGTAGTTTTTATCATGGGTATGTTCACCATAGTTACATATCTGCATACACACATACAGTGTGCTACGTGTTAAATTATTTCAAGTAACTTAAGTATATCTAGCAGACATTCAGCCAACAGTCTACAAAGACTTAGACAGTAGTGTCCAAACATAGCACTGAGCTGAAACTGGAAAACCCCAGTAAAACCTACTGCAGTATTAAGAGAAAGAATCAAGATTCCTAACATACTGAGTTGTGCAGATACAAAAGTGCTTAGCATGACAAAATTACCAAAATAAAAACATTTTGAAGGTTATTTGGTTCTAGCAATATTAACTATTCTTTACTTTTGGATAATTTAATATCTGCATTTTTAAATTTTATATAAACAACATCTTTGTAACAAGTTTAAAAAAAAAGCACACAAAAAATAGTGCAAACTATAATTTGACAGGTTTTTCATCTTGGTTACCTCATCACAAGTAACGCAAGAAGTGTTGACTATGTGGCTCCAGTAACATACAGTGCTGACCAATCCCATCATTTCACCCATTGTTTGCAGCCCCAAATTCTAAAACAGGCTGCCGGCAGACAGGACAAGTACAGTTCTCTGACAACCAACGATCAATACAGTGAATGTGAAACTCATGCAGACACGGCAGCTGCCGGAGCTTGTTCCCAGCCACATAGTCACTGATACACACACTACACACTTTACCTAACTCACTGTCAACCCCGTTTTGTTCATAGCTCCTGGTAGAAAGATTGTCAATCTGCTCTTTGGTTAAACCACGAATTGGATCATCATCGCCTTCATTCAGTAAGAAGAAATGAGCAAGGCGCAGAATGGGTAATGTTCCAGCCTCAACTACACTGTCTGCCCTTCGTAACTGCCTTCTATTCCTGTTGCCACCGTTGCGGGCCTGTGGCAAGGTGGGTTCACTTATATCTAGCATTTCAGCATTGTCTTCTTGGGCCTGCCTGGCTTGTGAGGAACCTCCACCCTGCTGAGCGCTGTTGTTAGCCACATCCATGTTATTCAGTTCTAGGTACAGCTCCGGTAAACCCTGACCATTTCTTTGATTCTCTGACTCAGGCTCCACCTCCATTAGAGAACTCAGCTCTCCAAACCCAGTCATAATCTGCCTTAAAATTGACCTGAGAGCCACAGAGGATGGCTCGACCACCTCATTCTCAGAAACCCTCCGAAGAGGAACTGTTATGGTGCTCACATAGGTTCGGACACCTGACCTCTCTAAATGAGAAATGGTTCTGTGAAAGCCCCCGCTGTTGCTTTCAACTGTACTCTCTGCCAACCCTGCCCTGGATCGGGTTCTACTTGCAATGCTATCCCTATCTCTAGTTTCTCCAGGACGAATCCTCCTGACTTGCAAGTCTAGTGTGATTGCTGGATGGCGCTGTGTGGCAGCCGAGGACCTGTTGGATTCTCCTTCCTCTACTGTTATTCTTGACACAAGTCTTGAATTGGACAGCGGCATATAAACGGTACCTCTGCGTGCTCTATCTTGTCCTAAAAAGACTTGAGTTACACCTCTATGCTGAACAGACCTGACCCTACCAGTTTGCCTTTGGGAATTATGATAAACAATACCATTCTGTCTATGAATCGGGGACCGGCTTCGACTACTGAAAGCAGAACGTAATCTTAACGGCTCTAATCTTTGGTTTGTGTTCCTCACTGTCACATTACTTCTAGCCCCATTTTCCCAAATATGTGCTGCTCCAAACCGCTGCCGTTCCCTTTGCCTGAGATTGCTACCATCTGACTGGTTGGTCTGAGTGTGGATAACATTAGTGCGATGGCCACTAACTCTAGGAACACCAAGGGCTCCTCCAATTCCATTTCTTAACCTTCCCCGTGCTGAGAATGCTCCTCGAACTGAGCCCTGCCCCCTTGCACCACGCCTACCCCTTAGACCACTGAAGTCACGACCATTGGAACTCAGGGAGGTTTGGCTTCTCGTTCGCATAGCCACAGGACTAGATGATCTTTGCTGCCTAGGATCTCTGCTAACATCTGACAGAGGGGTGTCTGTATAATCCTCTCCATGAGCTTCCGAGCCTCTGTTGTCAGGGTTTATGTGGATTTCCAGGCTGAACCCAAACTCTCCGCTGTTTGGGTTTGTTCGACTCACAGCTCTCCAACTTTGGTTCCCATTCTGTCCACTTCGAGTCACATTTCCAGTGCGCCGAAAGGTGTTCAGCCATCGTAGCAGAGAATCTTCATCTGAATTTTCTCTAAGGTTTTCTGAGTCTGGAAAGTAAATCAATTCAACTTAAAGTCAATTTCTATAATGATAAGACCTTATCTTCATTTAGGCATTGCAAGAAAGACAGTTATATGAATTTAACAGTATCTGCATTATTTCAATGAATAAAAAAAAATCACTTTGTAAAAGTATATTAAAGCACACTAAAGAAATTAAAATGCAGGCCTATGATATCACTCAATAGGTAAAAGCACATGCTACCAAGCCTAACTGACCTGAGTCAGAGACCCAGGACCCAAATGGTGGAACCACTTACACAAACTGTCTTCTGATACATACACAATTATGTTTAAAGAAAAAGTCTACTTTCTAGACTCAAAAACTTTCACAAACTGGTACCTTCTACATACAAGGTCCATCCCAGACTCATGAGGACCCCATAAAGCAATCTCCCCCTTAGCCATCGGTCCCACTCTGTAACCCAGCAGGGTAATACTAATTCTGCCCTCAACCTGGCTCCACCCCTTCCTTCTCCTGCTTTCAGAGCCCCACCAGACACTTCCATCCATGCAGATGGCCCATCCCCTTGGCTCCAACCCCTCAGGACTCCCATGGGTACTCAGATCAACTTGGGATTCTGGCCTTGGGTACTGAAGACCCACAGTAAAAGTCATCTAACAACCTAACTCCAGATGCCCAGGTCTCACTGCAAAAACAAACTGCAGAAAAAAAAAAAAAAAAAAAAGGCAATGTCTGAAAAGAAAACAAACAAACCAAAAAACCAAAACAAACAAAAAAACCTAGCAATCCCATCAATGAAATGCTCCTGAGGACCACCACTTAGGACAAAATTTCAGGCACAGAAGTCAAAAGAAGAATTAAACACAATCAAAGAGTTCAAAGCATTTAAAGATTAAAGAGGACAAGTATAAACATCTGAATGAACTTTATTAGAGCAGGAATAAACAAATAGCTAAATGACAACATGAAAATAGAATGTGAAAAAGACAGAATATTAAAATCTAATCTGAAATAAAGTAGAAATAAAAAATTAGTCAATTTAGATGACACAGTAACATCAAAACTTGAAGGCAGACTAAAGGGATTGTCTCATACAGTCAAAAAAAAAAGTATGATCAGAACACACAGGATCTTTGGATACCATGAAAAAAAAATTAGAAATTATGGATAAAAGAAAGCGAACTCCAGATAAAAGGCATAGAAACCATTTTCAACTGGTTGTAGTAGCACACACTGGTAGGATTTGCTGAAGGAGGCGAAGGCAGGAGGATCACAAATTTGAGAAACATTTTCAGTGAAATCTCAAAAGAAAATTTCCCAGATCTTGAGAGATGGCCTTAAACAGCAAAAGCAGAAGACAAGTGACACAACACATAAAGGCAGGTCCACCACAGTAACAGCTGGATATTGGATAGAAACCATCAAAGCCAGTAAATCTAGGAAAAACATTACCAAAGTTCTGAAAGGTCATAAATGCCAGAAAAACTCTCCTATAAATGAAAAATAAAAATGTTCCATAAAAGAAACAGATTAAACACTATGTCAGATCTACAGAGGATACTGGAAGGAATACTTCAGACTGGAGGATACACACATTCCACAGGTCAGAGGATATAAATAAATGATACCAGGATAATTAATCAAAAGATGTTTAACACCAAAACTTCATCAAAAGGACAAAAATTAAAATATACCCTTCAATAATAAAGTTAAACTGGTCTCAGTTCACTACCAGACTAAATTAGAAGGGTTTCATCTTGCTTCCTCATAGAAACATGCCTAGCCTTAAGAAATAGACATCCCCTTAAGGTAAAACAATGGGGAAAAGTAACCCAAGAAAATGGAACTACAAAATAAACAGGTGTAGCTGACAAAATAGATTTTGGGGGAGGGGGGTTCAGAACAGGGTTTCTCTGTGTAGCTTTGTAGCCTGTCCTGGAACCCGCCCTGTAGACCAGGCTGGCTTCAAACTCACAGAGATCCCACTGCCTCTGCCTCCTCAGTGCCTGAGTGCTGAGATTAAAGGTGTGTGCCACCAACGCCTGACAACAAAATAGATTTTAAACCGAAACAAAGCACAAGAGATAAAATTCACATCATACTCTTTAACCTACCAAGCAGATACTATAATTATAAACACATGAACCAAACACAGGTGTACCCAATTGCATAAAACAAACACTATTAAATGTAAAGCTACATATCAACCCAGCACAATTAACAGTGGGAGGCTTCAATAATGCACTCTTATCTACAAGCAGGTCATCCAGACAAAATATAAACAGAGACACTGACGTTAAATAACATCATAAATCAAATGGATCTAACAGACATCTATGGAACATTCCACCAAACTTTGAAGAACACACATTCCTCTCAGGAACTCCTGGTACTTTGCACAAAACAGTACAGACAGTAAGACACAAAGCAAGCCTTAGTGAAAACAGGAAAACTGAAATAACATCTATGTTCTATATCACCACAAGATAAAGCTGGGCATCAAGAGCAAGGAAAATGCACAAAGTACAAACTCAAGGAGACTGAACATGACACTGAGTGATGAATGAATGGGTCCAAGAAAAATCAGGATGACACAAATAATATGAAATGATATATAACTAGCCATGAGCTTGAAGTAGTAATTAAAAGCCTCTCAACTAAAAAATCAAAACCAAAACCAAACCCAGGACCTACAGAATTCTACCAGTCCTTCAAAGTTCAGAGTACTCCAGGAAACAGAGGTAATTCACACCCAAACTCTCTTTATGAAGCCAGTTTATTCTGATACCAAAAGAAGAAAAGACACACACAAAAGAGAACGAAGGCACAAATAGTACTCAAAATGGTTACATTCTACTCTAAGGCCATCTGGTCCCTTGCCAAAGGGACAGGGAGGACAGTGTTCTTGAACAGAGGTGATCTCTGTGTTCTGGGTTTAATGGATGAGCGCTTTAAGCCACTCTCAATGTCCCGCCTGCTAGGATAGTAAGCACTATGGAGAGTGATAAGCTAACAGCACTGACAGAATCCGAGGAAGGTTAAGACCAGCAATTCATTTTTTTTTTTTTTTCCCCAAAATTGCTTCATTTGAATGCAGAACAGTACTGGGACTGACTCTGCCCCAAAAGACACATAATGGCAAAGGTTGTCTCTCTCCTCAGCCTTGACTGATGGGGCAGGAACCTGAAGGAGCAACACTTTTGCTAACCTTATCTTGTCATCTTAATTGTTAATCTTTTATCACGTGTATTGCTGGTGCTCACAGCTACTGCTTCTACACTGGGAACCTGAATTCCACTATCCTTATTGTTAGGTACAACAAACACCAAGGTTTACAAAATAGTACCATTTCAAAGGCTCTACCTGAAAAGACCAAGGCTATAAGAGTTTCATTATGAGAAAGAGACGTTCACTGTATCTGATGGAGGCACAACTGAGCTGGGTCTTTGCTCCCAACAGAGGCTCTAGAAAGGCCCCAAGAAGGCCCCTCTCCTGCTACCTTCTGTGCTGGCAGCTTTTCCTTGAGAAGCTTTCAGAACTGCATTATGAAGACTGATTTATTTCTTGAAGTAAGTGATAGGTGTTTTAAAGATTCACATAATGCTTTGAATACTGAGATGAATTTGAAAAAAATTAAGATTTTTATTTATAATAGGTTAAATATCTGAATTCTTGAAAATTTTCCTATATCTGAACCACTAGAGTTGCCTTAAGAGCTAAAGGAACAAGTAATAATCCAATTTTCCCACTATTTCTCTTCATGGCTTTCTTAGGCTTAATCAAAGACCACTCAACTCTAAACATGGAACTTAAAAACCATCATAAACTTAAAGAAAAAAATCTATTTATTGAGAGTAACAGGTAAATCATGCTACTGAGCCTCCAATATCATGAATGTAGATCCTAGCTCTCTTTAGCCAAGAGACTGGAAAGGAGCCATTGGGAGGGTGAAGGGAGACAGCCTAAAACAGAGAATGTAAGAGGGCAGAGGTAAAATGTAAGCAGAGTAAATAATAGGGGCAGAAAAACTTCAGGGAGGCGATTTCTTAAGAAATGTCACTTTCTGCATCTAACATTAAAATCACATTAGCTACCTCTACACAAAACTAGGAAAATACCCAGTGTTTATCCATAGAGCAAAAGTCTTTGTCAGCTGACTGGAGCCAAAAACTGTGAGTGATGTCTCTTGGGCTTGCTTTTAATTCTACAATTTCCATTAGTTTGAAGTGATTTTCATTAGTACTTTGCTTACTGCATGAATTTTTATATATGGTTTATGGTGTGCTCTGTAAAATAACAAGCAAACAAACCAACAGAACAGAGTAACAAAAACAGTTTCCCAACTGTCAATCTCTATTATACTGAATATAAATTTTAAGTCCTATCAATATTTTTTAAAAAATGTAATGTGTATATGCTAAGATTAAAAAGAACTTTATTTGGCTAGGGGTTGTAGCGCAATGGGAAAATATTTATCAAGTATATATAAAGCCCTGGCTTCTCAGGGGGTTGGAGGAAGGGTAAATGTGTATACACTATTTTGTATACATAAACTTCCTGAAGGCAATCTATGTGTGAGCAACACTCCACTCAGAAACACTCCACTCATTCTTTTGACCTCTGGTCCCTGACAACAGGTCTACACTGGAAGACAGTTTGTCCACTGCTGCTACTGCAACAGTCAAGCCTGCCTTTATATAGTGACTGCCACACTACCTCCGTCATTTGTCCCACTCCTCGAACCAGGCTGGGATGCCAGTTGTTCCTTCGCTCTGTCTAAGCGCTGCTGTAGCTCCTCTGATGTTATTTCTCCTGAAACAATAAAAAAGTGCGAATTTACAAATGTAAATTACCCAGTTCTAGGACAACTCATGAAATCGAAGCTGTAGTAAGTAGCTGGGACCAGTGAAACAGCTCAGTGGGTAAAGGCACTTACTGCTGTACTTGACAACCTGAGTTCAGGAAGCCACATAGTGGAAGGAGAAGGAAGATTCCTTCTGGTTCTCTTCCGGCCTACACACACTCACCTTCGTTTACATACAAAAACAAGCATGCACGAAAGATGGATTTTAAAAAAAAAATGTAATTTAAAGATTAAAAAACCTGCCGGGCCCAGAGGCAGGTGGATTTTGTTTTACAGAATAAGTTCCAGGACAGGCTCCAAAGCTACAAAAAGACCCCATCTCGAAAAAACAAACAAATAAAAAAATATTTAAAAACCATTAACAACCTACAGAACACATGATCTATAAATTGGACAGTTAATATTTGACAAAAATATACACCAACTAGGTTCATTTCATTTATTAATATATCATTAAAATTGAGATATAATTTGAATTATTTTGGTTTAAAAAAAAACTCAGTAAGAAAGAACCTATAAGCTAAGGCTGGAGAGATGGCTCAGCAGTTTCCAGCACCCATAAACTCACAACTACCTCTAATTGCCAGTTCCAGATCTGATGAGATCTTGGATCTGATGGCCTCTTTTGGCCTCCTCAGACACTTGCACTTATACATTGATGTACACAAACCAATATACACACCACACACAGAGAATTAAAAATAAAATGAATCTTTAAAACAACAAAGAAAGGATAAGTGGCAATTACATGCATTTTTCCCTTAGGAGTTAAAAAGAAATTAAGAAAGGAGTAAGTTTTATGAAAATGTTCAAGTCTTTGTGCTTGAATTCTACCCCAATATTTTATTATGAGCCATCAACACACAAATACACACAAACACATATTTCAGATAGTTTACTGTAAGTGAATTTGAGAAAAAAAGTTTAGAAAGGACACAAGCCTTCTGGGTAGTCAATATCTAGCTAAATTTTACACCACAAATTAAGAATTAAGTTTTAAATAACATTTTATTTATACAAATATTATGTAACAGAAATGGAGAGCTAGTAGTACAGTTCAATTGTAGAACACCTGCCTAGCATATATAAAACCCTAGGTTCAAATTCCACTCAAATCAACATGGAGGATGGCATTACAGGAGAGAATAATACACAGGAACATTTGTTTTGTTTTGGTCTTTTTCTTGAGACAGGGTTACTCTGTGTAGTGTTGGCTGTCCTGGAACTCACTTTGTAGAACAAGCTGACCTCAAACTACACAGAGATCTGCCTGCCTCTGCCTCCCAAATTCTGGAATTGAAGACATGTACAACTGCCTGGCACCACAAAAACACTTAATGCTTATGTACATTAACCTTTAAATTTGGCCTGCATATAAATCCATATGTCCAGAAGACAGTGACTTTGTTATACTGAATAATTCTTACACTCACAAAATAGTGCTCAAAATGAAGCATCCTCTTTACTTTGAAATTCCTCCTTTAATGATAGAAATAAATGTGTTTCCCTTTTTGCCCATTTCTTACCAGGGGTGCCTAAAAGGTTATGGTCTCTCATTAGCCGATAGTCTTCATCACTGAGTTCATTAATAAACTGATAATAGGCTTCTTCTCTGTGGAGACGCTCTTGCTGCCATCTTCTCTCATTTTCCTGAAATGAGATTTCTTCTCCGCTTCCACTTGATCTAGATCTAGATGGATTCATGCTGAGACTTCTAGTTTCCTGTTCAAAGAATATACACAAATTCAATGTATTAATCTTAGGCTAACATAGCTGGCGCTTTTTGTTGTTTTTGCTGTTGTTTGTTCATTTACTGAGACGAGCTATTACTATGTAGCCCTGGCTGGTGTGGAATTCACTAAGTAGGCCACTAAAATTCCTTTTGATTGTGATTCATATCTACCTTTAGAGACTTATATTCTAAGATTGCGAAGCAGGGTTACCGTTCCTGATCTCCTCATCAAGGTAGGTTTCTGTTTCTCAAGAACAGCACTTACAGGTAGCCCCCACATTCAAAAACTCCTGGGACTAACCATTCCAGGCTGAAGGACTGTACCTGGTACAGAGACAGAAAAATGTGGTGAACTATATTCCTAAGTGTCCTGGGGTACATGCAACAACCCTTTGCATATTAAGTAAAGAACACACAAAATTCAAGAATAAAAATTTAACACTATCATGGCTTTTATATCCAACTTTTTTGAGAATCAAAAAAAATTTTTTTAATATTCAGTTTGATACTCAGATATGAAAAATGTGTGTGCCAAACTGTGTCTGACTCAGCGCTAACTTTTAAGCATTAGGTAAAGTATTAACTCCTAAAAGCTGTGAGGTTGTCATTGTTATTTATGTATCAGTGTATGAGCTCATCATCATAAAATTTGACATGGGGGGGGTGCAGAGGCAGGTAGATCTCTGTGAGTTTGAGGCCAGCCTGGTTTACACAGTAAGTTCCAGGATAGTCAGGGCTGTCACACAGAGAAACCCTGTCTCCAAAATAAATAAATAAAACAAAACAAAAAATTGGCATGCATTTGAGTACTGGATACACTTAAAAAATAAATAAACTAGCTGGGTAGTGGTGGTACAGGCCTTTAATCCCAGCACTTGGGAGGCAGAGGCAGATCAATATAATATCTGAGTTCAAGGCCAGTCTGGTCTACAGATCAAGTTCCCAAGTTCCAGGACAGCCAGGCTACACAGAGAAACACTGTCTCAAGGGAAGAGAAAGAAAGAACAAAGCAACACAAAAAAGACAAGAAAAAAAAGCCTAATTTTAAAATGCAAAGCTGGGTAGGTATGGTAGCACCTGCATTCATTCCCAGCACTCAGGAGAAATAGGCAAATGAATCTTTGTGTATTCCAGGCCAGCCTGCTCTACAGAGTGAGTTCTAGGACAGCCATGGCTACACAGAGAAACTCTGTCTTTAAAAACTTAAAAGGCAAGATTCACTAAATTAAAACTAATTGTTTTCTATTTTCAGAGTAATCAGGGTAATTAGCAAAGGGCTACAGCAGTCACATGGTTTTTTTTAATAGATGTTTAAAAAGTAGAAACCTGACCAAATACATACATATATACCAAGCCCCTTAAATAATATTCAAAACCCAAGACCTCCTCCAAGGCAATACTCTTATGTAACTAACCATAAATAATACTATAAGTAACCAAAGCAAATACCTTATTTTCCTTTTAACATTCTTTTAACATATGAGACTGTGTCCATTCTTCTGTTGTTTGTGTCTTTTTTGAGAACAGCTCATCTGAAGTAATAAAAAGAAAAGTGACTTATTCAGTAACTAACTGTTGAAACCTGGGAACACCTGGTAGTCGCCCAACTGCCCTGCAAGGCCAAAGCTAAATTCCCCGAAGGTCTGTTATAAGTCCACCTAGGAAATTAGAACTTCATACAATTAAGTAACAAAAACTTTCCAGAAGGCCTCTCCTCCAACACCGTCACTGTTCCAAGGACTGGGCCTCCTCCTCTCCCAAAGGCCTTCCCATCGCGTTCCCAGCTGGGTGTAGCTAGGGTTAGGTGAGGAAGTTAGGATAGTTCACTTCTAAACCTTCACTTTCTTGTCATCTGCCCCCAAGCATCCCGCTACCGGTTCTTTTTCTTACCCTGTTAATAGAGGCCCCGGAGTGGGAGTAGAAGGAAGTCCCCACTCCAATACACAAACTGGACTCGGGAACCCGACCTCAATCTAGCCTCGGGTAACGCTTCCCCGGCGACCTAGATTGGCATTTGGGCCAATCAGCAACTAGAAAAGCTCAACCAGCAAGCAATTAACCAATGGGATAGAAGGTAAGTGCTCCCACCCACCCACCCTAGCACGTCCTGCTTTCCGAGGCGTCTCCCGGAAGTAGTAGTGAGACCCACAAGATGACCCTTCCCCCTGTACTCGGCGCCCCCTCCCCCCGACCCCACCTCCAGTGGGACGACCCGCAGTTGTCCTCTCCAAGGCCGTGCGGAGGCGGAAGGTTTCGGCCGAGCCTTCGAAGGCCGCTACGCCCACTAATCGTCCCCTGAGGCTAGAAGCTCAGAATCTCTGCTGCTGTTCAGGGTCGACCCGCCGTAGAGAAAGCTAAGAGAGAGAACCATCCGGTGTCGGGCCTTTTCTCACCACCTAGGAGAACAGAGGCGCGCCACCATCTGCACAGAGCTCGCCGGTGCGTCTGGAAACGGCGCCCGCCGGAAGCCGAGCCGCGGCGCATGAGTTCCGCTTCCGCAGTGCGCAGATCCGGCTGTCTCGGGCTGCTATCTAGGCTCTGGGCGCTTATGGCTGCTCCCAGTTCCGAAGGTGGAATCTCTCCACGCTTTGCAAATTCCAGTTTCTCCTTCCATGTTTCAGTGCCCTTTGACAAAGTCTGGCGAAAAGTGCATCTGCCTAACTGTCTCTCTTTAATGCTTGAGTGTAACTGTTTACTACCCAACTCTAGCATGTCCCTTGTTAATTCACTGGGTCGAGGGAACCATATACTCAAGCGCTTGTACCTAGAAAGCACTTTGAAACTCCCAATATTAACCAGTCTCACTCCCTCTCCCACTATCCCTTCCCCGTCTCTTCCCCCCTTCTCTTTCTTCCTTTTCATTCTTCCTTACATTCTGCTCTCTCTCCTTCACCAAACTTAACCATTACTTGTGGTCCCAGCAGAGCTCTTTCTTGACACCCCCGTCAGCCAAATGACTTAGTCATGTTTTAATGCGCGTAGAGTGTTGTGACTCGTTGATTCTTCCCTTTTATTATCTCATGGATGTGTTTTGTTTTGAGACAGGGTCTCATAGTCCAGGCAGGCCTTTAAATGGTGAACTTACTGGGCCTGACCAGGAATATGCTATCGTGTTAGGGAGTGTTTGAGGGACTGCTAGATCTCTATGTTTTGTAGGATGTTTGGTTATCAGGGTGCAGCAAGCCTTAGCATCAATCGGTGAAGGTACTGGTGTAGAAGGTAATACTGGCTAGCAGGTGGGTTTTTTGTTTTGTTTTTTTCTTCATCCGTTAAATAATTAAAATACAGGAGAACGGCACAAGTTAAAAAGTGAGGCTTATTGGCAAGTGTTACAGACTTCTCTGTTAGAAAAGTGCCCCCCCCCCAGTTGGAGAGACCACAGGCTTTGGGGGGGTACATTTGGCTTTAGGGTGTCCTGCCTGGTAATTCCTTTTCCTCTCTTTTACTATTGGTCCAAAAATGTCTATATATCCCTTCTACATTGGTGTTTTGTGGATCAGACTGCCTGACTTTCTCTGACTTAACCTTCTGGAAGCAGTTTTGGAGTTCCCAACCCCTACCTCACCAGAAAATTCATGGCTGGGGTAGGGTTAGACTCAGTTCTCTGCATAGCTTGTCTTTGTTTTTTTTTTCCAGTATTCTTTTGCTTCGTGAACTTCCAAAGCTTTCCTTTTATGTCTCAATTTGGGATTTAGTCTGTTTTCCCTTATTCTGGTTGTACCTATGTTAAACATTCTGTAAGGCTGATAGACTGATTAAAACTTGCATAATTGTAGCCCGGCAGTGGTGGCACATGCCTTTAATCCCAGCACTTGGGAGGCAGAGACATGATGATCTCTGTGAGTTTCAGACAAGCCTGATCTACAAGAGCTAATTCCAGGACAGCCTCCAAAGCCACAGAGAAACCCTTTCTCAAAATAACAAAAAAAAAAAAAAAAAAAAAAAAAAAAAAAACTGCATAATTGTATTACAGGTTGAAGCTAAATTATGCTCGGTTATCTCCCCCCACCCCCCATAGCCAGTTATTGCCCATGACTTCATGTAACCTAACATCCTTGTGACTAATAGGTTTGGCCTTTTGAAATGTACAAAATGGCCCCTTGCTTCCACCAACATGAAGATGAATAATGCTAGCAGATATCATCTGTAGGCTGTAGCAGACACTTCCCTGCTTTTCTGTAAGCTACCTGCCTGTTTCTACCAATGTATTTTATTCCTTTCTCCCTCCTCCCTTCTTTCCTCTTCCCTTCTTTCCTTCCTTCCTTCCTTCTTTTCTCCCTTCCTTCCTTCCTTCCTTCCTTCCTTCCTTCCTTCCTTCCTTTTTGTTCAAGACAGGGAGCCCTGGCTATGCTGGAACTAGCTTTGTAGACCAGGCTGGCCTCAAACTCAGATATCTGCCTGCTGATGCCTCCTGTGCTGGGATTAAAGGCAAGTACCACCACACCTGGCTTTTCCACCGAGGTATTTTTACAGTGTCTTGAATTATTTTCTTTGTTCTGTTACTATAAAAACAAAACTTCATGAATCTGATAACTACCATAGAACATGGTATTTGGAGTAATCTAACCCTGTCTTCCAAACCAAAGTCATCCATGTTTGGCTCCCGAACACACTATCACTTACTCTCTTAAGGTAAGAGCTGTTTTTTCATTAAGAGGGTTTTGTTTTGTTTTGTTTTTCTGAATGTAGAGTCCCAAGGATGATCCACTTTCATTGGGAGGTGTCACTGGACTGGTGCCAGGATAGACCACCTGTGCAGACTGTCTGGTGTTGGTTGACTCCACACCTGAATGCTGGTGAGTTCTTTCTGGGGCTTGGGCCTCCCTTGGTTTGGTTTATTCTGAGCTGGTTTGTCTAGATACTTTATTATAGTTTGACTTTGCTCATCGAGCATTTTTTTTGTTTTAAGTCATCCCTTTTGTTTGGTTTCTGGTTGTTCGGTTTGTTTTTTTTTTTTTTTTTTTTTTTTTTTTTTTTTTTTTTTTTTTTGATTTGTTTGCTTTCAGGACATTTGGTTTGTTTGTTTGCTTCTCCTGCTACTCCTTCCATGTCTAATTCAGGGAAGGAGGAAATGTTTGGAGAAAAGTTGCCATTTGGTCCTCCAGCTGGCTTTATGTTTGATAATTGTGTTAATTTAACTTATATGTATTTGGAAAATGAGAAAATCTAAAGATAACTTAGTTTTATGGTTTTCTTCGTGGAAAACATTTGATCCTAATTTTTTGCCATACACACACACACACACACACACACACACACACACACACACACACCCCTAGAAATCCTAGAGAAGAGAATCAAAAATCATGAATAGGCAATCTGCTTTGATTTAAAAACCAAGCTTCTGGTCGGGTGGTGGGTGGTACACACTGTTAGTCCCAGCATTTGAGAGGCAGAGGCCTCTCTCGTCTTGAAAAGCAAAGCAAAACAAAACAACAACAACAAAACTTCTGTAGGAAAGAAGTGATGAAATTGGTATTAACAAACATTGATGAATTATAAAAACTATATTGAGGTTAATCAATAGGAAAGCAAGGCAGTGGTGGTTCTTGCCTTTAGGAGGCAGAGGCAGGTGGATATCTGAGTACAAGGCCAGTGTGGTCTACAAAAACAAAATAAACAGAAATCAAACTCTTCTGAACTCTATTTTTTTGCTGCTGTTGCTGGTTTTGTTTTGTTTTGTTTTTCTTTTCAAGACAGGGTTTCTCTGTGTAACAACCCTGGCAGTACTGGAACTCACTCTGCAGACCAGTCTGGCCTCAAACTCACAGAGATCATCCTGCCTCTGCCTCTCAAGCGCTGGGATTAAATGTTTGTGTCAGTCATCTATGGCTAACTAGTGTGGTTAGATCCACACTCTGACTCTGATCTTCTGGCAAGCTTTAATTGTTAAATCACAAACAAATTATTACAACTGTCAAGATTTGCAAAGCTTTTAGCTTCCTTTGCCTGAGACATTCTCATTCATTCTTCTAAATCTGAGATCTATCTTTTAGGAAACATCAATTATCTCCTTATGAATTAAGTACTGGGTGCCCTCTAAAAAGTTAAATAAAATCTGTGTCATCCTTCTCTATTGATGTGAGCCATATACCATTACAGAGAACTTTTAAACATGATAACTGAAAATTAAGCATTAGTTACAGAGTTGGTGTTTTGTTTTGTTTTATTTTGTTTTCCCCCACAGTGAGGCCCCAGGAAATGAACAAGTAGGAAAAAAAAAAAAAAAAAAAAAAAAAGTAAAAAAGATAGCCTTTGTAAAAGGATTCCTTCAGGAACCTGAAACTGCTTCCTGTGCTGCAAATTGCCTGAAGACTTGTCAATTATTTTTTTTGTTTGTTTGATTGTTTTTTGTTTTTCAAGACAGGATTTCTCTGTGTTGCTTTGGTGCCTCTCCTGGAACTAGCTCTGTAGACCAGGCTGGCCTCGAACTCACAGAGATCTGCCTGCCTCTGCCTCCCACGTGCTGGGATTAAAGCATGCTCCATCAATGCCCAGCTGAATTGTCTGTTCTTATTTCTCACTAATGCCAACTCCTGCAAGCATGTTCAGTACTGTAGAAAACAGGTGATTCTCATCTTCAATTGCATTGACAGGAGAGTACCCCATGTGTCTAAACTTAAAACCTCTTGACAACATTAAGGATAACCATGCTTTGTATTTCTTAAGTCCTTTTTAAAATTTTATATGATTTTTTATTAGATTATTTATTTATTTATTATGTATATAGCATTCTGCCTGTATGTATGCCTGCAGGCCAGAAGAGGGCACCAGATCTCATTCTAGATGGTTGTGAGCCACCATGATTATGTGATTGCTGGTAATTGAACTCAGGACCTCTGGATAGCAGCCAGTGCTCTTAGCCTCTGCACCAACTCTCCAACCCTTATTATTCTTAAAATAAACATACATAGTGTGTATGTATGTGTGTGTGCATGTGTGTGTGTGTGTGTATACCTGAGTGTATGTGCAATCAATATGTGTTGCAGTGCACACAGTGGCCAGAAAAGTGTGTCAGGTCTCCTAGAATTGGAGTTATAGGTTATGAGTCACCATGTGGGTGATGGGAATCAAATCTGGGTCCTCTAGAAGAGCAGTCAGTGCTCTTTTCCATAGAGCCATCTCTCTACCCCAAGCACCTGGGCTTCTTGGTGAATATTTAAGATTCACTATAGTAAAATTAACTGGAATTTTAAAAATTAAACAAGACATATTTTGCTGATAAAAAGTGAATCGACACTACTGTGTGCATGCTTTTAATCCCAGGACTCGGGAGACAGAGACAGGCAAAATCTCTGAGTCACAGGCCAACCTGGCCTACAGAGTGAGTGTCAGGATGTCATTATTAAACTAAAAACCCCTGTCTCTTTAAAAAAAAAAAAAAAAAAAAAAAAAAAAAAAAAAAAACAGAGTTAATGGACAATATTACAATATCTTTCCCTCTTTTTAGTATAAAATAAGAAAGATTTGACTATATAAATAAAACTTTTTAAATTAAAAAGTACTTAATTACACTTACAAAATCCTTGGAATCCTGAGTTCTCAGAAGTCTGACATTATTTTTGGACATGCGGCAACATCCCCCAACTTCCATACATTATTTTGTTTGTTTTTCGAGATAGGGTTTCCTTGTGGCTTAGGAAGCTGTCCTGGAACTCATGCTGGCCTCAAACTCACAGAGATCCACCTGTCTCCGCCTCCTAAGTGCTGGGATTAAATGCATTTGCCACCACTGCTCAGCCTTCCATACAATTTTGTTAAATTGGAATTTTAGTTACTATTATATTATTGTCCAATTTCACCTGTAATGTGATTTTTCCATTTCCCCAAATTAAAGTTTGCTCCAATACCATGATAACTGGGCAGATCAAATTGTTGCCCACAAATAAAAAGAGTAACTTAGATATTAAGACCAATCTCTCCTAAATGAGAACTAACCTTTTTCTCTATTTATTTATTTATTTGGTTTTATCAAAGTAGCCCTGGCTGGCCTGGAACTTGCTCTGTAAACCAGATTGGCCTGGAAGTTCCAGAGATCTGCCTGCTTCTGCCTCCCAAGTGCTGAGACTAAAGGTGTACGCCACCACTGCCCAGCTCATACTGCGTTCTTAATTATTATTTAAAAAATATTTGATTTTCGACTCAAAGCAATACAAAGAAACCCTGTCTTGAAAAAACAAGAAACAAAAATTTTGATTTTCATTTTTTATATTAGTGTTTTGCCTGCATTTATATAAGTGCACCATGTGTGTCAGTTCCAGAAAGGGGTGCTGGAACCCTAGAACTGTAGTACAAACATTTGTGATATATCATGAGGATGCTGGGAACTAAACCTGGGTCCTGTAAGGGCAGTAAGTACCCCTAACCACTGAGACACCACTTCAGTCCCATTCTGGGTTACTTCAATTGTAGGTATACTATCCCTATTATATTTTACATATGTCAGATGTGGAGGGGGAGGGGGGAAATCAGATTTGGATCATTATAATAGATGTGACTTGATTTTATCCAGGTGTTTTTTGTTTGTTTTTGTTGCTTCCTTAATGGCTTTACTAGCTGCTTGTCTCTCCTGAATCCTGCCTTCCTTGCCTACTCATCCTCATCCTTATCAGATTCTATAGACAAACCTTCCTCTCCGTGTGTAGCATCATAAATTAGGACTCCACGTACACAAAGGTGTGATGCTTGGCCAGTAGGCGAAGCTGTGAACTGAAGCCTCCCCCTCTCCCCAAATCTGCATCTTCATATTGGTTAAATCTTTCTGGGATACACAAACAGACCATTAACTCCCACCAATCCAAAAGCTAAGAGCTGGCCATTAGAGGACATGTAAGACCTATAGCAGATGCATCCCTGCTTTCTATCACCAGCTTCCTTTATGTTTCTACCAATGTGTGTAAGTGTTCTTGTGTATGAACATATGTGTACAGGTATCAGCATGTGTGTCTGGAGGCTAGAGGTTGATGCCTGTCATGGAACCTTGAGCACACCATTTCAGTAAGACTAGCTGGCCATCCTGCTATAGAGATCCTGCCTTTTCTGCCTCCCTAGCATTAGTATTACAAGTACACATAAACATGTATGGCTTAAAAACAACAACAAAAAGGTGCATTGGCTTCTTGATCATAGACTAACCTGTAAGTTGATATAAATCATTTCATCCCCAAGTTGTGTGCAGACATGGTGTTTATCTCAGTAACAGAAATCAAACTACAACATGTGTCAAACATTTTGTCAATCTACCATCACCCCCCAGCTCCCTTCACTGTTGGTTCTTTTGGTATAAATTTTTCATTAAACTGTTAGCAAGTTGGTAATTTAAATTTATGTCTCTAAGCTGTAGCCACTCATATTTGGTTCTAGAATAAACTCTTATTCTCTTTGAGGTGAAAACTGTATTTTTATCAGCAGACTTAAATGAAAATTAGGGTTCAATCTTCATTCAGTGCAGTGAAAATAGCTTTACCTGACTGGAGGTGTAAGGGTACGCTTGCCTGGCATGTACAAACCCCGAGGACTTCATGAAATATACAGTCAGGTGAAGGAAGACAAGCCATGAATACAATTACGTAGTTTATTGTAGCATTAGAGACAGAAGCTATTATAGGAAAAACCTGGAGGATTGGGGGAGAATCAGCAATAATGCCGTTTAAATCCTGGAGTTCAGAAGTGACTCCAATACAAAATAACGAGTGTCTTTTGCTAAATTTATATGGTCTAATTTAGATTGTAGATATAAAGCGTTGGGAAAAAAATAATCTCCATGCCGCCGAAACTCGTCGCGAGATGGACTACCAATCCCGTCATGCAACGCTCTGAATTCGCGGCGTCGAGGAAGAGGCGGCTACAGCAGCCGCCCGTGCGTTCTGAGCCTTGTAGTTTCTGGCCAGGCCACCGACTGGGTTGGTCCACGTGGTGAGTCTGTCAGCAGCTCCGCACGGCCGCTGAGCCAGGCCCTTTCGCGTACCGGCGTCAGAAGGGGTGGCTGCCACCTCCTGAGCCGCTCGCAGGTGGGGCGGAGTCAGCGCGAGGATTCACAACGTTTTTACGACAGCGGCTGCCGTGTTCCGCGCCCGACCGGCCGACCGCCCGCCCTCCTCCTCTCTCGGAGAAGCTACCGGCTGTTGTGTGGCGTCGCTGGTCTGTCGGGGCTGATGGCACCCTGAGTGTGCGTGAGCGCGTGTGGGAGAAGGTGAGGCGCGGGCGCGCGTGGGCGAGGAGCAGAGCCAGCCGTGGCCGCCCCGCGCCGGCAGCAGCACGCGCGGCCAACCGCGCGCGAGCCGGCGCCCCGGGAGCGCGGGGACAAGGGCGGACGCTGCTCCCCGCCCCCAGCGCGTCCCTCGGCTGTCGCGCGCCCGCGGGGACCGCCCGGCGCTCCCCTGGATGTCCCCGGCGCCCGCGCGGGGCCTCCTGCCGTCGCCGCGTGAGGCGGACTGGTGCTGCGGCCGGCGGGTGTAGCTCGGGGGCTGCGGCTGCCGCGCGGCCGAGTCTCCACCGCGGCCCTCGGCCCCCCACCCCAGCACCCCGGCCTCGGAGGCTGTGACAATGGACTATGACTTTAAAGTGAAGCTGAGCAGCGAACGGGAGCGGGTCGAGGACCTGTTTGAATACGAGGGCTGCAAAGTTGGTCGAGGCACTTACGGGCACGTCTACAAGGCGAAGAGGAAAGATGGGTGAGTGTGGGTGTCGCTGCTGGTGTCCCTGAGGCTGAGAGGCAGGTGGCCAGCCAGGGTGCCCTGGTCCCCACTACCTCTGCCTCTGTCCCGGGCAGCCTGCTTTGGGGAGGAAGTGGTGTCCCAGGAAGCCAAACCCACAAGAAACCTTGCGTGCAAGAGGGGACAAGAACCGTCAGTTTCATGGGCAGTGCACCTTTTTTTATGGATTTCAATACAATGTCTTTTTTTTAATCGTTATAAAATGGCAGTTTAAATATCTGTTTTTCATTGGGCGATTTATCACGGTAACCTTTTGGGAACTAACTCACCCACCTCTGGAGTGATATCCATCAGTCTGGAAGAGAAATGAAGATCCTTTTATCAATTGTGAACAGTTGATGACCAAATTTGGATTTGATGGGAGAAAGAAGGCAGCGAGTGAGTGTGGGTCTGGAGAGTTCCATGGAGGATCATCTGTAATGTAAATGTAGCAGTTGCTCTTCAGGTATCATTAGCTGTGAGGTTTTACATAGAACAATGGGGATTTGGAGCAGAGTGGATGGTGTGTGTGTGTGGGGGGGGGGGGAAACAAGTGACAGATAAATCGGGGCTATGTTGTGCAAGCTCTTTAACCAGAATTTGTCAGCTGTCAGTGAACTTTAATGTTTTTGCTTCAAATATTACCCCCTAGAAACAAGAATTAAACCTATAACCGGTAGTGCTCTCAATTTGGCTTCTTAACAGTAAATAGAAGCGCTCATTTTTCCCCCTTTGTCAGTAGATGACTGCTCTGTAATATTAACAAAAGGGAAATTCTTAGTTGGGGAGGAAATTTATTAATTTCCGTTTTCCTCTTGCCTTTGACACTAGGAAATTATTGGAGAGATTGTCATAGCTTGTTATATAATTTTGGCGATTTATTGGAAACAGCTTTCCCTGAGCATCCCTTGTTTGACTAGTTGCTATTTCGCTACTTAGACAACAATGTTTTTTCATATTCACAGGCGTGCATATTCAGAACTATGTTAGCACTACAAAGTGAAACCAGTAAAGCTGCCTGGAGTTCTTTTCCAAGGGAGCTTGTTTATAAATACTTTAGTAGTCTGGATAATGGAAAAGGACGTGTTAGTTTATTAAACTCTTCTCCTTATTAAACCTTCTTTCAATGTATTTCAGTGCTTTTGTGCAACAGTGAAGCTATGCAGATATTGTCAGAAGGTAGGGGTGGAAAACTTGATGCTCTGGGTGCTGTATGGCTTTAAATGGACTTTTTAGCAGAATGGATAGCAATGAGTGACATCCAGAGCCCTTGCTGCTGATTCTTGTCTAACTAGACTTGTTTTGTCAACATTTTAATAATGGATTATATTTAAAGAAATCATCAGAATTTACTGCAAATTCTTTTCAAGATGGTTAAAGCATCTTCCATCCCTCAATATCACATAGTTTGAAACATGGTCATAACATCTCTACTCCCAAGACATTTGATATGGTAGTACATTGACTAATCTGTCGTATTTTTAAGAATGCTAGTGATTTTTGTATCCCTGTGAGAGGAGCCAATTCTGGCTTCATAAATTGCAAAGTTCAGCCAATAAAATATCCAGATGTGTTTGATTGGGGTTTTTTTTTTAAGTATATGATGTGTATGAAGGGGGGTGTTTTAAATACCTTTTACATCTTGATAGTAGGTTTTCATTTAGGATGTTAAGAATAATTTCAGAAGAAATTACATATCTTAAAAATAGCTGGTGTAGCCAGCTGTTGGTGGCGCACGCCTTTAATCCTGCACTCAGGAGGCAGAGGCAGGAGGATCTCTGAGTTCGAAGCCAGCTTGGTCTATAGAGTCAGTTTGAGGGCAGGCTCCAAAGCAATAGAGAGAAACCCTGTTTCAAAAAAAAAAAAAAGAGGCTGGTGTTAGTATTTCTTAATCACTTATGATGAATATTTGCATTTGGGGGGTTTATTTATTTATTTGCTTTTATGCTTTGGGTTTGTTTTCCAGCAGCCTTGAATGATTCTGTTTATCATGATGAACTTTGCTAATTTTTATAGTGAATCAAATGTCATGGAAGTTTAGAATTAGAACAGTTTGTTTTCCATGAGGAATATTTTTCAGTCTGGCTTGTCCATAAGGCCAGGCTACGTTGTATTTATGAGGTTGTTTGATCTTATAGTAATAAAATTTGTGGCTGTTTTTAATCTTTTATAATAAGACGATCAACTTGGAGCAAGAGGTCTGGGAGGAAAACACAGAAGTATTCTCTCTCGTACTCATTTTTAGTTTTTTGGGATTTATTGGGGTCCCACTCCCCTTTGAGACAGGAGTCATACTATATAGCTTTGACTGTAGGCCACTGACCAGCCTCAAACTCAGAGATCCATTCGCCTCTGTGCTGGCAATTGGGACACCATGGTACTTGGCCTCAAAAAGTATTCTTAATCTGTTATAGTGACAGTCAGTAGGCCAAAGAGTATTGGAAAGGGAGAGAGAAACAGTAAACTTCAAGCCGTGTTTGTGGAAAACTTAGAAATTAGTTGATAGAGCTAATGATAGCAAAAATTGCTGGATAATTAAGCCCTCGGTCCTGGCTGAAGCTCTCTACATTTATCGATTTAATTTCATAAGAACACTCAATCCTATTGTGCTTGGTTCATATAGGAGGAACTAAGCTGTTGAAAGGTAAGCAGATTTGTCTTATGAGTAGTAGTGTAGGACCTGACTGTCCTTGCAGTGTATATACTCAGGAGCCCATCCCTTGCCCTCCCCCTCCCCAAAAGAATTTTCTGTTCAGGAACTTGGTTTGTAGTCCAAACTGTCTTGGAACTCACAGAGTTTCTGCCTGCCTCTGCTTCCTGAGTCCTACGACTAAAGGCATGGGCTACAATGGAGCCCATGCCCTTAACCACTTTACTTCATATAATTAACATGAAGACTCCAGACAGCATCCCTGTCTGCCATTGATACCTCAGATACCATTGAATCTGCTGGTTCGTAGGGCCCAAGATAACCTGGAACTCACTCTATGTAGCTTAGGCTGGTCTTGAACTTAAGCAGTCCTCCTACTTCAGCCTCTTTTGTTTTTTAGTTTTATTTTGTGTATATGAATGTGTACCACATATATGATTGATTGAAGTTATGGATGGTTGTGAGTTATAATATGGGTGCTGGGAATCAAACCCAGGTCTTCTGCAAGAGCTACAAGTAAACTTAACCACTGAGTTTCTCTCCATCCTACTCATGCTTAACATTGGTTCTCATCAGTTGTCTAAAGAAGAGGAAGGAAAGGAGAAATTGGGCAAATCTCAAAGATGCAAAGATGCAAAAACTACCCAAGATTGGCTTTGTCACCTTGGTGTTGGGTTAGTACTTGCTCCCATGGTTGTCTGTTATTGGGGAGCCAGCACAAGGGACTTTTGATTCAATGTTTATTGTAGTATTCAGTGTTTGGATAGTTTGGATGTTCATTAATGAGTGTTCCTTACAACCTTTTTAAAAACGTGTCGGGAGTCAGGTGATGTTGGCACACACAGAAGCTGGCAGATCTTTGTGAGTTCAATGCTAGTCTGGTCTACAGAGCATGTTCTAGAATAGGCTCCAAAGCTACACAGAGTTTGTCTCAGGAGGGGGTTAAAAAAAAAAAGAAGAGTAATGGGAAGGGACAATCATAATATTTATGGTGCCTGTCTTGCCCATGTGGCATTGAGAAGTACATTTTTAGCTCTTGTTTTAGGTCAGCTTTGAATTTAATGCTTAGAATCCATGTTTTTCTTTTATTTTTTGTTTGTTTGCTTCTTTTTGTTTTTTTCTGGAGACAGGGTTTCTCTGTGTAGCTTTGGAATCTGTTCTGGAGCTCTCTGTACACCAGGCTGGCCTCGAACTCACAGAGATCCACCTGACTCTGCCTCTCCAGTGCTGGGATTAAAGGCGTTCACCATCACCACCACCAGGCTTGCTTGCTTCTTACTTGTAGGTTTGGCAAGTTAAGAAGTCATTTGGGGGCTGGTGGATAGTGGCACATGCCTTTAGTTCCAATACTGGAGAGGCAGAGGCAGGTTGATTTTTGTGAGTTCTAGGTCAGCCTGCTGTACTGTACATACAGAGTGAGTTCCAAAGCAACACAGAAAAACCAAAAAAAAAAAAGTCATTTGGAACTTTTCATGTGAGCGATTATTTTTGAGACGTCTAAGGAAAAACTTATTCACTGAGCTAGCCACTCTTTGGGAAGGCAAAGGTAAATGAAACATTACATTATTTGAGGAAGTGTCTCCTGGGAAAACAAACTTGTCAAAAAATTATAGCAATTTTAATAAGTACTATAGTAATGTTGTAATTTGGGAAAGGAAGCGCTGAATTACTTGGGGATTTTATGGGAAAACTCTTCACAGTGGTAGTATTTGATTGGCTCTTGGAAGATGAGAAGAGCTTGTCAGGTCATTCTGTGAGGAACAGGAAAGTGCTTTTTATTGTTTCCTGCAAAGCCCTGTGGGTATAGGCTCAAATGACATGCCTTTCTGACTTAGTTTCTTTTGAGCCTTGCTGTGTGTGAAGTACTATGATAAGGTCTCTCTGTCAGTGGGGCTGTATTTATCTACATGTAGCAAACAGCTTATCTGTGTGTTTATAGCAGCTTTCCATCAAAGCACTGTTGACCATGTAGTCCAGGTGGCCTCTCAGATGCAGGGCATCTGATTTAGGAATTTCTTTGCATAAGGAGCTGACACACACAACTTTGCCTGCTGCTCCAACTGGCTGACTGTTCCTCTTTGGCTTGGCCTCACAGAGAGCAGGAGCTAGGGCTCTGAGGAAACATTAGTGACTATACATTGGGTGAAGAAAAGGTTTGGGAAACAGTGGAATTTCTCTGGTTGGTGCTCTGATGGGTGGAGAGACAAGGTAGGGACTGGATTTCTCCCATACCGGATTTCAGCCAGGAAATTAGAAATAATTTTAAAAATGATAAATTACTATAGACCATATAAAAATTACTTTTAATTGTGAATTATGATTTACAAACATTTGAAATGTAGTATATATGTTAATGGGAATGATATATGCCAAATTGGCGACATTTTATTCCTTGTGGTTGGCAATACCTTTTCTTTGAAGTACATTTTTATTATTGAATCCAATTCTAGTTGCTTTACTTTTTTCTGTCCTTAGCTCCTGCTAGAAATTAAATATACTTATTATTGTTCTTTCCTTCATATTAGCTAAGGGAGATGTTGGTCATCTCCTCATCACGTGGAAGTTACTATAATACTTCCTTTGTCACTTCCTAAGGAGTGTCTGCTATGTCTAATTGATGGCATTCACTTACTGTTGTAAATTTTTTTTTTTAAGTTACATGTATGTGTGTAGGTGAGTATGTAAACATGAGTGCTGGTAGGTGTTTGTGAACCACCATATAGTGCTGGGAATGTACCAGATCCTTTTGCAGGAGCACTACTCACTCTCACCTTTTCATCTCTCAGCCCTCTCACCTGCTATTTTGACCTTAATACTTTTTGGTGTCAGTGATTTTTCAGTGTGCTTTAAAGCAGTTATCAGAAGTTCCAAACTGGGCCAAAGATGGTTGAGCAGGTAAGAGTGCTTGCTGTGCAAGCCTGACCTAAGCTCCCATCTCCAGAACCTGTAGACCATAGGGGAAGGAAACAACGGACTCCTTCAAATTGCCCTTTCACCTCCACATGAAGCATGAATGCATGCGCACACGTACACATGCCCACATACAAATTTAAAAATTTAAGGTCTCCAAATGAGCCCCTGCTGCCATAAGCTGCCTGATGTAATCTATAAAATTCAACCTTCTCACTGTATTCTCTGGCTGTGTAGCTGTTAACACTGTCCATTCCAGAACATTTCATCCAATAAAGAAGCTAAGTGCCCATTACCAGTTATCCCACCTCTTCTCTTCTAACTCCTGTTGCCTTTCTTGGGGTTAAGTTACACTGCATTGTGTGAATATACCACATTCATCAGTTGGACATTTGGATTGTTTTCACTTTGGGGCTGTGACAGATGGTGTTATTTTAAACGTTCATGTTTGAGTTACTGTGGATGTGTTTTCAGTTCTCTTAGGTATAAACCTGGGATTGGAATTTCTGAGTCATCCAGAGCAGCTGAACACTGCTTTTAAGTATCTGTAGTAACTTGTTTAGGACCAGTGTCTATGTTTTTGTGTGCAAGGCTGTATTAGGTTGGCTTAGTCTAGGGCAGAGTTCACACCATGGTCTGTCACATTTAATATTCTGAAATATTAAATCTATACAAGTGCTTCTATCAGTTCGGACCACTCTGATCTCTGAGCCTGGAACTTTACCCCCCTGGCTGAAATGGCTCTAAAGTGTAGCCTCAGAAATCCTATTTTGTCTTGATATGAAAGTCCAACATCTCTTCACTCATTACCCCACAAAATATAGTTTGTCCTGCTTTGGTTTATTATGTAACTACTTCATTGTACCTGTAGTTAATGTTTGCATGTTCTTTGGGTTTTTCTGGTGAGTATTTATGGCTGAGAGGGTATAGATTTCTAGGGCAGCAGTTACTTTCAGCTGCTGGCATATTGCCAAATGCTGACAGGTGTATGTGTGTACACCTGAAATTCATAGTTGCAAATCATTGGATGTAGCTGCAATTAAAATTTGAGGCATGCCGGGAGGTGGTGGCACACGCCTTTAATTCCAGCTTTCAGGAAGCAGGCTGGTCTCTGAGTTCGAGACCAGCCTGTTCTTCTACAGAGAACGAGTGCCAGGATAGGCTCAAAGCTACACAGAGAAACCCTGTCTCAAACAAAGAACTTGAGGCATACATAATATAGGAGAGTAGATATGCAGTGCCTTCTAAAAAAAATAGCACAAGAAGCAAAGGTTGCTGAGCTGGCTGGATCAGTACCCTGAACAGAGCTGGAAGAAACAATGGCAAAGGCAGATGGTGGAATCCAAGTGGGTTATTCAGGTTTTATGAAATGGAGCCACTGAGAACTTAGTGATTTGAAATACATTTTACAAACAAGTTTGCTTAAGTGAGGATTGAACCCATACTTCTGAAATTAAGAGATATCTATAACTGATCTCTGAACCCACATTGGCATGGAATTTGTGGCTTACTTTCCTCATACGTTAACTACTACTCAGTTACCCATTTCTCTAAAATCTGTAACATCATTATAGCCCTGGAATTAACAACTACTGCTATAAGAGGAACTCTGTGATGCCACTAGCATGTTGCATATACCTGAATTGATATGCTTTTTAGAGTGATAAGGGAGCTTAATAGAAAGGAAACTTGTCAGTACTGTGATTTCTATTTAAATAGTCATATTTGAAGAAGATAGGGAGTAGAGTAAAGCATTTTTATGATTTGAAGGCTTGTGTTCTAAAGAAAGTCAGTGAATCATGGAGGTTTCAAATTACAGGATGGATACACTTGCTAATGGTTGTTTTCACTGTGGTGGCTTTACCTAGTGCTTTAACAGATGACTCAGTTTCCAAAAATTACATTTCTACCTGATCCCAAAGAAGATGTCAAGCACAGAGCCAGATACACTTTGCTCACTGACAGTTATTTTAACTGTAAAATTACATCAGTTAATTATTTGGCATTTCATTTTTGTTTCTCTTTGGCTATAGTTCTTTCTGTAAATTTGGTTCCTGTAATATATTTGATAGCTGTTTAAAGGCTCAATTATTGGCTGGGTTCTATGCATGTGTCAGATACGGGAGAGTTATTGTTTTAACAGCCTGTGATTTAACTCTTTAGGAAACTTACAGACTTTTGAGGAGTTCAGGCAATTACATTAGGGTAAAGCTGCAAAAAAAGGTAAGTAAACAGGTTGTCATGGATGTACCCAATCTACTCTTAGGGGTTCAGGGTGACATTTCAGGTGAGACTTGGAAGGTAATTAGAAATTATGCTAGTGGGGAGTAGTCATTAGTGGCATCGTTGTGGATGGACAGTGACTATATGGGAATAGGGATTGGAAAGTTAATGTAGCTAGACAGGTGGCATCATTTGTGGCCCTTGAATTAGTTCTTTCCCTCATTGCCTCCTTTTTTTCTTTTTGGTTTCTCTATTCTAGCTTTCCCTCTCCTCTTATTTTCTCTTTGCTTCTATGGGGGACAGAGGGTTAGAGTATTTCTATGTGTAGCAACCTTGGCTGTCCTGGAACTCTCAGCTATCTGCCTGCCTCTGCCTCCTGAGTGCTGAGATTAAAGGTGTACAACACTGCCAACGACCTACTCTTTGCTTTCCAACAAGGTCTTGCCACATAGCCCAGTCCTCCAGAATCTCCCATTCATTCATCCAGTCTTGTTGTCCCAAGTTTTGGAATTATAGGAGTGTGCTGCAATGCCTCACTCAGAATTTCTTCACATGGAAGGAGTTGCAGTCTGGTTGAAAGGGAGCACAGTGCTTTGTACTAGTTAAGTTGCTACATGATTTCTTTTTTTTTTTTTTTTTTTTTTTTTGAGGTAATTCAGGGATCTTGTGAGTCCCGAGTAGGAGGGAGAAAGCTAAAGTAGCATGTGCAGAAGTGTGAGGGAAAGGGTTGCTTGGTAAAGTGAAGCAATGGATAGAATCCCAAGGCCAGTCCCACAGAGGAGTAAGGGGTGGGAAGATAGGCATTAAAAAAAAGTTGGAGAGGCTGGAGAGATGATAGTTCTTCCAGATGGCTCTGTTTCAAATCCCAGCACCCATGCAGCAACTCCAAACTGCCTATAACTCAAGTTCTTGTGAATCCTACTCCATCACACAGACTTGTGCAGGCCAAACACAAATGCACATAAAATCAAAATAAATGAATTGGGTTGTTTTGTTGGAGACATAAGTGTGTTTTTATATGTTCAACCAGAATCTGGATAACCCAGAGACCTAGGATAGAACCAAACACAGCCATCAAAAATAAAAAGTCCATGAAATGATTTCTAATGATCCTCTGCTAAATTCCTAGACTAGAGCCTAGCATAATTGACATCAGAGGCTTCATCCAGCAACTGATGGGAGCAGATGCAGAGACCCATAGCCAAACATTAGGCACAGCTCAAGGAATCCTGCAGAAGAACGGGGTTCAAGGACACCACAAGAACACAGCCCATAGAATCAACTAACCTGGGCTCATAGGGGCTCAAAGAGACTGAGTCAGGGAGCTTGTATGGATCTAATCTAGGTCTTTATATATGTTATGGTTGTGTAGCTTAGTGTTCCTGTGGGACTCCTGACAGTGGGAGCCTGGGCTCTCTGACTCCTTTGCCTGCTTTTGGGATCCTTTTCCTCCTGGGTTGTCTCATCCAGCCTTAGTATGAGGGGATGTGCCTATAACTTGATATGCCATGTTTGGTTGATATCCCTGGGAGCCTGGCCTTTTCTGAAGGGAAAGGAGAAAGAGTTGGATCTGGGCTAGAGGTGGGATAGAGCTGGGAGGAGGTGGGAAGTAATATATGGGAGTAGAATAATTTAAAAGGAAAATGTGTTCTGGACTTTGTACTTTCTTCTCAGGCAGTGAGGACCATTTGTGGGCTTTTAAGCAGAGAGTGATAACCAGTTTAAAGAGATAGATGGTTTGGTAATACAATCAAAATGAAACTAATAATCCAGATGTGGGGAGATGATGACTTGGGTAGGGAGTGGGGAGAATAACCAGTAGCACTAATTGATTTATCAGATCTGGTAGATAGATTGAGGTGAATCAAGGATAAGGCTGTGGGTATGGTTAGCCAAAATAGGAAGAGGATAAAGCTTGTGAGGAAAGATAGTGAGTGGAGTTTTAATATGTTGAATTTTAGGTACCTGTCAAACATCCAAGAAGAAGTATCTGTTAGAAAGGTGCATTCAGTGCCCGAAGAGGAATCTGGACATAGACTTTGGATTAAAGAACAGAGATAGGGCCCTCAAATGACAGTGGGAATGCTTAGAGAGTAGAGCAAGAAAAGCACCCAGTATGAATCTATCCTTGGACACTAAAGTTTACATAATAATCTTCATCTTGTGTTTTGTCCAGGGTGTTTCAGTCTTTCATGGTGTTTGTTGTCCTCTGAATATGACTTACTTGAAGTTAGGACAGCTGTGATGACACAGGACTCTGGAGATCGCCTAGTAGGAGAGGAGGGCTCTGATGGCCCTGGAGCCTCTCCCTGCCCTTGGGGGTAGGCTCTTGAGCAGTACAGCTTCAGGTAAACTGCTTTGTGTGCCTGTAATAACCCCAATTAAACTGTTAGTTTACCAAACTACACTTGGGTAGGATAATTTCTTTGATTTGTTGTTGCCTTTTCTGTCTGGAATAAACAGAAGTAGACTTCTTAGGAAAAGTCTTGTCATTCTTGGTGCTTAGAAGAGTTGGATATAAACCAAGGTCAGTTTGGGAGGATCACGGCTTTTCTTCTTGGAGGGATGAAACATCCAACACTAAGATGTTTTGAGGATTGAGCATCTGAGGGAGTAAACAGCACTGTCTCTCCTCCATGTGATATACAGTGCTGTCCCTTCTTGCTGCAATAATAGCCCCTACTGTGAGTGATGAAGACAAGCAGATGAATGTCAAGAAACGGGGAAAACCAGGTAGGGTCCTTTGCCTCTTTGTCAAGCCTCTTAATGTCAAGCTTGTGATGCTTGGTGGACCAGAGAACATGAAACCAGTGAAAGTGCTTAGGACGTGTGGGATGGGATTCTAAAGAAGTCTTGGCAGCAGTTGCATTGCTTCTTCAGCTATGGGTAATGGTGAAAAGGCATGCAACTAAGTCTCAGCTGTCTGTCAGAAGGAGCTTACTCATGAAATGGAGGAATCAACAAGAACATGAGTTTTTTTAATTTATTTTTTTATTTAACTTTATTTTATGTGCTTTGGTGTCTTTGCCATAGGTGTCAGGTTCCCTGGAACTAGAGTTCCAGACATTTGTGAGTTGCCATGTGAATGGTGGGAATTGAACCCAGGTCCCCTAGAAGAACAGCTGGTGCTCTTAACCACTGAGCCACTTCTCCAGCCCCAATAAGCCATTTCTTAAGCTAAGAGTGGATAAGAAAGGATTTACACATTTGCTGAGCAGCTCCTCCTGGGATCCAAAAACTTGGAATACACAGTGTCAGCATTTTGGGGTAGAGATACAGGAGGCACAGCTAGCCACTGTCACTCAGCAGAACAAGGAGTTTGCCTAGAGCTTTAGGCCCCTCAGCTTAGACACAAACTAGTATTCATGGTTATGATACTGAAAATAATTTTAGGAGTAGCCAGTGTGAAGCAAAGCAGAGTTAGAGATTTGCTTAAAAATAGGGTAGTATAGGTTTAAGTAAAAGGATTGGGAAATAAGGGTGTTCAGAAGAAAGTCAGACATATCCAAATGTGGGTAGCGGCTCTTCAAGGGAGAATTGCAGCTCATTGTTTTTACAGTGCATGTATATATAGGATTATGGTGAGGCTTAGAGGGACTGTCTTAACTACTGAGTGGTTCCTGAGGGACACCTGATATAATTGCAGTCAACAAGGTAAAAGTCTAGCCTCCAGGAATACTGGGAGGAGGCATATCTTTACTGTTAACAACACTGTCTGGAGAAAGGGATGAGACCCTACTTAAGGTCACAAATACTTAGCCTTGGCTAGCTGCTGTTTTAACATAAAATGTCTATATATGAAAGGAATCTAATTGTGCGTGAACATTCGGCTTCTCCGATGGCTGGAACCTTTAATTAGACTCTAGCTTGACAAGATCCTTTCCTCTCATGTCCCTATTAATTTCTGTGTTTCTTACTTGCCTCAGTGGGAATATTTAAGCAGTGAGGAGAAAGAAGCTAAGATGAAAATGGTAATGAGTACCTGAGTATGAAAGAGGCTTTATGTGGTGCCCAGTTCCCTGGACCCAGTAAGAACACTGTTCTCAAGCTGGCCAGTGGTCGCCCACGCCTTTAATCCCAGCACTTGGGAGGCAGAGACAAGCCAATCTCTGTGAATTTGAGGCCAGCCAGGTCTACAGAGCAAGTTCTAGGACAGGTTCCAAAGCCATAAAGAAATCCTGTCTCGAAAATCAAAAAAAAAAAAAAAAAAAAAAACATTGTTTACCTGATACCTGAGAGTTCAGGAGGAAGCTAATGAAGCAGGAACCTTGATACACATAAGGGGACATTTGTGGCTCTTTGGGCCCATGGTGGGTCTTGATTTTACAAAGAAGGGAAGGTTCTGAGAGGATCTGTGAGACTTACCCTGGCATTGAATTGGAACAGTAAAATGCTAAAGCTGTCAAGCAGAGAGGAGAAAAGGAAAGGAAATAAAGGTCCTGCTTAGGTCACTCAAAGCAGATATGTGAGTAGCTGAAGTTCCTAGGTAAATTGACAAGACTCCAGTGTTATGCTTCTGGGCTGCAGGAAGAGAAAGAGATACATATGTTTCCTACTCTGTCTGCTGTGTTGGGTCAGGAGCTGCTCCATTCACTCTCCCGATGGGGTGGCCAAGGTTTGTGCAGGTATGCACTGTTCAGTCAAGGGAGTTATTGGTCCTGCACTAATGTGCAGAACATTTAGGCTTGGTTAGATGCAGGAGCAGGTGCGCCTTGGGTTCAGGTGGTCACCCAGAGCATCACGTGTACTAATAGATGGGTGGAGCTAAAACAGAATGCAGGTGAAAGTGGTTGCACTTGTCCTAAGGATGAACAGGGTGAGATGTGCTGTGTACATTTCCTGCCTGCAAGAAGTATACTAGGAGTGGAAACTGTTCCCCCAGATCAGCAGCCAAGTGTGATCATGAGCAGGTATTGGGTCTTATGCCAGTTTGTGGCTTATCAGACCCAGGGAGTTGACTCTAGTGGCAGGTACAGAAGAGAGCATGACCCCATTTCCTCCTTGGTTCTGAGCCAGGCCATGTTACATGAGCCAGCCTTAAGAGTCTATCCAGTGTGGAGAGAGAGAGAGGTACAGTGGCCAGAGGCTGTTGGCGTGGCATAGTGGTCCAATGTGTAGTCCTAAATAGGATAAGCTAATGTCACCTCACCAAGGCCCGGGGGACATTGTGCAGGACCGGGGGGGGGTGGGGGGTGGGGGGGGGACTATTTTGGATAAAGAGCCATGTTGATATCTAAACTTATTATCATTTCATTATTTTCACATCTTAGTTTGTATTTGCTTTCATCACATCTGATTCTGACTTCATACTGTTGCTACCTATAGTTCATTTCATACTGTTGCTACCTATAGTTCATTTCTGTCATAAACGATGGATACCCAAGTGATCCACTTTTATCTACTTCTATTTAATGCTGACTCTTAGTTCCCTGGCTCTTGGGTCATATCTCTCTCTCCTGTTGCTTGGCTTTGGTTCTGCTCTGATTGTGTCCGGTGATGACTTACCTGCTCATTTTCTCCCTTTTCCTCTTGACATTTCTGATTCATATTGCTTGTAGCCTTGGCCTTGTTCTTATCTCCTTTCCTAGTTGCATTTAGTGCTAGCCTTTCTTGCCCCTTCTGATGTCATAGCTTGGCTGATGAGCAGAAAGTTCACTATTTCTAAGGAACTTCAGATGGTTCTTATAATTAAGCTTAACAATCAAAATGGGATTTGTTAGGACATTTTGATATAGTTATTTATCATTTGCTCTTATTTAGCCCTACCCTCTTTCGTGCCTCCTCCCTTTGTTGGTTCTTTTAGATCTCTTCTCTCTCACACATCTTTTACTTTAATCTCCCCACCACACGTTTACTTTCCACGTAGGAGAAAACATGAGATATTTGGATATTTGTCTGAGTCTGGCTTATTCACTTAGCATGACAATTTCTAATTCCATCTGTTTACTAATTCCATTTTTCTACCAGTGAATGAATTCTGTTGTGGATTTTCCTCTTTTTTTTTTTCAATGTATTTATTGTGTAAGTGTTCTGCCTATATATATCCATGCAGGCCAGAAGAGGGAGCCAGATCTCATTAAAGATGGTTGTGAGCTACCATGTGATTGCTGGGAATTAAACTCAGGACCTTTGCAAGAGTAGTCAGTGCTCCTAACCTCTGAGCCATCTGTTGTGAATTTTATTTTCCCATTTTCCTGTTGATGACCACCTAAGCCTCACCTATCTCTTGATGGGGCTTTCAGTTCTAAACGCTCAGCTTAGTGCTCTTAAAAGCTTAAATGTTTCAGCCACATCCTAAGCAAGCACAAGTGTTGTCTGTTTGTGTTCCACTAGTGACTACTCACCGAGTTCATTGTGCTTGTCAGTCTCACAGTAGAATGTACCACAACTGCCTGTAGTTCTTTAAGAAAGATATACTACAGTTATGGGCGACACCCTTTGGGATCTAACATAACATTGGCTACTAGTTTACCTTAAAGTATTTAAAATATAGTTTTGCTTTTGTTGCGCTGTACTAAGTAGGAAGCTAAATCTTATATCTCCATGGAGAAAATGTTACCTGTAGAAATGCTGCAAAAAAGCTATATCTAAATAAATATATTGCTCATAAAGCTCTTCTAGAGCTTTATTGGGATTTAATTCAATAATACCTCTAGGGTGTGCGGTTTGATGCCTTTTCATGTACTCATAAAGCTGCTGCTATCACTGTGATCTAATTTTCAAGTGTTTGGCTCCAAAACAGAAACCCTTATTCTCTAATCCTATAACTAGGTGACCCTCAGTCTACTTGTTTATCTGGACAACTTCACATAAACAGTACATGGTGTGATGTTTGGCTGGCATCTTCTTGCCCTGTGTAACCCTTTTGAGGCCCTTCTGTTGGGTAGTGTGTACTACTTTTTGTTCACTCTTCCACTCGTTGGTGGTAGTTGGGTCTTCCTCCTTTGATTTTGTGGATGCTGCTGCCGTGGACTCTGGTATACCAGTGCCTGGGTTCCTGACATTGATCCAAAATAGGATGCTTACCCATTTGGCTTGTACAGCGCTAATTGCAGATTTTGTATTGTGAAATTTGTTGTTTGATTCTGGAACACATTCTTAATGTCATTATATTATGTGTCACTTAAATGTGTCACTTTGTTCTTTTGCTTATGACATTCAGTATCTATTTTAGACTATGGATCTGGTATTAGACAACAAAAACAAATTCAACTGATTTTCTCCTTTTTTGGTTTTTCGGGACAGGATCTCTCTGTGTAGACTTGACTGTCTGTCCTGGAACTTGATCTGTAGACCAGGCTGGTCTTGAACTCACAGAGATTCTTCTGCCTCTGCCTCCCATGTGCTGGAATTAAAGGTGTGCGCCACTATCACCTGGCTCAACTGATTTTCTTATTCTAGTTTAAAATGGATCAAAACCCAGCAGAGAGAGACACCTGCGACAGGAGCAGCTCATGTGGCCCAGGAACTGCTATGGAGCGCACAGTGCGGTGCTGGGTGAAGAGTCTTCACAGAGGAGCAGGAGCCCTGAAGACGAAGAGCACCGTGGCAGCCGTCAGAAGCTGACAGCAAGTGAGAGCGGCCACCAGAGCCGGTCCTCTCGCCACTACAGAAGTAGCCAGGGAGCTCACTCTGCATGTGCCATTCAACAGTCAGTCAACAGTCAGTCGGCAAACTGAGAAAGTGGAAGGCTTAATAAGTGGGTGCTCATGAGCTGAGCGGAAATCAAAACTACTGTCATTTGAACTGTTTTCCTGTCTTACTATATACAACAATGAATCTGTTCTCTTAGATTGTGATGTGTGACAAAATGTGGATTATATACAACCACCAGTGATGGCTCAGTGACTGAGCTGAAAAGAAACTGTAAAACATGTCCCAGAGCCAAAAACCGTACACCAAAAAGGGTTCATGGTTATGATTTGGTGTTCTGTTTGCTGATCTGATCCAAATTTCTGAATCCCAGCATTCATTCCATCGGGCAAGAATGCTCAGCAGATCAATGAGCTGCACTGAGAATGAAGGGACCATGCAGCCTGCATCATCCTCAGAAAGGGCTGGGTCTTCTCCATGGCAAGCCCAGGAGGCTGCACCTTGCAAAGGCAGTAAAGAAATGGAGCTATGAAGAAAAGTCTCTCTACCATATTCACCTGATCTCTCCAACCAACTACTGCTCAGTCACCTCAGTAACTGTTTGTAGGATAAATACTTTTGTAGCCAGGAGGATGCAGTAAATACTTCCAACAGTGCTTCAAATCTTGAAGTATGGATTAAAATTTTTTAGTTACATTTTCTCTTGTGTGTTTTGTGAAAGGGAATGACTTATGTGGTCCTACCCATTCCGTTTTATAATAAAATGTCAGGAACCATCATTATGTCTAGGACCAATTTGACCTTAATGAGCTATAAGTACAGAATAAGCACAAGGAGTTCTGCCAAACCAGTATATGTGGGTGTTTTGCCTTTGAACACTGGTGAGCCTAGACATGTGATGCATTCATTTATTACTTTATTTGTTTATATGTCTACTTGAATTTACGCATCAGGGCGGAGATTATCTTTGGCAGGAATGGTCATCTTCTAGGAGCCAATCTGTCCCCTTGAGCAGTGGGGGTCTTCTTTGCACTATCTTGTAGAACAAAACTGAGAAAAAGATAAAACAAGACCACACTTTGGCTTGGTGTGTGTCTTTTGCCTTTTGTCCCAGTTCTAAGTCCAAAACCTGCCTCTTTATCCTAAAGATGGATTCAGGACTATGTGATCTGTGTACCCGCTCCCTCGGTGTGGCTGCATTCGTTCAATCTCTTCTTTTTGTTTCTTTCCATTGATTGTCTTCTTAATTAGTATGTTGGGGCAGTTGGCCAACCTTAGCCTGTAGGGCTGCTGGAGATGGGGGCTTTCCCCCTTAAGACCCATTTCCACTATGATATAAAAGGAATTTGGACTGCTTTAGCAACTTTTATTTATATGAGCATTTATAATTCACTTTGGTGTCCTATACATAATATAAAAAGGTAAGTAACTGTGGATAACACATATGCATTGTATTAGTTACTTTCCTGTTGCTTTAATAAAATAGACTGGCAAAAGCATCTCTTTTTTGAGACAGGGTTTCTCTGTATTGCTTTGGAGCCTATCCTGGAATTAGCTCTGTAGACCAGGCTGGACTCACAGAGATCCACCAACGCCCAGCTTGGCAAAAGCATCTTAAGAGGGGAAGGAGGAAGGGTTTGTTTTGTTTGAGGTTACAGTCCTTTTTTTTTTTTTTTTTTTTTTTTTTTTTGAGGTTACAGTTCTTCATGGCAGGGAAGTGTAGAGTAGCAGGAGCTGCTGATAGTGTCTTCAGTATCAGTAAGGTCTCTTTTTGTGAGTTAAGTTACAAAGCTAGCCCCCAGGAAGGATCCATAAATAGTGTCTTGATAGAGATCACCTGAAGGGACCAGACCCTCACGCAGCCCCCTGTTTTAGTAGCCATGACAGGCTGCAGAAAGAGCCAGCAAGATGTAGGCCTCTGACTCAGCAAAATGTTCTGAGCTTCCTGACCTTGCCTGTGCTCCTAATCACTAGGAGGTCAGATACCCTCCAATGGCAAGGAACCTATCAGAAGTTACCTGGCAGGCTCTGCACGTACTTAATGGTAGTGGCCTATCAGTGGCAAGCAGAGCATAGCAACCAGTTTTGACCAGTCAACACAGGATAGGTCACCCAAGCCCGGAAGTGCACCAATCCTGAGACTATTGTGAACCCCTAGATAGCTTGGAGTCTATAATTGAAGATAACATTCCTAATGTGACTAGCCTGTACTAACTCTTAATTGGGGTGTGACTGAGCCTTAGAAAGTCTTGACCCTCTAAATACTTACTTGACAAGTAGTTGTCTCAGAATTCCCCTGTTATTTCTTCTTCTCCAGAATATTGAAGGTGCTTTGCAAAATGATTGGGTAGGATTGCCTTTCAAGTGGGAATACAAAATGGGTAAGGGTTCTTCCTCCTTCCCCTTTTGTTTAGACAAAGTCTCACTGTGCCACATAGGCCATTCTCAAACTCTAAATTTTCCTATTCACACTCTTTAGTTCTAGCCCTGCACCACACATCCCTGGCCAGTGAGTCAGTGGGTTTTTTGTTTTGATTTTTACAATTTCTTGTTTGAGCTGTAGAGTTCCAGCAACAGAAGACTTAAGCCTAACAGAAAAATAATGAAAATAGTAGCCGGGACAACTACAAGTGTGTGTGTGTGTGTGTGTCTGTGTGTGATTAGTTATATGAAAACATAAGTTGTCTTGGGAAAAACCTTGGCATTTGGACTCTTGGCAGAATGACCTTTATCCTTTTTTGTTTGTTTTTGTTTTTCAAGACAGGATTTCTCTGTGTTGCCCTGGTTGTCATAGAATGCATTCTGTAGACCTTGAACTCACAGAGATCCTCCTGCCTCTGCCTCCTGAGTGCTGCACCACTAAAGCCCAGAGACCTTTATTATCTTAGTCATTTTGCTTGTGAGTGTCTCCCAAATGCTAGGAATAAAGGTGTATGCCACCACTGCCTGGCCAGAGTATATAATTTTAACAAAAAATTTTTTTTCAGATTCAGCTTCTAAATCACAGGTGCCAAAAAAGGACCCACCCTGAGATCACCAGAAGCTGTTTTTTGTAATGCTAGGGACAGGGCTGTGGGCTGTCCTAGACAAGTACTTAGCACTGAGCTATAGGCTTAGCTCTCTTACTTGGTTTTTAAATTACGACCTATCAACCAACCCAGTGTGAATTTTCTAGTGTTTCTGGTGTCTATTTAGGGCATAGTTTATCAACACTAGTTTCTCCCTTTTTAGGAAATAGAAGAGTAGCATGGATCAACAAACTTTTCCTGAAGAAAGCCAGAGAATAAATGTTTAGATTTGGTGGGTCACATGTAGTCTCCCTTTTTTTTTTTTTTGTGGGATGAATAGGTGGGTTTATTTTAAGCCATTGTTTAAAAAAATAAAAACCTACATAGCTTGTGGATAGTATATTAATGGGCCGTGTACTGAATTTAATTCTTGAACACTAATTTGCTGTAATACCATTCTCTAGAGGAACAAAATTAATAGGATAAAAAGAAATACAGAATTTATTAAGTCAGCTTAAGTTAAAATATTAACAGTAGCTGTCTCATATATGAGGCTGAGAACCAGTAGTTTTTTTGGTCCTTGACACTTGGTGTGTCAGTGGTTAGAGTCATCTCACACAGTGGCTGTCTCTCACTGGGAAAGTCAACAACCCAGTAGTTGGCTTCGTTCACATGGTGGATGCCTCAGCAGTTCCAATCTGGCCTCAGAAGGTTCCTGGAGAGCGCCAGGTCTTTAGTCAACAATGGAAGTACTGGTTCTGAAGTGACAGTATCTGCAGTGGCAGCCACAGGGTCAGTTAACACTGTGACAGGGAGGGCCAGGCTTGGGAAAGGCAAGACAGATGATCTTCCTTGTGCTGCAGTCCTCCTTTGTGTGGGCTGCTATAAGAAGGTGCTGCCCATATGTGGTCTTCCCTCATCAGTTAAGGCAATCAGGACACTTCTTCAGTTGAGGCTCCTACTCAGAGGATGCAGATTTGTGGCAAGTCGTTGTATTTGCTGCCCCATGACACATGGCCTGAATGGAAATACAAAAGAATTAAAGTCATAGGGTATTATCTGAGAGAGGCATCCTTGCTGCGTATTTTCTTCAGTGAGCAACGAAGACTATAAAACATGAATCATCTTGGAGTTAAAACACTGTAAGCCAGGCTGCAGAGTTGCCTCAGTGGTTAAGAGTGTTTACTGTTCTTCCAGAGGACTGGAATTCAGTTTCCAGAACCTACATCAGGCAGCTTACATCTACCTGCAACCCCACTTCCAGGGAATCTGATGCCTTTTTTCTGGTCTGCTGGCACCTGCACTCATGTGACATTATGCATACATATATGTAACTAAAAATAAAATATAATTTAAAAAAAAGAAAGAAAGAAACCAAGTCAATAGAAGCCTCGTTAGTTGGGTGTACTCTGACTTTCTCAGAAGAAATGGGTAGACATTATTGGCCCCTGTGTCATAATGCTTTTGATCTCTGATTCCCAGGAAGCAATGTCAAAACTTTGACCAAGGCTTTGTTCATATTTTGTGTGTGAGTAGCTGGAAAGTCTTATGGTAATTAGACAAGTTCAGAGAAGGAAACTGCTGAATTCTCTTTTAAATTAGAAAAGATCAAGTCTCAGGAAAGAGACTTGGGTATCCAGAACTTGACTGAGCCCTTTACTACCCACTCATTATGGGATGATGGCAGCCTTCTGCCTCTGATGGTCAGTGGATCTTTTGTGATTATCTCGTATGTATTATGTATACTAGGGGTATAGCTTTTCAGATTGCCTGTGTCTTCTCTGAGCTAAGGTAGAAAAGTGCACGAGTGTGAGGGTCTGCCTATTCCTATTTTCAGACAGCATCATCTGATGGTCCACTGGAGTAGATGCCAGAGAGATGGATCTGCTCCAGGACTTGCTGAAAACATGGAGGGTGCTTATGGATAATCTCAGAGCAGAGCTATCCTGAGGAACTGCTCACTCCCCAAGGGAGATCTCATCAAAGAAGATAATCGGGAAAATACATGCAGCCTTCAGCGTTCAGGAAATGGTAAAGAATGTGTGGGTCAGGCGTGGTGGTGTATAACCTATAATTCCACATTTAAGAGACTGGGCCTTGCTTAGAGATTGAGAACAGTCTGAGCTCCATTGTGAGTTAGGACAGTATGAGCAACCATAAGGCCTGTCTCCACAAACAAAAACCTTGGGTTTGGAGTCTACAGGATAGCAGGGGTGCCAAGGCCCTGAGATCTGAGTCTGCTCCTCTTCCATTGTCTGCAGTCTTCTGTTAGCTTCTCTTTCCAGAGGGCAGGTGTTTAGGTTCAGTCTTAACAAATGTACAATTATTAGTATATCTTTTTCCCTCTGGAAAAAGTTTCAGAAAAGAAGCTGTAACTACAAGTATTGACTTGATTAGAACTTCAGTGATGCGAAGAGGTTGGAATATTAGAAATCCAAAGCCAAAGTTAACAGGCTACTTTAACCCTCTGTCCCAGCTGTTTATTGCCTACCTCTGCCCGAGCTTCTACAAACCCAAGAATGTCTTCAGACAGCATCAGGTAGCTATAGTAGAGATTCCCCAGCTCTGCAGTAACCCTCCTCCCTGACGTTTCCACCAATGTATTTTTAAAGTGCCATAGTTTATTATTTAATTTGTTTTGTTATATAAAACTTCATGGAACTGATTTGGGGTTGGACTGGCACTCAGGGTCACATGAGTCTTTTCCCAAGACACAGTCACTAATGTTTGGTTCTAGAATAAACTGTCTCTTAACCTTCTTTGAGGTGAGAGTTGTGTTTTTATCTCCATGCCCCCTTTGTTTACAAAAAGTCAGATTTTATTTAAATAAAGGCATCCATAAACAATGTCTGAATTAGGTATGGCCTATTTATTGAATAAGGGTGACCTTGAAGATTTTATCTGGAGAGGAACTAGAAGAATATTTTTAGACATTCTTTTGTGATACTAGAATTAAAGGGGCATTTAGGTCATTGGGTCACTTTTCCCCTGTACCTTTTTAGTTAATGCTAAGTACTGTTTGTCTCATTGTGGCATTGGTATCTCACTGTTAGACTCATACAGCTGTCAGTGGCTTGTTCATATTTTGCCTAATGAGGAGGCTCTGTTGGCAGCCTGTTGGAAAACCAGTTTCCAGCCTGGATTTTCCTTGCTTGTGGAATGCTGTAATTTTTGGCTTCTATTACTTCACAGAAAGTAACAGGAAAGTGTGGCCACATCTGCTTCAAGAGCTCCTGAATGCTGTCCAAGGGTGTTGTCAGCACTGCCCTGAGAGCCTCAATAAACTCTTGAATTAGAGTATTGCAGTTCACATAGAAGAGTGTGGGTCTTGATCTTCCAAAAGCTACACACAAAATCTGTAGCTTTTCCAAACGTCTTTGCTTTCCTAGAAAAATTAAGATTTTTCAAGTAATCTATGGACTTTTCCTATTTTTTCTTTAACTGATGTCTTGTATTTAAATTTTCTATGAACTAATTAATATAGATAGGGGCAGGTAGAGATTATTTTTCTAATACTTTTTAATTCTTTTGGAAGGAAACATAAGGAAATTGATATCAAGAGAATGAACAAAGCTGTGTGGAGTTGTGCAGGGTGTGTGTGTGTGTGTGTTTGTGTAAGGAATATTCTATTGTCTGTCATTATAGTTGATGGTTCTTTATTTGTGCACAAAACTTCAGGTCCATACTACATCTGAGGAGAGCCCTTAGGTTTTCTGTTGTTGTTTAGTTGGTTGGCTTTTGGGTTTTCAATACAGGGTTTCTCTGTGTAGCCCTGGTTGTCCTGGAACTCAGGACCAGGCTGGCCATAAACTCACATGGATCCATCTGCTGCTACCTCTTGACTACTGGGATTAAAGGTGTACACCACTGCCTGGCTAGAGTCCTCAGTTGTTTTTTTTTTTGTTTGTTTGTTTGTTTGTTTTTGTTTTTTTTGTTTTTTTTTTTTTTTTTGTTTGTTTTGGTTTTTTTTTTTTTTTAATAATCTCACACAGTTTAGAATTAGTCCAGGACTTGCTCCAAAACTGGCATGGAGAACCAAGTTCTCCAAATTACCCTTTGTTTCCAAGTAGCACATTGTTCTTCCCCAGTAGGCACTTGTGAAGCCCCTTAGTGTTAAATCTTTGGACAACACAAGGGCTTGGAATAGCACCTTCTTCTGCACTTGATGATCCAAGTATAACTTTATACTCCCAGCAATAGTAAGAGATGGCTGTCTGATACTACTTTTACTATAAAGTATGTTGTAAAATTCATTATCATAAAACAATTTCACCCTGAGAAATACTGTCATAATTGAATACTTAGATTTGTTTATCTTAGGACTTGGTAGAAATATGTTGTAAAAGGAAAAATGTAATTTTTCTTTGTCTTCTTTTGTTCTGTTTGGTTTTGTTTTTTTGAGACGAGGTTTCTCTGTAACTTTGGAATCTACCCTGGAACTCACTGTAGACCAGGATGGCCTCAAACTCACAGAGATCCACCTGCCTCTGTCTCCAAGTGCTGGAGTTAAAGGTGTGCACCACCATCTCCCAGCTGTAAGTTTTAATAATAACTTAAAAAAAAAAAAAAAAGGCTTAAGTAACCTTAACTGGTTTTACATGGGGTAGATTCAATCAGTCCCCCTTTGTACTCACCCCTACATTTCCTGTTAAGGTATGACCTTATATTCATTTTACAAGTCATCAGAGTGGAATATTCTTCAACTTTTCTGTATCTTGATCTTCTTCAGGGTCTCAGTAACATCCAGGAAAATAAAGGTGTAGAGTTGCCTGAGCCATTCCCCCAGCTAGATGATAACCTCTGAGAAGTCTGCTTGGGTCAGAAAATCCCTGGATTTACACTTGGCCTGCTATAGCACTTGAATTGTATCATAGCAGATTAGTCATTTAAGGCAGCAGATACATGCAACTCTGTAGTAGGTAGAACTCGTGTGTGCCCAGTTTTTAGGACAGTTCTTGATGTGTAATATTTGGAAGTAGGTGCTAAGAGAATGTCTCTCGAAGGTACTTGAGTGTGACCTAAGTTATACATTATGAGAGTATGATTATAACATGTTTTTGTTTTTAAAGTTACAATCGTTTTGTGCATTATTTTTGTATATTAGCTTTTCTGATCCTCTGATATGTAAACTGGTTTTACAAATCAAGCTTTATTTCATAATTAGAAGGAAACTTGTCCATAGGAGTTCGGAGCTCCATGTCTGACTGTGTCCCAAACAAGAAACTGGAGTCCTGGGCAAGTCTTTATATTCTGGTGCTGTAATACCCCTCCATAAGTAATTTCCTTTACCTACATATCTAAGAAGATTTTCCTCCCTGACACTGGTGTTAAACACATGGTTTTGTTTTTATGTAGTACTCTACTAGAGTGCATGCAAACATAGAGCTATCTGTATATTAAAATAACCTTGTTTTTACAGGAAGGACGATAAAGACTACGCTTTAAAACAGATAGAAGGAACTGGAATCTCTATGTCAGCATGCAGAGAAATAGCAGTAAGTGAAATTTTTGTTATTACCATGTCAGCTGACTTAGGAGTGTCAACTTTGCAGGTCTCTGCTATGTTTGCCGTCATATGAATTGAAAGCTGATAAAATATTTTTCTAAACAAGTATAAAGTAGAAAAAAAATTTAAGCAGTGAAAGTGGCATTTTTTTTGGGTAAAATTAATTTCAGTTGTTTATATGAACACCTTCCCCCAATAAACATCACTTATTCTTAAAATTCCTGTTGTTACTCAAGTCTGGTCATTGACAGTCAGTTACTATATAAAGCTAAGTTTTCTATGTCTGGGGTGGGATTGGTGTCTTAATGTATACCAGATAAAATTGAAATTCTGTTTTTTTATTATCACCGTGTGTTCAATTTTATTTTGGAAGCACAGCTTTCCATGTGGTGATTAGAATTTCCTTACTCCAAAGGAAGTATTCTCATATTAATACAGTTAATAATTGTGTATACATTTAAACTAAATATTGCATCCTTGAGATTGACTTGAGTTTTTACTTTTATAAAACTGTGGCTCTGAGCTACTGATATGGCTCTGTAGGTAAAGGTGCTTACTGCCAAGCTATATATATGACCTGAGTTCAGTCTCCAAAACTCCGTGGTAGAATGAGAGGACCAACTCCTGCTAATTTTCCTCTGACCTTCACATGCCGTGATGCAAACACATACACAATGACAACGACTTTTTTTAAAAAATGTGGTTCCAAATGTTGTTTCCTGACTCTATAATCAGACTTTCATGGGTGTGTATCACAGTCTCTGCCTCTGTTGTTGCTTTAGTTTTCCTGTCTGTACATAAATGTTGCTTCTATAATCTAGAAATGCTCATTTAATATTCACACTCATTTAACAGATTCATGCTAATGTTATCCTCAAAGGACAGGCCATTTGTTGACAGGATATTAAAGCAGGAAAAATGAAGATACACAAATTTGAGTGTCTGTGTCTGAGTATTTTTACACTGTTAGAAAAAGGGAGTCATAAATCTTATAACAGTACAAATAAGTGAACCAGGTGTCAAGATAGAAATACATGGGAAAAGGAAAGAATGAGTAGAGAGTTGGCAAGGCATCGTAACTCCACCATGTCTTCAGCCATAGTACCTAACCATTTCTCTTGAGCAACCCAGAGCAATGCAATTGCTCTTTTAGGACCTCCAGCCAGCTCCCAAATAAAGACATGGAGACTTCTTATTAGTATGAATACTCAGCCTTAGTTTAGGCTTGTCCCTCTAGCTCTTATAATTTATTTTAACCTGTTTTTCCTCATTTATTTACGTTTTGCCTTAGGGCTTTTTACCTTTCTTTCATTCTATATGTACTCTATATCTGGCTGACTGGTAGGTAATTGGCTGGCCGTAGGCATATCCCTTTCTTTCTCCCTTGTTCTCTCTGCCTGCCAGCCCTGCCTGTCCCTCTATTGCCTAGGTATTGACCATTCATTCAGCTTTTTATTAGACCAAGGTGCCTTAGGTGGACAAAGCAACACATCTACATCATTAAATGCAGCATAAACAAATGTAACACACCTTTACATAGTTGAAGTAATACTCCACAATAAGCAATGGCCTGAATTATTTTAGAGCCCCCCCACTGGCACTGGGAGGAGCTTAATCCACTCAAGTAAGGTGACTCCATTACATAGGTTTTTTAAGTTGTATTTTCATGGACATTATTTTATTATAAATAAACTAATTTGTACACATTTATATATTTTAACAATGTATCTGAGCATCATGAACATTTTAAACATGAGACTGAAATTTATAATAATAAACATAAAAAATTTAGTTTTGGACTATTTAATTTGACCTTTAATTGCTTATCCCAAGGCCAAAGGGCATAGGCAAATGGGTATAACTGTTTCAATTATACTCTGTAATAAAACTAAAAAGTAGGTTTCTATATGGCTTTTTTATGCGTTCTTAGTTTTGGTTAATCCTTCCCTCTTTGTCCTGACACTGTGGATGGCAGTAGATGATGGCACAGACCATCCCAAAGGGCTTTTCCTAAAAGTATACAAATGTTACATTACTAAAGAGCACAAAGTCCTCAGCATGTGGACAAGAAACTTAGAAATAGCATCAAGTACATACAGGCTCCAAACAGTGCTTCAGGCACCAAACAAACCTAGCTAGTAGGCAGCAGTGGCAGCTTGCTCAAAGCAACTGTGGAAGGATGGAGGTACTTTCATCTATGAATGGCTCCTAGGGCAGAGGCAAGCAGCTCCATAAGTGTGGCTGTGAGGACCTCTAAGAGAATGTGACAGGTGTAATCAACATGGAACAGTGGAGGAATACACAGGGAACACCAAAACCTATCTCCCACCAGTTTGTTGGGGCAGTTGGCAAGTGGATCATGTGGACTCTGGAGAAGCAGCTGACAGAGTATAAACCATCTGGATCCTTTGTTTCCCTGATAGTGTGCAGGGACTCATTCCACCGTGGCTTCTAAGCTTCCATTTCTCCATTCTAGGTGTATTTTAATCAGCTATTTTCCCCACTCTTTGTGTTTGTTTTTTCTAATGATTTTTGAGCTGGATTATAGACAGTTGTGAGCTGCCATGAACCTCGGGAAGAGTGGCCTTTTGCTCTTAACAGCTGGACCACCTCTCTAGCCCATTTTTTCCCACTCATGACTCTTGAGATAACTTATTTTATGCATCATTAATTGCATCATTAATAGTCATCAAATTCTTTGCTATTTACACAGGTCAATCTTAACCAACTAAAATTCATTCAAACCTTTGTGGTGATAGAAAAAGTTAGGCTAATCACGACTGTTGATGGGAATAAAGTGACTGGACTGAACAAGAAGAGCTTTTAGAGTGCTGATAATGTTTTGGCTATTTTTTGATGTGAATTTGGTTCCGAGGGCTTAATATGTGAAAATTGATTAAATTTGGCATTTGTGGTTCGCATATTTATTTGTTCCATGCCGGGCTAGGTTCTTAACCTTCTACTGTGGGACCCAGGAATCAATTTCAGGTTGGTGATGAGTGCCTTTAACCTGCTAAACCATCTCATGGGCATGCATTTATTTTTTTTTTTTTATTACATTTTAGAAATTCACTTCTAGTTAAATAAAAACACCACATTAAAATTAACCAGATCCAAAATCTATACAAGTTAATGAACTTACATGTAGCTGGAATTGGCATTTAAAACAGAAAGTGTGAAAGTTCACATTAAATTTTACACTCACTATCAAGTATGTATTATGTATATATCCCCTACCAAACAAATGACAAAACGTTTTTTTGTTTGTTTGTTTGTTTGTTTGATTTTAAGACAGGGTCTCTATGTAGCCCTGGCAATCTTGGAAGTTTCTATGTAGTCCAGGCTGATCTCAAAACTCTGCCTCCTGAGTTCTGGGGCTAAAGGCTTGTACCAACATAGCCAGCTACAAAATGTTTTTGTAGATAAACTCAATTAAATTTTGGATCAGATGTGCTTACCCTTACCCATATCTCAATAAATGTAAATGTATTTACACATAAAGAAATAACAAAGTGTTTATTTAATATACTTATCAATGTATTCTACATTTTTAACTTGGGCAGAAATTTTTTTTGTTTTAGTTTTTTTTTGTTTGTTTGTTTGTTTGTTTGTTTGGTTTGGGTTTTTTCAAAACAGGGTTTCTCTGTGTAGCCCAGACTATCCCAGAACTCACTCTTTAGACCAGACTAGCCTGGAACTCACAGAGATCCACCTGCCTCTGCCTCCCAAGTGCTGGAATTAAAAACATGTACCAACACTGCCTGGCTCAGTTTGTTTCTTAAATAATATTTATTACAAATAAAAAGCTTAGACTTCCTATTGTTCACTTTGATCTGTTGTCACTCCTACCCAGGCTGGACTGTGACACATGTCCTCAGCATGTTCTAGATGTGGTGCAACCATTCCTCAGGAAGCATTTATAAAAGAGGAAGAGAGAATTTTGAGAGGTTCTTCCAAAGCCAGGATGTTGCAAAGTTCTCATTTTGCTGTGAGCTGTTTGTCATATTCATTTCCATAGTTCCTATGGACTGGAATCCCTTTAGCTTAGTGTACTGGCTGTTTGGTAGGTGTAAGTTGCCCACCACCAGCATACCAGAAAGTATCTGATAGATGGGGTGGTCATGATTAGACCACTTTCACAGTGCACTTCACTCCAACCTTAGCCTCTGTTTTTAGTCAGTTTCTAAGAGTTTGGTTGAAGAAATATTCTTCAATTTAAATTTTGAAATAATTTGGAATAATTAAGGTTCAGTTTAACTATTACCATGATTAAAGTGTACACTTAGAACTTGGTTTTGCTTTTAGGAACAGCTAACGTTAGAATACAGTGTTGGGGAGATGGTTTAATTGATAAAGTACTTACCTTGCAATCACAAAGACCTTTATTCAGTTCTTAGCATCCAAGTAGAAATGTCTGCCATGGTCATAGCAGGGCATGCTTGTAATCCCAGTGCCTAGGAAGTAAAGACAGGAGGCTCCCTGTGACTTCCTGGCCATCCAATCTACTGTAATTGCACAGCTCCAAGCTCCAGTGTCTGAAGATGACATCAGAGGTTGTCCTCTAGTCCGTACACACACGTGCATGCACACACATGTACAAACTCATTTTTTTTTTTTAAGAAAAGAGTCATTTTTAGAATATTAGAAATTTTCTTAACTAGCTTTTTCTTCTTCACTCTTGAGTGGCATATATTGACATATGTTTTTAAATATTACTATTTTTGTACTTTGCAAGTTTAAATTAAATATGATAACTAGGGTGAATCAGGTTTATAATGAATATATTCAAAGTAGACATATACTCAAAAAAAAATTAAAATTTCCCCTACTGGTAAAATTGGAAAAACAAGTGGTTTCTATGAATAAAGTGGGTATGAATGCATTTAAACCTTTTATTTTGTAAAGATTAACCATCTCTCCACAAATAGAAAAGTAAAAATTAAAAAATGTTCTACTGAAGGCCAGTTTAGTCTCTGGGATCAGCTATCTCCACTGACCAGCTCTGGGAATACAGGCATGCACTGCCACATCTGGCTTAATAATGCCTTTTTGATGATGATATTTTTAGCTTAGGATTTATCAGAATGTTAATCTGTTGTGAGCTGAGGAGTGTCTCCTTATACAATGGAATGTTTTCACCTATAAAAAGGAAAAAAAAAAAATACCTGTTACATGCTCCCACAAGGATGGCCCCTGAAGATATACTGAGTGAATGAGCCAGACATAAAAGGATAAGTATGAGTAGATAAAGTGCTTTCAGGGTCCTGAGTTTGATCTGTAGGATCTACCAAAAAAGGTAGACATAGTGGTACTTGCCAGTGCTTGTAATCCCATGAAAGAGGAGGTGAGAATGGATGGCTCTCTGGGGCTCACCAACCAGCCTGTCATGTGGCAAATTCCAGGCCAATGATACATCCTGTCTCAAAGATGGATGGATGGATGGATGGATGGATGGATGGATGGATGGATGGATGGATGATAGGTAGATGATACAGAGATAACTAAATGGGTTGAGGAGATGGCTCAGTGTTTAAGCACCTGCTCTTTTAGAGGATGTGAATTTGATCACCATCACCCATATCCAGTGGCTCACAACTGCTTATAACTCCAGTTCCTGGGGATCTGGCTCCCACATCTAATTGGCTACCTGCACATGTAGTAGACTCACAAATACACATGCATACACATAAAAACCAATCAATCACAGGGATGACACCCCAGAAGTGATACCCAAAGTTGTCCTTCCTCCTGCTAGTTCCTTGGTACTGGGAGGGAGTACAGGTACATACCTGTCAACACAAATGAGAAAGACAAGGTATTATGAGTCAACACTAGGTACCTACCATAGAAACCCCTAGAGACAGGTAATAGAGTTTACCTAGAGCTGGGTCATTGATTGGTACAGCATTTCTGCTGGGAACGTTGAAAAAGTTTTATAATGGTGAATATATTTAATGCTATCGATTTGTGGATTTAAAAATGGCTATAATTGTAATTTTGATTAAAAAGTTAAAGCTGGGCAGTAGTGGTGCACACCTTTAGTCCCAGCACTCGGGAGGCAGAGGCTCTCTCTGAGTTTTAGAGTTTAGCCTGGTCTACAGAGCTAGTTCCAGGGCAGGCTCCAAAGCAATACAGAGAAATCCTGTCTTGAAAAACCCAAAAAAGTTAAAATCACCAGTCAAGTAACAAGTGACAGATTTACTGTTACCTTTTCTCAGTATCTTTTTCCCTGCAGGTGTTTCTGTCACAAAGCACCTGTTTAGCAATCACACTATGTGGGTGTTTATTGAATGTTTAATATCAGTAAGTGCTGGCTTTGTGTTGCCTTTGAATTGCAGCTGGGGTGGCTGGGTGGGCGGGTATGATAACACTGAGCCCTGCTTTGTTGTCCAAGTTGGCTGTGGACTCCCGGGCATCAAGTGGTCTCTCTGTTTCAGCATTCATCATCGGAGACCTTTGTTCAGTTCCTAGCAGCCATAGAAAATGTCTGCCATGGCATAGCAGGGCATGCTCATAATCTGTATATGCGTACATGTATGATTTGTGATTCTTTTTTCCTCTTTTTTTTTTTTTTTTTTTTTTTTTTTTGGTATTTGTGTTAAATTTTAAATGAATCTCCTTTGTTTTGTAGTTACTTCGAGAGCTTAAGCACCCAAATGTCATCTCTCTTCAGAAGGTGTTTCTGTCTCATGCTGATCGGAAAGTATGGCTTCTCTTTGACTATGCTGAACATGACCTCTGGGTAAGGTGGACTGCTGGTAGATAGGGCTGTTATTTTCAGTCAGCTTGGACTGCAGCTTACACTGCACTAGAAATCACCTCACCTGGAAGCTTTGGCTTTGTTCAGTGGGTAGAGCTACCTTACCAAAATACTAGGAAGCACAAGTGTTTCAGCTATGGGGCTGTTCATTCACATTATTTCATGAGACATCTTAGAGGCTGAACTCATATCTAACCTTGAAATTCACTGTGCTTTAATCTTATATTTACCTTTTGCATACAGCCTGAAGGAAGATTCATATAATATTTAGAATAGTTTTGAATGTGAAACAGTGTTTCATGATGTGGAATCATGTTAACTCTCAGAAAGCTCTGAATATGAAGCATTTTGGGTCTTCAGGCTAGGGAGACTGCCAGTATTTCTTTTTGATCCTGGCACATTGGTCTTTGTAAGAGACGGTAAAGAAATGAGGCACGTGAACATCTCAGAACATTGTTTCCTAGTTACAGAATTAATTAAAAGGTGACCTTATTTGCTATAGCTTTTGAAAGGACATATTTTCCTTTATCCTGTAGTATGAAGGAATTTAAAATGAAGCAGTACTTGTTGGGTGAGCACGGGTGCTATAAAAGGATAGACAGCTCTAATTACTGTTCCTGCCCCTGTCCTTTGATGCTAGGAAAGTCTCCTTCCTAATAGTCCCGAAGCTGTTACAAGCTGTATGAGCTAAGTATGGGAAACTTATTAATCATTTTGTAGTTATTCACAATTAATATTTAATATAATGTGTTCCATTTTCATTGGCAATGTGTTTTACTATTTGAGTTGGCATACTTTTGCACAGGGAAAAATGGTTGCTGATGGGGCCAAATTACAGAACAAGATTAGTACAAAAGTAGAGTGTAGCATTTCTTGTGGGATTGTTTCTTAGGTTTTTATGGCCTGTCCCATTTTTACATATTTAGACCCAAATTGTGTATTGATAATTTCTCAAATGAGTGATTACAGTTTACTGGTTTAGCCAATACCATGAAAGACTCATACTATATCGATAAAAATGTAAATGTATCTTATCTTAAATCAACAAAAAAACATTAGCCTTCCTATCACCCATGTTCATGTACCTAACCTTAATTAAATTCAGTGACTCAATCTCTCTTCTCTCTCTCTCCTTTCTCTCTCCTCTCTCTCTCTCACACACACACACGCACACACAGTATAGGGCATGAAAAAGCAGGAAGGGGTTGTCTGAAGACATAGACAATAGTTATATATTGTGTTTAGTGTGATGTAGAAGGCACTTTACATGTAAGCTATGTTGGATACAATTTTTTATATATATACATACATATGTAATTCATCATCGCCTTCTTCATTATTTTTCTAATTCTGAAGGCAAATAAATATTTTTAGCATTACTTTAATAAAAACAGGACAGTTCATTTCCCAAAAACTTACAACTTTATTATTTTTTCCTACTTTAATTGGAATATTATATGTTGATTGACATAAGGCAGCAAAAGTTATAATTAAGGGATGTTTTGAAAATCTTTAGGCATTGGTGTGATTTATAGCCTGTGTACTGTGTATTAGCCTTGGAATATGAAGAATATGTAGGCAAGAAATTCCCATGCTGTAGACATTTGTTTATTTGTTTGTTTGTTTGCTTGTTTATGGGTCTTTAAGTGCTAGTTTTGGGGAAATCACTGTAATATTTGAAGTGTGACCCTGAAGAAATACACCTTTAATTATCTTACCTCCTCTACTTGGTTTTTATTCTGGGAACCTGAAAGCTTTTAGTTCTTTAATATACTCTATTTAAACCTATTTTTATTACATTTAGAGAGTTGGATTTTCTTCTTACTAATAGAGTTGATATCACATTTTAGGATAGGTGTTACATATTCTAAGCTATTAAGTACTATCTGAGGTAAAAAACTGAGAAGAAACTTAAGGTTACCTGGTGCTGTTATTCAAATGCCAACAGGTATGCATTTCTTCTCACTGCAAATGTTTTACTGCATTTTCCCTCTTGAGAAATGTGGCTCTTTGGTTCACAGCTTACTAGTTATTTCTTCTGTGTGCTATTCTGTATAGTATAATGAAGTGCCGTGCCCCTGTGCCATATGTGCTAGAGATGAGTGTGCAGTGGTGTAGGAGGCACAGCTGACCTGAGATGCTCCTCACATTTACGGGTGTTCCATAGAAGGTAAAGAAGCTCATTGCGAGTTTGAGAATTAGAAAGGAAGAAATCTTTTTTAATTGATAAAGTTGTACTTCATTTCTCTCTAGTTGTCTAGTCACTTGTACAGGGAAATCTTTGCGAGATACTAGGCAGGCTCTTTCCTCATCTGGATGCTTTATGTTTCTAAGTGTACCCAGCTTGAGCTGGTTATCTATTTGTTATCATTTCTTTAGTGTGTATACACTGGATGTGTATTACTGAAATATCCATTTGCTCTTCGTAGCCTGTGGGTATCAGAAATTGGTACCACACCTGTGCTGTTCAGTCAATCATAATTTTGTCTTTCCACCTTTTTAATTAATCTTTACAGAAAAAAAAATCCTGCCAGGTAAACAGATCCATAGTGCCCCAGATGTAATTAGTTTTAATTATATTTTGAAAGGAAGAGCATGCTAGTTCCTGCCTCTCTGCCTTCTTTCATTTCCTGAGATGCCGTCACATGACTTAGAATGGAGCTGGCCCTTGGTGGTTAGGACATGCTTCCTGTGCGTGCCAGCTCCGCTGTGCTGTAGTGTTGTCAGCACCCTGGGTGATCGATCTCAGCACTGCCCCTTCTTATTTGTAAAGCTTCTTGTGGTTTTCTCTTTCTTTCAGCATATAATTAAGTTTCACAGAGCTTCAAAAGCCAACAAGAAGCCAGTTCAGTTACCTCGGGGAATGGTGAAGTCACTGTTGTACCAGATCCTAGATGGGATTCACTATCTCCATGCCAACTGGGTGTTGCACAGGGATTTGGTGAGTTGATCCACAGCTGGGTTGAACCAGGAAATATGTTTATAGTGGGCACTTTTCCCCGCTCTGTAGAAAACCTTGCCTGCAGCTCTTGGGATATGGTGGTGTGTATGTGGACTGTCCTTGTGCCGTCCATAGGATGAATTTACTCACAGGAGGTGGCAGTCAGCTATCTCCTCTGTAGCTTTCTTCACTGTTAGCTTAGACAGTGCTGCTTACTGGACCTAGTGCTGGCTATTTCCCATCTAGCCTTGGGAAGTCCACCATTTTCTACAGTAGAATTACAGCCACACTTGGGTTTGAATGGGTGCTGGGAGTCAGATCCTCATACATGTGCATGTACCTATTGAGCTGTTTCCCCAGCCCTTGTCTGATTTTTAAAAAACCCATCTGATGTATTATTATTAAGTCTTCATAGGTTCAAATTACTTGGATTGCTTCCTCGTTGCATAAGTAAATTGGGTTTTGTTTTGTTTATTTTTTTAGTTCTTTTGTTTTTAAAGGTGGTAACTGAAATTGACACTCTTCTTTTAAACAACTACATGCATGGGGCAGGAATTTCGTCTCTGACCACATGTTACATAAGAATAAATTCAGAATGAAGTGGAACCAACCCCAGGGCCACTGTCCTGTGGTGTTTATTCAGTGTTTCTTGGATGAGGGTGTCCAGTCAGCCTCTATTTTCCTCTAGCCTGAAGTAATCCCTGTCAAAGCACCGAGCAGGAGTCATTTTGTCCTGGCTTTCACACCTGCAGCACCTTTGGGGCCAGTAACAAAGAAGTTTGGTTAAATCCTTTTCCTTATGCTAACTCCTTTCCTGATAGAATTGAAATACTGTGCTTATATTATAAACAGTGGGTTTACAGGACAAAATAGAAAAATCGTTCAGATAAATTCAACCCCAGAAATAGTCTAAATGACAAAAACATCTGTTTTTTCTGTCTGTTTTGTACTACCAGCTTTCTTCATGAATGAAAATTCCAGTTAGTAATTCATTTAAAAAATATGTGTTTATTCAGGAAATTCTGAGTGACTATTTGTTTGTTTACAAGACAGGATTCCTGGAACTCACTCTGTAGAGCAGGCTGATCTCCAACTCACAGAGATCCTTCTGCCTCTGCCTCCCAAGTGCTGGGATTAAAGGCATGCGCCACTTCCACCTGGCCTTTGAGTGGCTTTCTTAATCGGTGTTTAAGTTTGTCACTGGGCTGCTTGCAATAGAATGAACTAAAAATGGTGACAAAGAAACTAGAGATCCGGTTTCTCCTCTCTTTTGGTAAAACTTTTATGCAATGTAGAAATGCTCTCTGACTTGGGCTAATGAAGAATTGGTTCTTTCAGATGGTTCTGGCAATACCATCTCAAGAAAAAAAGGGTTTGGGAGACCAGAGCACCTTAACAGAAGACAAGAAAAAACATCTATTGTCTATACATGCTGTCCAAATACTAATGACATGTACCAAAAGTTAATGGTCTTGTCACTGCATGCTAGCAATGTTGAGCGGTATTAACCAGGCACTGTTCATTACCCTTCTACATGCACCACACTCCCTGGCTAGTCATATATCTGGAATGTTCTTCATGTGGCAGCACCTCCTCTTGTGGCTTCCTTGAAGTGAGATTTCCCTGTTGTGCTCTGTTGGGTGTATCATTGCTTTTCTTTTTCTTTCTTTTTTTTTTTTTTTTATAATATTTATTTATTTTACATCCCAACTGCAGTTTTCCTCCCTCCTCTTCTTCCAGTTCCCCCTACCACCTCTCTTCTGCAACCTTTTCCCAATCTGCTCCTCTACTTCTATTCAGAAAAGGACAGACCTCCCATGGATGTCAACAAAACATGGCATATCAAGTTGTAGTAAGACTAAACACTTCGCTTGTATTCAGGCTGGACAAAGCAACCCAGTATGAAGAGTAGGGTCCTAAAAGCCAGCAATAGAGTGGGAGACAGGCCCTGCTCCCACAGTTCGGAGGCCCCCAAGAAGACCAAGCTATACCACTGTAGCATATATACAGAGGACTTAGGTCAGTCTATGCAGGCTCCCTGGTTGTCAGTTCAGTGTCTGTGAGCTCCTATGAACCCACTTGGTTTTCTGTGTTTTCTGGTGGTATCCTTATTCTTATTAAGCATCAATGTCCTGTGTATCCCAGGCATACTGGTCTTAGAGCTGTTATATGGACACTTACCATGGCAGGTTCCTTAAAGCTGGTCACTGCTCAGGTGCCAACCTCTCAAGCCTAGCTTTCAAAATGAAAGACTACATTTCTAAAAGTGTAAGCACTTGCTGTCAGCTAACACTTAAATTTGGACTTAATTTGGGGTCTATAATTCTTCAAATAGCTACATATGATGCTGACATATGCGGTAATAAGATGTTTACTCTCAGACGCTGTTCAGAAGCCACACAGCTTAGCTTCACATTCTTAAGCATTATATGCAGATGAAACACTGATCAGAACAAATATAACACGTAATCCATTATAGTTTCTGTGCCTTTGAACTAAGGTTGATAAATGGTGACAGTGATGCCTGAAACACATGTATGTAGGTAGATTCCTTATGTTAGGACTTGACCAGTCAGTGGAATGTTCTAGCTTACTACAAGAAACTGGTGAGATGGTTAACTGATATACACACCCTGAAAATACCCTTTTGATAATAGCCAAAGATTTACAAAACTTTCCATTTAATTAAATCAGGTTTATCATTAATACAAATACTGGTTTGAGCATGTCTGTGATCCCAGCACCCAAGAAGCAGAGGCAGGAGGATCACAATTTTGAGGCCACCCTGGCTATATTCACTCTCAAAAATAAACGTGGAACATTGAGCTTTTACAACTAATACTCTTGCATTTTAGAGGCCTAGTTATTCCAAATATGCAGGATAGGCTGCAAACTGGAGATCCAGTTTGACATAGAATAAACATTGCTCACAGTCAGTCTTTTTCAACTAGAGCCTTCATTTGATTAGACACTTATTCACAGGACAGAGGGTATTGGATTTGCAGCACTGTAGTGAAGTAGTTGACATGGTTAACTTACTGGGAAAAAGGATGTACTATGTCTCATGGTTTTGGAGCTCCCGGTTCATAACAGACAGAACTTTGGGCCTTTGGTTGGGCTTTATGCTGCAATGATAGAGACTGAGAAATGGAGCAGAACATTTTACAGAAAGCAGTGAAGCTGAGCTCCCAATCCCATGAAGAGTAAGCTTCCAGTGAGCCATGACAAGGGTTCGCCTGGGCCTCACAGGAAGGTCCTACCACCTCCCAGAAGAGGTTCCAAGTCTGTAGTTCATAGACATATCTAGAATAATGTTTGACTCAAACACCTGGGCACTGTGACCCAGCCAGCAGAAATGTTAATATTCTATACTAACAAACTCCCAGAGGCTCTGGCTGAAGTCATTGGGATAAGTTATTCCCATGTTTCTCTCCCATTACCTGGTGATAGCAGGAGTGTGGGTTGATACTTTCCACATGACTGACTGTAACGAGGAATTCATAGGAATTTCTCATGCAGTTATCAGAGGATGTTTAGTCCTTTTGTACTTTGGAGGGAAATGTAAAATGATTAACTGTTGTGGAAAAGAGTGACAGTTAAATGTGCAGTTACCACACAAAACACAGCCATTGCACTTCTGGATATGTACCCAGAAGAACTCGAAGAGAGGTTTCAGAAAGGTATCCGTAAATGCCTTTTTAAAACTCTGTGCATGCATGCAGGGGTGCATGTGGCTGTCTGTCTCTGTGTCTGCCTGTCTCTATTTAGGTGCTCATGGAGGCCAGAGCTCAGCCTGGATGTGGGTGTGGGTGCTCATGGAAGCCAGAATTCAACCTTACCTCTTCCTCAGGCCAGCATCCACTTTGCTGTTGGAGACTGGTTCCCTCATCAGCCCAGGACTTGGCTATCCCAGGGTCTGTCTCCACCATCTCGGGACTGGAATTAAGAGTACATATCACCACACTTAGCTTTTCATATGGGTTCTGGGATTTGAACTTGTGTTCTTGTGACTAAGCTATTTCCTCATCCCTGTAAATTCTTATTAGAACCATTATCCATAATAGCAAAGAAGCAACATGGATGTCCATTGATGGATGAGCACATAAAAGCAATGTAGTATTGCGGTAAATAAGGATCAGGATAAACAAATAGGCCGAATAGATGTTTATTCAGGGAGAAATAACTTACAACCTAGACAGATGAACACCAGGAAATTCAACCCGATCCTCTCCTGTCCGAGTCACGCCAGAAAGAGCGAGCGCCTTCCTGGCCCCCTCCGACCTCCTTCCTCAGGTCACCTCCGCCCATCGCTCCACCCCCCAATGGGCGTGGTCAGTGCTACAGAAGGACTACCTCACTACAATGTAGCATGTACATATAATGGAATATTACCCAGCCTAAAGGGGGGAGGGAAATTCTGGTGTATATAATACTGATGAGCCTTTAAGACCTTATGACAGATGAGATTGTCAGGAGTGCATTAAACATTTTCTTTAAACAGCTTTTTGGAAGGAAAAGACTATAATTGTTAGGTATAGTCATTACTTGGGATTTGTTTGGGATTCCGTGGATTTACACTCTGAATTTCTAGGTTGTTTAATTAGGTAGCAAGTAAAACATGAGTTCTTCTATACAATTTGGACAAGGGTAAAACAGACATGGTAATAGTGAAGGCAAACTTAATATGAGGTTTGCAATGGTTGTAGTTTATGAGTATTGTGCTTGTGCCAACAGGATTTTGCTTAAATGACCAGGTAGCCAGTTTCCTCCTATATCTGCAGACTGAATGTGAAGAACACTTTGGTATCTAGATCAGTACTTTACATGTACTTAACATTGACATTCAACATACATAGTGAGCTACAAACTGTGGGTATGTGTACATGCCCTATTACAGGAGAGATAGCTGTGTGACAGCTTTAACAGCCTGTTAAAGATTTTTCTCTCCATTTTTCATATGACCTGTGGGAGTACATTATTAAATAATTTAGGGGACTGCTCCCATTGTTTGAACAAAAGTTGTCAGTAATGTTTCCAAAAACAGGACCAGTGTGTGTGGGTTCTTGTTACTAGACACAAGAATTTGCTGGGACTCAGATTGCTGAGATCCTATTGTGATGCATTAGTAAGCTCTCAGGCTTTCTTCTCTTGACTTTTTGTCTTTACTACAAAAGAGAAATAAAGTAATAATAGACAAATACCATAAAATAGTTTTTCTGAATAGGATTTAAAATTTGCCTGAATCATTCTGTAGAAAAGCATATAAAAATGTTTTCAAGTGTGCTACCAAAAGGCATAAAAAATATACCACCCAGTCTAACTTTAGCAGTCATCAGACCTTAGATTTTTATTATAGTCCAGATTTCTAAACATTTACAAAAGAAAACCTGATCTTCAAGGTACACTGTAGTTGTTTAAAGTCTTCTCAGGCCAGGGTAAAGTAACCATCTTAAGGCTTGAGGACCAGAACTCCATCCCCTAGCACCCAAACACAAAAGCCTGACAGTGTTGTGAGAAAAACTAAAATGTTGACTAAATGGGCTTTTAGCCCCAAGAGCAGTTTCAGATTATAACCAGATAGGGAATAACCTAACAAAGAAAATTGTAATAGTAGGGCCTAGAGAGATGGTTAATTGGTTTATAGCTCTTGTTACTCTTTGAGAGAGCCAGGGTTTGATTCCCAGTGCCCACATAGTGATTATACTATCTATAACTCCAGTTCTAGAAGATCCAAGATCTCTTCTGATCTCTATGGGCAGCAGTCATGCACATATATACATGCAAGCAAAAAATAAAATCCTCATACACATAAAATAAATAATTAAAAAATCAATTCTAGAAATTTGGCCACAAACACAAATGCCAGGTCAGACCTTGACAAAAGAAACTATTCCATAGCTATCCTTAAGCTCAGGTTCAAAACTTGATCAGTCCAGTAAGTTTAGAATAAAAAGAAGCTGGCTGGGCCGGGCACTCAGGAGGCAGAGTCTGGTAGATCCCGAGGTTATCGTGGTCTACAGAGTGAGTTAGTTCCAGGACAGCCAGGCCTGTATATAGTGAGAGCTTTTTGTTTTGGTTTGGTTTTGGTTTCTGAAGGCAGGGTTTCTCTGTATTGCTTTGGAGCCTGTCCTGGAACTAGCTCTGTAGACCAATCTGGCCTCAAACTCAGATAGATCCGTCTGTTTTTGCCTCCCAAGTGCTGGGATTAAAGGTGTATGCCACCAACACCTGGCAGAGCACTTGTTCTTAAAAGAATAAAAGAAAACTAAGGTGAAGCAAAGAGGTTTTCCCTTTTACTTGGTGCCAGACTAGGTCAGTGTTCCCATCTGGTGCCTTCAAAGGTCTGTTAAACACGGGGAGAAAAATGTTTATGGAGAGAAGAAGGCTTCCCGTTTCACTTCAAGTCACAGGAGAATAGTTACAATTTTGCTTTCGCCAGGGAGGGACATAATTTTCTAGGGTTGGTCTAACTCCACCACAGCAAAGCAGTTAATCTGCTTATAGCTTTGGAAAAACTGGTAGGATTTGTTGTGGGTAGAGGAGGGGCAGTAAAAGAGACTTAAACTCGGTGTGACATTAGAGCGTGAATTATTTACATTCATGTTTTTATTTCTGTCAGTGAAGGAATCAGAGAGATCATGGTCTACCCAGAGAAGAGAGGATATACAGAGCAGGGTGGTCGTGGTGGCGGTGGACTATACATAGTAGAAACCAGCTCGAAGGTGTGTTATGTGTACCATTGCAAGGGCAGATCTAATCCAGGGAGGAGTTGATGAAGGGGGGGTGGGCTCATGTGATTGAGGCAGGCCAGAAGAGAGTGGCAGGTAGGTACCCTTGTCTATCATTCTCTGTGTATTCCTTTGAGGCAGGGTCTCTTGCTGAACCTGGGGCTTTGCTCTGAGATAAATAAGAAGCCAGCAAGCCCCAGCCTGTCTGTGCCTCTCTGGAATAGAGTTAAGGTACATGGGATCCCAGCTTGCTTTGTGGGTACCAGGGTCAAAACCCCAGCCTTCCTACTTGTAGGCCAGTGCTCTTAACTGTAGCCTTGCAGGAATGTTGTAATAGCAACAACATGAAATTATCTTAAGGGCTCTTTGAGAAAATGATCCATGTTCTCTGTTACTTTAACACTTTTGTTCTAATCTTTATTCACAGAAACTTAAACAAACAAACAAAAAAAAACTTAGTTCTGGAGTTGGGGTGTAACTCTGTTGATAGAGTGCTTGCCCAGTGTTCAGTATGCACAAAGTCCTGGTTCTGTGCCCACTACCACATAAACCTGGTGTGTGGGGGGGAGGGTTAGGAATATAATATCCTCAGCTACATGAGTTTGAGGACAGCCTACGAATGAGATCCTATCTAAAACCAATAAATAACATCTGATTCTAATCACAGTCTGCAGTGTTGTGTTCTGTTTCTCCTAGTCTTTGTGTAGTCTTTATCATGCTGCTGTAGAAGATCCCAGTAATGGGGTGTGGTGGGAGGCTGGGAAGGTGACATCACATTTGTCTTTTAGAAAGACAACCCTAGCAATGGTACAGAAGATGGGTTTGATGGGAAGAGACTCAAAATAAGGTTAAGAAGAAGACAAGCATCAGGAGGCTTAGAACCCCAAGAAGAGAATTCCATTCACGGCCATATCCTGTGGTATGAGTTGAGGCCAGAATTTCCCTCACTGAATGGAATCACTGCCTGACTCCACAGAGACTGACCCAGCGTTGAGTGGTGGCTGTGGTGTGGGGAGACTGTTCCACCCTCTGGGCAGCATCAGCTCACTGAGTGAACTCACCAGAAACATTGTTAAAGTAACACTCATGTCTGGCACTTGGCCAGCTGCCCCAGGTGAAGAATGTGGTTGTGGAGTTTAAAACTAAAATTCTACTTTGGCAAAATCTCATGTTAAACTTTATCTTCCTTTTTATTTAAAAACAAAGAGTCTCATGAAAAACAAAGAGTTTAATGAAAAATTACTATTACTATGCCAACTTGTTTAGAAAAAGACCGTGTTAGATTTCTTTATGTTGAACATAGGTGTGTATCTCCTGGCTTTCAAAAAAGAATATCAGGTGAATTCTTGCCTGTAATTAATTTGACACTTTGTATTAAATGATCTGTGGAGATTCTTTCCTTAAACTCTTAGAATATTTTATATAATTGAAAGCATGTGTCAGACTGGTGGCTCTTACCAGAATCCCAGCACTCAGAAGGACATAGTGAGAGTCACCCCCCACAAGGCCAGTCTGTGTACATCACAAGTTCTAGGCCAGCCAGAACTGCAGAGTAAGAATGAGAAACAAAACAAAAAGTGGGAGATGGACACCAGCAGATCACTGGGAGTTTAAGGCTGCCATGGTCCATTGTCGACATGGTGACTTCCAGGCTAGTCAAGGCTACATCTTGAGATCCTGTCTCAAAAAAGAAAGAAAAAAAGAGAACCTCAGCATTGTAAGTTTTCAGTGCTCCACAGTGAAAACCGTTGATTGGCAGCCACAGCTGTCTGCCACTGCACTGGGACCTGCACTTTGCTGTATGTGCATGCAGTTTCTTCTGTAATTTTAATTTTTCAGTAAAAGTTTTTATTTAAGTAGATTTATGTTATATTGACATATTTGTCTATTTAAAGAAAAACTACTGTCTACTGAAAAGATTTGTTTGTTTGTTTCCACAGAAACCTGCTAATATTTTAGTTATGGGTGAAGGTCCTGAGCGAGGAAGAGTGAAAATTGGTATGTTATATCTTTGATGAGTCATAGTTGAGTACACTTTTAAATGCTGTAGGCAGCAGTGTCACTGTTTTCTCTGTCAATGTGCACATATTCTAGTTTCAAATGTCAAAAACATTTCAAAAGAATGTACATAAAAGGAAAAACCTTCCCCCCCAGTGTTAGGCGATCCTTAGAGAATGATGCTGTAGTTGTAAAATAAGCCACCCAGGCTTCCTCCTACCCTCTGCCTTAGTTAAACAGCCTGTGGAGCTGGTAGCCTCTGTCTCCAGCCACTTTGATTCTTCTGTGCATGCATCCTCTGGCCGAGGAGCTGACCGAGGCTTATCCTGAGCTGCTGTAGGCCTTGTAGAAGGCAAAGGCATTCATGGCATTCAGCATCAGGCCTCTCCAGGGTGACAATCTGTAGGGATATCTAAATCTGTTCTAACTGGTTGCTGCTTTCATTGTCATTTTGCCAAGCAGTGTTAGTCACATATTTGACTTGTTTGGTTCTAGAGTAGAAGACTTATAATTAAGTTATAAATTAGTGTAATTATGATACAGAATTGTAAGAACACAGAACACAACTGTAGTTTCTGTTGCAATGTTTGATACAAAGTAGAGCAGTGGTTCTCATAACTTCCTAATGCTGCGCTTTAATGTGGTTGTTGACCCCCAACCATAAAATTATATTCATGGCTACTTCATGACTGTAAATTTTAAGATTTATTTATTTATGTTATGTATTCAATTTTCTGCCTGAATGTATGCCTGCATGCCAGGAGAGGGCACCACATCTTTTTACAGATGGTTGTGAGCCATCATATGCATGCTGGGAATTGAACTCAGGACCTCGGGAAAACCAACCATTGCTCTTAACTTCTGAGCTATCTCGCCAGCCCCATAATTGTAATTGTGCTACTGTTATAAGTTATAATGTAACTGTCTGTGTTTTTTTTCCTGTGGTCTTAGGCAACCACTGTGAAAGGGTTCAATGCACAAAGAGGTCATAACCCACAGGTTGAAAACCACTGAAGGAGAGGCACCTGTAACTGTGTACCTCCTCCTCACTGGCCCAGTAACACTTGGCTGTTCTTCACTCCCTCATCCTCCTTCATGAGTTCCTAAAGCTCACTCTCCCCTTTTAAATATACTTTTTAAATGCTCTTTTATGATACAGACTTTGCAGATTCTTAGCTGTGAGAACATGTGGTGCTGTTTGGTGTACCATACGCCATTGCCTGTCATTGGTGTCTGATGCTGTCAGTGCTTATCTTGGGGCTGCCAAATGCTTTTGGCCTTAGATGAGTTTCTGAAGGTATGGACCTCTTCAGTCCGATGTCACAGTGTCAGATTCAAATGAGTTCTGGGCATGCAGAATAGACTAGGCCCAGCTAACGAGCAGTTTTAAATGTGTCCTTTACCATCTGGTTTAAGAAGATTTTTCCATAGCACCTTTAAGATCTCCTTTATATACATCTATATATTGGTGCCTGCTGTTGGGAGGTTTAGGTGGTACTGTGTTTTCAAGCACTGACATTTCAAATGAAACATTTGATAATCTGATTCAAGTTTTTTTTCTTTGCCAAAATTTGGGCTTTCCCTATCCATAATTGTCAGTTAAAGGAGAATCTACTCCAGTAAAAATATGTTAGAACAGAACTAAGCTTATCCAGATGGTTGTAAATCTTGATATCTCCTAGTGGGTGATAAATAGGGGTCATCCAGTCTTGTGTGTAGTGATCCTGCATATGATGTCATACAGAGACAGAGTCCCAGATTACGGATTATCAGGGCAAAGTCCATACCTAAGTAGCTTAATGGCATGGTACTTGTGCCATGGATTCTCTTCAGGGCCAACTTGGGGCCTTGGGTTTGTGATCTTTTGAACTTCTGACTCATGTGAAAAAGCTTAAGACTGAAATAAACCCTTTTCCAATTTAAAAAGTGCTTTGAGTTTTAAAATTAAGTTAGTGAAACTCTGGCTATGTAGATGAGGAAATAGTGTTAAAGTCCTGTGTTGTCAGCTCTGATGACATCAGTGAGTAGGCTTGTTGATGCAAATAATGGAAAGCCCCACTCTGTTCAGAGGGCCCATAGGTGTGCCCCTCTGAAAGAGATCTGTCAGAGGATCAGCCTTAACCTGGAGATCTGGCAACAGAGCTTGTTATAACCTAGTTCAAGAGCTGAGTGACAGTTTATTCAAAAAGACTGTGATCTCAAGCTTTGTTACATTTCAGTAGGTAAAACAGTAAGGTACTTTATCCTCTACACCAGGTCTGAGCACACTCTTGGTTAATAACACTGACAAATGGAACTGTATAAGTAAAGTAGACCTATCTGTTTACTTATGTGGTTTTCTTGTTGTTGTTACAGCTGACATGGGCTTTGCCCGATTATTTAATTCACCTTTGAAGCCTTTAGCAGATTTGGATCCAGTGGTTGTAACATTCTGGTACCGAGCTCCAGAATTACTCCTTGGAGCACGACATTATACCAAAGCAATTGGTGAGTAGGGCTAATTAAAGTTACAGGACTTTAAATTTTTTTCTGTGACAGAGAAATATTTTTGTACATGTTTAAATCAAATAATCGACCAAATTAAAAGAACAAACCCCAGAATTCCACCACCCTAAGAGCATGGAATTGCACACACATCTCTTTTTAAAAAAAAAAAAGTTAAGAATGTCTTGCATGAAAATTTAAATTTTACATGAAAAGAGAAAACTAAACATTTTAAGTTTTGGAACTTCATACAAATGTTCTTTATGCCACCAAAAGAAATGCTAACTTCTAAAAGATACCTCCAAAATTAAAGAAAACTTGAGTAGGTGGGACTTTTTCAAGGTTAGGATCATGGTACTCTTGCTTTCTTCTGTCCCCGTTTGTTAACCTTGTTAGTGGCGACTCGGCACCAGCAGCTCTCTCTCTTTCTCTCAGTTCCTCTGCTAGCTACCATTGACTACCATTGCAAGTTGTTGATAGCTAGCTCCCATGGTACAGTGTGTGGAACACTCAGCCACAGCCCTTTTTCTGCTGCTTCTCCATGACTGATGTCCTTTTCTGCTTCGTCGTACTGGGGTGAGTGTTACTGTGAAGTACTGTTTTCTTAGTGTGCTTTGCCGTCTGTTTTATGTTGATGGCCCTTGGCTTGCTCTGTTGTACAGGGTGGCTTGCAGCCACTTCTCCTGTGATGTATAACCTAGGCCTATTCTACCACCTCCCCAAGACATTTTCCTTTTTATTCTCCCCAAGACATTTTCCTTTTTATTCCTCTAGACTGTTGTGCTTTCTGCATCGCACGATTGTATTTTTCTTTTCTCCTCATGCGGCTTCTTTGGAAGATTATCTTAGAGGTAAATTGCCTAAACCATAGTATTTCTGGAAAAGACCCTTGGTGGTTTAAAGTTGCAGATATCAAGTTGTGCTCTGATAATTCTTTTGCCGTTAAGTAGCTGTGGCTAATCCAATCTCAGGCCAGCCTTCTCAGATTACTGTGAATCACCTAGGCTTGTCCTTTTTCTGGAGACAAATGACATTTCTCATTTCCACATTTGGCAATGATTTTTCTGGGACATAGTCATTCAACTCATATGTGGTGTCACTGGACAATTCTTAAGGTATATATGATCCTTTGACTTCTCAAAGTTTTCTGTTTCTCTCTTCCTGAATGTACTGTTAGGAGATGCTGAGTCTCTTGGCATTTACCACTGTGCTTTTTCTTCTGATGCTTTCCTGCCTTTCTTAGGTGCTCCTTGTGTGACCGTGACTCTTTTGTGGCATCTTGTATTGGTTTATGGAAAGAGAAGCTTTGCTAGTATCTTTGAATACGGGGATTGCAGCATTTGTTTATGGTTTGCAATGTGCCCTGAGTTATTACCTGTTGGAAGATAATTGTTCTGTGTTCAGGGGAATCAGCCATGGTCCTTTCAGAGCTTCTGGGACTGCTTCTTGAAGCCTTGAGCATACTGAAGTTCACGGTTTTGCTCAGGGTCATGCTCTTTCTTGTCTTACCCATCTGCATGTCTGTTGTGGGCTGGAACATGGATGGACTGAGGGACAGACTACAGGTGCACAGGCATGTTCTTGTAGCACTTTTTTGAAGTGATTTTATTTGCAAATGGAGCAAGTAGTCCGGGCCTCTGCATCTTTATCTTGGTCACCACACCAGTGAAAGACATTTCTTGTCTGTGTAGGTGTTCTCTGTGGCTTCTTTGGGTGTCTTGAAACCTAGACCCATGTTCTTGGGTAGTGGGGAAGCTTCTTCTCAACAGTTTCCTCCAGCAGGCCCCTCTTCATGGTTTGAAAATCTATGGGCTGCTGTTATTAAACACACTCAGTCTGAATGTCAGCCATCTCCCTGGAAACCTGAGGAAAGAACCCATGTTTTCTTTCCAGCCTCTATCTACATCTTCATTTCTCTTCTGGTTGTAAGTGTCCCTTGATTACTTAGGTGATCCCTATTTTCTCTATTTGTTCATATTTAAGTTGCAAAAGCCACCTGGGTACTCTGTTAGATCATGGGGTACATAGTCGGTGATTATGCTTTTCAGGTTCTCCAATAGTCAGCTGTCATCCCCAGGGAGACCAGACTCCAGCATAGGAGAGTCTGTTCTGAGGCCAGTAAGACTTAAGAGGCTTCTGGCCTCTGGCCGAATTGCTGTATATCAGACAGCTGAGGGCATTGGTAGACAGTGGGGAGAGGGCCAGCTAGTTGTTGAAACAGCAGTCCTTCACAGTTTGACATGTCTGTAGAGTTTTGTAGAACAATGTGCTGCTCAGGCACCATGCTGTAGACTGAAGTCTTTTTTCACACTCTTTCATCTGCCTTGCATGGTCCAGAAACTTGTCTGCTGCGTATGTGTAACTTCAGTCAAAATAGTGTCTTCTCACAGAGGGCTTCCTGGATCATGCTTTCTGGGATAACTCACTCCAATCACATTACTAACTTTTGGTTGTTTGCTTTGTTGTTTCGTGTTTTGTTTGTTTTTGAAACAGAGTTACCCCCTTGCAGTTCTGGCCTCAAACTCACAGAGATCCACCTCCCTCTGCCTCCTGAGTGCTGGGATTAAAGGCACGCACCACCATTGCCGGGTCACCTTCTTACCTTCTTGTCAGCATTGCCTAAACAGTATCCAGAATAAGCCAAACAGATCTCACCTTACTGCCACCACAGCCTGCTAGTGCCTAGTTTCTGTTGACAGGTGAACCTGTTTTGTCTAGTGTGGGTTTATATTTGTTAAGATTTTGGTTGTATTTCTATGTGGTCTCCAGGTCGAAGGGGGGGATGCTTGCCACCATCCTCTGAGTCCATCTTGAATCCATCGAGACTCTCTTCTTGGCAAAAACTTTATGTTCACTAATGTCTGTGTCTGCTGTGAGGTCACATTTTACAGAAAAACAACTATATAAAGATAAGACAGATAGAAAAAATTCTCTCTACCTGCAGCTTTGTATAAATCTAAAATTATTCCAAAATATTTACTTTTTAAAAAACAAAAAAATATTTAAACTGTTTACTGTTTTTAAGAGTGTGCTGTTATCTAAACATATTTGAATCTTCTGTGAAAATACACTTAAAGCAAATTTAAGATGGCTTTCTCAGTTAATATGAGAAAGTTATTTTTTCTTACCAAAGAATGTAATAATTTCAAAGCATTGTTACTTTTGGTAGGATCATAAACTGTACAAATTGTGATGTGATTACCAAAGTTTAGTTCCCATGCACTGAACACCTAAGGCTTCATCTGTGTCTCACATTCTGTAGTCTAACTTGGGAAAGTACAGCTTTTATTGTATTTACCTCTCTCCTCCTCCTCTACACAAAAATAAGTAGCTAGTGTATAAACTTGAATATAAATGCAAATTCTAGATCTTGTCCCTAAGAGTTTTCAATCTACGTGAGAGGAAAGTAGGGATTTATACACAGAATGATTTTTGTTAGTTTTTGAGCAAAGACAGTAGTGGTGGCCCCTGATAGGAATAGTAGGTTTATTGCTGACACCTGGAGCATGTGTTCAGTCAGACATGCCACCTAGTCCTTCACTGTTATTTGGGGAAATGAGAATTCAGCTAGAGTCAGATGCTTACATCACCATTAACTCTAAAAGTTGTCTGACTTTATATAGAAACATTTGCCTTCTATAGTAGGAGTCCCAAAGGGAACTGACTTGGTTACAGATTACTGGAATCAGAGCCAATCCCATTTCTTCAGTGGTGGTGATCCCTGCCCATGTATACCTGATTTGGCCACAATGCCTTTTGGAGAGCACTTCATTTCTATAAACACATTGCCTCAAAGAGCTATAGGTGTCTTTCTTAGCTGTTAGTATCTGAGGGATCATGTACTTGCCTTTTTCAGTATTTTTAAATAAGAATGAGGGAGTATTGAGGAAATTTTCAGGTCTACTTCACAGTTTCATTTCTACACCTTACTCCTGCATTGGTAGCCTTCAAGGCGTGTTCAGTGAAGTACTCAGATCTCCCATGCCATTTAAAGATCCCTGCTGAGAACTCTCTAGCACTTGGACTTTGCTGTCTGGTAGCTAAAGTGTAAACAGCTCACTGCCCTTGGAGTTAAACATGACATCTCTCAGAGCATATATGCCATCTTCACAGTGCTGTTCAGAGGGGGTCCAAGGCTGGAATTGGGCACGTTTTATGTATACTTTCGAGGAGAGTGTACAGTGACAAACTCTCACATTCCTATACTCCACTACAAACAGATTCCGCCCACTGCAAGTGGACAGCACTGAAAGCTACTTCATTAAATCAGAGAGAAATTAATGAGCAGTTATCTAGGAGACGAAGACTTGAGTGTTTGTGTTTTTGTTTTGTTTGTTTGGTAATTAGGGAGAAAACTGAAGGAGAGGTGGAATCAGTCCCCAGTGAGCTTGTCAGGGTTCTCCTGAAGTGTAGAATTGAGCCCAAGTTCTCCTCCTCTGGTTGCTGAGTGCGTACTGATTGCACAGCTCTCTCCTGAGTGGAAAGTGAGCTAGAACAAGGAAAGGAAAGGACATTCGACTTGTCAGAATCAGCACTGTCGATGGAAGTGTTTAACAGACCCTTCTACCCCATCTGTGGGTCGTTGACAGTTACATCATCTCATTAGCTACATGTAGCCGATGGAAATTTTCAGAAGTGGGTGGACTTTTCCCAGAGGAGGAGTTAGATTTGGCATATTTTGAAATTGTATGATAGAGTTTGTGATTGATGATTAAATCAAGATTGTGAAGGTGAAAGATAGAAAATTGGTACAGATGAAAGCAGTAAAGTTAGAAATGACCAGGGTTCAGTCGATCAAGATTCAGTAGCTGTTATTCCCACATACTGTGCTCTTCCTTCAAAAAGAGAAAACCTGTTATCAAAAAGCTACCCCTTTCATCTTCAGGGTTTTTAGTAACTGACCAGATGAGTCATTATAGTGTCTTGGGTGTGTTATGAGTTGAGTTTTAAATTTCCCATGTTTTAGCCCTCCTTAGCTCACCTATCCAGGCAGTGATTAAGATGGTCAGAGGTTAGGCTTATATGGGGGAGGTAGATATGTATGTGTGTATGTATGTTTACAGAATTATTAGCTTTCCTGTGCTATGCATCCTCTGGTACTAAAACAAAATAGCTCAATCTGTTTTTTAAAAAAATTTCTCAGCTGGGTGGTGGCACACGCCTTTAATCCCAGCACTTGGAAGGCAGAGGCAGGAGGATCTCTGTGAATTCAAGGCCAGCCTGGTCTACAGATCGAGTTCCAGGACAGCCTCCAAAGCTACAGAGAAACCTTGTCTGGAGGTGGGGGTGGGGAGCTCTCCATGTGATAGTATTGACCAGCTTGATTTTCTGATAGGAAAAAACTTATATGATTTATGATTAAAAAAATTTATTGTCCAATTATGAATCCTTATACAAGTAATTTAATAGGTTAATTTGTCATTCTGAAATATAAATATAATTATATGAAATGAAAATGTTATGTATGAAAATATAAAAAACATCAGTTATAATAAATATATTCCAGTGTTGAAGATTAGAAATTCTCATAATTAACACTTTTTTCTCATTTCCTGCTTAAGTAATAGTTTCTCAGGTTCCTGAGTAATCAGCTTATACAGAGTGATTTTTTTTAATTTGTCCCTGTGGTTATTGACGTTTGCCCCAGATTTTGTGCATGTATTCAGAAACCACTTGTTGAGCATTTACAGTGTGCACAGCACTATACTAATTATAAGTAAGATAGCACCTTCCAACAAGCTGTGCCAAACGCAAGATGCTTTCAGCTCCATGCTCTAAGAAGGCATGTAGCTCGTCATAAAAGTTCTTTTCGGTACAAACTTATAATGGATGGAATTGAATTTATGTCTTAAGAATGAAGGAAACTTACTTTGCAATTTGTTTACTGTAATTCATTATTGCTAAATTTTAGCCTGCATAACCCATTTTGAAGATGGGTTTGTGGTTTTTTTTTTTTTTTTTTTTTTTTTTTCTTCCTGTGTTCTAATTAACTTTGCAAAGGTGACGCTGCTGCTGTAGTGCAAAGAAGTGAACTAGAATACATGTCTTTCTTGTTTGTGTTAGCACAGATGATACTTAATAGGTTTTAAAAATTAGCAGGTAAAGAAACAAGATAAAGTTATTTTATCATGAAAAATGTTCCTGTATTCTGGCAAGTGCCCAATTTCAAGAGTTATGTGGATTTTCTGTTTGTTTTACTTTAGTTTCATTTATTTGTGGTTCCCATGTTCCATATGCAGACTGTGTAGCTATGATAATGCCTGAACATTTAGAATTCACCTAGATCCAGCAAATAAACAGGCTTCTATGAAGTCACTGGGTGGATGAGATATCCTAGGGATGAAAGCTTGGTGGGTGGGAGGTTTATTTGCAGGCTCCTGTGGTATTTAGTGGTTTTGTTCACCCAGAGATTACTGTTATGTGCAAGAAACAGAAAAAAAGAACATTCCCCATTAAATTAAAAATGCATTTTCTTTTGGAAAGAAGCACTTTATTTTCCTCCTTTTTCTTTTTTCCTTTCCTTTTCCCTTTTTGTTTTCTCTTTCCTGTTTTTGTTTTTGTTTTTCTTTTCTTTTTCTTTTAAAGATATTTGGGCTATAGGGTGTATATTTGCAGAACTACTAACGTCAGAACCAATATTTCACTGTCGACAAGAGGACATCAAAACTAGTAACCCTTACCACCATGACCAGCTGGACAGAATATTCAATGTAATGGGATTCCCTGCAGGTACACACTTGCTTTTGTTGTTTGTTCTCAATCACTGTTGTTTGGGATCTGCTTTGGAAAGGTTGTGTTTTTGGCTTATGAGAGCTTATATTACATGATTCTTAGTTTTTATGGCTTTCATTTTTTCAAAGAATCATGGAAAGAACAAAACTCATATAATTCAAATATCAGCATTAAAATACTTAGTTTTTTGAACTCGATGAGGTTTTTGTTTGTTTGTTTCATTTTGGTTTGCTGTTTTGTTTATTGTTTGGTATTTGAAATGATGAGATAGTTACAATAACTGGGTTAACAGTTTCACTTGATACCTCTTGTTCCTGCCAGTGTAAACTAAAATAAGCAGTGGATGGTTTTTTTCTGGCAGCACGTCATAGCTGCTGCTTGAATACAAAGGTGTAAGGTTATGGTTATGTAGAGCACTGTGCAGAAAGAACCACACTGTGTGAAATAACAGCACTTCTGCTCCCTCACTCTTGTCATTATTATTATTATTTTTAACATTTTGCTTAAACAGCATGGATTTTTACAGCAGAGAGAAAATGTATGGGTGTTCCCTTCTCTAGAGTTAACATCTCTGGGTGTATCCTAGATCCTAGTTATACCACAGAACAATAATTCACCAGCCACCAAAAACTGCCCAGGGGTCCAGAATATTAATAATAATATGTGGAAAGCACCTAAATGATGTTGGCTAGTCAAACATGTGACTGAAATCATGTTCTACTGAAGCTACTCCTTAGGTCACTACAGCTTAAGACTAACAAGAGTTAGCTGGGGCCTTGCACCCAGTGGTTCCTTGTGAGATTGTTAATGATCAGCAAAGGCAAAACAACCACACAGATGTCCCTTCTCCAAAATCACTGGGTAGTTTTGGAAAGGCCTCACTGGGATAAGAATTTCATTTACTCATTACACATTGGGGTGCTCCTGTGACCTGGTTACTACCTTGAGTAAAATATATTGATATGGTGGCACACACCTTTAATTCCATCACTTCAGGGGCAGGTGGATCTCTGTGAGTTCTTGGCCAGCCTGGTCTACATGGCAAATTTCAGGACAGAGTGAAGCGACATAGTAGAGGAACCCTGTCTTTTTAAAAAAAAAAAAAAATTAGACAGACAGACAGTGGACTTAAACATTTACATTGTTAGGATGATGCAAAAGTAGACATGGCTTGAGTGGAATAATGTCTCAATGGCTAAAGAGGAATTTCTTCTTCCTTGTATCCAAGTTAGATCACTATTTCTGAGGCCTGTGAGAAGGAGATATGGGACTGATTGGGAGTAATGAGGGCCATAGTCAGGGATGATTCTTGGCCTGGGTTTAATAGTTCAGATGGCTCTGTTAATGAGAAGCCAGAAAACAGCTAGCTAGGATCCATAATAGACACTTGAATTGTAGACAGAGTTTGTGCTCTGCTTCAAAATGGTCAGTGTGGCTGTGGAACATTAAAAATTTCAGTGAGAGTGGACTAACTGAAGTCAGGAAACCAGCCATATATAACAGTGCCACAGCTATAAAGACATAGTAAGGAGAAGTATACAACTTTTAAAAGAAGTATATCACTGAGGAAAACTAAATGGTTACCCTAAGATTTTCAGCTTGAGAACTTGACAAAGGAAAGAAACTGGATCAAATAAGGAATTGAGGAGGTAATTCCATTTTAAAGTTCAAGTATATATTTAGTTCACACTGGGTGATGTCTGTGAAAGATACATAGCTAGTGTTCCCAGCTGCCTGGTACAATCTGTACACCTAGCAGATCCTTGGTAACAGCCACTGCCAGCTTCAGAAAGGGCAGCTTAGCTAGCATGTGTCCACAGCACTTCTGCTGCCCCAGACTAACTGGAGCATTGTTCTTGTCTCCATGGCCCGCACTGTTGAACAATAATACTAGGAATAGCCAAGGTACTGTATCTGTGCTGTGTCCCACTGTTTGCCTTGATAATGTGAGGAGGAGCTTTAAGGATTGAAAGAGGGCTGTAGTCTAGAAAAGTGTGGTGAGCTGGTCAGAGAAAAGATCTTAGTTTCTCAGTAAAAGATAGTGCTTGCTGACAGAACCAAGAAATTTGATGAATGAGGAAAAAAATGTGGGTTGACTGGTAGCAATAGGACTATTTAGTAACATTTATTTGTGATTTATCTCCTTTTAGTGATGGGATGGTACTGGCAGGTCATGATGGAACAGAGCCACAAGTGTAGGCTGACTCTTGAGTGGGTGTAGAGCTGGGAGGCCTCAGGCTGTCCTTACAGCTCAGGGTGTAGCTGCAGCTCTCAGAGTCAGGTAGCCTTTGTTAACATTAAGACTAGGATCTTAGGCAACATAAACATCTGTCAATGTATTTCACAGATAAAGATTGGGAAGATATAAAAAAGATGCCTGAACATTCAACATTAATGAAAGATTTCAGAAGAAATACGTAAGTTGGAAAGAAAATGGACCCTTTGTTGATTTTAACTTTTCCAGAATAGTCATAATAAAATTAAATGTCAGTATGCCACAGCACTCACTTAAGTTTACTAAAGAATTTTACTTACTTATAAATACTGTTATGATGTTAGTTCTCATTTTGTAAGATAATAACTTGACAGAGAGAGGACTCTCATCAGTAGCTGATTTTGAGATGAGGGAAGATCAGTTCATTTCTTTCCATATTCACTATGTTCTGGAAGCCAGATAGTAGTAGGAAGTACCACAGCTTTAAAAAAAAAAAAAAAAAAAAAAAAAAAAAATGCAAACCTTGCTGGTGGGCATTTGCCTACCCATTTAAAGTGTATAGAATTGAAAGCAAGTATTAATTAGGGAAAAGTGAGTTTTTCACTTTACTTAGCTATAAGATCAGGGGTAGGCAAAATCCAGTATTTATTTATATATATATAGTGAATTTTAACCTTATACAGCTAAGGCTGAGTTAAACCTTTGGTGCAAAAGTTATTTAAAATAGTTATTAAGATAAAATTCATATAGGAAAAATACTATCCACGTTGTATTCATGAAATTGTCTTGAATTCCATCATCAGTACCCATTCTGGAGTGACTAGTATGGTTCAGTTGGTATAGTGCTTGCTTAAGGTGCACCAGCACTAGACTTGCTGGCACATGCCTGCAATCCCAACAGTAGCATCAGATGTTCAAGGTCATGCTCAGCTTTGTAGTGAACTTGAGACCAGTCTGGGATACATGTTACCCAGTCTCAAGAGAAAGAAAAAGAAAAAAATTAACAAGTCGTTATAGGTGTGGTGGTGCACACCTATAACCTCAACACTTGGTATGGGAGCAGGCTGGTGAAAGCTTCAGGGCCATACCACATTGAGTTGGAGGCCAGCTTGAGCTACATGAAACCCTACCTCAAAATCCAAAACATGCAAAGACTAGTGTGGATATCGAATGAAGTCTAAAATTGGCTTAATGCTGCTGTTTTATGATGCTCAAGTGTCTTTGATAATGTGTTCCTTATTGGTTATGATCAAACTAGTTGTGTGTGGGAAGCTATCAGCCAATGTACAACTCAGCTCTGATCTAATGTGGATGTTTCGTGGTGTTTCTCTTTCAGGTACACCAACTGCAGCCTTATCAAGTATATGGAAAAGCATAAAGTTAAACCTGATAGTAAAGCATTCCACTTGGTAAGCCTGAGAAAGCAGCAGAATGAAACCAGTGGTCACTTAGCACTCCTGCCACTCAGAAATCATTCTAATCATTGTTCTGCACTTGAGGTCTTTTAATGTATTTCTGGGAATGAAATCCAAGTCATTGTCCTCCTTAGTTGAACAATACCTATAGTTTTATACTGTCAGCTACTTCAAGATGGTCAAAATTTTAATCCTGGGTTACCTAATCAAATTAAGTCTTGAAAGCCCTTTGCTATTCCATTTTCTGAAGGGATGGCATGTTGTTGTGTAAATAGTCACAGGCTAAACTCTAAAAAAGCCAGCACCCTAGTAGGGTGGTTGGATCTAGCTGTTGCTCACTTTGCTTATAGCAAAGTGTCCATTGTGATACTATAACTGGAATGCATATAAAAAGTTTAGGGAAGCATGTGCTTTGCTTGGCCTAAGATTCTTTAAAATGTGTTCTGGAATACTCTTAGATGGGGATTCCTTGACTTTCCTCATAACAGCTATAAACCGTGGGGCAAACCGCTCTTCCTGATCTGCTTATGCTTTTTCTTTTCCCTCCAATATTTCTACTTCTCTGTCATCCTTGGCTGTTACATCATATTTTGCAAAGCGGTGCTCAACTTGCCATGTTGCCACATGATGATGATTTCTTCAAATGTATTTGCAACAGGACCCAAATTGGGAAATTAAGTAAAATCCTTCAAGATCCAAGATATATTGATCCTAACAAAATATTGGTGGATGGAAAGGTGTTATTGGATTGCCATGCTCATCCCCAAGTCCCATGCCTTCCTTACAGTTTAAGACTACTGGAACCTGAGAGATTGTCCTTGTAGCTTATGCATTGATTTTTTTTTTTTTAATTGTTTATTGTAATTCTGGGCTTTAACCCCAGGGCCCCATGTGTGTATGTATGCTTTACTTCCAGGCTATACCCCAGTTCTGTCTGATTTTATTGGTGTGAGCTGCCATAATTATTAATAATCTCCATCTCATCCAGAAGTTCTGATTTAATCCTACTGAAAGTGTTGTGGTTTTTTGTTTTGCTTGTTTGTTTGGTCTTTCAAGACAGGATTTCTCTCTGTTGCCCTGGCTGTTTGGAACTTTTCTCTGGAGGCCAGGCTGGCCTCAAACTCAAAGAGATTCACCTGCCTCAGTCTCCCAAGTGCTGGAATTAAAGGCATGAGCCACCACTGCCCGACTAAATGTTGGTATCTTAAAGAACAAACCCAAAAGACTTCTTCCTTTCTAATATACTTCCATGGAAATGATTAAAGATCATTAAATTAAGTGAGTTTTACTGTCCCTGCATTTAAAAATATTTTATGGCCTTTTATCCTTTATGAGTCATCACCACGTAAATCTCAATGAATCTATTAATTTCTTACTTTGCAAACCAAGTCCAGCTTGAAGCAGCTGGAAACTTGTTGGAAATATAAGTTGTTAGGTTCCTGTTCACATCTGTCTGTGGGGCTCTGGGCACAGGGCTCAGCTCTCCACTGTCAGGCTGTGGGAACAGGGCCCAGTTCTGTCTGCCAGGCTCTGGGAACAGGGCTCAGTTCTCTTTCAGTTAGGCTTTTTTTTTTTTTTTTTTTTTTAATTTATTTTATATTCTGATTCCAGTTCCTCCCACTCTCTCCTCCTTCCTCCCATCCACTCCTCAGAGAGGGTAAGGCCTCCCCAAGGAAGTCTACTAAGTCTGTCCTATCATCTAGCTGAGGCAGGACCAAGGCACCTCTCCACCTCCACCCCATGTGTCTAGGTTGAGCAAGGTATCTCTATATAGAATGACCTCCACTAAGTCAGCTTGTGCATTAGAGTTAGATCTTGGACCCAGTGGCCTCATACACTGCCCAAGCCACACCATTGTTACCTGTGTTAAGGGGCTTAGTTCAGTCCTATGCCAGTTCCCCAGCTGACAGTCACTGATCTCTTACTAGCTCAGGTCAGCTGATTCTGTGGGTTTTCCCATCATGATCTGACTCCTTTGTTCATATTATTGCTTACACCCTCACTTCGATTGTACTCTAGGAGCTTGGCCCTCTGCATCTTCTTCCATCTGTTTCTGGAAGAGGAATCTAGCTTACCTGGTGTTGTGGATTGTAGGCTGGGTATCTTTTGCTTTATGTCTGGTATTCACTTATGAATAAATACATAATATATTTGTCTTTCTGGTCTGGGCTACCTCATTCAGAATGGGTTTTTTTGTTTTTTGTTTTGTTTGTTTTGTTTTCTAGTTCTGTCCTTTTGCCTGCAAATTTTAGGATGTCATTGTTTCTGACCACTGAGTAGTAGTACTCCTTTGTATAAATGTACATTTTCTTTATCCATTCTTCAGTTGAGGGGCATCTACGTTGTTTCCACGTTCTAGCTATTACAAATCATGCTGCTATGAACATAGTTGAACAAATGTCCTTGGGATATGAATGTGCTTCCTTTAGTTATATGCCCAACAATGTTATTGCAAGGACTTGAGATAGGTTGATTCCTAATATTCTGAGAAATCACCATACTGATATCCACAGCAGCTGTACAAGTTTGCACTCCCACCAGCAATGGAGGTTTATTCCCCTTTCTCCACATCCCCTTCAGCATAAGCTGTCATTGGTGGTTTTTGATCTTAGCCATTCTGACAGGAGTAAGATGTTTTGATTTGTATTTCCCCTATCTATGACTAAGGTTGTTGAACAGTTCCTTAAGTGTCTTTCTGCCATTTGATAGTTCTGTTGGGAATTCACTATTTAGTTCTGTACCCCATTTTTTAATTGAATTATTTGGTGTTTTGATTTCTAGTTTCTTGAAATTTTTGTATATTTTGGAGATCAGCCCTCTGTCAGTTGTGGGGTTGGTAAAGATATTTTGCCTTTCTGTGGGAAGCCATTTTGTCCTGTTGACCGTGTTCTTTGCTTTACAGAAGTTTTCCAGTTTCAGGAGGCCCCATTTATTGTTGCTCTCAGTGTCTGTGTTACTGGTATTATATTTAGGAACTGGTCTCCTGTGCCAATGTGTTCAAGACTACTTCCCATTTTCTCTTTTATGAGGTTCATAAAAGAGATGGATAGATTTGTGTTGAGGTCTTTGATCCATTTGGACTTAAGTTTTGTTCATGGTGACATTTGCACTTTGAGAACAGGGCTCAGCTCTCAATTTAAAAAACAAAATCCTTGCAACCATTGTGTGGCACATTGAAGTCTGCTGAACATCAGGGTGTTTCAGGACTTCCTATATCACATTAGGAATAAACATTGCCAGAAGGCATGAAACCTAGAGGCGCTGCATTTCCATACTAATGTGGTATCTCTGGATGTAGCAAGGACGCGGCACTCAGTGTACTACATTACTCACTTACATTGTGCTCTCTTTATAAAGAACTATCACAATTGCTTAACCATATATTCACTTAATACTGAAAACAAGCTGTGGTAGTTTGTACTATTTTTATTCTCCTCCATCTGGACAGATACAGTTATGAAGAGGTGAACTGACCTGCCAGGTACTCTCAAACAGTAAATTCGGAGTCAGGGTTTGGAATGAGCAGTTGAGCTCCATACACCTCTTAAGTACTTGATTACCGGGTATAGCTATGAAAAAAAAAATTTTTTTTTTAATTATAATGCAGCTATGCTGTATTTGGATAGAAATCTGGCTGCATGTGGTTTGTGCATTGTTTATATTGCAACACTTTCTCCTCTTATAAGAAAAGCAGTAGGAAATGCAAGTTTAGTCATTCTAAATTGTGTGGATAATGAGGGGGGAAAGCCCTGGGGAACGTCAGGAGGTGAAAGTGTAGTCACCATGAGATGATTTTGTGTGCTGTTGCATTAATTATTGTGTTTTGTTACTGATAATTTGGGAGAATAAATACCATTCATGTTATAGTGTTAGTTTGTAGAAACATGCCACCCTCAACGGGTAAGCTTAGGGCAGCACACTAATGTTTTTGTGGGAGCATGCACTGATAATTCTGTGACTTGTGATTTCAGCTTCAGAAGTTGCTCACTATGGACCCAATAAAGCGAATTACCTCAGAGCAGGCCATGCAGGACCCCTACTTCCTAGAAGACCCACTACCCACGTCAGAGTAAGTAGTGGATTTGCTGACTTCCTGAATGTTGGCATTTTTAAAGTGTTCTTCCTCTTAGTTGTCACATTAAGTTGCCTTGCCTCTGAGGGACCCGAAGAAACTGAGCTTTACTGCTTTAGTGTGCCATTTTGGGTCTTTGTGGTTCAAAGGCAATGCTGAAATGGATTCCTTTCATTGGTCAGCCACTTACTAGTGATGGGTTCACTCTGCTGTGGCTCCTACTCACTGGCTGCACTCAGGCTCTGGTGTTCCTAAATAAACTCATGTTCTCTTTACTGTCTTTGCTAAAACACTGAGCAGTGGTAGAAACTTTGTTTGCACCAATGAAACTGTCCTGTTGGGTGATTATTGATTATGGTTACAGTGAAGTACCTTCAGACCACCTGCTGCGTGTCATTGATTAAAGGATTCTTTGCATCATATTTGCATGAAAGATGCTTGTATCTGTAGCTATGGAGACCAAGTGCTGGCTTCTTAGAAAGTCACCTAAGCGAAGCACTGGGAAATAGCAGGCAGCACGTGAGATGGCTCTTTTCTTTTCTCTTGTGAATAGTGTTTTTGCCGGTTGTCAGATCCCTTACCCCAAACGAGAATTTTTAACAGAAGAAGAACCTGACGACAAAGGAGACAAAGTAAGTATTAAATTACAGTTTGCAGTGCCTTCTTTGTGGCCACCTTTGTGACCTTTGGGATGTGGCTACCTTTGGTTCTCCTTCTGAGTTGAACTGTTTTCTGTTTAACCAATTGAGAAGAACCAGCAGCAGCAGCAGGGCAATAACCACACTAATGGAACTGGCCATCCGGGGAACCAGGACAGCGGCCACGCACAAGGGCCCCCCTTGAAAAAAGTGAGAGTTGTCCCTCCTACCACTACCTCAGGTGGACTCATCATGACCTCCGACTATCAGGTACTACAATTGTCTCATACTGACCTGCTGTTCTGGGCTTCTAAAGTGTGGCCTAAAGTAGTCTTGGTGTACCTGTTAAAGTACATCAGCATGGAGTGTCACAGGTATGGAAGAATACAGACATGGAGAGTAGAAAGCCCCGTAACTTGAGACCTCTGTGGCATGTTACAGAGCGTCTGCTGGGGCCGGGAGACAGGGCATCAAGCAAAGCACTCCCACATGAGCATTCAGACTCCAGCATCCATGTAAGTGCTTGATGGCTTGGTGGCCCAAGGCAGACAGGATCCTAGTCAAGTCAGTGAGTTCTGGGTTCAAATGAGAGACCTTGCTTCAGTATAAAGTGGAAAGTAATCAAATTAGTATCAACTTCGGTACACACAGCACACCACCCACCTCCGAAAACACGTGGCTTCAGTGTTTTTCACCTGTAAAATGAAATTGGAAAGTCCTCTTAGACATGATGTGTGTAGCACAGAAAGCCAAACTTGATGAGTGGCTACTTTGTTTCTGAATGGTGTAGAAGCGTAATGGAGAGCAGACACTTTCACTCCTAGCCTTCTCACTTCGGGTTAGCTTTGAATAGGAGATCTAGAAGTTGTCTATGTCTTCCATGTAAAAAGGGAGGTATCTCTGCCTCCCAAGTTCTGGATTGCAGATAGCTGCCATACCTACTGGCTTTTACGTGGATTCTGGATATCCAAACTAAGGTCCTCATGCTCATGTCACAAGATATGATAAAATCTCCCCAGCATATAAATTAGTGTCTTTTATGTCCTATATTTGACCTTCCTAAAGAGAAGCTAATGTTGGAAGACTTGAGGTTTTATTTGCTTTTGTATGGGCCAGTTGTGGGTTTTTTTTTTTTTTTTTTTTTTTTTTTTTTTTGTTGCTGTTGATTTGCTTTTATTATTTTAATTCTAAAGCTAGTACCTTTAGCAGAAAGTTTCCATCTTTGCTTCCTTGGAACAGTGCTTCAATCCCATCAGCCTTGCTGGCATGGGGCCAAGCTAATGAGAAGTTCCTGAATCACATTTTTCCCTTTCTTCTTTCCAGCGTTCCAATCCACATGCTGCTTATCCCAACCCTGGACCAAGCACATCACAGCCCCAGAGCAGCATGGGATACTCAGCTACCTCCCAGCAGCCTCCACAGTACTCCCATCAGACACATCGGTACTGAGCTGTGCTGGAGTCTTGTCAGTGCACTGTTGCTCATGCTGTGGGGCTGGCTGCAGCATTCTACGGGAACCTGGTGTGGGCCATGCGAATGTACTGTACAACCACATCTTCACAATGTCCAGTAGCCAAGTTCCACCAGTGTCACAGATTGGGATGGTAGCTTCCAGGTTGTACCTAAGTTTGGAGTTAGACTTGAAAAGAAAGTGCTAGCACAGTTGTGTCGTGGGTTTGCTACTTCCATAGTTTACTTGACAGGGTTCAGACTGACCAAGCATAGTTTTCAGTGACAGTCTGTAGCAGTTGAAGCTGTGAAATGTGCTAAGGCAAGCATTTGTCCTTGTGTGTGGTGACTTTCAGTGTAACAGCGTTATCTGACCAATAGTACACACAAGACGCAAGGTTTAACTGGTACTTGAAACACAGATTATGTTAACAAAATAACAGAATTTAAAAGATTATTTTGGTACACCTTTCTTTTTAGTGTCTTATCAATGGGTTGATTCATCTTCTACAGAAATCAGTGTTTTATGACCAAGAATATTGCTTGGATTGTTTTGAAAGTACACAAGAATCGCATAGTTTCTACTGACAGGTTTCAGAACTCCCAAAGATTAATTTCCAACTTAGAGGTTTGTTTTTATTGTCAACCTATGACTTGACTGGTCTTAAAGCTGCTATTTGATAGTAATTAAATATGTTGTCATTGATATAAACCTATTTGGTTCAGCAAACAAACTGAAATGATTGTCACAGACAGTGTTTTATTTTTCTCATTGGTGTTGCTGATTTGTGAGCATGCTTTCTGATGAAAAAAGCATGAGTGGTAACCTCCTTAAAAAGGCACGGCATCCAGTTCACATTCTTTTGTTCTGATTTAAAGCTGGGTAGTATAGTGCTCTTTAAACTTTGTTCAGTTGACTTTCTTTTTAAAAAGTTGTTCACACATTTTTTTTTAGGGTGCCCTTACTTCAGCAAAGGAAAAGGAGTAGGAGAGCCTTAGAATTTTTGAGGGGAAAATAAAAAGCTATAACATACAACGTACTGTATCAAACTATTTTACATGAATGACACAAGTATTCTGAATAAAAAAATTGAACATTGTTAAAAACAAGGTGTTATGTAATAAATTTATTTTTCATAAATCAATGTATGGAGTCAGCTATATTTTTCACACTCACAAAGAGCCTTTGATGTAATTTTAAAACGTGGCTCTTCCCTGTTACGTATTGTTGATGTCTGTGTTCTGGTTGTGCTGTGGAGTGATGGTTAGGCTGAGGTATGGACTCTGGGCAGCTGCTTCGGCCTGTAATGCAAGGAAACCCTGCTCCATCCCCTTACCCTTTGTTCCTGCGCCAAGGTGAGAGACGAGGACTTAAAACTAACAGATCTTTTCTCAGAATCTGAACCCATTCCTGTAAAAACATTATAGAACATTTCAGCAATCGAGGAATCGAATCACTACATTGATATGCCTGACCACAACAGTAAGGGGTTTGGTTTTTAAGGGATGGCATTTTGACAACTTTTTGTTTGTTTCGAGACAGGGTCTCTCTGTATAGCCCTCACTGTCCTGGAACTCACTTTGTAGACCAGGGCTGGCTTAAAATCACAAAGATCCTTGAGTGCTGGGATTTAAGTGTATGCCGCCACCACCTATGGAGTGGCATTTTGAGTTTTTTCACCCCAGTTCACTCCCACACTGTGTGCCTTTGATCTCTCAGCTCCCCTCCTTAGCCATCTCATGCTTTGAGTACACAATGGAGTTAAAGCCTCCTGTGACTATGGTGTGGCTCTGGCCACCTTACCTCACTGTGCTTCTTATGTCCCATCCACTTGGTCTGCTAAGTGGCCTAGAAGCTCTGTGGATATGAGGGCCGTCTGTACATTCCCCTCAGGATCTAGTTCCAGAGACTGATTCAGTAGGACTTGGGTGGATTGGAAATGCAGCTCCTTTATTAACAAATTTCCCTAGTTCTTAGATGTCAGTCTGAGAAGTGTGTTAAGAATGACCATTCTGTGGGCCTGAGGAGATGACTCAGCAGTTCAGAGCACTGGCTGCTCTTCTGGAGGACCCAGGTTCAGTGTCCAGCGCCCTTAAGTCAGATCACAGCCATTCATAACTACAGTCCCAGATGTCCCTTTCTGGGCTCCATGGGTACTGCACACATGTTATGTACACTTGGGTAAAACATTTATTTAAAAAAAAGACTACTGCAAAGCCACTCATCTCCATAATGAGCAAGAGATTGAGCCACAGCAGCACTTAAGTGACATGAGGGAGGGGCTTTCTGTACTGACAACCCATCAACTTTTTCTCCTTGTTCCAGAACCAAAACCTTTGTAACAAGCTCTACACTGATGCCAGAATGCCCAGGAGCTGTTCTTAATTGCCTGAATTTCCCTATCATCACTCACTCCCTGAGTGAGTTTGTCCAATCTTGTGTTAAAACATGGTGGTGGCTACCAGGTTGACATATTCAGCCTGCTTGCTTTCTGAGCTTCCATTTCCTTTATGTAATTGTGTCGGTTACAGATGACACCATTCCTTATGATCATACATACCAGCTCACTGTATCCCATACCTCAGTTTTATTTTGCTGTGTAGCATTTATCACCTGACTGGCCAAGTCTTTTTCCCATGGAATGGAAGCTTCTTAAGAACAGTTCCTATCACATTGCATCCATATTGCTCCTGGATAATGTCATGCAGGCTTGTGACTTTGTTAGGCTTGTGATCCCAACATTTTCTGGCCAAACCCACCTGTCCTAACTGATCCATTGCTATTAGTTATGCTAAGTGCAAAAATGCCAGACCACTCTCTACTCTCTGCATCCTCCATACTCAACCATGTCCCAGGGTCTATCCCACTAGAGGGCCAGACAAAATCCAGCGTTACCTTTTCCTCACATGCTCGTACGTCTATTTCAGATGTATGGTCTGTAGTTTAGCTTTATGATAGCATTCAATAAAACTGAATTTCAAGTTTGGATCTTTTCCAAGGCTACCTATTCACAGTACAACCCTCTCCCTGGGCACTGAGCAGCAGTGGGGATAATCTAGAAAAGCAGTGATTGTAGCCTGGCCCAGTAAAAGTGGTAAAGATAGAAGTGTGAACAAAGATGCCTCTAGCCCTCAGATTGAATTTCATCCTGATAAAGCTGTCCTGAGTAATACACACATGGAAATCACGTTGAACACACCATACTTAAACCAGCCTAGCTTAGCAAGGACGCTACACTGAAGGCTTTTGTCTTGTGACCATGTGGCTAACTGATAATTACTCCATTAACCTACCCCTATTCCCTCATCTCCCACAGGCTTCTAAACACAACAGACCACATGAACATTTTAATGCTGACACCATGTCTGTCCTCTGCTCATAACCCTCCGATGCATGTCGTAAAAGCAAAGGCCTTACTGTACCTGACAAGCACCTACATACCGTAGTGCCTTCCTTCTTGTGTCTGTCTTCAGATACCCCAGCCCTGCTGCAACTTGCAAGCTCTCAGGGCTGCCATGCATTGCTTTGTTTTGCTTCTTTTACTCCATTCTGTCCTCCTCTACTGCCCTCAGTGCATTCTTTTCCCATTGCCAGATTTGCTTTTCCGTAGACTGTTTCATAGCAATAGCAGCCACACCCTATATTCTTCCTCTCCAACAGAAGAGAAATTTCAGAGGACAGTCTTAATCCTAGCAACTAAAAGTTGCCAGAGTCTAAGTGCAATGTCCCACGTGTTGGAGCCCCACTTGATTTCTAGCTGACGGTACTGCATTGGTGGTGATATGGGGCCTTTAGGGTGAAGGTTCAATGCTTCAGGGTAGTTGGCTCTGCTCTGCTCCAGGCCTGAGCTCTCACAATCACACACCTGAGTAGGAGCTTTTCCTACCACCATGCCTCCCACTATGATAGAAAGCATCCTTACACCTGACAAAGCCTTCCTCTTGGGTTGTTTCTGCCACACACTCTTGTTACAGGGGTGAGACAGTCTGTTTGGTAATCTACTTTGGGTGTCAAATAGCATCTCAAACTGACGCTGTTCAAAAGAACTGTGCTGACCATGGAGACTTCAGTTTGTTTTTGTGGAATGGGAAAAGCTATACACAGGATTGAATACTTACTCAAATACAGAAGTGAGTCGTGTCCCTGTTTCCTGAGGCTCTCACCACTATCACCACTTTTATGTCCTGAACAACTACAGGGCCTAAATTCAGTGTTCCTGCCTCCTTGAACTCTGCAAGTGGAGTTCTTGAAAGTCATGGTGTTGAACCACATTTATTACTTAAAAATGAAATCCCTCATTGTCACTAGCCATGGGAGACATAAAGGTGATCTTGCATTTAGGGACTGAAGTATTGAATGCTTGGAATTTACAACAGGAAAGTGAGACTGTTGTTTACAAACTTTAGATACGCCTTTAAAATTGCTGTATACAGACCTCCCTCTTGTTTTCAGTTTTCTAAAAAGGACTAAGTGTGTATAATGTCGTGGAGGTGCCATTAAGATATGTATGAAAAATTTCACTTACCAACGAACAAAAAGAATAGGAAATTTAAAACAAGGCATGCTGTAAGGAGATAAACTGTGATCAATCTCAACACACATAATTGACAGGAGAGTTGGATAATGAACAACAGCTGAGGCAGGTGGAACATGAAAAAGGTCACTCTGTGCCTCAAGGCATAGTTTCCAGAACACAAGTGTGCTCATCCTCGCTCACTTTGTTCAGTCAACACACAAATTAGTTGATCAGTACAAAGAGGGTTGGTCTAATGAATAGGTATTCTGTGAAAATCCAAATGGCAACCCTGGAAGCTGAGTGAAGATGAGAGCTCTGTTTATGTCTGAAGTGTCACAATTTAATATTTCAGGGCATAAACCCCATGATTGATAGACTTCAGGAAAGTTCCATATTTGTAGAAAGGACTTAAGTTGTTCCTTCCATTTCTTATGTAGCTGCAATATGGGCATAGCCATGTGCATTGGACCTTGGCAGAGAACCAGCTTCCTGTGGAAGCTGCAGGAGACAGATGACATGGAACCATATGGTACAAATAAGAGTGCTGCACTATCAAACACTCAAGGAAAATGTCAGAAGTCAGTCTGTCTGTTTTTCGAGCCAGGGTTTCTCTGTATAGTCTTGCCTGTCTTGGCACTCACTCTATAGACCAGGCTGAAAGAGATCACCTGCCTCTATCAAGTGCTGGGATTAAAGGAATGTGCCACCACCACTAGAAATCAGCCTTAAGAAGGAGCATCAGAAGATGCCAAGAAAGTGATGTTTGAGACTTGAGAAAAACATGAATAGTGTAAGAAATGCCTGAAGTCTGATGTGTGAGCGGAAGCAGCACAGGTGTCAAGATCCAGCTTGGATGTACTGGCGAAAGAATGGGAGCTTGTGTGCCAGAGGAGAATGAATCTGTGGGTGTGGATGAGAGCTGAGGGGAGGCAGAGTGAGCATTATCCCACACTGGGACATGTATCCTGACCAATTTGGGGAAAAGGGCATCATTAAGAATACATGCCTGCAGGTTTGGGAGGTGGTCACACCAGTTACACAGGACAAGGGACTCTTTCAGATGTCAATGGCAAGATGATTGAAGCCAGAGAATGAACATCTTCAGCTACGAAACTTTCTTCACCAGCTGTCCCCAAATCCTCCCAAGTAAAATAATTTTTTTTAAATCTGCCTTCCCAAGGCAGGCATGATGGTGCACACCTTTAATCCCAGCACTTGGGAAACAGAAGCAGGCAGATTTCTGTGAGTTCAAGGCTAGCCTGGTCTACAAAGCAAGTTCCAGGACATCCAGGGCTGTTTATAGAGAAAACATGTCACAAAGACAAAACAATGGAAAAAATGTTGCCTTCTCTGACCACTGCCATCTATCATGTAGCTTTCTGACTTCCTCTCTGCCTCTTACCTTGGCCATTTCATCCACCTAGTGATGGTTCCTCAGAGACTTAAATGAGCAGAGCCCAAAACTTGCCAAATTTCATAAGAGATGTGGATGTAAGCATCCAAGAAGCCCTCTTCCAAACAGAGTTAACTCAAATATCTATATAAAATACACAGAAGGAGAAGTAACCTGTCATATACAAGGAATCATCAATAAGCTGATTCTCAGGAAACTTTAATGTCTAGAAAGTCAGTAGATTGAAAAACTTTAAGTCCTAAAATAAAATCCACATGAAAATTCTTTTAACTTTTTTTTCTTTTTTTGTAGGGGGGGGAGTGGTTTGTCAGAGGACCATTTGTGAGAGACAGCTTTCTGCCTCAACCTTAATATAGATCCTGATCATTGAACTAAGCTTGATAGGTATCTTAGTGGGTCATCCCTGTATTTATTGTGTCTGGACTGAATGTGTGCAGCCATTTCTTGTCTTTATTTCCTTAGAAGTATAACTATTTATGTACTATTTACTTTGTATTTGGAAACAGAGATGGTGTAGTGGGACCACACAAGATCTGGGCACACCACAGCCTTTCAGATAGGAACTTGAGTGTCCATGGACTTGGGGGTTAGGAAGGAATCCTCTGTGGATTCCAAAGAACAGCCATGCTGACTCAGACAAAACAGACTTTAAGTGCAAAGCATTATAGGCAATATTTTAACAAAAGGTTTGCTATAGCAAGATGATGTGAGATATTAACCTGTATATATTGAGTAACAGACCCTGAAGTGTTGTGTGTTCTGCCTGCTCATCCTTTCCACTCTATCAAAAGTGCTCCATCTTAAGAAACCAGTGTTACTGCATCAGATTAGTAGAACAAAGCAAAAAAGAAAGCACCTGCTCATCTCACTTGTTGAAAACAAGGCATTTGACAAACCCCACACCCTTTCATGATTTCAATACAGAGGAAAAAACTTGCAGAAGACTAGGACCAAAGGGAAATGTCTGAACATAAAAAAGTATGAAAAGCTGTCATGAACACCATTCTCCATTGATAAAAACTGCGAGTTTCTCTTAGAACAGGAAGGAGTCAAGGGTTTTTGTGTGACTCAGCAGTCTACTGTACATCCTGTGGTTCCTTCTAGAACTATGCCTCTGACAGTAGGTTGTGATAAGGGTTGAAGCTGCTGTAGATGGAGGTTTCTGTCCTGCCTGGTCCTTCAGCCGATTAACCCCAAATAAACACACAAAGACTTATATTAATTTATAAACTGATGGCGATGACTAGGGCTTCTTACTGGCTAGCTCTCTCTTAATTATTAACCCAAAACGACGAATCTATGTATTTCTACATGGTCTTAACAAAGAACGCCTGTCTCATCCTATCTTCCTGGTCTCAACATGGTGTCCCCTAGGTGCTGGGATTGAAGGCATGTGCCACCACTGCCCAGCTACTCTATTTCTTATATTTAAATTTGAAACAAGCTTGTTTTACATGTCAATCCCAGTACCCTCTCCTTCCCCTCCTCCCCTGCCCCCAACAGTCCCCCATCCCATCCCCTTTGTGCTCCCCAGGGAGGGTGAGGCTTTCCATAGGGAATCATCAAAGTCTGTCATATCATTTGGGGCAGGGCCTAGGCCCTCCCCTCATGTGTCTTGGCTGAAAGTGTATCCCTCTATGTGGAAAGGGTTCCAAAAGTTCATTCTTATACTATGGGTATATACTGATGCACTAGCAGAAGCCCCATAGACTGCCCAGGCCTCTTAACTAACGCCCACATTCGGGGGTCTAGGTTGGTCCTATGCTAGTTTCCCAGCTATCAGACTGGGGTCCATGAGCTCCTCCTGTTCAGGTCAACTGTTTCAGTGGGTTTCTCCAGCCTGGTCTTGACCCCTTTACTCATCACTCCTCCCTGTCTGCAACTGGATTCCAGGAGTTCAGCTCAGTGCTTAGCTGTGGGTGTCTGCTTCTGCTTCCATCAACTAGGCTCTAGGATGGCATATAAGATAGTCATCAATGTTATTATGGGGGAAGGGCACTTATTAAGGTAGCCTCTCCAGTATTGCTTAGATTGTTAGTTGGGGTCATCCTTGTAGATCTTGGACATTTGTCTAGTACCAGATTTCTCTTTAAACCTATAATGTCTCCCTCTAATTATGCTATCTCTTCTCTAGCTCTCCTCTATTCTTTCCCTGACTCAATCTTCCTGCTCCCTCATATCCTCCTCTCCCCTCCTCTTCTCTCCTCTTTCTCCTAACTCCCTTTCCCCTCTCCCCATGCTCCAATTTGCTTGAGAGATCTTGTCCCTTTCCCCTTGTCCAGGACCATGTATGTCTCTCTTAGGATCATCCTTGTTTCCTAGCTTTTCTGGTGATGTGGATTGTAGACTGGTAATCCCTTTGCTCTATGTCTAAAATCCATATATGAGTGAGTACATACCATGTTCCTCTTTTTGTGACTGGGTTAACTCACTCAAGATGGTTTCTTCTAGTTTTATCCATTTGCCTGCGAATTTCAAGATTCCATTTTCTTGTTTGTTTGTTTGTTTGTTTGTTTGTTTATGCTGAATAGGGACAGATGCTTCTGGGGCCAAGATTCCTTCAGCATCCTCTGTCCTTGGATGTGTTAATCAACCCCGTCGGAGCAGATGAGTTAAGGTTCCTTTGCTAAATACCTTTTGTCTTTCAAGTACCTTGTATGGAAACTTTGTAACCTTGTGCACTAAGAAATCTCTGTAACCATGGAAGCCTTTTGACAGATCAGGGGTCTCACGACCCCCTTCCCACTCTTTGCTCTTTAGAAACGTCTTGCATTTATAGTTCAGGGCTTCAACTCTCCGGACAGAGTAAAGCCCCAGCTAGCTAGTTTTTCGAAATAAATATCTTCTTGTGTTTGCATTCGGGCATCTCTGGCTCCTTGAAGCTTTGAGGGTCTCTTGGTGGGCACAACAGCCTTAACTGCACCAAAAAAGAAATAGCCAGGAACATGACTCCTGTCATGTTCCTGTCCCTTCCGGTTACTGTGCACATCTGTGGAAATGATATTCTCCCAAATATCTGTGGTACTTAATTCAAATGCAAATTAAGCTGAAGACCAAATCGGTGTTTTATATTGAAAATCCTACAGACTTTGAGTAAATGCTGGAGGCTGATTCCTCCTCCTGCTATCTATACTGCTTATCTTAAGATAAATAAAGTTAATATGGGGGGGCAAGCCTAAATTCCCAGGAGCATTGATATGGACCCCCCTATCCTAGAACCTGATCCACCTCTGGCTTTTCAAGTTACACAAGCAAGTAAATATCCTAACTTCCCAGGTACTTTAACTGACTTCTGCTATTTTCAACAGGAAGCAGTAGGCACACTGGGACTGACGGTAGCAGGTACCTCTGGTTACCTCTTCAGCTCACTCCCTACAAATGTTTCTCCTCTAATGAAGGTTTAGTTGGTAAATGTTATATGCCAGTTGAAGATTAAGCCATGCCCTTAAATTGACTTTCTGATGCTTAAAATGTCTCCTGATGCCTTAGTTTGCATGGGCTTCACTTCCTCCCTGGGCTTCTGTGTTTATTCTGTGCCTCTGAGAGTTTATGAAAGTCTCACTCAACATGGGAACAAAGGTGACATTTATTTCCCAGTGATGCATTCCAGACATACTCTCCAGTTGCAGAACCCTCTCAGCCCTCATCTCTCAGCTCATTTATTTATTTAGGAGCCTCACAATCCCAGCCTTGTCCCTCTGTTGGGAAAAGACCCTACCGTGTTCACTTGGCATTGACCCATTCAGAGATGTTTTGTTTTGGTCCTGGCCAAAGTCTCTTCTGCATCCCTAAGTTTCAATGACACTCTTATTCTCAAACAGAGCCCACTGTCTCCCTCCACCTGGAAGCACTTGATTAAGCCACCAGCCTTGGGAGGGCAGGAGGAAGCAGGAGTCTAAAGGCTAATTACACAGCCAGGTGACTTTCATTGAGCAGTGGCTCAAAAGATCTGGTGTTGAGGCAACCTCACCCCCCCCCCGCCGCCCCCCCAGCTTTCCCCCAGGAAATTGGGAATGCAGTGCTCAGGGTGTGTGGGATCTAAAGAGGAGGCGCTCAAGCAAATACAAGCATTCATATCCCTGGCTCTCAGAGGCAGAGATACCAGACTTCCAGAGTCCACAAAAGATCGCTTTCCATAGTGAATGGTGGGTCAAGAACAGTCAGTAAATAAGGGGAAACAGTAGGTGTTTTAAAGAAAGCCTGGGTCTCTGTTAAGAAAGGAGATGGCCCTGATGGAGTGTTGAGGTGCCTTCCTGGTCAGCAGGGACAGGAAGCTATCTGGATTAAGGGGATATTGACCCCACCCCACCCCCAAGAGCCTGCTGAAATTTGCAAAAGGCAAACAGGACCTGCTGAGAGATTTGTATCTGGCCTTGCCCTGAGTTTCCCACCCTTGAGGAAGGAATGTTAAAGTGAACTTGGGGGATTTCAGGGCTCTTTTAAGGCCCACAGAGAAAGACATTTCCTCTGGGTTGACATCTAGCCAGAATCTGCTTCCCTTGCTACCTGGGATCATGACATGTTCCTTGCCCCTCTTAAGAACTAACCAGGGTGCTGGAGAGATGACTTAGTGCTTAAGAGGGCTTGCTGCTCCTGCAAGAGGACCCAGGTTCAGTTCCCAGCACCCATATCAGACAGCTCACAATCAGCTGTAACTCAAGCGCCAAGGAATGTGATACCCTCTTCTGGTCACCCCCTCATGCATCCATCTCCGTTACGCACACACATATACACAAGTATACATCATTTTTAAAAGGAGAAGAAAGAGTTAATCCAACTGGGTCTGTCAGTCACTTGGTAGTGACCACCCTTCAGGAAAGGCTGATTCACCTACAGTCATTGTGTTCCTGACTCAGGCCATAGACCAACCATCCTCTAGGAATACAGCTGTGCCTCCAAGTGCAGTGGTTATTTTGTGACAGGCATAATTATCTTGCATGGTGTCTGTGAAGGCATGGTATGTCAGCTTGCAAAACTGTGAACATTTAAATATACCAGTGTTTGTCTTCATTGATTTGTGGGAGATCTTCATTTTTTTAATGTATTGGAGGATTCATACAAAAGAATAGTGTCTCTTGCCATTTCAACCCAAGCAAGGGCCTGCTCAGCCCCGCAGTCAAGCTGGGTGGGAGGATCTTCTCAAAGTAGGGTCCATAAGCTCATCCATGATGCTTACCTTTTGTTTATGGTATACAAGCCCTGGTGTACAACATTTTGCCTTTCAACTTTGAGAGGTCAAGATGGCCCGCTGCCTATTCTATCTAAACATGATTTCTGAGAAGCTGAAGTTGTCACCAAGGAGCCAAGAGTGTGTTAAAACAGGCTTTGGCTGGATTTCAGTTCATTTACTAATGGTTTCTGACTAATCACCAGGTTCAGGGAATCTGGAGCTGCTCGTGGGACCATGCCCAACCACTGCCTGCTTTCACAGGGCCCTGAAGACTTTATGAGTGAGCATGTGCAATCACTTTGACCATCTTTATTAACAGGGACCTTGAGTGGAGAAGGAACAACTTTCAGGAGTCCACTGTCCCCTCCGTGTGGGTCGGTCCTGGGTACCAAACTCACATGGCCAGGCCTGGCAACAAGTATCTTAACCCACTCAGCCATCTTACCAGCCTAGGCTACTTCTGTAAGCTTCAAGTTCAGTGTCTATAATATGGACATGGTAGAGATGATTGTTTAAATAAAGTTTTGTTCAATGAATAACAAAAGTAAGTCTCCAGGGTTCTTTGTGCAGTACCTGTCACACAATAACTCCTCTGTATCTTAACTATCACATTTATTGCTATTTTTCTTCCAATAGATTTAGAGACTTTCTTACAACCTAGATCTCTTCACATCACATAGCTTTAGAAATATGAACACCAAATTAATAGTTCACAACAAGATTGCTAGGGTCAGCAGATACCATGTGACCTCCCCTACCATCTCCTTGGGGATGAGGGACATACTGAGAAATTTTCATTATTCACATCACAGTTTTTAGATTCTCGAGTGACTTATTTGAAATATCATCTTGGGATTTTTTTTTTTTTTTTTTTTTTTTAGAGACAGGGTTTCTCTGTGTAGCTTTGGAGCCTGTCCTGGAACTCGATTTGTACACCAGGCTGGCATTGAACTTATAGAGATCTGCCTGACTCTGCCTCCCTCGTGCTGGGATTAAAGGCATGTGTCACCACCACCAGATTTAATCTTGGCATTTTTTTACTCTGTCATAGTTTCGTGCTAACTTTACACTGATCTGTGGCAGTGAAAGTGGCCCTCATGAAAATCTTTAGTCAAACAAAGCAATAACCCTTCCCTGACCTTTGCATCTAAGATACTGGTTTCTGTCTGCCTTTCAGGACCATTATAACTACTGACGACATTATGCTCAAAAGAAAGGAAAACAGGTTTTAATGTAGGCTTTGCAGATGATGTGTTAAGGAGAGTTGCCAAGAATTCTCCACAGCGAAATCTCAGTAACAAATATCCAAGTATGTTAGTCAACACTACTGATACCCAGTATCTTTGAATATTTTTGCTGATGTTTTTGTCTGGCAGTAGATTATATATTCATGCCATTTGCAAAGGAGCCTTCAATATTTAAGTCTTAGGTCTATCTAGGACCACTTAGCTAGTGGCTCTTTCCTCCTGCCATCCCCAAATGCTATGAAATTCCTTTGTTTTCAACAACCCATGTTCCCTTAGAGATACAAAAAGATTCTGGAATGATCTTCAGTAAATCGCTTGGCTTTGAAATTGGTTAAACATCCTTTTTTTTTTTTTTTTTTCCCTAGACTCTGCCTGTCCTCTCTTCCTTTGTCAACCTTCTTTGTACTTCCTTGTGTGTCTGTGAAGCTGCGTGGGACACACTGATAACATGGTAATGACTATAATGAATGCTTTTAATATTATATCATCTCCTTGAAAGGTGAGGACTGTATCAGGAGTGAGGAAAGAGCATATCTTGAACATCTTTGAGAAAAGGAAAGTCATATTCAAGGGTCCAAGTCTCCCCTGAACAAGTTTCATATCTGATGATTGTGACTATGGCTAGCTGGGTTATTAATTTCTCCTATGTGAGCAAAGACATCATTTTGTATTTGGGGCCAAAGACAAGTGAGGCTATGTCTAAGCTGAAAGGTTTCTGCATGGTACCAACATGCAGAACAAAATTACAAGGCAACTTTTAGGATGGTAGGAGTTTTTCCTGCCAATAGCTGATGATGGATGACTACACAGAATGCACCAGTAATTAAAACTGCAGAACAAATATCCAGACCTCACAAAGGACCAGAGAGACCATTCTATGAAGAAGGTACCAACTGATCATGACAAAGGGCTCTGTGCCCCTGGTTACCAGGAAGCAGGAACCATCACAGGTGTTTCAGCCACCTTCTCAAACCTAGAGAAAGGCCTTGTCTTCCCTTCTTTCCAACGAGCTGAGACAGATACAGAGTGTTTTATCCATGCTCACTTGAAAGCGTGTTGAGGTTTCAGGTTGTCTGAGGTCACTAGAAGTCAGTGGATGGACAAAGCAGTCTAGTTTTACAGGAAGAAATGTATCATCTGCATTGACTAGGTTCTGCAGAAAAAGATCAGTGGAAAAACTGTATATGGGTGTTTACCTGGAAAAGCAGTTATAAGACTAGGTGGAGCTGGACAAAGGCTGAAAAAATATCCTAGGATGGTATGGTGGTTTGAAAGAAAATCACTCCCCAAAAGGCAGTGCACTATTAGGAGGTGTGACCTTGTTGGAGGAAGGGTGTCACTGTGAGGTAGCCTTTGAGGTCTCCACAGTTCATTTCCTGTTGCCTGCAGATCAAGACATAGGTCCTTGTCCACTCAGCTCCTTCTCTAGCCCCATGTCTGCCTGCATGCCACCATGTCCCACCATGATGATAATGAACTAAATCTCTGAACCGTAAGCCATCCCAATTCAATGTTTTCCTTTATAAGAATTGCTGTGGTCACAGTGTCTCTCTACAGCAATAGAAACCCTAACTAAGACATATGGAAAGCCAAATCTTATTTGTAAGATTTTATTTTCTTTTGAGAGAGGATCTCACTATGTAGAACCAGCTGGTCTTGTTCTGTAGACCAGACTGGCCCTGAATACACAGAGATCCCCTGTGTCTGCCTCTTGAGTGCTGGGATTAAAGGTGTGTGCCACCATGCCTAGCTTAGAGTTTATTTATTTTTTTATGTGGTCAGGTGTTAGGCCTGTATCTTGTATGTATACCACATGTGTCCTGCAACCTTGGACTTTCTGGCTTGTAGAGGGGGCCAAATGCATCTCTGTTTGCTATAGGTTATTTATCTTTAGTGTTCTTTCCTGCCACCACAGCAGACATGAAGAAGAGATCCCACCAGAGCCACTGTCACCTTCTCTCACTTGTCCTTTTCTTTCCTGTATATAGGAGCCACTACCAGTCACATGGGCATGGCTTCCTCTGAGCTCAGAATCCATTCGACATGACAGAAACTCCAAGCTTCCTTTGATTTCCATTCTCACCTTCCATAATTTAAAGGATCATTAGCTATTGTCATGCTTTCTGGTCTCCAGAGGTGCTCAGAGTCTGCTCCAACTGAAAAGAAGCTCAGCTAGAAAGAAGCCCAGCGAGAATGTTCCTATGTATGGATGCTAGCTTGACCCATTTCATCTCTGGTTATAACTGAAGTTCACCTTTTGTCTAGCTCAAGGCTCTCAATGACTTGACTTAACACTTCCAGAGTTGCCTCATTTCTACCAGTAATGTACCCTTGTTGCTTGGCTTGGGTAGTTCCCTTAATCTGGGTTGCCTTGTCTTTTCCTTCCTACTGTTTCAATCAGCCCATCTCCAAAGCTAAGCCTGGAGCCCATTTCTCCCACAAATTCTTTTATGAAATGTAGGCTCAGAACATTTCCTCACAACACATTGTTGTCTCCTTTGCATCGTGGTAATCTAGAAACTTAGTCTTAAGTGTTTTTCTGAATGGTGAATGGTGAATGGTGAATTTTTTGTTTGTTTGTTTGATTTTTGGTTTGGTTTGGTTTTTCAAGACAGGGTTTCTCTGTGTAAGAGTCCTGGAACTAGCTCTCTTGATTAGGCTGGCCTTGAACTACTGAAATCTGCCTTCCTCTGCCTCCCAAGTGCTGGGATTAAAGATGTGGACCACCACCACCCAGTCTGAGATCACTTTTTTTTTTTTAACTACACAATTATGCTAGTATTTTATTAATCCAAAAGCACTTTACAAGAAAATATAAGTATGGCTTCCAATAGGAATGTTATACTTGGACTTGATACCAAGCTCACAGATTTTGAGTGTGCAAGGAAAAACAAGCTTTCAAGTTAAACAACAATTTGTAACCAAAACTTTAATCCCAAGGATTCTCACAAACATATTATAAATGACAGCATGAAAAAGAAATCTTGCACAGTAACTCAAAGGTTCAGCTCTACAATGTACCCTTACACTGATAGGACACTGGTAACTTAAAGTCTTCCATTTCCAAATAAAGAATGTTGCAGCTATGCGTCCATATATAGCAATCAGTAAGGAACCTCTGAAAGCCTTCAGGGTGCAGTTCCCATCCTTTACCTGTTAGCTGGTGTTCACTAACAGTTTTTAAAGACTGCCAATCATTTTACCCACAGCTCCACACCATATCCCAGCTACTAGACAAACTAGAGCTTTATTCCATTTCTATCAGTGGTTTCTGTATCATTAGCACATCGCACTTTAACTGGGCAGGATCTAGGTTTATTTCAGTCTATGAAAAACTAAAGTTCAAAGCAAATTTGAACAGCTAAAACATCTTAAAAATGCACCAAGATTATGAAGTCTCAAACAAAACTTGAATTTCCTGTACATACTCCTGTCAAATGAAGTTATTTCCTGTACACCACTTCTTTAGCAAGCTGGTCTTCTATTTCCTTTCATTTGACCTAGATCGGCTACGAGACCTAGAGAAAGACCGAGATGGTTTGTGGTTTCTCTCCCGAGACAGAGACCTTTCTCTTCTCCTATCTCTAGAAAGTGACCTGCTCCGGCTTCGAGAGAAGCTTCTCCTTCTTGGAGATCTTCGCCGAGGTGGAGGACTCCTCCTTCGATAATCATCTCGAGGGCGACGGCCCCAAGAGGGCGGCGGGCCACGATTGCGACTTCTTTTTTCACCATTCGACAGTTCCACTCTCACACAACAGCCACATAGTGTTCTTCCATCCAGCTCTCGGACAGCATCAGCTGCATCTCGGGGATCCTCAAATTCAACAAAAGCAAAGCCAGGAGGGTTCCGAGCAACCCACGCACTTCGAAGTGGTCCATAATAGCCAAAAGCCCGCTCTAGTTCAGTCTTCCCATTGTTTCCAAGATTACCTACATACACCTTACAATCTAGTGGACAGGAATCACGATGCATTTCGAGATCCTGGGTTCAAACACCGAGGTTCAAACCCCAACACTACGTCAGGCCCACCCCCACACTTCAGGATCTGCTTTAGCAGATGCTCTCCATTCCCTGGCGTCCACGAAATGGCCCTGAGATCACTTCTTAATACAGAAAAGGTAACAGCATCTCAGAGTGGCCCTGTGAAGATGAATTCTGATGACTGTCTGTCTGATTATGCCCTAACTAACTCCCTCTGGATGGGGTGGTGGTCTCCTTGGGAGTAAGCAACTCTCGTTTCTCATTTTTGAAACTCCCACACAGCTGACAACTGGCCATTGTTGGTCCCCAAGTGAACCATAAATATCTATCTCACTGATTTGTATTTCTGATTTTTTTTTTTTTTTGGTTTTTTTTTTGTTGTTGTTGTTGTTTTTCCTTCCTGTTCTGTGTTCTTCTGCATCTCTTGGCAAGCTTTGGGGTGACCAGAGATCGAATGTGTACCCTTTTTTTTTTTTTTTTTTTTTTTTTTTGAGACAAGATTTATTTCTCTGTGTAGCTTTTGAGTCTGTCCTGGAACTCACTCTGTAGACCAAGCTGGTCTCGAGATCCACCTGTCTCTGCCTCCTATGAGCCACCACGACCACCACTGGCTCCCTTCCTTTGTCTAGTACTTGAACACAGAAAAATCAACAAATGCTTTGTGGTAGCGAAAACAAATTATGTCCCAGGACAGGTTTGGGCTGCTTTTTAGCCAGTTGTATTTGCATTCACTTTTGTTTTAATAGCTCAGTGCTTGTTATGGAGACCACAGCAGCAGCACCTGCTGCAAAAAGTGTTCATTATGGAGAGTCCAGCCCACTTTGATGTGTTTTCCTTTCCACATCCCTACCCTGCCCCCAGCAAGCTCTGCAGGGCTTTCAATCCTCATAGGCGTCCCTGGAAGCCATGCTGCAAGTCTTGTCACCAGCACTTCCAAAACTGCCTATAGCTTTACTGTGCTCATCCTTTGTTACTTACAGGTGAGCAGCAGATGTAAAGAGTAAATTAACTTTAAAAACAAAAATCCACCGTAGTAGAGGGAATTCAGATTCCATTCTCTGTCCCATTGAGAAAGTTATTTAAGGAGGAGACACCTGACATGGATGGCCTAAGCCACTGACCTGTATGATTGGCCCAATCTGGGTGAGCATGCACACATGCACGCTTACACACACCTGGACTACAAAATGAGTTGCTCAAGCAAACAGTTTTGCACAGGAAGCACATGGAACTTGTGAATTTGAACAGTATATGTAAGTCTTTCTTATGTTTTTCTTTCTTAAAGATTTCTTTTAATTTTATGTGTATGAATGTTCTGCCTCCATGTGTATATGTTCATCATGTATGTGGCTGGTGTCCAGAGGCTAGAACACTGGGTCCTCTGGAATTGGAGAAAACACCGTGTGGTCACAGATGTCACAGAGCCTCTGTCTTACACACACACACACACACACACACACACCACTCCACATTTCATTTGCAACTACCAATAACTGTCTGATGTAAACATGAATCATAGGTAAGACTGATGGACCTGACACCAAAGGGTGACATGCTTCCCAGGCTGGGAGAGGCTGTCCCCCACATCAGGAGCCTGACCCAGCTGGGGTGATGATATTCCTCTTCTGCTCAGAGATACCTTTGATGGTGTGTCATAATGTATCCCTCTTGACTGTGCCATTTTTGTTGGACTCTAGGGGGGTGTCAATATTGTGTACTGACAGTGAGGCCCCTGCAAGGCTTTGTGTTCCTCGGGGCTCATAGTCTCACGGGCCCTTGCATATGTTCTGCTCTTTCAAAAATACAGAGTATCTGGTTCCATCTGTGTGCCACACTTATACCAGGACATCCTTGTTTTGATTCCAAATTCATGCACGAACCTCAGCAAGGGCTCAGCTTTACAAGTGAACTTCTGGGGCAATCCCAAGCAGCTGTTGAGGGATTTCTGAATTCTGACAACACAATGGTTCCCACGAAGGACTCCAAGGACATTTAAGCTCTTCCCCTGCCTTCTTTCCCCTCCAACATTTAGGTTGTCACAAGTATTGCTTCAACTGCTCTGGGCTCAGACAGTAAAAGGCTGTCTCTTTGAACTCCACGTTAACAGGATGCATTCTGGTCAATCAGATATATCTTTATATCTCATGAATATGGCACAAGATGAAATTTACACTAAGTGAAACTGTCTTACTGTGACTTTTGGGGGGGGGGAGGAAGGGGTTTCCAAGACAGAGTTTCCCTGTAGCTTTGGAGGCTGTCTTGAATCTTGCTCTGTAGATCAGGCTGGCCTCCAACTCAAAGAGCTTTGTCTGTTTCTGCTTCCTGAGTGCTGGGATTAAAGGCATGCACCACCTCTGCCCGGCATCTTACTGTGACTTCTAATGCTGATTGTCACAGGCTTCTGTCTATTTGAATGTGGGAAGTATTTCACTCATGTCAAGGTGGTGTACTGAAAAAGAGGGTCATGATCTTGACAGAAACTAGAAATTATGGATAACTGCCAGGCATTACAAACGAGAAAGAGAAACAAAATCAAAGAGAGCAGATAGAAATATATATTATGTATAATTTTATATAAGGAGCATGCTTGTATATTACATGTGTAAATGTAGGGCAATGCTTATGTTAATTACTCAGCCATAAAGAGTTCAAATTGTTTTCTCTAAGAAGGAAACTGAGGCCAGACACCAAAACAGATTAGGACAGCCTGACCTCCCAAAGGAGATCTCTTGTACAGACACAATAGCCTTTGAGTCATGTGCTGGATTCTGGCCTGACACAATGGGTTCATCTTAGGATTCCCCAGGTCACAGAGGCAAGCAGATGTTCACAGCTGTTTCCAGGCATCTGCAGAGACAGGATGGACCAAGGTTATGCTCATGAGGCAAAGCCTTGTTCCTGTCCCAGGGAGTTCATCCCCAAACATGCCAAGAATGCAGCCTTTGAAAAGCCTGACTGGTACATTTGACCTTCCAGCTGCTTCAGGAACAGGAAGTAACCCCCAGAGACAAGAGCATCCTCCAATCAAAGGAACAGTGCAGTCTTGGCTTTGGACTGGAGAATGAGGAATTCCAAAGTTTGTCCTTATAAACCCAACAACACTTTGAAAAAGCTTCATGGTCTTTCAGACTCTCCACTATGAAAAGCATGTATAGTTTTCCCTTGGGAGACAAAATAGTCTAGCTCAGTCCCTCTCAGGGTTCAGATTCTGGACAGCCGCATCAAACTAGCTTGTCAACTTCCTACGAGTACAGAGTCCTACCTTCCACTCTGAACTGTCACAAGTGGACCCTGAAATGTACATCGAAATTAGTTAATGTTCAGGCAAAATTGGAGACACTGCCCTAGCCCCTACAAGCATAGATTGCCTGTTTGTAATATTCCTGAACCAAAGAGACTTTATCTGTATGACAAGGCTGCAGATTGCCACAGAGAAATGTTTACTTACCTTGCCTCGTTTATTTCTAACAGCAGATCAAAGCCCTCTGGATATGAGAGATCCAGAGTGTGTGTGGGGGTGAGTGTTCATGCCTATAGAGCCTGAAAGAGGGCTCTTGGATATGCTGGAGCTGGAGTTACAGATGGTTGTGAACCACCAGACATGGGTGCTGGGATGTGAACTTGGGTCCTCTAGAAGAGCAGTGTGGTGTGCTCTTAAACACTGAGTCATCTCTCCAGCCTCAGGTTATTCACTGAGGCAGGTCTCTCAATTGAACTTAGTCTTGGTTCAATGGCTTGGTCCCAGTTGGCCAGACCCCATTCCCACCTTTGAGTGCTAGAATTTCAGGTCAATAGCCACAGACACTCAATGCTTGGTGGGTTCTGAGGATCCAAACTTGGGCTCAGCTTTAAGTACTATCTCCAAAGACTCTTGGTGTCAGCAATTAAAAAACCAAACAGTCTAATGTGTTACAACCTAAAGATAGACCAGTTTGATACCTGCTCTGGAATGATGGTAAGCAAATATTAGAAGTCTTTGTTTCCATCATTAAGTCATCGTGTGTCTATAAAAGCAGAAAGCACTGCAATTCATGACATACAGTAGTCTCAAGCCAAAGCCAAGGGCTCCAGGCCATGTTGGTGATGCATGGAGCTAGGGCTGCTCAGTGCTACATGTCCAGAACTAAGGCTACCTGTTATAAAGTCCCACAATGCAACAGGAATGAATGCTGTGAGAAGCACCTCAGATTTACTTGATTTTGAATTCTTTTTCTGTTAGATTTATTTTATTTTTATGTGTATGAATGTTTTGCTTACATGGATTTTTGTGTACCACATGTGTGCCTGGTACTGGAAGAAACTAGATGAGGGTATTAGATCCCCAGGAACTGGAATTTTAGAGGGTTGTGAGCTAACACTTCAGTGTTGGGAATGAAACCTAGTTTCTCAGCAAGAGCAGCCAGAGCTCTTAACCACTGAATATCTCTTCAGCATCTTGAATTGTTTTGACAATTGGGTGTTCAGAACCTTTGCTGTTGCCAGATTTTTTGTGACCCTCCCTGCCTTTGTCTTTGAAACTAAGGACATTCTATTGAGACAACACAGATGAACCTGGGGGAGGAGGGGGACAATAGACAAGTACAAACAAGAGCCACATCTGGAAGACATGTTGCATGATCACATTGACATACAGAAACCAGAGCATTGACACTTGGAAGTAGAGAGGAGAATGATGGTTACCAGGCCCTGGAGAGGAAGGAAGGAGGATGCAGATATCAGTAATGATGTGACACCTCAGATAGGATCAATAAATTCAAGAAATTATCCTGTAACACAGTGACTGGAATTAGTGACAACCTAGTGTTTTCTTGAAATTAAAAGGAACAGCTTTATAAAGATTTTCAATCATGAAAAAAAATGAGATGGAGGTGAGGTCATTAAGTCAATTTAGCCACTTCATACAGATATGTATTTCAAAAAAACAATGTGTTTAATATATATAATTTTGCAATTATGAAATACAATTAAAAACCCGAGAAATTCTGGCTCCTGGACCTCTGGTCATCATCTTGTCACATGGGCAGTATTTTGTCACACGATCCCATCTCATAAAGTTATCCTTGATGAGCCAATACACACAGCCAAGGGTGAGGCCTAACACCACTACTGCCCATAAAATTGCAGACAACGTGGAACTTAAGGGAAGCCTTTCTGCTGATAGCATTGTTGTGCCCAAATTCTGAACCCCCGAATCACCAAGAGACCCGATCAGATGCAAAAGTGAAGAGTCTTTTATTGTTTAACAAGTTAACTGTATTAACTCGGTTCCTCTGTCCATCTGACATAGTGGGTGTGACAAGAAGGACCTGGAGGGACCAAAAGGTGGAATTTATTGGGGCGAGCAAGGGGAGTGTCTGGGGGTCCACAACAGCCTCAAGATTGGTGTGCTTCTGAGCTTGGACAACCTGTCCCGTGTTGATTGCCCAACTGCAACCAGGTTGCTATGACCTATAGGCCTTCCCAGGGCAGTTGCTACGCTCTGCACATCATTGTTACGCCACTTTTACCGTAAAGCACATCGAGAGCCCTTAAAGTACACAAAGCCAGCCAGCTAAATTCTGATTGGTTCCTTACCACGTGGAGGGTATCTGGCTTCCTAGTGAGGAGCAAGGTCGGAAGTTCAGCACATGTTGCTAAGTCAGTGGTCTTTGTCTTGCTGGGTCTTTTCTACAGTCTGTCATGGCTTTTATAGCAGGGGTTTGGGTGAGGGTCTGTCTGGTCCCTTCAGCATCATACCTCTTGTGAATTTATTGGAATTCAGTGCCTGAAAACTTGGTCAAGATGAGTCCCTCATTTCTTTTCCATGGATCTCTGCCTCTCTGAAGGGTTTATCCCTTGACATTAAACCCATTTTCTGCCTTTGAAGCTTACTCCCTAGTCCAGCCCCCACCAGCAATCCCATACTGCACCATTGATGAGCCTGGCACACACAGCAATCATTATCACTACTGTGTCTTTAAAGCCCTCTTCTTGAGGAGTCAATGTAGAAATCTAAAAAGAAATGCTCTAGGAATGCATAATCACCATAGAAAATAATACAGGTAAGCAATAAACAGAGGATATAATTGTTAAAAACCTCAAAATCTTTCCACCCAGGTATGACCACAAAAGCAACACGTCTAGATGTCCCCTCAGGTATATGCATGTGCATTTGCAACAGTTGATTCCTATTAAGCTGCTTCTGTGGTTCGCTCACGCCATCAGAATGATAAAAACAAATAAGAGCTTTAATCTGCTGAGTTATGCACAGTGGCTTTCTAGAGCTCATGCACACAATAGGCTTAGGAGTTCCTTAGGAAGTGTGGGGCATCCTTGCTGCTGTTAATATTGTGGCAGGAGTACCTTGGAAACAGATTCAGTGTTTCCTGAGAACAACCTGCTGGAAGTGATTACAGGAATGGTATGTATCTCTACGACTTCTGGTGCACATTGTCCATATCCTAAAAATGCTATTAATCTATAATCTCTCTAACTTGAACAAAAAAGGGGCAGGCATTCCCTTTTATGCTTAAGTCAACACTAATTTGTGCTGTGTCTTTTTAAATTTTCTAAATTTATGGGGTTTTAAAAAGATTTATTTATTTTTATGTAGGTGTGTGTTTTGCCTGTATGTGTATCTATCTACCACATGTGTGCCTGGTGCCTGAGGAGGTCAGAAGAGAGCATCAGATCCTCTGGACCTGGAGTAACAGGTGGCTATGAGCCATTCTGTGGCTGCTGGGGATCAAACCCTGGCCCTCACCAAGGGCAGCCAGTCCTCTTAACTGCTGAGCTATCTCTCCAGCCCTAGATTTCTTATTTTATTAACTGATTTTTCTGGCAGGCAGATTTCTGTGAGTTCAAGGCCAGCCTGATCTACAGAGCAAGTTCCAGGACTGCCAAGGCCATTTTCCCACTAGGGTGTTTCTTATTATATATTGAGTTGTTTAAACTTCCTGTCTATGAAAAACTCTGTTATTAACCTGTACCCAGTGAGTATTCCTTGTGCTACTTTAGAGAAATAGCCAGTGAATGAGGGGTAGAGGTGGAGCTAACGACAGGGCCTTTAAAGGAAAGAGGCCATTTCTCAAACACAGAGAGGCTGCAGAGGTATTTGTTGGCTTGTCTTTGGGGAGCTGCCAACACAATATAGAGCTGTGGCTGGACAGTGACTCCAGATATTACAAGGTGACAAAGGATGGTGCTGGACTCAGGGGCCACCAGCATCAGCCTCACTCACTCAGAGACCCCTTCAGGGATGCAGACTGTCAGGGTCTACTGGAGAGACACACAAGCACCCTGTGTTGTATTTACTATGGTGAGGTGCACGGAGATAAAATTCACTGAGAAATCAAGTGATGACCCAGTGGTACCAGTCGTATTCTGCAACCATTTCGACATCTATCATGCACCACTTCTTCATCGTCTTCTTCAGTTTTTTCTAGACAGGGTTTCTCTGTGTAGCCCTGGCTGTCCCGGAACTTGCTCTGTAAACCAGGCTGGCCCCAAACTCACAGAGATTCTTCTCCCCAAGTGCTGTGATTAAAGGCATGAGGCAGCACTGTGTGGCTACTCTCACTTCTCTAAACTACCCTGTACACAGCCACCACCACCCTACATTTCTGCTTCTGTGAACCAGCCCGTAAGTGAGGTCATACAATGTTGTTACTGTTTATCTTGCTGTTTTCACTTAGGATAATGCCCCTGGACTTCCATGCAAGCATAGCATATATGAGAATTCTCGTCATCATTAGGACCAAATAATTCTCCATTATATGTGTGTATCTACCATGTTCTGTTAAAGGAGCACTTTATAATTTGAGCAAGTAACGCAGATTCACTGGGGCTGGATTAAGATGCAAGTTTTAAATAAAACGCTCCATGGTGGGCCTCACCCACTGCAGGTGGCCGCCTTCTTGCTGCATCCTCTGTAGGCACACCTTTAGTGTGCCTTCTTAGTGTCCAGATCTCATAGAAGGACATCACAGTCAGATTGCATTGGTTCTCCATCTACCTTGACCCCTCTTAAAGGTTATATAACCGAGTGCAGGGGGCCAGGACTCCGACATATGCACCTTAGAAGGAAAGCAACCACTCACAATGGTGGCTTCCTTGCTTTCTGTGTGAGGAATAATTGCTAGACTTTCTGCCTTGCATCACCTGTTTCCCTGACATTGTTTGCATTTTTCTCTCTGTCCACCAGAGGGCAATCCTCTAAAGTTCTTCTGTGAAATCTTTGAGCCCCTGGGGGAACTGTTTATGTAAACCTAGATCTTTACTATTTAAGCCTATTTTAAAAAAAGAACCCAGCACATTAGAAATGGCTAATACTTGTGCTGTTTATTGATATTGCTTATCATCCATTCATGTCAAAATGGGCCATTTTCTTGGTGGGTTCAAAGTCCTAGGGAAATCATTTTCAGTACTATATTAAAATGTTTCCACCCTGGAAAACATGCCTCTAAAATATCCTCCCTAACCCCTAACCCTATCCCTGACCCTAACCCTCTAAAATATCCACCAGCTAAGCCATGTGCTTCATGTAGTGTGGGATTTTCAATCTTAGCACTGCTGACATTTGAGTTCCTTTGGAAAGGGGTTGCCCTGTGCATTATGGGATGTCAAAGTCTTCCCTTTTCATGAGGGCCCCATTAAATGCCAGCAACATACTGCTTTCCTCTGTGACAGTAACAAAAATGTCTCCAGACAGTACCAGGTATCCCTTGGGGGACAAAATCTCCCTCCTCCCCGACTGGGGACTTGAGCTAGTGAAATTGGTTACTTGGCTGTCCTCCAGGAGAGTTATGATCCTAGTCTCGCCCCTTTCTCCTGAGTCCAACATCCTCCCTCTAGTCCTTCCAGCTTGTCTACACTGTCCAGTCACCTTTCAACTCTCTTGAGTCAAAAGCTGCTGTCTTAGTTACTTTTCTATTGCCATGGACAAAACACCATAAACAAGGCAACTTCTAGAAGCAAACATTCACGTAAGCTTACTGTGAGTCCATAACCATCGTAGTGGGGAGCATGACAGCAGACAGGCAGACACAATGCTGAGGCAGTAGCTAGGTGCTTACAACTGATCCACGAACATGAGCAGACAGAGCAAACTGGGAATGGCGTGATCTCCAGGGACACTCCTTCTCCAGGCACACACCTCCCAGTCCTCCTCAAACAGTTCCATCAACTGTGGACCAAGTATTCAAATATATTCAGACCCTCACAGCTGCCCTTCACTGAGTGACCTCATGCGTCAGTATTGCTTGATAGAAGAAAGCACAGCAAACGTTGATAGTCAGTCATGGTGCACTCTGATATATGAATGAGGAACATGGCCTTCAGACACCAATGGCAAGGTGACAGGTGGTCCTGAGCTACCATTAGCCCGGTGTCAGGTCTCTACGTCTTGAGTACATCTCCCCTACTTGGCTACTGTGTACATTTGCCTAACTCCTTGGCAGACTCCACTAGGAGGCACCTTCTAGGAGGCCTTGAACAGCCTCCAAGGTTGGTCCAACATCTTCTATCCTTTTAGCCGTGTTGTACATCTTTTAAAAACCATTAGTGAATGGGGGAGTCATTGTATTTGGTCCCCGCAGAAGTCTTCACTTGCAAAGATGCCAAAGAGGGCTCTTTCTCGGGAGGCTGTATAGGTACATCATTTAAAAGCAGGTGCTTATCTGGGCAGTGGTGGCACATGCCTTTAATCCAGCACTCAGGAGGTAGAGGCAGGCTGATCTCTGGGAATTCAAGGCCAACTGGTCTACAGAGTGAGTTCCAGGACAGGGCTTCACAGAGAAACTCTGTCTTGAAAAACCAAATATAAAGCAAAAAAAAAAAAAAAAAAAAAAAAAAAAAGCCTGATACCTGTGATTTCATCTTCTCCCTTGAGGTACAGGATACATACAGTGCACCAAGGAAAGCTGAGTGCCATTCAGAATTGACGATAGGCCAGAAATCACAAGAGACCCAATGTGGTTTCCATGGAAACAGGAGAGCTATGCGTCAGGGGTGGCTACTCTGAGGCCGGCAAGATGTATACATGTGGTGGAACCTAAAATGTGATAGAAACAGCTTACAGGCCTCAGGTTTGCATGTGTACAGGGACACACTCCAACTCCACACCTAGCAGAACAACTATGGCATCTCTGTGAGAGCCAGTCTGCGTGGACCAGCCTGTGTGGATAGCACATAGACAGACAAGTTTGTTATCGTAGCTTCTGCCTTTTTACTACTTCCTTGAGCTAAGAAGGGTCTTCCATCTGTATTGGGGGCGGCATTACAAGGAGACTGTCATTCCCAGCATGGGCTTGCTTTTGCTCTGTGGCTTGAACTGGGACGAGGGAAGCTGGCACTTGATGAGAACTGGCTTTCCCCTCCTCCAGATCCCACCAGCACCAGTGCCTCAAAGAAACAGAGAGCTGGGCAAGCAGCCCCAGGTCAAACTCCCCATTGATGCTTGCCAGGAACCCTTCAGCACCGGGTGACCTCAGTTACCCTTTGCAGGGACTCCCACCCCTGGCTTTTCATTGATTTACCTCTCTTTAGTCAATCACTTTAGCCTGAGAACCTTCATTTTACTGTACTATTTGAACTATTTCATCAGTTTATACATGTTTGCTTATTTTGCTTATCGTCTTTAAATTCTTTAGAGTTTCCCAATTCTGTAGTTTCCGGTCATTGTTTCATAATTGCATTCATTTGAACTGCTTTAACTTCCCTCCTGAAGTTCAAACATTTAAATTCTCTTCTATTTAAAAAATAAATAAAAAATTATGTGGAAGGTAGAGAGGTAAGCTCAGCAGTTAGTGTGTACTGCTCTTCCAGAGGATTCCAGGCCAGGTAGTTCATACCTCCCTGTATTTCAGCTCCATGGGATCCCACACCCTCTCTGACCTCCCGGAGCATTGTACTCAAGGGGGAATGCCCATGTAAAAAAAGATTTATTCTTAATTGCTGTGTATTTAAATGTGCGTATTATGAATGAGTATGTTATGTATGTGTGTGAAGGTGTGTGTATGTGCACATGTGACTGGTAGTCAGAGGATAACTTTCAGGAGTCAGTCTTGCCTTCCATCTTGCATTCTGCAGCAGGCTCTCTGTTGTTTCTGCCATTTGGCATCATACTCCCGGCTGGCTAGTCCTTGAGCTCATTCTTCTTTCCGTCTCTCATGCCCCTGTAGGAGTACTGGGATTACAGATGTAGACCACAGCATCCAGCCTTTAAAGTATGTTTCAGGGACCAAGCTCAGGGCATCAGGTTTGTGCAGCATTTACCATTGGGCCATCTCCCTGTCTCTCATAATTTTTTATCTTTACTTTTATCTTTTCTCTTTTTTATTCCTTTTAGTATGACCTATAAATTGCCTCGGTTTCTCAAAGCTTATGTCCTTTTATTATCCACATTAAAATTTCCCTATCATAGTACATTTCATCTTAACACATAAGCTTTTAAATTTCTCTTAATCTCCCTCCCTCCCTCTCCCCCTTTCTCACTCCTTTTTTTCTCCTCTCTCCCCCTCATTGCTGTTTATTTATTTATTTAGTTAGATTTTTTTAAGACAGAGTGTCTCTGTATAACAGTCCTGGCTGTTCTGGAACTTGATCTGTAGACCAGCCTGGCCTTGAACTCAGAGATCATCCTGCCTCTGCCTTCTCAGTGTTGGGATTAAAGGCCACCACTGCCTGGCCTGGTTTACTTCTTATTTGCAGGGAAGACCTGCTTTATTTCCTAGCTCTGACTTGTATGTGATGGGCATGATGGGCTGGGTGTGTGGGCAGGAAGGAGCTGTGGAGACGGCATAAGCTGGGAGAGAGGTGCTGGAGGAAACATCATCTCAGGCTACATCTAACCTTTGCCTGGACAAGCAGCTTCTACCCTTCAATGTTAACTTGGCCACAGTCTCCATCCATTCTGCCTGAAGCATCTGCATCGGTATTCCTTCTCAAGTGCAGAGCCCAGTGTCTTTATCTTGATTGTCAGCTTGAGAGGACTTAGAGTCAGTTTTGAGACAAGCTGTGAGGTGTATCTGTGAGGACATTTCCAGATATTAATCCTGAGTATGGGTGGCATCACCAGATGGAGCAGGGTTCAGGACTGAAGGAGAAGGGAACAGAGTACCAGTGTTCATTTTGTAGATTGCTTCTGCTAGAGCCACTGTCAACGCCATGACTTCCTTGCCATGATGGATTTTATCCTCCAAAACTGAGTCTAAATTAATCTTTCCTAAATTTGCTTTCAGAGGCAATGAGAAAAATGACTACTACAATCAGCTTTCTGCTACTGTTACAAATGCACATCAATGCAATCACAGGCTGTGTACTTCCTAAGTGCCTTTTTTTCCAGGGTCACCTACTGTGGTGACATGATGTCTCCCTCTCCAGCAGACAAAAGCAAGCTGCTGGTGGTCATGGAAACCACAAAGGATGCTTAACAAAGGCTGAAGGTGTGGGCTGAATGAAGCATCAGAAGAGGCTGGGAACATAACTGGAAGGTACATGTCTTTCTTGTTTCTTCAGAAAAGGTTGAGTCTTGTGATATCTTTTTTGCACAAATAAAGCCTGTCTGGGGCTCAGAGAATGGATCTTGCCACTAGCTAACTCTAGAGGTCTGAGTTCTGTACAGACAGACAGGAAGTAAGGTAGCTGGGCAGAAGCAGGGAGAAACAGGAAATTGCTCTTTTCTCTGCTGATATGTTGAGGAGGTCAAGTGTGCTGTGGCTTGCTTCTCTCTGATCTGAGCATTTTCCTCTATATCTGAGTCTGGGTTTTTATTATCTAGACCAATGAAGAACTCTATTTACAGAGTCTCTTCTGGTCAGGTGGGTAGATCTGGGGCCAAGAAGCTTCCAGAACTTTCTCCAGAACTTTGAATATCCTGATACACCATTAGCTCTCCCCTATTCATGTTTATTTTCTGTGCATGTCTCTGTATGTGTGTCTATGTGTGTCCCTGTACATGTGAGTGTCTGTCTGTGTGTATATATGTAAGTCTGTATGTATATGGGTCTCTTTCTCTTCTCTCTGTCTTTGTGTGTGTCTGTGTATATGTGTGCACATCCTGTGTCTGATGTACATATGTGTTGTCTTGTTGTGAGTTTTGTTTTTGTTTTGACTCTTAGGATTTCTAGAAAGAAAATTATTGGAGAATTCCACTCTGTAAGAGTTATCAGAATGGTGTGGATGTGCCCCTTAAATAATAACCATATCCTCTCATGAGACATTGACAAATCAAAGTCAAATATACATAAGCAAGAGAAATGGTCTTGGCCTCCTGTAGCAAGCAGGCCTTAGGCAAGTTGTTCAGGCTGCCAAAGATGGAGGTTTCTGTCCCACCTGGTTCCACAGCCAATTAACCCCAAATAAACACATGAACGTATATTAATTATAAAACTGTTGGCTGATTGGTGCAAGCCATGCTGTCACCATAGATGTGTTGTAAATGGAGCTCCTTAGACATCAGAGCCCTTTGGAGAATCTCATCTGTTTGGCAAGGACCTGTGGGTGCAATACTGCAAACTCCTGCTCTGACCTTGGGGAGCTCATGGGCTTCAGGCTTCACTAACTTTTTCTATGCTTATTCTTATGTAAACTTTTGGTTCTGCCTTGTTAGTTGTGATTATGCCTGAGTTTACTGGGAACAAAAGCTTTTATAGAAAAACCAGATTTCTCTGATCTGTTACAGAAACCAGTTTCTCTAGTTGTCCCTGACTGCCTTTGCAGTCATCCTGAATAAGAAGGAGGAACTCACTAAGGTTAATGATTATTGCTTATTCAAATATATATATATATATATTATCCCAAAGAAAGTAGGAACCATGAAATGGTTTCTTAAAAGATGACATTAAAAACCTTATAGGAACACAGCAGGAAAAAGAGATAGGACATGAAATGTCAGGCATTTTCTGGCACCAGGATATGAACAACTCAGATAGTTTTCCAGTATCAAAGTATCAATAAAGGAATCTAAAACTCGGAGTTTCTCTTAAAGAAGTACATTTAAAAATTGCCAGGAAGAACAAAGAAGCTTAGTCTACACAGACAAAGAGTTAGGTATTAATCATTATTTTGAGAACTTAAAGAATAGGATTATAACTGCAACCCGCATAATAAAGTTGACATACAGGTTACTCAGAAACTGGTATACACCTGAAAATGATACTCTAAGCATCATGATATATTCAGCTGATTTCATATTGTTAAGAATTAATTACTGGGCTCAAATCTCTTACTTTGTAACCACTTTTGTGGCCGGCTAGGGCACAGTATGAATAAGATATACCTATCTAGATATAAACATTTGGCTTGCTATATAATGATATGGGGTAAAGGTCAATGACGTCAAGGGAGTGGGAAAGAAGAGAAACTAAAATGGTAATGATTTTTGGAAAGTAATTAAAGAGAAATGCTTTGAAATTGCTCATGCTTGAATGCATTAGAACCTCCTGTATAAATAAAGACGGCCTGAGCTAGTTGGACCATCAGTTTGAAAGACAACTGGTGGTCAGATTTCTCCTTTTTCACCGACTTCACACATCCTTCCTGTGGTACAAGAACCCAGCTAGGTTCATACTAGCTAGCTCTCTCGTAATTATTGACCCATTTTTATTAATCTAAGTATTTCCAAGTGGTCTTATCTTACCAGAGAAGGGTCCAGACCTGTTACTCCTTCCTCTGTTACATGGTGTCTCTCTCATGCAGCTTTCCTCACTCTCTCCTTCCTCTCATAGCCCCGCCTATCCTTCCTGCCTGGCTATTGCCCAAACAGTGTTTTATTCATCAACCAATAACAGAAACATATATACAGAAGGACATCCCCCATCAAAGGTGCATGCTCTACTGGCTTCTCTTCTGGGGAAGGACAGGAAATCTGCCTGGGTGGGAAGCAGTATAAAAACTCAATCAAGGCCGACAGCAGGAACGATGAGGCCATTCCTCTCTGGGATGGTAGAACAGTGGGCATCCTTGTTCGTCTCGTAGTTAGCGTCCCATGCAGACTACAGGTCTCTTGCACGGTACTGTCGTCTGTCCATCTCTGTTGAACAGGCAACAGTTATAGAGTGTCTTCACCAACCAAGAGGCTACGTAGTCACCTCAGTGGGCAAACTCATCAGAGTGAGAGCTGACTGGTCCCTGGAATCTTGAAGTATCTTCCTCTTTGGTAAAGTTGAGACTGGCTGCCCACCTATGTCTGTTGAAAATGGGAATGAAAATTGACATGTCTGGTGCCCCCATCTGGCACAGTATGGAGCCTGAATTGTTGGGGGAAGGGAGCTAGTCATCCAGGGCCCAGGAAAGGTGTGGGAGAGTGGGGGGTGGGGGGTGGGGGGAGGCAGCTCAGTGGAGACCAAAATTGGAATAGCCCAGCACATACAGGTTCAGAGAGGAACAGTGAACAACAGAGACTGACCCAACCAACTGTTCTCTAGATTCACAATGGAACTGGCTGAGTAGTTGGGAACACTTGTACAGGCTCTAATTCTCAGTGCACCTAGCTTAGCTTGAGGAGGAGCCTTAATTTTCCTAGAGTATCCTACAGAAGGAGGAAATAGGGAATAAGGGGGATGCAGTGGCCTGCTATGGTTAGAATTCTCTCTCCTTTACAAGGCCGGTGAGGAGGTCCGTCTTTTGCAGGGTCTTTCAATGAGGTTCAGGGAGAAACAAACTGGGACCCACCCATTTGCTTTTTCATTGACAAAGACTAAGCCTGGACCCTGCTCCTGGATTTTCTGGAGAGTCAGAAAAGCCTTGAGGAGTTCCCACAGCCGCTCTGTCCTCTGAGGAACATCACACTTCCAACTGGCATTGTCGCTGTCCTTTTCTCAGTCCAGTCTTATCCTACAGAAGCTCAGAACCGTCAATGAATTCAGCTGTGAAGTAGTTAAGGAAAAGTCAAGATAAAAACAATGTGAATACATTGAGTGCCAGGCATTCCCCACAATAAGCATATGCTTGCAGCATGAATCTCTAACAGTCTCATCCCAGCCTCCGTATTGTGAGCATCTTGCATACTGTTTAAAGCCACAATATGTCTTTTTTGGGAGAACCTGACCTCAAAACACAAGCCAAGCCGAGTGTTTCTCTGGGTGCTCTGCCACAGACTGCCATCTGTTCTCGAGCTGAAGGGAAGCTGGCTGTATGGTATTTACAGGCACACTACTTTTCACCTCACTCCCCACTTCCCCCAAGGAATTCCCTTGTCCCTCAAGGGTTACTTTGGTTCTACTTGATTTTCTCCTAAATGTTGACTTCGGGATCTAGACACTATCTGAAAACAGAACTGAAACGTGTGGCTGGCTTGCTACTAATCTGTGTGCTCCTTGAGGGGCAGACCATGTCTACTGCATGTTTCTATTGCTGGCATAGGACCAGCACACTACATCTGTGGGGCCAGGAATGCATGGAGAAGCCAGGGGACAGCTGAGTGTACGCTCTGAATTGACCTCAATCACTCTCCTCAGGGATGATTTGATTGTACCTCAGAGGCTAGTCAAAGTGACACGGCTCCCACCTTTCATATACTATATCTTCTAATACTTCTTTGGAGGGCCCATCAATTTGCTACTGTTGTTAAAACACATACAGGGGACCTCACATGAACTGCACCAGGCTGTGAACACCTTTCATGAGAACCACCATCTGACACATAGTAAAGGCTCACTAAACACAGCAAGGGGTAGGTGAATCTGTGAAAGATGCATGAATTCACACTCCTCTACCCAGTTACTATGCAAAGCCTTTCCCTTTGATTCTCAGGTTTCCACCAACACACAGACCATCCATTCAGGAAGATCCTTTTTAACTGAATTCGCAAAGCACAACTTGAGCTTGTTAGCTTTGAACTTGGTCCTTCATCTCTTGACTTGGATCCCTCCCAGAAGGTGCTCTTAGAGGTCTAATTCACAGTAATGATGTTTTTGTCTTTTTTCTACATGTCCCATAATGAAGACAGCTGAATCTATAAATATGAATGAGGAGGTAATGGCAGGCTCACCAGGATCTCAGTGTAAGAACCAATACTCTGAACCTATTTGAGGAATGAGCATCAACCTACAGGCACAGGCAAGGACTTCCTGACAAGGAACGAGGTAGCACAGATGCTAAGACTAACAACTCAACAATGGGACCTCACGAAACTTAAAAGCTCCGTGCAGCCAAGGACACCATTGTTTGAGTGAAGAAACAGCTTACAGAATGGGAAAAAAAAATCTTTGCCATCTACATCTGAAGGAGGGTTAGTATCTGGAATATTTGAAGAATTCAAGATATCAAGAAACCAAACAACTCAGTTAAAAATGGGAGCATAGAATAAAACATAACTTCTCAAAGAAGACATATAAATGGCCAAGAAGTATTTTTTTTTTTTAAACGTTCAACATCCTTAGCCAACAGAGAAGTGCAAATTAAAACTACTTTGGGATTTCATCTTGCCCCAGTCGGAATGGCTAAGATTAAAAATAAGATGAAATAAAATAAAAAGACAAGTGGCCTAGATGTGGGGAGAAGTGAGCCACTATTCACTGTTGTTGGAAGTACAACTACTATGGGAATTGGTGTGGAGATTCCTCAAAAAGCTGAAAATAAACTTACTGCACGACCCAGCTACACCACTCTTGGGCATATGCCCCAAGGACTCTAAACCCCACTACAAAGATCCCTACTTGTCCGTGCTCATTGCCGCTCTACTTATGACAGCTAGGAAATGGAAACAGCCTAGATGTCCATTGATTTATGAATGGATAACGAATATGTGGTGCATTCACACAATGGAATATCTTCCAGCTGTAACGAAAAATCAAATGATGTCATCTGAAGATAAATGAACAAAACTGGAAAATGTTATCCTAAATGAGTAACCTAGACCCAGAAGGACAAACATTGCATGGTCTTTCTTGTATATGGAAACTAGCTTTGAATCTTTATGTATGCATGTTTACATTGGAGTGCCCCAGAGGTCGGGAGACTAATACGGCACCTAGGGGCAACTTCAAGGGAAGGGGAGATAGGGCAGGAGGTATGAAGTGGGGTAGGAAATGATGGAGCAGAAAAGATTAAGTGGGGTGGGCGATGGGAGGGCAGGGTAGAGCAGTGAGAGTGAAAAGGATAAAGACCCCTGTATTCTGGGCAGTGGTGGTCTGCACACCTTTAATCCTAGCACTTGGGAGGCAGAAGCAGGTGAATCCTCATGAGTTCAAGGCCAACATGGTCTACAGAATGAGTTCTGTGACAGTCAGGGGTACACAGAGAGACCCTGTTTCAGAAAACAAGCAACAACAAGGAAGATTAAAACCTCTGTAAACCCATATAGAGAACTACTACTGCACAAGCATCTTATATTTTGGTTGTGAGCCTAGCCTTTAATGGCTGAGCCATCTCTCCAGCATCTTAAAATGAAGTTTACATGTGCACTGTGTACATGGAATTAATGGAATTAATCTATAATGGGTAAGTGTAGAACAACACCACACGCTATCAAGTGAAAGGCCCAGTGCTAGGTGTGGGTTACCTGTTTTGAATTTGTTGGTTGGTGGGGCCCCACAGACCCCTAAACATTATGGGTTACTGCTATTTCTCTTAGTTACCCTCAAGAACTAGAAGGTGAGGCCCCCATTGCTAATGACACTGCACACTTGAGTCATGAAATACTGGGAAATCAAGCTGGTACCAGGCAGGAATGTTGTCCCTGCTAGCTAGCTTCTTTCCTATTGCTGGAAAGATCTGTGTACCTGGCCAGGGGAGAGAAGAAACCTTATCTAGCTATGAACTCTGCAAGTTACAGTAACAACTGATCCTGAAATTTGTACCCATTATGCAGTAACCGCATGGCTGTACAGAAATAATCAACCACTTTAAGGTCCTCTCTAGAAGACAAGGCTCATGCCAGACACCATTAAATAGGCCAAGAGTCCATGGCTTGGTAGACATAGGCCTTAGGGGAGAACCTACTACTATTATTCTACTAAGTGGACATAGTATCAAACTGCCTTCTACATACCTATAGATCTGTGTAGGTCTCAAGCCTCATTGGAGAAGCTTCTCTTTGCAGTAGATGATGATTAACACACAGACCACAACTGGACACCAAGCAGGGAATAGGAGACTGAGGAGTGCTCATCCATTAATGGGGCAATCGTATTATACATAACCCCTAAGAGAGGGCAGAAAGGCTAAGATCCAGAGGTGTTAGGTGACTATAGTGAAACTGTTTTTGAAACACAGCAGGACAGATGTACACATGAACTCATAGCAGTTGGGACACTGAGGTGTCTTAAGCTAGACAGAATTCCAGCATGGAGAAGGGAGGAAGTCACGAAGCCCCACACTAGCTGAGGAGTGACTGGTGGCTGCTAGGAAAGGACAGTCAGCTTCCGCCAAGAATCCTGCCCTACCCGAGAAGCTACTCAAGTAGATGGCCCTACATCCTTGCACATCCTAGCAGCATGTGTAACCGAACATTTCCTGGAGAGACCCAATAGATGTGATTACTCACCCCAGATGGGGAGCCCACAATAGACCAAAACATAGACTACCAAAGTCCAACTTGGTGAACCAGTTACTTTTATTGGGGTCCTTACAGGAATGTGAGTGTGGTGGTTTGAATGAGAATGGCCCCCCGTAGTCTCATAGATTTGAATATTTGTGAAGGGACTCTGGCCAGCTCGAGCTTGGCAAGCACAGCCCAGGCAGGCCTTGTCCTTCTCCCCACTCCCTCCGCCTTGCTAAATCCCCTAAGATTACATTCCTAGAGCTAGCCACCACAGTCTGTCCCCTTATTTGGCCCCTTCCTTCTCCTGAGGCTGACTACCAAGGGCCAGCTATCAAAGTATTGAAGTCCAGCAATCAAAAGTCACCTTTGGTTCAGCTAATTAACATGCCCAATCAAAATCTATCACCACATCCTAGCCCATGCTAACACAGACCTCCCCTTTTTCTCTTCTTACAAATTATACCTGCAAGGTCATTTGCTGCTGTTTTTCTGCGTGAATCAGAAATCAGCCACTTTAACTTTTCTTCCCCTCTTAATAAAGGATCTCTCTGTGAAAACAGGTGTGGCTTTGTTGGAGGAGGTGTGTCACTGGGGGTGGGCTTTGAGGTTTCGAAATCACATGCCAGGCCCAGTGTCTCTCTTTTCCTGCAGCCTGCAGATTTTGAACTCAAAGCTACTTCTCCAGCACATCTGTCTGCATACCGCCATGCTCCCCACCATGATAATGGACTAAACTTCTGAAACTGTAAGCAAGCCTAAATTAAATGCTTTACTTCGTTAAAGAGTTTCCATGGTCATGGAGTCTGTTCACAGCAGAAGGACACTAAGGAAATGGTTGAGGGGTCACTTAGAGGAGTACAGATGAAGGGTCACTTACAGGAACAGAAATGACTCAAAGACTGCTGTGTCAGCAAGTCCCACCCCAGCGTGGGCGGCACCTCATAAAGCTTGGAACCTGGAGCACACCACACAAACTTCAGGCAGCTTAGCGGGTTCCATTCTCTTCAGGCAGTGGAGCTGGTTTCTGCAGCTTCCAGGCTGCTGGTCAGGTCTGTCTTCTCTGCTGCTCTGATTGCCTGAGGGTCTACTTAACCGTTGGACTGACAGGGTCTCTCAGCTTTGATTGCTTTCTCTGGCAGGGGGCAGGGCCTAATGAATCTAGACAGTTTCAGGGCCTTCCAGAAGCTATTTTGAGTTGTTTGCCTTCCTGTTTAAGTGGAATGTTTCAATCTCAGAGGAAACTGATCGGCTGGGTTAAAAACTTAGTAAAATTGGGAGAGAATCATGGCGGGAATAGGGAAGGAACTGGAGGAGAGGGAATGGAGCATGGACATAGCATATACATGTCTGAAAATTTAAAACAATAAAAAATAAGAATAAAGCGGTTCAGTGGTTAAAAGCACTGGCTATTCTTCCAGAGGACCTGGGTTCAATTCCCAGTACCGGAGTGGCATCTCACTCCTGAGCCTGAAACTTCAGTTCCAGGGCTTCTGAATCCTTACACAGACAAACATACATGCAGAACACAATGAACATTAAAAGAAAATTAAAAATAAATAAAAATAAATTTAAAAAAATAGAAAAAAAAAAAAAACAATTGACCACTCCCCCCACCAGGGCAATTTCAGGCACTTCCTGTCTCCAAGAATTCCAATAGCTTATGGGACTATGCCTGGCAGTCTAGAAAGATGCTTTGTATTTCAACCCCCTCTTCAAAGCCTTGTAACATAACAGTGAGTAACATTAACTGAGCTATGGAGACAGAGCCTTTCCCCTGGGTGCCTGAAGCTGAGGGAGGCTTGATGGTCCTGATGGAACCATGTTGGGGACCAGAGCTGCACACATTTCCATTTCCATACCTGTATCCATTGCAAACAAAACAAAACAAAAACAAACAAACAAACAAGCAAAACCATTGTTTTCTAGAACACTTACAAATGTATCCAGAAATGAAACTGGAAATGCAGGAATTTCTGCACCTGGAAGGCAGATGCATGTTCTAGACTCCATCTCCACCAGGCTGACAACAGGGCTGGCCCGCCAGCTCAGACCTCTAGCTGGTGCCAGACCTCAGGCTCTCAGGAGATGAAAGAGCCATCTGTCTGCCCAGCAGGGCTCTGTAATATGACCAGCAAGCACTCTGCATCCCTCTCTAACATGGTTTTCTAGTGGCTGCTGGATGCAAAAGAATCTTGAAAGCATAGAGTCTGGAGGGAGAGGGCTTCTAGCTGGAAAGAAGAGTAAGATGAAGTAGTCTGGCTTTTGTGGGCAGGCGTTTTCTTGGGAAGGATGTTTGTCCCACTCCAGAATAACAACTTCCCCATCCTCCCAGCACACTGAGATGTGCCAGGTCTGTGGTCATTTGAATCTCTGCTCTGCTCTGCTCTACTCCCTGAGTCAGGGCTCCTTCCAGTTGCTCGGGAGAAGTGGAGGTTCACTGCTCCTGGGGACATCTTGTCACAGTCGATGATATGAACCCTCAGGGTTAGTAAATGTGATATGAAGGCAATTGTGAGGCTTTCCCCCTGAAGATCAGGGATCAATAGAACCTCACCTCATCCCCTAGCACACTGCTAGGAGATGTCTGTGGCACTTTGGATGAGATGTCCTCCACAGTGCAGGCGCTTGAATACTTGGTTCCCCGTGGGTGGTGCTGCTTGGGTAGATTGAGGAGGTGTGGCCTTGCTGGAGGTGTTTCACAGGAGCAGCCATTGAGGTTCAAAGCCATTTACTATTTCCAGGTTGCTTTTTCAGTGCCTGAAGTGGAAACACAGAGAGACAGGGGTAGTGACATGGAGTGGTTGCTCACCTGGATGCGGCACAGCGGGGCGGGGATGGGGGGAGAGCCCCCAGTGAGAAAGTCACCTGAATAGAGTCAGTTGAGGCTTCCTTAGAACCAGTGATAACTACCCCCTGTATAAGAGGGTCAGTGGAGAGGCAGGAACACAGCACACAGGGGTCACAAAGGGAAGAAGTCTGCATTTTGCTAGGTCCCCTCGCTGCCTTTCTTTCTTCCTGAATTGAGAGACCGGAACTTCGAGGGGCAGGGAGATTTTTCAGATCAGACTGCACAGTGAGGGATCTCTGAGATGAGGCAAGAGGTGCCTGGCAGTGTGAGCCAGCCCTAGAAGCCTAGAGCATGGGTTAGCTCTGAAGACTGCAAAGCACAGCCAATGCTCTCCGCCAACACAAAAACCTGCAAGGCGTGGGAAGTGTAAATGAATCCGTCTTCTCTGTCAAGCTAAATAAAACAGGGGGTTCTGTCTTTGAAGAAGTTTGCGGAGAAGTTTGTCAAGAATCCCTGACCCAGCACTTTCCCGAAGTCAAAAACAGAAATTCAAACATTAGTCTCCCTAGCAACTGGACTGTTAGGAATTAGTCAACCCTGGAAGAGTGTGAAGCTGAACTCTCCACTTGGAATGAGGCATGGGACCCTTTGAGCCTGTGGGGATCCTGCTGGTTGTGCTTGCTGGGTGATTTAAATATTTATTTACTTTATTTTATGTTTATGTGTGTGTGTGCCTGAGTGTATGTCTGCAATGCAGTCAATGCCAGCAGAGGTCAGAAGGGCCATCATGTCCTCAGAACTGAAGTTACAGATGGCTATGAGCTGCCATGTGGGTATAAGAGCAGCCATTGATCTGAGCCATCTCTCCAGCCTCTTGCTTGCCAGATTCTGAGCCCTTCTGCAACTTTGGGCCCTTCTGCAGAAGACAAACTTTGCTTTGCTGAGATATTCTGGATTATGCGGCCATTTTTGGAGGAGATCGTAGATCCATTCCTAACAAGGGGGACAATATTGAGGGCCCCCTCCGTGTGTGTGTGTGTGTGTGTGTGTGTGTGTGTGTGTGTGTTCCTATTCTTACAGGAAAACAAACCAACTGTTACTGAGTGTGGTCCTCAGCCTGGAAAGCATGGCATTTATTTTCTTGGCCACTCAGAGAAGGAATCCTCTAAGGATGGCAAAGCATGTCTTGTATGTGATTCTTGGTAGCACAGCCCTTTCCACTCAGAGAGACAGAGGAAAAGCCTCTTGTTCCTTGACCCCTAGCCAGCTTGAGCCTGTAGTACAGGGCAGTAACAGTAAATCTCTAGAGCATTAGCATGTCTATAGGAGAGACACCAGGGCCTGCTGGTCTGTAGGTCAGTTCAGGACAATGACAGTCATTAAAATGGGTTGGAGAGCTTACTCTTAAGACTGCTTGCTATTCCTCCAGAGGACACAGGTTCAGTTCCCAGCACCCACATCACATGGCTCACAGCTGCCTGTAACTCCAGCTGCAGGGTATCTGTGCCACCCTTCTTCCCACAGTGGAAACTTTCAGTAGGTTTCCATGGACAGTATTGTAACATTTTTAGTTTTGTTTATACCTCTGACACTCCATCTTCTGACCATTCCCAATCCCACTCAAACCTCCTCCCCTATTATTAAACCCCCTCACAATACCTTTTCTTTTTTTAACTATTCTCCCTCTCCTACCCCCCCCCCCCAATTTAGCCTCTTTCTAGTTTTTATAGATAAAGGGACCAGACCATCACCCAGCCCCCTGCTTTAGCAGCCATGACAGCGAGACAAAGGGCCCTGACTCAGCACATGCACTTATTTTCTGCCTTCTGACCTTGTAGGAGCTGCCCTAGGTCAGATACTCTCCTCATGGCAAGGAACAAATCAGAAGTTAGTTGACATGCTTTACTGTAAAAGTGGTGTAACAGTGACATGCAGAGCATAGTAACTGCCCTGGGAGAGCCTACAGGCTATAACAACCAGTTGACCAATCAACACAGGACAGGTTGCCCAAACACGGAAGTGCACCAATCCTGAGACTGTTGCTATGCAACTATCGGACCCTTCAGACACTTCCCTTGCTCAACCCCAATAAATTCCCTGACCCACAGTCCCTCAGAGCCCTTCTCCCTCTACCTGCTATGTTGGATGAATGGAGGATCTGAGTTAATACAGTTAACTTTTTAATTAATTAAAGACTCTGCTTTTGCATCAGATCAGGTCTCTTAGTGATTTTGGGGTTCAGAATTTGGGCTCTTTGCTTTTGCATATGTGATTTTTGTCTCCTTGTTGATTCTGGAGGACTCCACCATCTGGGCATAACAATATCCTTTGGGTATACACCCAAGAGTAGTGTTGCCGAGTCACGTGGTAGATCTATTTCCAGCTTTTGGGGAATCCCCATACGGCTTTGCACAGTAGCTGCACCAGTTTGCACTGCACCAACAATAACTATGGACTCTTCTTTCCCCAAAACCTTGCCAACATTTGTTTTCTTCATCTTCATCATTCTAACTGGGGTAAGATGAAATCTCAAAGTAGTTTTAATTTGTTTCTCTAATGGCTAAGGATATTAAACACTTAAAAAAAATGATCTTCAGGTTTTGCTTTGTTTGTTTGTTTGAAACAGGGTTTCTCTGTGAAACAGTCCTGGCTGTCCTGTAACTCACTCTGTAGATCAGGCTGACCTTGAACTTCCAGAGATCCTCCTGACTCTACTCTCTCCCCCTCCCCCCCTCCCGAGTGCTAGGATTATGCACCCCCCCAGCAATCTTCAGCCTTTCATATATCTTCTTTTGAGACCTCTATTCAGTTCTCTGCACTAATCTTTAATTGCAATGTTTTCTTGGTGTTTAGTTTTTCAGCTTTGCGTGCGTGTGTGTGTGTGTGTGTGTGTGTGTGTGTGTGTGTGTGTGTGTGTGTGTTATTCTTTTTGTTACATATTGTGGTGATTTGAAAGAAAGTGGCTCCCACAGGGAGTAGCATTATTAGGAGCTGTATCCTTGTTGGAGGAAGTGTGTCACTGTGGAGGCGGGCTTTGTGGTCTCATATATGCTCAAGTCATGCCCAGTATCTCAGTTCAATTCCTATTGCCTTTGGATCAAGATGTAGAATCCTCAGCTCCTTCTGCAGCAACATGTATGCTTGCCCAGTACTTCCAGCAACCATGCTCCCTATCATCATGATAATGGACCTCAGAAACTATAAACTCAATTAAATGTTTTCCTTTATAAGAGTTGCTGTGGTCAGTGTATCTCTTCACAGCAATGGAAACCTTAACTAAGAACTTTTCTCCCCATTCTGTAGGCTGCCTCTTTACTTAAATGATGTTTCCCTTTGCTGTATAAGAGCTTTTTAGTTTCATAGTGATTCTTTTTTTGTTGGTTGTTGGTCTTGTTTTCTGTGCTACTGCAGTCTTTCTACAGCTTGTAAGTTGAAGCACACTCTCTACTTTTTTTCTCCCACAGATTCAGGGCATCAGGCTCCCTGATCCATCTGGAGCTGAGTTTTGTACAGTGGAAAGATAAGGGTCCAGTTTCCCTCTCACATGTTGACATTCATTTTCCCCAGTGCTTGTTGGAAAGTCTGTCTTTTCTCCAGTATTGATTTTAGCATCTTTGTCAGAAATCAGGTGGTTGCCATGACCCAAGCTATCACCATCTGGAGAATGTGTACAGGACCATGTGTGCATTCTGTAGCTAGCACCCCTAGTCCCTCACACTTCCCACCTCTCAGTTCCAAAATCCCATGTCACAGCCATCTGAAGACTGGAGCTCAAAGCCATGTGAGTGTTCTACAGCAAGATCCTAATAGTTCTGTGGAGAGTTCCTTCCTATATTCAGAAGCTGCATCTAGTCTTAGGTGAAATGGAACCATTTTTGGTACCCCAATCACACATCATCACATAGACACCCAAAGTCTGCCTCAAGCACCATCCTGCTAATCCTAAACTGTTGAGTTGGAGGGAGCACCCAATAGAGATCCAAGTACCCACAGGCATCGATACTAAAATATCCGACTGTATGTGAGGGGGACAGTAAAGGAACTGATGACATGACTGCTCCACTATATGGTTACAGTTTTTGTTGCAGACATGAGTAAGAGAGCAGCTAGAGACATCTTGAAGTGTCCTCAGCAGAGAGAAGTAGAAACAGACTGGACATAGCCAGGGCTAGGAAAGCTGGAGAGTGGGAGAGAATAGTGGAGATAGCGAGGTAGCAAGAGACAGAGAAAAGAGCATAGCAGGTATGAGTGTACATGGAATAGTTATATCATGTGAGGTGAAATTATGACCTGGTTATTGATTTCGTTTGAAATTTTGTTTGTTTGGTTTTTTCCCTTTGAGACAGGGTTTCTCACTGTAGCTTTGGAGCTTGTCCTGGAACTTGCTCTGTAGACCAGGCTGGTCTACATAGAGATCCATCTGCCTCTGCTTCCTTAGTTCTGGGGTTAAAGGCATGTGCCACCACTACTTGGCTTCATTTGGAAATTAATCATGACATAAGGAGATATGATTGCATGTCAAATTGACAAGGGGTGGACTTGTGATGGCTATTCTTAGTTGTCGACTACATCTGGACTTAACTAATTATTGCCAGACTGGGATTGTCTTAATTAAATTATTTGAAGTAGTAAGACTTCTAATATGCATCTTTGAGGTGGGAAGATCTGCCTTTAATCTGGGCCACACCTTCTGCTGGAAGCCTATGTAAGGGCATGGAAAAAGGAAGCGTTTGCTCTTGTCTGCTTGCTCTCATTCTTCCTAGCAAGTCCTTTCTTTCATTGGCATTAGAACCTACTTCTTCCAGATTTTTGTGTATACTGAACACCATCTGAGACAGTCAGTCTCATGAACTGAACAACTGTCATTGGATTAGCTGGACCACAGCCTGTAAGTTGCTCTGATAAATCCCTATAAGTTCTGACTCATCAGGACAGAGTAAGAATAAGAGAGAGTAAGTGAAAGCGAGAGAGTGAATGATGGGAATAACTAGGTAAGGGGGAAACCTGCCTGTTGTAAAGAGAACAAATGGATGCCTGGGAGAAAAAGAAGTCTGGGGAAGTGAAGAGGGCCAGGATGCCAGGCTTTGAAACATATAACAAGTACTTGTGAGTAAGGACTGAGGAAGCCTGAGGCCAGCATGGACTTTGATAAGCAGCCACAGGTATAGGTCAATGGAGCCATTTGTCCCTCCTTCCAGAAGTGAGGGAAATTATACCTTTTAGCAGACAGGAACTGGTGTCACAAGTTCCTGAAGAATGCTGGCTTTTACCTAACCCCAGCAATCCTCCTATAACCCAGGTTGAGCTCATTTCTGGAAACATGGACAGCCTTTTGGAGTTTGAGGAATTGGAGTTTCCTTTGGACCTGACACCAACCAATACCCCAACTCTAGACACACAAGTCCTATACAAGTCATATAGCAACAACACAAGACACACACACACACACACACAACACACACACACACACACACACACACACACACACACACACACACCCCTAAGACATCTCCTCCAAACAGTACTTCTGTAATAATGTTCCTCCCTGGGAAGACATTTTCATTCCATGAAAATGAACTCAAAACATCAATTATAGACATGTTCAAGGATTTTACCCAGAAGCAGTTGTATTTTTATAGTGGAAAATAAACATACAACTGTAAAATGATTCCACAGATGCAATAAGGTAGGTGGGAGGAAGCCTCCTGACATGGCGGGTTGCTGGACTTAGTGTAGCTCCTCATGAGTGACTCTGGATGAATCTTTGAACTCACTCTAACAGCACCTGTGTACTAGGAGGCACAAAGAAAAGTGTGACTTCTCAGTCACCATCTGTAGTCAGCACACATGGGGTAGCACAGTTTCCTCTCCAGCCCAGTGACAGGGAATCTGCCCCACTATGTTAGTATGCAAAACATCTTTGCCTTTTGAATGCTTTTACCCTAGTGATCCAGGAGGAGTTAACATAATTGACCTAGACTGATTTATTTGACACTCATATTGAAGCTATTGGGCCAGTACTGTATACATTTCATTTTAGAGGTGAAGTTGAGATGAGTATGATGGTGAGCGCCTCTGTGTAGGGACAGACTACAGGTGTCTCTGTCCCACTTACCTGGATGCCAGACTGATAGTCATGAGTATGAGTTTCTGGGGACCCACGCTCAACTGAATCAGCCTGTGCTATTTGGTAGCAGCTGCCTGTTCTCAGGAAATTACTTCCTTCACTACCACAATCAAGTGGGAGGTGTTAGCAATGGAGTGTGAAAGAAAGACACCAGAGTGTTATTTGAAAATTGATTATCTCCAAATTACTTTCTGTGTTACATTATCCCACAGGTTGTGGCAAGAACAGCATCTTCAGTCCTCCTCAAGCCAGCTCATGACAACACCAACTTCAATATTTTTTAGAGGACACACAGATGAAATGTTTCTTTCTAAATAAAATATTTTCTTCCTGGGACAACTTCCCTTTGGGTATTGGGAGAGCTCAGGTGAGTGTGTCTCTCTCTGCTCCCAGTTCACTGTAGGAGTGCTAGGACTACATGAATATTGCTACATGCATCCATATGTGGATTCTGGGATTCAAATTGGGCATTCATGATGGAGTGGCAAATGCTTTTTGCAGATGGGACTGAAGGGTGGCAGGACTAGGCAGAACAGAAATTCTGCCTACATCCTTACCCACTGTTCTAGTCTGCTTTGTATTGCTCTGAAACAACACTGACTAAAATCAACTTGAAGAAGAATGTGGTTTATTTGGCTTACAGCTTACAGTCCATCATCCAGGGAAGCCAGGGAACTCACAGCAGGAACCTGGAGGCAGGAACTAAAGCAGGGACTGTGGAGGAAGACCACCTATAGTTTGTTTCATGGCTCATGTTTATCTACCTCTTCTCTACAGCTGAGGCCCACCTACCTCTGGATTGTGCCACCGTCACATCGGCTGAGCCTTCCTACAACAGCTAGCAATCAAGATATGCCCACAGTCCAGTCAAAAGGAGGCAAATCCCCAGTGGAGGTTCCCTCTGCCTTGGTATGTCAGGGCTACAACTGAAGCTAATTGTGACATCCATTGAGTTATCTTCCAAGCCCCCTCTGGTTACTTTTTAATTCCTCACCTCCTTGACTGCCTGTCTCAGATCTCTAAAAGCAAGCGAGGCCCAGCCGTTTCTTCACTGGCACCATACAAGAGCCTTTCATACAACATTGCACTAGCCATTATGTCTTGTTCAATCTCTTCGTGTTCACATCGCTTCTTCCTTAGATGTCAAGCTTCATTCTCAACCCCATGACACAACCGAGTCCTAATGAGTTTTTCTGTATGCCATTCTGTAGCATCATAAGCCTCATTAGCACCCCTGTTTCCAAAGTTTTCCAGGGCTGTCTTGTGTAGAAGTCAGGAATTCAGATGCTCTGTCTGGTATACCATGATTTGTCCTAGCACAACTTTCCAAACATGTCCTCTGCTCTCCTCTAGAAACACTTCAGCCCACTGACATGCCCTGTCCTAAACCCTTAACTGTCCCCAGCTGACTCATGCCTGTGTTTTTCCTTTGTTTGCAATGTCCTTGGTCCATTCATCCGCCTTATGTTTCCTCCTAGCCTCCAAGTGCATTCAGCTTTCACTTCACAAACCCCTCATTTCCCCTGTGGGTTAATAATCCACTGCCCTTTCTTTTGACTGTTATATAGCTGGCCCCTGGCTTCTTGTGGTGTGACTTATGAATGCTTTTGGTTTTATAATGATGTATAAATGTATAATGTATTAATATGTAAGAGAAGTATATATCGGCGCTTGCTGTGTTCGGAATTTCAACATTCCTTCAAAGGACCATGAATGAAAGACTTGGTCACCAGCTTTTGGTACCACTAGGAATGGCTGGAACCGTTAGGAGATAGGACCTAATGGAGGTAAGTTAGGTCATTGGGGGGAATACTGGAACACTATTCTACCCCTTTTACTTTTCCTTTGGTTTTTCAAGACAGGGTTTCTCTGTGTAACAGCCCTAGCTCTCCTGGAACTCATTCTGTAGGCCAGGCTGGCCTTGAACTCACAGATATCTGCCTGCCTTTGCCTCCTGAGTGCTGAAATCAAAGGTGTATGCCACCACCACCTGGCCCCTTCACTTTCTGACCTAATGAAGCACACAGCTTCATTTTGAACTTCAGCCATGCTACCACAGGCTCAAACAATATGGCTAAGTCACTGGCTTAAAATGTGCACACTGGCCCTCTCCCTTGATGCTAGGAGGATCCCAGCTAACCGTATGATCAGAGTAGAAGTAAGCCACACAAGGAAGCCTACAGTGTTGCCACATTAGAATTTTCAGTAAGCGAGGGGCCCTAAGTCCATTCTCAACTTAGAGTGCTTCCAATTCATGATGGGTCTGTTGGGATGTATCCAACCCTAAATTAAGCAGCTTGTGCACTGTTAGCCAACCAGGAAGCAAGCACATCAAGGAAAGAGTTGGTGTCCTGCACCTTGCCTGTGCTATCTAACAGAATGATTTGTCTGCATCATTGAGACCTCTAGGATACTTTGTGCATTGTAGTGCCATTTCCAAACTTTGGTGTGTGTGTGTGTTTTGCCTACATGTTTGTTTGTGAACCACCTGTGTTCTTAATATCCACAGAGGTGGGAAGACAGCATTAAACCTCCTGGAACTGGAATTACAGATGGTTGTGAACCAGTATGTGGGTGCTGGGAATTGAACCCAGGTTTTCAGCTCTTAACTGCTGAGCCATCTCTCTAGCTTCCTACAAAGTCATGTCAAGTAAATTGGTCAGTACAGAGATAAGCTAACTGAGGGTCACATAAAGCTAGAATTTTGACATTAGAATTCCCATCCAAGTAATAAATTTAATTAAGGTTCTGTATTTTTTAAAAGATGTGATATTTTTCTTTTTTTCCTGCTAGTTGTTTCTAGGCAACCATGAGCTTGTCAAATAATAAAGTATAAACAAAGATTGTGAAATGCATGGCCTTACTTTGAAAATTTTGCTCTTGACAGGCTAAGTACACCATTCCACTTTATGACTAGACAGTTGTTAAAGGTCACTTCCTTTTCCTCATATTGATTTTTCTTGGTTTATTTTAGTATGAAAACTTTGGCTAGGAACAAATGAACACAGGATATGGAATTTTATATTTCAAATAATTTGAACCCCAACTTTGCTGTTGTGAGAGCATGAGAAATTGTTTAAACTTTCTATGTTTTAGTGTTTTTCTCTCTCTCTCCAAAATAGGCATGGTCACCTTCCTTGAAGTGAGGTGATGGGTACCAGGAGGTCAATAAGTTGGTGGAAAGATAACCATACTGCTTCTTGCTGTCATCGCTGTAAACTCTGTGATAAGGACCCAGAGAAACACGGCCCTTGAAATCTCTGATGCTGGCAGTTCGGACGCGTCCTCTGGTTTCAGCTACCAGGTGGGGAAGCATGTAGCTTCAACCAGTTCTTGAGCACGGAGTCTGTGATCTGTTCTCTGACTTATCTTAATGTAGTAGAATTAAAATGCTGTTGGCTCAACCTTTCTGCCCTCCAAATCATTTTCTCTGGCCAAGGAGCACTCACTTGAACACATCATCCCCTCTGCCTCAAGTCCCTGACTAAATGAAGAGATAATTTTTTCCCTCCCAGAAAAAAGACTAGACTAGTTTGGGGCAACCCTGGATGGCAATGAGCATAGTAGTTCCTGCCAAATTTCAAGTAAATCTAATAGAAATCCCTTCTGTTGATGTTGACCTTGGTGTTGAGCCCTGATCACCATCTAGAACTGCATTTGGCAGCTCCAGGCCCCTGTGAACATAGCAAGGGAGCAATTTTCACCCCTGTGATAACTGTCACTCCCTCCTTCTCTGGTATTGGACAGCACCAGTGTCTAACAGATGACATATGAAAGTGACTGTGTACCATCAGCTGCTCACTTATTTCTGCAAACCCCACTGATGTTCAAAGAAATCTCATTTTTGGCAGAAAAGGATTTCTGCAAGGAAAGAGACAATGGGAATGAAAAGACCTGTAACCCCAGCGCTGGTGAGGTTGCAGCAGGTGGATTGCCTGGACATCATAGTGAAATTGAGGTTGACCTGGGCTACAGCATGAGATCCTGTCTCTGGAAGCCCCAAACAGAAAATGAGAACAAAGAAAAAGGTGACCATTAGATCCATTAAAATGCTACTTCCTCTCCATGAGGCAAAGTCCTTCTATCTCACCATGAAGTGCCATTTCAAAGGAACCATGGTTTTGTTTGTTTGCTTTTTGTTTTTTTGTTGTTGTTCTGCTATGACATGACAACATGTTCCTGTGTTGGGGATGTATGAACCTCAGAGAGGGGAAACCCAAGCTTTTAGTGCAGCCCCAGTAGGCTAGGACTACTAATTTTCAATAAGCCAATTAAAGATGTGTGAACTGAACTTCCCAGAAACAACCAAAATCTATCAGTGGTAAGTATTCTGCATGACTGACTGTGGAGAGTTGGAAGACTGCAGGTTCAGAGCAAATTACCTCAGACTAGTCTTAGTTCTTTTAATTGGTTCACAGTCCAGTCCAGTTATATATCTCAAATTAAAGTTTATTTTATTTATTTGGTTTTTTTTGTTATTTTAAATTGGCTTTCATACAGAGTAAGAGATACTGATCAAGTTTTGTTCGTCTACACATGGAAAACCAACTTTCTCAGAACCACTGTTATTTATTTATTTTTTGAGACAGATTTTCCCTGTATTGCTTTGGAGCCTGTCCTGGAACTAGCTCTGTAGACCACAGGCTGGCCTTGAACTCACAGAGATCTGCTTGCCTCTGCCTCCTGAGTGACGGGACTAAAGGCCTGCGCCACCAATGTTAAAGAGGCTCTTTTTTTTTTCTTCCAACATATATTTTTAGCACCTTTGTCCAAAGGTGTCCCTGTGGGGGCTTATTGCTGAGTCATCTTTCCTGCCGCATTGGTCTGTGTATCTGTCTCTGTGCCAGTGCCATGTTGTTTTTGTTTCTATAGCTCTGTAGTATAATTTGAAACCAAGTGCTATGACAGTTTCAGCATTGCTCTTTCTCCTAATGACAGACTTGGAGATTCAGGGTCCTTTGTGCTCCTGGGAAGCACGGAAAGGCAAGGAAAGTTGGGGAACATGGATAGAAACACACAGAGAGAAGCCCTTCACTCACGGATCTACTTGAGACCTTTGCCAGCAGTAGAGCAAGAGTTCTAGAGTAATCAACAACTGTTGGAGTCTTTCTACTATTCTCTCCTTACACCTGTGAGCTCCTAGGAATCTTCTCAGAAGCCCCTTTTACAGGGAAAGTGCATACACAGCCCTAGTGGCTTCTGTTCTTATCCTATCAGATTATAATTCTACCGTCTCACAGACCTCTTGTCAAAAGAGAGAGAAAGGAATAAATATCTCAGCAACATTTTGAGATTTAATCTGACAGTCACCAGCAGGCTGTCTGTGGTTGATACTAAGACAGTTAATTTCCTGCTATCACATGAGGCCTCTTACTTTCTTCTTTTCTTTGGTGAGCACATATCTCTACTTGGGTACGTCCTACTTTCTCCTGAATGCCTCTCTTTATTACAATGTCCATGCTTAGATGCAATTCCCAACCTTACTTTGCTATACCTGCTAGTCCTGAAATGCTTCCTGGCACTGGAGCCATGAATGCCAGCTCGGCTTGCAATTCTTAGGAGAACACCCCAGGCCCTAAAGGAGGTAGTGTACAAATAGGTTTCCTCATCAGTGACATTCTCATATTAGCTTCAGGGTTGTCTTTTCATTGGAATTTTGATAATGATTGCATTGAATCTTTAGGTTGCCATGGGTACTATGTGATTCTCACAGTATTCCTGTCAATACAGGAAAATATGGAAAATGTTTTATTATCTAGCATCTTTTTAAATTTTTGTTCTTGAGTGTGTTGAAATTTTTCATTTTAGGAGCTGAAGAGATGGCTCACAGGTTAAGAGCACTGGCTGCTCTTCCAGAGGTCCTGAGTTCAATTCCCATCACCCACATGGTGGCTCACAACCGTCTGTATCCTCTTCTGGCCTGCAGGTGTGCATCCAGGCAGAACACTGTATACATAATAAATACATCTTTTAAAAATCCTTTTCATCTTAATGATCTTTCACATCTTTGGTGATTTATTCCTAGGTGAGTTTTATGTGTGTGTTGTGTTCTGGTCTTGAGCTGTTGTGAGCAGACCTTTTCCCTGATTCCTTTTTCAGAAATCTGTCATTGATTTTTGCATTCTTGGAATTGATAATTTGCTGGTTGTGTTTATCAGGCGAGGGAGAGAAAGAGAGAGAGAGAGATTCATTCTATAAGTTCTGTTACTCTAGAGAACTCTGACTAATACACAGACTAAACATGAATAACTAATCACTAAGAAAATTCTAGAAATTTATTTTATGAAGGGATGGTTTAGGCATTCTGCATCCACTGGCTATTATGATAGCATTTTCTTTTGAGACACTATGTAGCCTTGGCTGGCCTGGAACTTGCTTTATAGACCAAGCTTGCCTTGAACTCACAAAGATTCACTTACCTTTGGTTAAGGGTATGTGCCAGCATCCTGGCTCAAGATCTCTGATGCCACTTCTTTCCACTTTGCATGAGTCCTTCTGGTTTTATGAATGTCAATTTTCACTTTCCAAACAGGAAAGTTGTATAACTAATACTTCATGACACTTGCTTGTTTCTGGTGGGAGTTCAGAAATCCAGGCAAGTGCCTGCCTTCTTGTGTAGAACTGGGCACATGGCATCTTACACAATGGAGGAAGATGGATGCCAGTCATATCAATACTATCTATGGGTAGGAGATGGACAAGAAAGGGAGAAACTGCTAAAGAGCCTAGAAAAGATTCAATACAGGCTTTAGCTTGCAAACTTGGCCAAGTCTTGGTTCAAAGGGCCTAGCTATGTAAAAAGTTTTGTTAATATTTAAATCGTATAATCTGAGAGTGAAATCAAGGACATTCCCACTGCCTTCATCACTCTTGCTCCAAGGGTGTGTGAGATATCTTTGTTGTTAGGACTTGAGCACATGGAATTCACAACTCACTTGTGTTGGGATCACCCTCAGCATCTAAGTAGCTGCCTCTCTGCAAGCTGTCTACAGATCAAGCATTAACCCAGTCACCATCATCTATGGAACTCTTATTTAGTTAACTTACAAAAAGATTTATTTATTTTTATTTTACATATTTGGGTGTTTGACCCACATGTATTTTTGTGTACCATGTGTGTGCCCAGTGTCTATGGAGCCAAAAGAGGACATCAGATCCCCTGAAACTAGAGTTATGAGGCACCATATCGGTCTGAGAACTGAACCCAGGTCCTCTGCAAGAACAGCCAGTGCTTTTAACTTCATATCCATCTCTAAAGCCCCTAAGAATTACTTTTTTATCTTCAAGTTGGACTACACACTTCATCTGCCTAACTTATGACCTCATAAGTTAATGCCCATTTTACAGTGAGTTTAAACTCACTTGTTTGAAGTGATCCTTTCCTGAGAATACACTACATCACCACATAGACTTTGTTTTTACATTGTCAGCATGTGGTTTGTGTACACCGAGAGTTCTGGCAAGTGGGGCTGGAAAGAGTTAACCTTTTATGTCTGTTTCCCTCTAAAATTCCTCAAGGGGAAGCCTGGGGACAGGAAAAACTACACCTGCTGTGGCAGAGCTGTCCATGGTCCTGAAAAAAGATGCTCACCCAGTAAGGCAATAAAGAGCTTATCAAAGGAAGGAACACAGGAAGCCAGAAATGCCTGTGTTAATAAAGATCTTGCTGCTATTCCCCAGGTCTTTAAACTAATTAAGCATCCTCTCTCTCACTGCCAAGTGTGAGGATTATTAAACAAGCCAAGTCAGTGCTCACCGAAGGTGTGGGTAGATTTCCTCAAACATCTCCACCACCCCACCTTAAAAAAAAAAAAAAAAAAACCTGCTCTCATTTTATCCAAATAAGTAATATGTGCTATAGACTTTTAGCACTTTGCCTTGAATTACAGATACAGCTATGTGACATATGTTCTTGGGGCTGACTTTCCAAAGGGCATCACCCCAAGAACCGAGATTAATTTAATGAGCTTTCTTTGAAGCTACATAAATCCCTTTGTTGGTAGCAATTTTCATCACTCCTTCCATGTGTGCACAAGAAGGAATTATTTCACAGATCAAAGGACAAAAAGCTGCTGTACAAATGGTAAAATAACCAAGAGTTTCATTTTCATCTTTGTTATTTAAAACGTTTCCTTATTCATTGAATGTAATGTACACAGCACTACACACATATGGATGTCTGGAAGATTCGAGGCAGTGGGTTCTGTCCTTCTACCATTTGTGCTCTTGGGGTCAAACTTGGGGTCATTTGGCATCAAGTGGCTTAATCCACCCAGCCATCTTTCTGGCCCTAGTATCATTTAAAAGAGATGCAGTTGATACAGATATGTGAAAACATTTCAGCTGAGCACCCCCACATGTCTTTCTGTCAGCCACTGCTAGTTATGGGATGCTGAAGCACCCTTTCTTATCATTCTCAGCAAAAACCCTGCTGTGTTGCTGACAAAATCGCATGGACTTGGACAGCTTTTTACTCCAACATGATCACTGAAAAGTTTATTCAAAAATGGTCTGTTAAAGATACCCTTGAAATACCATGAAAATATTATATTAGAATCCATTATAAACTGTAATATATATATATATATATATATATATATATATATATATATATATGTAAGCATATACTGGACCATAACAAAAGTAAAATTCTCAAAGGATCAAATGGTAAAAATTATTATCTAGGTGCCCTTATTGTTATTTGAGAACTTGTGTCTGTGTGTATACTCAAGTGGAAGATTCACATATATGGAAGGAGCTCTTTAAATTACACGTGGAAATATTTATACACATACGCATACACATATTTGAAACTGAAACTATTTGCATTAGAGACCAGAGATCATCTGCATTTTTTTCCTTCTGAAGGTTGAGCCTGAGTACTTTGTAAAGAGAAACCTTCCAGAAGTCAGGAGAGTTATCACTGGGACAAACAATGTAAGAGTTGAATTCCTAAGCCAACACAGAGTCTGGGGCTTCAAGGACTGGGATAAAATATAGGAAGATAGTAACAGTCTTAATCCATGGGTGGAACCCTCACAGAGCTGGAGGCCCAAGGGTTTACACAGAGCTATTTGGCATCCAGGATTCCAGAGTGTTTGTAATTTGGGAGATACTGGAAGCAATCTTCTAGACAGGGCAGCATCTTCCCAGGAGGCTGCAGCAGAAACCACTAGAAGGAGGTGGTGTGTACCCAGAACTCAAGGCAGACAGACACCTGGACTGGTCAAGGCAGGGCAGCAATGACCCTGTGCAGAATGAACAAACACCACAGAGAGCAGCAAGGACCTGAAAATGCATCACTCCACCAGAATAAGGGGGAAGAGCTCCCAGCTCCCATGATGGCTGGTGTGGGTGTCACTTGTTGCATCATGGGAAGTCCAGGGATTTGCCTGATATTATTCTGAGGATGTCTTTGAGGGTGTTTCAGACAAGAGTGACAGGATTTTACCAGAGGAGGAAAACAGAGGGAAAGATTCAAGTGTATATGAGCAACTTGTGGGTACTTCTAAGGAAAGAGAAGGGAAGAAAGAAGGAGTGAGGGAGAGAAGTAGAGGAGAGAGTGTATCCTGGTTGGTTTGTTGTCAACTTTTGACACAAGCTAGATTCATTTGGGAAGAGGAACCTCAATTGAGAAAAAACTTCCACAAGACTGGTCAAGATTGGAAGGGCCCATCCCACCATGGGTGGTGCCACACCTGACGTAAGTTATTTAAAACGCAGGCTGTTAGAGTAAGTTTTTCTCCCTGCCGGTCTGGTCCCGCTGCCTTGTCAGCCCCAATAACACTCAGAGACACTGTATTTGATATAAAGCTGTAGTCCAGTTATTAGTTTCTTATCAGCTGTCTGTGTCTTAAATATTAACCCATTTCTATTAATCTAAGTACTTCCATGTGGTCTTATCTTACCAGAGAGAGGGGCTGGCATTCTTCTCTCTCCGTCCTCCATCTTGAATCTCCTCCCTACTACATCCTCTCTCCTCCTAGTCTCCTAGTCCCATCTATCTTGCTTTCTTATTGGCCAACAGTGTTTTATTCATTAACCAATAAGAGAAGCATATTTATGGAATGACATCTCCCATCAGCTAAGTGAGCCACAAGGAGCAAGCCAGTGGGCAGTGCTCCTCCATGGCCTCTGATTCAGTTCCTAACTTGGATTCCTGCCCTGATGTCCCTCCTTGATGACTGTAGCCTGGAACTGCTCCTCAACAGAGAACAAAACCAACATTAACCCACCCACCTCCTCACTCATGCTGTTTATAATAAATGTGTTTCCAGGCACATTCCATGGCTCCCCCAAGTGGGTGCCCCCCCACCATCCCAGCTTTTCTGTATGTGTGTCTGTCATCTCTTCATCCCTCATGGCCCCAGTCAGGGCACATCCAAAGCCATCCTGTCTTCCAAATCTTGTCTCCACATTGAAGATTTAAGGCCTCTGAGAGATTAAAGGAGGAATTACTGTCAGGATTAGGGTCTAAACTATCCTCAGCAGGCTCATGCTTGGAACTGCTGCTCCCCAGCTGTTGCCACTATTTAGAGGGGTGCTGTGGAACAGTCCCTTTGTACACTATGAATATGTATGACTCTCATTGGCTAATAAGAGCTGATTGACCAATAGCCAGGCAAAAGTTATAAGCAGAGTGATCAAACTGAGGATACAGGGGGAAAAAGGGCAGAGTTGGAAGGTTGAAGGGCAGAGAAGAAAGATGAACATGCTATGCTAATAAAGGCATGTGGGGGGGGTGTAAATAAGGAAATGTAGGTAAATTTAAAATATAGGCCCTAGTTAGTAACAAGCCTGAGCTATTGGCTAAGCATTTACAATTACTAAAGCCCCTGTGTGATAATTTGGAAGCAGCTCCTGGGACTGGAAAACTGTGCCTACGAAGCCTTTAAGAGGGACACTCACTAGCAGGTAGCAGTGAGTCATTAGAAATGGTCCTTCGGAGGTTATGACCTGTTCCTCCTGGTTCCTCTGCCTCCTGGTCAGTTGTGATGTGAACAGTTGCTGCCATATCCTCCTGCCTCCATGACCCAAAGAAACTTAGCAAAAAATCCATTCTTCCTTGTCTGTGTTTTTCCTGTCAGGTATTACAGCCACAATGATGCATATGTAGCTAAGATCCTAGGTCTCATGTGTGGCCTATTAACAGTTTATTAGGAGGCAGACGGTTGGAAAAGTTCACAAAAATCTTACAAATAAATGTTCTTGTCTGAACATTTTCACAAAACAGAAGTGCTTCTGTTTGCACATACAACCTGTCAGGTCTCTGTGTGTGGCTCTCTCCTTCATGCTCCTGTGCAGACACAGGGCTACTAGGATTTAACTGGCTGTGACAGGTGGCTGTTCTAAACGGGTAATCTGTTAAGTGGGATTCTCATGCAGGGAAGAACAATGGAGCTTCCAGAAGTGTTCTCACTGGCCATTATGCCCAGAGAGAACTTGGGTCAGTGTGCTCTCTGGGCAGAACCCTCAGCCCCTCATCACAGTTTACGTCTCTGTTGTGATAAACACCATGACTAAAAGCAGCTTGAAGGAGGAAAGGGCTTATTTAAGAAAGCCAGGGCAGGAGCTCAAGTTGGAAACCTGAAGGCAGGAATTGAAGCAGAGACCATGTCTGCCCACTAGGCTGTATGCTCCTGAAGTTTGACAATTTTCATAAACAGTGTCACCTGTTTTTAGGAACTTAGAGTCTTGGGGGATGTCTCCAATTCAGACAGTGACACTGGGAACAGCAGTCTCTTCCCGCATGCCCATGCCCTGGCAAGTATCTCTCTGTCTCTGTCTAGGTATGTCTGAAAGAGGAATCAATGAGGAATTTGTCTTTCTGTGGCTTGTTTGTTTCCTTCATTTAGTATCCACAGGAGTCACCAATGTTGAAGCATGTGTCAGAATGCCCAACTTTTAAAGGCTGGATAATAATAGTCCATGACTCTCCAGCCTATTGAGTCTCCATCAGGCTAAAGAGGATATAATTGAATTACATCTGAAATGCCATTCTGGAAATGTTGCTTTCATAGAGATGGCCTCACAAATGGTTTGAAATGTATCCTTCTGTTGATGGTTTCAGGTTACGCATAGTCTAAATTTATGAATGAGCTGATCAAAATTCCACTGTGTATATATTGTGTGAATGGGTTTTCATCAATTGCATATACTGGCTTGTTTTGGCCTCTCTCTCTCTCTCTCTCTCTCTCTCTCTCTCTCTCTCTCTCTCTCTCTTTGTGTGTGTGTGTGTGTCTATGTCTGCACCTCCTCTTCCTCCTTCCCCACAAAGATGTGATGTTAGGGATTGCAACCTTACTTAACACCAAGAGAAAACTTGAGAATCATTAACACGTTGGTGCAAATGTGTTTGAAGTGCTAGCTATAGATGAAAGCATCCATAGCCTAAAAATTAGGCCAAAGTGAAAGTGTACATGATATGAACACTACATTACTCATTCTTCATTTGAAGTCTCTGGGCATGTGGCCATGCTGCTTACAGGCCCTGGAGCATCCCAGTGACACACATCCCTGTTCCCACTGTGCTGGGTCTTCTCTTTCTCTCTGTCTCTCTCTCAACGTTTTTATTCTTTGAGAATTTTACCCGTGTGTACAATGAAATATGATCATAACCGCCACTCATTTCTCCCCCTGCATGTCTCTACCCCAACTTTATGTCTCTTCTTCCTTTCTCTTTTGATAATCCACCAAGTTGAATTAGTGCTTCGAATATGTGTGTGGATATGCAGCCACCCACTGGAGCATGGAAAAGTTACCGAAGGCCACACCCTTAAAGTAGAATGATACTCTCTCCCACAACAGCCATCAGCTGACAATCACTCTTCAGTAGGAGTGGGGCATGGACAGCAGCTCCCCAATATATTTCAAAGTTGGCTGGATTGATCTTCTGTAAGTCTTGTGTGGGTAACTAAAACTGCTGTGAGTTTCTGAGTTTGATAGCCATGTCTTGTCTACAAGACAGTGCACAATGCACATGGATATACAATATCTCTGAAGTAGGATGTGAAGTCCTTCTGGTGTATGCTCAGGGAGGGAGCAGCTGAATCACACAGCCATCCAACTTCCAGGGTTTTTATCTTGTTCTGTTTTGAGAACCTGGGAAACCTAAAGACTGGTTTTCAAGGTGGCTTCACTTGATTGCATTCCCACCAACTTCCCTTTTGTCTCATCCTCGCCAGAATTTGCTGTTTGTTGTCATTTGTATTCTTCATGATAAGCATTCTAACTGGTGGGAGACAGAATCTTCAAGACACTTTAGTCTGCATTTCCCTCATGGCTAAGAATTCTGAGCACTTTTTTTTTTCTACATAGACTTTGCTGTCCTAGAACTCGCTCCGTAGATCAGGCTGGCCTTGAACTCACAGAGATCCACTTACCTCTGCCTCCTGAGTGCTGTGATTACAGGCATGAGCTACCATCCCCAGTCCGTTAAGAAGTATTTCCTGGACATTTGCATTCCTCCTTTCAAGATTTTTCTGTTCAGTTCTGCAGCCCACTCTCTAGAAGTTGTTTGCTTAATGTTCAGTCTTTTGAGTTCCTGTTTGAGTTTGGACACTAATAATCTATTAACTAATAGCTGGTGAAGATGCACTTCCACTGTGTAGGCTGCTATCCACTAATTTCACAGTTGTTCAGAAGCTGCTCCTCCCCTCCTTCAAGACAGGGTTTCTCTGTACAACAGCCTAGCTGTCCTAGAACTCTTTTTGTAGACCAGACTGGCCTGGAGCTCATAGAGATCTGCCTGCCTCTGCTTCCCGAGGGCTGGGATTAAAGGTGTGTGCCACCACTGATGTTTGGTTTTATGAGATCTTATTTGTCAATCGTTGGTCTTTCCTATACTGTTTTACTCAGAGTCCTTACCGATATCTGCAGTTGAAGCACAGCCTCTACTTTTTCTTCCAGCCCTTCCTGAGTGAGGAGCCTCTGTTGAGCTCCTCCATCCATCTGGAGTTGAGTTTTGTGCAGCTGAGGGATAAGGATCTGGTTTCATTCTCTTACATGTTGACATTTTTTCCCAGCACTCCTTGAAGATTATGCCTTTTCTTCTGTATATATTTTTGGTATCTTTGTCAAAAATCTGCTAACTGTAGCTGCATGGACTTATATCTATATCCTCAAATCTACCCCATTGACCAACACATCTATTTTATGCCAGCACCATATTGTTTTTATTGCCATTACCCCCAAATATGCTTACCATCTGCAGGCCTCTCCTAAGGAAGCCAAATTTAACAAAAAAGCATATATGGGAGGTATGAAGCATGTGTGCATCTTTCCAACAGGAAGGGGAAGTCCTAACAGACAACAGAGGCTCATTTGGCTCAAATTGTAGTATAAGCAAAACCACAACACATATCCCCACTCCTTCCTGCACACGTTTGCCCTCCCTCACTAGTGCATTCTTAGTCATCTCTCCCGGTTAGCTTGTCCTCTTGAAGGCTGTGCTGGCTGGCCACACCTGCCACTCATCCTCCTCTCTGAGTTACACACTAAAAGTCTCCTTTAGGCAACAATCCTCCAGAGAAAGGTGTGCAACTGGCCAAATAGTTTTCTTCCTACAAACTGCACATCCTGTTTTCAGAAACCAGGATTCTTGGCTGCCATGCTGCTGTTCTTTCTCTGATCATAATGTCACATCATCATGGCTGTTGTATCCAATCAAGTTCTATGTGCACAAAGATGGCTTGGGAAGACACAACAGTATGTTGGGGGTGGGGCGAGTCTTACTAGGGAGTAGAATCATACAAATCTTTGTATTTCGTTCTTTCTAAAATTTGTCTCTATCATCCAGTTATTCTAGAGCCAGTATTTATTTATTTTCTTCATTTTATTTTTATTTTATGTTGGCACGTTTTGCCTACACATATGTCTGTACATTGCCTGAAGAGGTCAGAAGAGGGTGTGGGATCTCCTGGAACTGGAGTTGCAGACAGTTGTTGGCTGCCGTGTGGGTGCTGGGAACTGAACCTAGGTCCACTGCAAGAGCAGCCAGTGCTCTTAACCACTGAGCCATCTCTCAGCCCCTCAACATTCATTTTAATAAAGAAAGCAATGGATATGCATTGTTGGTTTTACACATATATGAAGTACAATAACCCCGAGGGTCCTGGTGCATGCAAAGAAGACAGAGCCCAAGTAACAGACAGCAGCTGAGTCCCAGTGTGGTAGGTTCAAGCTACTGAAAACAAAAGAAGATTTGGGGATGGCAACTGTAAGGGGTGTCTCTGGTTTGTATTACAGTGTCCCACTGGTTAGCTGTGCAAACCTTCGGCAAGTTTCTTAGTCTTTCCCTGCCTTGAGGCTTTGGCTTGCAGAGTAGGATAGGCTTGTTTTATGCATCATCTCCTAGGAATATTTGGAGGACTAATCCTTTTATGTAATAAACCCTTCAAGGGGTACCTGGTACACAGTAAGCACTCAAACAGGTAGATAAGCCTGGTGGAACCCCACTGGCCCTCCAGTACTCATAGTCTAAGCCCCTTTTGATGTCTCTTTCTTTGTCCCCAAAGTCCACATATTCCTCAAGGTCACAGCCTTCAGCCAAGCCTATCTTTTCTGAGCCTCCAGGCATGAGAAGCCCCATCATTGCCCACTCCATAAACCCTCTCCACCACCTCCAAACATCTCTGATGTGCATTTCTGTACTTGCTTCCTCCCCTCTTTGAATTCGTGTGCAGCAGGAACTGAACTGCCTGTCACATGCTAGAAGGCACACTAATCTTATGGACTTAATTCCATGTTTTTAGATTATCGACTTTTTTTTTTTTTTTTTTTAAGTGTCAGTGGGTATCAGGCAGTGGTGGCACACACCTTTAATCCCAGCACTGGGGAGGCAGAGGCAGGCGGATTTTTTGAGTCCTAGGCCAGCCTCATCTACAGAGTGAATTCCAGGACATCTAGGACTATACAGAGAAACCCTGTCACAATACACACTTACACACACACACACACACACAAAAGAAAGAAAGAAAGGAAGGAAGGAAGGAAGGAAGGAAGGAAGGAAGGAAGGAAGGAAAAGAAAAGGAAGGGAGAGAGAGGCAAGTGAGCGAGAGAGAGGGAGGGAAGGAGGGAGAAAAAAGTGTCAATTCCAGTTTTTACCTGGGGAACCAGCAGCATGTGAGCCTGACTGACTGCCTTGATGGAATAGTTCACCTCCCTGCCTCACACCCACAGGGAGATTAACCTTGCACTTAACACTCTGATCTCTGTTCTGTGGGAAGGCTGCAGATGGCAGGCAGTACCACCTGGCTCACCTTATTAGCCGGCCGTCAGAGTTGAACTCTATTTGACCACGAATTCACGGATGTCTGATGAGGTCTTGGTGCTAATAACTGTGCATGTCATTTTTGGCCAGTTTTAGTTTGGGAAGCCATGCTGTTGGCCTGCAGCCAGTAGCTTTGTATTTAGAGATGCAAAATTCTAAATTTGCTGGTGTGTTCTTTTCTATTTACCTCCTACATGTCTTGGCAAAGAAAATGTATACTGTTTGTTAGTTTCCAGCTAGACCACACTTTCTATTCAGATGTTGTCTTCCATTCATCAGAGAGCCATAGACTACTGTGCTGTGTTTGTTGCCTGGCACTGGCTTAGAGTACCAACCACCTATTCACACAAGCCTTATGTACTGAAGTGACATTATCTGAAAAGGAGGGTTTAGTGCCACACACTTATTATTTTATCTATATCTAACAGTATTCTGCATGATTTCTTGCCTGAAGCCTACCCTACATTCACCAGGAATTATGATTGCCTGGGTTGGAATAGGTGTTTGATTAATCTTGAGATTTTTTTAAAGGCATCCCTTTGAAGCATGCAGATATCGTGTCTGCATAGCAGGGGCCTACAGTGCTAATGGAACACACAGACACATGCACTAAGGTATAAAATGAATAAGAGAATATTAAAATATGGCTGCCAGGATAGTGTTTGGGGACATAGTGTCCCGGCGAGGTTTTCTGTGGAAAGATGGAACCTTACTCTATGATTTGGGGTGATTTGGAGACAGGGTATATCTCCCCTGCTTCTGACCTCAGGGCCTTTGTTTTTCCTGAAGCATTATTCTTGATCTACTTGATCCTTGGAGTTTGCTCTGCACATGGGGTAAATCAAGTGCAGATTTACGGCTATCTGCGAAGCTTGAAAACAGACCCCTAAACTGGACATTTTCAAGAGTTTTTTGTTTGTTTGTTTTGTTTTATTTTTAGAGACAGGGTTTCTCTGTATTGTTTTGGTGCCTGTCCTGGAACTAGCTCTGTAGACCAGGCTGGCCTCAAACTCATAGAGATCTGCCTGCCTCTGTTTCTTGAGTGCTGGGATTAAAGGCATGTGCCACCAACATCTGGCTATTTTTTAAGGGTTTAAGTGGGCAAAGTTTTGAGGCATGAAAAACAAATGACTTCTTGATTATAAAAGGCCTTTTGTCTTCTTGATAATTGCTAAAATGAAATAGGGATAATTTTCAAAGGGGATTTGACTTCCCTCTGAGTGGTCTGATGAGAAAAACGATTGCTGAGTTGAATGTAGACATGAGTTAGGATGCATAAGGGGAATGTTCTATGAAATTCCAACCCTGAGTTCTAGGGGGATAAAGGGTGGACAAACTGGAATGATGGAACAATGGGCAGCAAGCATCACAGCTGTGGTCTCTTTGATGTGTGGAAGACATAAGGATTAGATGCACCAAGACTTGTTTTCTAAAATCTGGAATTTCAGAAAGAATGTGAGTGCCATTGACAGTTTCCCTAGCTGGGCTCCCCTTGACCTCTTCTGGCTTCCATGAGTAATTGAGTGGGAAACCGCTTTCAGTGTGGTTTCTCTGCAGTTGTCAATAGATCATTAGCGATAGCTATATTTAGCCCAACAAGGATTGATCACTAAGATCTCAGCAGCAGTTAACGACACAGAGATGGTTCCTCAGAAAAACAAAACAAACAACAAAACAACAACAAAACAACAAAACAAAACAACAACAAAAACCCCAAACAACAACAACAACAACAAAAAAGCCATGTGTTAAAAACTTCAACTTTGTATCTTGGGAGACAGATTGATGACAGATGGATGGACAGATCGATGATGGATGGAGGGGAAGCTCTTTTGCATCTAAGCCTGTGTATATAACTGTCCTCTTCCAGTGACATGTCTAGAGAGAAATGGGAAGAACTTGTAAGGATCCAAAGCTGGACTTGGGGATGAGGACAACTAGGAAATATTTTATCAGTCTCCTCAGGGTGTGGTGGCATACACCTTTAAATCCCAGCATTTAGAAGCTAGAAACAGGTGGATCTGTGTTTTAGGCTAGCCTGGTCTACACAGTGAGTTCAAGGCTGACTGAAAAATAACTATTATCAGTTTGCATATCAAGAACACTCATCTTCCCTGATTCTCCTGATAAAACTGATTTGTCTGATCTCACTATGCAGAGAGTTCTGGAAACCTGGGCTACATAGTGAGACCTTGTTCCAAATCAGTTTTACATCGAGAATTGGGAAAGGTGTTAGAGTGTTGTTGATAAGCCAGTAGACAGTTTTCTGTCAGAACCACACCTGCACCAGGAACAGGAGCCACACGAACACATCCTTGTATTATCTGGTATTAGAGGCCAGGCTCATCAAAAGCATCAAAATAGAACTAAGAATAGCCCTGAAGCTAATTAGCTAGGATTTGTCTAAGCAATGTCACAACACAAGATGTTTTCTCACCCTCCAGAGAAGAATGAAAGCGAGGAGCCCAGCATTTGTGGCGCCTGTTACACGGCTCTGAGAACCGGACTATCCTGGGTCCCTCTGGCAAAGCCTGCTGCCATGGAGACTGCAGGAAGACCAGGGGAGCTGATGCAACATGGCCTCTACACTGTCAGGGGGAAAGCCAGACTCTGGCCTGGAGGCTCCCACCATGCCGTGTCCAACACATGCTGCATCTAGGTTTCCTATGTGGTTTCAGTCCTCTAGAACTATGTGTAACTCTCAGTCAGTACATACTAATCAGTGTGAATAGTGGGAGGCCATTTTCATAGGCATTTGAATAAAAGAGATGCAGCACCGGAAGCTCCTGTGCCAGCGAGCATACCTGCGGTGGTCAGGAACAGGGTGCTGCACCTGGCGGCAAGGGGGTGGGGGTTGTGGTTCTGCTTCGGCATCCCACTGCTGTTCGCCCTGTGTCTGCCTGCTTCTGGTTTAGAATTGCTGCATTACAAGTTTAAGGTCCTTCTGTGACGCAGGGGTCCCAATGACAAGAGAAAGCAATAGTGCCCTTGGCATGACATCCTGCAGACTACCTTGCAGCTTGCCTCTCTACAAATGCTTATTGAACACAGTTAGTTTTTCGTAGTAACCAAGAAATTTGATGGTCTCACATTGGTAGGGAGGACTAGTGGACCCTGACATAGGAATCATGAGATTGACTAAAGCATGGTCCTTGCCAATAGATTGATTCAGACCGGAAACCTAGGCAGTCAGGAAACCAGGACCCGTGACCGACCGCAGGCAAGTCATTTAATTTCCATATATATTAGGTGCCTGACTGGCTAGTGAAATATCTTTTTCTCCAGAGTTTCTCCAAGGAAAAATAAAATTTAACAAACATCCAAATCTGTGAGAAATGTTTGTTTTATAAGCAGAGTTGTTACATGATAACTCATGTGTACATGGGCATAGATAGTTTAATAGCAAACCCTTCCTCCAGGCGTTGGTGTCAAGGGGACACCGATAATGAAGGCAAGTCATTCAAGTCTCATCCATCTGGGATTTGTTTTATTTCCGCCAAAAGCCTGGTGGCTTATATCACTCTACCTTACCACAGACCACAGATAAAAGTCGATCCTCAGTGGCTGCCACAGGTAATTTTGCACAGGATGCGCTGGAAGAGAGTGTGCGATATTTCTTTTAGAAGCATATTGGGTATAGTAACAACCCAACCAATAAAACAAAGACCCTATAGTTTATAGCTAAATTTGGGGCCATCAGAGGGCCATTGTCCTCAGCTATATCAGGCTGCAGGGTGTATTTTAAAAATAGAATTCTTTATTGGAAACTGAAGGCATACCCCATGACCTATTTTCTATTTGTTTAAAACATGTGCGGTGAGCCTTATTTTGCTTTACAAGCTTAGATTTAGTCACCTGCAGGTTGCTCCTCTGTTTGCTCTGTAAAACACTGGCTGCAAGCGCATTTCCTCCATGAGGTCTTGATGCTCGGCTTTCCAACACTATAATAAGGAGTACCTGGGATGACTAACTTGAGAAGAGAACAGGTTAACCAGGATCATAGCACTGCACATTTAAGTCCATGGTGGGTTGGCCTTATTGCTTTGAGCTTGTGGTGAGGTGGAGCATAGTGGTGGGAGTTAAGGAGAGCAAGGAGGGGGCCCAGGGTCCCACAACTACCTTTCAGGAATGACACGGCCCGAGTAACTGAAAAACCTCTCGTTAGGCTCTGCTTCTTAATAGTCTTCCATTAGTGCCATCCTGGGGTCTCAGCCTTTCCCACTGGATGAAGATTCAAACCACATCAGTGATGAAGGGAACTGATCTCGCTAGTCACAAAACATAAAGAGAAGAGATGGTGAGAAAGACATTATTAATGTCTACTGGTCATTGCACAGCTCCTGCTTAAATATAATTTTTTCTATTAATTTATGTATACGGGCCTGACTGTATGTATGTGCACCACATACATGCAGGTGCCCGCAAAGACCAGAAGAAGACACTGGCTCTCTTGGAACTGGAAGTGTGAGCCATCATGTGGGTGACAGGCAGAGCAGCCTGTGTTCTTACCAACCTCTGTATACTTGTCTATATGAAGGAAGCAGAGCCTAGACACATTACGTCATTTTGCCAAGGAAACCATGGATTCGGAATTTAATCCACATGGGCTTGATTCAAGAGGCCATGTCCTTTGCATCCAATCCCCTGTTCCTTGAGAGTGTAGAATCCAGAGGAAGTGAACAAGGAGTCGAGACTATGTGTGTCCTGTGCTTACCTCGGTGTGCTTGTTGTCTCGCAAGCACGTTTCCCATGTCTCCCTCAGCAAGTCCAGAGCTGTGCACCGGCCTCATGAGGGTAAGGGGACTCTAGCTGGGTCATAGCAGATAGCTGAGCAGTGTGGGAACAGGTAACATGCACTGTCCAGACCACGTGGACTCTGCCAGCCAATAGTCACACAGCCACCAGCATCTTCTTGGAAAGTTTTTCGAATTTTATTGTTTTTAAGTGTATGTGTATGGGTGTTTTGTTTGCATGTATATCTATGCACCATGTGTATTGTGTATACAGTATCCAGATAGACCAGATGAGGGCACCAGATCCCCTGGAACGGGAGTTACAGACAGTTGTGAGCTACCATGATTGCTGGGAATTGAACCCAGGTTTTTGGAAGGGCAACAAGTGCTCTTAATCACTGACCAATCTCTCCAGCCCCCTCCTGGAGTGTGGAAGCCTTTTCTCCACATGTTCATCAAGGGTGTTCTCAAGCCTGATGCCTTGAAGTCCTCTGTCTCTATTTGTTGTTGTTGCTGTTGGTACTATTTTGGTTTTTCAAGACAGAGTTTCTTTGTGTAACAGCTCTAGCTGTCTTGGAATTCCCTTTGTAGACCAGGCTGACCTCAAACTCATAGACAGCTACTTATTTCTGTCTCCCAAGTGCTGGGATTAAAGGCATGCGCCACCACACCTGGTTATGTTGTTGTTGTTGTTGTTGTTATTATTATTATTTTAGTTGTTATACAAAATATTGAGTTTCATTGTCACACATGGTTGTCATTGCACTTTGATCATAACTACCCCTACCCTTTCACATTCCCTTCTTCTTCCCAAATCCCCCTTCTTCCCCATATAAACATATATATCCCATATACGAGAAGGCATATGACATGTGTCTTTCTTCTCCTCATTATACTCTGTTATCATTTAGTCCTCTTCTTCTCCCCAAATAGTCTGAATTATATGTTCATGCCATATGTAATATATATGTGTCCTTTCATATCGTAAAATCTGTATTTTGCACATAAAAGTAAACATATTTATCTATTTCTGCCTGGCTCACTTCAGTAGTAGCATGGTGATCTCTAACTCTATTCATTTCCCCTAAAGGTGATATCATTTTGTTCTTTTTTTCTTTGTGTGTGTGTGTGTGTGTGTGTGTGTGCCTGTGTGTGTGTGTGTGTGTGTGTGTGTGTGTGCGCGCGCGTGCGCGCATCTGTCTGTCTCTGTGCGTGTATCTGTCTCTATCTGTCTCTCTGTCTCTCTCTCTCTCTGCTTCCATGCATACGCCCCTGCATACACATCCATGTTTGCACATGGAGGTCAACTTTGGGTATTATTCCCCAGGACCCACTCACCTTTTATTGTTTTATGAGACAGTCTCTCACTGGGACCTGTGCCTACCAATCAGGCCAGCAGGTCAATGAGTCCCAGTGATTCACCTGACTCTGACTCCGCAGTGTTGGGATTGCAAGCATGTGTCGTCACACTCGGCTTTTTGTCCACCTAGATGCTGGGTGTCAGCTTTAGGTCTTCATGGTTGCACAATCAGCACTCTACTGGCCGAGCCATCTCCCCAGGCCCCAGTTTTGTGCTTCTGTATGAATCCACTGTCTAAGTACTGTGCAGATTGCTTGGACATCAGTTATTGTTAGGATATCATGAATATTCATTGAACAACCACAAGATAACTGCTTAGCATGTGATTGCAGCTGAGGATTCAAGATGAATTAGAAATAACCTCCTCAAAGGAGGAATTTCCAATGTTATAGGGAACAATGTTTAAAAAAAGAAAAAAGGAAGGAAAGGAGGGAGGAAGGAAAGAAGGAAGGAAGGAAACAAGGAAGAACTCCAATGCCATAGAAAACCCAGAGGAATTACAGAGGTAGTCAGGGTCAACTACCCAGGAAAGTTCAAAGAAAAGTCATTTTTGAGCTACATGGAGACGGTTGAGCCTCCCAGATGAAGACAGGTAGCAGAGTGTCCAGACAGAAAATGCCTGGAGTATGTTAGGTGAGGACAGTTGAATTTGTATTGTGGGAACTCCTCCAAGAAGACAGATGTGATTGGGGCTATATTTTAAAAAGACACCCCCCATCCAGTGTGAGACAGACTGAAGGAGAATGACGGGAGAAATAGGTTAGAAATAGTGTCAAAGCAGAGGAAGTGGTAACATTGGCCTCTGCTTGGAAGTGGGCATGGGAACGGGGTGGGAGGAGACCTGCTTTGAGAGAATTACTAGCCAGCTGTTTGTCAAATGTTGTATTCCTTTAGCTATGCTACTTCCCCTAGTAAGAACAGCAACTTTTGTAGCTGTATCCGTTACTTTTTCCTGCTGTGATAAACTCCATGATTTAAGGGACTTACGGATAAAAGTGTTTATTTTGGCCTATGGTTGTAGAGGGAGAGCCCATCACAGCAGGGCAAGGAAGGCAGCAGGAAGCTGAGCAATCATACCTCGTTCCACAGACCAGAGGCAGAGACACAAACTGGAAGTGGGGGGGGGGAGCTATCAATGCCCAAATCCACCCTCAGCGACATACTTTCATCAGCATGGCTCCACCTTCTGAAGGTTCCAGAACCTCTCCAAAAAGTACCACCGAGTGGGGGCCAAGTGTTTAAATATCTAAGTCTATGGGGGGACATTCCTAATTCAAACCACCACAGTTACTGTCCCAGGTTATTGGGAAAATAGCTTCCCTGTAAAATACCCTGAATAGCATTAAGCAAGATAACACTCCCTTCTATTTTCACTGCAGAATGGACACAAGAGCACATGTCTGCATACAGTGAGCTCAGCACATGTTTGCACATATTGAGCTCATGATAAACATTAGTTATTTTCATCTCTAACATGGCTTCTCTCATGATAAGGCTTGCTGCTATGAATTAATTAATTGATGGAGATTTCCATTTAGGAAATGGATCTTTACATATTTGGAGATTTTATACCTTAGGAATGTATGCATATAGGATATGTTTACATGACTCAAGATAAGAATAAATGCTAATTTCTAAATTTTAAAAATGATTTGATTTTACTTTTGTCTATGAATATCTGCATCTATGTGATTACAGAAGCCAGAAAAGGGCACCAGATATCTTGGGTGGAGTTACAGGGGTTGTAAACTGCCATGTTGGTGCTGGGAATTAAATCTGGGTCCTCAGCCAGACCAGCAAGTATTCTTAATTGATGCATCATCTCTCAAGCCTACAATACTATTATTTTTCTGAATATTTATTTATTTATGTATTTATTTATTATGTAAACAGTGGTTGGCCTGCATGTATGCTTGCAGGTCAGAAAAGGGTACCAGATCTCATTACAGATGGTGTGGGAATTGAACTCAGGACCTCTGCAAAAGCAGTCAGTGCTCCTAACCTCTGAGTCATCTCTCCAGATTCTACCATTATTATTATTATTTTGAGATAGGGTTTCATTATGTAGCCCTTGACCAGTCTGGACTGTGCAGGACCCTAGGTAGGATAGGCTGTCTTGAACTTATAGCAGCCCACCTGCTTCTGCCTCTCAAGTCCCAATATGATTTTTTTAAGGAAGCTAGAATAAGTGAAGTAGGTAAGTAAAAATTTATGCATGGATCTAAATTAATTCCTGAGAAGCAAAGTATCTGTAGTCATTATTTCACTTCATTCTGAGAACAAATAAAAATGAATGTGTCAAAAGCAATGACAATTATTATGTCTTTATAATTTGATTTCTTACATATTTTAAACATATTCTCTTAATTAGCAGCGCCTCTTTGTTCTTCAGTCTTCCCAAAGTGAGACTGGATTCAGCCTCTGATGCAAAACAATGTGTAAATTTTATGTAAGATGACAAGCAGAAGAATGACAATTGTTTTTCTACTAACAGGTTAGCAATGACAAAAGCCAATTGCTGAGCAAATATCTAATTTATAAAACATCTCAAAAAAATCCTAGGCCATCACTATCAATTCATCAATTCCAGGCAAAGATGGAATTTTAGAGCTTTACTTCTCTTAACCTTGGAAACCCACCCATGAGTGTTATTAGCCAAGGAACAAAGAAAGTGTGTTTCAAAAGGTTTGAGAAATGTCACCATAATGATCTTATTAGGATTATGATTGAAAGCTGTTCAGTTACATAATAATGCTGGACATCTGCATCCCATACATGGAGAGGTGTGGGCTCAAGCCTGGCTTTGCCTTGAGCTGCTTGCACAGGATTCCATGGAACACTATCAGTCATTCACATTACCAGAATTCTCACCACTATGGTAGCTGAGCCTTGTCCCAAACTTAATTCTGCCACCTTAATACGATGCTATCTCCTTGGCTGAATATTCATAGCAATAAAATTATAAAGGAGACAGAATGAAGTCTGAGTGTCTAGTCTCTAGGACATCACTACATGCCTTTCGTGTGTGCTAGGAAGTGAAGGAAGTTTTACATTTGAGATTCTTGTTGAAGTATTTAGTATTATGGTTTAAGTTTTAAATGTCCCCCATGGAAAGACTATGGGCCCTTTTAGAATTGGGACCTTGTGTGAGAGGAGATGGTTCATTGGGGAATTACCTTTGAAGCAGAAAGGGACAGTGGGGGGGGGTTCCACCTCTTCTTCCTGGTGCGTGTGAAGTAAGCAGTTACCACAGGGTTCCTATCATGACGTCCTGTCTCACCACAAGCTCAAACCAACAGAGCTAAGCAAACATAGACATCAGCTTCTGAAACCGTCATGAAGATATTTCTTCCCACCTTTGCGGCTAATTTTCTCAGGAAATTTTCTCTTCCCACTGTGACAGAAAACTGACACATTGAGGGTCAAATGTCTTGGTGCTTGGAATTTGCCTCCAAGTGGTTTAGTTAAATAACTTGGGTGGCAAGAGAAAGGTGGGGAGGGGATAGAGAGGAGAGAGAGGGGGAGTGGTGGTGGAGAGAGCAAGGCAGAGAGGGATGGAGGGAGAGAAAAAAGAAAGGGAGGGAAAAGTGTGAGGGCCAAAGGGAGCAAGAATGAGGCACCTTCGGGAGGAGAAGCCAGTGTGTGGGCAACGGCAAAATAAAACAGGCATTCATTTTACAATTCCTTAAAGTTTCTTTTGTATTTGGAAAATTTTCAATATGAAGTTGTGTAAGAACTTAATTATCTGCGTGAGGAAGGACTCGATTGTGATTTGAGACTTCAACAAGGCAATAATGACCTTTTAAGAAGGTGACCATTTGTCTTCATTGTGTTTACTACAGGCTCTATGGCTTTGGCATTGTCAACGATTCACTCTTTTTTTTTTTTTCTGAGACAGGGTTTCTCTGTGGATTTGGAGTCTGTCCTGTCCTGGAACTAGCTCTGTAGACCAGGCTGGCCTCGAACTCACAGAGATCTGCCTGCTTCTGCCTCCGGAGTGCTGGGATTAAAGGTGTGCACCTCTAAATACCCAGCCAATTCACTCATTTTTAAAAGGACATCTGGAGTTACGAAGTAATTGAGTAGGTAAGCACACACATTTTCTGGCACTCTCCCTCCTCTCCTAGATTTTGGTTATACATATATTAACGTGGCCCCCTTGTTATAATTGACAGGCCCATGTGGATGTATTCTTATGAAAGAGAGCCCACGGTTTACATTAGAACTTTTCAGTCTCTGGGCCTGGACAAATGTGTGACATACATATAGCCACCGTGATGTTACCTCCAGTGTAACTGCATGTCCAGTCTTTGGTTTCCTGCTTCCCCTGACCCCTGGCATCCACTGATGTTATGCTTTCCATAGTTTTGGCTTTTTCATAATGTCACATTTTCAGAATCTTGTAACAAATTTTCCCAACTGGCTTCTTTTATTTAGCTGTGAGTAGTTTCATCATTCTTTTGTGGCTCTATCGCTCATTTCTCCTTCTTGTGCAAGAATAGTCCATTATATATGACTATCTGCTTACCAAGTGAGGATATTTTGGTTTCTTTCTGTGTTTAGTGGTTATGGTTAAGCATCTAAGCATTTCAAGATTTAATTTGTGTGTGTGTGTGTGTGTGTGTGTGTGTGTGTGTGACTGAATGTGTATGTGTACCATGTGCATGCAGTTCCTACAGCAGCCAGGAGAGGGAGTCTCATTCCTCCTGGAACTGGAGTTGCAAATGGTAGTGAGATGCTATAAGGGTGCTAGGAATTAACCCCTGACCTCTGTAAGAGCAGCAAGTGTTTTTAACCACCAAGCCATCACCAGTCCAAGGCTTAAATTTTGTGTGCACTTGGATAAATTTTAATCCCATTGGATAAATTACTAAAAAGTGTGTTTGTGGAATCCTATGGAAAAATTAGTCTTTGATTTGTATGTGACTGCCAAATTGCCCTCTAGAGTGACTGTGCCATTTTGCATTCCCAGAAGCAGTGAGTGAGCTGTCGTGTGGCTCTGCATCCTTGCCAACATTTGGCATTGTTGCATTTTTGGATTTCAGTTAATCCAGTATGTATGCTGTGCTTTTTAATTTGTGTTTTAATTTATAATTCCCTAATGGTATATTTGGTGGAGCATAAGCCTATTCAATACATGTATTCTTTCCATGCCCATTTTGACAACCGTGTACATTGTTTTCTTACTGAGACTTCAGTAGCTTCTTATACCATGGGTCTTCACATGAATGAGTCAAATGAGAGTCTCGGTCTTGAATTTACTTACTTTGGCACGTACTGGCCATATATAGGCTCTGTATATTTGTTCTCTTTTACTAACAGAAACTGGATGTCTTTCTGTCTTAAAACAAGTAACACTTTTGACTCCTTTGTAGCCATGTGCCACAGGACTGACTAAGGAGAAGCAAACCAGAAGGTGCTCAGTGGGGCTTCCCAGAAAGATTGTTAAGAGGGGAAGAACTCCATTGGGATGAAAATCACTGATATTTTGCCCCATGTCTGTCCATCTACCATTCTCCCAAATGTGATGCAATGTCTAGAGGACCCATCTTGTAAAGATGATAGCAAATATCACATAACATGGGACATAGTACTAGTGACTCTAAAAAAGCACTTAGGGATCACAGTCTGTTCAATGTAAGTGTAGATGCAGCTTAGGTAAGGCGAGGGTTACTGAAGAAGGAGAACAGGGGATAATGAATGCAACTAGCAATCAGGAAAGACGTGGGTACCATATACCTTCAGAGTTTTGAGTTCTTGATCAATGACAATTTTAATTTGATTGTCAATTCATCTTTGGGCTGGGCATACATTATCATCCCAGTTTCAGTGTTTAGAGTCCTGAGGAACTGAAATCTTGTTTACCTGTATATTCCACATGGCTGTTATGGGAACTGAGTACAGAGCTTTTGATAGCTGTTGAAAGCAGCATAGATTTTGTGAATGGTGCATACTTGATCTGCTGTTTTTCCGGTGACATGTACTCTGTTCAAATCTCTATCAGCAGTTAGGCATTAAATTTATCACATGCCTTAGGACAATCTGAATCAGTTTTTCTGTGGAAACACACACCTGTTTCCATTTTGTGATCTGATTTGTAAAATAAATAAATAAATAAATAAATAAAAATAAAAAGCATGTGTAAGATTTCTGTTTCTAAAACTCATTTCCTTCGGAACCTAGGAGAACACACTGTCTTCTTTTTTATTCCCTTTCCTCCCTGTCTTGTTTATTTTTGTTTCAGTTATCTGGCACTACCTGAGACCGAAATAAGTTGATAGTTCAAGACTATGTAGTAGGCAGTGTGGCTTTCCTCATAAGTGGGGGTGGGGAATAGGATTGGAAATGGGTGAAGACAGAGGGAAAAGAAATCTGTAGATGAAAAAGATGGGAGGGTTCTGAACAGATCTGAGCAGGGCTTAATGCCAACTGATGACTGGGCTATAATCCTCTCAGGCTTGGGTGAATGAATGCTCAGCCCAGCACGGTGTCTGAGGACATGTAGGTAGACAGCCTGTGTCAGAAGCCCTCAAGACCCAGGTGAAGGTTAGGCTACAGGTGGTGACTCAAGGGGTCTGGGAGAAGAGGAGGTTCTCAGGTCCCCCTGATTCCCCACCTTGAAGGAGGAGGAGGCCTGAGGAGGCACCGCCTCCTCCGCAACGCCCCGCCCCCGCAGCGCCTACGCTGCCCGCTCCTCACCGTTTACCATTGGCCGCAGCGCTCGCCAATCCAGCCCCCTGGCCGCTAAGGGGGCGTGGCCTCGCGGTGCCGGGCCGGGGGCGGCGTCTGTCGCCGCTGCGCGTTGCGGTGCGGGCGGCGGGATGATGGAGCTGGGATCGCGGCGCGGTGAGTGCGGCTGTGGTCCTTCCCAGGCTCCTGGCCGACCTCCGGGGGACATGGGGCGGGATTCCGAGGGCGCCGCGCTCGGGCTGCGGACCTGCCCTGGTCCCTCCCGGCCGCAGGTGGCGCCGCATCCTCCCTGCGCATCCTTCATCCCAATAGCTCCCGTCCCGCGTGCGGCCTGGCCTGCACCGGGGTCCTGCTGGCCGCGTGCACCGAGGCTCCGGCTGCTCCCGGCCTGGTCCACGGCGCAGCTTCTCTGACTGAACATCTTTCTCCCCCTCTGGCTTTGGTACTTCCCAGCATATGCCGATTTTTCCTCTTGGTTTGGCCTCTCTGCAGTGGACAGCAGAGTTCTTAATTATTGAGAAACTGTGCGATAGGCCGGGGATTAAAGGGAACCTGTCATCTTCTTGGCTGCTGTTGAGTAGAATAAGGAATTCTTTACCATTTAGGGGTTGGTTTTAATATGATGGTTGTCTTCTAGCAATGATTTTTTTTTTTTTTTTGAGTTTTCAAAAGCCGAAGGTTAGAAAGAGCCCCTTTTGCGTCGAATCTCTTAAATTCATGCCTAATGAGGCATGATATTTTGACTTTTAAGATTCTAAAAACACGTTTTTGTAAGGGGAGGGACTGGCCATTTGCAATGTTGTAACATTTTGAAAGTTTGGCTTGTCTAAAACTGTGAAAATGCCCGCGACTATTCAGCAAACCGAGTTTAGAGTATTATATACTTGGCTGGTTTCTGTCTCATCCAGGGCAGATTCCCCTGAGCACCAAGTGTTTTTGTGCATGCCTTCCCAAACTTTCCTATTCAAGCAGCGAGACAATGCAGTCACTGGGTCTTTTCAGCCAGTTCTTTCATCTACTTGAGAGGCTAAACCAAAGAGAGCAGGTTTGACCTTTCCCAAAGGCAGTTAAAGATCATGTCCTCTTGGCTCCCTTCTCCCAGGGTTCTAATAGCTGCCTTGTAGTGCTTTGAATTTAAAAGATCTTTCTTTTTTTTTTTTTTTTTTTAAAGAAAGCTGTGTTGTTTTAGATGTTTGAAGCTCACTGGATTGTAAAGGAGACCTTGCTTGGACTTGTATCTGTGTTGCTTTATTTATAGGAGGGAAAAGAATCTTGTTCTAGACCTGTCTATAAACATCACCTTTGCAGTTAGGTTTACAAGTGAACCTGTTTTGGGCATTGCTTGATCGGTTTGTTTAAAATTTATAATCTCATTGATGGGTGTTGGTTATTTAAAAAATTCTGAATATGAAGCTGGAACACATTTTGCTAAGTGGCCATGCCAACATTGACAGCCCCTCCCTCTCCCCCAACTTGGTCCATCATCAGTCTGTGTACACACACTTTACAGTTTTCTTAGAGACTTAATATGTTTACAGGCAAGTTTTTGGTTATTGGGATGTTTGAATGAAAACAACTTTGTTGGATAAATATGGAAAGAGTACTGTGTTCTACTGGTTTTGGGATTCTAGAAATTTCCTTTATAGAATGTAGGTTGTGGCTTCCCTTGGGAGTGTGTCTCTAAATTGCTGTACCAACTTCAAATTGCTCACCTTCTCAGTTTTTTTTAAAGTTAATTAACTTATTTTAAGTGCTTGTTTAAATTCAATTTTTGTGTGTTCAGTGTACACATGTGCATGTATGTGTGCACATGTGTGTATGTGGGTCCTCTGTGGACTTTCCTGGGGCACAGTTATCACTGAACTTCAGGCTCTCAGCTTTTCTATCTGGTGGTCACAGCCTCAATAGTTCCCCACTCTCTGCCTCCCCTTTCTTCCCAGGGCCAGGGTTAGAGATGCACAGCTATGCCTGGCTTTCTACATGGGTGGTTAAGATCCAGACCCAGTTCCTTATGCATATGTATAAGCACTCTTACCCACCAAGCTCTGCCCAAACCAAGACTGTTTTATTTGTGTTAGGCCCTGTTTCTAACTTTACTTTTGGGGCACATGGAACCACAAGTACATTGGAAAAAAAGATTTCATGTCAATATAGTGATTAAATCTGGAATAAAAAGTGCCCATTTCTACCCTTCCAGTCTTGTGTCTGTACTGATAGTTTCTTCATGGCTATCCAAACTTAATACTATGGATACTATGGGGTATGTCTCTCTCCAGAATTTTTTTTTTTTTTTAGAAAATTATTCATTTAATGTGTGTGGTGTTTTGCCTGCATGTATGTCTGTGCACCATGTGCATTCAGTGCCCATGGAGGCCAGAAGAGGGCATATGGCCCTGTGGAACTGGAGTTGCAGGTGGTTTTGAGCCCACATGTGGGTGCTGTGAACTGAACCCGAGTCCTCTGAAAGAACAGCCAGTGCTCCTATCCATAGAACCCCAGATTTGACTTTTTTTCAAGTGGCCTTTTCTATTTAAGTGAGTGTGTACTCAGTACCAAGCACTATCTTACCCATTGGGATTGTAGAAGTGAGAGATACAAGGTTCTCCATACTCTGTCCTGACAGACAGTGGGGTGTGGTCAATATTGTGATGGGCAAGCTTCATAAATGACCTAACGTATTCATGAACTTCTCTTCAACCTTCAAGATACTTTAGAGTCTGTCATGCATGGTAGGAGTATACTGGTAAACAGGACAGATGTCTCTTTTGGCTGCCAGTGGACTTAACTGTGTACACACTGGCTGCAGTGTGTATCTTGAAAGGGCCATAAAACCCCAGAGGAGCATCACTAACTAAAAGTAAGGGGCTGTTCTGAGATGAGGACAGCTCCCAGAGCAGGTGAATGAAAAGGAGATGGCTCTAGTGTCAGCTGAGGGAGAACTGTGCAAAGGCACGGGCAGGGTGAAGTGGAGCAACCGAAAGCAATCAGTGGTGGATGTGCATGCACAGGGAAGCAGCAAGGAGAATTAAAGATGCAGCAATGCAGGCCATTGCTGATGGCAGAGTTTGAACACCAGTGGTTGAAGGATTTTGAACAAAAGGGAGATGTGGCTAGATTTTCCTGGGGAGGGGGTGGATGAGCGGGAATAGGGGAGGCTGGGAAGAGGGACATTTGAGGAGGTAGAATTGGTAGGATTTCATCATTAGTTGCATGACTGTGTGCAATTCAGGGGAGCTTGATAATAGCTTTTAGTTAGTACTCTGTTGTCCTTGGTGGTTTGTGATTTGGTTGGCAGCCCAGGATTTCTAGGCTTATAAGTGGGGACAACAGCTTCTGGTGGCCAGTGATGGGGCTCGGCAGGTTATGCTTGTCCAGGTTGAGTCTCAGCTGCTGTGGGACAAGTATTCTGTAAAGTAGGAGCAGCGGTGGGTGGCATGAGATTTGGGGAACTCGACTTGAAAGAGAGGCGGGAGGTAATTGAGAAGCAAGAAGGTGATGATATCCAAGGGGTGCCTCTGCCAGGGGTGTGCTGCAGCCAGGATATCGCTTGTAATCCCAAGGTGAGAATGACACCTAGTGATGGAGACTGGAGCCCTAAGGCTGGTATGCACCAGGGTTCACCAGTGGGTGGGAATCTGGATTGTAGACTGCCCAGTTCTAGAACTTTGGTGGTAATGGTAAAAGGTGGGCTCAGGGAGTGGGGTAGGTGTAAGGCAGGAATAGGTGTAAGGGGCAGCCTTGCTGATTTTGGGTTCTATCTGGAAGGCTCTGAGTTAGTATAAAGAACTCAGATGGGAGGTATTGGAGAGAGGTCCCTCTTCATATCAACTTCAGGGTAGCTGTTGGGTTTGGCCTAGATGTGCTATTAGTAGCTTTGCTGAGTCCAAGCCTTGTTGCTGTGGATTAAGAAATGAAGGCAAGAGAGAGGAGCCAGCCAGGGTAGGTGGGCTTCTAAAACTCTGGGAAGAGAGAAGAGTAGAAATTCCTTTTTCCCAGATGACAATAGAGAAGGGCATCTGGTGCAGCCTAATTTTTTCCCCTCTTCTTTCTCAAGACATGGAGATTTTAGAACAAGGTAGTCCTTATTTGAATGGGTTCCAGCTTGGGCTAGTTTGTCTTTGGGTTCCCCTTGCAGTCATGCTGTCCTTAAAGGGGGAGTGCCCCCCTTTGCTGTCTTTTTCTTTGATGAAAGAGTGTTCTCTCTGAGTTATGTCTTTGCACTTGCTTCAGGGCCAGCTCTGTTTGGGTCAGAGCCCGTCCTCCCAGGTTGGTAGATATCCCTAGATAGAATGACTTTTCCATGCTTACGTTTCAGTGACTCTCCCATGTTTCCCCTGGACCCATGCCTGCTCTTGGAGGTTACCACTTTTTTCTTTTTTTTTGTCTTTCTTCTGAGGACTCTTTTAAATTATTTTAATTTTAGGTGTTCCAAATATCCCAGGGTACACTCTCATCTTTCAGGCCAAGCTTCTAAGCCTTGGTTCTGATATCAGAGTCTGGGATCTTTTTCAACTTTGCTTTACCTTTTCTGGGTGATACAAAGAATTAAACCTATTACCTGTCCATGCTAGGTATGCCTTCCCCCACCAAGTCTTCTTAAAGCTTTATTATGAGACAGGTTTCACTGAGTTACCCAGGCTGCTCAAGCATATCCTAGGATCCTCTTGTCTTGAATAGCTGGGATTATTTGCCTGCATCACCATGCCTAGCCACCTACTTCTTCTGTCATATTGCATATTTTATATAAAAATATATATGTGAGTAAATATGTGTTTTATGTATATAGATATGTATATATATATATATATGTGAACTCTTTTACCATATAATTTTACGGTTTTCCTTTCTTTTCAGTGTGCTAATCACTTTTAGTCTATTACTGTAACAAATGCCTGAGATAACCAGCTTCACTGCTTTAGTATATGATCATCTGGCCTTTTGTTGCCTTTAGGCATATGGCAAGATGTTGCATCACAATATAAGTGACTCCTTGCTTCAAGACCAGAGTGAGTGTAGGAAGAAGAAACTGAGGTCCTACAATACTGCATTTCCAATGTCTTGAAATTTTCCACCAGCTCCCTGTCACATTTCTCTGGCAGTCAGAATTTTATCACTAGACCTTAAAGTTTGCAGTTTGAACTGTTTGGATACTTGTGTCTTAGGTACCATTGTAGTCCTCATGTTTGGATGCTTGTGTCTTAGGTACCATTGTAGTTACCCAATGGCTTGACATGATCAAGTTTCTGTTTAAGTATCTGGAGTGCCCAGAATCAGAAGTACTTTGGATGCTGGAAGTTTCTGCATAAACATAATGAGTTATCATGAGTATGGGGCCCAAGTTCAAACCCAGAACTCATGAATATTTTAGATATATCATACACACAGCCTCAGGTTAATCTTGCACAATGTTTATAATATTTTTGCATACAATTAAATTTTGTAGTGGGGGATTTTCTGCTTGTGTCTTATGTCAGAGTTTATGAAGTTTTGAATTTTGAATTTTTATTTTGGTGTGTGTGTGTCTGTCTGTGTGTGTGCTTGTTTCTGTGTCTGTTTATGTGTATGTGTGTGTGTCCATTTGTGTATATGTGTATGCCTTGGTGTGTGTGTGCAGTCAGAGTTCACATTTCAGGAGGCTGTCCTCTCCTTCCAACCCAGAGTCAGATGGCAAGAGCTTTTATCCACTGAGCCATCTTATTAGTCTAAAGTTTTAGTCTTTGGATTAGAAGTTATACTGCTTAGTATTTGTCAGCTTGACCTGGGCAAAGGGAACCTTAGTTGAGAAATTGCCTCTATCAGATTGGCCTATGGGAGTGTCCTGACTAATGATTGATGTGTGAGGGCCCAGACCACTGTGAGTGGTGTCACCTCTCACAGTTGATGGTCCTGGGTTCTGTAAGAAGGAGGGATGAGCAAGGCAGTGAGCAGTGCTCTTCTGTGGTACCCACCTATGTGCCTGCCTCAGGTTCCTGCCCTGATTTCCCTCCATGATGGGCTTTGATCAGAAGCCAAATAAATCCTTTTTTCACTAGCTGCGTTTGGTCATGGTGTTTATCACAGTGATAGGAAGCAAACAGGACAGCAGTGTTTAGCCCACTAAGAGAAACTATTTTCTCCTGGGAAATCATGACTATTTTATAGATTGTATTTCTTATTTATTTTAGTTTTAAATCTACTGTTACATGATTTTTAGTCAAAGAGCAGGATCTGAGTTGTACCTCTGGCCTTGGACCTGTGCTAGATGGAGATGTATAATAGTTTAAATTGTCCAAAAGATAATAAGACACTCACTACTGTAAGAGTTAATATAAAGGAGCTGGCTGTGATGGTGCACACCTTTATTCCAGCACTTGGGAGGCAGAGGCCGTGGAATTTCTGTTCTACAGAGGGTGTTATAGGACAGTCAGGGCTACACAGAGAAACCCTGTCTCAAAAACCAGAGAGAGAGAGAGAGAATATTAATATAGGATCTGTCAGTGACCTGGACAGAAACAGCCCTCAGTTATACTTTAAGTGATCTGTTGTTATAGTTTAAAAATCTGCTAATAACTATCCCTTTAATAAGAGATATACTTAAGGTTTTTTTATTATTATATTCACTGTCTCTGTGTCTCTGTCTCTCTTTCATCTGTCTGTAAATCAGAGGACAGCTTACAGAAGTTCTTTCTACCATATGGGTCAGGCTTCGTCCCAGGTGCCTTTACCCACACAGCCGGCTTCCTACCCCTGAGATATGGACTTTTATACCCAGAAGCCCTTTCCTCGCTGCAGTTGTTTGTAGATCCTCACTGCTGAGCCTTCGTACTTCTCTGAGTTAGAATTCAGTGTCTTTTTCTTTCTCACTTTATCTTCTATTTTCTTCTGCTTTTCTGACCCTTTCACTTTAAATGAAAACAGACAACACCACAATCCTGGCTTTCTCTCTTCTAACCCAGCTCTCATGAAATTGTCTCCCAGTTCCCTTCTATGTCAGCTGTAAAATTCTTTTCATCTATGAGACTGCGAACCTGAAGAATGGATCCTGAGGTTCCCACATCAGCAGTATAGAGTTATAGGCGTGGTTGCTGGAGCTTCCAAGGTTTTTTGTCTCTGAACAGAAAGGGGAAACAGAGGCCCATGTCTGATAACTATAAAGCTTAGATGTATTAAGAAAGGATACAGTAGGAAGCAGATCTGATCAGGGAGAAGGAGAAGCTCATGGTAGAGGTGCACCAAGGATCCAGGTGGCTGTGTTGCACATTGTGGCTTTTAGGCTGTGAAGTTTGCAGAAGTCTGTTACTTACCTTGCTGGTTCAAGTGTCCCTCTTCCTCTTTGCCAGTGGGGTTGTTTTTTCCCTTGAATGCTAATTCTGCAGTCTTTGTGTGAGGCCTGAGCTTCACTCTTGGCCCTGCTCCCCAGCCTCAATAGTACCACCAAGTCTGGCGTCTTGATTTTTGACTTAAAACTGGAAGTTCTCCAGTCACTGGCAACTGGTTTTAATTATACAATGCAACATTGTTTTTCAAGACTTCAGTGCAGCTGAATCATTCTTTGAAATATTCTGACTATTAAACTGTGACTTCCCCCTGAAGTTTCAAGATTTGTCACAGTTGAACTGTACTTACAATTTTCATGACTTCTCTGTTGTTTGTACCTTACAGAAGCTTAATTAGAAGAAATTCTTCCAATGTTGGCATGTCCAGTTCCTTCTGTACTTCCTCAAACAAAACAAACACCCAAAAACAACAAAAGCTTGGAACTTGGAGCAGTTGTTGTATAAGGCTCATACGTTGTTACAGTTAGCTTCAGCTGTCAACTTTACCCAACCAAGTGTCACTTGGGAAGAGGGAATCTCACTTAAGGAATTGCCTTCATCTCATTGGCCTGTGAGCATGACCTGTAGGATGTGCTAATTGATTGCTAATTGATATAGGAGGCCCAGCCCACTGTGGGTGGTGCCATCCCTAGGCAATAGGGTCTTGGCTATGTAAGAAAGGTCGTCGAAGAAGAGCCTGGGAGCTAGTCAATGAGCAACATAGCATTTTCCCATGGTCTTTGCTTTAGTTCTTGCCTCAAGTTCCTCACTCAGCTTTCCTCGGTGATGAAGTGTCATCTGCAAGCTGAATAAACCTGTTCCTCCCAAGTTGCTTTTGGCCATGCATTTTTCCCAGCAGCAGAAAGCCAGCTCGGACGGGCAGTGAAGTAGTTAGTGTGCAGGAACCACACAACTTAGAGCAGCCCATCTATTATTAACTTAGTTTCGCCACTAGGCACTCAGAAGTTTCTGGGTATACTCTTTTGCTCTTTGGTGTGTAATGATTGTCAGACTTAATTTAGACACAGCATCTTACTCTGAGTTTTAATATACTCAGAGTGCTTTCTTGTTTTGGACAAGGGATTTCAGTCTTCTCGTGGGTAAGTGAAAGTTACTAGTTGTGTTTAAGTGGGTGTGTTTATTGTCTGAGATACTTATGGCTTTATTGGCCGTAATCAGTGGAAGCTTCTTGCTTGTCTTCCACTAAATGAAGACCTGAGTTAGCTCATAGGAAGTACCCATGACAATAAAGAGCTAAATGTGAATTCCAAGAATTATTAATATATGTGGACTGAGAGTGAAACATTAAAACCCTCCCTCTGGTATGGTTAAGTCTCCACAGCCAGCATTTAAGATGGCAGAGCTAATGGCTTCATAACTGCAAGTTTTCAATGACCCCACCAGAGAAATCTTTGTGTGTGGAGACCTGTGTTTCTGACACAGCTGGCGTCCCTGTGGACTTTTGCATGGCTCCCCTGGTAGTCAGCCTCTTTTCACCTTGCATTCTGCTCTCTGCAGGAACTGGTTTAGCTGGTGGCTGGGGAGAGATAAGAGCCCGTGGAAGGCTTTAAGAGCCAGCATGTATCACCTCCCAATCTGCAGGCTGTGCCAAGACTTGGCCTCATTTAGCCTGATGTAGGCTGGAAGATGTAGTGTAGCTAGGAACCCCCAGAGAAGAGATGATGTCACCAGCTGTTTCCCAGGGCTGACTACCAGTGGTTGTTTGCATCCTGGTGGCCTTAGTGAAGGGAACAAAAGTCAGCTTTATGCTGTAGTTTGCACTATTTGTAAAGAATGTACCAGTTTCCTTAGTAAAACCTTGATTTCACATTGCATATCCTTCAAGCAGCCACTCAGAAGCAGTTTAAATGGAATGTGAGTGAGTGTGTGTGAGAGAGAGAGAGAGAGAGAGAGATGGCTATAGGATTTGTGTGCCTGTTTCTCAGCTTGGGGGCAGGGGCACAGTACTTTGTGCTGTTCGTTAAAGGCAGATTTAGAGACCAAAGGGGGATGCCCCATTCATTCATTTGGAGTGTGCTACAGCAGAAGTTGGTACCTTGTGCTACATCAGAGGTTGATGTGCCCGTTAGTTTTTTGTTTTTGTCAACTTGACACAAGCTAATGTTATCTGGAAAGATGGAACCTTAACTGAAAAATTGCCTCTCTCAGGTTGATCTGTAGGTTGTAGGCCATTTTCTTGATTAATGACTGATGTAAAATGGCCCAGCCCCCCGTGGGTGGAGCCATCCCAGCCAGGTGGTCCTGGGTGCCAGGCTGGGCAAGCCATGGGGAGTAAGCCAGTGGCAGTGTCCCTCCAAGGCTTCTGCTTCAGTTCCTGCCTCCAGGTTTCTGCCCTGATTTCCTCCGTGATGGACTGTGGTTGGGAGTGTAAGGGAAATAGCAAACCATGTAGAATGAGACCTTTCTCCATCTAGTCTGGGTCCTACTGGACCAGTTTCTTTCCACCCACTGGGCCCCCACAGCCACTATAAAACAACCCCACTGAGGCTTAATATCAGTTACAGTTGTTTAGCCAATGGTCTAGGTTCCTTACTGGCTAGTTCTACTTGTAAATGAATCCATTTCTATTAATCTGTGTATCACCACATGGCTTGCCTAGGTGATGCCCTGGCATCCTGCCTCACTGGCAGCCACATTGTGTCTCCTTGACCCTGCCTACCATCTCTCTCTATTCCTGTTTGGATTTCCCTCCTGGTTCTACTCTGTTAAGCCATTGACCGAAACAACTTTATTCATCAACCAGTAAGAGAAACACATAGTCACAGCATACAGAAGGACATCCCCCATCGGAACCATTTCCTCACCAAGTTGGTTTTGGTCAGAATGTTTTATCAAGCATCAGAAGCTAGGACGGTTAGTAAACTGTATCCTAGTAGCTAACCCCTGATTGTTTTCTAATTTTGTAAGGTTGTGTTGATACATAGATATACCCATTCATTTCTACATAGTGTGTGGCCACCTTAGGACAGCTAGGTCAGTGGTGGTGACAGGGAATGTACAACCTGAAAAGAATGGAATATTTAGTATGTGGAGCTTTATAGCCAAAACACTTGCCCCCAGTTTCTGAAGATCAATTTTGTACGGTTCTTATGGATTTGTACTCTCTCACTGGGGAGAGAGAGACGGTAAGGAGCTTGTAAGCATGGACAGAAGGGATGGTCTAAGGATGATAAGCCATGGTGACAAGGAGTATCTCAGGTTGCTGGTTTTATACAGTGTTCAGGGAAGGCCTCTGTGAGATGAAAGCAGAGTTGTGAATGAAAGGGAAGGAGGGAGTTGGCTGGACAGATACTTTGGGAAAGAGCTAAGTAATATAAATGAAGACTATTACTGTCCCTGAGATGTCTGGAGATGTCTGTGCCTTCAGAGAGGGCAGTCTAGGACTGAATGGACCGAGATGGCATTGTGTATTCTGAGGTGGAAGGTTTTTTTTTTTTTTTTTTTACCAGGTTTTGAGTAAGAAAGGAACTGCTTTGGATCCCTGAAACCACTATGCAGGGAACACTATGCAGGGAAGAGTTGAGGCAGAGGTGTGTGTGCTAGGTGTCCCTGGATTCTGTGGCTATCTGGATGACCCAGCCATTGCTTTCATTGAGGATCTGATGGCATGCTTGCAAAGGGAAGGGGTCCCTGCAATGTGCTGCCATAGGTGGAAAAGAAAAATGGCCTGAGAAGGGATGCTGGTTGAACTTAGAGGGTACCAATCAAGACTGCTTCCGTATCCATGTTCTGAGGTTCTTGGAAGGACTGGTTGCACACAAGTGTTTCACCCAAGCCAGGCACTCAGCTGGATTGTCAGTGCTTCTGCCAGTAGCCATGCCAATGGTAGCTGTCTGGGCGGTGAGCAGACGTGATTTGGAGTCCCTGTCTCAGCTCAGAAGGACAGTCCATGGACACTCAAGAGGGGGATGATATTTGCCTTCTCTGCAGAGAACAGGGCCAAGGTAATTTTGGTTTGGGAAAAATAGTATCCCTGAGCTATAAAGAGTCAGTAGTCTGTCGAGAGTGTTTTGTGAAGAACTGCTGTCTTCACGTGTACCCAGCAATATGAAGTAGTTGCAGAATGCACTTCTCTGTAATTAAACAAATTGCTGTGTTCCCTGGAGTTATGGATATGACCCAATTAAACTTGGGACGATGCCTAAAGAAATTACTTTATTTTCCAGATAGGTGACATTAAGCCATTTTGGATAATGATTAGTTGGAAAAAATGTGATTTTTTTTTAATAGCCATGGAGGAGGTCATTTACTTTCCTATTCCCTGTAACAGAGTGTCTACATAATTAGAAATATTTTTAGTGTTTATAGCTTAAGTTTAAAATGAAATAAAGGGACCAAAACCATAAATTGTAGGATTTTTCTTTATAAACACATTTTATGCAACAGCTGGAACTAAATTTAGTAAGGATTTGAGTGACACATTTAATTTATTTCTCTTACATGTCCAGATGTTGCTCCTAAAAGGTATGAATACACATTCTTTAAAGGTCACACTGACATTTACACAAGCTCCCAGCTCACTGGGGCAAAAGAAAATCCAAGCAGGTGCTAGATGATTCAAAAAGAATAGAATGCTGTTCTTTAAATTAAACAAAAAACAATAGCCAAATGTATCCAGAAGAATTATTCCCCAAGTAAACTACGGTCAGAGAAAATGTTGTAATAGGAATGACTAAATTTTATAAATATTTTGATTAGAATTAATATAAAAATACTCTATGTAAGGACTTGGGATGCAGCTAAAATTGTACTCAGAGGAACATTCTTAGCCATAGATGCATACAATAGGAAGGTAAAAAACCTGGAAAATCATTCATGCAGGATGTTAAATGTTAGTGTGTGAGCCTGTGTGCTTTGTTCATTCTTTCTCATGTTTGTCTAACATCACATCAAGAAAGAATTCATCCATCCCTACTTCTTCTTCTTCTTCTTCTCCTTCTTCTTCTTCTTCTTCTTCTTCTTCTTCTTCTTCTTCTTCTTCTTATTATTATTATTATTATTATTATTATTATTATTAAAATCTGTATGTCTGTGTGGGGGTATGTGTGTGTGAATGCAGGTTCCTGTGAAAGCCAGAAGAGGGTGCCAAATCCTCTGGGGTTGGAGTTAGAGCAGGGTGTGAGCCACCCATTATGAGTGCTGAAAACCCAACCCAGGTCCTCTGGAAGATCTTTCCTGCCTCCTCAAGAGATTTATTGTTGTGACTGTGTGTGTTGAATTCTCTCCAAAGCTTCTTCACCCTCTCTGGAGGTAACAATATAATTCTTCTCTTGCTGTGTATTAGTTTGGTGACTTATCTTGGGACAGTTGCCAATAGTGAAACATTGTTACATTCCTGGTATCAGCCCCTGCAGGTGCTTCTCCAGTCTTTCTGCTTCTTGTGTGTTATTTGGTTTCTGTCAAGTCATAGCCTTTCCTTCCTTGAAAGTGTGGTGTTCAATCTGTAAGTAGTCATTATCTGTGTCAATAGTTTTACCTTGAATTTTATTTTATCTGATATTATTAAAGCATAATATTTCCATTTGCCTAATAAATTTTTGTCTACTCTTTAGCCTTTTGAGTATGCATTTGAACTTCCTGTAAATGCACTAATTATTCCACATTTTAAACATGACTCATATAGTCAAATTAGTTAAATTTTGCTCTAAACAATTTGAAAATATTTTTCATTCAATAGGCAAGTTAGGATTATTTACATTAATTGCCATTTAACTCTGTTTTCAATTCTGTCACTGTTATAATTATGTTTATATTTCATTTAACTTTACTTATTCATTGTTAGATTTGTTTCATTGATTAAATTCTTTTGATGTCAGGAAAGACTTTAGTATCCTAGTGAATACCTTTGAAATAGCAACTTCAGAAGTACCTGGATGGCCTGCCCACTTTGACAGGCATCCTTTGTTTTCACCTGTTACCAGCATGGTAACAGTGATCTCACTGTGTTCTCTCTCTCCCTTTCCTCTCATTATCTTGATGGCCTTCTACATAGTTAGAACATAGAAGGTTTACCTGCCATTAATTAGTTTATTTTTTACAATTTGTTTATATTTTATATATACGAGTGCTTACCTGTATGTATGTATGTATGTATGTATGTATGTATGTATGTATGTATGCACACTACTAGCATTCAGTACCCGTGGAGATTATAAGAGGGCATTGGGTCCCCTGGAGCCGGAGGATGGAGTTATGGGCTGCCATGTGGGTTCTGGGAACCCAACCTGGGTTTCTCTGGAAGAGCAACCAGTACTCATGGTGTCTTCATTATGCTTTTACTCCAGTTGGTTGCTTTAGTAACCCGTCAGTCAGAGAGACTTCTGCTCCGATGAATCTATCTGTTGAATACAATGAGCCACCTCTTGCTGATGTATCTAGGATGATATTAGTTGTGTGCCACTTGGGGGATAACTAAAAATTTCTTATTTAGATAATTGACTGTGTCTATTTTCCAACTGATGGACCTAGGGTTTAGAAGCATGGGTGGAACCGTCAGGAGGGATAGTGTGTAAGTACTTTCAGTCTCTGCTTTATATTTAAATGCCCTTGATACTTGGAGGAAGCTAGGTTGGCTGTCTTTGGTTTCATTTATTTTCCTATTTTTTTTTAAATGATATTCTACTTCTGTGTTGCTTTTGCTTTGTTAAATCTGATGCAAGCATCATTCTCCACCCTGAGGACATTTTCAAATGTAGCTTAATATATATATATATATATATATATATATATATATATATATATATATACATACACACACACACACATACATACATACATACATATATTCCCAAGACAGGGTTTCTCTGTATTGCTTTGGAATCTGTCCTGGAACTTGCTCTGTAGACCAGGCTGGCCTCGAACTCAGGAGATCTGTCTCTGCCTCCCGAGTGCTTGGATTAAAGGTGTGTGCCACTTCCCACCTCCGTGCTTAGATTTAGATTTAGTAGTTTTAAAGTTCTTTGTCCTTAGCACTCCCATTTGGCTCTGGAAATGTGTTATTTCAGGTCCTTCATTTTCAGAAAGTCTTATTTGAGTATCATTTCAATATTTTATGTTTTGAGCTTTTATTCTTCAAAGTTTTACGTGTGTACCTTGAAAGTATGTGTATTTTCAGTTATGCGTGATGTTTGACTGCCTTTCTCAATGTCTTAGTTCTTCTCTTTCTGATTCTTCATAGTTTATTATTTAATTTAAACCAGACTCCCTCCCTTCCTTCCTCCTTTCTCTTCTTATCTAAAAACATTTCCTCAATGATTCTTATTAAATTGTCATTTGACTCTCTTTGATGCCTTTGGACATTGAGTTTAATATTCAGTTTACTATAATTTTATGTATTTATTTATTTGTTTTATTGATTTAAAGCATTCTATTTCCTCTCCCTCCCCTTCTGTCTTAGGGTTACTGTTCTGTGATGAAACACCATGACCAAAAGGCAAAATGGATAGGAAAGGACTTATTTGGTTTACACTACCATATCACTGTTTGTCACTGAAGGAAGTCAGGATAGGAACTCAAGCAGGGCAGGAACCTGAAAGCAGGAGTTGATGCAGAAGCCACGGAGGGACTCTGCTTTCTGGCTTGCTTCTCGTGGCTTGCTCAGTTCACCTTCTTAGACAACTGAGGATCACTTTCCCAGGGATGCCCTGCACCATGTGCTGGGCCCTCCTCCAACAATCACTAATTAAGAACATGTCTATTTTTCTCTATGGACAGATGTTTTAGAGACATTTTCTTAATTGAGGTTCCCACCTCTTAGATGACTTTATCTTGTGTCAAGTTGACATAAAACTATCTAGCATGCCTTCTGTTCTTATTACTTGTTGAGGTCCAATACCATAAAATGGTCCTGGGCCATGCATCTGAAAGGCATTCTACAGGAATGGTTTACTGCTGGAATTTCCAAAATCCTTACTTCTGAGATCCAGTTTCTGAATTGTGATGCCCTCTGGAGCGCTACATGGGTGTTACAGGGGTGAACCCTGTGTGTTTGGAAATGGGACCTTTCTGGCTTGGAGTGGTGTGGAGCTGCATGCTGTTGCTGGTAACCATTGTATTTTCTGTCTCAAAAAAAAAAAAAAATGTAAGATAGGTTTCCAAATGCACAAAAGGATCATCCTTAGATTTTTGTTTTGTTCTTAGGGGTTTGCTGTTATTATATAAAAATGCAATTAATATTTATTTTCTTACTAGTATTAAACATTGGATGTAGGGCCCTGTGCATGCCAGGTAAGCTCTGTACTACCAAGCTATATTCACCTTCCCTTCTTCAAATATAAAATTCTGTTATTATTGTGTGTATGGTGTGTGTGTGTGTGTGTGTGAATGTGGATGTATACATGCCTGGATGCCTGTGTGTGGGGGGTGCAGAAGACAACTTTCAGGAGTGGGTTTTCCTCTTTTATAGTGAGATCAGGATCTGGGAATTGAATTCAAGTTGTCAGGCTTACATACCAAACATTTACCTGAGCCATTTCGCTGCCCTTTCAACTCCTTTTTAAAACTTTTTATTTTGAGACAAGGTCTCACCAAATTGCCCAGGCTGGCCTTGAACTTGAAACACTCCTTCCTTTGCCTCTCAAGTGGCTAGGATTTCTGTCCTGCATCACCAGGCATTGCTAATTACAATTTATTTTTAACTTTTTATTTTGAAGCAATTGAAGGCTCATGATAAGTTCAAGGAGGTTACCAAACAATCCACTGTACTCTCAGCTCAATATCAAATCTGTTGGGACTAGTACGTATTAAAATTAGGAAAGTGACAGGGCAAATGTGGCTCAGCAGTTAAGAGCACTGGCTGCTCTTGCAGAGAAACTGAGTTCCATTCCCAGCACCAGTATGGCAGTTTATAAACGTCTATAACTCCAGTGCCAGGGGATCTGGCCCCTCTTCTGAACTTCATGGGCACTGCACGCACATGGTACCCATTTAAATAAAATAAAATAATTAGGAGGATCCATCCTAACTTTTAAAAAATAATCACTATAGTCAGAGCAGTGGTGACACATGCCTTTAATCCCATCACTCAGGAGGCAGAGGCAAGCAGATCTCTGTGAGTTGAAGACAAGCTTGCTCTGTAGAGCTAGTTTTAGGACAGCCCAAGATATACAAATAAACTCTGTCTCAAAAAACAAAAACAAACACAAAGCAAAACAAAACCACTTTATAATTATTTATTATTATTGTGTGTGTCACACCACAGCATGACTTTAGAAGTCATGGACAAACTTTGAGGAGCTTGTTCTCTCCTTCAACTTCACATGGGATCAGATGGTCAAACTCAGGTCAATAGGCTTATACACTGACCATTGACCACTGACCCAATGTTCTTCTTCAGTGACCCTGCCCTTGAACTTATTTCTTGATTCTTGTAGGGCTTTTTTTTTTCTTTTTCATGTGTGTGAGAAGTGTTAAATCTTCACTTGATATTATACCCAAAGCTCTAAAAAACACTGTTGAGTAGTGAAAGGCGGTATTCTTTGACAATAGGGAATTCTAATTAAATTGGCATCATCAAGAATAGAGACAGTTGCTTCCTTGTGTTTAAACAGGAAGAGGTCAGTGAACACAAGTCTCAGGGGAGTCTTCTACTTGGATCTGTGGCAGTGAGAGTCTCCCCGTGTTTAAACATCTTCTGTAAATGTAAATCTAATGTAAAACAGTCATATAAATCTAAGTGGAAAACCGTTCAATAGTCTTGAAATTGACATTTCCCATCTCTGCAGAGAATTGAACATTACTTATTAAAGCCATCCCTATCTTCAGAAAGGGACAGTGGTGGCAGTGCCTTACAGAATGGGAAATGTTACTGTAAGCCAACCTTACTTAAATCAGGACTGTCCAAACAAAACATTCTGGTAACCACACATGATCAGAGTTCTGGTATACAGCTCAAATTATTGCTCTCACTAAAAGCCACGGGATATTTGCCTTGTACATAAGGCAGTGGCTATGATCCATTAGTGGCCTTTTAAAGGAATCAGGTCTGTTCTTTTTCTTTTCTTAATCCCAGCAAAGGTCATTTGTGCTCAGGGATGTTTCTCCAGACATTCACTCAGTACCGTGTTCTCTCCGCAGTGATGCCTCTGTTCTGGCTGGCATCTGTGTAAGAGAATCCAGTGGTTTGACCCATCTTCCACACAGGCAGACAGTGAAGAATTGGCCCAGCTTTAAGCTTGCCTCCCTTTTCTACAGTGTGGCGCTGGGCACACTTCTGAACAAAAGTCTTCTTTCGCTTCTCAGTGTCACCCATTTTTAACTCCTCTCACCAACACTGTGAACGTCCTGAAGCCACATCCTGCTCTCTGATTCGAGTAGTTCTATTGTGTGCCCCTTCTGACTTTCTGCATGTGACATGGTGTCATGCGTTAGTCAGGAAGTTGAATGGCAAGGCAGCTTCCCTGTCGTCTCAGTTTGGATTGATGCTCATCTATGCCCACATTCATTGTTATTGATCTCACCTTTCTTGCCTTGCTGCCTTGGGCGGGAATTCCCACTGCAGTCCTGCATAGAGGTGGCAGGGACAGGCATTTCCATCTTGGTCCTCAATTCTCAGCATTAAATGTGATATTAGGTGTAGTGTTTTTTTTTTTTTTTTAATGTCTTTTGTTAAGTTGAGGAGGAAAAGACTTGTTTTATTATTTATTTATGTCTTTATGTGTGGGTATGTGCATGTGAGGTCAGGTATCCACAGAGGCCAGAAGAGGCTGCCCAATCCCCTAGAGCTGGAGTTCCAGGCAATTGTAGCCTCCTGATGCAGGTGCTAAGAACTACAATTAAGTTTTCTATAAGAACAGTAAGTGCTCCGCACTGCCGAGCTTTCTGTTTGGCCCCTGAATTAATATTATTTTTAAATGGTGAGAAACAAAAGTTCTCTCTGTCAAGAAGGGAGAGATGGCAAAGCTGGACTGAAAATTCTGCTCTAGTGTTTATTTCTGAAACGGGTAAACTGAAAGATAAAGAGTAGTTCACATATGAGTAAGTAAAAGAAAAAGTAGGGTGAGGTGTATGCAGCTCATCACCTCAAGCCCAAGTCATTCATTGCTGTGGTTTCGTAATTATTGTTATTAGCTGTGTGCTAGCATTTCATTGAAAATACCTCCTTTTATTAAAAACTCAACAGAAGAGTTGGTCTTTGTCACTATAACGAAGTATCTGAGGTGGTCAGTTTATAATGAGAGATTGTTTTGGCTCAGTATTTTAGAAGTTCCACTCTGCAATGGGTTGTCTTATTGTTTCAGGCTTATAAAGAAGCAGTGCATTATGGGAGATGTGTGTGGTAGAGCAAAGCCACTCATGACCAGAAAGCAGAGGGAGGGATGGAGAGGGGCAGGAGGGGCTGATGTCCCATAATCCCCTTCAAGGGCACGCTGTGGGTAACCTTGGAGCTTCTTATCATCTTCCCCCTAGAAGATTCCATCACTTCAGAATGTTACCACCTCATGAGAACATTGTCATATCCAAGCCATAGAAGACAGTTTAGCTTCGTTACCTTACCTTCTTTTTGGTTCATTAAGCAATTTTCCAGTATGATCGTCTTGACCGTGACTGAACTTCCCCCAAAGGCATTTTGCCTTTTCTTTAACTTAACTCTTCTGTATGTCCTGTGCAGGATTTCTCTCCCTCAGAGCCTTTGTTGTCTTTTGAAGTCACAGCTTTGCTGTGGCTTGCTGGCTTGTGATTTGGAGGCTGCCCAATCTTTCAGTCTCCCCCAAACCAGTCATGTCCTCACAGGAGTCAGAGCTGCAGCTGTCACGAGAGGAGCCCAAGGAGTCTAGAATGAGAAAGCAGAGCCTGCGCAGAGATGCGGAGATGATGGCTTCTGTTCGGAAAGGCTCAGCTCAATTTGAGAAGATATTTGCACTCATTGCCTTGTGCCTGTGGTCTCCTAGAGGCAGTGCGCTTTTGCCCGATGTTTTACTCCCTCAATTCCCACCTGGTTCTCTTTTCATCCTCCAGATACTTACTCGATTTTACAAGATTATTGATATCAAGCAAACACTGAAATAAAGTAATTCCTTCTTGATACATTTCTTTTTCTAACATTTTAGATTAGTTTAGATTGATTTCAAAAGATCAGTAATTGAACAGATTGTTGGGACCTTAGTGATTTTTCTTCATAGCTAGTAGTTTTGACTGAAATGAAACTAAAGTATTTTTAGTGTTTTAAAGATCAGAAAGATCTTTAAATAGAAAATAAAAACTTGTTTTTAGATTTATTTATTATATTAAGGTTTGTGTGTATGCGCCTGAGTGTACATTTGTGTACCACATGCATGCAGGTTCCCTGGAACTGGAGTTACAGATTGTTGTGTAGGTGCTGGGAGTTAAACTCTAGTCATCTGGAAGAGCAGGCAGTAACTTTCACCACTGAGCCACCTCTCCATCCTCACTATAACCACTGAGCCACCTCTCCATCCTCACTATAACCACTGAGCCACCTCTCCATCCTCACTATAACCACTGAGCCACCTCTCCATCCTCACTTTAACCACTGAGCCACCTCTCCATCTCACTATAACCACTGAGCCACCTCTCCATCCTCACTATAACCACTGAGCCACCTCTCCATCCTCACTATAACCACTGAGCCACCTCTCCATCTCACTATAACCACTGAGCCACCTCTCCATCTCACTATAACCACTGAGCCATCTCTCCATCCTCACTATAACCACTGAGCCACCTCTCCATCTCACTATAACCACTGAGCCATCTCTCCACCCTCACTATAACCACTGAGTCACCTCTCCATCCTCACTATAACCACTGAGCCACCTCTCCATCTCACTATAACCACTGAGCCATCTTTCCATCCTCACTATAACCACTGAGCCACCTCTCCATCCTCACTATAACCACTGAGCCACCTCTCCATCTCACTATAACCACTGAGCCATCTCTCCATCCTCACTATAACCACTGAGCCACCTCTCCATCCTCACTATAACCACTAAGCCACCTCTCCAGCTCCTCAGTAATTTTTTTAAAAATATCTTTCTACTTTAAGACTGCTTAAACATTTTATTTCTTCTGTACTTAGGAGTTTTCATTGAAATATTTGACTCTTCTTTTGTTATAAAGTATCTAATAATGACCCTCCCCCCCTTTAATGTGTATCTAGTTGTTATGGCAGTGCTGAATGTGTTTGTTTCTGTATTGTCATCTTCCTTATTCTTTCTTCCTTCATTTCTTTCCTTCTTCTTTCTTCCTTCCTTCTCTCCCTCCCTCCTCCCTTCTTTCCCCTTCCTTCTCCCCTTTTGTCCCCCCCCCCACCTCTCCCGCCTTACCCACCTCCTCCTCCTTGTTTTTGAGGTTAGGTCTCTCTCTGTAGTTGCACCTGACTTGTAACTTACTGTTTAGTCCAGAATGGCCTTAAAGTCTTAAAGTCTTAAAGTCTTAGCCTTCCCTCCTCAGCCTCCTAAGGGCTGAGATTCCTGGCCATAGATCTCCACACTGGGCTCCATTTCTGCCCTTTTGTTCCATCATAGCTTTGTTTACTTTGCTCTGTCTAATACATCACTTTTAATTATTGTTTTAGAGTGTCTGATATGTACAGGAAATGTGCTCTGTTCTTTATTCCTCTCTTATAGATTTTCTTTTTTCTTTTCTTTTTCTTTTTCTTTCTTTTTTTTTTTTTTTTGAAAGAATTTTAAAGTCAGTCTGTCTGGTCCACAGAAGATGGTCAGAGATTCTCAAGAGAAACATTCTCTCTGCCATAAGTTCTTGGGGGCACTGTCTGGATTCTAGATCTGGAAACCCAGTTTTAGACTTCAGTCTGACATTGGCTCTGGGCAACAATATTTAGGTTGATGCTTTATTATTAGACAGTATTTGCTGGTCTTTGAACACTTACTTTGCAGTGGTTTTTTTTTTTTTTTGGTTTTGTTTTGTTTTTGTCTGTATTTTTGTCAGTCGACAGGGTTATTGTAAAAATTCTCAAAAGCCATGAGCACTGTGGTGGCAGTCTCTTGCTTGCAGAAACCAGCCCAGCTCCTTTGTTATTGTAAAACAAACTGTGTAATGAAAAGTCATTATACCACCAATCCAGTTAAGGACTGAATTGAAACATTTGTAGGAAAAAGGCTTTCCTACCAAGAGAGGAGCTTCCAAAATGGTTTTGGCAAGGTCATCTCTCCCTGCCTTTTCTTCTTACTCAGTCGTTGTTCTGAGAAGAAGCATACTACTGTCCAGATTTTCGGAGTTCTCCAAAACCAGGGCAAGGGAGGCCCTTCTATCTGATGCATGGGACGTGAGTGTGCATCTGCAGCAGAGGACAGGGCTTGCATTCTCTGTGTGTCATGCATGGTTGCAGGATGCCTTCTTCTGAGAGCTGCCAACAGACGGTTGGTTTACCAAAGACAGTCAAGACAGTGGGCACTTGAAGGGCAGCTCAAATCCATGGTTCATGTAACTCTGTGAAAGACTGGCAAACAATGGAGCAAATGATGAGAGAAAATTGACCTTCATCTGTTGGTGAATGACAATACTAATTGAAAATGAGCTTTGTAAATGAGGTGTGGTGTTTGGTGGTTTTTTGTTTTTGTTTTTTGTTTTTTGTTTTTTTTTGTTTTTTTTTTTTGGCCTGTTTGGGAAATTATTTTGACAATCTGTTAAATTGCCACAGGACTTAATACAACTTTTCTTAAACTTTAACCATAATCTATCATTCCGGTCATGATAGTATTCCACAGAAGAGGGTGAGGTTTCAAAGTCGTATGGCTACACTAGACAATCTGTTGAAGGATGGGAATAAATCTGATAACCAAATGGGCAGATATGAAAGACTACTGTTGAAATTAACAAGGTGAGAGAAGGGAGTTTAGAAAATAAAATATAGAAACAAAAAATAATCCTGGAGGGTAAGTGTGAAAAATTCAGAGCAGTCAGTTTAATGACCAGCCCTCAAATGTTAACTTATTTTGCCCTAAATAGGAGTGAATTTCTGGGGCTGGGGGGCAGGGCAGGAGGGGGCAGAGCAGGAGGCGGCTTTTGATGGTATTTGCATGTTTTCACTGCTCAGTGTGTGACAAGGTAAAACCAGAATTGCCCAGGCACTGGCCCACTTTTTCAGGAGAGCAACTTGGGCCCATTTTGGGTCCTGTCTGCTTGGACAGCCTTCCCCAGGTATGTGAAACTGAATCAGTGTCCCTGTTGAATACATTCCTCCTTCTTCTAGAGCTGAATCTGAGCTGTGACCCCCTCTCAGCTGTCTACATTACCACCACTAGGGCCTGCAAGTACCTTCCTTCCTCTTCCCACATCTGGCCTGCATTGGGCCTTTTCATGTTTACATCTGTGCTAATCTCAGAAACTGAAATTGTTCTGCATTGCATTGTACTGTGCCTCTGGCTTCCATTTCTTTATGTTGCATGAGGCTAGGCCTTAAAAAAAAAACAAAAACATCTGTTTTCCAAATAATCAGTAGGTGCACATTTTATTTAATTAATTAGTTTTTGAGGCATGGTCTCACCTAGCAGCCTTGACTGGCCTGGAATTAACAGAGATCTGCCTGCCTCTACCTTGAGTGTATACCACATGACCAACAGGTATTGACTTTTTTTTTTTTTTTTTTTTTTTTTTTTTTTAAGATGGTGTGCCATGTAGCCCAGGCTGCCCTGGAACTGCTCAGCCTCCTGTTCCTCCTGCCTCCACCTCTGAAGTGCTGGGTTGTAAGTACAACTAGACTTAAGTTGTTAGGTACATGTTTACTTGGTTTCTTCTGGTTTTGTCTAGCCAAATTGGTGAGCAATACTCAGATTCTGGTTGGGAGAGTCAGTATGGAGGCAGTTTATTTGTTGCATCAGGAAGTTGAGTGCTGCTCCTGGTTAATCTCAGAATTAACAAGTGCCTTCCTTGAAAGCAGGAAGGACAACCCAGGGCCTGCCCTCTCAGTGACATTTTTGTCCAGAAAAGCCACTCCTTCTAAACCTTCCCAAAAGTGCCACCAGCTGGGGACCAGGTTTTCAAATACAGGAGCCTATGGGGGGACAATTCTTACTAAACCACCATGTGGTCCCTGGCCAGTGTGTTGTGTTGGGAGATGTCTTGATTGGTAAATATCAGACTTTACCACAGGTTGCGTTGAGAAGAAAGGAGCCACTGTGTGCTTGCTTGGACAGCAGCAAGGCTCTTCAGTGATGGACAGATTTGGCCTGCTGTGGCATCCATAGTGGTTGCATTGTGTTGAATGCTAAGACTAAAGAGGTGGCTTTTCCCTGCATATATCCAACCTGCCACTGTTGGGTCTGCAGAAACAAAACTGCAGAGATGAGGACCAACTCTGCCATCTGATGGCATTTCTCTAGTTTCTTCAGAATGAAATGCCAGATACATTTTCCGCTTTTATTTTTAAGCAGCTAGCTAGTAAGTAACTGCTGTATGCCACAGCCTGTGTTGGGCACTGGGGACACATGAGTGAATAAAATATTAACAAGTCCCTTTCCTGCCCTGCCCAGCCCAGCACTCAGAGCGGAAGTCTCAAAGGTGAACCAGGCAGAAGAGATTCACATTGCAGGGTGGAAGCTCGCAGGTGGTAATGGAGAGGGACATTCTCCTGAGAAAGTAAATTTTAGTTGGAGTGGGGTCCAAGCAGGTCACGTTTCAGCAGAGATGTGAGGGAAGTGACGCGATGATGCACTAATCTAATTATTCCTTATCAACACCAGGATAGGAACCTGAAAGATGAGAGAAGCAGAGGAGCAGCCACCAGTAACTTCCTATCTCTTCTGTTCCCCCATCAGCCCCACCTTACTACTTCCTGTCTCCTATCTGTCCACAGTCCTCCAAACCTCTATGGTTAATGGTTTTAGTCAGCCAGTGGCTAGCTCTGTCCCCTAACTCCAAGTAAGCTTCACTATCAGAAATATGATCACAATATCACACAGCAGGGCAGGGGGTAAGGTGGGGAAGAACATTCCAGGAGAGATTGCTTTGGAGCCTAAATCCTCAGGTGGTTGCTGCCTATAGATGGGAAGCTCTGCGGAAGGCTGTGGTAGAATGAAAGATAGACAGATCAAGACACACACACACACACACACACACACACACACACACACACACACACACCCACCCACCCTAGAGGGCAGGAAGGGAAGGGGGTGGGTTGGTTAGATGGTTCCATTCTGTCCTTGGAAGAGTTCTTTCTTTTGACAGAGTTGCTCTGACTTTTGTGTGGTGGAGATCAGCCTGTTGGGAGGGAAAGAAAAGACCAGAAAACCAGGCACAAGTCTTAGGCTAGGACTGAAGCAGTAGATTGGTCTGCTTTTGGTCTGTGTAGAAGGAAAGACTTGGGTGTCAGGGTGACTGAGTGGTCTGAGCTACACGAAACTCACTGTTAGGAATACCATCTGCTAATAAAAATTTTAGTAATAAAGAGGATTTTATACAATGTGAGTCTTCTCAAATTTTACCAAATATATAAATACTGCATATTTGTTGCCTTAATTCTTTGGCTTGGTATATTTAATTGTGTCTGAGTTTATTACTGGGAAAAACTGTCAGTTGTAATGATTTGGATAAGTTAAGACTGACATACACTGACATCTGAAGTATAGGAGCTCCTCGAATTCAATCCCCTCCTCTTCTATTCACCCCCCCCCCCTTGGGTGAGTTCATCTATGGCTGGTCTAGACTAGACCTCTGATTGCAGCCAGGGCTGTTGATTTGCAGCTTCTGCTCCCAGCTGCAGCTCTGCACTTTGGAGACAGGACATTCCCCTGCACCAGAAACTCACTGTCTCCCAGTGTTCAGTTTTTAGTTTTCTATCAAAATATGTTCCCTGCCTCTGAAACTCTTCTGGGAGAGATGACAGCAAAATCTTGAGTGGAATTGTAAGTGATTCTCAGCTCCGTCCCCCTTTAATCCTTTACTAGCTGGAAGATGCAATTTATTACAATTTGAATCTGAATCGTCCTCCAGAGTCGCATGTGTTTGAACACCTGATCCCCAGCAAGCAGAACTGTTTGGAGAGGGTATGGAAGCTTGGTTGATGGGCCTGCCTGACTGGCAGGGGTGGGTGGATATGAGTCTGTAGGGTGGCCTTGAAGGTGACAGCCCAGCCCGGCTTCCCACCCCACCCTCTGCTTTCTGGTCTGAGGCCATGGTGTTAGCCTGTGCTGAGGGAGCTGCTGCAGCTGCCAGACCCAGATGACCTGCTCATCTCTCAAGTTGCTTCTGCCAGGCCTTTTGTGGCAGCCACGGCATAGCACACCCTTCTCTTTCTGCGCTTTTTTTTGATGTCGCTTTGGTCCCTGGACTGTTTCATTATCGCCCTGTCTTGTTTTTAGTGTGTATTATCCACACTGCCAAGCCACCTCCCTAAAACACCCCTGCAGTCCCTCAAACCCTCCCAGTCGCTTGTAGGACAATGTTTGAACCCCTTGCTCAGCAGAGTCCCTGTGCTCTGCCTGCCCACTCTTTTTGTAATTTCTCAGGGCTTTCTCTCTCTTCTCTCTTGGGTGTCTTTGGCCCTTTGCACTTCCCTCGAGTGTCTTCTTTATACATCCGTAGCTATGCCTCAGTGTCGTCGCTCACTTTTGACTACATTCACCTTCAGATTCACTTTGCTGAAGACTTTCTCCCCAGTGACGACTTCCTTTTCTGTGCAATCACCACGAGTCCTTCCCTGAGTTCTTTGGTGATGATTGTGCTGGGGGTGTGTCAGATCCTGTGACTGCCTGTTCCTGTCTTTGATTCCACTACCATGGAAACTTCTGTGGAGGAGCTGACTGTCAGTGAGCAATGAACTAACAAATGTCTCAGTGGGACCTCACGGTGCCCAGTGCTCTTGATGACCCTGCCTTCTGCCTTCCTGCACAGCCCAGTGCTTTCATTCAGCCTCAAGACTGGAGGATCTTTGTCCTCTGGGTCTGCTCAGGTTTGGTTGACCAGAAATGTCTTATTTTGCCTCCTTCTAAAAAACAAAAACAACAACACTTTTATTTTAAAATAACTAAAACTCTTACAGAAAATTACCCCCCTTCCCCTGCGCGCGCACGCGCGCACGCGTATATTTACAGTATCTCACTCATTTTTTTGCCCAGGTTCCCCAGTGGTGATATGCTTTATAATTAGTAGAATATCTTAACTGCTGAGCCATCTGTCCAGTCTCAAATATGTTTTCCTCTTAGATTTCCCTTTATCATGAAGCAAAACACCCTTCAGGTCTGTTTAGGTGGTTATATCCATTATATATGTTTTTTATTGCTGACTAGGATGTCATTATGCAGCTTATTTAATTGCCCATCCAAACAGCATTTGGTATTATCACTAAAGCCAGAATGAACCTTCACATAAGGTTTGTGTGGGATTATAAACTTTCATTTCTCTGTGATGGGAATGAATGCTGAATGAACAGTATTAGTAGTATTTGATTTTGTATAATCAGACCAAAACATTTCCTAGAGTAACTGTGCCGTTTCCATATACACCAGAAAAGTGTGACCGATGCATTGTTTTTGGATTCTTAGCTGTTGGTGTTGCAAATGTTCCATTTGAGTGAGTGTAATGTTCTTTCATTTTGATTTTGATTTGCATTTTCCTGTGGCTAGTGTTGGTCACCATCTTTAAAGCTGTTCATTTGCCATTCATTGTGTGTCCTCTTTGGCGAAGTGTTTTTCTGTGTTTTGTTAGTTTCATAATTGGCTTATTTTCACCTAGCTCTTTTTATTTGAGATTTGTGTATTTTTACTTTATGTGTGGGTGTTTTGCCTTCGTGTATGCTTGTGCACCACATGTATGCAGCACCTGCAGAGGCCAGAAGAGGGCACCAGATCCTGTGGACCTGGAGCTAAGACAGTTGTTAAGTGGATGCTGGGAATTGAACCTCTTTACCACTGAGCCGTCTCTCCAGCCCCATACTTTCACTTAGTTTTGAAAGTTCTTTATGTAAGCTTTGCTGGATGAAGGATCCTGTTTAGCAGTCATTTCCTCACATCTAAACACCTGTCCATTGCTGCATCATGCTCAGCTTGGTCCTAGAAACCTGACTCAGGTAACAGGGAATGAAGAAAGTACAGATGCACAGACACAGGTCCAGGAAATCTGGGTGCTCATGGGCTGTGCTCACTCTGATGCAACAACCTGGAACCTCAGAGCCAGGGGGAGGGGTTAGCTAGTCTCCACAGGAGGTCTCTGCAGGTGGCTCTCATGTTGCAGTCATCTGGGAGGAAGAAGTATGGTTGCTAGTTTTACATATGATGCCAGCATCTTTACAGAGACCAGAGGGAGGCTTTGCCAGTTCCCATGGGTCTGAGGCATTCATCCTTGTCAACAATACACATCATTCAGGACTTCACCCACTCCTCACACTGCCACTCAGGACTTTATCTCTCCTCATACATCCACTCAGGATTCATCTCCCCTCATACATTCACTCAGGACTTCGCCTCTCCTCACACATTCACTCAGGCTTCCATCCTCTCCTCACACAGTCACTCAGGACTTCCTTGGCTCCTGTGGTCCATTCTATTCTAGCTTCCATAATTTTTGGTAAGAATTAGTGTAGGTAGCAGAGGAAGACCCAAGCCAGTGAAGTCCTGAGTGAATGTGTGCCATTAACATGGGCACAGTCATGCTCTTAGTGAAGTGTTGACAGGGCATAAAGAAAATGTCCATCATAATTTTCTCCCTTCCCAGATGTTTTCAGCCTGAAGACTACTCCCTACAGAGACTGTTCCACAAAGATCAGCTAAACCTGCCTCCTTGCTCAGCTGTGTATGATAACCCTACCTCATTTAATCTGTATACAGTAACCACACACCCCTGTTCAGCTGCTTGTAATAAACGCACTGAGCTTCAGGGTGGAGTCCAGACCACTGACCCCAGCTTTCTGTCTGTGTGAGTGTCTTGTTATTTCTTCATTCCCTGTCATCCTCAGTCAGATTCAAGTCCCTGAAGCTGTGCAGAGGACATGGTGAGTTAGTTTTCTGTTACGTTTTTCTTATTACTTACCCCTCCCTGCCCTTTTAACAGGCCTCTTTCTTTTGGTTGCTTTGAATATTTCTCTTCAGTTAGTAGTTTGGTGCTTGGTTTGCAGATGAAGTGCTCTCCCGACAAGGCTCAGATGAGAATGAAGATCTGGTCTTCACCTCAGGGTTCTAACCATTTAGAGGTGACGAGCTCCTGAGGCCTCTGGTGTCATCACTGGACGAATCCTCTGAAAATTCATAACTTTATGGAACTGTTGGGAAATGGGGCATGGCTGGGGCAAGTAAGCTAGTGGGAGCCTGATTTTTGAAAGCCATCTTGTCCTTGGATCCTCTCTGCATCTTTCTGTGCTTCCCAGATGCCACCAGGTGAGCAGCTATGTCCCACCATGCAGTGACTGCTCTACTTAGACCCAGAAACAGTGGAGTAGCCGCTATGGACTGAACGTCTGAAACTGAGACCCTTAACTTTTGCCTCCTTTACACTGTTCCTTTTAGGCATTTATCACAGTGACAGAAAATGGGCGAACAGAGCTGTGATGTGCTCTCTGTAGTTTGCATTGCATTCACACCCTCCCTGGGGTTGATGGGGCTGCTTGGATCCGTGGATTATCACTGCTGCAGAACTTTGAGACATGATGAACTTAGTTGTTTCTTCTTCTCATTTTTGTTCTCTTTGCCTTCAGGGTTTATTTGGTTTTCCATTTTTCTTTTCAAAACACACACCTTTCCCTGTATCATTTGTTCTTAAACTCTTGTCCTTTATTTCTGAAATTATAATTTCTAGGTTTGCTGTTTGTGTATATAGCTGTATCTCTTGAAAAAAATAACCGTGCACTTTCTAAATTTAGCCTTCTCCTTTCCTGCAGTGCCCTACCCTTGTGTGCTTGGTAGTGGCTCACAGGAAAGAGCTGGCAGGTAGATGCAGACTTGTTCAGGGTTGGCCTCAAAAGCCCTATTCCTCGTATCGGCTCACATGTGGTTTATTAATCTAAATAGTTTTCTGGCACCTTCTTATCCCCACCGATGGTGTGATGCCATGCCGAGCACAGGTTGGATGTCTGCTTTTCTAGGGAAGCCTTGTCGATACCTGGCATTTCCTTCATTTAGGCTTCTTTGTGTTCCAGGCTTATTTTAAGTCCCGGGGCATACCTATTTGTATAACGGGCATTACTGTCACCCCACAAGTTTTAATTTGATTCCTTAAACACAATATTTCCAGAGGCATCACCTGTGAATGAAATGGGCAGTTCAGATGTCAGCTTTGATCCCTGGAAGCTTTGTGGTAGATTCAGTAAGCGTCTCTGGAATACTCATTCATTAGTGTGCCATCCTCTTTGGGCTCTGAAGATGGTAGAGTGGAGTGTATACAGAAGGGCTTCCATGGCTGCCTGGATTACTGCCCAGAGTGTTTTTGAGATGTTTGCTTTTAATAGTGGAGTGGGCAGTTTTCTATTTCCAGAGACATATTTAGAGTGAGATGGCTTTGTTCTAAATAAAAGGCTAATGGCTGAAAGCCCTGTTTTCTAGAAGAAGATCCTCCAGGTTTGACTCTCACTTCTGCTTGTATCTTGGGTAGAGATAAGAGAGGAACTGGCTAGGGACATCTAGTACTTTCTTTAGTCAGTTGCCACAGTGTCTGCATTGGCTTTTAGATGGGTGCTCCCATTGTCACATTCAGGGGTGGAGAAAGGGATATGCCACCTGCACACAAGTGTGGCCTGATGCTAACACCTCCTCTTCATCTACCTGCACACAAGTGTGGGCTGATGCTAATGCTTCTTCTTCTTCATCCACCTGCACACCAGTGTGGGGTGATGCTAACACTTGTACACCTGCATACCAGTGTGGACTGATGCTAACACCTTCTCTTCATCCACCTGCACACCAGTGTGGGGTGATGCTAACACTCATCCACCTGCATACCAGTGTGGACTGATGCTAACACCTTCTCTTCATCCACCTGCACATAAGTGTGGGGTGATATAACACCTCCTTTTCATCCACCTGCACACCATTGTGGGATGGTGCTAACACTCATATACCTGTATAACTGAGTGGGGTGATGCTAACACTCATACACCTGCATACCAGTGTGGGCTGATGCTAACACCTCCTCTTCATCTACCTGCACACCAGAGTGGGGTGATGCTAACACGTCCTCTTCAGAGGATCCAGGTGAAGCAGCTAAATATGGCAGCTGTGCTCTTCTGCTGCCTTCTCCATCTGCTGACAGGTTCCACACTGTACTGCCCACAGCAGAGGAATGCTGGTCGCCATTCCTGAAATGCACTCCCACTCTCCTGTGTTCTTTGCCTGGGATACCCCATCCTCTCTATCTTCAGCCATGTTTTTATACAAGGGACACTTGAGGATCTGTGAGTAGTATCCTCACCAGTGCTCAGAGCTTTGGTCCACCTATGAGCTCAGATCTCTGCAGACCCCTAACACCCTCATTCCTTCCCTTTTACCATTCAGGTTTGGGAGTTACAGGAAATGTTTCCAAGCAGGATCATACTGGATGCTGTAATGGAGTATTGCCACTTGACTAATCGGAGTTGGGTTTTAATGTTAGGACTCTCTCATTGTGTTGGTGAATCATGATGGTTCTTTCTCTTGTTGGCATGATAGAAATGCCTGATCTAAGCAAGTGAGAATGCTAGGGTTTGTGCTGGCTTATAGACCTAAGTCATGCAATCCCTCATGGCAAGAGGTGTGGCAGTGGGAGCTGGTCACATGTCACCCATACCAGGAAACAGAGAGATGGATGCGGGTGCTCAGATTTATCCTTTTCATTCAGTCTGGTACCCCAGCCCATGGGATGGGGTCACCCAGAATTAGGGTGGGTCTTCACACCTCAGTTAACCTAATCTAGACATTTCCTCACAGAATGCCAGAAAGGTAGGTGACTCTGGATCCTGTTAGACTGACAGTGTTAACCGTCACAAGTCTACCTCCTTGTCAGTTTAACATTAGCACACATCACTGTTAAACCACAATCTTATTCCCCCACACCTCTCACTCCCCATAGGCCTGTGGTCATCTCCTAATTCATAATGCAAACTGCATTCAATCCAACTTGAAAGTCCCCATGATCTTTAGAGTCCCAACTGTTAAAAGGTAAGTGCAAAGTGTCTTCAGAGACTAAGGCAGTCTCTTATCTGTGAGCCCCTACAGCATCAAAACAAACAAACAAACAAAAAACCCAGCTAAATGCTTCCAATGTGCAGTGGCATAAAGCAAACATCTCCATTTCCAAAGAGAATACAAGGATGCTTAAACCAAAGTAAGACTGAACCCAGCAGGGAAAACACCAAATCTGTAGCTCCATGTCTGGCATACAGGGCTAATGGTGGACTTGCCTGGGCTCCAAAGGGCTTAGTAGCTGTCTCCAGCACACATAACCTCACCTCTCTCTTGTGCCAGTTCCACTTCAAGTCTTCAGCTTTCCTCAGTAGATGTCTCATGGTCCTAGCATCTCTAATACCTGAGATCTCCCTTACAAACTCGACTTCACCTGCAATAGCTTTGTGTCGTAATCTCTTAGAGCCTCCTCACAGCAGCTCTGACCCTGCCACACATTGTCTAGCCTTAGTGTCTCTGTGGAACCTTGGCACCAGATCCCCCCCTTTACTCTTACATATTTCATGTACCACATGGTTGACACTGCCAAACTCTGCTGCTAATTTGGGGTGGATCTTGGATCACAGTTTTATCAGCTTCTATGTACTGACCCTGGAAAAACGCTTCTCTAGGTGATTGTTTTCAAGCAGGGATCCCTTGAGTAGCCCTGTCTTTTCAGATGAATTGCATGTTCAGTAGATGGAGCCTTCATCAGGTTAGGCCTTGCCTGTAGGACCCCTTTCCTGTTGTCCCAGTGCAGAGCCTGTGGTTTCTCTGTGATGACATTGCTTTCATTAGCTATCACAGCTACCTTCAAACCTGCTTTATCTGTATGGCTAGACCTGCTCACACTCTTTTTCTGCACAAATTGCACATCGTAATGATTTTTCTGCTTTACTTTTTGCTCTGGCTCATGTAGACCTGGATGATGGCAGTACTGTGACATGGCCTAAATGCCATCCTGTGTCAACAAACTAGCCTACTGTCTATGAATTCAGCATTGATGTAGCCATTCTTTGCCAGAGTGTAACACGAATGACATCTAGGTGAGTTTCCAGTAGAGTGAGTCCTTGTTCCCTTCCAAAGCCTCATGAGCCAGACCCTAACTGTCTACATTTTCCTCAGCATTCTGGTCTTCGGAGCTCCCACCAGAATGGTCCAGTAAGTTCTGTTTATAACATCCCAGGGCTTCTCTAACCTGAAGTTTCAGACTCTTCCACATTCCTCCAGCAAACCAGCTCCAAAGGCTCATGAACCATAGCAAAGAAAACATGTTTTCTATGTTAGTCACTTTCCTGTTGCAATGGCCACAATACTTGATAAAAGTGGCCATTTAGCCCTCTGACTGCTTTGGGGTGGAGCTGAGTTATAAACACAGCTCTGTTTGTCAGTCTTATTTGACCATAGTCCTCTCTGGGTAGAAGTGTATAAACCTATTTGTTAAAATAGCTGTGATTATACCTTATTCTCAGGTAATTTATACATAAATTCTTTATTTAGTATTACAGATAGCTATGAAATATGGTTTGATTCTAGAATAGTAAAAATTGCCATGGTAATAATGAAACAAAACAAAACAAAAAAAAAAAAACTCCCTGTAATGTTCCTCAGGCCTCTTTGCTTTCATTCAATACAGGTGCAGTTTCCCAAGTAGTTCTGCTCATTTATGTAATAATTCTCATTATTTTTCTTTGTCAGAGTAGAGCTCACACATCTAGTGATACCAAATGGTAATCCTGTGATCAGGCTAAGGTGACATGTGCTTCAGGTCAGGGCATCTGTCACCTGTTTGGAAGCAGGAGTTTGAAACAGGAGGAGGTTAGAGTCCTGGGGTGGTGGGAAAAGCTATTAGGGCTGTTGTTTTTCCACCCAAAAAGCTGTGGCAGTGTAGAGTTCCAGCTGTCAGCAGAAGTTAAAAAAAAAAAAAAAAAAAGACACAACCCCTCCCCAGCCAACAGCAGAAGGTTCTGCAGCTCCTCTGGAAGGCTGAAGGGAGGAAGGCCTAGGCAGTGGGGTTGGGGCTGGTGATTCAAGAGGAGGATGCTCATGCCTGAGAAGTATTGAGGAGTCAAGGTTCATAGCATTTATTTATGTAGTGTGCACTGCAAAGACAGAGTAATAGAAGGCAGTTTGTGTTAATTATCACATGGGTGCTGAGTTTCTTTGCAGCTATTGGGAGGGGTGGTCCTTCTGGGTGAGGTGGTCCCAGAGTGTGCTGAGGAAGAGAATGGGATGCAAAGCCAGAAGGAGTGGGCTTTGTGGGTGAGTGTGCTTCCATGACCCCTTCAGGTAGGATTCTTTTGTTTTTCTCCAGTGTGGGAAATTGAACTTAAGGCCTCAAGATACCAGGCAAGTGCTCTCCTACTAAGTTACACCTTCCCAGTCCTTGATGTATAACTTGTAAGTGTGAATTTTTCACACTTTAGCTTATGCTCTAAATATTGAATATATAAAAGCAATTCTTGGGCCTGGAGAAAAGGCTTAGTGGTTTAGAGTGGCAAGTGTGTTTCTAGATCAGAATTTGTATCTCAGCTCCGTGTCTCCATGCTCACTGTTGCTTGTAACGCCAGCTGCAGGGACACTGCTGCCCCCATCTGGTTTCCACAGATCCATACACACATTGGTGCATACACACACATATATATCCATACATTGCTAAAAAGTAATCTTACCTTGTTGGTGTCAGTGTTTTGGGTTAAATAAGGCAATTTATGTGAACGCCTTTTGTAAGCGACCCTCTGGATTCAAATGTAAGTTGTCATTAATAAAAATAACTTGCTGTTTTCCATGGGGAGCCATATGGATGATTGTTTTGTTTTAATTCATGCATTACATGTAAATGAGATTGTATTTTTGCAGACTTGTTTAATGAAGGTCATGATTAGAAGTATAGAGGGAGTAAGCCAGTTAACCGTTGTGTCATTTTTTGTTTTGAGACAGGGTCTTACTGTGTAGTCTTGGCTGTCCTAGAACTCATTTTGTACATATACCAGGCCGGGGCTTGAACTCACAGAGATCCATCTGCCTATGCCTCCCATGTACTGGGATTAAAGGTATGCACTTCAACATGCCTGGCAAGGAAACCATTTTTAAGTAAGATGTATTGCAGAGATTTGAGTAACAGATATGTAATTGATACTGAAAATTAATGTTTTGTGTATCTGAAGTGTTTTGTATTTTGGCTAATAAAAAGGCAGCTTATTTGAAGGGTGCATTGAAGCAAACTGAGCTGGGAAAAAGCAGGCTGGTGGGATGTGTCTCATTCTGTATTCTGTAGCAGGCTGTTTTTAGCATCTTTTTGAATCAGTGATGAATTCTCATTTCAAGATTCAACTATTAAGAGGAGAAAAATATAAACCAGTTTAGGCAAGTTCTCTTTCCACATGGCCCAGATCTGTTTCCGACTTTAACATGTGACAGGGGCCCTTCCTGGTTTGCAGTCTTTGAAGGAGCAAGAGCAATGGGGGAGAGAAAGCCAGAAGATCAGCCAAGGACACGCTGCTCCACTTTTACAAACTCTGGAGTCTGGAGATTGCTTAATGAGGAAGCTGCATTGTAGCTGTGAGGCTGGACAAAGGAGGCAATCAGCCGTCCCGTGGCCTCACTGCCTTCCTGTCCACGGGTCCTGTTGTTACCAGTTGGTGTCCACCCTCTGGACCCCATCCCGGCTGCTGCCCCCTGTCCTAGCTGCTGCTTTCTTTCCTCAGTCCCTGGGCTGCCTCTGAGTACAGCAAGAAAACTGCATCCTGAAGCCAGCTGGTGCTGGTCCGCATTGCCGATGTTCAGTAGTGCTATTCACCAGCCTGGCCATGCGCTTCTCGTCATCGATCTCTCCTCAAGTGGGAAGCCTTACTTCATTCTGAACAAATTATTCTTATTTTTATCTTCCAATGCTCATTCCAGATGGGCTCATTAACCGTTTGGTGGCCTGGAAACAGCTGCTACCCTGGCACACATTCTCATGCTCAAGCCCATGGGACTCTGAGTGATGACCACAGATTTGGTTTAAGTTCATTGAGCTCAAGGCACAGCTATGCTCAATTAGGTCAGCAATGATCCCCCCCCCTTTCAGGTATTTGAGAAAACTCACTTGATAGTCAAATGAATGGGTATTGTGTATGTACTAAGGGAGAAACAGGGGAGGCAGGGGAGACAAGGAATGGAGTTAGGATGAAAAGTCTGAGAACTTTTGGGGTCATATCTGCCCACCAAGGGAGATTAACATAAAAAGAAATACAAGCCTGACATTTGTGAGAATCTAACCATCTTCATCTTTGCACAGTAGTGATCCAGTTATTTTGGTATGCTAATAAAGAACTCAGATTTAATACCAGAACTAAGCCAAACCTTTCCAGAAGACATAGAAAGTTCCGGGCTAACATTGATTGGAAGTTGCTGTGAAGTCCTTTCCGGGTGACACTAGGGGTTAGGATCCAGGTGCTGTGACCCAGCTCCGCAGTCTGCAGTCTGGTGGGGTGGTTGCAGGTCAGGCTGTGGCAGTGCTTGCTGCCAGTGTGGTCGTGTGCCACGGCCAGCTCTTCTTATCATTAAGCCATGTACTGAGCCTTCCAGTGTCATCTCTGTAGCTTGGGAAGCAGGTCTGGAGGAACAGCCCTTAGTCTCACAGTGAGTAGGCGGAGGGAAGCCATGTGAGATTGAGGCTGGCTCAATTGCCCACTGTAGAGTGGCACAGAGAAGGGGGATGGACATCACCAGGGTGTCTGAGCAGTACTCTTTGACAAGTGTCGCTGCTGGTTGCTCACTGGTAAGAAAGGGATGGGCAATGTCAGTGCCAGCCTGCTAGGGCTGGGGAGATGTGTACTGATGAGAAGTACCTGAAAGTCACCTTGAAAGAGCAAGTGGCACCCTGCATGGCCTTGGATGCTATGCTTAAGAACTGGCCACCACTTTTTGGAGTGCTGCAGGGTCAAGGGACAGGGACCCAGTTTGTTCTGACAGTGTCAAGGAAGTGGATATTTCCTGAGGGGGCAGACTGGTGTGTGCCTTCCTGGTAGACCTTGTGTGGTAGGCCTGGCTTTAGGGCAGGCATCTCCCCTGTGGCGTCTCAGGAAGGTGGTAGAGTTGTAGATTCCAGGCACTGGTGTGGGGTTAGCAGGAAGTACAGATTTGATGTTTCAAGGATGCCAGCTTTCCCTAAGTACCAAGAAAGACTTACTTCACACTGTGGTGTTTAGTGTCTGGGATCACAAATCATTAACTCCCTCTGGGCCTCTACAGTGTTCAAGTGGAAGTGGACAGGAGTTGGAGGCTGGGAGTCCTTACTAAGTAGGAGGTGTGTCTCTCAGGCTCAGTCTGCTGAAGTCAAGTGTGAGAGGCCCTGTCTCCCTGGAGACGCATGTGCACTGTATGCAATGTGTCAGGAGCAAGCAGCCTGACAGCATGGTGTTCAGATGATGTCAAGCTTCTATCTTTACATTTGTTTTATATCCTCTGCATCCAAAGGACGGATCCTCAGTGTCACTGTTCCACAGACAGATTTGAGATCCTTCTGGTTTGCTGCAGCTGGAGCTGGTTTCTCTCCGCACTCTGTATACATCCCTCCAACACTCTTCCAGCCTGGGATGCAGTGTCTTTCTAGCATGTAGTGGTAGGCTAGAACCAAGGGGCAGAATTCAGTGACATGTAGTTTCAAGATGTCTTCTATTGGTGATTCTGTAATGAGGCAACTATTGTATAAAGACAGTAAGTGTTCTCAGTGCTGAGCAGAGGGGCGTGGATTCGCTGGCAGAAAGGAGGAATGAAGAATGGATTGGTTACTTTAGCATCATTGTGCATCTACGGTCAGGACAGAGGCATCTTACACACCAGCCCAGGTAACTGGACCTCTTCTGATTGGCTACTTAGTGTTTGTTTCTTCTGATTTGCCTTTTTTTTTTTTTTTTCCCTTTTGAAAGTTGTTCCATTCCAGGGTTCAGTTTGATAGTATGGTGCCTAGTAGGAATGACAACATTCTTGTTAGGTTTGAGCCATGGTCCATTCCATTTCAGTTTGGTTGTGTGGCACCTAGCAGGAATGTCAACCTTCTTATTAGGTCTGAGCCACAGAGCCCTACTACAGTTCAGTCCAGAACAACAGCCTACCATGATCTTCCTTTCATATTTTCAACCAAGCACTGTTAGCTTGGTCAAACCCACGTTCCAGTCCTGAGTTTCTGCAAAGTCATAGCAGGAATTGATTTTCCTTCCTTCATACCATACCATACCATACCATACCATACCATACCATACCATTCCATACCAGGCTCACAGCCATCCTCACTTCCAGTTCCCAGGGGATTCTACATTCTCTGCTAACCTCCAAGGGCACCCTACACAATGGTGGTGCACATACATAATGCAGACAAAACATTCATGTACATAAAATAAAATGAATAAATCTAAAAAGAAGTTTCAAAAGCAAAAATACTAGCTGACAGTGTGATGTGCACTACATTTAATAAATGCCACCTGGTGTTTTTATTTTAACTCACTCCGCTATCATCCATTTCCTGTTTTATGGTTATCTTTGTGTTCCTACCAGTTCAGTAAAGACTTAAAAGGGCAAGGGCCTTCTCTTGTCACTCAACAGTGGCTCCCCCACTGTCTCTTAGCAGTTCAGTTCTAAGCTATATTTGAAAACTGTCTACATCCCAGTAATTCTCTCTGCTGACAAAGCAATCCAAGTAAGACCAAATCAAACCAAATTAGAAAAAGCCAATGTTTAATGGATACAGTGCTCCCAGATGGCCTTCCTGTCCCCCAGAGAGGAGATGGGAAAGAGAGACTGGAAAATCATCAGTCTATTTTATGGGGAATGATTTAAATACCCTGTGGGAGTGGTCTCGAGCATCTCTGGGGGAGGGGGTCATCATTTAGTGGCTTTCCTGAGGTGCAGCAGGGTTTGGAGGGTGGAATGTCTACCAGAACACTCCAGACTCTGGGTATATGGATACCATGGGCTGGGGTGAAGCTTCCACCAGAACAGTATTGAGTAGCGGAGCCAGATAAGCACGGTCCTACTGGTTCTGCTGTAGAAGGTGTAGATGCGTAATGTAATGGTAATACAACTAAACTCCAGAGATCAGAGAGAACAGCAAAGCTGCTGCTGGTGCCAGACATATGCTCCATGACCCCACTCTCCCTCCCTCCCTGTCCCTCCATCCATCGCCCTCTCTTTTTGTCCTCCTGTCCTTCCTTTCTCTTTCCTTTGCTGAACTATCTCCCCATTCCTCTGAAATGTTGCGTACGTTTCGGACACTAATAGTGACCACACATTTTATAGGATCAGGCAGGGTGTGGCAAACAGAACTTCATTTGTGAATACTTGAGAGCACTGCTGGCCTGATCTAATTGGAAATAGGGTCTAGTTAAGGGAGTGGACCAAGGGACTGAAGCAAGCAAACAGCCCACCAGGAGGGACCACATCCACGAGGGACCACCTGTGAGCTGTGTATTATATCAGCTGCTGACTTCTGTGAAACTAGGATTGGGAGGCTTAAGAGCCATGACATGGACCAAAATAGTCAGCAAGTTTTATGCAACCAGATTAGGGGAATCCGGGCAGATTAACAGCGAGCAGTTTAGATACAGTCTGTTTCGACAGGAAGCATTTTCATATCACAGAATTCCTTATTTTATATTGACTTTAAAAGCCATGAGCAAGTGAGATCAATGGTTGATTCCAGGGAACACTTGACTGTCACTGGCTTTGGAAAATACCAGTAGAAAAGACCTCCTAGGTGTAGGCCAGTCTCATGCTGGGGGCTGAGAAATGAAATGTGCACTGAAGAGAATTTGTACTGCTGTTGACTCAAATGATGTGAAATGCATTTGAAGTTACCTGAATTCATGTTCGTTATCATACAAGATGTCTGGCCCTTGCCCCTCTCCCCTCTCTTGCTTTTAGGAAAAGACAGAAAGCAGTAACAACAACAAAACTGGGTGGTTATTTATCCAAAGCTGTGACTCTCTATGGCTTTACAATGTATTTATTCTAAGTGATTTTTACTTGGTAGCAACATTTTAACAATTGCCTGGAGACCACAGGACTGCATTTTGATGCTGTCATGTTGAAGCCGTTAAAGAGAACCCAAATGGCCGAAAGTATATGCATCTTTGATGGGATTTTGGAAGGTGGTGAGGCTCTCCAAAAACCACTCTCCGTCCTTGATTTGTTTGTTCTTGGAGTCAGTGAATACTTGAGTATATTCATGATATTCTTCACTGTATTTCTTTCCTAGATACCTGTAATAGAAGCTTCTATCCAACTCTCTGAGCCAGAACCTCTGGGGTAGTGCTGTTCGGCACAGTGGCCACTTGCTTCATATCATTGCTTATGTTAACATTAATTACAATGAAATAAAACAATCAGTCTCTCTGTTATACTGGCTGGGTTTTTGGCATCCAGGCCAGTGCTGCAGGTAGCTGGAGGCTGTCCCATTGAACATTGTCCTCTGGAGGATTTCCCTCCAGAAGCTTAGGTGGACAGGCTCCCCTACAGTATTCCTCGACTCCCCTGTCTGTGAGTCAGCTCAGCCTTCCCTCCCACTTCTGACCATGGCCTGCACCTCTTACTTCATTCCCTGGAAACCTCTCCCCCATCTTAGTGTAGGCTGTATCGCCGCCATCTAAATTACAACTCAAAGTCAATTTCTAAATCTATAGCCCTTCCATGGCCTCCCTGCACATGGCAGGCCCCTGCCCTGTGCTGGTTTGCACCATTGTATCCTCTGTGAAGTACTGGTTACCTCAAACCTCACTTGCTTCTTCTGGTGTATTGAGAGATGCTTTGGGATGCAGGATAGGGCTTTGGTCATTGCAAAGTGGGACACACGTGCTGTTTGACATATATATAACTACAAATGTGTCAACTGAGAAGATTGAGAAGGATAGTATGAAAGTGAGTGTGAGAGCCAGGGGTAGGTTGCATTCTGAAGGGCAGAGATGCTTTGGGTAACTGGAAGCCAGAGCTGAGATGAGTGATCCAGACAGAGGAACATGATGGGCAGGAGCTGGCCAGGAGCTATTGTCTGCTCTTGGATGGTAACCACACAGGCTGGGCTTAACCTGGGGCACAGGAAGAGCTGGAGCCATGCAGCCTCTACAGAGCTTGTGCCCCAGAGCTGGTAAGATTTCACCTCTTTAAAATTTCGTTTTTAGAGCTGGGTGGTGGTGACACATGCCTTTAATCCTAGCAGGAATGCAAAGGCAGGAGGATCTCTGTGAGTTGAAGGCCAGCCTAGTCTACAGAGTGAGTTCCAGGATAACTAGGGCTGTTATACAGAGAAACCTATCAAAAAACAAACAAACAAAAAAAGAAGAAACAAATCGTTTTTAGATTTACTCATTTTATTTTATGTGTGTGACTATTTTGCCTGCATGTATGTATGTGTATCACATACATGCCTAGAGAGCATCACATCTTCTAGAGCTAGAGCCTTAGGTGGTTGTGAGCTGCCATATGTGTGCCAGTTCTCAAACCAGGTCCTCTGGGAGAGCAGCCAGTGTTCTTAACCACTGAGTCATCTCTCCAGCCCCAGGCTTTTACCACTAACACTATCTAGTTAATTCTCAAAGACTTCTATGGTTCCTGACCTGTACTAGAAATGTTAGCAGCTTTGCAGGGAAGAAAACTGCATGTGTTTGTGTGTGAAGAGAGACCATATGAAGAGAGACTCATCTGGGCCCTGGCTTGTCCTGTGTGATCCCGGACAGGTCACCTTCGGACCTTCTTCACTGAAGATGACTAAGTCAGACCCATGTGTAATGTTGGTTCTAGAATTGGTCTTGACTTCAGAGTGTACCAAGTGTTAGCTAGTAGTAGAAGTGGAGATTCGGTGGACTTCCCGCAGATCAGAGAGCTCCTGGGTGTAACCAATGATTCAGAAACTATGACATTGGCCCCTTTCCCTCCCTGGGGTGCAGTCAGTTAGGTGTCCCTTCTCTAAAGTGAGCCTAACAGTATTGATTGCTTAGCTGCTTTTCTGTCACTGTGATCAAATGCTGTGACTAGAATAGCTGTTAGAAGGAGGAACTTATTTTGGCCTACCGTTCCAGAGATATAGAGTCCATGATGGAGAAAGCATGGTGTGGTGCAGGAGCGGGAAGCTGAGAGATCATATCTCAACCATACATGGGAAGCAGGGAGAGAAAACAGGAAGTGGGGAGAGGTCAGTAACCCTCAAAGAGCACCCCAAAGATGTGCTAAGGCAAGGTTCTACTTCCTAAAGGTAGCATAGCCTTCCCAAACAGCGCCACCTACTGGGGACCATAGTAATAGTTTCCTCTTAAAATTACTTAGTGGAGAAAAAATGAGGCCTGGACAATCCAAAACCCAAGGATAATTTTTTGTATTAATAAATACATTGATAACATACACAAGTTACTTAGGAAAAAGGGACTTTTTTAAGGGTTTATTTTCTTTTTGGTTTTATGTACACAGGTGTGTTATGTGTATGTTCCCGTGAGTGCTGGTGCCTGTGGAGATCAGAAGAGCTAGAGTCACAGTCGTTGTGAGCTGTCTGTTGTGGCTGGTGGGAGCTGAGTTCAGCCCTCTGCAGGAGCAGTAGGCAGCCATGTCTAGCCATCTCCCCAGTGCCCGAATTTCTCTTACTCTTCAAGCAACATAGCTGACTTTCAAAAGTGTTCTCAGCAGGGTGGTGGCTGGCTTCACGGTGTTGGTTCTCAAAGTCTTTTGAACTGGTATAACTGAGGCATGTCCAGATAATTCTTTTGGAAGACTTGAAGTTGCTTTTCTGTTTCAGAATCGTATCTTCCTGTGCCTGGCCCGCCCTCCAGGTTTGACTTCTGCCACTGGTGACCGCTAAGTGGCCACTGGTGACTGCTTAGAGGTGGTTTGGCAAGATACATACTACTTCTAGGCTGCATTGTTCTCAGTGTCTTGCACAAACTGATTTTGCAGCAACCTTCTCATTTGGATTCTTCCTCAGTCATTTCCTTGATGGTGTTATGTGTTTGGTGTCTAAAAGGCCTTTTTCAGTGTTTATCTCCATTTATTTTTCACCTTCAAAATGTTTGTAGTACAATTATCAAGATTCTGTTATGTAGCACCCGTGCTACAATCTGCCCCACTAATCGGGCAAAGGCCTAGAGACTGAAATAAGAGAAAAGACAGTGGGTCATTCGTTCAACTGCAATGTCAGAATGCCAAATGCCATTTAGTGAGGGGCTGGGGTGGGCTTATACACTGACTCACAGCACAGTGAAAAACAACAGGGCTTTCAGGCTTAGCTCCTCCCCAGCAGAAGTGTGTTAGCAAAACAGGAAGAGAACCAATGACAACTCCGGGGCAAGATGTTCCAGCCAACAGCTTCAGGCTTGCTCATGGTGCCTCAGGGGTCCACGCAGGGCCCTACACTATTAAATATGAATATTGTTGGGAAAAATTAACTGTTCTTACATGATGGATCAATATTATTTGACTAAATCAATAGAGGTGGTAACAATACCTAAAAAAAAATCTTACTGTTGAATAAAGCTTTATATACTGCAGTAGATCTTTGTTTAAATGAATTAAAAAACAAAACAAAAATCCAGCAGTTCTGGGATTAGGGCTCCCTTGGTGAAGTTGTTAAATTGTAAAATCTGAATTTCAGGCTTAGGTGAAGCTACTATTATTAATTTTTTCCTTTATTTTCCCATTTAGTTCTGATCCCACTCGCTGTCCCTGCTGACACCTGAGCCGTGGCGGTGATGCTGCCGAGACTTCTGCAGCCCACAAGTCAACCTACATGGTAAGAGTGCCAGCCTTATAGCCTCAGGGCCACTCAAGTTGAGCACTAACATGATCTAGAAATGTAATTAAAAATAGAATAGCATAAATGATATTGATGGCTTGAATATTTACTAACAGTATAATATTATATAATATAATTATATAATAAAATTATATAATATAATTTAATATATTGATAATAACTAAAGGCCTTTGATTCTAACCAGTGTTTCGGGATGCTAAAAGAGAAAAACTATGACTGGGCATAGTCATCTCATTTTCAGTAAAGCAAGTAATATGACTATCTGGTTTATATCTTATTAAACAGTTCTATTCTTATTTCCCCCTATGAGATTGTTTAAATGAGGTTTTATTTTATGTGTATGATTGCTTTCCTGCATGTATGTGTCCATCTGTACTGTGTGCTTGCCATGGCTGCAGAGGTCAGAAGATAGTGTCAGATTCCCTGGCAAATGATTGTGTGCTGAGAATTGAACTCGGATCTTCTGCAAGAACAGCCAGTGCCCTTAGTTACCTGCTCAGACGTCTCTTTAGCACTGCTTCCCCCTATTAATTGAATTGTACAGTGCTCAAGAATGACCTTTGCATGAATGTTGTATCACAGTGTTAAAAGGTCGGGTATGCCCCAGAACTTTTTCTTCCAATTCTTCTGTGCCCACCCCCATCAGGTGGTCCTAACAACAAACCATTCATCCAAATGTAGTCAGAGGTGCTGTTGCTGATTGCAGATCTCCAGTGATGAAAGGAAACATCCTGACAGTGCATTTTCAATTAGTCAGATGCTAAAGACTCCTGGTAACAAAAACATCCTTAGCACTTGATTTCATTAGTGTAAAAAGGAAGATGTGTGATGCCAAGTGCTGTTTACTTCGGAAGCCCAGGGCTTGATAGTACTTAGAAATCAGTAAGATTCACAGTACTAATAGAATAAACAGGAGAGGACTTTAAACCCCTGTGATCATGTATGTAGATACATCTGGCAATACTCATCATTTTGTGTAATGATAGAATCCATAATTGATAAGGTCTCAGAAAAACAACAATGTAAGAAACACTTTCAAAAACAATACAAAAGTCCTTCCAGCATTTGATAAAGGTATCTGTGGAAACCCTATAGCTAATACTGGAATCATTAGTAACAGAGTAAATGTTTTCACCTGAGGTTAGGAACAAGACAAGGGTGGCCTACAGATCTGTGAGCACAGTGAAGCAGGAATGGAAATCAGAGGACCCAGGAAAGGAAGGAACAAAGAAATCAAATTAGGCTTCCAGTCTTTGCAGGAGGGAAAGGATGAGAAGCAAGATAGTGAAGTCTAGATGCTAGTAGAAGCAGCAGTTTTTTAAACATACCCCTACAGAAAGAGACAAACAGAAAAAAGGTAAAACAGCTGGTATGTGAATATGGGACATGACAGTGGTTTTTAAAGCCTCTGGAAATTTCTCTTTTCCCACAGTCTGAGACTTGCCCTTCTAAAGTCCCCATCCTACTGGTTTAGGCCACAGAGACTCAGTTGGAGAATATTTAGGGGCCCGAGGCTGCCCCCTTTTCTGTGAGTCTCTAGCTCTCAAGAGTCCTGAAACAAGCAGGGGCCAACAGCTGGGCAGAGGGGCTGTTTCTTCAACATCTGTAACTCTAATGAGTTCTGAATGCACCTCATACTGAAGATGGACCATGGTGATTTATTTCTAACAAGAGGACTGGGGATAGGAATGGATGCTGACTGCCAGTAGATGTTGTCTACTAAATGTGTGTGTGAGTGCATGTGTGAGCACATGAGCATGCATGTATGCCTGTGCCTGTGTGTGTGCTTGTGGTGGGACATGTGTGCATGCATGCCTGCACATGTATGTGCATACCCACATGTGTGCATGTGTGTACACTTGTGTGTGTGTGTGTGTGTGTGTAAGTACAAGTGTGTTGCATGTGTGTATGCTTGTATGGTGTTTATCATTTGAATCACATTGTATATTACTATGTGCCACATATTATGGCTATTGATTATTGCTTAGTGCTTCCCAAATCTTTACTCATTTTTATGATGTTTCACAGTATGGAGTTGGAAAAATTTGAGTTTTGGTCCTGACTGCTTGGAATAGTTGTGTGACCTCTCTAGTGGCTTTGGATGATTTTCTAGAATTATTCCTGTGTCATCTGAAATAAGACAATTTGAAATAAGTCCATTACTCTAGCCTGGGTAGGATGTTTAGACATTTTATTAAAACCTTTGGCTGTATGCCTTTCTGTGTGGTGGGGTGGAATAGTACAGTAGTTCATACATTAATCCTGAATGCAGAGGAGACAGATTTAAGTGGTATCAGTCAGTGGCTGTTCTTTTGCTAAAATTGGGTTGAAGTCATAAAAACGCAAAGTTCAACGTCCGTCTTAAGTGTTCCAGCTTCACAAGGCAGTGGCTCTCAGCTCTCAGCCTTACTTAGCAGCTCTGAGCTCCCATTCCCAGCAGCTGTCAGCAGCTGGTGTTGACAGCTGCTCTTGGCAGCCCCCTTAGCAGCTCTCTGTCGCTGTCCCCAACCACAGCCAGTAGCTCCTGGCAGCTCTCTCCACAACTCTCTGCCTGCTTGGCATTTTCAAAGCCAGTAGTTCCTGATGCTCAGTGAAAGGAACCCAGCCCACTCAATCCCTGTTGCAGACAAGAGCAGATGATAAAGGCATCAGAACACGGTTCTACCAGGGTTTCCATAAGCCGCTGTGCTTCCAACAGAGGCCTGACACTGGCCCAGTGAGGACAAGATGAATGCTGCATATGTAGACATAAAGGGAGGACTCATGCGCCATCTGCCACTCACTAACTATGGACTTCCTTATTGCCAGCCTGTACAAGCACATTGGACTTACCTACCCTGCCTGCCATAGATAGGAGGGATGCTGGTCACAGATCAGAGTTAGGAAACCAGAAATGACTGTAGTGTGGGTGGCAATACCTGGAATGCTGAGGCTATGTGTTTAGGGACACTTGTAGAGGGACCACTGCACAAAGGGTTGAAGGAAATGTACCAGGAATGGTGCTGACTTGTTTTATGTCAACCTGACTTAGCTCAGTTAAAAAAATGCCACCATCAGACTGGCCTGTGGTGAGCCCATGGGGCATTTTTTCGACTGATACTTAATGTGGAAGGGCTCACCTCACTGTGGACGGTGCTGGCCCTGGGTAGGTGGTCCTGTGTTGTACAAGAAGGCAGACTGAGCAAGCCAGTAAGCAGCACCCCTCCATGGCCTCTGTTCAATTCCTGCCCCCCAGATTTCCTGCCCTGTTTGACTTCCCATCACCTTCCTTCAGTGATGAAGTGTGATGTGGAACTGTAAGCTCAATAAATCCTTTCCTCCCCAGGGTGCTTTAGGGTGTGGTGTTTTATCACAGCCACAGAAACCCTAAGACAGGAAGACCACCCTAGTGGTTGCTATAACAACTTCAGAAATGATGGGGCCTGGAAGGGGCCTTCTCCGCTGTCACAATGATAGCTTGATCAATCCTCAAGGCAGCCACACTCACACACTCAGTGGAAGGCTCAGCCCCAGTGGAAGCTGGGACAGGTGTTGTGCCAGCCAAGATACAGAAGCCCAGAATTCAGAGCCAGGACTCCTAGCAGCAGCTCCTGATCTTGGCTGATTTGTGCTGCTGTGGACCATCCGGACTCCTTTAGGATGGTGGTAGCAGCCGCACCAAGGAGCCCATCATTTAGGGTGGCAGGAGGTGCAGGCTTGACTGTCAGTTTGCTGGCCTCCTAAGGGAAAGATCACAGTTGATTGATCTCCAGGGAGGGGACCATCATTTGCTGTCTTGTGTGGCTGGCGTTTGTGTTTCCTGGGTGGGACTTCCCTCCCTCTTCTGTTGTCTCTTTAGCCATGCCTGCAGACCGCCACAGCCTTCAGCATGGTTTCAGCTTGTGTGCTTTCTTCGTTGCTCTTTAGTCACTGCAGGTAGTTTGTCATCTGTAGCTCAGCAGCATTGTTCACATATTTGAAATGTGGGTCTTTATTTCTATGAATTGGAACCCAAAGGGCACACCTACACAGAATGTCTTTTTACTGATTATAAAACTTTTGAAATAATTCCCATAAATAATTGTTTTCTTTCAAAACATTCCTGCTTGCATGCACACCTAGTCATGCATCTCTCATTTTAGTTGAGAAATACATGTGTTTGGCATGTGCTGGGGCTTGAAAGGAGACTAGATTACAGGAAGTACTGATGGAGAGCAAGAAAGCTCTTCCTCCTCCTGCGGGAAATTGCGCTTTTCCTCAGAATGGCTACATCATTTCACTGAGTCTCCTTAGAGACTCTGCAGTCTTACACACTCAGTTTCTTCATAGACACCAAATAGAATTTGTGTTATAAGGAACCATACTGGATGTGGTCCACAGGGACCGAGCGAGCTTGGGTTATGACACAAATATCTACATCTATACCGTGGTCAGCCAAAAGCTAATCAGGTGTGTGGAAGGGAGTGCAGAAGGGAATCTCACACAGGAATCTCAATTCATGCATGCCATCAGCTGCAAGGCAGTGTCGGGAGATGAGGATCCAGACAGGTAGTCTGTTAAGGAGATAGAGCCTTTGCTATAAATGGAACAGCAACAATGTAAGCCAATTTATCTCTTTTATATGCTGGAGTTGACCATTCACAGCAAATGAGAGTTAAGTTGAGAGGGGCTTTCAAAGAGAGGGGAGAAGAGAAAAATGGGAGCTCTGCATTGGAAGTCAAGGACATCTCGGTTCTCAAGCTGATAGACCACACTGCAGACAGCAGAGGTGACCATTTAGCACAATGCAGTACCTTGGTTAGTGTGACCTTTGCTGTCCCTCTGCCCCCTCAGATTGCATTTCTGAGGTATAACAGAGGATATGCTCAGGCAGCATGACTGCAGAGGATCACATGACTAATGGGAGCTCAGGGGGACAAGCCCTTCCTTGCTTTGACTGTGGGAAGGTAGAGCTAGTGCTGGCTGTTTCCGGGGAGATAGCAGGAGACACTTGAGTCCACTCAAGCTACTATATAACACAGAAGCAAATAGATCCAGGTTGAGTCCTGGCCCTGTGAAATAAAAAGGGCGCCCATAGGTAGAAAGGCATTGTGGACTCAGTCAGCATCATGTCACTCACTGAATGTGGCCACAAGGATGCTGCTGGGATTGCTTGTCTTCCAAGGTGAATTACAAGTTCATGTAATTAGAAAGCCAACATCTGCAGCATGTGCAGACTTAGTTCAGTGTGAAAATGTAGCCTGTGCCACCCAATTTAGCTCTGCCACATGCTCCACTCTTAATTGCCTGGCATGCAGCAATCAGACTAAAGGTCACCAGCCCATCAGGCATAGAAAAGACAGGATCATTAGCCCTGCCATCTCTTCAAGTGGATGGAGCCTTAGGTCTCTTGTATAAAGCACAGATAGAGATGCCTTATTCCTGCCTCGTCTTTTTTTAACCCTGTTTGACTGCTGTATCGAAGGCATTAAGCAATGGGTTGAAAGTATGGAGAGAGTGGGCACACCATCTTCTTCTGATCTTGGTAGAGAGGTTTTGGTGTTTTCTTCATTTGCTACAATGCTGGCCAAGGTTTTCATGTGTACTTTTGTTTCATGGGTTCTTTGTTTCTTTGGGGTTTTTTAATCATGAAGGAACTCTTCGGCACAAAAACACAACTCTCACCTCATAAAGGGGTTAAGGGGCAGTTCATTCTAGAATGAAATATGAGTGACCAATTGCCCCAGAACAGAAAGCTTCATTCCTAGGAACTGATGTAGATGAGGCTGGGCACTAGGCAGAACAGCAGTCTTCAGGCTGATAACGCCATTAGGAAAAAAACTGTAATTACCGGATCATATCAAAATTTACTGGCCAATGTCATCCAGATTTGATTTTTTTTTTTTGGTCTGTATTTTTTATGACATATAACAGGTCCCAGGCATAATCTAAAGTTAAAATAATCAAAAACACTGGACGCTAGCAAAGCAAATGAGGGAAACAGATCATTTAAACAACCAAAATTTACAATTTTGAAACTACTTGATTGATTGCCTGTTTCTTCCTGTACTGACAGTTACTTGTAGCCTGTGAACTTATTTTATTGTTGGAGTATTTGAAAAATACCTACTGCCTCTTAATTTTAGTTGGTCTTTCGGCCGGCTTGATCTTACAGCTACAGCCATGTGGAAGACCCTACCCTAGTTCCCAGAAAACTTTATTAAGACTTAGTGCTACCAACATTAATATTGCTTTGCCATCTAGGAGTAGACGAAAAATACTAAATATTATAAGCAAATTTTAAAAATCTAACTAAAAACTTAAGAAACATAAGAAAAAATATTTAGTGTTGGGTACTACATTGCTAATATAGTTGAACATGGGTATTATCTAGTATTCTGAGTCCTTGCGGATGTGCTCTGGCATGAAGGGGACATATGTTTGAAGGAGCAAGCTAAAAGTTTGTCCCCTGAGGTTTTATATATAGGGGAACTACCAGGGCAGAACCCTTTCCTTGTAAACAGCCTATAGACTTTAATGGGATGCCTCACCCTCAATTGATGAAATCATCTGGCTTTCTTTACCCTTTTGGAAAGACCGTGTAACTCATTCAGAATCTTTAGTGGTCATAATTTAAAGCCTCACACTTCTGGAGACATTGTGCAGGGTTCCACTGGACCAGTTCGTGGGAACCACTGCCTCAGACAGGCACTTTTTATTGACTTCATATTCAGCTTCTCTTGCCTTGTGGGACATAGTCCTGTGTGTGTGTGGGGTGGGGTTAATTTGCAGAACAGATTTTTTTATGCCTTCATCATGACATCCTTAAGAAACCCAGGCTTGGCTTGTCTGGTGACCTTCAAACTGAGACTACTTCTTTCTGCATAGAAAATGGTCACGCTGGCCAGGCATTGGTGGCACACACCTTTAATCCCAGCACTCGGGAGACAGAGACAGGCAGATCTCTGTGATTTTGAGGCCAACCTAGTCTACAGAGCTAGTTCCAGGACAGGCTCCAAAACACTACAGAGAAACCTTGTCTAAAAAAAAAAAATAAAATAAAATAAACGAATAAATAAATAAGAAAGTGGGCACACTGGTTACTGCGCATAGCAGCTCCTTTGGGTTGTCCTGTCTCTCTTCACCGTTCCCACAGCAGCTGGAATCACTTTCTAACCAGCACCTATGTGCTGAGGTGACCCATGTGTTCAGCTGGCCATGTCTGCAGTTCCAGCAGAGACTGAAATGTCTGGCCTCAATACTCACAGGGTTCCTTTTTGTTCTTGGGTTCAGCTCTGACTTAAGCATCCCTACCTCATGTGCTGTTGCTGGCTCAAATTACTAACTTGGCTGACGGAACTCCACTAATTCTGGGAATCCCTTGGTGTTGTGTGGGCTCTACCAAGACCTGGTGACACACCAAAACCTTTGTACAAATGGTCTTCTCTGAAGTGATGGCAGAGTCCCTGGGCATGCAGTCAGCTCTGCCCCTCCTTTCTATCATGGACACTTCTATGTCATCTGGGGTCTGCTGGGTAATGCAGACTAAGCAGATGGGCTACCTGTCACAGCCCACGCAAACCATAGAGCTGTGATTTCAACCCAGTGTGAGGGCCAGGTCTGTTGTCTCCCAAGCCCAAGCTAACATGTGTTAACTAACTGCCCCTCCTCATGTTGGGGCATAAACAGTACAACAGTTTGCCTTTTATCTAGGAGGGTGTCTTAGTTATGGTTTTTATTGCTGTGAAAAGACACTGTGACCACAGCAACTCTTATAAAGGAAAACATTTAGTTGGAGCTGGCTTACAGTTTCAGAGGTTCAGTCCATTATCATCATGGTGGGAAACAAATCCCCAGTGCCCCCTTTTGCTTTCTTTCACCATTCTTGGGGTCAATTGTTAGTTTTTGTCTGAGAAATGGAGGCCAAGAGATGATTAAGGAAGTCCCCCTCTGTGAAAAGAGATGGGGCAGGACACTGAGGAAGCCAGAATACCAACAAAGCACAGGCCAGCCCTGCGGGGACAGAGCATCCTCCCTGGCCTGCCATCCTCCTGGCAGAGGTCAGGGGACCTTGGCTTTGCTGTGCCTTTGCTGGTTACTCAGATGTTGCATTCCAGTTTCTCTCTGCAGACTTTGTCCATCTGACTCATTCAGTGACATCTGTCTGTCTCCTCCACTAAAGAGTGCAGTTACTCCAAGCTGGGCACCATGATCTCACTTCCAGATTCCTAGGGATCTGAGATCTAGTTCATGGATCTGGGATCTAGGTTATCTCTTTCTCAGTAGAGATCATTTCCCCCCCAAAAGTGGGACAAACCAACTGTACCTCTAACATGGTTCCTAACCAAACCCCTGATAACCCACAAAAATGTCACTGGCAACCTTTGTTTCACACGTAGCAGACAGACAGACAGACAGACTTGAAAACATGGTGTGATACATCCTGGTTCTTCCAAGAAAGAGAGACTCATGCTGACTCTTCTGTGGGCAACAGGTGGATTAGTCAACTGTGTTTGTCTTTGTCATTGCAAAGCGTTCTCAGAAGTAATGGCCAACCAATGTTCATTTTCCTTTCGAGTTGTTGTGGTTTGGTTAATTTGAGACTGAATTAGTGTCAGATAAAATAAAGGCAACCTGGGAAAAGCGTGCAAGGACTTTGCACTGGCCCAGAAAGCATTGCTTATAGTGGATTGAAAGGCTATTTTGCTAAAATTGCATGCAGGGGTATCAGCCCTGCATGTGTTGTCAGTGTCTATGTGTGTGGGGGAGCTTCAGAGAGAGGCAGGGGTAAGGAACAAAGGTGAGAAAGCAGTCAAGGCTGAAATTCTAGAACAGTAGCAGCAGAGGAGGCAAACGATGATGCATTGTTTGCTGGGTAAGCAAACAATGGTTGCACTGAGGGCTGTTTGTGGCATCGGAGTGAGCAGAATTCATAGAGTTGGCTCAACTTGGAGAAAAGGCACCCACGGCTTCCCTGTGATAGGCTCAGAAGGCAGCCACAGTTCCCTGTGATAGGCTCAGACATTCTTGCAGGCTGTAGGAGTGACTTTAAGTGGAGAAATTTAAGAAGAGGAGGTGTCAAGTTGCTGCATCTTCTCCATCCTCAGACATCCTTGTGAGTGAAGACTTGAGATGCAGGGATACCAGCCATTGAAACAATTATTGGTACAAGTACAGTTCCCAACAGGACAGGGTTGGCTATGCCAAATGGAAAGCACCTGATCCATTAGGAGGGGAGGGTGAAGGGACCCTGAGCAAGACCTTCGCCATAGTTTCTGTAGGAAAGCGTTTCTGAGGTAGGGAAGACTGAGAATTTGCTAGCTTGAGTGATTTCATGGTCATTGGGTTATGGGTGTTGTCTGTAGCTATCTTGACAGGTAGCCCAGAATGGATTAGGGAAGGTGGACAGTGGTCCAGGGAAGGGATATAGCAAAGGAGGTAGTGGGTGTGAGCTTCTGGCTTGGGAGAGTTAGTCTTTTAAGAGCACACTGATGCTGCTTTTAGAGATTGACAGCTCTCAGAGGGGTGGGCCAAAAAGCCCAGAAAAAGCCCACATTCCAGTGGGACTGTGAGGTGCTAAGCTTTTCTCATTTGTGCCCTAACCTTATTAGTCTCAGGTTAGCCTTTACACCTATCTCCAAAGGATGCCATGCCCCACCCTGCACTACACATAATTAGCCAGTAGCCCTCTTGGATACAGGAAGATAGATGTTTTACTGTTTGGCAGGGTGGAATGGGGAGGTACAAGGCAGTGATTTGTGTAGATGTATGTGTGAGACTTGTGCGTGTGTGTGTGTGTGTGTGTGTGTGTGTGTGTGTGTGTGTGTATCAGCCCAAGCTATCTGCCTGATTGGCAGAAAAGACAGGCATGTACATTTAACCCCCAACCTGGGAGGTGTCGAATAGCTCTGGAGAAAATGGAACTCAGATCTCCCATTTTAGAGAAGTTGTAGACTTGTAAGTGAGGCACCAGTGATACGTGTGTGATTAGGGTTCAGTGTATTTGATCAATTGTACATCCAAATAGATGTGAGTGATGACTTTCTGTCCTGAAGTTTTCTATGCCAACCATGTTTCTGGGCAGGTCCAAGGTTGAAACATTGTCATTGAATTCTGAACAGATGCAGAAGAGAATATTATGTCCAACTGGTGCCACACTTTGTGGAGTATAAAGTACTCAGAAGGCAGTGAGTGCTTAGGCAGTCTCACGAGCTGGCACTGGGAGCTACAATGCAGGTCCTGTCTGGCATCTGCTTCATAGTCTCCCTGGCTTTCTCTTCAGAGACCCTGGCCATCCCCTCTGCCTTTATTGCTCTGACCTGTTTTTTAATGCCTTGACAGGTTCATAAATGCGGATGCTGAACTTTGGCCATTTTCACTTCTGTCTCACCACCTCCCTGAACTGCGGAGATCCTCCTTTCCAACATGGCCTTTGGGACTTGGGCCTGTGTGTGTGTGTGCACGCGCACGAGTGCATGTGTGTGCATATGTGTGTCCCATTGAGGTTAATTAAGATTGCTTGCATGAGTATCCATGAAGGGTTATTCACTGAAACATGGACAACTTATCAGGCTACACCATTACAATCAATGTCACCATTTCACCCCAACACCCATTAACTGCCCCAGTCCCTCTGTGAGCAATGGATCCTCATCGGTTCCTCCTCCGTGCATAATCAATTGGCGACCAGCCCAGTCCTGTGCAGGCTTTTTGCAAGTAACACAGCTGCTGTAAGTGCGGTGGCAACACCATGACCAGAGCACTGTTTTACAGCACTCCTCCACCTCTGATGCTTAGATTCTTCCTGCCCCTCCTTCCATGGTGTCCCCCACCCTTGGAGTGAGTTGTGTGTCTCTGCATTCGCCACCACTTGTGAAAAGAGCCCCTCTGAGGACGGCTAAGAGCAGAGCCAGTCTGTGGATGGAAAGGGCCTCACATCTGAATAGAAAGAAAGTTAACCACTCCCATAAAAGTCATGCTGCCATTGTGTCAGCAAGTGTATCTTGAAGGGCATTATTGTTACCGGTCGAGTCCACAGCTGGGTAGAACCATTGGTGACCTGCCAGCAACTATCTAGTACCTTTTGGCACCATGAGAGCTAGCCGTCAGGGAAGAAACTTGCAGCCACAAATGGTACTGAGAGCTGTAGGGTTGCAGCTTTTGTGAACAGTTGCCCAGGCTAGGATGGGCATTTCTACTCCTATGAGTAACACTAGTCTACTCATGGGTTCACCACACTGGACTGGACTGGTATCCTTTGGTCTGTCTGCTGCCCTAATCTGGAGTGAGCAGATGTTCGTTTCCATCTTCTGGGATCAGTGTCACAACACAAAGCATACTAATGGTTTCTCTTCTTTTTTATTTCCTTATAAAGAACCCTAGTTTTGTAGCTCATTGTGACATGTTACCACCACATTTTAAATGATTCTCCCACAAGGAAACATTAATCATAGTAAATCTTGTATTTACTCAGAGACTTTACTATCTGGAATTTCATATTTTAGCATACCCACATTGAACATGACCCTCTTCAATGATATTTTTGCAAATAATGCTGTGAATTTTTGTTTGTTTTTCAAGACAGTGTCTGTCTGTGTAGCCCTGGCCATTCTGGAACTCATTTTATAGACCAGGCTGGTTTCAAACTCAGAGAGCCACCTGCCTATGCCTTCTGAGTACTGGGATTAAAGGCGTGTGTCACCACTGCCTGGCTAATGCTGTGAATTTTCTTAGGTCTGTCTTCAGTCAGCAAACTCTTCTCATTACAATGAGAATAATTAAAATGATAACTGTCACTATATAAAAACAATTATAACCAGTCAGTCTCCTGCGAGATTAATGTGTGTGTCATGGAGGCACACACAGCCCCAGGTCCCCTTGGGGAAATGTCATTGTCCCTACTTTTTAGAGAGGCATCTGAGGTACAGATGGGTGAAGTGATGTGCCCTAGGTACATGCCTGAGTGGATGAGGTAGTTTTGGTTTGAAATGTCATGAGTATGCTCAGTAGACAGAGGCAAAAACAGCAAATAACAAGCTCTGATTCAACAGAACTTTTCTTTCATACTTCAAGGCTTGCATTCCTCCTCCTTCTCTTTCTCCTCCTCTTTTTCTTCCTCCTTCTCATCTCTATTGTGGGCCTGTTGGAAGTCATGAATTCCTTAGGTTTAGATTCATCAGTCCTTACAAGTTTTCATAACCCAAAGAAAGCCCTGTGCTTTATCGCCGTCACAGTGGGCATGTGAACCCTCTGATTTGGCCACTGTCCTGCTTCTCTGCTAAGTCTCCCCTAGAAGAAGGGCATTCCCTCACTGTCCCATCCTTGGCACCTTGCGTCTCTTGGGAACCTGGCAGGTGATCAGTAAGTTACTATTTTGGAGTCAGTAGACCTGAGCTCACGAAGAGAGGAACAAGAGAAGTAAGAGTTGGTCCATGCTTATGACTTCCTGGTTTCCCTCCATGCAGCATGCCATTCAGTCAATGTACTAGTTGACATTAAGTTTTGCTTCGGATAACAGAAAACTCCACTACATGGGCTTAAATGTGGGTTATTGATTTCCCTCATGCCATAGGATTCCCAGGTCAGTGTGTAGTGGCTGATTTAATTGCTGTCAAGAGTCATCTAGGTACTGGCTTCTCTTCCTGGAAGTTGGGCAATAGAAGAAGCTTCTGAAGTTGAAAATTCATCCCGGTAGTCATATTTTCTAGTGTTGCATAAGGAGCAATGTATAAGATTCATAAACCTCTTTCAATAAGTGTGGCGTTCTAATTGCATTTATAATGTGTGTGTGGAGGGGGGTGGCTAGAGGCATGGCTCAGTAGCTAAGAGTACTACTGGCTGCTTTTCCAGAGGACTGAGTTCAATTCTCACACCCATATGATAGCTCACAACTGTCTGTAACACCAGCACCAGTGCCTCTGGGGGGTACTGCACATACATGGTGCATCTACAGACGTGTAGGCTCTCATACTAGTACACATGAAATAAAACATTTGAAAAATCTTTTAAAAACCAAAGAATCCCATCTCCCTTTGTGGAAGCAGTTCTTTGTTTAACAACATTAATATTTGTGGGGAGCAGGTGGGAAGGAGTCCTATTAGAGAGCTCTTTCCTGCTGTGACTGGCTTTTATTGAAATCTGAGACACAGAAGGCTGGTTGAATGTTGTATGCCCAGGGAACAATTGACAAGTGTTACCACAGGGTGAACTGGCTGTCATTTCAGTAGGGAGAAACCTTCCCTACTGAAATCTATAGATTTTTTTTTTAGAGTTTTCTGTTCCTACATTCCTAGGGAGAAATGTTCTGGTCTTGGGGAGGGAGTTTTCAGACCAGTGGTGCTCCAGTCAGTTAACAAACCTCTGTGTTTCTCATCCCTGAACCTGTGCCTAGCATCATACTGAGCCGGGCACAAGAGGGGACCCCAGCAAGGGAAGAAGGATTTCTAATGTGTTTTTTAAAAGCCACTTTTCTAATTTCCCTACTATCTGGTGCCTCTGACTCCTGATCGATTAGTAGTAGTAGGTGCAGGGAATTTTCTAGAGTCAGGGTGGATTTACTTCATGTTTACAGTATAGGCGTAGCCTTTTCTGCAGTCTTGTGGCCACTACCCACAGTATTTGTTCAGTATTTGTCAGCTTTTCTTCAGTGTGTTATATACAGTACCTGAGTTAGTCATCTCAAGAAGGTAGGCTAATTTGACTCACAGTTCAATGGTTCCATGCTATAGTTGGTTGTCCTGTTGCATTGGGCCTTTGCTCAGGTAATGTGTGGTGGAGGCAATAGTGGGACAAACTGTTTACCTCATTGCTAAGAACCCAAAGGGGGAAGTGACTAAAGTCTGCCAGCCTCCTTCGGGGGCATTTCTGAACTGCATTTCTTACTGTTCGCACCCTTCCTTCATTGCATGGTCTCAGGTACCAGGATTGTTACACTTGCGTCTTTGGAGGACATTGAAACCCAACAGTTGGTGTGTTTGTGTGTGTTCATGTGTGTATTGTTTTTCAAAATGGCATCCTTTATAATTGACTTCAAGTTAAAATGACTCAAAAATATGCAACAGTAGAATGTGTAAGTTAATTGTAGCATAGGCATGACTGATGTATACCAACAAATGTTGAACAGCAAGGAAATAATATGTAGTGTGTTTTCATGAATAGTCACAGATATTTCAGATAGTCCATAGAAGTATTAAAAATCCATAATCCATAAAAATTAATGCTATGGTATTGCGGTAAATAAGGATCAGGATAAACAAATAGGCTGAATAGATGTTTATTCAGGGAGAAATAACTTACAACCTAGACAGATGAACACCAGGAAATTCAACCCGATCCTCTCCTGTCCGAGTCACGCCAGAAAGAGAGCGCCTTCCTGGCCCCCTCCGACCTCCTTTCTCAGGTCACCTCCGCCCATAGCTCCACCCCCCAATGGGCGTGGTCAGTGCTACAGAAGGACTACCTCACTACAATTCCCCTTTTAGTCTAAAGAAAAGATTTAGGCTTAATACAAAACTATATACAAAACAGTGAATAATAACAAGTGTGCTCTAAGAAAAGGAAAATCGAGAACAAAATGACCTACATATCTAGTCCTAGGGTGAGGGCATAATGGAGTTTACAATAGAGTTGTCCTAAGCTGGAAAACGTAAGTCTAGTACCTAATATATCTAACTAGGAAGAGAGAATAATAGTTGTGATAGTTTAATCTTCAACCTCATCAAGACCTGAGAAGGAAAATAACAATACTAGAGTAGACAGGAAATGCGGATGGACAACTTCCAAAACGGTGCAGCAAGGACAGAAACAGCAAGCCACCTGAACAGTCACCCTAGGTCTCACAGCGACGTTGGTACACCCAGATTTGGCTAAGGCCAAGAGAACTTGACAGACCACAACAACAGCAGGGAAATAGAATGGCTGTCTTACCCTGACTTGGCAAGGTCAAGCAGTCTTCTATATTTGTCTCCTGCAAGCACATAGGACTGCATGTCCAAATCAGTGGTCAAGGTGGGGGCAATTCTATGCCCAACAGGCCATTAGCTGAGGCGAGATTGAACTCCAGCAGGAGCAACAACAGTGTCCAACATATTTTCGGGAAAATGCACGGTGCTGTCAGGAGCAACAGTGTCTCATGTCAATGGAGTACTAATATTAAAACATTTAAATGCCATGTTCTGCATGTCTATGAAGGATTGAAGATTAAGCATCTATATCTGACTAATCTCATAGGTACAGGAAATGTGAGTGAAGATAATCTGTAATACTCGGGAACTTAGCTAAAAAGACTGATTAAAACTTTCCTGAGTAAAGCAGGAACAAATACTTAAACAATATAACTATTTACATATACCTACATGTAAATCCCTTAATAGAGGTAGAGTATAAGTGTCAAGACAAGAGGTAGAACTATAAAGGGCAGCAAGATAAATATCCCAAATTGTATCAATATACAAAATGTCTTGAACACAAGAAAAGTATACATACATAGAATATGGTCAAAAATAATGTGCATAAATATTATAAGTGGAAACATTTAACACAATATAACAAAATATAAACTTAATTTTACATAGCTTACCACATAGGAATACATAACAATGTAAGCTGTAAAATACTATCTCATTCATACTCAAATTCTCAAGGAAATAGGCTAATCTACTTTTATCCCATCTAAACCATACCTTTACCCACCATTCCCTATTCCTGTCTAAAAGATAAACCCGAGTGTAAGCATCACCCAATCCCAAATAACTAAAACCAACCCAAAGACGATGACTATTATCCCAAATTTCCAAGGGTAGGGAAAGGGGGCGTAGTCATATTAAGATTACTTCCTGCTGAAATGGGACGATGATTGCTCCAATGGATCCTGTAGGAAGAAAATTTTTAGCAACCAAATTTTTCAACAGAACTGGCTGTGACATATGTAGTTAGTCAATGTGTGGCAGAAAATTCTTGACTGTAGTTCTATTTGAAACTGGCCAGGGTGTAATAAAAAGGTGCACCATTACAGCTAGCTAGTCATGAGTTGTCTCAAGCAAAACAGTCTCAAACCGGTTTTAGGGTGATGTTTGTAGTTCCGATGCATCAGGTTGAGTCAAGTGGAAATGATGATGTGGGGCCCCATCTTCTTTCCGGAAAGTTCAAAGACTGCTGTTAGGAATCGTTATTATTCCTTGTGGAAAAGTTACACATCAATATTAAAGTAAAATTTTCAAGTTTTAAGGTATGCATTAGGGAAAGACAACAATAAGCATTAAAAGTATGTGAGAAAATTAGGATTTCAGAGAGAAAATTGCATAAGATATGAGTCCCCAGATTTTGTTTCTTCTGCCTTACACCAATTGGCTTCTTGATTTAAGGCAGAAACCATGAATTTAATCTTAACAACATGCTTGAATTTAGAGAAGGAAAGCCAAATCCAACTCCAAAGCCAGCATTGGTTTACAAAATTTGGGACTTCAGGAATACTAGATAATAGAGAGAAATAGATTTCTATATAGAAATAGTTTACTACAATTAAATATTTTTTTTTTTTTTTTTTTTTTTTTTACCATATATCAGATTCTGCTTCCTTAAGTGATTGTTTTTGAAGAGCTGTCTTCTCTTCTGTAGGCACCTACATGTTCAGTGTCTTTTGGCTGTTTGATGATAGGTTTTCTCTGTTTTCCTGTAAAAACAAGAACAGAACACTTCCCCTACCTTTGAGAGGCCTCCGCACACCTCATAGGACCTAGTTTGTTGGATGACTTGTCATTTCTCTTCATTAAGGTGCTTCTCTTGTTCAACTCGGATCTTGATTAACTTAGATGGTATCCATAGTTTTTCTTCTCCTGTAGATACAAATGCAAAACCCCTACCCCAACGTAACACATATCCTGCTTTCCATTCTGAGGTCAGTACATCCTTGAAATACACTGGCTGATTTAGTTCAGAAGTTTTTTCTATTGTCCAGTGTCTTTCTGCAGCTGTTTTTCCTTTTTCATCAGCATTAAGAAAGTTTAATGTTAATAAAGCATTATGTAATCTGTGTTTGGGTGTTTTGGTTCCTCCTGCCTGTTTATGGAGCATTTCTTTTAAAGTACGATTGGATCTCTCAACCACTGCTTGTCCTGTAGGATTGTGTGGTATACCAGTTATGTGCTTTATCTTGTAATACTCAAAAAACTGTTTCAATTTGTTGGAGACATATGCTGGAGCATTGTCAGTTTTTATTTGTGCAGGTATGCCCATAATGGCCATTACCTCTAAAAGGTGCGTTATAACAGAATCAGCCTTTTCAGAGCTCAGAGCAGTAGCCCACTGAAACCCTGAAAATGTATCTATAGTGTGATGTACATATTTTAATTTTCCAAATTCTGTAAAATGAAACACATCCATTTGCCATATTTCATTCCTATTTATACCTTTAGGGTTACTGCCTGGTGGTAAAGGAGTTTGGTTATAGAATGAGCAAGTAGGACATTTCCTTACTATTTCCTTGGCTTGTTCCCAAGTGATAGAAAAATCCTTTTTTAAACCTTTGCTGTTCACGTGGTGTTTCTTATGAAACTCTGAGGCTTCTAGCACACTTCCTATCAATAAACGATCAATTTCATCATTGCCTTGTGCTAGAGGACCTGGCAGACCCGTATGGGATCTGATGTGTGTTATATATATAGGATGAGTCCTCTTTCTGATAGTATCTTGTAACTGTATAAACAATGAAGTTAATTCTGTATTGTCAGGAATAAATTCTGCAGTCTCAATGTGTAAAACGACTCTCTCTGCATATTGAGAGTCAGTAACTATATTGAGGGGTTCTTTAAAATCCATAAGTACCATGAGAATGGCATACAATTCTGCCTTTTGTACAGAATTGTAAGGGCTTTGAACCACTTTACTAATATTTCCTGATTTATATCCTGCCTTACCTGATTTATTTGCATCAGTGTAGAATGTATGAACTCCAGAAATAGGTGTTTTTCTTACAATGCGTGGAAGAATCCAAATCGTTTTCTTTATGAATTTGATTCTCTCAGTTTTGGGATAGTTGTTGCTAATTGTTCCCAAAAAGTTACTGCAAGCTCTCTGCCAATATTCGTTATCTTTCCATAAGGAAGAAATTTCCTCATTAGTTAAAGGTACTATAATTTCTGCTGGGTCCCTTCCTATTAGCTGACGAAGTCTTAATTTACCTTTTATAATCAAGTCAGAGATCTTTTCTATATATGTTTTCAGTTTTTTATTCTGTTTATGTGGTAGGAATATCCATTCTAATATGATATCTTCTCTCTGCATCAAAATCCCTGAAGGATATTCTCTAGATGGTAATATAACCAGAATACAGTCTAGGTTTGGATCCACACGGTCCACATGTGCTTCTAGTATCCTCTTTTCTACCCATTATAATTCCTTCTCAGCTTCAGCTGATAGTATTTGTGGACTATTCAAGTCCTTATCTCCTTTTAGGGCCATTTTCAAGTTTTTCAAATCATGCCCTTCTACTCCAATTATGGTTTGCAGTTGAGAAATCTCTCCTAGTAATTTTTGAAGATCATTAAGAGTCTGGTAGCGATCTCTTCTGATCTGTACTTTTTGTGGTCTAATTTTCTGTAGACCTATTTTATATCCTAAGTAGTTGATAGACTCTCCTTTTTGTATTTTTTTAGGTGCAATTTGTAATCCCCAGCGAGGTAAAACTTTTTTTACTTTTTCAAACATTTTTTCTAATATTTCTCCTTTAGAGTCAGCTAACAATATATCATCCATGTAATGATAGATTATGGATTGTGGAAACTGTTTACGAATTATTTCTAACGGTTTTTGTACGAAATATTGGCACAGGGTGGGGCTATTTAGCATTCCCTGTGGCAAAACCTTTCATTGATATCTCTTCACCGGTTGAGAATTGTTATAATTAGGTACCGTGAAGGCAAATTTCTCTTTGTCTTGTTCTTGTAAAGGTATAGTGAAGAAGCAATCCTTTAAATCAATAACTATAATAGGCCATTCTTTGGGTATCAAAGAAGGCAAGGGCATTCCAGGCTGTAGAGAGCCCATTGGCTGGATAACTTTATTGATGGCTCTCAGGTCTGTAAGCATTCTCCATTTACCAGATTTCTTTTTGATCACAAATACAGGAGAATTCCAAGGGCTGGTTGATTCCTCAATATGTCCAGCATTTAGCTGTTCCTGAACCAGGCTTTCTAAAGCTTCTAACTTCTCAGAGGTCATAGGCCATTGTCCTACCCAGACAGGTTCCTCTGTTAGCCATTTTAAAGGTAGGGCTTTTGGTTCCTCTGTTTGTTCAGCATTTGTATTTTGTTTTTGTACTGCCTGGATATTTGGTCTCTGTCTTGTATAGTACTTAACAGTATTCTTTCCACAATCATGAGGTCGTCTATGGTTCCTATCTAATACAGGAGGAATGTTAATCTGTGTATTCCATTGCTGTAATAGATCACGACCCCATAAATTTATCACTACATCAGCCACATATGGTCTCAACCTCCCTCTCTGTCCTTCTGGTCCTATACAGTCAATCCATCTCGTGCTTTGTTTTACCTGAGCCAGGGTTCCAATCCCTAAGAATTGAACATTTACCTCATGCAGGGGCCATCTTTGAGGCCAAGATTTATTAGATATGATAGTTACATCAGCTCCAGTGTCCACCAGACCCTCAAACAGTCTATTATTCATCTTAACTATCAATCTAGGCCTATGACTATTTATAGCAGTTTGCCAAAATATACGTTTTTCATTTCCTTCTGTCATGTTTGATTCAACTTCCGTCACTAGTTCGTCATCCAGAGCAGTATGAGTTTTTATAATAGGCACAGAATTTTCTAATTGTCCTGTGGGAGATTGTCTTCCACTGTGACTGGGAATGTTCGAACCACCTGTGACGTGGGGGCCTTCGAGAGGCCCCCCAAGGAGTTTCCCGATGGTAAAGGGTTTCCTTGCTTGTCTCTGGTCGATCTACAATCATTTGTCCAGTGTCTGCCTTTGCCACACCTTCTACATAACCCAGGAGGCTGAGGCCTTCTGTTTGATTCATTCCTGGGGGTGTTACTTCTAGGGAAGCTTTGCCTACAATTTCTTTTTAGATGTCCTATCTTACCACAGTTATAACATCTGACATTATGATATCTTTTCAAACCTTTGGGGATGGCTTCTCCTACCCAAGCTTCTAAGTCACCATAGTAAGGAACTCTGTTATCTTGATATCTTCTCTGACCTTTAGATATGGCTTCTCCTATCCATGCTTCAGTCTTGTTGTCATTATACTCAATGTTGCCTGTATATAGGACCCATTCATCCAAGGGTGCTGATCGCATTTTTAAAGGCCAAAGCACCTGTTTGCATTGAGGATTCGCATTCGTATAAGCTAAAGATTCTATGAGTATTCGCCTAGCATCTATGTCTGGTATCTCTAATTGTACTGCCCTAGATAATCTTTCTAGAAAGATACTAAAACGTTCTCTAGGTCCTTGCTTTATCTTGGTATAGGGTTCTATCCTCTCTCCTAATTCATGAACCTTATCCCAAGCATTCAAAGCTGCTGTATTGCATAGAGACAAGATGTGTTCATCATAGGCAGCTTGGGTTTCTGGGTCAGCATAGAGACCCTCACCAAGAATTTTATCTTGGGGAGCTTTATACCCTTTCTTTAAGCCCTGAAGTTCAAGAGCTTTTGCTTCCTCTCTCCATAAAGCCCTCCATTCTATTTGAGAGGCGCTTTCAAGGACAGCTGATATTAATTGATCCCAATCCTTAGGGGTTACCTTGTTATTCCATGTCCATGATTCTACTAATTGCTTCACATAAGGTGAATGCATGCCATAAGAGACTACTGCTTCCTTTATACCTTTTAAATCTTTCATACGTATTGGTAACACAAGACGAAACGCGTGCAAGCCGGGCGGGTGCCGCCGGGCGGGTGCCGCCGGGTGGGTGCCGCCAGGCGGGTGCCGCCGAGAGGCTCTGCGCGAATGCAAAGTCCCGTGCGGAAATGGGCAAAAAATGTTAAGCGGTAAGTGCCTTCTCAGGTCTGCTTTAGCGGCAAAGATCTCCTTTGCAGTAAGGAAGAGGCAAATGTCCCAAAGCTGTGGTGAGTCCACCTGGTTAAACCCTGCCCGTTGGGGAAGGTGGGGGAGGGGGGCGGCTTCTGCCGCCTGGGGGCAAAACCCAGGTAAATCCCGCTTCTGACACCAGATATTGCGGTAAATAAGGATCAGGATAAACAAATAGGCTGAATAGATGTTTATTCAGGGAGAAATAACTTACAACCTAGACAGATGAACACCAGGAAATTCAACCCGATCCTCTCCTGTCCGAGTCACGCCAGAAAGAGAGCGCCTTCCTGGCCCCCTCCGACCTCCTTTCTCAGGTCACCTCCGCCCATAGCTCCACCCCCCAATGGGCGTGGTCAGTGCTACAGAAGGACTACCTCACTACACTATGGAGTCTTTAGTTTGTAAGAAATATGTTTTAAATTAAAATAGAATTCTATTGTTTCCCCCTTTCTTTTCTCCAGCCCCTCCCAGTTGCCCTCCCTCAAACTCCTTTCACGCCTCCCACTTTCAAGTTGATAGCCTTGTTTTATTTGATTATATGAGTGTGTGTATGCGTGTATATGCACAAATTTTACACACACACACACACACACACACACATGTATATATATGTACAACCTACTGAGTCCACTTTTATTGGTGGTGCATATATGATTTCAAGGCTGGCCACTCTGCATCAGACAATCAATAAGGGGCTCGTCCTTAGGATAGGCTAATTCTCATTCTCCCAGAAGTCACCAGTTGCCTGTAGTTTGTTGTCTAGAGTAGGACTCTACAATGTCCCCCACTTCAGTCCATTGATGTTGCCATTGTTCCAGCCTCGTTTATGCAACTGTTTCAAGAAGAGACTGGTTCATAGCAGACTTCCTGGTGTTCTGCTTCTTGCAATACTTCTTCCTGGATGTCTTCTGTGCATATCCATTGAGCTGAACTCCTCACAATCTGTTACCTGTACACTATATCTGGTTGTGGTTTTCTGTGATGGTCTCCAGTCACTGTAGAGAGAGTCATCTTTGATGAGGCATAGTAGTTACACCTACCTATGATATAAAGATGAAATTTAGAATGTAGTTAGGGCTCATGCTGTTCTAGTAGTGGCTGTTGTGGATTCTTTTCTAAGGTCCAAGACCTCACTAGCCCCTGGAAGGTGGCTAGGTTTTTCTCCTATTACAAAGAAACAGAAATGAAATACACCAACTCTGATAGATATTACAAATATTATGTTGAAAAAGTCACAAGACTTGGTATGACTCCAGTTATACCAAACTCAGCCAAAAACTAAACCATATGATTAGAAGCTTCATGCATAAGTGGTAAACTCTCCAGATGCTCAGGGTCTTTATGAGAAAGGAGCTGTGACCAGGAAGGAACATTCAGAGACATTCCTGGATGCCAGCAATCCCTACTTCTCCACCCAGGGATAATTACACAAGCATATCAAAGCATCTTTAAACATTGTAAGAGATGTAGAATGCCTTTTTTCATATTTTGCTTTAACTAATACTAATGGATTTTGTTTGTTTGCTTTTGTTTTGTTTTTGAGATGAGGTCTCTCTGTGTAGCCCTGGCTGTTCTGGAACTTGATTTGTAGACCATGCTGGCCTCCGACTCAGAGACGCACCTGCTTGTGCCTCCTTCATGCTAGCATTAAAAGCATGCACCACCATGCTTAGTTGTAATTTATTTTTCTTGCCTTTTTCCTTTTCTGTCTGCTGTAATTTCAATGGAGAGGGAGTGAAGGAATGATTCATGGTCTCAGGTTCTTACATGTACCTGGAACTCGAGCATATTCTTCTATTAAAATGGAATTTTAAAAATATCTGAAATCTATGAAATTGTAAGGTAATTCGATATGTACTGCCTAGCCAGTTCTTTCACAAAGGGATGAAAAGCTAATTAAAATTCCTGGCCAGTATTTCATTCCCCCCAAAAATTAAAACCCCAGATTTGTTTAAATGAGACTGATTTTTCTTAAGAACATATGTATCTTTTTGATTTCTTAGATTGTCAGCCATGCCTTTAGTGAAGAGGAGCATCGAACCCCGGCACCTGTGCCGCGGTGCTCTGCCGGAAGGAATCACCAGTGAGCTTGAATGTGTAACCAATAGCACCCTCGCAGCAATCATCCGCCAGCTAAGCAGTCTGAGTAAGTCCCCGCTTTCTCCTCTGGTTATTGGTGTGTTTTACTGACTTCACACAATCCAGTGGGTTTTGACTCAAGGGTGGCAGCTGTGAGGAAAAGAATCCTCCTTCATCACAATGCCTGTGTCTGCCCTAAACTCCCGAAGCCTGCCTCTACATTTAAAGCTGCCATGATGAAAGTACAAGCTTGCTCATCGTTAGAGGACGAGATGTGTAGACTTCGCACCGTGTTAATTTTAATACCTTTTAAGATGAACTTGATTGTGGATTAAACTTTTTTCTTTAGCAAACTATCTTATTAAATTTGACAGGACCTAGTTTTTTTTTTTACCTGTTAGGTTGAAAAGTTAGCATCGCAGTGTAATAGTATGCTGTTGGTATTCAACAGATATTTGCCCAGTTCCAAATAGAAAATAAGCAGGTAAGCTAAGTATTACATACATATTACATATGTTAAATACATATGTAGTTGATTAATAGTGGATACACCTTAAGGAAGGGAAGATTCCATCATTTTATCAGTGAAGATTAATATTAAATACCCAAGGGGTATTCTTTTGGAGACTCAGATATGCGTGAAAAGCCTTTTTTCTTCAAAGCTTTCTGAAATTGTACTATTTTTTCCTACTTTGACTTTTCAATTCTGACCTTTTTTTCTCACTTCGTCTCCACTCCTTTTTAGTGGTGACAGATTTTCACACTTAAAATTTGTAGGAACTGGTAATAGCTGGAAAGTCTCCATGAAATTCTACATTCTGGTATCCTTAAGCACAGAAGGTAGGGTTGTGTGTGTGTGTGTGTGTGTGTGTGTGTGTGTGTGTGTGTGAGAGAGAGAGAGAGAGAGAGAGAGAGAGAGAGAGAGAGAGACATAAACATACACAGAGATCAAGTGCTTTAATGTATTTGTTTTGGAAAAGAACAATTACAGGTAACTATTTCTTCATAAGAATATTTGGTACTGATGTTTTTAAGGAGATTTGTAAATTAAAGATTTCCTCATGAATCTAAGCTAATTAAAATTAACTTTGAGGTAGTGGTTATTCAGAGAATACATTCATTTATATAATTGCAAAAAAAAATTCCTTGCAACTTACTAATAGACAAATGTTTCTATTTGCTTTTGTATATTTTTTGCAAGTTCACTTTCTTGTTTATAGCTAGACTGTCCTCTGCTAACATAAAGTTGAAGTAACAGAAACTGACCTAAAGTTAAAATTTAATAACAAGGCTGCCGCTTGAACTGTGGTGTTCAGCAGGATGTTATGTTAATCAGGTTTATTCTGCCTCTTTGCACACAGTTCCATGTAACTGGCTTTCAGCTCTTGTGATATGCACTCCCCAAACCCCCTCCAGATGTAGCCATGTTCCTGGGCTTGAAACCTGTAGCTGTGTTAGTTACACACAAGGGAACATTCAGAAAGCAGCTGGACTTAGGCTAAGGGTATTTCCTGGGCCCAGGAAATCACAGAGTGTGGGATTCCTTTAAATGTGGGTAGGGACAATAGAAAAAAATGGTATCAGAGTGTTTCCTATCAGAACGACTTAGCAAGTACTGCTGCCTTTGGAGGTGGTAGATAGATAGCCCTTAAAAGCTAAAGGCAGGGGAATGGTTCACCTGAGAGCTTCCAAAAGAACATACATAGCCTTACTAATGTCTTGACTTTAATATAATACATACTAAGTTCATTCTAGATGTCAGTCCTCCAGGTAGAGAATAGTGAGTGTAATTCATTGTGAATCCTAAACCCACAATAGGAACCCATCTGTTACTCTGCTGTGGATTTTGTTGTATTGCACATGGTCATACACAGACTTGGCACTGCTGTAACCATTGCTCATCTATGGCCTCGTGACTGGACCAGCAATGGGTACCTGCCTCTCAAGGATATAAGATTGCAGGAAGCATCCCATAGGTATTCATTGCAACATGGAACAGAGATGCCAACCAACAAGTACAGACCTGTGTGTCTGCATTTAAAAGACAATCTGGGGCAATCAATTCATTTTAGGAAGTTTGAATTAAGAAATGGGACATGCTGTTAAAATGTCATCCCACAATAAGGCGCCATGATGACCGTCTGGGAAACTCAAGTTGTAGAGGAGGCAGATCTGAGAAGAAAGGAGCAGTCAGTGGAGTCTGTATCTCTTGATAGGTCCATAACTCCCTAAACAGCACCACCAACAGGGGACCAGGTGAGCAAATAGCTGAGCCTGTGGGGACATCCCTCATTCAGGCCAGCACACTTACAGCACATTTCAACCTTGTCCTTTACCTTGTCCTCTGCAATTCATTCTGTTTGGTTACCTTGAGTGCACCCCCCCCACTGTGCTTCAGTTTTTGGGGAGTCTTTTATTGATGACTGAGTTCCAAGTGTGTATATGAGCAGGGTGGGGGGCTGCTCACCTCATGTACTCACCAGCAACTTTCTGACTGTTAGGGTGGGCAAGATTACAGGCCAAGTAGAACCGAGCAGCCTGACATTGGTTGCTGAGGCAATGGCTGAGATGGCTCCCCCTTGGGTTCCCCCCCTCGGCATTTATGACCAATCTCACCTCACTGCCCCCATCTCTGCTTTCTGCACTGGCCCTCTATCTTTCTACCCAGGGAGTGGCCCACCATGAGAAAATGGGCTACCCAGCACTAGGATCAGAATTTACAGTGTAATTTAGATCAGTATTGCCTTGGTCTCAGTGGGCTCCAACCCCACTGTACCATCACTGGGCTGAACAAAATGGCACAGGATTGTAACCTCAACACTGGGAAGTGGAGGCAGGAGGATCAGGGGTTCAGCGTCATCCTTGAATACACAGAGAGCTCCAGGCCAGCCTGACTCCATGAGACCCTGTCTTTTATGGTCTTTTCTAATTCATTATCATCAGAAGGTGTTTCTGTTTTTCTCAGTGTTAGGGCTCTGGCCCAGGTCCTTGTGCACTATAGAGCATGAGTCTGTTCAAGTAACCAACCAAGCTGTACCCATCCCTCCAACTTCCCAGGATGTATAACAGAGTCTTAGGAATGCATGAATTTTAGAAAGTCTTTTTAGAAAGCCTTTTTTTTTTTTTGATAAATATTCCATTCTTTATGATGAAGCCAAAGCAGAGTCTTTTAAAAACCTTCTTGGGTCCCTGGATTGTTCAGGCCATCTAGATGAGAAAGGGTACTTTTCTGTCTAAAAACTCCTCCTCCCGTCTACCTTCAAATCCAACTCCTCTCCCTCCCTGCATCACACCCAATCCCTCTCCCTTAATCACATCCTACTCCCTCCCTCCATACATCACACCAACCCCTTTGCTGGCATCCACTACCAACACTTTCAGGTGCAGGTCCAGGTGAGTGATGTTCAGCATCTGGCTTTCCTACAGGTGTGAGAGAAAGGTTGACATCAGGCTATCATGGTCAGTCAGGGGGAGGGTTTTAGTGAGAGCTAAAGGGCTTGCCTTAACCTTACAGTGGCCATCCCTCTCTTGAGAGCAGAGGCTTGCATGGGGGCCCACCATTTTCTTGTGTTCTAGAATAGCCAAAGATACTAGAAGTTACCGAATGGTGGTTGTCTGTCACTCACCTGGTCATTTTGATTCTAAGTTTATTGGAAGCCCAAGATAGTGAGGATTGATGATACAATCCAAAGTCTGAAGAGATGCTGTATTCTGCATGCCTTTGGGGTATCAGCACATTCCTTCAACAGCCTAATTGAACAGCAGCTTTCAAGGATTTTTGCAGCATTTTTTTTTAAGTGAGGTTGTTAGGAAACCTTTACAATGAGAGGATATTGGCTGCTGCTAAGGATAGGGACAATCATAGACAAGAGTGAAGACACTTGTAACTTGAACAGTGTTTGTTTGAAAGACAAAGGCCCACAAGCCTTCAGAGTTTATCCAGTAACATTTACAAAATATTCATTATGAATTTTCCGATTATGTTGGAATGATTCCAGCTTCTAATATAAGAGACTGAAGGAGTGGGTGAGGGAGAAAAGCCACACTGACACAGCTTTGGCTAACTCTGTGTGCCTTGGTGTCCAGCTGAGGAGCGTCGAGCCATTTCCTTCAGATAATGACAGTCAGTTCTGCTCACCAATTAACATGAAACTAAGACTGCTTCTCCACCATTTTGCTTGATTAATAATCTCAAGCTCTTGCCCATTTCAGCCAGCTGCTCAATTAAAATTGCAGTAGCTTGCAATCAGCTCCTTGCTGGTATTATAGTATAATGTTTGTATAAGTTAAAACTTTATTAAAGCTAGAAACTTCTAAGAAAGATGGTTTTTAAACAGTGGAAAGATGAGCCACTGAATAGAAGAAATATGTTTTGTACACAGATCTGATAAGGGATATCAAAAGAATTTAAAAACTCAATATAAGAGAACAAATACTGGGGGATGGAGAGATGGCTCAGTCATAAGAGCACTGACCGCTCTGACAGGACCTGGCCTTAGTCCCCAGCATCCACATGGCTGCCACAACCATCTGTAACTCCAGTTCCAGGGGAATCTGATGCCCTTTCCTGGCCTCTACAAGCACTGCATGCATGTGGTGCACATACATACATGAAGGCACACATTCATACACATAAAGTAAAAATAAATCTTTTTTAAAAAGTGTATAAATAATAGTACACCTTCACCAAGGGAAAATGAGCTAATAAATGCACACAAAGAAGATACTCAATGTTACGTATACTCTTTCCCACCAGCTGCCTTGGTCCCGTTGCTGTTTCAGCCCCCAAATAACACACAAGACACTATATTAATTATAAAGTTGTTGACCAATGACTAGGGCTTCTTATTGACTAGCTTTGTCTTAATTATTAACCAATATCTACCCATCTATGTATTTCACGAGGCTGTGGCTTACCCAGATACCAGCATGATGTTAACTTCTCCAGCATCCTACATCTCGACTTTCTCTGCCTACACTTCCCAGAATCCTCATCATCTCCTAGTTCCACCTATCTTGCTGTCCTATTGGCCACAGTGCTTTATTCATCAACCAATAAGAGAAACATATGTACAGAAGAAGACAGCCCCATCAACTCCACACCCTCTGAATGTGATTTCAATATTATTTTCCTTTTAAAGAAAGAGGAACATCTGGAGTCTATGCCAGCTGCGACAGGAGTCCTTACACATAGCAGTGACTGTTACTGAGTTTCTCTCTGTTCCTGTGATAATAAGTGTTCCCCTTCCCCCCTTTAGAATGTTCCCATGATGTCACAAAGAAAGGAATTAGAACTTCAGTGTATCCTGTGCACACACACATGCACACACACACACACACAAACACACACACTTTGTAGTATCAATTATATGTAAAAATATAGCACAAAGTACTCAATATACAACATTGCATCAATCACATGAAATCACTGATGATGCTTTGTGTATGTTTTTATAAGATTGACATCTCAGGATACAAAATAGCCCATCCTCACCATGTAATAATTCTGTGGGTTCTTCTAAGGCATGTTTTTAATATATGAGGGTTATTATATGTATAGGATTGTTTAACCATTTTTCACTATTAGAATACGTGAGTCCTCTTTGCTGGAGGACATTATTATAAATTTATTTTACAAAATATAACAGATCTTTGGGTGTTTTGGAAAAAATATTCTGCTATCTTAATAGCCATTAACTTACTCCTTTTTTTTCATTAACTTATTCTTAATGAGAGATAGTATCTGCAGATGGCTTTTCCCTAATCATTATAGTCCTCTTAAGAGAGAGATTACCAAGTTAAAATAGTGAGGCTAAAATACATATAATTTAAGGGTAAATACATGGACTTAAAGAAAGTCATGGGAAGAAAATATTTCAATTGCAATATGTAGGAAAACTGGTTTGAGTAACATCAGACAGAGGAGACTAGGAAAGAGATGGAGGGTGCTTCACAGAGATAAAAAGGGCCAGTAACATGGACCAGTCTTCAGTGCATGCATCTAGGGGAAACACTTCTAGGTATAAACAAGAACTTTATGAACAGGACTCCAGCAGTACAGGAAATTGCACCAAAAATTAACAAATGGGATTTCATATCATTAAAAAGCATCTCCACAGCCAAGGCAATCCCTCAGCAGATCAAAAGCCCGAGGAATGAAAGAGATTCTGTGGCAGCTACACTTCAGACAGAGCCTCACATCTTGATTATGTAGAGAAGGGGAGTTACAAACGGCTTCGAGCTGCCGTATGGACACTGGGAACTGAACTCAGGATCTCTGCAAGAACAGCCAGTGTATATCTCCAGCCCATATAAAAATGTTTTCTTTTTAAAAGGATATGCATTGTTGTAATTACCAGGTAGCATTCATCAGATGGCACATCTGCTAGAATATAGCAAATCTGTCTGAAGAGATTAATATATAGAGGGTGTGATGATAATGAGATGATAATTATCTTTAAGATAATTTTCAAATATTGGAAAATCTAGCAGTTTTAAAGTAATCCCTGGTCAAAGAAAACCTCAAGATGGGAATTAGAAATACATTCATAGTGATAATGAACACACAATCTTTGTGGGATTTCCTTATAGAAACCCGTGGTAAATTGCTCAGCGATGCTGCTGTAATTTCTTCATTAATTAGCTTTGTGGGTTTTTTGTTTTTTTTTTTTACACTTGCTGCTTCATGTCTTCTCTTTCCACCTCACATAAACAATGAAACGAACATCATGTTTCTATCACTTATAAAAGAGAACTGCATTCACCTCTGAATGCATAAAATCAGTCCAGTGTTTTCATGCATCTGTTGGGTCCAATTCTGCCCACAAGCTCCTGTTCAGTTCTCTGGTTCTTCAATGAGAGAGTGCTCCCATATATCTTGATCATCCTCTCCCTGTTTGCTGATTCTCTTCACAGCAAGGTTCCTTCCACAGCCTCCACTCCCCTCCTTGTCTCCTGTTCCCACTCGGGTTTTCTCCACCCAGTCTGCATCAATCTTTGTAATCCAAGTGGCGATGCCCTCTGTCTCGCCGACATTACTTGATGTTATTGACATTTGTTCATGGATAGCTTTTGGTCTACACCCGGTTTCTGGAACACCTCACTGTGATGTTTCTCTTGGATGGTCTCATCTTCCTTTTCTCTGTGTTTGGACAAATGCTCTAGGTAAGCTGCTCTGCCAGTATTTATGCTGTGACTTCCATTCCAGGTTTACATCTACAGTTCTGACCTCCCCACTAGATTTCAAATTCATTTATACAACTGTTCACCTGATACCTTCACTCAGTGTCTCTCATAAGCACATCGGACTCAATATGCCCGAGACACAATGTATAATTTCTACCTTTCTTTCTCCTTTTTTCTTGTACCAAATGTCCACTCCATAACAAACATGTCTGGTTGCCTTGAGGATAGATAATTAATTTGCACATCCACTCACTTCCCTGCTGCTAGTATCCCCAATCCAATCATCACTGCCTTTTCTCTGGTGGACAGGAGCCTCCTATCATCTCTCCTTGCTGACATTTGAACCCCCCCCCAAGGGTGGACATGTGTCCTCAGTTCCACCATTCTCTGGGCTCAGCGTCCCTGGCCTCCTGGGTGTTGCTCACATATATCAAGTCCATTGCTGTCTTCTGTTGGACAGTTCTTCCCTGAGAACCCTCTTGCTTTCGTTGATATACTTTATCCAAGGCCACGTGGTACACACATATAAATATAGCAAAAGGCCCATACACATAAAATAATGAAGAATTCTTAGCTGTCAGATATGGGTGAAAATCCCTTCATATCTTTATGCTTTGACACTTTGGGGGCACATTTCTCAATCTCATGTTGGCTCACAAAGTCCTGATAAATCCAGAGGCAGGAAGTTGTCAGTAACAAATAACTTGCAACTCTCTCAACACGGTCATTAATTCACTTCAGAGTCATTTTACTTTAGCTGTCACTAGATGTGCTATATATATTAGTAGAATTCAGCATTTCAGATCTTTTTGGGAAACTGAAAAGTGTAATGGCAACACTTTATACATATTCACTAGAAAATATACTTCCTTCCATTTCCTTCCTTTTTAGCCACTCATCTGCTTTCTGCAGCTGGAAAAATATTAATTACAGAAGTCTTTACTTTCTGTGTCTCTTTATAAATCTAGAGCTCCGAGTGGAAAGATAGCATCACTTTTCGTGTTCTCTGAGTTGATGGTAGAGCTACATGTTATCTATCATTTTCTGCTGGTATAGCATCTAGCATAGAGCATACAGTTTTCTCAACAGGAGTCACCACACTTTGAAAGGATGCTGTGACTTCTGCAGGAGACTGAGGTGTTTGTATCATGGTGATGGTGTCATGGTGATACACACTGTCCAAGAGTGAATTTTTGTTATTGTTGTTGTTTGAGACAAGGTTTCTCTGTGTGACAATCCTGTGTGTCCTGGAACTCATTCTGTAGAACAGGCTGACCTCAAATTCACTGAGATTTGCCTGCCTCTGCCTCCCAAGTGCTGGGATTAAAGGCTTGTGCCACCACCACCTTGCAAGAGTGATTTTTATTAAAGCTAAGGAGAAAAAGAGTTCTTGATGTTTCTGTGTGTGTGTGTGTGTGTGTGTGTGTGTGTGTGTGTGTGTGTTTGCACACGCGCGCATGCGCGCGGTGCATGCATGCACACACACGGTGTCTGTACCTGTGTGTTCAGAACCGTGAACAGCCAAATAAACAAATTAGTGCCATGTGGTTATGTCACACATTCAGACAGAGCACTAGCAGACTGAAGTTTCTCACACAGGGTCTCATCAGTGCTCCGCTGTCACATCCCCAGTGCCTGGTCAGGATTTTGAGGGGCCCCAAAGGAGTATAAACATTTGATCCCTTTAGCTGATGTTCTCAACAAGTCTATAGCAGCAGCACCTGTTGCATATTTACTCATTAACAAGAAGACCCTGTTCCAGTCCATGTCTTTTCAGTAGCCTTGAGAACCAGCTCTGTTAAGTAGTGCAGAGGTCAAAAGCTTAGTTCACATGCTCAGAGAGCTAGAGACTTAAAAGCAACATTAGCTTCATATGTGTCCGGAACAAAGTCAACAGGGTATCATGGGAGCTCAGTGTTGTGTTACCAGAAACCCACCCTATATCTTGGAGTTGGTTAACCAACTCATAGTTCAATTATCCCCAAACTCTAAACTCCTGGTGTCATTCCCAAGAGCGATTCACTCCTGGTAACAGCTGGTTTGGGTCAGTAAGGTAGCTGTGGTAGCCAGAGTCCTGGTGGTTGCTCAGCATTGACATCCTGGGTGGTGTTTGTTCAGGAAGTTTGTAATGCAAGCTGTTCTGTTAATAAGGGCAGGCAGTGGCAGCAACTTGGCTCCAGGGCAAGAAAGCAGTGTCCATCTCCTTAACTACAGTTATCTGCATTCAGACACAGCTTCCACTCTGCCAGCCTCCCTCCTCAAGGCTTCCACATTCTTAATGTTAATTGTGACAAATATGCATATCATAAAATTGACCCTTGTTACTATGTTTAGATGTGTAGTCAGTGGTGCTGAGTTATGATCACAATGCCCTGTGACATACGTCCAGGTGTTTCATCTCACAGAACTGAGTCTGCCACATTAAACCATACCCTCCCTCCCACTTCCCCAAGTCCATGGTAAATTCCTCAAGCCTATTTTATGGCTGAATTTGTCTTTTCTATAATGCCTGTGCATGAAATCAGATAGGATTGCCTTTCTGTGGCCATCTTGTTTCACTTAGCATAGTATCCTTAAAGCTCATCCGTGTTGTGGAATGTGCCAGAGTTTACTGCCTTCTGAAGGCAAATATTCTACTTTATCACCTATTTATGTCTTGTTGGACACATGAGTTGCTTTTACCTCTTAGCCATACTGAATAATACTTCTGTGAACAAGGGTGTGCAAACAGCTGCTTCTATTATTGCTATTTTTTGGGGTGTGTGAGTGTTTCCTTTGTGTGCATACATGCATGTGCCTAGTGCCCACAGAGGTAAGCAGAGGGTATTGGAACCCCTGGAAGTGGAGTTACAGATGGTGTGAGCTGCCATGTGTTGGGAACTGAACCTAGGCCCTCTGCAAGAGCAGAAAGTGCTCTTAACCAACAAACTCTCTCTCCAGTCATTACATTTTTATTTGACAGAAAAACAGTTGCTTTTCTAGGTCATGCTCAAAAGTGAAATGACTGGATCCTATGTGATTCTGTGTTGCATATTCTGAGGATCTATGACACTGTTGTCTGTGGCCAAGGATGTTCAGTGAGTTAGATGACAGAAGCTAAAACTAACAAGGCAAAATCTTTGTCTCATCTATTCCTGCGACTTACAGGGTCAGTGATCTGTGACTTACAGATCACCATTTTTCTTCTCAGTGTAATCATCTAGAGCTTGAAGACAGTAACTCCTGTGTGTGCCGGGCTCACTCATTCACTTGTTGAGTGAATGATGGAGACGTTCAGCTCTATTGCTGGAGCTACAGTTGTACAAACAGTTCTGGTTCTCATGGATTGAGCCTGAGCTGGTTAGATGCAGGTGTCTCCTAAAAGGTGATTGTTTATATTAGTTACTTTTCTGTTGTTGTGATGAAATACATGACCAACACCAATGGATAGAAGGAAGACTATTTCTCTAAGGGGCAGTCCATAATGTCAGGGGAGACATGGTGGCTGTTGGTTGAGCAGGAAGTCCAGGGATCACATCTTCATCCACACACAGGAAGCAGAGAGGATGAACTGAAAGTGGGTGAGACTAAAAAATTAAAGCCCATTCCTAAGAACACACTTCCTCCAGCAAGGCTTTACTCCCTACAGGTCTCACACACAGACACACACACGCACACACACACACAGAGAGACACAGACAGACAGACAGACACACACACACACACAGATACAGACAGACACACAGAGGCACAGACAGACAGACAGACACACACAGATACAGACAGACACAGACAGACACACACACAGAGAGATACAGACAGACAGACATACACACACACAGACACACACACAGACACACAGACACACACAGACACAGACACACAGAGACAGACAGACAGAAAGACACACACACAGACAGACACACACACAGAGACACAGACAGACAGACATACACACACACACACACAGATACAGACAGACACAGACAGACACACACACACAGAGATACAGACAGACAGACATACACACACACAGACACACACACAGACACACACACAGACACACAGACACACACAGACACAGACAGACACACAGAGACAGACAGACAGAAAGACACACACACAGACAGACAGACACACACACAGAGACACAGACAGACACACACACAGACACACACGCACAAGCACAGACACACACACAGAGACACAGATACACACAGACACAGCAGACACACAGAGACAGACAGACAGAAAGACACACACACACACAGACACACACACACAATCAGTGCCACCATTTGGGTACCAAGTATTCTCACACATGAATCTATGAAGAGCATTTCTCTTTCATGTATCAGTCAACCTGTCCTCCCAGAATGCTCAGATTCTTTTTGATCAGTTAGACTCAGCAGAAAATGAAAAAAAACAAAAAACAAAACAAACAAACAAAAAAAAAAAACAGAGGCACTAGTTGTTTCTGTCAAAGACGTCAATTTCTTAGATGCAGTAGGTGCTCATTCACTAAACATTTGTAGAACTAGTAAAGAATAGTAATGGGATTTGGAGATTCAAGACAAACAAGCACGTCTATTCAGAAATGTTAAATAGATACTAATATAGAATAGACCCAGACATGGGGGCAAATGCTAATAATGTCAATCCCAGGGAGGCTGAGCCAATGGGATATGGCCAGCCTAGGCTACATAGTGAGACCCTGCTTACACTATTTCTAGCACCCATAAGAAAATAAGAGTGAGCCTGGCTGAACGTTTAAGCCTAAATCTTAGATGCTGATTTTAGAGCGTATGAGACTCCGTACTACATTTCCAGGTGTTCAGGGAATATGTCATCAGATGGCATCAAGCACAATGCAAAAGAATTGATGCCATTTGTCCAATGACTTTCTACAGTTAACAACCAAGGCGATCTCTTGAATTCCATTGAGCAATGAAAGGAGAGCTTATATCATGAGCTAATATTTCTGTTTTGTGTAAAATGAGAACTTAAAGTTTTCTTTTCCTTTAAAGAAGTTTCACTTAGTGCTAACAACTTGAGTGACAGCTTAACTGACAGTTCAGGCATTGAGGAGGATGCTGTGCTGTCTGGGATGTTTTACTGCTCTAAAGGCCCTGGGTCATGACATGTGCCTCGATATTCACCTGGACAAGCACTGCGTGCTGCTGGCAAGGAGCCTGCCTCGAAGTCCTCAGCAGGTGCCTTCTCCCTGCCCTTCTCTAGGCAAACATGCAGAAGACATATTTGGTGAGCTGTTTAATGAGGCTAACAACTTCTACATCAGAGCAAATTCTCTTCAAGACAGAATTGATCGCCTTGCTGTCAAAGTCACCCAGCTGGACTCCACAGTGGAAGAGGGTAGGTAATTGCATGAAAGCAGTGAACTACACACGATGTCAACACAACAGTAGTAATTAACTTCAGTGTAATCTCTGCTTTTCCCTCTGGGGAGCATACTGCCACTTATCTTGTCTCTTCCTGGAAGAATGGGAAGGGAATGCCCCATAACACTTGCTTAATTAGTGATTTAAAAAAAAAAGACTCACATCTCGTCTACTTCATATGTCATGCTCTTATTTTTAAAAGTTGCAGGTGTTATATTGGAACCCAATAATAATAATCTTAGGACAGTCACATTTGAATAGTTTTGAAATTTTATTTACAGATTAAAAAATAAAATTGTAATGGTTTCTTGGTCTTATTTTTAAAAGTTGCAGGTGTTATATTGGAACCCAATAATAATAATCTTAGGACAGTCACATTTGAATAGTTTTGAAATTTTATTTACAGATTAAAAAATAAAATTGTAATGGTTTCTTGGTCTGTTCAGGTAAGGAATTCTTAGTGTTTTTTAAAGAAGATTTATTTTACTTTTTAATCATGCGTCTCTCTGTGTCTGTGTGTGGGTGAGTGTGGGTATCCACAGAGCCCAGAAGAGGGCATTGAAAGCCCTGGAGCTGTAGTTACAGGCAGTTGTGAACCACCCAGTGTGGGCGCCAGGAGCTAAACTCAGGTCCCCTGCAAAAGCGCTAAGTGCTGTCCTGGCCTTAGTTTCTTTGTCTTAACAATTCACTTTGTGGATGTGTGTCACAGCTGAGCTTTAGATTGTCTTTCTTGTGCATTTTTGTTGGATCTTAGAATTGGATGCTTGTGATAAACTCTACACTGGAAAAAGATGAATAGCTTAAGTGATATGAAGTTTCATGGAATGTGTCTTGTCTTTTAACTCCTTTTCCAGGCACGCTTTTACTATATTGTTTGCACTGGGAGCATATTCACATCACAAAAAAGAAAAAAAGCATTTCCTAAAAGCTAAGGAATCTAGGTCCATTCTGTGGGCTGTCACTTTATGGTAATGTCACATAGCATATGTGAGTTATAGCTTTGATCTAGTGGGAGGGCAAAAAGGCTCACCCACCCAATCAGCTGAGTGCTTACTTAGCTCAGCTTTGTGATTACTGTGTGGATCATAGGTGGAAAAGATTTTGTCTCTCTTCCCCATCAATGTGAGAGATGCTGCTATTTGTGTATTGTTCTGTGCAGGTATTCCATGGAAGCCACCATACTAATGGTTCCTCCTTGGATCCCAGATCTGTGCACTCAGTTCTTTACTGTGTGGGGTCTGAAAAGTGCTACCTACACAACAGCAAAAAATGATTCCCTGGTCCAATGAAGTATTTCTGTTATCACAGAAGAAAATGAAGCCACAATTTGGCCTCATGTCATAGAGAAAACTTGTCTTTTAGAGGGAGGAAAGGGCGTTCTGCTTAAGCAAGGTTTTAAAGGAACAACAAAAACTGTCATTTCAGGAGCTACAGCACTGACTCACTGGTTAAGAGCACTTGAGGCTCTTGCCGAGGACCCAGAGTCAGTTCCCAGCAAACCGCATTGATGGCTCACAACTGCCTATAACTCAAGTTCCAGAGGATCCAATACCCTCTTCTGGCTTCTGCTGGCACAGCATGCATCACTCAGACACATACACATAAAATAAATCCCTGTTTTAAAAAGCCAGTATTGGGTCGTTCTGGGAGAGATGTTTATGATTCTGAGTCAAAAGGTAGTGCTAAATTCTAAACAGAAAACACTTCTGTGTAACTCACCCTGGGGACGCTTCTCTCAATAGTCTCACTGCAGGATATCAACATGAAGAAAGCATTCAAAAGCTCCACCATCCAAGACCAGCAGGTGGTTTCCAAGAACAGCATTCCCAACCCTGTTGCTGACATTTACAACCAGAGTGACAAGCCTCCACCTCTGAACATTCTCACACCATACAGGTAGGTACGGCTCCCTCCCAGCTTCCCTACGTGACAGCGGAGGTGGATGGATGTTTCAACAGAGACAAAACTGTGCTGATGTGCTGGGTGGGGCCACCTTTGCGGGCTCCTTTGGGTTGAAAATCATTTTGAAAACAGCTGCTGCATCATAGCCAGTGACATGATCCATTGCTGCAGGGTTGTTGGAGTTTGCGATTGTAAGACGCACACCTGGGAAAGTGTGAGTTCGGATTTTCACACTCTGGTGTGGATATCTTCAGCGGAAGTGGCACTTCGCGCTGCATACCAGGTGTGGGTATGCCATCCCCTGTGCTCACAGTTAGCTGGAAAGGTTCATTTATAACATGGTAAAATCCTCTACCCAGCTCTTCAGCACCACACAGACACCTGCCGTTCTGTTGTTGCTATGGTGGTTGGGATTATCAGGGACAGACTCCAAGAGAAAGAAGAGAAAAGCAAGAGGCCGCCTGCACACGCTCTTATCAAGCACTGAGGGTCCCTCCCATCACTGTGGTGTTTTCTTCTCCTGTCATCATCACCTTTGGGTCTTTCTTTCTCATTCTTACTGTCCGCTTGTCCTCCATGGTGGGCCTTGCCCCTCTGCCCACCATTCCCCCTGCTCTGTGGGTCCCTGCTCTGTGGATCTCCCTTCACCAGCACCTGCTAAGCACAGTGGTGGAAGCCAATAGTTCTCACTTCACCCAGTCAGGGCTGCAGCTGAGTCTGTGATGGTCTGGAGACGCTTGTGTGTTCTTTGTCTGTGGTTGCCATCCTGACATTCCTACTGCAGGGCCCTTTGGTCCTCCTCAGAAGGGCCCAGGCTTTCAGTCTGGTTTGGAGCTAGCCTCCATGATAGGAAAATTGGGAGTGTCACCTTTTCTTTCTGTTGGACAGAGAGATTCGCTCAGACAAGTGGGCATGCACCCTGGAAACTGACAGGAGATAGGCAACCTGCCTCAACTTCACTGGGACGAGTGTACTTTCCAAGCATTTAGAGCACTTACATTTAAAACTGAGATGAGTGTGAACAGAAACATCTCTCTTGCCTACCCTCTTTTTCCCACTAATTTTTGTTTTGTTGTTGTTCCTTTGTTTGGGCATAAATTTTCTCCTACCTGTGTATATTTAGCTGCCTTTGTGTTTCCTGTACACATATATAACTTAGTGGAAGACTAATATAAAGAGTAAATCTCCTGATTTAATTTTGTTGCTGTTTTGGTTTTTCAAGACAGGATTTCTCTGTGTAGCCCTGGCTTTCTTAGAACTCTCTTTGTAGACCAGGCTGGCCTTGAACTCACAGAGATCCACCTGCCTCTCCCTCCTGAGTGCTGGGATTAAAGGCATGTGCCAACACAACCGGCCTTCCTGATTTAATTTTGAACATACTGTCTACATTACATCATGACTATTCCAAACATTACAGAAAAAATCCAATCCCTTCATTTTTTTCTGAGAACAATGGAAAGATTGTTTAAAGATTCTATTTTTATTTTTGATTATATATCTGTCTGTGTGTATGGGCCCAAGAGTGCAGAGCCCTCAGAGGCTGAAAGGGGGAGGTGGTGTTACAGGCAGTTTTGGCCACTTGATGTGGGTGCTGAGACCTGAGCTCGGGTCCTCTGGAAGAGAAGTTGGAGTATTTAGCTGCTGAGCCATCGTTCTAGCCCCTTGAGCAGTACTGATGGTTCCTATGACCTTGAATTCACGGTGGCTAGGTTATTACTGGTTCCATGGTGAAGGATTAATTTACATAATGACTTGAAATATTATTTAGACTATAGCAATCATGGCAGTACTTGAAACTGACATAGCCACAGGGAATGAATGTGTTTCTGCCATGTCCACGGGCCACAAACATTTTGCCTTGTTTCCCAAATGGTGCTGAGTAAACCTGAATTGACAAAGAGGAACAGACCACTTACTAGGTTTTTATATCACAACTACATTGAAGTTCCCAGTAGAAGTTAGTGTGCACTGCGCATCCAGCTGCTTCTATATGTAGCTTGCTGTTGGAATAAACCAAACAGTCTCTACTACATGAGCTATTGAAACTGGATATTTGTGAGTTGGGGGGCATTTTCATGGAGGATTTGTGCCTAGTTAGCTCTTTTAAAATTGTGGAGGTATTTGCTTTTGTACCTATTTCCATGTTTTTCCAAATAGGGAAGTTTAGGGTATAATATATAACATAAGTTGGCTAGGATGCCTCGTGTAGGTATTAGGATCCAGAGTTAAATTTAGTGTCAACCTCCCAGTGAAGGCCACTAACGATTTTTCTCGCCCTGACTTTGAATGCATTGGTCCATAGAGATGATAAGAAGGATGGGCTGAAGTTCTACACTGATCCCTCTTACTTCTTTGACCTCTGGAAAGAAAAGATGCTGCAGGACACAGAAGACAAGAGGAAGGAGAAACGACGTCAGAAGGTGCGTGGCTGGGTGGGACGCGCTCACCAGTGTGCACACGGGTCCTTTGCTCAGAGAGTTGAGCTGTTATAGCTAGTGCTCAGGTATTCTCAGGGTGCCCTCTTTTCACGTGACAGTCCCGGCACTTTAATCTAACACAGCAAGGCTATTTTTAAATAAATACAACAGGGTTCATTCTGTAGCACTTGTGCCTTTAACAAAGGAAGTGGCAACCTCTCCAGTTTGGTTTCTGGCTGTGTTTCATGACCCCTGTCCCTTGGCTCCCTCAGAACTTCCTAGAACAGTCAGCACTCCCATCAGCCATCAGGGTGCTTTGTCTTATTCACATTCATGCTGTGGAGAGCCACCTCACTGTGACTGAGAACTTGGTCAGGCATTAGTGGGAGATTGGGAAGCATGGGTGATCTGTGCTTTCAGAGATATAACCTACAGATGAGCCTCCCCGTGGGGAGGGTGGAGGTACACAACAAGAGGAATTTAAATCTGCACATCTAGAGACAGCTGCCCTACACACCATCTTGGAAGGACCAGAAGGACTTATTCAGGTTCAGGCACTTCCACTTTGAAACCAGCCCCCTTAGGGCTGAGAGTTTAGACCTATCCCATTGAGAGAAGTGAATTTTATATATAAACTGTATTCAGAAATCAACCCCAGGCCATGCTTTTAATCACAACATGGGGAAGCAGGCAGATCTCTGTAAGTTCAAGACCAGCCTGATCTACATAACAGATTCTGAGCCAACCAGGGTTACATAGTGAGACCTTGTCTCAAAAGAAAAAGCACCAAACACAAACCAGAAAAATAAGAGCAAACAACAATAATATAATATTGCTGGGCAGTGGTGGCACACACCACAGCACTTGGGAGACAGAGGCAGTTGAATCTCTGTGAATTCTAGGCCAGCCTGGTCCAAAGAACTAGAAAAACACTGTCTCAAAAAACAAACAAGGAAAACGAATACACACACACACACACACACACACACACACACACACAATTTCCTAACAAACACCCAGCTTGCTTGAAAAATACTAGATCACGCTGGAAGAAATACTTAGCCCTCTGGGATAGTGTGAGGTCGGAAGCCTTTAGCTGTATTGACCTAGTTGGAGTGGAGTTGAAGATGAGTAAGAACGTGAGCTTTGGGAACAGGATTTAAGATTGGGCCAGGCATAGCTCAGCAGCGGGCACCAGATCGTATGCACAGGTCTTGGCTTCACTTCTCAGCACTGACTAAAGAGAAAGAGAAGAGAGGAGACAGAGGCGATAGAGAGAAGGGGGCCACCCTGATTCTGGGACAGGGTCTGTAAGATGTGTGTTAGATTACACTCTCTTCTTAACACTCATGGTTGCACGGGTGTAACTGGGGAATCTGGGGGAAATGGCTGAGTTTTACGAAGAATTCAAGCAAAGAAGTCCTAGAAGAAAAATGTGTCAAAAGGCATTTTTCTCTAACACACCATAGCTTTCATTGTAAAGCACAAAATCCAGGGCTCTCAGGAGGGCCTTCCATGAACACTTCTGTCCTCCCCAAAGGCCCTCCCTCCTTAGGGCCCTCTCCAGGAGAGGCTTCCCTTCTGGAAGCTTTGTATGTTTAGGTTTGTTTTGCCTGTATGTATGTCATGTATCACTTGAGTGCCTGGTGCCTGCAGAGGCCAGAAGAGGCATCAGATCCCCTGAAACTGGAGTTACGGATGGTTGTGAGCCACTGTGTGGGTGCTGAGAACAGAATCCAGGTCCTCTGGAAGAGCAGCCTGTGCTCTTGACCACTGACCCATCTCTCCAGTCCTGAGTATTTATTTTTCTGGTCCATAGCCTGTTGAAAGAAAATTCTTTTTGTTGTTGCTGGCATGTATTCATTATGCTGGTTGCATAGGGATATTGCCACCGTGTGTGTGCATGTGTGTGTGTGTGTGTGTACATATGTACATGTGTGTGCATGTGTGTATGAGTGTACACATGTGTAATAAACTCTAGGACCCATAAATGAAGGAATACATGTAATATTTGTCTTTCACAGTCACTTAGTATCAGAATTTCCAGGAGATTCATTTTCCCTCATTCTTTGTACATATGTCTGATGTTGTCTTTATCCACTTCTGTGTTGATGGTCAACAATTGGCTGTTGTGAGCGATGCTGCAGTAAAGCTTGTGGAGGAACCATCTCGTTGATAAATTGACTTAAGTCCTTTGGGCAAATCCCCGCAATGGGGGAGTTGGTCTGGTTTGGGTTTCAGGGGCCCCTACATTGCTTCCCTAGAGAATGTTTACAGTTCCCTTCTGGGTCCTCACAGGCAGTGCCTTTCTTAAGGAGTATTGCTCTGGCTGAGTTGAGACAGACTCTGGGTATAGCTGTCATCTGTGTTTCCTAAGAAGGTGCTTGCAGGATGCCTTCCTGTAGTCTGTGAATTTGCATACCCTGAGGGCCAGTGGGGTAGAGCATTCTTTGATGTGTTACATAGGGTCTTACTCCCCGATGTGCATATGTTGAACCATCCCCACACCTCCAGGATGAAACCAATTTGATCATGGTGAATGATCTTGATGTGTTCTTGAGTTGTTTTTGCAAGCATTCCCTGAAAATGTTTGTGCCTCTGATGAGGAGATTGCCTATAATTCTCTTTTTTGTTGTTGTTTTATCTTTATTTGGTTTTTGTATCTGAGTGATACTGATTCTGTTTGTAATCTTTGCTGGCATTTCCCCCTTTCTAGTCTAATACACAGCATAAGAAGCATCCCCATTAGCTCTATAACTGCCACACAGAAGCCAGCAGTGACTCCAGCAGGTACCTGGGGTTTTTGAGAGACTTTTTTTCTTTTTTATTACTACTTCATTGTTGCTTTTTATAGAGGTTTAAGTAGTTTTTATCCTCTTTGCTTAATTTTGGTAGGTCATAGGCACTTAGAAATGCATCCATTTCTTTCTTGTTTGCCAACTTACTCAACAGCAAGTTCCCAGTTACAGCCTGGTGAGCTTCAGAATTGTGTGTTCCTGGATTTCCCTTTTCATCTCTAATTCTATTATTTTGGGTCTTTGTTTGGATTCTCTCTGTTGGTTAGACTAAGTGTTGATCTTATTTATCTTTTCAAAGAACCAACCCTTTTGTTGGTTTTTTAAAAAATTCATTTCTTTCTCTCCTGATGCTGCTGTTTCTGTTCCCCTGCTGATGGGGTTCTTCTTGTTCTTATTTTTCCAAGACTCTAAGGCACATTGACAAGTTTACATTTCAAGCTTCTCATATTTTTAAGGTGTGGGCACCTCACAGCTATAGGGCTGCTTTCAGTCCATCTTGGATTCCTTTAGTTTATATTCTTCATCGTTTTTCCTTCAAAGGTAACTGGTAGTTTTGCTGGACACAGTAATCTGGACTAGCACAATAAGGGCACACATGATGTGGGGGTCAGTAAGGACGGGGTGGGTGGGTGTGATGGGTGGGCTTCAAGAGTAAGAAGCTGTGTTGCATAGTCTGGGAATTTTAATGTGGGCCAGTGTGGGTGAGATAGTTTATTACCTTTAATATTGAGCAGTGATAGCCTGGTGTGTGTCTCCATCAGACAGACATGGATCGAATGGAAGGCTGAATCACTGTGAAGAAATAACACAATTATTCCCTGAATATGTCAATGTGTGCCTCTTGAGCAGGAAGAGGGATAGCCAGTGAGTGCCTTTAATGCTGCAGCTCTCAGGATACAAACTGGCTTCACATATTGTTTGTCCTAGCTATAGCACAGCCAAGTGTCTTTGAAGGTGACACACCCTCTCTGTGAGGACCTAACATTGCTTAGCAGTCTCGTGAGCATCTTTTCAGACCTTTAGGCCGTGTAAGATGACATGTATACACATGTGGTGAAGCATTTTACATATGTAAAATCATACCAGACATGATTTATGTGCACAGGAATTATTAAAAACATAGGTTCTTTTTTTTTTCTTTTTGTTTTCCTATTTTTTTTTAAATGAAAAGCATACAGTATCCTGAAATATAAATGCCCCATTAAACTACCTGCCCTTTGCCATGCTGACTGATGAATGGATGTTGATTGTAAATGGCACTCTTAAAGTACCACAGTTGGATTCCTATAGCAGTAGAGGTAGTTTTTAGGATAAATTCCTAGAAGCTGAATTGCTGTCAATGAGGAGAAAGCAAGACAAGGTTTGGATGGTCCCGTCATATCCCCTCTGCCTCTCAAAAGGCTGAAGACTTGGTTTATACTGCTAGCAGGCCTTTGCCAGCCTCCAGTAGTGTTAGTTTTCTGAGGGTCCCATCTCATTTGCATCACGTCTTTCCATAACCTCACCTGCCGCTCTATGTCTTGTGCGCACTTGATGTCATTACGCTTTGTTCCAGAGCCTCTAAACACCTCTAAAAACAATCCGTTCTGTCTACCTTAAATTGCTCTAGCTGCCTTAAATTGCAGACAAGATGGCATTTGGTATACATATATCCACATGTACATATTTAAATATATGAAATGTAGAAATATATAATATGCATATCTAATATAAAGTTTGTACAAGATATATCACATTTTAAAACATAAATTTGTATTTTACCACATTCTATAAATACACTTGTTTATGCCAGCTTTCAGACTTCCCCTTCTAGAGTACAAGCTCCATGAAAATAAAAGCTTGTGTGTGTGTGTGTGTGTGTGTGTGTGTGTGTGTCTGTGTGTGTGTGTGTGTGTGTCTGTGTGTGTGTCTGTGTGTGTGTGTGTTTGCCATTTGTGTCATCAGTGTCATAGTGCTGAGCATAGTCCCTGGGACATGCTTATGCTTGAGGCATGGTGTGTGGTTTTCATTCAGCCATCATTTACTGCATGTAAGCTTCCTATAAAGGAAAAACAGCGTGGTAAGGTCCATAAGGGAGATGAGGGGGCACACAACCTTTTTCAAGAAAGATCATAAATGCTTGTGCAAGAAAAGGGACAGATGCACAAACAGGGTCTCACCTTGGAGGAGGAGTTTGCATGGGACCACAGTGAGCATTGAATGTGCCTTAGCTGACAAACAGGACTGGTGTAAGAATGGTTTTGTGTATGAACAGGTAAATTTTATCTGTGTGTGTGTGTGTGTGTGTGTGTGTGTGTGTGTGTGTGTGTACGTGCATGCACACATGCACACGCATGCACATGTGTAAGGTATGTCAATGAGGGAAATGATTTTTATGAATGGTTTTACCAGATACTTCACATGGGCAATGCAGATCTAGGTGTGAGCATGTTAAACAGGCCATAACCCTAGCAAGAGTGAGTCCAGATCCAAAGGTGAAGGTAAGTGCTCTCTCTAATGGGAGTGGGAGCCTTTTGTTTCTTTAGAGACACACTTGATTTCTGATGGACCTGGTGAGCCTGAGGCATGTGCTGTCTTAGAATTCCTTACAGTTGAGTATAAGCAGGATGAAAATGCCTCTTGTGTGTGTACCAGGCTTGTTTGCTGTGCATTTAACTGCATCTAACCTGCTGTTTTCCTTTCCCTTCTGTCTTGGCATGCTTGCTTTCTTTTCCTGGACATCAGGAGCAAAAACGTGTAGATGGCACCACCCGTGAGGTGAAAAAGGTTAGAAAAGCCAGAAACAGGCGCCAGGAGTGGAATATGATGGCGTATGACAAAGAGCTTAGGCCCGACAACAGGTTGTCTCAGAGTGTGCACCACGGAGCATCCTCCGAGGGATCTCTGTCCCCAGATACTAGGTGTGTGCATGTCATGGACCCCTCTCCCCATGTTTGAGCCCCTGTATTTTGGGTTTCTGTATGCTCTATTATGTCTTAAAAATGGCATCCATATTTTGCTTTGAAAAGAATGCCTTATGGCTGTGCTATTTGAGGTTGGGTTTCTTTGCATGCTGTTTAACCTTTCTTAAGTTTGCTCTGGGGTTAACCTGGAAAGTGGAGTTTAAATGGATTGTGAATTTGGGTGACTGTCAATGACTTGCATTTTGCTTAGTTGTATACTTTACTGTATAATGTTGAATTTCCTTTGTTCTTTGCCACCTAACTGTGATCATGGGGTGGTAGTAGTGACCCAGGAAGACCTTCATTCGAAGAAGACACAGATGACAGAGGGCTGATGTCTCACTCCGGATAACTTATCTTACAGGCTCTCTCATTTCAGGAGGACTCCCTGCTGAGTTTTCAAAGTTGACAGTACCTAAGTAAGAATTTTTCTTGCAGGTGCAAACAGTGAAGTCACAAGGCCACATTTGTCACAGACTCACTGGGTGACTGCTGGCCAGTTTTAACTTTGGTTTAATGGCTTGCTTCTGTTCTATTCAAACACTGTGATCCATTGGTGCAGATTTCAGCATTTCCAAGTTAGAATTCAAGCTGGGTGCACAGCTCAGTTGGAAGAGTGATCGCCTGGCATGTGTGAACTCTGGGTGTGAAGCCTAGAGAGTCACAAGCCGGGTGTGGCAGCACATCCTTCAAATTCTAGCACTCAAAGGTGGAGGCAGGATGATCAGAACATCAGGGTCATCCTAGGCTACATACCTGAGGCCATCTTGGGCTACATGTGCAAGGCCATCCTGGGATGATACTCTATCTTTAAAGTAATAACAAACAAGCAAAGCACCAAATTTATCAAGAAAATGTCAAAAATAGCAAGAAATCGAGTATGCACCTTATACTTGATTTCTTCTCTTGGTTCTTTCTTCTTTTCACCTTTAAAACCTCAGCATTTAGAGCAGTCTCTACTTACCCAGGGAACAGGTGGGTGTTTGCTAGGAGACAAGTCTAAGCTTGTTACAAGGTTATTTAATATTTGCTTCCTGCCCAGGCTTATGAGTCCTGAAAAGGCACGCCCCATGTAATCTTTCTACACACCTTTTACCTGGAGTATCAGAAACTCTGGGAGCTTTGGGTTCTAGCCTCACAATTGAACTTTAGTGTCAGTAGTGTCAGTTTATTGATATTATGGTTCTGTTCCTAAGGTGAGGAATACAGGGATTCAAGAGTCCTCACCAGCATCAATCTGTTGTTTTGACAAATAGCTTAGTTGGGATTTTAATTTTGTCATGCAAAGCACATACCTTTCTCACTCATATATGCTCCCATTTAAACACATGTAGATGGAAAACCTGTATATTTTTTTAACCCTTGAAATGCTTTTTGTCCTACCATCTGAGATGAGATTGTCCCATGCCTGGCTTGATGCTGATGGTCATTGGAATTACTTAATACTTTGCTTGTGTGCACACATGGTCTAGATAAGGTTACATTTCTCTTAGCTTACCAGAACAAAGCTAGGTAGATCATGTTGTCAGAATTTGCTTTTATCTCATACTCCTTCCTGTGACTTACTCTTGGCATACATAACTTATGAGCAAACAAATCACAATTCATTGTTGGGCTTAGACTGAACATCTTGAGTTAATTTGGAAAGTTTGACTTATTAAAACTGCAGCCTTTTCTCTTTTTAAGAAAATGTTTATTTTCTTTTAGTTATGTGTATGTATATGTACATGACATTGTGTGTGTACAGTGCCTGCAGAGGCCAGAATAGGGTGTCAGATCCCCTAGAAATGGAGTTACAGATGGTTTTTAACTCTGTGTGGGTGTGGAAATCAAACTTGGGTTCCCTGCAAGAGCAGCAAGTATGTTTAACTGGGGATTGATGGGATTCTCCAGGTGAGCAGCCTCCTTCCCGCCTCTTTATCTTAGCCCACCAGTTCTCTCCGTTGCAGCACATGGAGACTGGCCATTGCAGAGCCCCAGGGTCACACCCTCATCACCACATCGGTGGTGTGCCTCATGGCAACTTCTGCCTGCCCACTCGGCATCCTCCGATTCCTCCCCCCACAGCCTGCTGGCAAGCCCCTCCCCCCCCCCCCCCCCCGTCCTTCCCTCTTCACCTGCCCATCCCCCTCTAGTCCTCCTGTTTTCACCCTTCATCAGAGTCCTGTCCTTTTCCCACCGGTTGTGTGTCACCTCTGTCACTGTCTGGTCACACCCTTTGTCTTGGCTCCTTTTTGCTGTTTCTCGGATCTCTTTTCCAAAAAATGGCATTCTCACTTGTACCACAGAACATGCTGTGTCCTGTGCTGTATCTCACTAGAGACACTCCACGATGTGCTGGGTGACTGTTTCATTTAGAGAGTGACACACCAGTGATCTAGTTACTTAGCAGAGTGGGGCTATCATCAGTGACCCCATAGTTTTAGATCTGTTTATATTTTTGAAAGGCACTGATCCCAAGTACAGGACAGCTAGCCTCTACCCCTAAAATACTGTCAGTCAGTTGCTAGAGGTTGGAAAAGTGGACCGTCTAGACCACATCATCATCTAGACCACAGCTCACAAGCGGGAGAGAAGTAAGCCATGAATTCCTATGCTGTGGCTACAGCACAGAGAGGAGGAGGAGATTATTCTGACTTGCTCAGTGCTCCAGTTGGGGAACACTGCTCACAAAGTCCCAAGTGGAGACACGAGTTTGTATCTTAGTTCCTGCTCCCTCTACATCCCCAGTGTATGTTTACCTGTTTCCCTTCAGAGAGAGAAACACAAGCTGAACCCTAACAGGAACCAACAAGTGTACGTGAGAAAAGTCAGAACAAGACGAGAAGAGTGGGAGAGGAGGAAAATGGGCATTGAATTCATGAGTGACGCAAGGAGACTGGATCAGGCAGGGAGCACGAAGGAAGACAGGAAGCCCAGAGGGTTCGTCATTTTGCTTTCTTGGATCCCCAGCCCAAGGTCGAGCCCTGCTTCAGCATCATGAGAGGATGTGCAGCCCCTATTGACTATCCTGTAACTCAGGCGAGAACACGTGCCTCTTACTAACATGCTTGTGGCTGCTATGTATGCCAGTTCTTGCCCTCCTTGCAGGCCATGCAGGATGCCCATCATCAGCCCCTTCCAAACTGCTCACTAACTCAGGGTCTCCTTTCTTTTTAGAGCTTTGTCGTGACAGTGCTTACAGACCAAGAAACCTGTCTGTGTGGCTTTTTCTTCTGCGGGCTAAACACATTCCTGCCATTTAAGTGGAGCTCACTATTGCCTTCTGGACCCCACTTTATCTTCTTGCTGTTAACATGTATCCAGTTTGCCTGCCGTCTAATTATATGCTGTCATATCTTATTGCCTCTGCAGTTCTCTGTCCATCTGGGATTTGTTTCTAAATGAAATGGGGTTTGACATTTAACATTGTCTTCATAAAGAAATACAGGGGATGTTATAAAATGAGGCTCTGCTGGCCCCACTTACTAGGCTGACTTATCAAAGCATCAAATCTGAATCCATGTAACGCAGGGGCTTGCTGCTAAAATAATTGTGTTGTGCTTGGAAACTCACGGGGCTGGACCTAGCTGATCATAAAAGGAATTAAGTGTCTCATCCTTGTGTACTGACAATGCTGTTGTTTGTAGATATGCATCTGCCTCTTAGGAGACATTTTTAAAACCTCAATTTCTCCCCTCCCCCCTTTCCTCGGAAATCAGGTCTCACGCATCCGATGTCACCGATTACTCTTATCCTGCTACTCCCAGCCACTCTTTGCAACCACAGCCAGTGACACCTTCCTGCACAGCTGGTGATGCACCACTGCATGGAGCCACAAACCAAGGTGCTGAGCATGAGTACCGACCCTCATCTGCCTCAGCAAGGCACATGGCCCTAAACAGACCTCAGCAGCCACCGCCCCCACCTCCTCCCCAGGCCCCAGAGGGGTCCCAGGCTTCTACATCAGTGGCTCCAGCCGACTATGGGTAAATTGCTATTCATGTTCATTGTTGCTCTTAATTGCTATTCACGTTCATTGTTGCTCTTGAATTTGTGTCTTGGTAGAATTTTATCACATTGACTATAGTCAAGAATGACTGGACATAGAGTCAGTGTTGATGGAGTCTGTGTCAAATAAAATGGGTGTAGAACCCTGCCATTGACCATTTCCTTTTGTAGTCACCTCACAAGTGGACAGTGTGCTTGGTGTGTTCCTCTGCTCACATACTGACTCTAAACCAAGGCATCAATAAAGGGTAAAATGCTTATTTGTGAACCTGTCCGTACCTTCAAGTTTCTCCAGGAGTGCTGGTTACAGACAAAGAACATGTAGTGTCACTCCTCACCATTCGTCCTGTAAGCCCCTTTCTCTGGGCTCCTGGGGCAATCTGCCCTACACCCTCTTGTTTTCTGACCCTGTGGGTTGAAAGCTTCCTCTGTGTACAGACCCTTCCTGATCGTGTGTTAATTCATTTGAGCCCTTCCCCTTTATTTTGGTAGGTTGTCTTTAGTTCTTTCAAAATTAGTCTTCAAAATGTTCCTTAGTGTCTGCCCCCAGGAAAGTTGAATATAGCAATGTGCCTCCACCCAAGTGCTGGCCTAGCTTTCTAATTGTACCCACAGCCTGAAAGAGGAGGCCACAGGGTCTGGGTATCCCCTACCCTTAGGCATTGGCTAAGCTGGGATTACTAGTAGGTGTTTTAAGGCTGCTACATAGGGTGCACGAAGAGTGTTGTAATTTAAGAAAAGTGGAGCATGAGAGAAAGACGCCATGGGACAAGGTCGGGTTTTTCTGTTTTGTTTTTTAATTAGGGAAAGGAATCACAAAAGGGGGAAAGGAAAGGGGGAGACTGGCCTTCAGGGAGACAGGAGCAGCAGGAGAGAGGAGAAAGGAAAGAGAAAGGGAGAGGGTCAGAGAAAACAGCATCCTCCCAAACCCTGTCTCCTGGGCTTCAGAGGCCTCATGAGATAAGATAAGGGGCAACACAGCATCTTTGAGATACCCAGGATGGAAAGAGCACTGGCCTTTTCCTGCCACGTATGTACCCGAGACAGCCAAAGAATTCAACATGCTTTTCTAACGGTCGTTTTGGATACATTTCAGTAGGGTTTTCATTGTCATGATGAATTATGTAAGACTGGAAGAAACTGACTCTCTGGGTGGGCACACGTACCCACAGTGACTCTGTCCAGCTGGTAGCAGCAAGTGCTGTGTCTGAAAGCATCCTCACTATAAACTCTACTAGAACTAGGAAGACGTGACTCTCCCTGGTGACTGTATTTTATTGTTCTTTAGGATGCTTCCAACGCAGATAATTGAATACTACAACCCCTCAGGACCACCACCACCTCCCCCTCCACCCATGATTCCTTCAGCACAAACTGCCTTCGTCAGCCCTCTCCAGATCCCCGCACAGCCCCCATTCCCTGCCTCAGCTGCTTCCACGTACCCTGCCCCTTCCCACCAGCCCTCCACTGGGCTCTTGGCCACAGCTCCACCGCCTCCAGGCCCCCCACCTCCTCCACCTGGCCCTCCTGGCCCCTCTTCTCTTTCATCCTCCCCACTGCATGGTCCCCCAGTGGCTGAGGCGAAGCGCCCAGAACCTGCACAGCCACCCATAAGTGATGCAAGAAGTGACCTCCTGGCTGCCATCCGGATGGGTGAGTACATACCTCATGTCACAGTCTCCCTTTTAGAAGAGATTGCTTTGGGGTTCCGCTAGCTACACTGCCTTCGAAAGATAACTGTACATTCTGTTATTTCTTACTTTCTTAAAAAGTTGGAATTCTCTTAGCAGTGGCATGAAAACACATTATAATAAAAAGTTAAAAATTCAGGAAATGTGTGCTTGACAAGAGACCAGAAATTAGACATCAAATGGTAGATTAAGTAATAAGACCTTTCTCTGCTTTGTACTACAAGAATTAAATGGAAGAAAGTGAGCCACCAGCAATGGTTGCATTTTAAACAAATCTGAGTTTACTCTGGACTCCTCAGAGAAGCTCCATGTGCCAAGGTGGTGGTTCTAGCATTTATTCAGCAGCATGGAGACTGTACCAGGCAAAAGTCCTTCCCGCACCACCAGTCCCCAATACAGGAGAGGTGTCATGTTCATCTTGTACGCTCAGTAGAGGGGTCCTGGCCCCTTGCCAGTTTGACTGCCCTAGAGCCTTCTAGGAAGACCTGTGTGCAGTACCATTCATCCTTAACCAGCCAAAGCCCAGGGTGGCCAGGGCAGCAACAGGTTATGGAATATTCAGAGAGCTGCTTGAGCCTGGTTACAGTCTGTCTCAGCTGAAAATAAGTGAAGGCAGTTGCTAGTCTGCAACCCTAGGAACTCCCCTGGTATAATATCCTTGCCAGAGCTGTGATGCAGCTGCCTCTGCCTCTGTCTGAGCTCATTGAATCAGGCCAATGTGTGCTTGTGTTACCACACACACACATACACACACACACACACACACACACACACACACACACACATCAGAGATTCCTCCAAGTACCTTGAACATCACTGATAGCTTCAGTTTGTCAAGAAATGAAGTCTGAAAGCCAGAATATCTTAAGGGGCAGTCATCTTTCCAGTCATAGGAAGAGAATATTAGGTCTTCTTTTGTACACCTGGGGCCAGTCCAGTTAATCCATACCCAGAGACTCTCATGTTCCGAAAGGCCATCTCCATTCTCTGCAGACTTGAAGCTTATACATATAGAGATCAAAGCACTGTCTAGATTAAAGTTTACCAGAAATGGGGGCAAATGGGGCAGGGGATGGTTGGATCCTGAGCCAGGGAAAATGTCCCCAGTATATTGGCTTAATGGTGGCATTTCAATAATATTTATGGAGGAAATAGTAACAGTGTTTATCTATGATAACTTCTGGTTTGATGTTTTCTTCAGGAAACGTCATGTGGAGTATTTTAGTAGTATAGGAAAGTTATGTCCCACACAACTCCTGAATGGTTCAGAAAAGAGTAAAGTGTGTGTGTGTGTGTGTGTGTGTGTGTGTGTGTGTGTGTGTGTGTGCACGTGCACGTGCGCGCACAGGAATGCATGCATGCGTGTCTGCCTGCCTGCCTGCCTGCCTGTGACTGTGTCTTGTCTATGTCTGTATACCTGTATGTGACAGACTGGAAAAGCTTGTTCCAACACTGTCAGGACAAATAATATGGGAATATTTTTCTCCTGGTCTCATAGCTAGCCCACAAATCTGAAATTCTGTCAACGAAATGCTTAAAGTGGACCAAGTTAAATCGCCTGCGTGAAGTTGTGTGGAAGGTTGAACTTTGTGTCCATTACCTGCAGTAGACTTAGCACACACATTCTCTCCATCCTTACATGGCCACCGCATTGTATTTGTGAACTCAGTAGAAACAGGGAGACCTGTTTGGTTTTCCTTCCCTGGGAGCTATCGAAGAGACTGATTCTCCTCCCCACATTGTGTTTTCAGGAATCCAGCTGAAAAAGGTGCAGGAACAACGTGAGCAGGAAGCCAAACGGGAGCCTGTCGGGAACGATGTGGCCACAATCTTGTCTAGACGCATCGCTGTGGAGTACAGTGACTCAGATGATGACTCTGAGTTTGACGAGAATGACTGGTCCGACTGAGTTGCACAGGGCCAGGCAGGAGGTGGACAGCCAGGGCACTGTATGGAAGTGTTAGGAGCCTGTGTGATCTCTGCACCCACATAGTGGTGTTACCCTGTAGCTTTAGTAACTTTTGTATTAACAGTGTGCTATTGCTTCTGCACATCCTTCTGGATTTGTTGAGTATTTACTGTGTAATACTTAAGTGCCACTAAACACAGCACACCGTGCTGCACACCAGGAAATACGCTGTAACTAGTGCATAGTCCTGAAATGGCATCTCCCTTTCCTCTCGTCCCTGAGTCTTCACTCTTGTACATCCTGAATTGGCAGACTTGCCATGTGTCTGTGGAGCTGCCAGCATCAGGTCTTTGCAAGATGAATGGCTATGTGTCTCAGTGATGTCTTCCAACCAGTAGGTGATACTGCTTTACTGTTTCTTTCCTTTGCAGGGTAATTTCTAGGTTCTAGAGGGAGAGGTTTAACAAATCAGAATGAGATGTTTCTCCATTTGGACTCTTGGCCTGGTGGCCTTCGGGTGAATGTGTGCGCTTTGCTTTCCTTGTATGCTTTGCTGATTTTGTTAGCTTTGCACCCACAAACAGAGGGCTCCCTTTCCAACAGGGGCCCCTCTGGGCACTCACATGGGAAGTACCCACTAGTGACTTCTGTACAAAGTTGTAAATGGAACTCACTATAGTGGCCAGCCCTGATAGTATGGACACCAGTTAGCCAGGCTAGATGCAAGCTGCCCAGAGTCTGCAGATCTTATATGGCAAGGCTGCCGCATCTGGTCCCTTCCTACTCTACCCAGTACAGATGAGACTTTCACATTTCATTTCCTGGGATCTCTGCTCCTCTGTTCACCATGGAGAAAGCGTAGTTCAGCACCTCACCCCACTTGCTCAGAATCTTAGGGGCTTGGGTTTAGCTGAGATATGCCACCAGCTGTTCATGACCCACGGTGCTGTGGCTGGATTCACACTCAGTCTCTCAAGCAGGGCCTTCACTCCCTCCTGAAGCACAGTACTCTTTTCTCATGTTGTTGGCACATTTTAATTTTTAAAAGTACCTCACCAGATAAACTGGATCCAGCCCATTACCATGACAGAGAACCCTGACCTCCCCCTGCTGTCTGGTCCCTCCCTGGCAGGGGCTCTAACCCTGAGAGGACACTGTCAGCTTTGCAGTTGGAAGAACAGCTGCTCATTTGAATAAGTCACTGGGCATCCCAGGCTTGGGTTATGGAAAGACCTCATAGATGTGCTAGGATGACGTCCCCAGATCGTCTTAGGTGCACACATCAAATGGACTGCAGCCCATAGTATCAATCACTTTTTATGAAAAACAGAATCTAGATCTGGGGCAAAGTCATGTCAGTTGATGCAGAATGTCAGTGGGATAGTGACAAGTGACTTTTGTTCATGAGTTTGGGGACATCACCCAGCTGCCCACATCACCCCCTGTGTGAGTGGACACCTGTCCACTTGGGCAGCTGTCTTGTAACACCTGCCAGCCGTAGGTTTTAGTCACATCGAATTTGACACTAAGAGCCCTCTGCAGCCCTCTCCCTATGTAGTGCTTTGGCATGTGTTCCAGTGCCCTTTGCTGCCGGGTGGACTGGCATGTACTTCCAGTGGTCACCCTGGAGCCTGTACACACATGGCCATTGCTGTGACTTGCTGTCGTATTAGTAATTTTAAGAAGCTTCTATGTTTCTTTCTCATTTCTATTCTTCCAGCACTGAGACCTAACTTGTCGGCATCATCCTCACGACTTTGCCGTTTTTGAGTCTTTTGTTATGCTTACAGTAGCTTGTCTCTGTTGTTCCTCCTGTGTTCCGTACACCCTGAGGAACTCCAGAACTCACACTTGGCAGCACTTCTTCATTTGCTAGGGTCCTTATATGTTCTCAGGGTGGAGGAAAAACATTAGTGCTACCAGCCATTGTCAGGGTTTCTTTTACTGATAGCATATCATAATGAAGTTAGTGGCACTTTATTCATAAATATTCATGAGCTTATTGATTGTTGGTTGTCCTGTAGTTTCGTCACCCAGTTAGCTTTAGTTTGTTGTAGCTAGTGAGAAAGCTTTTGCCCACTGTATTCTGTTACCTTTGGAAGAATGAAAGGTGGCTAAAATCCAATTTAGATTACCTTCAGAGTATCTTTTCCGCAAATTTGATCTAGTCTAAAATGTAAACCCAGGTTGCTTCTAATACAATACTTTATAAAAGAGCACAAAGTAAAAAGTTTAAATTTTCTGTTTCTATTTTTTAAAAGTATCTACTGAAACAAATGGAGAACAGTATTTCATAGCATATTTGATTCTATAAATTTCATGCTTAGAATTGTAGTTATAAATTGTAAGATTGTTTTAAATTGTCCCCAGCTTTATTGTTCCCTATGTATTTTAACTGAATATCTGACATGGTTTTTCTCATGGTATAGACTCGGGCAGATGGATAGATGGAGGAGTGTGTGGGGAGTGAGGGGGCAGATGGATAGGTAGATGGATAGATATGTAGGTAGGTGGGTAGATGGATGGGTGGGTGGGTAGATGAGTAGATAGGTAGATCAGTGATTGGGTGGGTGGACGGATGGTAGGTAGAAGGATGAGTGAATGGATGGATGTGTAGAGGGTTGGATTGGTGAGTGGATGGATGAATGGGTGGTAGATGGATTGATTGTAGATGGATGCATGAATGGTTGGAGGTATGGATGGGTGGTAGAAGGATGGATAAATGGATAGGTGATGGATAAAAGATGCCTGAGTCTTCACATCACTGCCCTGCAGACAGGAAATGAGTGTATAAACCATGAGCTTCATACTTAGATTTTATTCACTAAGATGCTGCTAGAAGGTGGATGTTTTCATCCCCATTCATTTTTAACACATCTAAATCATTAGGATCATAGGGTGGGAAGGGTCGTGAAAGCTTTGTAAGATTTTCAGCAGGAATGTGTGATACACTGGAACCCTTAAAGACTGCAAAGAGTATATCAGCAAGACTAGTGAAAAGTTTTTGGTTTTATGAAGGACAGTATCTGTTATCTTGCAGTATTATCAATGCAGTTGTGAATTGAATCTAAAGTATTAAAAACTGTCAAACAATTTTTAATCTGTTTGTATATCTTACTATAGATCACAAGTAACATCTCAATAAAATCACACTTGTAACCCTACATGGCTCTGCTTATTTATGACAACACTATGTGCTCAACTCCATGGGGAGAAAAGCTGGGCACATACAGGATCTGTAGTTGATGTTATTATCCTCGGGAGACAGTGGAAGATCCCTCCATGATCTGCATTAAATTTCTGTGTGACCACAAGTTCAGAGTGAATTCTACAAAAGCCATGGGGAAGCACTAGTGTATTGGTAGATATCCCTTCAGACATGGTGACAACATGATCATTGGATAGAGACATGTCAGGACAGTGACAGTCTTAGCTACATTGAGTCTCCATAATAATCTTGGATAATCTGTGACCCTTGTGTCATAGGAGGTACTTTACTTACATCTTCTCAGGAGGATTCTTGTTCACCCTCTTTCCCCCCAAGGAAGCTAGAGTAAAGCCACGCTGTTCACTCTGACCTGGCTAGATACAGAACACAAGCTGGGGTAGCATTCCATTTGTAGAACAGAGGAAATCAAGCCTAGCCTGGGTGTGTAGTGAGGAAATGAATGTGTGCTTCCTTGGATGGCTGCTTTTGAACACCAAGAGTGCCCTGTGAGTCTTCACAGAGGACAGCCTGCAGCACAGTGCTTGACCTACCCAGAAGTCTTTGTTCTGTGCCCAGGCTCCTGGAGAGCCAGCAGCTTGTTGGTAAATGATGAAATGAGAGGACAGGTTCCCCACCTGTGTAAACAGAAAGTGAATGTAAACTGCCTTAAATCCATGGCATATCCAGTCTTTGATTATAGATACTGTCCCAGGCACTTGCTCTCACTGGATGCAGGATTTTAGTAAGAACTCCACCATCTTGCAGGGGGAAACACAGAAGCCGGCGCATTGCCTGGAGACAGAATTGAGGTTCTAAGCCCAGCCTTCTCCTCAGACCTGTTCTTGCAAACTTGCCGCTCAGGCTGTAGAGGGATGCTGGTGGTAGCTCAAGATATTTGTCACTGTGCTGGAGGTACCTGAAGCTGCCAAGATGTGCTGGCACAAAGTGTGAGTCTGAGGATCCAAATGCCTCCCAGAGATGTCTGTTAAAAAAATGTGTGTTACAAAATGAGTGACCATTCTGAGTCTTTCTATAGCAGCTTTCGGGCCAGATCCAGGGGCCATTCTGCTCCCACATGTGTGCTTCTAGTCAATGGTTGAGCTCCTACAGCTGTGGAGTGGCTCTCATAGCCAAGGTTAGGCAGTGAAATACAGAAAGATGGTGAAGTTGTAATTGAATGAGGGGACCACATTCCAGGCCCAGTAATCAGCAGAACTTGGCAGCTTCAGACACATGGTTCTGGACAGAAGAAACAGGTTATGGAATTTGTTTCTGCTCTGAAAGAAAGCCACTGAGGCCAGGCATGTATCAGGGGTGTCCCTTAATGGAGGTCTAGAGAAGCCATTGTGTGAAGTTGAAATCTGGGTTGCCATGGAGAACCCAAGATGTTGGAGATGCCAAAGTTATGTGATGCCTGCCGAGGAGACCTGCTAACAGGGAGTGCAACCAGCCCAAGAGAGAGACGTGTGTTGCAGTCAACAAAGCTGAACAGAGTTGGAGATCTGAAGAGCAGAGTTAGGAGTTTGCCCAGTTGGGTTTTGGTCTTGCTTTGGTCCAGTATTTCCTCACTGTGCTCCCTTCCCTATATTTTGATATGGTAATGTATAACCTGTGCATGACTCTTAGGAGAGACTTTGAACTTTAAAACATTGCTGAGATTGTGGTAGACTATGGAGACTTTTGAAGTGAGTTTTGCATTGTGATATGGCCACAAGCCTATGGGGGCTGGGAGTGGAATGTGGTGGTCTGAATGAAAATGGCCCCCATAATCTCTCAGGGAGTGGCACTATTGGGAGGTGTGACTTTGTTGGAGTGGGTGTGGCCTTGCTGAAGGAAGTGTGTCACTGTGGGAGCGGGTTTTGAGGTTTCCTATGACCAGAATAATGCCCAGTGTTTCAGTTGACTTCCTGTTGCCTGCTTGCCTGCAAAATGTAGGACTCTCTGCTACTACTCCAGCACCACATCTGCCTGCTCACTGCCATGTTCTGCTGTGATGATAATGGACTGAATTGTGAAACGGTAAGCAAACCACCCCAATTAACTGTTTTCCTTGATAAGAGTTGCTGTGGTCATGGTGTCTCTTCACAGCAATAGGAACACTAGGACACCCTCCCTTTGGCTGTCAGACTGTTGAAGCACAATTCTCACCTCAAAGAGCATAAAACAGTTCATTCTGGATCCAACTAGGAGTGGTTGTGGCCCCCAAATTTTACCTCCCCATGTGGTGACTGGAGAGTTTATAGAAACAGAACAAGGAAAGTTACAAATGAAGGTTCTTTTCCAATATATTGGTGGAAATACCATCAGGCAGGCAAGTTCAAGAAAACAGGAATCTGGAGGCTGCACATGTTGCTCTGAGGTTAGAGCACTGGCTGCTCTTCCAAAGGACCTGTGTTCAGTTTCCTGCACCCACGTGGTGGCTCACACCCATCTGTATCTCCAGTTGCAGGAGATTCATCTAGTTTTTTTTTTTTTTTTTTTTTTTTTCATTTTTTACTTTGAAAGGATGTTCAGCTAAGACATAAGAAGTTCATCACTTCTGTAGAATTCAAGACTGAAGGAAAACTGGTTACACAAGACTCTCCTTCAGCAAGCCTCGCTAAAATGTTAAGTGCTTAACATATAAATTCCAAGCTTCCTTCCTGCTGCAATGGTCTGGGCTTGGTGCTCTCAAATGTTAATTCTGGAAACTGAGGCTGTGAAAGCTATCTTCTTATGGTTTCTACTGGAGAGATGATTAATATCTTTAATTTAAATGGTGATTAAATTGTTAAAATTCTCCTTTATTAAATGCTAAGAAATTTTCTAAACATTTTTTTTTACAAACTTAAAATACAAATTCAAAAGATTAATTTAAAATTGGCCTCTCTGGAGAGATGGTTTTACATGTCTTCTAGGCTTTGGCCCATATGAAATACACATGTATTTTGTCCCTGTTGAGATGGGCACATTTTCTATTAGAATGGTTGCTAATGGAAAATACATTTTGAAGGGCTCTAGTAGGTCCAAGTGTGGTGAAGATGGCTCAGGCAGGTCTTGTCCTTCCCGGTTGCCTCTTCCTTGCTAAAAATTGTTAGATTGCATTCCTAAAGCTAGCAACAAAGGTCTATGGCCTTATTTAAGAACTTCCTCCTCCTTAGGCCGACTACCAAGGTTCAGCTATCAAAGTACTAAAGTCCAGCAACCAAAAGCCCCCTTTGGCTGCCTTAATTAACAAAATCAAACACTTCACCCTATCCTGGGGTTTTCCCTTTTACTCTTATGAACTGCCATTTGCCTACGGGCCATATCTGTCTGTTCTCTATCCAGAAACAGTTCTTTGTCCCTCTGGGACAAATATTACTTCAGCTCCTCCCTTGTCCTTTATGTCCTGTGCTTGTCACTGTTTCCATGCCCTCTGTCCCTCTGAGACTAATAAATCTCCTTTGTGCTGAGAACTTGGTCTTGGGGTATCTGTGCTGATATAGGTCCTTTCACATTTTATGGCAAATACTGTGAAATTGGATATTTTAATATCTAATTTGCTATTGATTGTGACAGCAAATATGAGTGACTGTAGCTCAGTAGTACAGATTTAAGTTTCCCACAAATGCCATGTTCATATATGGTGACTGGAGAGTCATAAGTCAGGGCCTCTGTCGCACACACTGATGGAAACATTAGGAAGGCGAGTTAAAGCAAAGCAGGGGATCTACAGGCTTCAGGTGTCGTCCGAGGACATCCTTAGCTTTTTGGTTGGTTGGAAAGTAGTTCTCTGTAAGTTCCAATGAGTTACCTAATAGTCACAAAAATGTTGGGTAATGAATTGGTCTGAAAGGGGCTATAGGTGCCCCAAGATAATTTGGCTCTGGGCTCTCAGTCCCTCTGAAATTGTTGAAGTTCATCAGCTGATTGGCTTTCAGAGGCGGTATACATACAGCTTTCAGCCTACAGTTGTTTATTCACAGTATATACAGTGGGAAATTACCAAGACATTATAGTTTGCTCTGATAGCCAAGCTCCTAGGAGATATGTCAGTTGGTATTAAGTATTCGATATGCAAACATGAGAGCCTGAGTTTGATCCCAAGAACCCACATTAAAATAAACAAACAAGAGCTGGACATGGTGGTGGATAGGAAACACAGATGAGTGGATACCCAGGGCTCACTAGCCAGCAAGTCCAGGCTTAGGCAGTCCCCAGTCAGTGAGGGATCTTTCCCAAAAAATAGCACTTAAAGAATGACACCTGAGGCTGACCTTTGGCCCACACATGCAGACACACCCACATACCCAGGATTGCACGCACGCACACACACACACACACACACACACACACACATAAATAAAGCATAAAAACCAATTAATTGTTTTTTTATTCACTGATTTTGTCAGACTTTTGACTATGTAGGAATTATCCTATCAAGGTACGTTTAAGTCTCCATTGTTGAGGTATTTGAAATGGTACTTTATAAGTAACTGCTTTAATACCCCATGTCTCTGTGTCTAGCAGTGATTGGGGCTGTGTATTTGAACTTTATATATTTTGCATAGGCTTATAGGGTTATATGTCAGCTAAATACATGCTACAAAACCAGTAAGGGCTATTTTATGAATATGTAAAATCTGCATTACACCAAGACTCCCAACATACAAAGTAGCCAGTGAAGTTCTTTGGACACATCTGCTATTCTTCATCAGTGCCATTCAGAGAGAAAAACTGCCATTCAGTTGTCCTCTCGATGTCTACTTGCTTTGAGAAAATAAGTGGTGTGTTGTGGTATATATGATGCCATTCTTTTGTTTACATTTTTCAAGACAGGGTTTCTCTGTGTAGCCTTTGCAGTCCTAGAACTAGCCCTGTAAACCAGGCTGGCTCAAACTCACATAGATTCACCTGCCTCTTCCTCCCATGTGCTGGAATTAAAGATGTGCACCACTACCATCTGGCATAAGATGCAGTTTGTATATAAAAGGAAGTCTGCCTGTCACCAGCACTAAGTCCCAACTGTGCCATGAACCTGTAAGCAGAAGAAAACAGACATGCAAACAGTGGTGCACTCCAAGCAGGAAAGGTATTGGATGCCTAAGGACTGCATCTGAAGTTTTCTTAAAGAGTTTGCTTTAAGGGGCTAGAGAGATGGTCCAGTGGTTAAGAACACTGGCCACTCTTCTAAGGACCAAATTCAATTCCTAGTACCCACAGGGAGGCTCATGTTCTAACTCCAGTTCCAGAGGACCCAAATGATCCAATGCCCTTTTCTGGCCTGTAGTAGTACTACATGCACAGATGTATGTGCAGACAAAACATGCACACGGATTAAAAGAAATGCAATAAATGGTTACTCTGTTTTCTTTTTGCTGTCATTGTTTCCTTATAAGGTTCTTAACTGCTGCCTATTAACACAATGAGGAAACACATCACCTAGTGAAAGACCCTGAGCAGCATTTTGAGATGCTGGGATATCACTCAAAGTACAAACCCAATCAAATCCAAGAAAGAACTACAGGTAGGCTTGAGATAACAGCTATTGCTGCTATCCCTCTGCCCTGCTAAGTCTGGCTGGAGAGTTTTAGTGGCCCTGGCTCCTTGACATCTGACAGTTTCTTCCCCATAACTGGTTCAGACCAGATGAAACAGATCTCCCCAGTGGTTTCAGGTGGACAAGATCAAACAAGGTGGTAGATCAGTGATGTCTACTGGGAATACTGCTCAAAGATAAGGGAAGAGTTGACTGAATAAAAAGGAAACATTCTGGGCAGAGTAACCTTTGCCTGTCATCTTCATTAGGTTCCTATCACTGTGATTAAACACTGACCAAAATCATCTTGGATAGAAAAGGATTTCACTTCCATTTCTCCATCACAATTCATCCCGAGGGAGGTCAGGGAAGGAACTCAAGGCAGGAACAGAACCCACAGCCATGATAGAGCTCTGCTTCCTGGCTTTCTCCACATGGCTTGCTCTGATTCTTTTCTTATGCAACCCAAGACCTCATTCCCAGCGTTGGCACCTCCTGCAGTGAGCTGGGCCCTACAATATCAACTGTTAATCAATAAAATGAACCACAGACTTGCCCAAAGGACAACCTGATGGAGATGTTTTCTCAGTTGAGGGTCCCTCTTCCCCAGATGACCTTGGCTGTATCAAACTGACAAAACTACCCAGCACAGATGTAATTCAGTGTTTGAGAAGCTAGGGCATGGAATACTAAGGCTGTTGAAGGCAGTGTATACTCATGGCTAGCTAGGTCCTGTCACCACACCAGCAACAAAAATGGAGTCACTAGTGCCAATCTTTTCATAAATAGCTAAAACCAAGGGACCACAGGGAAATAATCACTGTGCATGGTTGCCTTATATGACCTTCACTGTTCTCTAACCTTGGTTCCTGTTTGGATTCTGTTTATGTTATTTATTTTGGTCATAGGTATTTTCAGCCTCAAAATTGAGTTGTACAAAGGAAGACTAGGGTGCTATAACTCTCCTGGAAACAGTGATGGTCCTCCAAAGAGACACTGCCTCCCTGATTGGATACAGGAGTTAAACCAACACACCCAGAATGGATTGAATAGCTCCAGGAAGTTCATACAAGCAAAGGGAAAAAGAAGCCTGGTGCTGGGTGGAGGGGACACTTGGCTCCCTATAAGATTCATAGACTTCTGGTCACTTGTCAGATCACCTTTCAGGAGACACTGGATCACAGGGACTGATGGCTCAGCTGTGGGCATGACCACACCTTAGTTAGGACTGCTTAGTTTTACATACTTCTTGCTTCATACTAAAGTTGACTCTCAGCTCAGAACAGTAAATATGAGTGGGATGTCACTGGACCCCATTATTTGTTCCTCTTCCCAGGGTGGCTACTTGAACTAAAACTCCTTTCTCTGCTCCTTTGTTTGTTTTCTTGTTTGTTAGTTTGTTTGTCTGTCTGTCTGTTTGTTTGTTTTCTTGATTTTGAGACAGGGTCTCAGCATGATTATCCTGGAGCTCACTCTGTAGACCAGGGCAGCCTTACATTCACAGAGAGATCCCCTGCCTCTGCCTCCCAAGTGCTGGTTCATGAAAAACAAAACAAAACAACCAGTGTGCACCTCCACACCTAGTCTTTGTCTGCTCTTCACTGTTATCTACTAGGACTTTGGAGAATGGGTGGCGAAAGCCTAGGTGTTAAGGCTGCCAGGGTCCAGGCATATGTTCACAAAACATAGCAACTCAGGTCCTAGAAGTGTATCCAAAGCAAGCTGGAGTTTTCTAAAACTGGTGATATGTATTCCTTCTACAATCTTCTAGTCCCTATGAACAAGTGAGCCATAATTCCCTCTATTGAAGCTATTACACTTTTTTTTTCCCTTTGACAGGGTTTCTCTGTGTAACAGTCCTAGATGTCCTGGCATACACTTTGTAGACCAGGCTGGTCTTGAACTTAGAGATGTGCTTGCCCTTGCCTCTCAAGTGTTTCAATTAAAAGGGTGTGCCACCAACTCCCAGCTGTCTATTGGCCTGATTCTGCCCTAATATGTGACTGACTTTTTTAATTAATTAATTAATTTAATTTAGAAACAATCTTATTCTACATTTCAATCCCAGTTTCCTTTCCTATCCTCCCATGCCCTCCAATGACCACCCAATCCCATCCCCCATCCATTCCCCAGGGAGGGTTAGACCTTCCATGGGGGATCATCAAAGTCTGTCACATCATCTGGGGGAGGGCCTAGGCCCTCCTCCATGTATCTGGGCTAAGAGAGTATCCCTCTATGGGTAACAGGCTCCCAAAGTCCATTAGTACACTAGGAATATATGCTGGCTTCACTATCAGAAGTCGCATAGCATAGACTGGCCAGGCCTCCCAACTGACACCAACATTCAAAGGGCTTGGTTTGGTCCAATGCTGGTTCCCCAGTTTTATGAGTGGGTCTATGTGCTCTCACTTAACCAAGTCAGCAGGTTCTGTGAGTTTCTCCATCCTGGTCTTGACCCATTTGCTCATCACTCCTCCTTCTGTGCAACTGGATTCCAGGACTTCAACACAGTGTTTAGCTGTGGGCTTCTGATTTTGCTAATTGGCATGTTCTTTCTCTGTCCTTTGGTTAGTTTGGATACAGGTTTGTCTATCTTGTTGAATTCTCAAACCAACTCTTTGTTTCATTGATTCTTTGTATTGTTTTATTTGTTTCTACTGTATTGATTTCAGCTCTCAATTTGATTATTTCCTGGCGTCTACTCCTCTAGGGTGAGTTTGGTTATTTTGGGTCTAGAGCTTTCAGGTGTGCTGTTAATTCTCTAAAGTGACTATTCTCCGGTTTCTTCATGTGGGCAGTTAGTGCTATAAACTTTCCTCTAAGTACAACATTCAAAGTGTCCCGTAACTTTGGAGTTTGGGTATGTTATGTTTTCATTTTCATTGAATTCTATGAAGTATTTAATTTCTTTCTTATTTCTTCCTTGTCCCAGAAGTGATGCAATTGAGCATTGTTCTATTTTCATGAGTTTGTAGGTTTTTCTGCAATTTGTGTTGTTGTTGAATTCTAACTTTAAGCCACGATGATCCAAAAAGATACAAAGGGATATAGAATTTTTTTTTTTAAATTTGTTGAGGTTTGCTTTGTTGATGAGTATGTGGTCGATTTTAGAGAAAGTTCTGTGTGGCACTGAGAAGAAGGTATATTCTTTTGTGTTTGGATGGAATGTTCTATAGATGTCTTTTCAACACAATTGGGTCATAACTTCTGTTAGTTCCTTTGTTTCTTTGTTAAGTTTCTGCCTGGTAGGCCTATCCAGTGGTGAGAGCTAGGTGTTCAAATCTCCCACTATACGTATGTGGTGTTTTATGTGTAATTTGAGTTTAGTAATGTTTCTTTTATGAACGTGTGTGCCTTTGTATTTGGTGCATAGATGATCAGAACTGAGACTTCATCTTGATGGACTTTTCCTGTGATGAATATGAAATGCCCTTATTCATCTCTTTTGATTAATTTTAGTTGGAAGTCTAATTTGTTATATATTAAGATAGCTACACCAGCTTGTTTATTAGGTCTATTTGATTTGGAAATATTTTCCCAACCCTTTACTCTGAGGTAATGTCTGTCTTTGAAGTTGAGGTGTTTCTTGCATGCACCAGAAGGATGATTTCTATCTTTCTGTCCATTCTGTTAGCCTGTGTCTTTTTATATGCAAGTTAGGACCATTGAAACTGAGGGATATTTTTGACCATTGATTGTAGATTCTTGTTTGTTTTGAATTTGGTGGTGGTATTGTATGTGGACAACCCCCCCCCATTTTTATTGTGGTTTTTTTTTTTTTTTTTTTTTTTTTTTTTGCAAAAGTGGGATTATATATTGCCTATGCTTTTGTGAGTGTAGTTAACATCTTTGGGTTGGAGTTTTCCTTCCAATACATTCTATAAGGTCTGGATTTGATGATAAGTATTGTTTAAATCTGTTTTTTTTTTTTTTTTTTTTTTCCCCACGGAAAATTTTGTTTTCTTCAGCTACAGTGATTGAAAGCTTTGCTGGGTATAGAGGTTTGGCCTGGTGTCCATAATCCCTTAGCATTTGAAGAACATCTATCCAGGACCTTCTGGCTTTCAGAGTTTCCATTGAGAAGTCAGGTATAATTCTGATAGGTTTGCCTTTCTATGTTCCATGTCCTTTTTCCTTTCTGCTCTTAATATTCTTTCTTTATTCTGTATGTTTCATGTTTTGATTACAGGTCCAATCCATTCATGCACTACAGCAGGTCAAGATGGGGTAGATGTTGGGTTGGACCAACTCCAAGGACTGGATGTGGGACTTTGTGGTAGCTCAGTTGTTCAAGCCAGGCCTCCACTGGGACCTCCCTCATCAAATGAGAGTCAGGTGAAATCACACCATCAGGGTCAGATGTCTCATGCCAGTATGAGTGGTGGGGCTCACTCTCCTGGAGATGGAAGTTTCTGTCTCACCTACTCACACAGCCATTTCATCTCAAATAAACAATCCGAAGCTTATATTAAGTATAAAGGGTTTAGCCAATGGCTCAGGCTCCTTGTTGGCTAGCTACTCTTAACTATGAACCCATTTCCATTAATCTGCCATCTAATCTGCCATCTCCACATTATCTTGGCTTACCAGTGATGTCTGGGTCTCTTGCTTCCTCAGCAGCTACATGGCATCTTCTTGACTCAGCCTACTACCTTTCTCTATCTCTATTTGGATTTCCCTCCTGGCTAATCCTGCCTGACAATTGGCTGAAATAGCTTTATTCATCAACCAACAAGAGAAACATACATTCCCAGCATACAGAAGGACATCCCCCATGGTCTCCTGAATATGGAGCCAGCTGCCCCAGGGTTGGGACATCAGACACAGCTCTCTCAGGGCCAGTGAAGGAATGGGGTAGCTTTCTTTGAGGGTCAGAGCCAGCACTCCTACTGCAAGAACCAAGTGACAGCACAGCAAAGGGCCGGGCCTTCTCAGCATGGCACTTTGATTTCAATACACATGAGTCACATGGTCCCTTGTGGTAAAAACAGACCACAGATATAAACACAGGCCAAAGCCGTAGCACAACCACAGACCAAGACAGGGTCCTGAGCATTTTGGGCCCAGGTGTCACCATAAACATAGGTTGCAAAACAGGCCACTCAGTAAAGTATGGCCTTAAACCAACATAGCCTCTGGTGGCAGAACAGAACTCAGGCATCCTTATGGCCTTTGGTAGGACCAGGTGCAATGGACATCAACATAGACCCTGGATTTGGTAGGGTTACAGACCCAGTTACAAGCATTGACAGTCAAGCCTTGGGTTATAGCACAGGCCATCCACATATAGGCATTGAATTTTTAAGCTTTTTTTTTTCCTTCAGCAAACTTGAGGCTTAAACATGAATGAATTTTAGTCATCAACAAATGAAGATACAGAATCTTCCACCAACGTATTCACATTAGTGTGTACTTTTTTTCTCAGAGGAAAGAATGTTGTCAGCACTGTGGAACACCTTGCCAAACAGAACCCAGATGCCATGTCTGGGGATGCAGAAGAGGCACACTGTTGCCTGTGGAAGCCCAAAGGGAGTAAATGCTAGAATGCATAGAAAAGGAGAGAAGCCCAGCCTGGTCCTTTAGGTGAAAGGCACCATTAAACATGAGCACATTCAGTTTGCTTCTGTCTCTTACCCCAATACTAACCTCATCCTAGACATCCCTAAGGCCACCTAAGCATGGCTCTTTCTATTCTGAAATGCTCCTGGGCATCTGTAAGAAGATCCTCTGTGTGCCCTTGTGAGAGTGTGGGTGTGAGGACACAGGCACCTGTCTCTATCTGTGCCTTCACCTCTGCTGACAGTGGTACGGCTTTTCCAGGTATAGGGAATCTGTGATCATATCCACATGACCACATACTAGGAAATAAACACTACAATGATCTACATGGAACAGGTTGGGACAGTGGGATGATCCTAACAGAAATTATTTTTCCTGGGATGCTTGCAGTATGGAGAGAATAGTTTGGAAAGCTCTTCTAGCTTCTCAAAGATGAGGGTCTGGCTGAATGAAGCCAGGCTCCCCAGGTCAGTGTGTGGCATGAGCATATGGACACCACTGTGTCCCATTGTACACATGGAAAAGCAGGGGGTGAACAGTTGGCAGTCCTGGTCAGTCCCTGAGAAAGCCTATGTGGAAGAGGCTCAGGCTGGAGGGAACCAGGAAGTAACCTCACTTCCTTACAATATTCCAGATGGAACATGGAATTCTGGTTCCCAGGTAACTGGAGCAGCAGCATCAACAGACTCATTTCCCTGGAAGTGCTTGAACATCCAGGATGTTTTGCTGTTGCCAGACTTCTGAAGATGGCTCAAGCCACCAAAGAGCCAAGAGGCATGGCCTTGGCCACCTTTGGAGATGTTGGGTGCACCCAGTTACCCAATACCTCTGGCCGCTTTCCCACAGGGAATCCAAGGTAACACAAGCCAGCCTGTAGACAGAAATCTCTTCTGGGCTCAATGATCCACCATAGTCCCTGATGGGGTGTGTGTTCTGTCTCTGAGGAACATTATGCCTGCTTTTCACTTCAGTGTGTGGTGATGGGTTGGTGATGTCTCTAAGTTTTTATTTTAAACCCTCCTTCCTTGCTCTTTTCTCAGAGTAAAAGGAAGTGGCATAAGCCCCCTGCATTTAATCGTAAAAGCCCAGACTACCTGGAAAAATTCATAGCTTATATTCCAACTGCAATTAAGAACCAGGACATCATTGAGATGTATGTATTTTTGGCTGACTACCCAAAGTTTGCCACCACCTGGGAGGTGCTGGACCTGATCATGGAAATGTGAGTGGTTACAAACAAGTTCAGGCTCTCACACTTCCCCTGCTCTGGTATTAGGATGGCTCTACTTACTCTTCTCTGGGACTGTATGCTCTCATAGGATGAGGATGATTGTACCCTGACATCATTGGTCCTGGGTACTGGCCCCTCAAAGTGACATGGCCAGATATAGGGTAGGGGAGACAATTCTAAATTGTATCATTCACTTTCCCCAAGAAGTGTGTGACTATCCTTGAACAGAGCCTTTCCCTCATTTGTATCAAAGGTTCTAGACACTATCTAGGTTTGATGGGATGAATGGAGCCAGACACAAGTCCCTGGGGAGCATCCAAGAAGCCCTGAACCAACTGAAACCTAGCAGTGGGGAGCTTAGGTTCCACCCATTACATGAAGATCTTTGAAGAGCTGTGAGCTCATTCCTAGACGATCAGCATGAAAGTCAGAACAGTACAAAGATCCCTCAGCACCCTCATCCTCTTCCTGGATTCTACCTCACATCAGATTCCAGTAGCTCCCTCTAGGTCTCCTGGTGGGTTGGGGACACTTGGACTTAACAGTGATACCATCATGGTTTGCCACAGGTATGGATCTTTCCGGCCTGACTATGTGGAAGATCAAGAAACAAAGACGTAAGTGGGCTTGGGTGAGGAGGGAGGTAGGAGCCTATCTGCACAGTGGGATGTCTGGGGTGGCTAGGGTTCAGGACTAAGCCATTACCTGTCACCCTGCTCTTAGGATTTCCACTAGAGGGATGGTGCCAGAGACTTCACCTACAGGTGGAGAAAAACAGAGATCAAAAGTGGTCTCCTTGGTTCTGAGGGACACAGGGATGTATGAAGCTGAAGGGCCCTAGGGGAATCCATTCCCACCACAGCCCAGGCCAGGTTTCCAAGGGACAGTAGTGTCTGGAGTCCTCTATCTCTACAACCCCACACTCCTGACCCTATGCCCACCAACAAGTGGGCTGGGCAGCCTTTTCCTCATCTGAGGGACCTCTGCTGTGCTGGTGAAGCAAGGCCAGGCTTCTGACTCTTTTTCCCACCAACCTGTTCCTCCATGCAGTGCCATATTCAGCTTTCTGTCCATGTGGGTCCACACACATCCCCAGGACTTCTGTGATTATCACAGTGTAGCCACAGCAAAGAGGCTGGTGAACTACATAAAGCTCAACGTGCCTTCCTCAGATGTCACTATTCAAACTGAAGAGCTCCTATCAGTGCTGGAGGAGCCGGAATCCAAAGAGGATGAGGAGACATGGGGTAGGTGCCTGGGAAGCTCGGAGGTGATTTTGATGATGGGTTGTACCAGGGAATTCTCCAGATAGAGGCCCTGGTTTGCAACCAGAGCTGGACTCTAGTCGGTTGAGATATCTTGCTATAGGGACAGGGGCTAGGGACTCCTATGTGACTAGTACGGCCACCCTCGGGAAGCTCACCCTATCCTGGAATCTTCTAGGGCACTTCCTCTAACATTCCATCCCTTTCTGTCCTAGATTGTGGGCTCTTCAGGGAAACAACTCCAGAAACCCCAGTGCTGGATGTCTCAGGGATGGGAGAGACTCTGCCTCTGAGAGCAGCTTCTGCGGCAGAGCCACAGAGAGATGTGAATCCCCAAGAGGACACTGAGCTCATGGACCCAGCAGCTGGGGAACCAGCTGTGCCAGAAGCTGAACCAGTGGAGCTTCTGCCTTCAGAGCAGCCTCTGCCCACATCCGCTGATACACAAAAGCTTCTCGATGTGGCAGCAGATGTCCCAGACACTGAGCACATATTTGTACTTGGTGTTGTGCAGTTAGGTGACCCAGAGCCCTTTTTCCCTCTGCCTGTTGTTGACATATAGTTGGGTCAAGATTTACCTGCTGAATTCTACCCCAAACCAGCTCCACAGGCCCTCTTTAGAGAAAACATCTTTAATTTCATTTAATTCTTTTTATTGTTTACATTGTTATCACTGCATTTCATCTCATTTAATCTTTTTATTGTTGTTTTCACTGTTTATTTCTCCTTTAAATTTGTTTGTTTCTTTTTTATTGTTGTTTCTATTGTTGGGTTGTTATTTGTGCTTTAATATTAATAAACATGTATTGTTTACTCATTGTAAATTATATAGTTCAATGACTTCATGTCTATTGCCCATGTGGTACAATCTATTCCTGTCTATCTGTGTATGGCAGCTCTGAGCTGCTAAAACCTGACAGGAGAATTTTAGTGGCCCTGGCTTTTTGACATTGGATGCTTTCTGTCTCATAACTGGTTCAGACCAGATGAAACAGATCTCCCCAGTAGTTACAGGTGAACAAGATTGATCAAGGTGGTAGATCAGTGATGTCTACTGGGAATACTGCTCAAAGATGAGGGAAGAGTTGACTGAATAAAAAGGAAACGTTCTGGGCAGAGTAACCTTTGCCTGTCATCTTCATTAATTAGGTTTCTATCACTGTGATTAAACACTGACCAAAATCATCTTGGATAGAAAAGAATTTATTTCACTTCCATTTCTCCATCACAATTCATCCCGAGGGAGGTCAGGGAAGGAACTCAAGGCAGGAACAGAACCCACAGCCATGATAGAGCTCTGCTTCCTGGCTTTCTCCACATGGCTTGCTCTGATTCTTTTCTTATGCAACCCAAGACCTCATTCCCAGCGTTGGCACCTCCTGCAGTGAGCTGGGCCCTACAATATCAACTGTTAATCAATAAAATGAACCACAGACTTGCCCAAAGGACAACCTGATGGAGATGTTTTCTCAGTTGAGGGTCCCTCTTCCCAGATGACCTTGGCTGTATCAAACTGTCAAAACTACCCAGCACAGATGCAATTCAGTGCTTGAGAAGCTAGGGCATGGAATACTAAGGCTGTTGAAGGCAGTGTATACTCATGGCTAGCTAGGTCCTGTCACCACACCAGCAACAAAAATGGAATCACTAGTGCCAGTCTTTTCATAAATAGCTAAAACCAAGGGACCACAGGGAAATAATCATTGTGCATGGTTGCCTTATATGACCTTCAGTGTTCTCTAACCTTGGTTCCTGTTTATGTTATTTATTTTGGTCATAGGCATTTTCACCTCAAAATTGAGTTGTACAAAGGAAGACTAGGGTGCTATAACTCTCCTGGAAACAGTGATGGTCCTCCAAAGAGACACTGCCTCCCTGATTGGATGCAGGAGTTAAACCAACACACCCAGAATGGATTGAATAGCTCCAGGAAGTTCATACAAACAAAGGGAAAAAGAAGAAGTCTGGTACTAGGTAGAGGACAAATTTGGCTCCCTATAAGACTCACAGACTTCGGGTTCTCTGCCAGAGCTCTGGGCTCCATCCAGAGATCAGTCTATCCCCGTGGGACCATCCTGAGTCCCTGCCTGCCAGATCTTTGCCCCCCCCATAGCCGGGCCTCTGCTGAAGGTGAGTCTGGGACCAGTTTAGGTTGAATCCCCCACCCCACCCCCAACACACACACCCTTCCCTTAGAACTCCTTGGATTGGCCCGGAATCTTGCTCCACCCTGTATCCTGTCCCCAGTGAGAGCGCTCCTGGTGCTCTCTCTCTCTCTCTCTCTCTCTCTCTCTCTCTCTCTCTCTCTCTCTCTCACACACACACACACACACACACACACAAGCCCATGCGCGCGAAGAACCTCCCCCCCACCCTGTGCCCTACCTAGCCCACTGTCCCAATGCTCTAGTTGAGTACTGGAACAGAGGGTGGATCCAACAATCCCGCCACCTTCAGGAAACTTCCTGGAGCTGCTCTGAGCAGACTAGAGCTGCTTATCCACTCAGGACCTCTCTGAGTCCCCGCCTGCCTAATCTCTGACCCCCACCACCTCTGCCAGAGCTCTGGGCCTCAGTCAGAGATCAGCCTGTCCCCAAGGGACCATCCTTGGATCTTTGACTCCCATTGCCAGGCCTCTGCTAGAGCTTGATCTCTGACCCCCATCCTGGGGTCCCTGCCTGAGGAGAGACCTCTTAGAGAGCTTGAACTATCCAGAGCTACAGACATTGAACTTCTGAGCCACCTAAGCCCACGGGAGGGGTAGCATAGAGAAAGAGAGAGACCCATCTGCACCCACTGGAAGAAGCAATGGGAAGACGGCAATACAAGAAAACACCTAACAATAGAAAGACAAGCATGACACTACCAGAATCTAGGGATTCTACACCAACTAGACCTGAACACCCCAAAACAGATGAAGAGAACGACTTAAAAAAAATCTTCATAAAAATGATAGAGGCCTTTAAAGAGGATGTGAGAAAAATCCCTTAAAAAAATGGGAGAAAAAACAAACAAAAAATTGGAAGAAGTGAACAAATCTCTTAAAGAAAGTAAGGAAAGCCAAGAAAAAAACAATTAAAAAAGTGAAGGAAACAGTTCAAGAGTTGAAAACTGACATAGAGACAATAAAACACAAACTGAAGAAATGCTAGAAATAGAAAAACTGGGCAAAGGATCGGGAAGTACAGATGCAAGCATAACCAACAGAATACAAGAAATGGAAGAGAGAATCTCAGGCGCTGAAGGTAAACTAGAGGAAATAGATTCATCGACCAAAGAAAATCTTAAATCCAACAAATCTTTAACATAAAACATCCAGGAAATGTGGAACACTGTGAAAACATCAAACCTAAGAATAATAAGCATAGAACAAGGCAAAGAAGCCCAGCTCAAAGGTACAGAAAACATATTCAACAAAATCATTGAAGAAAACTTTCCCAATCTGAAGAAGGACATACCCATGAAAGTACAAGAAGCATACTGAACACCAAATAGACTAGACTAAAGAAAAAAGGCCCCTCGACACATAATAATCAAAACACCTAACATACAGAATAAAGAAAAAATACTAAGAGCAGTGAAGGAAAAAGGACAGGTAACATATAAAGGCAGACCTCTCAAAATTATACCTGACTTCTCCATGGAAACTCTCAAGGCCAGAAGGTCCTGGATAGATGTTCTACAAGTACTAAGAATCCACAGATGCCAGCCCAGGCTACTATACCTGGCAAAACTCTCAATCACTATAGATGAGAAAAGAAGATATTTAATGACAAAGCCAGATTTTCACAATATGTATCTACAAATCCAGGCCTACAGAAAGTTCTGGAAGGAAAACTCAAACCCAAGGAAGTTAACTATGCACACAAAGACATAGACATAGATAACCCCACTTCACCAGAACCCAAGGGTAAATAAAGCAGGACAAATATATTCACAGTACCACTGCCAACAACAAATCTAAAACAAACAAGCATTAACAATCAATGGTCCTTACTAATTTCCCTCAACATTAATGGTCTTACATAGGCTAACAGAATAGATACAAAGACAGAATCCATCCTTCTGCTGCATACAAGAAAAACATCTAAGCTTCAAAAACAGACATCAAAGTAAAGGGTTGGGAAAATATCTTCCAATCAAATGGACCCAAGAAGCAAGCAGGTGTAGCTATCCTAATATCTAACAAGTTAGACTTCAAACAAAAATCAATCAAAAGAGATGAAGACGGTCATTTCATATTCATCACAGGAGAAATCCATCAGCACAATGTGTCAATTCTGAACATCTGTGCCCCAAATACAAAGGCACTCACATTCGTAAAAGAAATGCTACTAAAACTCAAAGCTCATATAAAACCTCACACACTCATAGTGGAAGACTTCAACACCCCACTCTCACCACCAGACAGGACCACCAGACAAAAGCTTAACCAAGAAACAAAAGAAGTAACAGAAGTTATGTCTCAGTTGGGTTTAACAGACATCTGTAGAACATTCCATCCAAACACAAAAGAATATACCTTCTTCTCTGCTCCACATGGAACCCTCTCTAAAATTGACCACATACTAGACAACATAACAAACCTCAACAGAAACAGACACAAAAAAAAATTAGAATAGTCCCCTGTATCTTATCAGACCACCATGCTTTAAAGTTGGAATTCAACAACAACACAAATTGCAGAAACCCTACAAACTCATGGAAACTGAACAATGCACAATTGCACCATACCTGGGTCAAAGAAGAGATAAAGAAATTAAGGACTTCCTAGACTTCAATGAAAATGAAGACACAACATACCCGAAATTATGGGACACACTGAATGAAGTGCTACAAGGGAAGTTCATTGCATTAAGTGCCAATATAAAGAAAATGGAGGATAGTCACATTAGAGAATTAACAGCACAACTGAAAGCCTTAGAACAAAAAAAAAAAAAAAAAAAAAAAAAAAAAAAAATCAAACTCACCCCAGAGTAGTAGATGCTAGGAAATAATCAAGTTGAGGGCTGAAATCAATGAAGTAGAAACCAGGAAAACAATACAAAAATCAATGCAACAAATAGATGGTTTTTTGAGAAAATCAATAAGATAGACAAACCTTTATCCAAACTAACCAAAAAGCAGAGAGAGAACATGCAAATTAACAAAATTAGAAATGAAAAGGAGGACATAACAGACACAGGAAATCCAATTTTCAGGTCATACTTTGAAAACCTATACTCCACAAAATTTGAAAATTCAAAGGAAATGAACAAAGTTCTGGATAACTATCACTAACCAAAATTGAATCACGAACAGATAAACAACTAAAATAGACCTATAACCCCTAATGAAATAGAAGCAGTCATCAAAAGCCACAAATAACATAAAATATCTTGGGGTAACTCTAACCAAACAACTGGAAGGCCTATATGACAAGAACTTCAAGTCTTTAAAGAAAGGAATTAAAGAAGATAATCGGAAATGGAAAGATCTCCCATGCTCTTGTATAGATAGGATCATCATAGTAAAAATGGCAATCCTATCAAAAGTAATCTACAGATTCAACGCAATCCCCATCAAAATCCCAACATAATTCTTCACAGACATTGAAAGAACAATACTCAAATTCATATGGGAAAACAAACAAACAAAAAATCCCAGGAGAGCCAAAATAATCCTGTACAGCAAAGGATCATCTGGGGGCATCACCATCCTTGACTTCCCCACATCTGATAGAGGACTGATCTCCAAAATACACAAAGAACTCAAGAAATTAGACATAAAACTACCAAATAATCCAATTAAAAATGGGGCACAGATCTAAACAGAATTCTCAATAGAACAATCTCAAATGGCAGAAAGATACTTAAGGAAATGCTCAACATCCTTAGTCATCAGGGAAATGTAAATCAAAACCACTCTGAGATTCCATCTTACACTGATCAGATGTCTAAGATCAAAAGCACTGGTGACAGCTTATGCTGGAGAGGATGTGGAGAAAGGGGAACACTCCTCAATCGCTGGTGGGAGTGCAAACTTGTACAGCCACTATGGAAATCAGTATGGTGATTTCTCAGAAAATTAGGGAAAAACCAACCTCAAGACCCTGCACTACCACTGTTGGGCACATACCCAAAGGAGGCACATTCATACCACAAGGACATTTGTTCAACTATATTCATAGCAACATTATTTGTAATAGCCAGAACTTGGAAATAGCCTAGATGCCCCTCAACTGAAGAATGGATAAAGAAAATGTGGTATGTTTAGATAAAGGAGCATTACTCAGCATGTAATAAAAAAATGACATCCTATAATTCACAGACAAAAGGACAGAACTAAAAAAAAATCCTGACTGAGGTAACCCAAAACCAGAAAGGCAAATATAGTACGCACTCAATAAAATACTGACAATATAATCCAAGAACACAGATACCAGACATAAAGCAAAAGATATCCAGCCTACTGTCCACAACTCCCTCTTCCAGAAACAGATGGAAGCAGATGCAGAAATCCATAACTAACAATGGGGGCAAAGCTCTTGAAGTACAATTAAAGCAAGGGAGGAGCAACTACATGAACAAAGGAGTCAAGACCATGATGAGGAAACCTACAGAAACAGCTGACCTGAGCTAATGAGAGATCATTGACTCTGGTCTGACAAGTGGGAAACCTGCATAAGACTGAACTAGACTCCCTTAATATATATAGGTGACAATGGTGCGGCTGAGACAATATATGAGGCCACGGACAGTGGGTCCAAGATCTAACACTAATGCACAGACTGACTTAGTGGAGCCCATTCTATATGGAGAGATACCTTGCCCAGCCTAGACACAGGGGTGTGGGGGTGGAGAGGTGCCTTGGTCCTGCCTCAGTGAGATGATAGGACAGACTTGGTAGACTTCCTAGTGGAGGCCTTACCCTCCCTGAGTGTGGAGAGCCACGGGTGCCATTCCCGAAGATGGCGCCAGTTTCCTGTCCATGAGCCAGCAAGGCGCGAATGCGCGATCCACGTCATGGGTTGACCGTTACAAGCGTTGCGGGCTGCACCTGTCAGTAACGGACACGACTCCTCTGAGCATATATAAGCAGAGCCCTTTTTCCTCCTCGGGGTCTTCCCTCAACTTGCTGTAATGAGCCGCGCAATAAACATAGCTGCAGAAGAATCCTGTTGTTGAGCGTCGTTCTTGCAGGCAAGGCGATAGCACTCGACATCTGAGGAGCAGATGGGAGATGGGGGTGGAGTGGGGAAGCAGGGGGAGAGGAAGGAAGGGGACTGGGACTGGAATATAAAATATTTTAAAAAGGTGGGTCTGAGATTTTAGCTCCCAACCTGATCTGGTTGCTCATTTATTGCCTAGGTAACCTGGGGAGCCTGTTGCGCATCCCAGGGGTAATGTTGGGACCTACTTGGCCCAGTACTCCACCAACTAGATCCACAAATTGTCTCCTGACACCCTAGCTCCTCAGGACTGTTCATAGGATCCCTCACAGGCAGGGATGCTGCAGGAGTTTGCTGGGTCAGAACCAGGGCCCTGGCACTTCTAATAAATCTAGATTTTGGCCACCCATCCTTCATAGGCCTAGTAGACAACAGTGAAGAGCAGAAAATACTGGGTACATACCTCTTCTCTCAGCACTCAGTAGGCAGAGTCAGGTGGATGTGCTGTTTAAAGGCGAGCATGACCTATCTACATAGTGAATTCCCAAAAAAACAGATACAAGGAGAGAGCCTGTTTCAAAACTAAACCAAACCAAACCAAACAAACAAAAAACAAAAGCAGAAACAAAAACAGAACAAAAAACAAAACAAACAAACAAACAAAAAAAAAAAACAAGCAAAAGAGCACAAAGAAAAAGATTTAGTTCAAGAAGTCACACTAGGAAGAGGAACAAATAATGGGGTCAAATGACACCCACTCCAAATTAAGGGGCATGACATGAGAGTCAGTTTTAGTATGAAGCAAGAATTATGTAAAACTAGGCAGTCCTGACTAAGGTGTGGTCATGCTCACGGCTGAACCATCAGTCCCTGTGATCCAGTGTCTCCTGCAAGGTGATCTGACAAGTGACCAGAAGTCTATGAATCTTTTTTTTCCTTCATTTTATTTTATTTTATTTTTAATTTTTATTTTATATATCGATCTCAGGTCCCTTTCCCTCTCTCCCTCCCCCTTTCCCTCTCGCCTTTCCCCTTTCCCTCTCTCCTACCCTCCCATGCCCCCTGACCACCCTCCCCTTCCATCTCCTCCACTTCACATGTAGGGAAATGCCCTCTAGGAGAGGTCATCTAAATTAGTCCAGTCATTTGGAGTAGCAAGATTTAAAGAAAATATTGTATCATCTATCCTTCTTTGTGAGAATAAAGTCCTATATATAATTTATCGTTAATCCTAACTAAGGAAAACTATGACCGTAACTATCAGTCTTCAACTCCGTCAAAGACCACAGAAGGATAATATATAAAGTCTAGAGACATCTCACCTGAAGTTGTTCTGCAATGTTCCATCTTCAGCCTATAGGCCATAGTGTGTCTGGCAGACTTCTCAGCAAAGCAGGAAACTTTAAACTGTCCACCTGTGTTGGCAGTTTGTCAGTCACTTTTCTCTGTGTCCTGCAGACTGTCTGGCAGACTCTTCCATGAAGCAGGAACCCTGTAGCAACATCCATCTTGTATCAGCAATCACTTTCCTGTGGGTCCTGCATGTCCAGTTTATACAGCATAAAGTCAAACAGTCTAGACAAGAGCAGTATCTTGTCCAAATAGCTAGTCTTGTCATTTTGGAAGCAAACTCCATAACGCATTTCTTCAAGGTCCATCTTCCTTTCTGATGCAGGTGGTGTTGCCAGAAGCAGCTATGTTTCAATGTTAAGAAAATCCCTAAACCATTTTAAATGCCATATTCTGTAGGTCTTTGAAAGGTTTGAAGAATGCTTATCCATCTCAAATACATCTTGAAAACCTAACTAACTTGACTCTAAGTTTTGACTATTATAGGTACTATTATAGGTAATTATCTATAATCTGTAATAAATTATACATTACATTTCTAAATGAGCTATATAAACACAATAACACAAAATTGACCTTAAATTTGTATCAATAAATGAAATCCATTCCAAAACAACGTATTCATATCTATACCATAATCCCCTTTTTTACCTTTAAAAAGATTGGTTGTGGTCATTAACCATTTATAACCAACCCCATATAAATGAAAACAAACATTTATAGACAATATTTGGGAATTTGGGCGTCGTTCTTTCCAAACTGCTTCCTGCTGGTAGGGGGCGCTGTCATGGGGATCCTAAGAAGACACAGAAATCCTGGCTGTAGTGTGTAAGGCTGCCTTGTCCCAACTGTTTTTGAATGTTGGATCCCCTGGGATGCTGTTTCAGGGGGTCTTGCTTGATCAAAGCATGTTACTCTGGAAGGAATCCACAGCTTTTCATTTCCTGTGGAAACAAAAATAGAAATTCTTTTCCCCAGTAACCTGTCCTTAGACTTAAATTTTGGAGTCAAATCATTTTTAAAATATATAAATTGAATTAATCCAGCAGCGTTTCTTTTAACAGTTGTTGCTATTTCCTCAGCAGTCAAATAATTTAAAGATAACAGAACAGCATATAGGATCCAAAGTTTCTCTGCGCTTTCCATCTTTACATGGCTTTTTTTATTACTCTATTTCTTTTACTTCTATTTTTTCATTTTTTTTTTTTTTTTGAGACAGGGTTTCTCTGTGTAACTTTTATCTGTCCTGGAATTTACTCTGTATACCAGGTTTACTTTGAAATCACAGAGATCTGCTTGCCTCTGCCTCCCAAGTGCTGGAATTAAAGGTATGTACCACCACACCCAGATACTCTGTCTTTTTATTATTCTTTTTTAAACTATTTTATCCTGTTTCTTTTTCTCTTTCAAGCCTATGTATATTTTAAAATACACTGTAAACCTTTAGTGGTTTTTCTTAATCTGGATGTGTCTTTATTGTAAATCTTTATCTTTTTCTGGCCACGAGTCTTTTATCTGTATAATTCTGTTTGCCAGTTACTAATTTCTTATCTGATGGCTCTCTCTTAAATAGTAACCCATTTCTATTAATCTAAGTACTTCCATGTTGTCTTATCTAATGGAGAGAGGGGCTGGCATTCTTCCCTCTTAGTCCACCATCTTGGATCTCCTCCCTACTACTTCCTCTCTCCTCCTAGTCTCCTTGTCCTGCCTATCTTGCTTTCCTATTGGCCAACAGTGCTTTATTCATTAACCAATACAATAAACATATTTACAGAATATCTCCCATCACCCCCTTGTATCCTAGTTTCTCTGGCAGTGTGAATTATAGGCTGGTGATCCTTTGCTCTATGTTTAAAATCCATAAATGAGTAAGTACATACCATGTTCCTCTTTTTGTGACTGGATTACCTCATTCAGGATGGTTTCTTCAAGTTCCATCCATTTGCCTGCAAATTTCCAGATTCCATTGTTTGTTTTTTTTTTTTTCCCACAGAGTAGTATTCCATTGTGTAGATGTGCCACATCATCTTTATTCATTCTTCAGCTGAGGGGCATCTAGGTTGCTTCCAGGTTCTTCCTACTACAAATAATGTTGCTACAAACATAGTTGGACACATGTCTTTGTTGCATGGCATTTGTGCATATGCCTAAGAGGAGTATTGCCGGTCCTGTGATAGGTTGATTCCCATTTTCCTGAGGAACCGCCATACTGATCTCCAAAATGGCTGTACAAATTTGCACTCTCACCAGCAGTAGAGGAGTGTTCCCCTGTCTCCACATCTTCTCCAGGATAAGTTGTCATTGGTGTTTCTAATTTTAGCCATTCTGGCAGGAGTAAGATGGTATCTCAGAGTTGTTTTGATTTACATTTTTCTGATAGATAAGGATGTTGAACACTTTCTTAAGTGTCTTTCAGCCTTTTTGATTTCCTCTATTATTCAGTTCTGTACGTCATTTCTAATAGGGTTATTTGGTGTTTTGGTGACTAGTTTCTTTGGTTCTTTGTATATTTTGGAGATCAGCCCTCTGTCAGATGTGGGTTTGGTGAAGATCTTTTCCCAGTCTGTGGGCTGCTGTTTGGTCTTGTCAACTGTGTCCTTTGCCTTACAGAAGCTTCTCAGTTTGAGGATGTCCCATTTATTAACTGTCTATCTATCTCAGTGTCTGTGCTACTGGAGTTATGTTCAGGAAGCAGTCTCCTGTACTGATTTGGTCAAGGGTACCTCCTACTTTCTCTTCTAAGAGGTTCAGTGTGGCTGGATTTATGATGAGGTCTTTGATCCATTTGGACTTGAGTTTTGTGCATGGTGATAAACATGGGTCTATCTGCGGTCATCTACACACCATCATCCAGTTGTACCAGCACTGTTTGTTGAAGATGATTTCCTCCTCCCATTATATACTTTTAGCTGTTTTGTTGAAAATCAGGTGTTCGTAGGTGTGTGGGTTAATGTCAGGATTTTCAATTCGATTCCATTGGTCTACCTGTCTATTTTTGTGCCAATACCAGGCTGCTTTCTGGACTATAGCTCTATAGTAAAGCTTAAAGTCGGGGATGGTGATGCCTTCTGAAGTTCCTTTATTGTACGGTTTTTGTTGTTGTTGTTGTTTGTTTGTTTGTTTTTGGCTATTCTGGATCTTTTGTTTTTCCATATAAAGTTGATTATTATCCTTTCAAGGTCAGTGAAGAATTGTGCTGGGATTTTAATGGGGATTGCATTTGGCAACATTGCCATTTTTACTATGTTTATTCTACCTATCCAAGAGCATGGGAGACCTTTCCATTTTCTGGTATCTTCATTAATTTCTTTCTTTAAAGACACAAAGTTCTTGCTATATAGGTCTTTCACTTGCTTGGTCAGTGTTACCCCAAGATACTTTATGTTTTTTTGTGGCTATTATAAAGGGTGATGTTTCTCTGAATTCTTTCTCAGCCCCTTTGTCATCTGTATATAGTAGTACTACTAATTTTTTTTTTTTGAGTTTATGTTGTATCCTGCTAGTTTGAAGGTGTTTATGAGCTGGAGGAGTGCCCTGGTAGAGTTTTTTGGGGGGGGGTCACTTATGTAAACCCTCATATCATCTGCAAATAGTGAAAGTTTGACTTCTTCCTTTCCAATTTGTATCCCCTTAATCTCCTATTGTTGTCTTACTGCTTTAGGTAGAACTTCAAGTACACTATTGAAGAGATATGAAGACAGAGTGCAGCCTTGTCTTGCTCCTGATTTTAGAGGAATTGCTTTAAGCTTCTCTCCATTCAGTTTGATGTTAGCTGTTGGTTTACTGTATATTGCTTTTATTATGTTTAGGTATGTTCCTTGTATCCCTGTTTTGTCCAAGATCTTTATCATGAAGGGATGTTGAATTTTGCTGAAGGCTTTTTCAGCATCTAATGAGATGGCCATGTGGGTTTTTTCCTTTCAGTTTGTTTGTATAGTGTATTACATTGATGGATTTTCACACGTTGAACCATTCCTGCATCTCTGGGATGAATCCTACTTGGTCATGGTGGTTGATTTTTCTGTTCTGTTCTTGGATTAGATTTGTCAGTATTTTATTGAGTATTTTTACATCTATGTTCATGAGGGAAATCTATAATTCTCTTTCTTAGTTGTATCTTTGTGTGGTTTAGGTATCAGGGTAACTGTAGCCTCATAAAAAGAGTTTGGCAATGTTTCTTCTGTTCCTATTGTGTGGAATAATTTGAGGAGTATTGGTATTAGTTCTTCTTTGAACATCTGGTAGAATTCTGCACTGAAACCATCTGGGCCTGGACTTTATTTTATTTTATTTTGGTTAGGTTTTCTTCTATGATTTTTTTTAATTTATTTTCTGTGCATTTGTGTTGGAGTTCTTCTCCTTCTATACCTATTAATTTTAGGTTTTGTCTTTTCATTGTGTCCCAGATTTCCTGCATATTTTGTGTTAAGAATTTTTTGGATTTAAATTTTTCTTTGCATGATGAATCTATTTCCTCTATTGTATCTTCAACATCTGAAGCTCTCTCTTCCATCTCTTGTATTCCATTGTTTATGCTTGCATTTATGGTTCCTGATGGCTTACCCAGATTTTCCATTTCCAGAATTCCCTCAGTTTGTGTGTGTGTGTGGTTTTTTTTTTTTTTTTTTTTTTTTTTTCCTCTATTTCAGATTTCAAGTCTTGAATCATTTCCTTTACTTGTTTGATTTCTTTTTCTTGGTTTTCTTTAAGGGATTTGTTGATATCTTACAATTTTTTTTTGTTTGTCTTTTCCTCCATTTCTTTAAGAGAATTTTTCATTTCCTCTTTGACGGCCTCAATCATCCTTATAAAGTTATTTTTAGGTCGTTCTTCTATGTCATCTGTGTTGGGATGTTCAGTTCCTGCTGTTGTAACACCACTAGTTTCTAGTGATGCTGTATGGCTCTTTATATTGTTGTTTGTTTTTACCTTCTTGTCTATGCATCTCTTTCTCTAATAGGTATAGGTGGAGCTTGTACTTCGAGGGTTCTCTCTTTCTCCAATTGCTATAGTTGGGGGCTGTGGCTCTGTTGACCACTCCTTCAGGCACAAGCAGAACAGAGCTTCCAGTGAACGCTCCTCCTGGTAGATTGATTCCGAGGCTCAGACAGTTGCTCCTTCAGGTGCAAGTGGGGCTGTAGCTCCAGTGGACGCTCCTCCCATTAGAGGTGTGGATGGGGCTGAGGGTCTGAAGGTTGGGGTATCTCCAATAGAGAAGTGGCAGTGGATGCTGGCTGGGACACAGGTGCTCTTTCCCAAAAGATAGTTTCTGGAAGCTACTAATGGGACCCGCTGCTGTCGTCTGACCCAGCATTTGCTCCTCATTCCTGGGCCTGAGACTGGGTCCTGCCTCTGACACTGGCCTGGATCTGAGGCTCATGGCTCCCTTGATGCTGCTCTGGGCCTAAAGCTCAAGCCTCTCTCTCTGTTGCTGCTTCCGGGATGGAATTCAGGCTTTCCACTGATGCTGCCCCAGTACTGAAGCTTGAACTGTTATACCCAGGATGCAGGACACCCAAAACACAACCGCCACAGAGCCAGGTACCGATACAACCTCACAGGGGTTTATTAAGAGCTAACTCAAGTTTGGGCTATCCAGCAGCACTCCAAAGCTGCAAGTGAGAGGAACAGCCCTAAACAGCAGGGGAGTGAGCTAATAAAGGGGAAAACCACAAGCTAGGGGAGTGCAAACCTTGGCATTTTCTGGTTGGTTCAGGAGGCATGCTTCCTGGGTAGATTGGCCCCTGGGGTTAAGTAAGTATTTGGAAATTTCCTTTAGAGCATCTGGAGACCTATTGGGATATCTGGTGACAATAATAAGATGTCTGTTTCCTCAGTGTCAGGCTGATTCAGCAGGATGAGAGGCCCTGAAGCAACTTCTAGCTATTTGTGGTTTTTCAGGAAACTGAGTTCAGGGTCCGGCCAGCAGCTTCTCAAGATGGTGTCCAGCCTAAAATGGTGTTAGTCTTGCCTGGTGCCTGACCTCAGAAACTCCTCAGACCAGCCCCCCCCCCTTTTTAAAGTGGACATGGTCTCCATGTGAACACAGGTTGAGATAGGGATGTCATGCAGGGTCATCCAGAATACACAAGGGGCTTGGTTTTCCTTGAATATGGGAAAAGCCTCAGCACTCCTAGATAAAGCTAAAGCTATCTGGAAATCTGCCTTTGAAGAACTTCCATCACTTACCCCACCACCCTCAGAGCCCCAGAAAAGCAACTGCCAGTCCTGACATGGCTCATGCTTCTGCAGGAGGAGGCAACTTTCACAGATACACAGATACCTGCTCTGCAGAGAGTCGAATCCATGGAAAGCTACCACATATGATTTTATCTTAACAGCCTCTGGAGGACATCCAAGCTAGGAGTGAATCCCTGCCCAACCCTGTTGTATGGAATTCACCTCAATAGCTACCCCCGTTCCCACCCCTTTTTGAAATGTCACTGAGATGCCATCAAACAGGTCAGGGACCATCTCCTTGTATTGCCATGGAGAACCACTGTCCTCTAGTGGCCAGAAGAGGGAGAACAATATCCTTAAGGAAAGGCTCACAGATACTCAAATTTGTTTCACTCTATATACATTATTTATATATGTAAAAATATAATTTGTTTTCTCCCTATGGTGCTGGGAGGGAATTTGTGCAATTTCTCAGGAGCACAATGTAGCAATCATTGATTTAAAAATAAAAAAATATGAGCCCCATACAAACTAAGTCAGGTTCTAGAAGTTGCAAGAGTATTTCTTCTAGAATCCTCTGTGTTTCCCTCTAATGAAGCTAGTGGGCTTTTGACCCTGCCCTGCTGCATGACTGACATCTAAGGCCAGGCTCTGAGAGGCCTTCTGCTGGGTCACCACCGTGCATTGGGGAAGCCAGAACCTAGCTGTCCTTGCTGGCAGCCAGCAAAGCATCCCTTGGCAGACCTGAGACAACAAGGCTTCAGACCCTTGAGACCCAGCTGCTGGGCAGCCCACCTGCATCCTGGGAAACAGCTCCACCTATCCTGCCTTGACTTGTCACCAAAATTGCACAGACATAGCCGAAGTAAGTGTGGCCACCAACTGAGGTTTCTAATATTTGAGGTTCTTTGTTGTGGAATAGTATGTTAAAATGTGTTATAGTCATTCATGCTATAGAACATTTGTTTAATGATGAAAAGGTGTGGTGGTTTTTTTTTTTTTTTTTTTTTTTGCTGCATTTGTTTCACTCTTTGAAGCTGTGTTATTGTGCCAGCCTAAAATAGCTCATTGGTCTAATAAAGAGCTGAATGGTCAATAGCTAGACAGGAGAGGGATCTGTGGGCTGGGGGACAGAGAGAATAAATAGGAGAAGAGAGAAGAGGGAGGACTGAAAAAACAAGGAGAGAAGGATGCCTGGGGCCCGCCACCTGCCACACAACCAGCCACTAAGTAAGAAGGGAAGAAAGACATATAGAACAGGGAAAGGTAAAAGGCCCAGAGGCAAAATGTAAAAGAAGAAAAACAGGTTAATTTAAGTTCAGAAAAACTAGCTAGGATTAAGCCAAGCTAAGACCAGGTATTCATAAGTATATTTGTTGTGGAGTTGGGTGGCAGGCCTCCAAAAAGCTAAGAGGGAAAAAAACAGAAAGGAAAGGAAAGGAAAGGAAGGAAGGAAGGAAGGAAGGAAGGAAGGAAGGAAGGAAAGAAGAAACCAACTACAGTTCTTAGTATAATGCTTTAATTAACAGTACAGAAATAAGTGACACAGCACCAGGTTGCTAGACATTAATCATGGTTTCTACAATGGGCCACTGTGACCACAGAGAGAACAGAAATGGGCTATAGAGATGGCTCAGCAGTTAAGAGCACTGGCTGCTCTTGCTGAGGACCCAAGTTCAATTCCTAGCACTGACATAGCAGCTCACAACTACCCATAACCCAATTCCAGGGGCTCCAACACACTCTTCTGACTTCTGTGGGTACTGCACATATCACTGCATAGACACGTGCACTCATTCACAAAAAAAAATGAGATAGATTTGTTAAAGAACAAAAGCATTTTCTTAATTATGTAAATAATCACTGTTCTTGATTATGTAATGTGTAATATGAGAATGTTATCATATATACACATTGAGGATATAACCTCCCGTATATGATTCTAGCCTCATAAGTCCCTTTTGAACTCCACTAGTCACTTTTAGCTTCCTAGACACTTTACAGCATATATATCTACAAAGTTTTGTATTTCTGTAAAATCCAGGGATCACAAATTTAGTCCATTCTTTTTCCTTCCTCCTGGTTTTACATAGACTTTTAAAATTTCTCATTTTCCCATCAACAAGCCTGAAACTTGAATATGAGTGAATTTTGAACTAGTCATCAAAAAATGAAGATGGGGAAACTTTTATCAAAGTCTTTTTTTCTTCTTCTTGGTTTCTGGAAACAAGGTTTCTCCGTAGCTTTGGAATCTGTCCTAATGTTAGTTCATACTTTCCCCTGGGGTAAGGAAAGTTGGGAGAGGTATGGACACCTGCAGTCCAGAATGCAGACATCAGTGCCTGGGGATGCAGAAGAGACATGCTGTTGTCTGTGGAAGCTCAAAGGGAATAAACTCTAGAATGCATAGAAAAGGAGAGGAGCCCAGCCTGGTCCTGTAGGTGAAAGGCACCATTAAACATGAGCGCATACAGTTTGCTTACCCCAACACTAACCTCATCCTAAATATCCCTAAGTCCACCTAAGCATGTACCTTTCTATTCTGACATGCTCCTGGGCATCTGTAAGTGGATCCTTTGTGTGCCCTTGTGAGAGTGTGGGTGTGAGGACATGGGCACCTGTCTCTATCTGTGCCTTCACCTCTGCTGACAGTGGTATGGATTAACCAGCTTTAGGGGAATCTGTGATCATATCCACACGATGGCATACTAGGAAATCAACACTACAACGATCTACATGGAACAGGTTGGGACAGTGGGATGATCCAAACAGAAATTACTTTCTCCTGGGATGCTTGCAGTATGGAGAGAATAGTTTGGAAAGCTCTTCTAGCTTCTCAAAGATGAGGGTCTGGCTGAATGAAGCCAGGCTCCCCAGGTCAGTGTGTGGCATGAACATATGGATGACACTGTGTCCCATTGTACACATAGAAAGGCAGGGGGAGAGCAGTTGGCAGCCCTGGTCAGTCCCAGAGAAAGCCTATGTGGAAGAGGCTCAGGCTGGAGAGGCCCAGGAAGTGACCCCACTTCCTTAAAAAGGTCCAGATGGAACAGGGACTCCTAGTTGCCAGGTAACCAGAGGCCAGCAGCAGCCTCAGCAGTCTCAACTGACTCAACTGATTCAACTGACTTGTCAGGAAGTACTTCAGAGATCAAGGTGTTCTATACTTCTCCAGCTCAGGCCACAGAAACGCCAAGAGCAGTGGCCTTGGCCACCTTTGGAGACATTGGTGGTGCCCTCTGACCCAGTACCTCTGGCTATTTTTCCAAAGGAAAAATCAAGGTAACACAGGCAGGCCAAGGTTTCCTTTCTGGTCCCCCTGATCCATCACAGCCACTGCCTGGGTGTGTGTTCCTGTGCGAACCCTGAGGAACATTCTTTATGCCTGCTTTTCACTTCAGTGTGTGGTAATGGGTTGGTGATGTCTCTCAGTTTCCCCCATTTAAATCTGCTTCCTTTCTTGGTCTTTCCTCAGGGTGAAATAGACCAGGACTCCCACCTTAAGCCCCTCAGATTTGGTTACAGCATCCCAGACTACATGGAGAAAGGGGTGGAGTGCCTAGCCACTGCTGTGAAAACCAGAGACAAATACTTTGTCATTACTTTGCTCAGCGCCACCACCTGGGAGGGGCTGAACCTCATGATGAAAATGTCAGTGGCTACAACTGAGTTCAGGGCCTCCAGCCTCCTGGCTTGGTTTTAGGGGGACTCTCCTCTCACCGGAGTGGTACCACTGTACCCTGGCAGCATTTGTCTATGGCCTGTCCCTGCAAAATGACAGGACTAGAGACTGAGGGCAGGAAGATGAATCCAGTTTGGGAAATTTACTTTTGCCCAAGAAGTGTCAGACACTGTCCTTCCTTGTGCCTCGAGCAAAGCCTTTCCCCCATTTGTATCTAGAAGACACTATCCAGGCATGATGGGATGAATGGAGCCAGACACCAGTCCCTGGGTCGGGGTGGGGGCACCCAAGAAGCCCTGTACCAACTGAGAAACCTAGCAGGGAGCAGCTTGGGTTCCATCCATTGCAGGAAGATCCTTGAAGAGACGTGAGCGCATTCCCAGACCCTCAGCATGGAAGTCAGAACAATGGAGAGAAACCACCCTAAACTCCCACCCCCTCTCTGGTTTCTATTTTTACACCATATTCAAGCAGCTCCCCCTACATCTTTGGGTGGGTTGGGGTACATGGCCTTAGCTGTCTTCATGAAATGCCACAGATATGGATCTTTCTGACTGTGGAGGATAGGCATATAAAGATGTGAGTGGGTTTTGGGCGAGGAGGGAGGTAAGAGCACAGTGGGATGTTTGGGTGTGGCTAGTGTTGATGACTAAGGCATTACCAGCCACCTCCCCTTGGGATTTCCACTAGAGGACAGTACCAGACACCACCCACAGGTGGAGAAAGAGAGATCTTCAATGGTCTCCTTGATCATGAAGAGCACAGGGAAGGATAAAGATGAAGGGCCCTAGGGGAATCCATCCCCACCACAGCCCAGCCCAGTTTTCCCAATCTGTCTTCCAAGGCACAGAAGTGTCTGGAGCCCTCTCTCTAAAACCCCACACTCCTGACCCTATGCCCACAAACAAGTGGGCTGGGCAGCCTTTTCCTAGTCTGAGGGACCTCTGCTGGGCTGGTGAAGCAAGGCCAGGCTTCTGACACTTCTTCCCGCCAACTTGCTCCTCCATGCAGTGCCAGACCATTCTTTTTGGCTCTGTGGATGCGAAAAGTACCCCAGGATTTTAAGGGGTCTCTAGTCCAGGTCACCCCAAACAAGCTGTTGGTCTATCTGTAGCTCAACATGCCTCTTTCAAACCTCCACATCCATGCCCAGAAGCTTATACCACAGCTGGAGAAGCAGGAGTCCAATGACATGTATGAAAATGTAGAGGTTGAGGGCAGGGGCTTGGGAAGGGGGACATGGTTCTTTGATGGGTTCCATGAGATTCTCCAGAAACCTTGACCTCCAACCAGAGGTGTACACTAGTCAGGTGACATGTCTGCTTGTGGGGAGAGGGAACTGGGAATTGTCCTACATGAGCAGGCCTTGTGTAACCAGGAAGGCAATCTCTAGGAAGCTCACATCATCCTGGAAATTTCTAGGCCACCTCCACTAATGGTCCATCTCTTTCTGTCCTAGATTGTGGGATCATCAGGGCAGCAACTCCAGAAGCCCCGATGCTGGATGCCTCAGGGATGCAAAAGACAGTGCATCTGAGAGCAGCCTCTGTGGCAGGGCCGCAAGGAGATCTGAGACCAGCCTCTGTGGCAGGGCCACAGGGAGATCTGAAGCCCCGAGAGAACACTGAGCTCATGGACCCGGCAGTTCGGGAACCAGCTGTGCCAGAAGCTGGACCCGTGCAGCTTCTGCCTTTAGACCAGTCTCTGCCCACATCCGCTGATACACAAAAGCCTCTAGATGTGGCAGCAGATGTTCCAGCTGCCAGGCAGGTATTTCTACCTGCTGTTGTGCAGCTAGGTGCACCAGAGCCTGTTTCCCCTCTGCCTGATGTTGACATATAGTAGAATTACTGCTGAGTTCCACCCAGAACCAGCGCCATGTACAAGCTATCCTTCCTCTCTTAAATGTCTCCTTCAATTTCATCTAATTCTTTGTTACTGTTGTTTTCACTGCTGAGTTGTTATTTGGGTTTTAATATTAATAAAAATGTATTGTTTGTTCATTTAAAATTATATGGTTCAGGGACATGACATCTATTCCCCAGGTAGTACAATCAATCCTCTACTTATGTCAACATATGGATGGCAGCTCTGAGCCAAACGTGGGACATAGAAGGAGGACCCTTGCAGGCTATCCTGGAAGCAGGGAAAACCAAACTGCTGATGTGGCAGAAAATGGCAAGGAAAACAAAATATACAAGTATGAATGGGCAGTCCTGTGCTCAGTGGCGCCCCTAATAGTTAATGACCTAGCTTCTGAGCTCAAACATACAGGGCATCACAGACATGGGTTTCCCTTTCTTCTTAGTCTTCTCTGCTTTGACAAACTGGACAGCAGGGCCATGCAGAGAAGGATGAAGCTAGCTTAATTGCAATGGTATCCACCATTCTCTCCAACCCTGAGCCCAGAGTCGTGCGTGCACACTCACTGCACTTTGTGAAACTTTGTCACATCCCACCCAACATGTTTAAACAGATCATTTTCTTTTTAAGATTTATTTTATTGTGTCTACAGTGTTCTGTCTGCAAGTATGCCTGTGTATAGTGTTCTGTCTGCATGCATGCCTGCAGGCCAGAAGAGGACACTAGATCTCATTCTAAATGGCTGTGAGCCATCATGTGGTTCCTGGGAATTAGCTCAGGACCTCTGGAAGAGCAGCCAGTGCTCTTAACCTTGGAGTCATCTCTCAGCCCATAAACAGATCATTTTCATAAAGAATTGCCAGGCTTTTTCCACAGTTCTGGGTGTGACTGACAAGAGATGAAGTTGAACCCATGGAAATTTTACACATTTGTCTTTGGGGAATGGATTGGATGCAGTCTTACTGTTCAGTAGTACAGGCAATGCTCGACAGGACAAAGGCATCACCATCACACTACCAAGAATGTCTGGCTGTGGTCCTCATCTTGGGCATGTGAGGTGCCACCTACCATCCAGAGGACACTGAGTGGAGTCAGGCCTTTCAGGGTGTAAGGCAGCTCATTCGGGCTCTGATGAGAAAGGACACACACACATCACTGGCCACCTAGCCATCTGGTTTGGGAAAAGGTTATATACTTCAGGCTAGTCGACAACTCACCAAGAAGAAATGAGCTGCACATGTCATCCAGTCCAGAGCTGGTGTGTTCAATGTCTCTGGGGAGTTGGATACACAAACCAAACTGAGGGAAACCCACTCAGGCTGCAGTTCGGAGGTACAGAGGACAGAGAGGGGACAGTGGCCAGAAGTGATAGGCAGCAATGATCTAGCTGTCCTCCGTATACACAGGGAAGTGAACTAGTCCATTATTAATATGTGCAAAAAATCTTGAGGAATCTGCAGAATATTATCAGAGCCAGTAGGGCTAAAATATTCTTGAAGCAAGATAAATTCTCAGAGGGAAAATCAGAATTCATTTTGTGAGTACATAAAAATATTCATTTGCTGTTTCATGTGTGGAAGGACTCACATAAATCTTTGCCTGTTTTTACATGATAAAATTGCTTCTTGGGTCTGGGGGTGCAGCCTAGTGGGAGAGAGCCTGTCTAGCTCTGCTCAAAGTCCTGGTTTGAGTTCCCAGAACAGGAAAGAAAGAAAACAATAAAGCTAACATATAAAATGTGTTTTGGGTTGGTAAGGTGGCTGCTGAGTGACCAGATGACATGTGTGAGCCCCAGAGTTCAAATGCTGAAAGGAGACAGTCAGCTCCCACCAGATGTCCTCTGACCTCCATGGGTATATTGTGACAGGTCTGCAAACACACATACAACACACACACACACACACACACACACACACACACACACACACACACACTAATCCATAATTTAAGTACAATGATAAATTATCTTACAATTGCTTATACAGAATCATTCTAACCAGGTTCTTATAACTATACAACAAAAAAGTATACTGCCTTCCTATGGCTTTGTTTTAGGGGGATTTTTTTGTTCATTTTTTAAAATCCAAAGTTCCAAAGTTAAGCTCTGTAGTTTGGAGAAAGGAATAGTGACTTACAGCATAGTACAATGTGACTGAATAATTTCCAAGGCAATGGCTAATATTTCAAAAATTAAAACGAAGCATAGCTCACTATTATTCAAGTCCAATGAGTAGATTTTCTTCCACAGTGGAAGTCTTTGGAGAATTTGTCAAGAGTTTATTTCTTACACTGAACATTAGGGTTCAAAGAACTGCAGGAATTTTGTTGTTTGTTTTCGGGGAGGGGTTGTTTTGGGTTTTGGTTTTGTTAATGATTTCTTTTTCTTCCTTTCTTTCATCCTCCCTCTCTCTCTCTCTCTCTCTCTCTCTCTCTCTCTCTCTCTCTCTCTCTCTCTCTCTCTCTCTCTCTCTCTCTCTCTCCTTTTTCAAGACATGGGTTGTCTGTGTAGTCCTGGCTGACCTGGAACTTACTCTGTAGACAAGGCTGGTCTTGAACTCACAGAGTGCTAGGATTAAAGGTATACACCACCATGCCCAGACACAGTATTATTTTTTTAAGAGGCAGTGTGAAAATGAACTAGGTAACACATACTACTGTGTACAAGTAGCCTCTTAGAGTACACACAGTCAGATCACCAGTTGAGGCTGTTTTCATTAGCAGGGCCAATGTGCCTACTATGTGTGTATCCTATTGTAACCATGTTATAGAGACTAAGCCAGCTAAGTTCCCTGAGTGAAGTGCCTTGCTGAAAAATCAGGAAAAGGAAGGCAACTCAGAATTCAACGGGATCAAGAGGAATGTAGCGCCCGCACAGCTTCAAACACAAGAGTTGTGAGAGTCCAAAGAATGCATTGCCCTCTGCAGGCCATCAGAAGAGTGAGGAGTTCGGCTCAGTGTTTAGCTGTGGTTGTCTGTTTCTGTTTCCAACAGCTACTAGATAAAGGTTCTAGGATGGCATATAAGTTAGTTATCAATCTCATTGTCAGGGAAGGGCATTTAAGGTAGCCTCTCTACTGTTGCTCAGATTGTTAGTTGTGGTCATCCTTGTAGGTCTCTGGACATTTCTCTAGAACCTCCTGGAATCCAGCTGCAGAGAGGGAGGAGTGATAAGAAAAGGGGTCAAGACCAAGCTACAGAAACTCAGAGACAGCTGACCTAAACAAGAGGGAGCCCATGGACTCCCCAGACTGATAGCTGGGAAACCAGCATTGGACTGACCCAGACCCTCTGAACATGGGTCTCAATTAGAAAGCCTGGGCAGTCTAAGGGACCTCTGACAGTGGAACCAGGATGTATCCCTGATGCACAAAAGGACTTTGGAGGCACATTCCCCTTGGAGGGATACTTCCGTAGCCTAGAGGCAGGAGGGAGGGCCTAGGCCCTACTCCAAATGACTTGACAAATTTTGATGATCCCTCCTGGAAGGCATCACCCTCCCTGTGGAGTGAGTGGGGAATGGGATGGGAGGGGGGTTGGGAGCATGGGAGGATGGGAGGGAGAGGGAATTGGGATCTATATGTAAAATTAAAAAATAATAACAAAATTATTTTTTTTAAAAAGAGTGAGGAGGAGATGACTATTGCTCTTTCCCAGGAATGTGGTTAGTCCAAGGAGGCAGTAACCTAACTGTCCCAGTTTCAGTGACGTTCTCTCTCTCTCTCTCTCTCTCTCTCTCTCTCTCTCTCTCTCTCTCTGTGTGTGTGTGTGTGTGTGTGTGTGTGTGTGTGTGTGTGTGTGTGTGTGTGTGAAGCGGAGGTCTGGTTTTTTGCCTCTGTTTTTGCCTCCCTGTTACTGGACACTGAACTCAGTATCCAGTTCACTGTAGAGACCCCTTAACTGCTCAGCTATGTCTCCAACTCTCCCCACTTTCCTCAGGCCCTCCTGGCCTGCAGCCACCTTAGCCACCAATCCCAGGATACAGGTGGTTCAGGGATCACAGCACTGCTTTGAATTCTAGTGTCCTAGACATCCCTCCTGCCCTGTTCCACAAGCTCTCTGTCATCTGACCCTCAGTCAGATGTCCCTCAGAGTCCTTGGCCTCTTCTCTCCCCTGGGATCAGATGGTAAATGAGAAGCTGCCTAGGACACCTGGTTCAGGTGATAAGGAGTTTAATCCACTTACGAATCCACAAAGCTCATAACAGGGTGTGTTTTCAGTAAACGTTGTCAGAAGAGAGGCCTGTTGGAACTGAAAGAGGAATAAGGAAAACCTTAAACACGGGGATAAAGTTGTCTCAGGAGTTGATCGGCAGAGGAGATGGGACCCCGGAGTCTCTCTGGGGAGCCAGGTTGTGTCTAGTCCTCCTATCCTGCAATTCACACCCCTGAATAAGCAGCTCTGGATGCAGCTGTACAAAGATGGATGCTGACCTGAAGGAGGAACAAGTGGCCCTGGCCCTCAGCCCAGAATTGTCACTAGGAATGCGTCCAGGAAGGGTTGTAGCTCGTTCCACTTGCTACAGAACAATTCAATTTAAAGGAAGAATGGAGGGGAAAGGCTACTGCTTTCAAAGAGCCACGGTGGACCTTCCAGGGCTACAATTATCATCCAAAGTGACATCGCTCCAGACCTTACTATTTCGATGATTTGATATCTCTATATGTTAAATTTTATTTTAAAAGACAGAGTGTACTACTCGGCTGTTAAAAAAAAAAATAACAACATGAAACTTGCAGGCAAATGGATGGAACTAGAAAAAAAAATCATCCTGAGTGAGGTAACCCAGACCCAGAAAGACAAACATGGTGTGTACTCGCTCATTTGTGGATATTAGGAGTAAAGAAAAGATTAGCCAGGCTACAATCCACAGCTGCAGAGAGGCTGAATAACATGGAGGGCCCAAAGAGGGATTGGGGGATTTCCCTGGGAGTAGGAAATAGATGAGATGTCCTGGGTACACTGGAAGCAGAGGTGGGTGCTGTGGGGTGGAGGAACATGAGGGACCGGGTTAGGTGGGTTGGGACAGGATTGAGGGGTCAAGTAATGAAAGAGATGTCTTGATGGTGGGAGGCATTTGGGGGTTAGGGAGAAACCTGATGCCAGGGAAACTCCCAGGAACCCACAAGGATGACCCCAGCTAAGACTCCTACCAATAGTGGAGAGGGTGCTTGAACTGGCCATTTCCTGTAGTCAGATTGGTGACTACTCTGTCATCACCCACAGCCAAGCACTGGGCCAAACTCTGGGAGTCTTGATGAGGAAAGGGAGAGGGAATTCTACCAGCCACGGAGGGTCAAAGTCATGATGGGGGAACCCATAGAGACAGCTGACCTGAGCTTTTGGTAGCTAACCTGCCCTGGACTGATGGCTAGGGAGCTTGCATGGGAACAACCTAGGTCCTCTGTATGTGTGTGACAACTGCAAGATCTCAGGTGATTGTCCAGACCATGGGCATCTGCTCAGCCCCTGGTGGCAACAGGAGCCATGGACATCAACCTAGACCCTAGCAATGGCTAAGCCATAGACCCAGACATGGCCCATAGTAGCAGCCTGAGCCCTGATGACATCATGGCTTTGTGTGGCAGTGCCAAATCATCATAGCACTGGTGAAGCACAACCCTCAGACACTAACATGGTCCCAGGTTGCAGCCCAGACCCTGGGCATCTATGTGGCCTTTGGTGATACCACGGGTCACGGACATCAACAAAGAACCCAGCTATGAGAGGACCACAGACCCAGACATGGTCCTTAGTAGCAGTCCAGGCTTAGATGTTACCATAACCCCAAGTGGCAGTGCAGGACACTTAGATTGTCATGGCCTTCAGACACCAACATGGCCCCAGTTAGTGGCTCAAACCTTAGGTATCTGTATGACCTTCAGTGGTATCTGTATGACCTTCGGTGGTATCTGCAGCCATGGATATCAACCCAGACCCTGGCTGTGGTGGGGCCACGAACCAGACATGGCCCTACATTGCAGCCCAGACTCAGATGTCACCATGGCCCCAGGTGGCAGCACAGGCCACTCAGATCAACATGGCCCCAATGACAGTATAGCCCTCAGATGCCCAAATGGCCACAGGTGGTGGCCTGACCCTGGGCATCCCTATGGCCTTGGTGGAGACATGGGTCATGGATGACAACACAGCCCCCAGCTGTTCATTGCAATGAGTCTGGCTCAAGGCCTCTGGCACACCATCATCACTGGACCCTCACGGAAACTCCTCTTGATATCCTGCCTTTGGCCTGAGTAGTGGAGATCATGTGGTTATCATTCTGCAAGATTCGTCTTCACCCACTCCAGCAGGTCATAGATGGGGTAGATATTAGGGTGGACCAACCCAAGGTCCAGGATGTAGGTCTGGGTGGTAGATGAGCTGGTTTGTCCAGGCCACTGGGACTGCCCCCTCGGGCAAGGGTTAGATTCAGATCTCCTAGGCCCATGCTATTGGCCCAGATCTCCCATGCCTGTGGTGGGGCATGGGGCCAGCTCTCCTGAGTATAAGGGCCAGCTCTCCCAAGGGTGTCCACTGACTGACAGGGATAGTTATCCCAGAGCCAGCGAGGAATGGGGCTGGCTTAGCATGGCTCTTGGATTTGAACACAAATGGTTTCTGTTACCCTGTGTGGTAACATGGGCCATGGACATCATCATGTTCCAGTGTTCCAGCTACAGCAGGAACACTGACCCAGACATGCCTTCAGCAGCAGCTTTGTCACCTAGTGGCAGCACAGGTCACCCCAAAAATCACCACCAAGCTAGACTGAAAGCAAAGTGTGTGTGTGTGTGTGTGTGTGTGTGTGTGTGTGTGTGTGTGTGTGTTTGTCTACAAGCCCATGCATGTATGTGGACTCATGTGTACACCATCACAGGACTAGAGAAACCAGGTGTGGATGGAAAGATGATGGCTAGATGGATGAAGCCCATCAATAGTATTCAGCCACTCACAGACTGCTCATGAGCAGGGACAGAAAATGACTCTGCAGTGTTCATGGCTGTCATTGCCAAATTGCTTTGTATCAGATACGGCGACAGTGGAACAGAGCTCATGGCAGCTGGAGTTCAGTTGAGCCTGGCGAATTAGCGATGTCTTCCAAACAGTAACCAGTGTGAGGTAGAAATCCACAAGCTGATCTCACAATGTCTCTAACGGCTGCCTGGCACTGATGTGGCAGAATGACTCCAAAGGGTCCTGATGATGCAGAGACAGCAGAGTCACTAGCAACCTCACCTGATGCTGGAGTTCAGCAAACTAGTGCACATCACTGGTGTTCTAGCCCTGGATGGTGTACCCACTCCCTGAGTTCTAAGCAGTTAGTATGTTCCCATGGGATGCTGTTTGGCAGTGATGGTGATGGACCACTCTCTAAAGACCACCATCCTGCAGAACAGAGAGTATCCAGCAGTTCTCTCTAGCCAGTGAGTGTTCTGTTAGTGAATGATGGTTCCCATTTTGATGATTTGATGCCACGAAATGTTCAGAGAAAGAAAAAAATGACAAGGAATAATGAGCCAGGAAAATAACCAGAAATACATAAAATAAAATCTGAAATAAATTATTTAGGTAACAGGAGTGATTTTACTTGAAGGAGAAAGCAATAACAGTCAACATTTTTTTTTTCTCAAAAATTTGTTTTAAGTTTAATTTTGTGCATGTGTAAGGTCTGTGTGTGGGTATATGAACATGAGTGCAGTGCCTAAAGAGGCCAGAAGAGGGCACCCAGCCCCTTGGAGCTGCAGTTTCAGGTGGTTGTGAGCCAACTGACAGGTTTTGGGAATGAATTCAGGTACTCTGGCAGATCGGTATATGGCCTTAACCACTAAGCCATCTCCCCAGCCAACCTCAACACATCTTTGTCAACACAAAATGTGATCATCACTCCTGGGATTAGGAATTGTCTCTGTTCCTCCAGACAAAACAAAATTCTAATCCAATGAGAAAACCTGGGTTTGAGGAGATTAAAATATTGCTACTCATTATCACAGGAAAATTCAAAGCTTCTGTTTACAAAAATTACCTTGATCCAAATGATTCATGCTTGATTTATAAAAGTCAACTTTATTGGTTTCCTTCCAAGTACTAAACATATGATATAGAATCCAGGGATAAATTTATTGTGGTTCAAATGGTTCTAAAAGAAGGATACAGTCAAATCAGAAGCAACTCTCAGGGTTTACTCCAATGACCTCATGATGCCTGTAAGACAGTCCCTCCCTGTGGGTAAAGTTTGCATTTTCAGCCATTCAAGTAAGACTCCCTGAGACTCAAAATATGTTGCTTGGTTGAGAAATGCAACTCCAAACCTTACTGAAAATTCTGTGAACTTCTATTTTTTGGTTTAGTGTTTAAAATATTCTGCTTAAAATGATCTGTCCAAAGAGCCAAATGCCAAGATAACCTGTGCCCAAGTAAATATATACATTACTCCTCTAAACTTATTTTTTATAATTTATTTACTTATTGTATATGGGTGTTTTCCCTGCATGTGTGTCTGTGTGAGGTGTTGGATCCTGCAGTTACAGGCAGTTGTGAGCTGCCATGTGGGTGCTGGGAATTGAACCCGAGACCTCTGGAAGAGCAGTCAGTACTCGTAACCACTGAGTCAATACTCTAAACTAATTTTCAAGTGAAAAGTCTTTCATTGGTGCCAACTATGGAATCTGATTGAGAGGAGGAAAGGAAGAGGAGAAGAGGAGAAAGAACAACAGAAGGAGAGGGAGGAAATTCTTGCTATTGTAGCCCAGGTTAGCTTTAGACTCCAGACCCTCCTGCCTCAGTCTCCCCGGCCCACACTTTCATCCTGGACTTGGAGTCTAGAAAAATAAATATCAGACTCTAGCCTGGGCTATATAGTAAGATACTGTCTTGAAAACAAAAACAAACCTAAACCACTTTTTAAAATATTTTCTACAAAGGAGATATTTAAGTTGTGTGCCAGCATTCACCTCAAATATTAACTCTAACCTACATCTGTCTGAGAAAATAAAATGCAAAATTCTCATCTCTTTGGGCAGAAAGAGAGCACAGGAGAGGAAATGTTTTGGGTTAAGGTTAATGGAATTTTTAATGCTGCAAAAGAAAAGGTCACAGGCAAATGTCAGATGGAAGTGAGGTTGTTTAACATTCTTTGATGTCCCTATCAAGAACGATGGCTTTGTCTTGAATTCAGCTGGAGTACTGAGCCAGAGAGCAAAGGTCATCTTAATTACCCCAAGATGAATTCATGCCTATACACAAACCACTCAATAATACAGAGAACTGCCCTTGAAACCTGGGGGTGAAGGCATCTGCAGGCGGGACACCACATGGAGTTTCTAGAAATGACTACTTTCAAATCATGACAATCAGATCTTAAAACTTCAGGACACTGACATGGTACCCATAGAGTTCCAGGTCTTCTTGGCGAAAGGTTTCAAGTTCATGTCCTTTGGACATACTCTGTTTATTCACTAACATTCATGAGAATAAAGACTTTAAACACATGCATTTATTGATTGATGTTTATGTATTATGTTAGTATTTTGCAAATGTTGAAGATTTGATATTTTCTTTGTAAGACTTCAAAGTGTCTTACAGGCACCCAATACCAGAATCCCTCGGGAGTTAGTGAGACAGCCAGACACACTTAGAATTCAAGGGCCCAAATCTGAACTTTTCACAAGATTCTTGGGAATTCATATACTATGCCTCCTAAATATAGAACATTCTAGATGCCTTTATGAACATGGCCATAGTCTTTTTCTTCATTGTTTTCTAGAAGGCAGATGTGTCTCCTAATTTAATCACAACATAAAAGTATTATAAAATCCTTAGTTGAAGCCCCGTGGTGGTGGTGGTGCATGCCTTCAATCCAAGTACTTGGGAGGCTGAGGCAGGTGGATCTCTGTGAGTTTGAGGTCAGCCTGGTCTATAAATCAAGTTCCAGGACAGCCAGGACTGTTACACAGAAAAAGCTGTGTATTGAAAAATCAAAAAAATCCTTAGTTGAGTAATTCTTCTTAATAATTTACTTATTATTTTATGTGTGTTGCTGCTTTGCCTATGTGTATAATGTCTGTGTAAGACTGTCAGATTCCCTGGATCTAGAGTTATAGACAGTATTGAGCTGTCATGTGGGTACTTACAAATTGAACCCTGATCCTCTGGAAGATAGAGTGCTCTTAACCACTGAGCCAACTCTCCAGCCCCAAGCTGAATAGTGAGATCCAAAGGACCCAAGTGGACCCCAAAAGCATCCCAATACGCATTATGGCTTTCAGATGGGACAAGAAAGCAGTGCATTCCAGGGCTACAGTGCAAGAATCAGCAAGGTGAACGGGGCTCAAAATCACACCAGGGTAGCCACTGATACAGTGTGTCCTTCCGGTGTGAAGTGGTGCATCTTTGCCTTCACAGGATGCTTACTGAGACTGTGAAGGAAAGCAACCAATATTTTAGTAACTGCTGAGCATCTTTTTAACTTTTAGGAATCTCTGTTCTGCTCTTTTGGGGGGTATTAAATATTTTTGATCCCTGTCTTCATCTGTCTCCATCCTCCTTCAGGTCCTAGGGGAATCTATGGCTGTTTCTGCTCCACAACTTGGCTCTTGGATTTAGGTGTCTAAATGAGGAAAGCCCTGATCCCCCTCCCTGGCCCTGTCTCAGCTATCAGGAAGGAGAAGGACCACTCTAACACTAGCAAACTTGATTGGAGCTGGGTGTGTAGCTTAGTAACCGAGAACTTGCTTAGCAGGGGCAAAGAGCTGGTTAAAACCCCAGCAAAGGAAAAGAAAAAAAAGGGAAAAACAACTGAAATAAAGAAAGTAAAAAACTAAAACAAGACAAGACTCAAGTGACCACCATCTGGATAAATGCTCTGGACTAATTAAGGAGTCTGACAAAATAATTAAATTGTCTTAACAGATACAACTATTTCTACTGACAAGACTATAGATTCTTCAGTAAGTAGTAATTGTAATCATATAGAATAAAAGATTCTCTGTTGTCCTGAAGTGGTCCAAACTACAATTAATACATACTCACAGCCTCATACGTATATACATATACTGAGATGGGTACCCATTTCTTAGTGGTTATCCTTATCAGAAACAGAGAAACCTTATAGGAAATAACTTAAACATTAAAAAAAAAAAACTTCAAATTTTTAAACAGGAAGGACTGAAAAAAAATCCTCTCAGGTGAAATCAGGTGTTTTATAAAAACATGGGTCAAAAGCAACCACTGGGCCGGCAAGATGGCTCAGCAGGTAAAAGGCGCTTGCCACCAAGCCTAATGACCCAAGTTCAATACCCAGAACCCATATGTAGAAAGAGGGCCCTGAGAACTAACTATCATAGATTGTCCTCTGATGTCCATACTTGTATCATGGCACACATACACACATACACACACACACACACACACACACACACACACGTGTATATATACACATGCACTCATATATGTATACATATATATACACATATACATATACACGCATACACACACACATATATACACACAATAAAAATATATGTACACATACACATACATATACACACACTCATATATACACATACACATGTATACACATACTCATATATATACATTTATATACACATTCACATATATCTATATATACATACACACATACACATATGCATACATACACATATACACACATAAACATACACACATATACACACTCATATATTTATATATAAACACATACATATACACATATACAGATACACACTCACATATATCTATATATAAACACACATACATACACACACATGCATACATGAACACATACAAGCACCACACATGCCATACACAAACAAATTAATGTAAAAACTTTTAAGCAACCATTGAGTAAATATATAAGACTGTTTCACACAGCTCACCGTGTACACAAACATTTACCCTCACTGGCTATTGGTCCACATGTAATTTTAAATTGGAAGCTTTCTCTTAAGTTTTGTGACAGTGACATGTTAAAAGGAGCTTTCTTTGGAGTGAGAGATCAAAGACATTATTCAGGGAAGGAACTCCATCTAGGCTGTGGGAAGCCTGTCCTCAGCTCTAGCCCTACACTACAGTTCTGCAGCCTCAGTCTGCTTCTTCACCTCTCTCTGCAGCTGTGGTTTTCTCACCACAAATGTGTGTTTTCACAGCTACAGTTTTGTTTTTTTAAAGTTGGTAAAACATCAAGTATGGGACTGAGAATACATGTGGTCCAGGCAAAACTTACTGTTCTCCTGTAATTCCTCCCAGAGATATGCAAATGATAATTTCCATTTATTTCCATAAGACATCGTCTTTTGCTTTAAGAACTCCTTATGAATATTCTCCTGCCCATGTCTTAACTAACTTACTGGGGCTGGAGAGATGGCTCAGTGGTTAAGAACACTGCATTGGCTGCTCTTGCAGAGGGCCCAGGTTCTATTCCCAACATCTGTATGTGGCTCACAACTATCTGTAACACCAGTGCAGGTCAATTGGATACCTCCGGCCTCTCAGGGCACCTACACTCACATGCACACACACATGTACATATATGTAAGTAAAATAAATAAAACATTTAAATAAATACACTCAGCCCATTCATCCTACCAAGCCCATCTGCTATTCAAAAGACATGTTTTAAAGTTGTCAGCCGGACAAGTGGTGATTATACAGTGCTGAAAATCCTTTCCCGCTTCTTAAATATGTCACCCCCTCACGTGTGTCCACAAATAGCCTCTGAGAGGAGATGCAGATTCAAGTACAGGATTTATTCTCACTTGTGCTGCTTGAGAAGCAGTGTTGGAGGGATAGCTTTGGCATGCAGGCTTGGAGATTGATCCTAAAGCCATCATGGGTATAACTCATTGGATAAATCTTTTGAGGGGGATCCATTACAAATGATGCCCCCAAGGACACTGGTCTTAATGTACCATCCAGAAATTCTCCCACTTCCTGTAAAGATACAGCAAAAAGCCCATTACAAACAGAGGGATGGTGTGTCTGCATCTGTCTGCTCTCACAGAAAGTGACATTCAGGCACAATGACCTCGTTGCGTGTTTCAAATCACTTCTTATAATAATTTCCCAGCTAAATCTTTGCTCTCTGAAAGCAGGTAACTGTCCTTGTTGCATTCACTGTATCTCTTAGTGAAAAGAAACTACACTTTTCACCAACAAACACATGGTTATTCTTTTTGTGAGCCCACAAGACACAGATGGCACACACCAGTCTCCTTAACTGGGCATTTCGCAGACCTCGTCATTAAGACAAGAGACTGCCTGCTTCAGAATGTATTTTGCACTACCAACAATATGAGCCAGAAAAATTTGGTTTGTAATACTTAATTCTATTCATCTTAAGCAAGAAAAACAATTAATATATTCATACACAGAGGTGTGAAAGGTGATGTTTGTATATTTCTTAACAGCATCATACTCATTTATTTGTTAGAATATATTAAAATAAAAATAATCTATTTTCAATAGATTTTCTCTTTTGTTTTCTGAAAATCACCAGAAGTTTTAAAAATCACAATGGCAAACCTACCTAGTGCTACCTCATATATAATTCAACATGTTTTTTCATGACTCATTTTGGAAAGAATATATTAAAACTGTATTGAAAATGACTCATTTAAATCTGGGCTCAACGTGGCAATATTGCAATTAGTGGTGTGACTAGAACAGGTAACCGTGCATGTCAAACTGTAACACAGAGACACTGCAAAGTAATTCTCAGAGGCAGCAACTGCTGAGAGTGGAAAAGAATAAATGAGTTTGTGGTTTGGTTATTGGTAACTTATTAATGAGTTTGTGTTACTTAAAACAAGTCTTTCCAAACACAATTATATAAACTATTTTGGTCATATCAAAAAGCTTATATCCTGTTAGATACATACAAAATGGAAGATCCGCCTTGATTTACAAAAAAAAAAAAAAAAAAAAAAAAAAGTCCACAAAAAGTAATACCTTCTACAGTTTCCTTAAAAACTCCATTTATTTTTAAGTCTAGGTTAAAAATCCTGGGACTTGTGCATCATTGCATGGCCACGTGGGGTCCCACTACACCTTCCAAACCAACAAAGGAAAAAATAAACAACTAAATAAAATATTTTTTAAATAATAATAAGCCTAACTTTCAAAGCAAACAACATAATGCTGAGCAGAGAAGTAGTTTTTGTTTTTCTTTTTTGTTTTTAACACTGGTGACATGGTTTCCACTGTCATCGCTTATCTGGCTGATGCCATTGCTTCTGCTTGTGAGAATCCAGTGCCAAGGACTGAGAAGAGGAGAGCACTAGCCATCCTGGGCAGTGGAGTGGTTGGTGGAGGAAGGTTGCTACACATCGCTGGGAGACCGTGCTCTCTGGGACAGTGTGGAAGGGATACACCCACAGCAAATGAGGCAGAGGGCTTTCTGGATCTCTTGGTTTCTGAAGGCGTATATGACAGGGTTGATGACGGAATTGTAGGTAGCGGGCAGGAGGGTGGCGTAGGTGTAGATGGAGGGGTAGGTGTAATCGGCGATTAAGGAATAGAGCGTGAATGGCATCCAGCACGCAGCAAAGGTCCCCAGGATGAGAGCCAGGGTTGAGACCCCTTTCCGGGTAGTCACATAGTGCGATGTGGCCAGGAAGTGGTGCTGCAGGGCTATCTGATGGGCATGCCTCATCACAATCTTACAGATCTGGACATAGAGCTGAAGCATCAGTGCGAACATGAAGAGGAAGGAGATGGACAGGATAGCAGCATTGTTCTTAGTGAGAGGTCTGACCACACTGCAGGTGGACTCATCCCTCAGGCAGTTCCAGCCCATCACAGGCAGCAGCCCCAGGCAGATGGACGTTCCCCAGAGCATAACCAGCATGACATAGGTAAACGTGACGGTCCTTTCAGAGTGGTACGTCAGGGCATAATACAGGGAGAGGTAGCGGTCCACAGTGATAGCCAGCAAACTGCAGACAGAGGCAGAGAAAGAGGCGACAATGAGTCCAATTGTGACCAGCTTGGTGGCTTCTGACTGAAGCAGGTATGCAAAAACAAAATTGATGATGAGTCCCAGGCCAGCCAGCAAGTCTGCAAGAGCCAGGCTGCCTATCAGCAAGAACATGGGTGCTCGCAGGCTGGGGCTGTGGAAGATGATAAGGACCACAATGGCATTTTCACAGCAGATGAGGGTTCCTGAGCTGCACAAGACAATGTCCCAGGGGTTGACAACGAGCTCAGGTTCTGACTCCGCAACAGGGTCCTGGGAGGGGGCAGCGGCTGAGATGTTTTCCGGAACACTGGCATCTATACAGTCCCGAGGCAGCCCACTTAAATTGACCTTCAGGTCTTCGTTCATTTTAACCCCTGTACTCTTCAATGGAAAGACAGGCTTTTTAATGTTTGGGTAAAGTAAGGTACGAATCCAAGATCATGCAAAATATACAGAGACAGACAGACAGCCCTAGGCTCAGACACCAGTGTCAAACATGCCACGAGCTTCAGGAATTAGAAACAAAAGCTCAAGTCTGCATGGATTAAACCCCACAACCGAAATGCGGTTGGTCACTGAGGGAAACACGGGACAGGACTCCCAAGGCGGCACAAGCGCACTTGCCAAGGCGCTGGGAGCCGACATTGACTAATTGCATCTCTCATGCCAAAAAGCAACAACTGCTTGACATCTGGACAGCTGAGAGCACCGCCCAGCAGCTATAAGTCTGCAGGAGGATGGAATATTTTAAGGGCCCGGAACTCCCACCCCTCCAAAAATTCCCCACGCGCGTGCACACCCCCAAACACACCTCCGGACCCAAACAAAGAGGCAGGGAGGGAGGGTCTCAGCCTCTCCCTGTGTGCATGGATCAGAAAGCAAGGGCCACAAAAGGTAGGTGTGTACCACCGAGGTGCCCAGACAGACAGACAGAGAGAAGGATGTGCATGCATTTGGCCGCTCCCCTAGCTGCGGAGACGCGCAGCCTACGGGGCAGGGGGTCATCGGGGGTCACCTTGGCACGCCCAGACCGAGGGGGGCTCCTCCGGTGCTGCCGAAGAGCGCGGGCCACCCGCGTGGCACGTCCGCGGTGGCGCCCGCGGCAGGTGAGCGGCGGCGCTCGCGCCCGGCTCTCCGCCCTGCGCGCTCCCCGCCCGGCGCGCTCCTGCGGGAACCCCATGAGGCCGCGCGCGCCCCCACAGGTCGCAGCGGCGCGCGGGGCGGGACCGCCACCGTGGACACCCGCCTGCAGCAGTCAAGCTGAGACCCTCTCTGCACCTTGTCCTGGGGGAGAACCTGGCCTCCTACTTGATTCCTGTGACTTCCCTGACGAGTCCTAGCCACCAGGGGCTCGACTTCCTCATGCTTTTTCCTTTCTTTTGGTTCAAGACCAAAATAATTGAAAACTGTGATTGGGTTTTCAGGATGTGAAGGAGGGATGCGGGGTGAGCAGGTTGGGGCAGAGGAACTTTACAGTAGCCAGCTGCAGCTGGCCACTCTGCAAACTCAATGTTATTGTTCCCTTGGGGACATTCGCTTAACTGGATAGAAGCTGCAGCTACTTGGATTGCGGGTATCATTGCCCAGTTTACTTATTAAGTACTCCTGGAGCTGTTTGCGAGTGGATATCATTTAGGGCGTTCCTGCAAAAGTTTCCTGCAGGCACTGACCCAAACCCAATTAATTTAAGTACCAAAGTGACATTGTTAATTTATTATTTCCATTACCACATCTGTGAAGTCTAGGACTAAGATCCTGAAGGTGTCTGCCTTGAAAGGATGGGCCTATGTCTCTTATACGGGAACCGGATCAGACCTTAAATCTGATCATGATCTCCAGCTGAAAGGTGGGAGAAGTCACATTTCCGTGTGACCTAATTGTTATGTAGTGCAAAGGATCCTGCGGACCCTTCATCTAGGGCATCATCTGATGCCTCTGCCTCCCCTGATTCCCACAGAATTTCCTGCTCAGGTCCACCAGCTCCCCTCTATTCCCCTAAAGTCTTTTTTTTTTTTTCCCCAATCAGGATTGCTCCAGCTCTCCTGCCTCCAAGACCCTCCACTTCACCTCCCTGGTTACAGTCCTCCTCATCTCTCACTTGTACTTCTCCCTTCCCTCTTTCTCACCAAGGCAACCCACTGCCAAGGGATGACACTGCTCCGTCCAGTCTGAGAGCACACACTGCTTCTGAACTCTCTCCCTAGACAGATTCTGCTTTGGGACACAGTTGAGCTGTTTTGTTTTGTGCTGTGTCTTGTCATGTCCCCCAGAAGGCTCCAGGACTCTTTCTGGGTTTTTTATTCTCTACAGCAACACTTTTGAAACTTAACTTGGGAAACAGCAGTTCTGGGGAGGGGTCCCAGCATCAGTCCAGGCTGCTGCTGCTGCTGGCATCACACCTTGAGAAGTGAGGTTCTGTGTGGGGTTTAAATAGTTCTTTGGACACATCAGGTGCCTGTTGCGCCAAGGATTGTGTTAAAGCCTTCGTGGACAAATCCAGTAATGATGTGCATTCAAGGGCACATCAGAGTACAGTAGTGAGATAAAAGTCAACAATATCCCAGGTAGCAAGTACTGCAGTAAAGGGATCCTTTCATCTATGTGTGATGAGTAGAAACACTTTTAGAACACAGCAATGTAAAAAGAGCTATGTGGGGCTGGAGGCATGGCTCGGTGGTTAAGTACACTGGCTGCTTGTGCACAGGACCAGGGTTCAGTTCCAGGCATGTATAAGGTGGCTTATAACCATCTGTAACTCCAGTTCCAGGGAATATGACTCCATCTTCTGGCCTTCTCAAGCATTACATGCATAAGGTACACATCCTACATGTACACACTTATACACATAAAATAAACATCCCCCCTTTTTTCCCCTTTATATATATAAAAATCAGTTTAACAAGAGACAGATCAAGTCACCTGGTCAAATTTTAGGATCCTCCCATTGCTTGTGCAGTTCAGGAAAAGTGAATTCATAGCACTAGCTGGATGCTCTTCAAGCCAACAACACATGGACTTTGACCATGCTCGCTCAATTTACTCAGCATGGAGTTTGCTTTCCTTCATCCCAGAGCTAAGGATTGAATCTGAACCCATAATCTCTCACTGCTGCGACCATGCACTGCCACTGAACTGTTCCTCAGGCCTGGAATTCACTCTCTGTACCATGTTCGGGAAATATGGACAAGGAACCAAGTGCAAAGTGCTGGGGGAGAGTAGCGGTAGGCAGAGGCGTGCGGGGTCTCGCACAGAATCCTGAGGCGAGTGGAAGAAGGGAAACAAGTGGACACACACCTGGAGCTGGGGACTGCCATATGCAGGAACCTGAGGGCTGGCAGCTGTGTCTGCTCAGTGACTCCGAGTGGCTGGTATCAGCTGTACCCCCAGTCAGCCCCCCCAAAAAATACATTTTATTATTTATAAAGGAAACCTTCCAGATAAATAAAAGTATCACTCATCCAAATTAACCAAACTCAAAGTCATACAACTAAGAGAACATCCATATACTTAAAATTGTCATTCAAAATGGAAGCTGTGAACTTCAAATTAAGTTTTACACTTTCAGGTTTGAATGCTTATTATGCACTTATCCACCAGCAAACAAAAAGTCCACAAAGAATTAGAATTAGAAAAACAATTAGCTTCACGTCCTCTTTCATAACTTGTATCCATTACCTTATGTTTCTTTTTTTATCTTTTCTTTTTTCTTTCTTTCTTTTTTTTTTTCTTTTTTAATTTTTTTTTCAAGACAGGGTTTCTCTGTGTAGCTTTGGAGCCTGTCCTAGAACTCACTCTGTACACCAGGCTGGTCTCGAACTCACAGAGATCCCTCTGCCTCTGCCTCCTGAGTGCTGAGATTAAAGGTGTGCACCAGCACCACCCAGCATGTAGTCCTTTCTTGTCCCCTTATGTTTTGCTTTTCTAAATGTATATATATTTAATATAGTCGAATGTTATATAATATAGTATAAGAATAAGAAAAGAGGACTCTCACCCCTCAAATGATAGTCGTAACTTAATTTTACTTCTAATTCCCTATTTATTGGTGTGCTTAAGGCTTTTATTACCACAAAGCAGTAATCCAGTTCAAACCAGATTAATGCCTTTTACTATCTGACTGAGAAGACTCTAGAGTAGCTCATGGGAAAGAAGTCAAAGTTACAAGAAGCATTTGCCTGGCAATAGTTAGTCAGTTCCTTGCTGGTTTATTTATGCTTCTCTGCTTGCCAGTTCTACCTCAGGCTGGTCTCTTCCTTGTATTGGTGCCAAGTGGTCCTAGGCAGCCATGAGCTTGCACCCGGAGGCCATCTTCTTAGCTTGCAGAGGGGAATTCTATGGGGAATCTGTGTGTGTGTGTGTGTGTGTGTGTGTGTGTGTGTGTGTGTGTGTGTGTGTGTGTGAGAGAGAGAGAGAGAGAGAGAGAGAGAGAGAGGATGAGAGTCCAGTGTGAATAGAGTTGAAGGTGAATGTCTTCTGTACTTTGGATAATGAACATTCCCCCAAGGATAGATGTGTTGAGCTGTGAACTGTGGGGTGTATGGATATCCTGGCACCTAGGAAATGGATGCAGGGGGATCAGGGGTGGAAGGTAATCTTTGGTTTGTCTGTTGAGATTGCTGTTGCTGTAATGACATTGACTTATAAAAGAAAGCATTTAATTAGGATTACAGTTCCAGAGGGTTAGAGTCCATGATGGTGGTGCAAGGCCTGGCAGAAAGACCAACTGAGAGCTCACACGTCACACAAAAGAGCCAGCAGGAGGCAGAGCACTGGCATTGCCAGAGGTTTTTGAAAACTCAAAGCCCACCCTTAGTGACACACTTTTACAACAAGGCCGCACCTCCCAATCCTTCCCAGACAGTTCACCCATGGCGGCGGGGCAGGAGGAACCAAGTGTTCAAGCATTTGAGCCTATTATGGGCCCATCCTAATTCACACCACCACACTTAGCTATGCAGAAATCTTAAAGCCAGCCTGGCTGGACTACTTGAAGACTTTCTCAGAACAAATAACAAGAATAAAGAATAAAGAGAGAAAAAAGAAGAGAGATTGTAAAGGCTTGTTTCCTAGGGTGACTATTAGGAGGCAGTATAGCCTGCAGGAGGAGGGCCTTGTAGGAGATGCTTAGGGTCTGTCTTCTGTCTTTGCTTTGCTTCACAAAGCCACCTTAATGTGTTACCACACCTCAGGCTCAAATCAACGGGACCAAACAAACATAAGCTTGAGCTTCCGAAACTGCAACCCCTAGTAAACCTTTTTTCATTGTAACATATTATCTTGAGTATTTTGTTATGAGGATAAAAAGCTGGCTAATATAATGTTCTATTCAAACTTCTCCAAAGGGGTACTTTCCCAGAGGAGTGGGGAGGAAAAGAAGTGTGGGTATCCCAATAACTTGGGGTGGATAGACATATTGGGGAGTTTTGCAGAGCCTTCAGTAAAGAGAGTCATAGAAGAACTGTCTGTGATTCTGTCTTCTTGATTTATTCTCTACACATTATAGGACACTGTTAGTGATGCCTTCCATGTGTGATATTTATTGCCTCCTCATTATTTAGCTTTTGACCACTTACTCTACAACTTTGACAAGAAATTTTAAATTGTCCAGTCTCCCATATCACGTGAGGGAGAAAGTTCTGTGCCCACTTTAACCAGGGTGATATTGATTCTTACATGACAAATCAATCAGGGTCCCTCCTGAAAGGCTTGGTGTCTGCAACAAGGAGTTAAAATCTTTGCAGCCTGGCCTGACACTCTGCTTCCACAGCTGAGCCAGCTTCCCAGGAGACCTGTCCTTAAGTGTCTGCCAGCACTCTCTTTCCTTGTGTCCTATGTTTAATAGCACCCAGTGACCTACTCTGCGTGGTTTGAGGGACACAACTGTGAGCCAAGAGACACTCTTTCCTCTGAGGTTAGTAAATGCTGGTGTCTTCATATTTGTTGTGTCTTCCCCCCTCCCCAATCAAAAATGGATAGCACGGGGCAGGGCAGCTAGACACAAGGAAATGGAGCATTTTGTGGATGTAGTGTTTGGCTTCTATTAGGGGGTTTCATAAGCCAATGGTACTCAATATATTTCAGCCAAAGTGTGGATTAGCATGTCCTGCAACACTTCCCATGCTGGCTTGAAGTGCTGGCAAATGAAGCTGGAGCAGGAAGAGGTGGGGCAACAAATGCATTATCCCTTCTATTTAATTCCTTCAGCAATGCAAAGAAGACTGGCGCATTACATTTACACACCCCACTTCTGCACAGCACAGCTGGGAGAACTCCAGCTGTGTTCTTGCCAGCGGTGAAGGAAGGTGCTGAGGGCTGTGGTTTTGTGTCAGGGCAGTTTGTGGCTGGGCAATTGGTGCATGCCTTGCTTGGCAAGAAGAATGGCCCTTTTTAATACTGGGTTATTTCACAGTGTGTGTCCTGCTCACATGTGGGGCTTACACGTAACCGAGTTTGCAGTGATCACATAACATTCGTGACACCTATTAATAAATGTAGGGTTCACGCTCTGCTGCATTTTACTGTCAGTAACAGTAATAGCGAAGCAAAGGAGACACTGACATGGATTTCCAAACTATCGGTTTGCTGAATATGCTCATTTAGAACAGCCTGTGTCTGGAGACTTTTATGATCACTTCACAGTAAAAACTAATTTTAAAAACTCTTATAATTTGCTTCCCACTGATCCCCTGGGGCAGACAGGACTTTTCTTGTTTCCCTCTTCTATTCTGTCCTCTCTCTGTTGTCTCTGTATCTCTTTATCTCTTTTCTCTTTCCTTCCCCCATCTAGTAAAACTTCTCACTTAAAAAAAAACTGTTATATTTATTTTTATTTTATATGTGTGGGTTTTTGCCTGTATGTATATCTGTGCACCACATGCATCCTGGTGCCCTCAGAGGAGTTGCCACCCAGAGGAGGGCATCAGATCACCCTTGAAGCAGGGTTTACAGATGGTAGTGAACCGCCATGTGGGTCCTGGAACCGCCATGTGGGTCCTGGATCTTCTGCAAAAGCAGCAAATGCTCTTAACTGCTGTCTTTCCAGTCTCATAAGGTAAATGTTTTTATCATACGCATCCATAAACATACACAGACCTCAGACAAGAGGAGGGTACATTGATTTAAACACATCTGGTTCCATGAAAACTTGTGACATTGCTGATTTTTCTTATGTCCCTCAACCAGAGAGAAACTGCCATATTTCCTGAGAGCCACTGATGGATGTGGTGATGTTTAACCAATAGGGGAAGTGTTCAGGAGATTTCAGATCCTAAGCAGCTTTTCTCTAAGCAATTAAAGGGCTCTAGGTACCTTCCAGACTAGTGGCTGTTTGGATTGAACAATACTACATGCTGGGCTCACTTTGTGGGAATAGGAGCACACATATGCTGTTGACAGCACCAGCTAGATGGCCAGCTGATGGCAGCAGCCTCAGGAGGGGATATTAATTCATCCTTAACTGTGGCTGAGTTTGAAGCCTGATTGCAGACCTTATATACCCTCACACATCAGTTCAGCCAGCATGGTGAGTGCCTCATTTTTGAGGAGTTGATTTGTGTGAACCCAGCTTCTGTATAATATTTATGCTCTCAGGAGCCAGGTATGAACAGATCCACATGGCCTAGAGCAAGTAGACAACTCACCTTGTTCTGTCTGTAAAATGAGAGTGTTCACAGCGCCCACCACCTGGAGCTGTATGCATAGAACTTGCACCCTGCCTGGTACACAGCTGAGGCTCTTATGATGATGGCTGTTGCTACTAGACTGTGCTGCCTCCCTGATGCACTCATACAAGAGGAAATGAGAATCCCACTCTTCAGCTTCATCTCCTTGGAGTGATGCTAAGAAAACACCCAGTTTGGGGGGAGACTATCAACTTCACCTTCAAAGAATATCCAAATCCCAATTTTCCCAAACATTGAAGCTACCGACATATCCTTCAGTACAGAGATGGTTAAGTAAGTTCCAGCATGTACAGGCAGTAGATTATTACTTAGCTGGAAAAGAAATGTACTATGAAGGCACAAACAAGCATATGAGAATCTTGCAAGCATATGGGAATCTTAGATGAAGCCAATCTAAAAAAGGCCACATACTATGGGATTTCAACTATTTGGCACTCAGAAAAAGTCCAAACTGTAACAGGAATGTAGTACAATGACTGATGGCTTCCTATGGCTGGAAGGTGGTATTCAGAGGACTTCAGTGCAATGGTATTCTAATGATGGCCATGTGTAGGGATGCATTGCTCCAAAGCCACTGAGGTGTAAGCTGTGGACTCAGAGTGTTAAGGCCCTGTCAAGGAAAGTTCATCAAGTATAACAAATGCACCACTCTGATGACAGATAGTGACAGTCTGGGAGTCTGTGCATGCCTTGGTGCAGGATGCTGATGGGAACACTTTGCTCTGATGCTCAACTTTGCTGTGAATCTGTGAATCTGAAATTGCTCTAAAATTAGCCTATTAAATAAAGACTACCAGAGGAACAGCATAGGAAGCAAATTCAAACAACCAACTACTAAAAGCTCAAATACAAATATTAGCAAGAAAAGTATTAAAGAGGAAAAACATTGCTTCCAGATTCCCTTACTTCTCAGTCTGTCCACTCTGCCAAGTGGTATGCATACACACACACACACACACACACACAAGAGAAAGAGAGAGCCTACTCACCTAGCTCCCTCTATGGTCTTCCCTGCTAGCTCCCTCCAACTGTGCTAGCTACCTTCATGTTATTCTTCAAGCATGTAAATAACTTGATTACAACTGGCCAAAGCTCCTTGATAGGATCCTAATACCCACATAGGAAAATCCATCACCTCATCACCTCTCATCACCTGTGTCCTTTCCTCCTTAAGTCAGCCCTTACCCTAGTTGCCCATCCCATGACTGGTCCCTGCCTTCCTCTGGTCTTTCTCCAAAAAGCCTGCTTTCTCCTAGGGCAACAGTTCTCAAACCTATGGGTTATGACTCCTCTAGGGAGGGAACCTTTCATAGGCGTCATCTAAGATCATCAGAAAACACAGAAATAATTTACATTAGGATTCATAGCAGTAGTGAAATTACAGCCATGAATGAAACAGCAAAGTAATGATTTTATGGTTGAGGGTCACCACAGCTTGAAGAACTGTATTAAAGGGTGGCAGCATTGGGAAGGTTGAGAAATACTGTCCTTGGGAGTCTTCCTATGACTGCTAGCATGTATGTCTCCAACACACACAAACCTTGTCTCTGCGCTTCTCTATAGTTCTCATTAGTACTCATTTAGTTTTTGTCTTTCTGCATACCAGTGTGTAGCCCAACAAAGTGGGAGCCGTTATTTAGTGGTAGCTTTCACTCTAGAGCCCCAGGATGCTGGCTGCTGTATAGAAGACAGAACTGAGCTGTACGAAACATGTTTCTTGGGGAAACCAGGCTTTCAGGGAAGCTGGTACTCCCAGTACCTGGTAGTCACTGGCCTGGGCCTGACCCCACTGAACTTCAGCAGGTCCCTGAGGGCTCCATGTCAGAGTTAGACATGATGTTGGTAACACCTGGTTTGAAGCAGTCCTTGCTTCAGCGTTCTTCTAGCTTCTTCAGGTAACGTGTCTTGCTGCAGAAGGAGGAACCAACAACATTATGCCATGAAGTGTGCATGTCTTAAATTCCTGTGCAACTCAGACACAGTGAGCCAGAATGGAGTGACAAGTCCTGCCTCCCCCAGCCCATGAGCTGATGAGGGACAAAGCGATGTGGTAGAAATCACAGCAGGGCAATCTGTGTGTGGCCTGCATCATACTATGTGCCTCTGGCTCCTGGGACATTAATGGTGGGGAAGGGAAATATTAATACCTGTGATGGCAGAACCTCCTCTGTCTCAGAGATGCTGATGATATGGCTATCAGTTAGCAGAGCAGTGTTCCACTCTCCCAGACCCAGGGTGCTGGTTTGAATAACAATGATCCCATAAGCTAATACAGTTGCATGCTTGGTCCCTAATTGATGAACAGTTTAAAAGGATTAGGAGATGTAGCCTTTTTGGAGTGGATGCCATTGGATAAGGTGTGTTGCTAGTGATGGGCTTTGAGATTTCAAAAGCCCATGCCAAGCCCAATCTCTCTCTGTCTCCATCTGTCTGTCTGTATGGCTGTCTGACTCCCTTGGTCTTTTTCTCTGTCTCTCTCCCCCACCCCATCCTCTGTGGATCAGGATCTAACACTCTAAGCTACTGCTCCAGTACCATGCCTGCCTGTGTGCCTCCATTCCTCCCCTCTTGGAAACTGTAAGCCAGCCCCCAGTTACATAGTTTCTGTTATAAGAGTTGCAGTGGCTCCTGGTGTTTCTTCACAGCAATGGAATGCTGATTACTAGAATTTCAATCCGCTGCCTCAGTGGTCACTAAAAATACCTTCACTATTCTCCCTGAGATGAATCAGATTAAATGATGTTGAAATAATATCTTCAGCTCAACGTTGGCTCTCACACATCTGCATTCCAACTCATTAAAAGTGCTATTTATGAGCTAACCGTCTCCTATTAAAATTAAATGGCATAAAACTTGAATTAGCTCATTTGACTCCACAGCCTTCCCTAATATATTTATCCAGTTCTCAGAGGACCCTGAGAGAGGCCATCTTGGTCTCATTAGATAAAGACCCATTCAGCACCAAGGTCTCATCTGCAACTGTCAAGGCACCACTGGCATGGAGGAAGTGATTGCCCCTCCATCTGTGAACTGCAGAAGAGATGTATGGATGGCGCCAGCATTTGCAAGATGCAATTTGAGATGAAATTAATTAGTGGGTGCAGAATTGAGGTGATAGCTCATCTGATGAACTGCTTGCCACATGAGCAAGATCACCTAAGCTCACTGGTTGCCCCCTAGGGCAGGATGCTAAGACCCTATTGCTGAGGACACTACATTCTCTGGTTACAGAATGTATAAAAGCAATGTTCCATCAGGACCCCCCCCCACTTCTGGCTGTATTTAGAGCAGTGGAAGCTATGCAGGTTGCTGTAGGCTATGGGGTGAGTTCCACAGGGCTATGTGTGGAGGTACTAAGTGAGACCAACACCTGTGAGGTCCTGGAGAGGCAGGTACCACAGGCCAGAGAAGGAGGCCAGCCAGGGGCTGGTAGTTTCAAAGCCCCAGCCATTCCCTGGGAAGTTATGGGGTGGTTTGAGATCACCCTAAACTGAGTTGTGAAGATAAGGAATTTGCATCCCATTTCCTGCCCACAAACTTCTCCTTCTATGCCGTCCCTGGGGGAGGCACCCAGAGAGGAACTTAAGTAGGACTTACTGGTGGCCAACCGCTGGAACTGCTGGGAGGGTACATCAGGCCCCAGAGGGGATGTGATGACGGCTCTGAAAAGGTGAGCTCCCAAGAAGGCTACCATGTCCACTCACACGTCCCCAGAGCCTGGGACAATAGGTGCTTTGTGCTACTCAATCAAGGACAGTTTAGACTGTAATTAATTAGATCATTTTCAGAAGTAAGGCCAGTGGGCTTGAAATACAAACTCTCACTGGAGTCAATTGTGCTAAGGTCTGGGGCCCTGTTACATGTTGCCCTGGCTGGCCTGGGACTTGCTATGTAGACTAGGCTGGCTTCAAACCCAAAAAGAGCTTGTGTCTCCCAAGTGCTGAGATTAAAGGTGTACAACAACACCACTGTGTGTGTATATATATACATATACACAAAATTTTAATGTGTTTAAATTGTATTTTAACACATGAAACATAAAGCTGTACGTATTTGTAGTGCTCCATATGATCCTTCAATATGTTTAACTAGGGTAAACTCATCTACTAAAATATTTTAAATTTCTATCATAGAACATTCAAAAGTTCTTTTGAAGCATGCTATAAATATGTGTAATATGTAAATACATGTATATGCACTTTTTGAGACAAGGTCTTACTTTGTAACTGGCTGGATTAAATCTCAGTATGTAGACCAGATTGGCCTCGAACTCACACAGATCCACCTTCCTGTGCCTCCTGAATACTGATTAAAGATGTAGACTATGTATACAACCACACCCTGCTTAAAACACATATTTTTTAATTTTAAAAAATTAATTTTTATCTTATGTATATGAGTGTTTGTCTGCATGCATGTGAGTGTCCTACTTGTTTGCCTGGTGCCGCCTGCAGAGGCCAGAAGAAGGCATCAGATCCTCCGGAAGTGGAGTTACAGATGGTTGTGAGGCATCGTGTGAGTGTAGAGAATCGAACCTGGGTCCTTTGCAAGAGCAACAAGTGCCCTTAATTGTTGAGCCAGCTCTCCAGCCCCTGAAGATGTATTTTTAAAGACAGTATTTTGATAGTTTTTGCTATTCTCAAAGATTTTGTTTAAGGACAATGGTTCTCAGCTGGATGCCCATGACTACAGACTCTGATTTTTTGGACTGAAGTACAGCTGAGATTGAGAACCTCCATAGACAAAGTTGGCAGGGTTGTGGTAACTCACCTTGATACAGCAGAGGTGTATCTGGCAAATGGTTTCCCACACTACAAGATATCATGCCTTGGTTCCCACACTGTGGATGCAAAGGCTCTGACAAGCATCATCCATGATACTGAGAAGCCAGAGCACGTGGTCTGTGGAGATAAATTTGGTCATCATGGAACAGCAAATTGGCAACAGCTGTGAGCAAAGTTCATTTGACTCCGTATCTTCTTTTATTTATCAACAAGACAGAGGAGAAAGCATCCAAATGAAACCAGTTGCACCTGCTTCTAGAAAAGCTTCTGCGTCCTAGTTTCCCAAAGCTGAGACTCACCCGTCTCCCCTTTTTCAAAATTGTCACCATTGCAAGTTCAGAAAGTTCACACACGAAAACAAACGGTGCCAGAATGTACTGAAGATTTCCTTAGCTGAGGCGATGCACTCCATTTTTTTTTCAGTCTGGGTTTCTCAGCTTAGGTTATTGCTGACTTCCCATTCTATTACAACTTAAAACACTTTTGAAAAATAAAAGTCAAAAAGTCTACATGGGAATTTTGTGGCTAAAATACACATGACATAAAATCTCCCACTGTAGCAGTTTTATTTTGTGCCTGTGCATGTTTGTTGTGGGAGGGGGGAGTGAGCATGTGCACATGTGTGTATACATGCATGTATGTCAGTCAGAAGTCTACCTTAGGTGATTTTTATCAGACTGTGCACCTTTTTTCTTTAAGGCAGGGTCTCTCACTTGGCGCTGAACTCACTTATCAGGCAAGGCTGGCTAGACAGCAAGCTCAGAGAGATCCACCTGTCACTGCCTCCCAGTGCCAAGATCTCAAGTACGTGGTACAACATCCAGCATTTTTTAAGAGAGTTGCAGAACTGAACTTGGGTCTTCATGTTTGCACAGTAACCACTTTACCAACTGAGATGTCTCCTAAGTCCTGTGATGATGAGTGACTCATGCTGTTGAGCAACTGTGGCCATCACCAAAGCCCTTTCGCCTTCCCAAATAACAATTCCATGCTCATTTACCCATAAGTCCACACTCCTTCCTTCCCCATCCCCTAGCCTCCTGAAAGCACCAGCCTGCTTCTATTCTATGAATTTGACTACTATAGGTCCCTCAGGTAAAGGTAATAAGACAGAATCTGTCCATCATGCTTGGATTATTTCATTTAGCATGATATCCTTTATAGACTGGGTCAATTCTTTACTTTTTATGTCTAGATGTATATATCACACATATATAATATAATTACCATGTTTAAAATTTTCATTTATGTGTATGGTATTTTGTCTGCATGTATGTATGTTCCCCATGTACACATCTAATGCCCAAGTGGACATCAGCTCCCCTGGATCTGGACATACTGATGGTTGTGAGCCACCATGTGGGTGCTGGGAATTGAACTCAGGTCCTTTGCAACAACAGTCAGTGCTCTTAACCAGAGCCATCTCTCCAGCCCCTCATTCACCATCTTCCCTGTTATGAAGCCTACACCCCAGTTGTGTTAAGGACATTCATTTTGTCTTGCCATCATCACCACCTCCCACCTCGAGTGTCCATTTCATCTTCATACACTAAGAATTTGCATAGAATAAATGCCAACTTCTCATTCTCACTGTCTTCTCTGGTCTCTGCTAACCTCCATCCATCTTTCTGCCTCTGTGATTGTGACTCATCCAGATACTCGTGTGCATAGAATCTTATAGTATTATCCTTCCGTGGCTGGCTTATTTCATTTAGCGTAAAGTCCTCTTGGTTCATTCACAGAATAACACATCTCCTTCTTCTATAAAGCAGATTAACATTCAGTCAGTTGTCTTTACACATATTTTGCTTTTCTGTTCATTCCTCAGTGGGCACTAGGTTTCTTCTACATCTCAGCTATTACAAACTCTGCTGCTATGGCTCTAGATGTGTAAGGACGACAATTCTTGGGTAAAGTCCATGAGACATAGAGCCACCTGAGAAATGTGAGATCAGCATGCACGGTGTGTAAGTGCCCTCAGATCCCTGTTTGAAGCATCTATTGTATTCTGCTGGACCTGTTTTTAAGATTTTATTTCTTGGCATAATCAACTGTATGTAACACCAAGCTATTTCAGACAGTCATCTGCCACGAGAAAGTGTTTCTCAGAGCATTCTTGTGAGATCCGTTGCCTAGGAACCATTTGATAATCCTCATTGATTTAGCTGATGAAGGAAGGATGAGGGAGTCACTGGTTGCTTAAAACATCCATTTTAGTTCATGAAACTAAAGTGGCCCACCCTCCCCCCCATCATAGATTGCTCAGACTGGAGAATCTGCATAGCTATGCAAGACACTAATTTGTTCTACAAAACTGTGAACATGGACTTAGACCACTTTTCTCTATGCGTGAGTGTTCTCTTTGCACAAAGGTGATTATGGCTTTGTGATCTCAGAATAATTATTCTGACACTTATACTAGAGATGTTTAAGGGTAACATCTGGGTCAGAATTAGGACATGGTCTGATATCAGACCAGTACCATGAACAAAGGAAGAAAGATGCACAGAAGGGAGACAGATGCACCATTGCTGGTATTGGATGGGTTAAGGATGTGACAGAACCAGCCCACACCCCCTGAGCAATGATTCCAGGGTCTAAGACCTGGTGAGGTAATTTCCTTCTTTCTGATGTAATGGTAAATTAGGATCTTAATTCATTGCACTTGGGGTGTCTATTCATACCACTTGCTACAGAAAAGGCAATGAGTTTAATTATAGACTACTGTCTTAGACTGTCCCCAAGGAGAGGGCTAAATCAGATGCACATGTACTACACTGCCTTTCTACCAACCTGTGAATTTTCTGGAATCTGAAATACAATTGGCCTCCAGATTATGTAGAAGATTGTAGATCTGCTCACTTAAGAGGCTGAGAAAAATGGCCACTGCAGATGCCTAGTGATGGACGGAGTCTGATTGCCTTTGTACAGTCTGCATGGCTCTTTCCCAGGAGATGAAGTGACCTGGACATAATTAACTACAGGTATGCACTTGCTCTCCAGATGCATGGAGCACAGGGCATGGCCATTAGAAGGAAAGAAAACTAGACTTTAAATTGCTGAGAAAGATGATTTAAAACAGAAGTTTTCAACCTGTCATTGTGATCCCTTTGGCAAACCTCTCTCTCCAAAACTATTTACATTACAATTCATAACAGTAGCAAAACTACAGTTATGATGTAGCAATGAAAATAATTTTATGGTTGGTGGTTACCACCACATGAGGAACTAACTGTATGAAAGGGCTGCAGCATTAGGAAGGTTGAGAACCACTGATTTAAAACAATTTGCTGGCTCACAAATTTGGAGGCTTTCATCTGTGACTGCCTGGCCCCACTGATCCCTGGGCCATGATAAGGCAGGATATTTTGGTGGGAGGGCATGGAGAAACAAAATGCCATAAGTCATGGTGACCAGAAAGTGGGGGGGGGAGGGGTAGGAACAAGGTAGCTCTTTCCAGGACACAACCCCAGTGACCTACTGCATCCATCCCAGTCCCCACCCACTACTCTTGACCATCTCTCAGTAATGCTGCTGCATCCTGAATCATTAGCCCACTGATGAAGTCAGAGACACTCCTCCAAAGCCTCACCCCTAAACACAGCTGCACTGGGAGCCAAGCCTACAGCACATGAGCCTTTGAAGGGACACTTCATATCCAAATGATGGAAGACATCTTCTCCTCCCCATACTGCAATTCCAGGAGTGTCTGCTTCATTTATCTTTAGAGTCTATATTTTCCACATCTCGTGCAACAGGTAGCAGGTGCCCAACTTGTGTTTGTTAAATGGGACGAGCCATACTTCACTTCAAAAGACCTGAACACAGCAATATCATTCTCCATTAATTAGATTTTAGCCAATAATTGCTTGTATTCATCAAATTCTTCCACTGTGGTTTTAAAAAATAAAATGCTTTGGCAACCTGTGCAATTGTCTTCATCTATCAACCTGCTTCTTGAACACTTGGCTTGTAATAGCTTTGTAATAGCTTTCAAGGTTGGGAAAATGCCCATGGTACTGTGTTTTTTCTCTGGTAGTGACATAAACAAACATCTTTCATCCTAGATAGGACACTGATAACAGATGAAACAAGTTATTCAACCCATGTCTAGCAAGGAGAACAGTGAGTTTATTGGGATTACTTACAGGAGTGTGGGTGCAGGGTTGCTTACAGAGACACAAATATTTAGGCATAAAATTGCACGCCTTTAATCCTAGCACTTCAGAGGCAGAGGCAGGCAGATCTCAGTGAGTTTGAGGCCAGCCTGGTCTACAGAGAGGGTCCCAGGACAGCCAGGGCTATAGAGAAAGACCCTGTCTCAAAACAAGCAAACAAGCTTAAAAACAAGGTGCACAAATGGGCTCAGATGCAGATGCTAGGGTGAGAAAGCCTCAGCCTGTGGGCTCCCTGCATGTTTAAGGCAGCTCAGCCAGTTCAGTCCCTACTCCCCAGCAAGTGCTTCTGCTTACACAAGCTCCCTCTAGGAGGGGGGGCTTGTCACAGTCACTGGTGTATTGCTGTGGAGAGATCACGACCAAGGCAACTCTTATAATGGAAAGCATTTAACTGTGGCTGCCTTACGGTTCATTATCATCATGGTGGGGAGGACGGCCCCACGACAGCTGACACAGTGCTGGAATAAGTAACTAAGAGTACTATATTCAGATCTGCAAGCCGTAGAAAGAGAACAGCACTGGGCCTGGCTTGGGCTTTTGAAACCTCAAAGCCCACCCCCCAGTAACACGCTTCCTCCGACAAGAGCACAACTACTCCAACAAGGCCACCTCTCCTAATCCATCTCAAGTAGTGTCACTCCCTGATGACCAATCACTCAAACATATGAGCCTGCGGGGGCCAGTTTTACACACACTACCACAGAGCTTATGACTCTTGTGAGTTTCAGGAGCCTCCTAAGCCACTTAAGCTTTATCTACTCCTGGAACCTTGTGAGTTCCTTTTACTTCTTTAATCCTAACAGTCCCCTCCTCCCTGGGGAAATATTTAAATTCCGAGGGGGCTATATGGCCAATGGCCTCAGTTGGATTGTTTCCTTTTGTGGCTTCACGGTGAGTTTGCACACCCTTGGCCAGCTGATCTACACAGCTTGCCTGACCTGTTATCTTAAGCTCTCATCACTAGCCCCTCTCATCTCAGCCTCTGAGCTGATTTGGGTCACAGATGCAACTTCCAGGTCAAGATGAAACTGCAGCTTTGGAAGCTCCCAGCTCTGCCCATTTTTAGCCCATTTAATCTGGACTCCAATTCTGTCCTTCCCCACCTCCACCCCCAGAAATTTGTCTTTATGGGTGATTCTTTGAACAAGTTCCAGTACTGACTGCGCATGCCATGGACTTGTTACCTGGAGATCCCAGGCAAGAGGTCAGAATTTACAGCCTCACAGTGTGGGCCTTCAGTTGGATACTGGCGGTTGCTGATTTCCAGCTAATACATAAAACTGTTTTGCCAGGCTGTGGTAGTAACACCTTCCTGGGGAACATACTGAGAGAGCAGGGTAAACTGGACAGGATGGAGTTAACTCTGACATAAGAAAAAGCCACCTTGAGAAATTCCCTGTGCAGCACAAGGCTAACTCAGCTCCAGCCAAGGAGTACCCAAACTGTGCCCGCCCCAGTCAAAGTGATCCCATCTGGGTGGTCAGGCAATGACTAATTTGGGTAAATAACATCTTCTTGTCACAACTGTCCTTGTGGACAACAGTTAGTAACAATTTTGAAATTCCCCTAGACCCACATCAACGAATCCAAGGGTCACCTACCCTTACCCAATCCTGAACAGCCAAGGCATGTACCTCCCTGCTTGCGGGGTTTTTTTTTTTTTTTTTTTTTTTTTTAATAAACTTCTGCAATTGAAGCCAGGCACCCTTCTCCTGCAGCTGCTGTGTCAGTTTGCAGGACAGGATCCCTGCTGAGGCTTGTAACTTAACATTAAACCTTGTGCATTTGCATTGGTGAGTCAGCTCCTTGGTGGTCTTTTCCGGGTCTCTCCAATTAGGCATAACAATACATTCTCTGACCCTTCACATCTGGCTCAACTCAGCTTATTCCTGTGTTCACTTCAGACCATGTTTCCTTCTGGAAGCCTCCTTGGGCTCCATAGGTTGAACCAGTCTCTATCCCTCTGATCTCCCAGCATCCTTCAGGTAATGAGATCAGGAACCAAACTATAAGGACAGTATCAATCAACTTCTGCCACATGCCCAGGAGTCAGATAACATCTGAAATTGAAGAAATGTCACTATTTAACATCAAGGATGCCTCTGTGCTTTGTTTCCACATCGATGCCACATGGTATACAATTTGTAAAAGCACTGGCTCGGGTGTTATTGAAGACTAGGGAGCGTGTCTCTCCCAGGCCCACAAACAGAAGGTAAGCGTCACCAGGATGTCCTTCCTGCCTCAGAGGAGAGCTGACATCTTTTTCATCGGCACATGTACAACGTCTACAGAAGTTTGATTTAAAGATCTGTTCCTTCTGCCTGGAGAGTGCTACTGGATAAAGTAGGGGTGTCTGCTCCCCAGAACCCAGTTCTGGCTCACATGAGGTTGTTTTCATTTTGGGTACCATGTTGTGTCTGGGCCACAGGTGTCTAATCTAGCCCATCTCTTGTCAGACAGCAGGTACAGAGCATGAGGAAATGTGCAAAGATGGAGAGGTTCCAGGTAACTAAAGTCAGGAACAGCCACCTTCGCTCTCCAGGTAATTGAATGAATAATGTAATGACATGGACAGAGGGCCTGGAAAATGCGCACACATGAAGGAGGAGGCGCTGGTCTCAGGAAGTGAAGCCAGGTGCATCTCGCTGTGCTCTGACTGACTCTTTGCCCCATCGGCCCTCATCCCTGAGCCTGGACTGTCTCTGGACAGTGACTTCTCCATCATTGGCCTACAAACTCAACTCCTTTCTCCTGGCATTTCTGCGGCCAGTGTGAATTACTCATGCCAGTCCTCCCCAGTCTGCCTAATTCCTATCTTAGAAGACTCCATCCTGGACTCTAAATGGCTCTCCTTTGTGGAGGCTTCACTAGTATCTGCTGGGCTAAGCAGAGCAGCCTCCCTGCACCCCACCCAACCCCATGCACTGCACATGCCCCCATTAAGAGAGAAAACTACAACAGAAGTTGATTGGCAATTAATTGCAGCTCCAGAGTCCAGTAAGAGTTCAGACAGAAAAGGATTTGGATGCTCACCTGGGTGGGTTATACTGTGTAGCCGGGGGAAAGGAGTGGCATACAGAAGTTAGGAGTGGGGTAGGCATAGTCAGGTTGCTGAGACCTGGCATCTCTCATAGGTGACTGTAAACAGCTGTTTTCTACCAGGGCAGGTTATACTGCTTACACACCTGGTGGGATCACAGTGAACTCAGGGCAAACTTCAGCTTTCAGCCGAGCAATTCAGTTCCAAACACTAGCTCTTGTGTGTGTGTAGACGCCCCTGACAAACCCCCAAATCTTCATCTTCTTCATCCAAAGCCTTTGCAGAGTAGGCATACCTACCCTCAATTATTTGGGGGTAAATGGCACTGTTAGTGTAAATCCTTTAGGATTAACAAGTCAACAAAGTAGGAGGATGTCCTGACTACGGCCACACAGCTAGTTTGTCACTGATGGGACTCAGGGTGTGTTAGCCCAAATTTAGTATCTGCAACCTCGGGCATGGGGAGTAGGTTCAGCCTCACCTTCGCCCTACCTGTAGACCCTTCTCTTAGATGAGTTGCCCTCTCTTTACCCAGAGAAATGAGCAGACTTGGGCTTAAAGCTGCAGTACTCAGGAGGGGTCTGAACAAGATGAGTGTGCCGTGTCCCCAAATGTGATGAGCAGTACATCAGGGCCCCTTCGTCCAATCTGACTTCTCTGTAACTATGTACTCTTCATCAAGCCAGACCCCACCAGTAAGTTCCCAGGATCTACCTCTCTCTACCCGTGTCAGGGTTAGATGGATCTGAATTCTGGTCCCCATGCATATACAGCAAGCACTGGACTCTCCCCCTCCCAGCCTGTTTCTGGAAGTCTCCATTTCTGAAGGCCCCCATGCTGTTGTTAGGGTTCAGAAAATATTACCCCCAAATTGTGGTTCACTGTCAGACTGACCTGAAGCAGCTTCAAGAACAGCCCTCCCTTTCTCTCCACTTCTCCTGTCTATCTAAAGAACAGTCCACCAAAGAGCAACTCAGCTGTCTTTAATCTTTTAACTGAATGTTCATCAACCCCGGGAAGAGAAAGTCACTGTCACAGAGAAATTCAAAATGCAACACCTCAAAGGCCAGGAACTTTGACCCAGGACACTGCCCTCAAGGCTCATTGGCTATCTCCTCCCCTGAAAACTTAAAAAATATGTACACACACACACACACACACACACACACACACACACACACACACAATTTGCTACCCTCCCAAACTGGTTCACAGGACCCACCCTTTCCCTGCAGAAGAGATCTCTAAGCCACACCCACCTGGCTCTTCTTTATGTTTCCTGATTTGCATGGCTCCCGGACACTCGGTCCTGGTAACAGTTTTCTGCCTTTCCCCTGTCTGTCTTGTGGCAATTTACTTCAGCAGACTCAATGACCAGACCTCCAAAAGGAAAATCTGAACTTTCCTACTCTACCTCAAACCCATCTTAAAGAACGGTGTCTGTGTCGGGGCCTGTCAGCCTCTCATCGAGGGCTTCCTCTGTCAACCAGTGACGCTTGTGGGAGAAATGTATATAAGTTGCCCAGTGGAGACCAGAAGCCACAGCCATCCCTGTGCCTCGTCAAAGGCCTCTCAGTAGCTACCTCCATGCCGTTTTAGTGCATTTCTGACTACGAAGAAATATAAACCACCTAAAATGTGTCTGAATAAAAATTAAGTGGGATGCTTACTGTTTTGTCAGCTTGTCGTGAACTAGAGCCATCTGGTAGGAGGGAACCTCAGTTGAGAGAATGCCTCCATGAGACTGGTGCATGGCAAGTCTGTGGGGCATTTCCTGGATAGATGATTGATGGGGGGGCAGTTTACTGTAAGTGGTTCCATCCGGGTACTGGGTGCTGTAAGAAAGCAGACCCTGAGCCCTTCAGGATATGAATGCACACAAATGGCTTTGGAGGACTGGGAGATGTCACCTTCCTACCTAAGAATGAATCAGAGAGCAATTTGGGTTCAGGGAAGTGCACATAAAATAGGGCTAACCTCTTCTCGGGCTGGAAGTGGCAGTCTGGCTTGATAACAGCCTGTGTTTATCAGGAGTTCTGGGCGAGTCTGGACTTGTGCAGCTATTTATAGAAGAAGCTGCCAGGTGCATATTTGATGCCCAAGGGGTCTGCCGGGGTAGATGAAGCCCAAGAGAAAGAGCCCGGCAGGGACAGTGGTTGCCAGTGGAAGGTCGGGGCTACAGCTGGGCCCCTGGCTTCACACATCCTTCACCCTGACTCTGTGAACTTGCTTGTTCCACATCCAGCCTTGGGAATTTTGTAAACCAAACCAGAAAGATCAGTTTCCCAACTGTAGTCATCTGGAAAAGTACAGGGCTGCGTCTCTGCATTGGCCTAAAGCAATGGGCCCCATCCAGCACTGGGGTCCTATCTAGTGCAGACTGACAAATGACCTATCCCTGAATGAGTCACCCTATCAATGAATCAGGTTAAAATGAGACCGTAGAGCACACAGCTATATTCGAATCATCTGGGAAGCCAGGTCCGAAAACTCTGCAGTCACCCCCAAACCAAGGAAATGATGTAACTCCTTCACCCAAACCTCATAAAGTGATAGGCACATAACATTCCTGTGGCAAGGCCCCACACCAACCTGTCATCTGATACCTGGAGTGCACATCAAGAAGCAACAAGGAGGGGACACCCCAACTGTCCCTGGAGCTAAGTTCAACTCTCTCCTTTTTGCAGTTAACCACCTGCCCTTCAGCGGGACACTGGTCCCTGGACCCTTCTTGTACCTTCTGCTCCTGGCTGTGCTCTGCCCCTCACCCAATGCCATCACATTGTGCTCTGCTACAGGCCCCAAAACAACAGAGCCAAACGACCACAACTGGCAGTCAGGACACGCCATTTTAGAACAGCCCAGCTCACTGTGGGCATCGCCACCCCTGGGCAGGAGGCCGTGCAGTGTATGAGAAACAGCCTTGGGAAGCAGCCAGCAAGCAGAATTCCTCCACGGTCTCCGCTTCAGTTCCTGCTCCCAGGTTCCTCCATTTCTCTCAGTGAGGGACTGTAATGTAAGTGTAAGCCAAATAAGTCATTTTTTTTCTCTCCAATTTGCTTTTGGTCATGGGGTCTATCCCAGCAACAGGAAGCAAGCTAGGACAGCCGTGAACCCATATCAAGAAAAGACTATGATATTTGAAGTTGGAGTTCTCCTTGGCATGAGGGAAGCAGAGCAAAGATGCTAGAAAAAAAAAAAAAACAAGTGGCCCAAATAAGCATTAAAAGAATCTTAACATACTCCAAGACAGAGGTGAAAAAAAGGAAGGAAGAGAAAGAAAATGAAGGCAAGGCACATCTTTGTCCAGTTGGTTAAAACAACTGATCAAGGCACTGGAACAGATAGGGGGAAAAAACACTGGCCACGGGGGAACTAAAGCCACAGATTTCTCAATAGAAGCCATGCATATCTGAAGACCATGGAGGAACACCATGAAACCACTGCTAAGAAAGCGATCTGGCAAAATCCTGTATCCCATAAAACCATTTTCAAACAATGGAAGCAAAACAAAGACTTCCCCCAGAAATTGAAGACTGCAACAGTAGCTATCTGGCATTGCAACACTGAAGGACATTTTGGGGGCATGGAGGGGTTCTGTTTTTTAGTTCAGAAGTTTCCACATGAGATGGCACAAGAGTAGAAATGTGGGTGTTGGATAAATGGCAAATACATTTTCCCTTCACTTTTCAGATATCCTTTTGTTTGTTTTATAGTTGCTTTTATTTATCGTATATGCATGTGTGCATTTGTGCCCATGTGAGTGTGAGCCCACAAATGTGCCATGTAAAAGCCATCTTGCTGGAGTTAGTTCTCTCTTTCCATCATGTGGGTTTTGGGGATCAAACTCAAACTGTCAGACTTGGTGGCAAACGCCTTTACCTACTCAGTCATTTCTCTAGCCTTCAAATATATCTTTGAAAAACTGAAAAACAATCGACAGTTTCAAGGGAAGTAGTAGCAATGCATTGTGGGGTTTATAACATTAATAGGATCAATAATAACACAAAATCCAAGACAGATAAAATGCAAAAACGCTGTATATTCTGAAATAATACAAAAAAAATGATATAGCATTGTTTGACGCTGGATTGGGATAAATTTTAAAAATGTGTATTGTAAAACCTGCATTGGCTGTTAAAACATTACAGAAAGCTCTAGACCACAAGCAGAGATGGAATGATTAGCTCATAGGCATGCTTGCACCATCAGAACCCAGAATCCATTTTTTATAAAGCAAAGTAAGGAATCTGCAGACCTTGAGCCTGCTTAACTGTAGCCTAGCCATGGATTGTACCTGCATATTATAGAAACATACAATAACAATACATAATAGAGCAGTTTAAAAAGGCATATTTCACTATGCCATTTGTACTTTATCGTCTTCGTCTCCCACAAATTGTGAGGCATTCTTAAAATCTAAAGCATACACTCTGAAATTAAAAGCAGGGTGATAACTGCCAATGGCTTAATGAAGCAGTCAAGATGGAAAGTTTCTGGAATCAAACTCAAAACATTGGTTCTGTTTCCAAACCCAAAGAAAAGTAAGAAATGCCCAGAATAAAGAAAGTAATCGCTGCCTAGCATGTGAAAGGCCCTGGGTCCAAAATAGAAAGAAAGGGGAAAGAAGAGGGGGGAGGAGAAGAAAGATGAAGGATGTTAAGTTCGAGAGCAAGCCCTGCCTTTTGTGGAATCAACTTTCTTGTGTCAATCAAACAAGCTCAGTAACCAGAACAGAGATGCAACCCCTTCCTCTCCTGACCCAGGTACATTATGCAATCACCTCTTTGTCCTATCTCTGTGTTTCTGTTGTAGGGGTTGTCTCCACTCAAAAGCTGACTGTTTTCTGCTGGATTGCCAGGCGGTGGGCTCTAGGCCACCAAAGGAAAATGAGCTGGAGAGACCTCACCGCCTCCTCCACTGGCCACAGACTGTGACTGGTAACCTGCTGTTACTCCCTGCTGCTCTTGACTGAGCTGTCAGGGCTGCAGCTCCATGGGTGGTCTGCGGCCCTAGCACAGGTATTGTTCACTGATGGTGAGTATCACAGAATGGTGGTGATTTCTTGGTTTAACTCCAACTTCAGTGTTCTCCCTGTGTAGGTGCCTGCTTTTGCATAAGGCATTCTTTCTGTAAGTACCTCCAATTAGCTCTGCAATGCTGCCACAAGCCTGCTTTGAGACCAGGACTCATTCCGAGGCACGGAGTTAGGATTTCAGCAAATGAGGCTGAGGGTACCAATTCAAACCACAATGAAGTCCATCTCCATGGGAAAAAAAATGTGAGTGAGAAAATGGAGTGGAAAAACTTAGATGTCGTCAGTGAGTCAGGGCTAAGGTGACCTCTGCAGAGAACTGGGTTTGGGAGGGGGGGACGGCTGTGCCATGGCGCTTCCCATGGCTGTGGAGAGAGGAGAGGAGGCAGAAGAGCATGAAGTGTGGTCCTCTGTAGCCTGATGATGAGCTGGACAAAATGGCCCTTCAGGACAGCGTTATCCAAGCCCACTCCCCAGCCCCAGCCGCAAGCTGATCAATGACCCTGAAGCTCATTGTTGGTTAGTGTGTGTGTATGTGTGTGTGTGCAGATGTCCCTCCATACACGTCCATCCATGCATGTTTATGCTTGGTGTGTGTGTGTGTGTGCACATTTGTATATGCAGGTGTGTATGTGCAGATGTGTTTGTGTACTGGTATATGTGTGTGCAGGTGTGTGTGTGCACAGGTGTGTGTGCTGGTGTGTCTATGTGCATGTGTGTATATGCATGTGTGTGCAGGTGTGGGTATGTGCAGGTGTGTGTGCACAGGTGCGTGTGTGCACGTGTGCAAGTGTGTGTGTAGGTGTGTGTGTGCAGGTGTGTATAGGTGTATGTGCAGGTGTGTGTGCACAGGTGCGTGTGTGCACGTGTGCAAGTGTGTGTGTAGGTGTGTGTGTGCAGGTGTGTATAGGTGTATGTGCAGGTGTGTGTGTGCACAGGTATATGTGGACAGGGGTGTGTAGGGATATATGCACAGGTATATGTGCAAGTGTGTGTGTGGAGGTGTGTGCAGGTGTGTGGTGTAGGTATGTGTGTGTAGGAGTGCATGTGCAAGTGTGTACACCCATATGCACATGTGTGGAGGTCAGAGATTAATATCAGGTGCCTTCCTCTATTTCTCTCCACCTTCCTTTCAAGAAAAGGTCTCTCATTATACCACTAACCAATCGATTAATTTGGTGTAAGTGTCCAATTATCACGAAGCTCATGGGGAAATGAGGGGATACCTTTCAGGGCTCAGTGTCCCTTTACCACATGGGCCTGAGGAAGTGTTTTTACCTACCAAGCCATTCACCAGCCCTTGGGATGGGGCTCCCTTGCTGAACCTGGGGCCTATAATTTGAGCTAAACTCACTGTCAAAAGAACTCCAGCAAACCTCTTGTCCCCCCAAACCTCAACCCCAGCACTGGGGTGACAGACATGTACCAGCACACCTATCTGCCATGGGAGTTGGGGATTTGAGCTCAGGTCCTCATACTTGTGCAATAAGCACCCACTGAGCCCTCTCACCAGCTCCTTCCCTGTTTTTTGTTTGGTTTTGTTTTTGGGGTTTTGTGTGTGTGTGTGTGTGTGTGTGTGTGTGTGTGTGTGTGTGTGTGTGTGTTTGTATTGTTGTTGTTGTTTCAAGACAGGGTTTCTTTGTACTGCTTTGGAGCCTGTCCTGGAACTAGCTCTGTAGACCAGGCTGGCCTCAAACTCACAGAAATCTGCCTGCCTCTGCCTCCTGAGTGCTGGGACTAAAGGTGAGCGCCACCACCACCCAGCCCACCGCTTCCCTGTTTTACATAAAAAGAAATGGCAGCTGTCATGTCTGTGGGTGTTGTGGCAGCAGGGTTGCGGTCTTGCTGGAGATTTACAACAGAGCTTTCCTGCTCAAAGCTAACCACGGAGGTGATCACCATTTTTCTCTCTTCCTTTCCTTCTATCCTTCCTTCCTTCCTTCCTTCCATCCTTCCTTCCTTCTTTCTTCCCTCCCTTCCTTTCTTTCTTTTAACCAAGGCTGACTGATCTATGTCGGCAGACCTTCAGTTGGGCAGCTTAGATTCTCCGTGTCAGTTGAGGTCTGTCAGGAAATAGATGACTCAGCAAACCAGGGTGTTCCAGAACTGTGGAATGAAGGAGTGTTGTGACCAAGCTGTGCCTCTCCCTAAATTACTCCAAATTGTATAAAGCCATGTTTTCCAGACCCTGTATTCTCCTGAGAAACTCCATGTCACAAGCAGCTTTGGGCTCCATTTTGAGGGTGAAGGATGGCTGTTGGCCTTAGTGAACATATGCAAGGCACTGTCTGTCCTTTGGCACCTGCACAACACAGACTGACAAATTACTTCTTCCTGGGAATAGAAAGGGTGTGTGTACCTTGTAGCTCCATCAGGAAATAAACGTTATCAGACACTCTAGACAAGGGAAAGATGTAACTCTCCATCTGGACCCTAATGCCTAATGACAGTGGCCTTACCAACCTGTCATCTGGACATCCCATGTATCGAGGCAGGGAAGTCCTCATTGTCCTTGGGACCTCAGTTCAGGTCTGTCTCCACTGTTGATGAAGCTAACTTAAACAATCGTTTGCCTATCCTCCTACTCATACATCTGGACCATCCATTCATCCATCCATCCATCATCCATCCATCCATCAATCCATCCATAATCCATCCATCCATCACCCATCCATTCATCCATCCATCACCCATCCATCCATCCATCCATTCATCTGGAATTGGCCATGCCCTTTGCCTCTACAATCTTCAGGGCACCTTGCCCCTGTGGCTCACTTCTGATCTTGTAGCCTGACTCAATGCAGATAATAGCCACAGCAGTGGCTCAGTGAAGTTTGTCAGCTTGTCCCAGGCTCCCTGAGCTTTAACTCTTCGTCGTTGATTTGCAATATATATATATATATATATATATATATATATATATATATATATTGTAGGTAGGCCTACTGTGTGCTGTATAATGTATGGTCTGAGTTAATGTTAGTGAAATGTGAGAGTGGGTTCCTCCTGACCACCTTGTGAACTTCCTCATGCAACACCTTCTGAATTTTTCTTTTCTCAGTAAATTTTAACATTGTGGGAACACATGGACAGTTCTTCTATGTTTCTGACATGAGGTCATGTCATGACAAGAGGTCAAGATAATCTGAAGGGGGGGTGGGAAATGACCACCTTGGACTAAGGACAGAGGAAAGCCATCACTCCTCTCCTTGCTAATGGGACAAGACATGACAAGCTTGGTTCCATCCCTGGACAGGTGACATAGGCAGATGAAACATCTGGAATGAGCAAACAACAACTCACCCCAACTTCTTCCCAGGATGAGCAGAGTGGAGGGAAGGGGGCTGTAAATAGCTGAGCAGATGAGTTAAGGACAATTTAAGACATGAGCCTGCCTGGCCAGCAGACACGCAAACAGTTAAAGCAATTTCCTTCAGCTGGCCTTTCCCTAATGTCAAATTTGTTTATGGATAATTCCAGAATCCCTCCCAAAGGCATCTGCTAAAACCTCTCAGCCCTCAGAGCACTGCCTGTCTTCTCATTCTAAAAGGTACCTGAGTCTGGGGCAGTGGACTTGCCAAGAGCCTTTTGTCCCAGCCTCCACTAGGTCCAACTTTGTGGAAGGGGCTGAGTGGGGCCCAGGCAGCACCTGTCTACTAGGCAGACACATAGGGCCTTAGGGACCTGGTCCAATAGGGAAAGCAGCTAACAGTTTTCCAGAAGAAGGCAAAATCGACCCTGCCATGAGTGATGCTCGGGTTTGTGTGTCACAGTCAAAAGGAGAATCAAAAACCAACCCCTCACTAAAGAACACAAATGCCTCAATCCCTCAGCAGCCTGTACTCTGTGCTGGTCAAAGACTCTAACCCTTAATGTTCACCCCCCCCCAGAGCTAATCCTAGCCCCAGGCCTGAGGAAGGCATGCTGTCAGGTGGGAGGGATGTGGTACCACAGTAAACATCAGTGACTGGAAACAACACTTCAGAGCTTGGGCTGGACTGGGCCACTGATGCTTCTAGACAAGAAATTAATTAACTTGTCAAATCCTCCCTCCCAACATAAACACAATCAATGCTTGCCCCACAAACCTCATTTCCTGGGGGACAGACACCTGCCTCTTCCCCTTTCCTTACATTCCAAACCCTGCGCCCAAGGCTCCTGCAACAGCTGTTCATGGTAGGGCATGGGACATGCCCACACATGTGCATCTGTGCAGGCTGCAACTGGCCATGCGTGAAGCTGAGACTCTCCCTCGGCCCTTCCAGATTGATATTGAGCTCTGGAGTTTTAAATGGCTCTCCGTTCAGGAGAGCTTTTAACAAGATGTATTCACCCTCCCTCAGAAATGTAAATTAAGTCCAAAGCTTTATTTAAATAGCTTTGACTTATGGTTTTCATATTCATGAACTGTAACCTACTTTGTATTTTCATAGGGAACCCTGTGTATTTTAGAAGAAAAAAAATAGCCTGTTTGAAAACCTAAATTCATTGCCATTTATATTTCTGACAGAAATACAAAACGGTGTATGTACACTTTGAATGTAATTACATGCTTTTCAACTGTTTCAGTCATTGTTGTTTTAGGGTCTCTGGGGCTGTTTCACGTAGAAGATGTGTAAACACAGAACTCAGAAAAGAATATGAAGAGAGCTAGAGATGGCTTAGGGGTTAAGAGCAGAGATTGCTCTTCCAGAGAACCTAAGTTCAGTTCCCAGCACCTACACTGGGCAGCTCATAACTGCCCCTAACTCTAGCTCCAGGGACCTCTTAGAAGCCCGCATTCCTGTGCACACCCTCCCATACAGACACATATACGTAATTCAAAATAGAGAGGCCATAGAAAAGGCCATCTTTGAGGGACCCAAAGCTTACATTTTGAAAAAATTGAATCAGTGGAATTCAGCACACATCTGGAGATTCTGGGCTACTGAACAATTATAAGTAGATGCAGCCAATCATTTACTATAGGTTAAATGATCAATAACCGAAACCACTAGTGCAGTGGGTCATCTGGTCAGTGAGATCCCGAGCCCTCATACTGTTTCCTTGTAGCATGGTGGGGTTCTCTTCCGGATTTTGTGGGAGGCCCAAAACTGTGAAAGGTGTCCTGGGCCTTCAGGGTCCTTGTCAGCAACCTGCTTTGTGTGGGGTCGCTTGGGACAGACTACCATGAGGTCCTGAGGTCACAAATCTCTGGAGCAGATCCTGTCTTAAATTTTTTCAAGACATACAGCAATGGAGGTCAGCTGGCCAGTAGCCAAATCAGGTAAAAAGAAGGGTGTCCCCGGGGTCCCCACAGTCTCAGGGCTCCTGGCAATGCCGTCTGTGTCAGTGTCCTAAGACACACACACACACACACCACACAACACATCACACACAATCACACACACACACACACACCACACTACACATCACACACAATCACACACACATACCACACACACACATATACCACACACACATACACACATCACACATACCACACACACACACACACACACCACACAACACATCACACACACACATACCACACACACACCACACTATACATCACACACAATCACACACACACACATATACCACACACACATACACACATCACACACACACACACACACCACACAACACATCACACACAATCACACACACACACACCACACATACACATACCACACACACACATACAACACATCACACACAATCACACACATACCACACAACACATCACACACAATCACACACACACAAACCACACACACATACCACATACACACACATACCACACACACACAATCACACACACACAAACCACACACACACATATACCACACACACACACAAACCACACACACACATATACCACACACACACACACATACACATACCACACACACATATACACACAACACACACAACACATCACACACAATCACACACACACACCACACACACACATACACACACCACACACACAACACATCACACTCACATACACACACATACACACACACACACACACACACACACACACACACACACCCTGGCTATGAGACCTTCAAAACAATGGTCCCACATTTGTTCCTTTCTGCCCACCTGATAAAGCACCATGAGTAAAAATGACTCATACAAGAGTTTATCTTGTCTTGTGGCTCAGGATGGATAAGAGTCCATCATGGCAGCAGGTGGCTGGAACAAAAAGCAGAGATAGCACTTGCAGTCACACATGGGCAGCAGAAGAGGGAGGGAGGGAGGGAGGGAAGGAGGGAGGGAGATGGGGTTAAGGCTATAAGCCCTCAAAGCCCTCCTCCAATGATGTGCTTCCTCCAGCAAGGCCATACCACGGCCCAAACAGCGCCACCTGCTGGAGACCAAGTGTTACAATACCTGAGCCTGCGGGGACATTTCCCACTCAAACCACAGTAGTCCCTAAGAAAACGGTAATTTCCCCAGAAATCTAGTGCTAAGAGAAGGAAAAGGCTGGATTCCTAGGGCAGTGGGAGGGAGTGCTTGCCTCTCAGGAAGAGATCTCACAGTTCCGACAACTACCAGAACACCTTGCAGGGCAGACTGCAGCTGAGAAGCTGAGGGACAGGACCGCGTGTTAACCAAGTGAGGCATACTTCTCTTTAAACCTAAAGCTCATCCTGGGACTGGAAAATGAACTTGCTGTGTGTTGTGGCAGGGTCACTGAGCCTCTTTATTTGTTCCTTTTCTCAGAGTGGGCACACTGAGTGAATCGCCTTTCTCCACCTTTCCCTATTATTTATGTTTATGTGGCTATTAGAATATATGATTCAATTGGCTGTGGTTGCTCAGGCCTTTAATCCCAGCACTCATGAGGCAGAGGCAGGTGGATCTCTGTGAGTTCAAGATCAGCCTGGTGTACAGAGCAAGTTCTAGGACAGACTCCAAAGCTACACAGAGGAACCCTGTCTCAAAACAACAAAAAATAAACATACAAACAAAAAGACGTGTGATTCAAACTAGCTTGCTAGGGTTGCCACGGCCCAGAACCTGATCCTAGCAACTCTGGAAACGCAAAGACAGCACAGTCCACAAAGACAGCCTGCTCTACATCTCACATCCTCCCAAAACACCTCCAGGAGACAACACTCTTAGCATATGAACTTTGACCGGAGACATTTGACAGCCAAACTAGTAACAGGATTCTAAACAAACTTTAATAGCTTTTTAATGTGAACTGCAAGCCATCAACCTGTCACACCCCAGGGACAAGGGAGCCACCTCATGTTTAAACATGCAGTGTCAAGGAGTTCTCAAAAGCGAATGGTACTTTGAACCATGGAACACTGGTGACAATGGCTGGTGTGACTGGAAGATGCACACCGGGTGACCTGACCTGCAAGGAGACAATCCTACTCATCCCAGGACTGGCTTCCCAGCCAACTGGAGGAAGGGAAGCTCTGACTGGAGCTGGAGTGTAATTCTGGGGTCCATTCCCCTCTGCTGGCTCCTGCTGACCAGGTGCCTTCTGCCTGCCTTCCTGTTTCACTGCCCCTCCCCCTCCTACTACCCCTCCCCCTTATCTCTAACTGCCCCCCTTCTCTCTAACTGCCCCTCCCCTCCTCTCGCATTGCCTCTCCCCTCCTCTCTCAGTCCCCCCCTTCTCCTTTTCTGTAAGTAACTCTGGTTTCCCATGAGTTTGAGAGTCTTATTCGAAAGTGGCAGTATTTGAATGAAAAGAAATTCAAAAAAGAGAAAGAGCGCGCGCGCGCGCGTGTGTGTGTGTGTGCAGGTGTGTGCATGTGTGTGTGTGTGTGTGTGTGCTTAAATTATGACAAATGTCATCATTCTGGTGGAAATAAACTCGAGTTGGAGAGAGCTGAGAAATGGCTGCCTGAGGCATCTGGGATGTAAACGTGATTTCCTGAAATTATACTTGGTGGAGTAAAATAATTTAAAATATAAAATGTTTTAGAAAGAAGAAGCTGAAGTCGCAGATGTGAGGCAGTCTCACTGACTTATATAGAAATGGAGCGTTTAAAATTAGCTTAGCATAAAAATAGTCAGGAATAAGGGGTGAGTTTGCTGTCTGTGTATCCCAAGGCTTGAATCCGTTTCTAGCTGGGAAAATGGATCATGTAACCAGCTCCTAGTAAAAGTGGCTGTAGCCTGCTTGACACTCACACACCTGACCCAGCCACCAACCATGACATATCAGCCTTCAGGGGCTTTGGGGCTGTGTGCCTGTCCAGGCAAGTTTCTTAGGGTCCTCCTTTATAGCGCCTATCACCTTCCTTTGCCAGTCCAGAATCCTTTGAAGCTTTACATTTTGTTGATCTTTGTGAGGATCAGTGGTGTCGGCTTAACTGAATTTAGAATCACATGGGAGAACCGCCTCTTTCTTGTCTTGCCTGAAAGGGATTGTAGTGATTGAAAAATTGAGGTGGGAAAACCCGCCCACTGTGGGTGGAGCCCCCTATCTGGGCTCCCTGACTAAGTAGAGAAAGGAGGCTGAGCAGTAGGGAGCATTTGAGTAAGAGATGCCAGGAATCCCATCATTCCCTCGCAAGGAGAATCAGGCAATGACACAGGTAGTTCCCAGATCTAATCAGAGCTGGGTCTTAGTCTTGCAAAGGGACTGCTGCCCACTGTCTACAGTCAAAGTTACTCCTATGCTGTTTGCATGATGCCACCTCTCCAGGTTGGGAGCCCTGAGCTCCCAGAAGCCTGTATGATTTCTCTGGCTTGGGAGTCCTTGACAAAAAAGCCTGGCTTGTCTCTTGCACTCCATACACAGCACTTTGAAATTTTCTTTTGTGTTATTTCTGTGTGTTTGACATCTTCCCTATTCTGTGTGTGCTACTCCCCAGGACACACTGCAGACTTCAGCGTGCACAAATTCCTTTCCCATCATGCATCAGAAAACGGTATTAGAAGCCTCAGTGCTCAACACATGCTGTGATATGGAGCTTTTATTCATACTGCTCTGAACATAGCATGTGAAGGCTAACACACCATAGCAAAGGGGGAGGAGCCTACTGTCAGAGGTACCAGGACCCACAGCCTCATTTTTTACTGAATCATGACCGGGAGGCTAGAGAACTGAGCTCCTAGTCACAGCACATCTGAGAGTAGAGCTGGGGCAGTCTTTTGTTCCATTGTTTATTTTTGAGATACTCTGTAGCCCAGGCTGACCCAAAGCTCACTATATAGCTCAGGCTGGCCTCAAACTCACAATCTCCCTGCCTCTGCTTCCCAAGTGCTGGGATTATAGGTGTGAGTCACTGTGTCTGGATGGGGTACTCAGGACAACAAACATGCATCATCACTCCTGATGGGAAATGTTCTTCTGTATACATGTTTCTTTTATTGGTTGATGAATAACAATGATTGGCTGATAGCCAGACAGGAAGATAAGTGGAGCTAAGAGACTAGGAGAGTTCTGGGACAGATAGGCAGAGAGAGTCTCCATGTAGCCACTGAGAGGATAGGATGTGCTAGGCATTCTCCAGTAAGCCAAGATCAAGTGGAAATACATAGCTAATAGAAATGGATTAATAATTAAGACAGCTAGCCAATAAAAAGCCCTAGCAATCTGCCAATAGTTTAATAATTACTATGTCTTTGTGTGCTTATTTGGGGCTGAAAAGGGAGGCAGGACCTGGCAGCAACACACTCCAGCCTTTGATCTCTCTCCCTATTCCATCTGCATTCCATGTAGAGTGCTATTGACTAAGAAGGGTAGAAGAGAACTAGATATGGCCTTAGAACTTTCTAGTCACTGCTACAGATGAGAAAATTGAAATGACTTTTCTGAAACTTTGGGCAAGATTTTTTTACACGCTCTTAAAACTTATTTTCCATCAGAAGACTTCTGTTCAGCTTATCTTTGTGTGTCAGATAAGTCAGCTTCCATCAAAGATGCGCCTGTCTCTTGTTTGCTGCTCTGATGCATACAGGAGTGGGAGGCTGTTCGTTTAGTGATCTTGGACTGACCTTTGAGCAGGCCCCAGTCTACTTGAACACACACACACTACTGACACACATACTCACATATACACACACAAACATGCACACACGAACATACACATATATTCTCATATGTTTACACACACACATACCTACCCACACATACACTCTCACGCAAATACATGCATACCTAAACATAGTTGCACAACATGCACACACAAACTCACATACACATATTCACACACATAAATACCTGCACATGCACATACTCATATAACATACATACATGCATACATACACTCTCACACACATACATACACATATTCACACACTTACACACATACGTATACACACACACACACACACACACACACACCTTTCTTATTTGTCCTCTTCAAAAAATAGATTATTCCAGCATTGGAGATTGTCTCATCCTGAGGTAGAAGAGGCTTGGCTGGGACTGTGTCGTCAATCCTGCCTAGAAACAGGGCCCCTTCATCACTGTAGCTCAGCACGTCCCACTGCTCCTAAGGAATACACCAAGGCATGTGAGCAAGAGTATGCTGCCTTTGGAGTTTGTCCTGGTCCTGGCTAGCTTTTGTCAGCTTGTCACAAACTACGGTCACTTGGAAGGAAGGAAACTCAACTGCAGAATTGTTTCTATTATACTGGCCTGTAAGCAAATCTGTGGGGCATTTTCTTGAGTGATTTATGTGTAGGGCCCAGCCCAGTGTGGGCAGAACTACCTCCGAACTGGTGGTTCAGGGTTCTATAAGAAAGCATGAGTGAGCCACAGGGAGCAAGCCAGTGAGCAGCATCCCTCCATGGCCTCTGCTTCAGTTCCTGCCTCCAGATTTTTACCTTGAGTTCCTGCCCTGCCTTCCTTCAGTGATGGAACGTGACCTGGCCATTATAAGCTGAAACGAACCACTTCCTCCCCAAGTTGCTTTTATTCATGGTGTTTACCACAGCAGTGGGAAAATGATCAATACAGGGTTCATCCACTGCAGTGCAAGGAGACAGTCTGCACTAGTCTGTTTTACATTGATTGCTCTGATGAAACATAGGAAGCTGGGTAATTGGTAAAGAACAGGGTTGACTTGAATCACACACCTGGAGACAGAAAGTTCCAGCAGCATGGTCAGGAGCCCTTCACTGTATCACTCCACAGTGGGTAGTGTTGTGGTGCAAAATGCATGAGAAAGAGAGAAAATAAGGTGATAAAACAATCCAGGCACAGAGGACCAGGCTTGGTTTTAAACAGCTCACATTTGCCAAAGCCAACTTGTGGCCCCGTGAGATCTGTATTGATTCCTGCAAGAGCAGAGTCCTTGGTGACCTAATTACTCCCATCATACCTCACTGTTAAAGATCCCACCATCTCTCAGTATTGACACACTGGAGATCAAGCTCCTGCATGTGAGTTTCTATGTGATGCTCAACCTATAGAAGAACCATAGTACACAAACAGCCAAGACACTATGCATCCTGGAAGCTTCCCTGAGCCCTGGGGGACCAGCTTATATGTATCTAGGTTTCTGTTGCTACCTGCCACAATTTTTAAGGAATAAATCAGTTTTACATTAAGCTTTGTGTCAAAGGACTCAGACACATTAGTAACTGGTGCTGAGGGAACCTGTTCACACTTGCAGGTGGCTGTGCAAACCCTGGGTGCATCTATGACTAAAGGGGGCAGTAGCTGCTGCTCAGGGAACATCAGTCTGATAAAGAGAGGTCAAATGTGTCTATAGGGAGAAACCAAGAATGTTCTGTCAAAGACAGCCCAAGGAAGGAGGGTCTGAGCTGCTGCTGGTCCCTGGCTGGGAGAGGCAGGCATGAAAGAAAGGGCCTAGGGAGTCAGCTGAATCTTCTAAAAGGACTATGTACTCAATTAGTCTTTGGTGTAACCTCTAGATCAGGGCTTGGAGACACATTCTAAAGTCACAAGAAAGCAGAGGAAGTCCAGATTTTCTTTTTAATCACAGAAAATAAATTTTGAAGGATAAAAAGGACACATTTTAAAACTGTCATTTGTCTAGTATGAGCTTTACTTGAGTATCTAGAAAAATTATGAATAGCTATTTGTGATGCCAGGTACACAGATAGATGCGGGTGAGCATGAGCCTGTCTGGCTCTCTACCAGTCCTCAAGAGGCTTGTGGTGTGGTTTTGTTGTCCTCAAGCCAGGCATTTAATATGTCTTGAGGAACCATTGTGAGGATTCACTGAGAAAGTGAAGTGTCTCTCGCAGAGCCTTGTGCAGAATGGATTTTTAACAAATACACTGCTCTCACAAGGGAGTGTAACCAGTACTTAGGAAATGGTATGACTCACTGGGAATCTTACACTAATTTAACTCCTTGGGTGTTTTTTGTTTGTTATTGTTGTTGTTGTTGTTGTTTTCTTGCTTTGAGACATGGTCTCTCTCTGTAGCCCAGGCTGGCCTTGAACTTGCAGCAATCCTCCTGCCTCAGCCTCCTGAGTGCTGTGATTACAAATGTGTGTACAACCAATACAATACACCAATGTGTACATAGATTTTATCTGAGACCGCATCACTAGTAATGTCTTTATGTTAGTGGTGAGAACCCTAGATATTAATTATCTTCTGGGAGGAGCAGGCTTGAATGAATGAAGCATAAAGACCCAGGGGACTTTGAATCTGCAATGTGTTATTAATTAAGTAGTTCTGAGCACAATATTTAGGGGAAGGAAAGCTAATTCTGATCACTGGCTTGAATTATTTCTTTCAATAATGATTTTCCTTTGAAAATTCTTCAATAGTCTGTAGACCTAGGAAGTTGCTTTGGGTTGAAACTGTCCCCTCCCACCCACCCCCAGACAACCCCTAATCTTTAGTGATGGATCAGTGACTTTTGAACAATGTCTTAAAATTGGAAACGAGAACGGATCAGCACGCACGGCCGCAGAGTGAGCAGTCAGTCTGAAAATGAAAGCAGCAATGAAACTCGACATCTTTCATCCATCCTGTGCCCCAGATTCCTTGCAGGAAAATGCAGTTTCTGAGACTCCAAGATGCACCGACCACACAGGGACAGCGGGACTCATCACGCCAGCTTTGCTTGAGGCGCCTGTGGGCAAACTCTTCCTGGAAAGGCAGCCACAGCTTCAGACACTGCTCTTATAACTATTTAACTCTGACATTTTCAAATACTACTTGGACAATGAAGTCAATTTATTTTAGTGAGTATCTGTGTTGAGGCAATAATGGAAAACCGACTCTCAGTTTCTTCTTTATAGTGAATACCATGCAGGTTAAATCGATCCAAATTATATGAAATATAACACTGGCTAGCAAGACGCTAGAGTATTATTTTACTATACCATTAGCAGATAAGCTGTAAATTTAGCTTATATAGGCTCTGATTTGATGTAGCTGAAATTTTTTTTCCCAAAAGAACTTGCTATAGTTTGGATATTGAATGTCTCCCAAAGACACATACATTAAAGCCTCGACCCCAAGTATGGCACCGTTAGGAGGTGATGGGTCTCTTTTGCTTTCCTGCTGTGAGATGGGTACATGCACCTGCCATGGCAGCCTCATCACCGTAGGCCTGAACCAAGAGGGCCAATCAGACATGAGCTGAAACCTCCAAAGCCATAAGCCACAGTAAACCGTTCTCTTTGTGAGCTGATCAGAACTGATGATGGAAAACTCTGCTCACTGAGGTCCACTATTAGAATAAATAAGCACAATGTCTATAGAGGATGATACCTATGGTGTAGATGGGTTCCGGTGGTGGGGGTGCTGCACAGTAAACACCCCAAAACTCAGGGGCTTGTGGAGCTGGAGAGATGGCTCAACTGTTAAGAGCATTGGATGCTCTTCTGGAGGACTCAGGTTCAGTTCCCAGCACCCAGCTCGCAACCTTCTGCATCTCCAGTTCCAGAGGACCTGATGCCCTCCTCTGACCTCTGTGGACATCTGGCACATACGTGGTGAATAGACATACATGCAAGCAAAGCATTCACGGGGCTAAATAAATAAAAATGAATAAATCTTAAAAACCTATCAACTTTAAAAGTATTAGCATACTTTATATAAATACAATTTTGTACTAATATGTAAATATTTGTCCATGAGTTCTCCTACTCTGACCAGGCTTCGCCTCTGTTCTTTGTAAACTGGAAATTGAGCAGGAACAGCCATTTGCTCAGGGACGACATCATTCCAATGATGAATGGTTGTTTGGCAGTCGGCTGCCAAGTGGGGATATAATGAGGTCACTAGTTTCACCTGGAAGGCTGGCCTAAGCTTGCTCTCCTCAAAGCCCAGTGAGGGTCAGAGGAGGAAGGTAAGCAAGACAGTGTGAAGGCTAGGCTTGCAGCTAGCTCACACACCAAGACACCCTCTCTCTAGTGATCACTGTGTGTAGGCAGAGGGTAGATTCCAGGAGGAGAAACACAGAGTCCATCTGTGCCATAGGAGCAGTGCCTTGAAGGAAAGTGTTTTTGATCTATTTTATCTTCGAGGATGCATCATTTCTAAATGGCTTTTATAACATTTCTGTTAGTGACATATTATAGGATGATCTTGCGTGAGAGTTCAGCAGTCACAGGATGACTTTTCCTCCTCAACTGTTTTTTCCTTCCTTCCTTCCTTCCTTCCTTCCTTTTTCTTTTCTTTTTTTTTTTTTTTTTTTTTTTTTTTTTTTAGTTTTTTTGAGACAGTGTTTCTCTGTGTAACAGTCCTGGCTATCCTTAACTCAATTTGTAGACCTGACTAGCCTCAAACTTACTGGGATCCACCTGCCTCTGCTTCCCAAGAACTGAGATTAAAGGCATGTGCGACCACTGCCCGGCTTCACAACTGGATTTTAATAAGACTGAAATTACAAATGAGAAATGTAACACAGCCTTCCTGGTTGCCCTCAACCAGTTCATCTCATCTGAAAACTGGTGATAAAATGAATCTAGCTAATGCCCCCTCACAATGATGGAGGGGGAACCCTCAAATTGGATCTCAGGGCCAGAAGAGCCACCCCCATGTCCTCAGTAATACATGAGTGAGATTCCTGCACACTCACACATGTGCATGCACACACACACACACACACACACACACACACACACAAAGTGCCCAGGATGTCCGTGTGGCACCAGCTCTACCACTGAGCAGGTGCTCTGAGAGCTGTGTGAGTACACAGCAGATTGGGGGTTATTTTTAAACATCCTTGCTGGGAGGCAGCGGCGACCTTAAAGTAGGTTGTTTCTCTTTTTCTGGCATTTCAGTTTTATTATAACAAGCATTTATTTGCAGAAACAGAAAATTCTAAGCTGTGAAAACACACACGTTATGCAAATGGCAGATGTTGGATGTTTCCCATCTCGCAAAGGCAAGTAGGAGAGTAGCTGTGGCACACATTTGGGGTGCAGGAGAACATCCATTTGGTAAAGACAGTTCTCATGAAGTATACCCCTCCAGTTAGGGATGCCAAGAGGACAGGTAGACTCCCAAAGACAGAAAAGGATTCTTCTAATCCTTTCCAGGAAGTAACAGTGAGTTTAGCTGGTGGGACGGTACTGTTCATTTTCCATCAACACTTCATGGTTGCTGTGGTTACAGGAGAAAGCCAGTGGGTATCCTGCCTCCCTTAGCTAAAGCGTATCCTAATATCTACCACTTTATCTCATCCAGAGAGAAGAAACGGTCCTCCAAGGAGCCAACACCCACTCAGAAAGCCAAGTTGTCTGGTGGATGCTTTATGTTTTTTAAGGTTTTCAGAGCTGAATCTCTGAAATATCAACAATGCTCATAGTATATATATGTTATACATATGCACTATTAAGATAGTAGCTACCTATTGGATGGCTTTAAAAAGTGCTAGCAAGATACCTTATTATACTTATATTGTTTCAATGATCATTTCTACAACTATCTATTAAATGCCTTATGTATAGCAACTCATATGAGATACCCGGGGTTTACAGCCTTCGGGGGCTTGTATAGTTCAGGAAAGATGCAAAACAGATCATTCTAATAAAAATGAAGTACAAGAATGTGAATGAGTAACATAGTGGCACAAAGCTTGGTACAGCTAGATTTGGAGACAGGCAGCAGCCCTCAGTGTCCTGCCTCCTGCACAGACAGTGACAGCATTAGGGACTTCTGTTATCTTCAGCTTATATGCCCCTTGGGGGCTAAGGCTTGGCTGCCAGTGTATAGTGCTAATTTGTGATGGTGGAATCTTGAGGATGTAGGACCCAGTAGAAAGAAACTAGGTCATTGGTGGTGACACACTTATTTAATCCCAGCACTTGGGAGGCAGAAGCAAGAGGATCTCCATGACTTCAAGGCATACAACAGTGTCGGCCACTCACTCCACTCCTAGGAAGCACAGCTAGAGTAAACACTGGAGAAACCAGTACTGGGAATCATGTCATGGGCCTATTTACTTCAACAGAAGGAAATGAATGACACCCGATCACCTGGAATGCCAGCGGGAAGTGGTCAATCTGCCTGGTGGTCCTTTGCTAGTCTATGAGGAGCCAGCCTCCACCCAAATCCCCACCAGATCCTGAGCATCATTTCTCTCTCAGTGACTACAACCCATCCTTATGAGACAGGTCACAGGTCCTTTGCATCCTCCATCAATAGAATCCATCCTTATGTTTATTACAAATCCTTCCTCCCTAGGTCCTTACTCTGAGCTCTGTTTATCAGCCAATAGAACTCATTCTTATTGTAAGGGTCACAGGAGCTTTGCTACTTTTATAGGGAGCTTAGGTGTTTCTGTGTCTAAAGCTTTGTTATGATAACTGTCATATGGAAACTCTTTTCAAAGTTTTACTGTGCTTACATGTCTAAGAAGAATAAACCACGAAGTCAGGACCTGGGAGTTCTGACCCAGTGTCTGCAAAGATGGTATTGTCTGAGTTTCATTCTTCAATTCCCACAGATTGTCTCCCTGGTCTCCCTGTTGGCCATGAGACTTGCTGGGTCTCCATCAGCTGCTGAATCAAGTACCTGAGGAAAAAGATTCAAGGAAAGACTTGTTGTGACTCTTGACTTCAGGAAACCTTGTCTATGGTTGCTTGGCCCTGTGAGTTTGATCAAAGCCCCATGGAGTTGGAGAGAAAGGGAGAGAGGATTCCATACCTCATAGTGGCCAGAAAGATGAGTAGAAAGATGGAGTTATGGCTCCCAAGGACACTCATGTCCTTTAGTTAGGACCCATTTCCTGAAGTTTCCAGAACTCCCCTAAAGAGCATCCTAGCTGGGAACCAGATTTGTGAACCTTTAAGGGAAGGTACCTCATACTGTGATGGCTAATCTTTGTTGTCCATATGACTAGATCTGCAATCGATTAAAAAGAAAGCCTCTGGGCCCTGCTGGAGAGATATTCTTGATCAGATTATTCCAAGTGGAAAGATCCACCCTTAATGTAGATGGATAAAATACAAACAGGTAATCCAAATAGAAAGGAAGACAGAAGAAAGAAACTTGGCTTTTTGCCTGCTTGCAATCACTCCTGCGGACAAATCCATCTATCCTGTTACAGCATGGGTGGCATTCCTTCACTGATGTTGAAATCACCTTCTTCAGTCTTCCATTTCAGCCTGAAGACCAGCAGTTCTCCAGGAATCCTCCCGTGTCGGAATGGGATGGCTGAGAAGACATCCTGCCTCGTGGACTGAGCAACTACCAGATTCTCTGTCACTGCTGGACTTAAGCCAATATAATAAACCCCCTTTGAATAGATATCCATTCTATCAGTTCAGTTCCCATGAAGAACCCTGACTAACACAATAACCATAAAAGAAGCTAGTAAGACATCCTTAAAATACAAGGAGCAAAAATTCACAAAATTAAAGGGAGAGCTAGACAATCCTCCATTATCTCAGCGATTGATGTAGCAATCAGACCAAAACAATGGGATGACAAAGAACCTTTGAACACTGCCAATCATCTTCATCTTAACTTCAATCTATGTGTTAGTTTCTTTGCTGTGGCTGTGATAAACGCTGTGACCAAGGCACCTTAGAAAAGAAAGGGTGATTTGTGCGTGTGGTATAGCAGGGATGTGTAGCAGGCACAGTGGCAGGAGCAGGAGGCCGAGAGCTCACATCTCCACAGAAGCAGTGAGCAAACTTGAAGTAGGCAATGGTCATATACTCTCTAAGGTGGCCCCAGGAAAATCCGTCCTCCTTTAACACCACACCTCCTCAGCCTCCCCAAACAGCCTCCCCAAACAGTGGACCAAGAGTTCAAACATTCTCACCTATAGGGACATTCCTCATTCAGAGCTGCCCAGCGAGCTCCAGCTAACAACTACAGAATAACACTCTTCGCATCATGCACTCTTCATCAAACAAACCTGAGCTGTCTTAAGGAGAGTGACAATGTGCAAAATTCACTCTTTGACGTAAGATTAACAATGTGGTGTGCAGGGAAATTCCTAACAGTGTGATCACAAACCATATGTTTCTACAGAATCTGTGCGTTAAAGTGCAGTCTGTGTGGTGGATGGAGCCTTGGGTGCAAGTGCAGCAGTAGCTGGAAGTAATTAATGTAAAAGCCTTTGGGGCATTGGTTTGCAGATTTGGAGATTTGTTGACGTTTATTTTCCAAGGCAGGGTCTCTTGTAGCCCAGCTGGCTTCAAAATTGTATGTAGCTGATATGTCCTAGAATTTCTGACCCCCCCTGTTTCCACCTCCTGAGTGCCCAGTTCACAGGCCTGCACCACCATGTCCATCTTCAGGAAGTACTGATGATCAAACCCAGGGCTTCATGGATGCTAAGCAAGCATCTACCAACTAAGCTGCCTCCCACCTACAAAAGGAAACCACTACTTCATGAAGTTCATCCTAGAATCTATTTCTGAAAGTGGTTGGCCCTCTTTTTGAAGCAGGGTGATGTATGTAATTCATGTTTGTTAGATTCCTATTGAGGAGGGGGTCTAGCGCTAATCGTCCTTAGCAATCTAATGTCGCACAATTGTTTGCTTTTTGTTGTTGCCTTTGCATGGTCAGAATGCTTCTGCAGGGACATGGTTGGCTCGTGTCCCAGAAATAGCAATTCTCCAAGTAATTTTCAAGCAAATGGACTTTTCTGGAACAGCAGTGCCTGGAATCTGTCCTTACTTTTGAATTGCCACCAACTTAATAACCAAGCACAATCCGAGCTTGACAGTAGAGGGAGGAATCCTTCCAAGATCTCCTCTGAGAGGCTGTGTTTCTGAATCACAAGGAATTATTGCTTGCTTTCTTTTTACTGCATTCCTTTGAGCTGCCAACCCTGGAAAGAATAGTTTGTTCCTTTCTAAGGGTAATGCTAGATAGCAGCCACCAAAACTTGCCAAGCAAATGAAAGCGCAATGGGAAGTTGCTGTGGACCTGCTGGGGATATGGGTTGTAATGTGTGTCCCCAAAGCAAAGCTTGGAGTGTTAGGAGAGGTCTGGGTGGGGAATGGGCATCTGTTCCACATTCATATCTACCCTCTCCTGGGATGTCTTCATTTATTCTCTCATGACTTATCTGTTTGATAAACCTGGCATGAGTAGCTGCCACCCCAGGATGGATGGGGTCAAGCACTAATGCCTTGTGCCGGCATCTGAAATCGGTCCATTCTCTAACTTTGTACAGTCAGCATCCGCTCAGTTGATTCCTGGAATTGAAAGGGGGATATTCAATTAGAGATCAAGATCAATTGTCATTCAAATTCTAATGTTTTTGTTGGTGTTGTTAATTAGGATCTGATGGCTAGGGAAAACCATCTTTGGCCTCACATAAAATCCTTCAGAACATCCCAGCAGTGACCAACCAGCTCACACAAAAGCACAAAGGTAATCACCACGTGTCTGTTTTCCTCCTAAGTCGGTGCCAGGAGCTGGAGTCTCAACACAAAAGAATCAGTTTTCAAAAATGGGTTTCTGGGCTGGACTGACAGCTCAGGGGGTAAGCTCATGCCAGCATGAGGACCTGAGTTTGACTATAGTAGCCATGTGACAAGTCCAGCATGGCAGCGTGCCCCTGTAATTCCAGCACTGGGGTGGGAGTGGGGGGCAGAGACAGGATCTCTGGGGCTTGCTGGTTGTCAGCCTAGCTGGGGGAGGGGAAACCTTAGACTCCTGTCTCAAACGAATGAGGTAGAGAGTGATGAAGAGTGATTGTGCTAAAACCGTGTCCTCTGGCCTCCACAGAGGCATTGTGTGACAGGCCTGAGACTCTGGAGTTCCGTCACCTCTTCTGGTGACCCCGTCTGCAACCAGGTTAAAGGAGACCTGTTTTTGGTCTCTTGTCGCAGGAACATCACACTCCAAACACTTCTCTGGGGAGTGTCATGAGAAGGGAAGGCCATTCGTAATAGACCGGAAAATTAATCCGTTCATCATTTGAAGGGAAGGCCATTCATAATAGACCAGAAAATGAATCCGCCCTGTCCCCATTAGAGAATCCTCACAAGTGTGATTCAGAAGTCCCAAGGGGGAAACCCCCTGAGGGCTGCAGAATGCCTTTACCTGAGGACACCAAGCGGTGGCTGCCCATCCTGTGACCCAAGCCTGTGATTTGCATGCGTGTAAGTTATGTGCTCGGTGGGCAGTTGGGGCTATCATGTGGTGTGAATTCCATGCCAGCAAACCCCATGCTGGGAAATCCTACTCAAGCACACCCTTCTCCAAAATGAAAACATCCCCCTGCCACAGCCAGCTGCCCAGGGCATCAGGCCGCGCTGTAGCTACTGCCTGGTCCACCGCCCTCTAGTGGTGCTTTTAGTCAACTACTCGCCCTCGTCTGGTCTAAAGGATAAATTCATTTATCGCCCGATGCCCCTTCCTAGCTAATCTTTATATACTTCAGAACCTTCCCTGATGCTCCTTTTGCTGCAGCATTTGATGTTTCTGCCTTCACTCTCAGGCACCGTTGCTTTCTCCCTCCCTGGCAGGCTGCAGCTATGTTGTCGGAGCGCTGCATCTGTCCTTGCTGTGGTCTCTTAGCACTCAAAGCAGAGCTGAATTCCCCTGATGGCCAGTGCTCACTACTGCAAACAGTACGTTGCTGTAACACGATTAATAAAAGACCCGGAGACTGATATTGGGGTTCAAGCTTCAAGCTGAAGATCAGTGAAGCAAAGGAGCCAGCCACTAGCTCTTACCTCTACCTCAGGATGAAAGGACTGTCCTTTCTCCACAAATCCTCAGATGCAAAAGCTCTGAGTTCCTGTCTCCTCCAGCCTTGTGTTCCTTTCTCCACTCAGCCATATCGCTCCTGTCTCCACCTCCCTAGTGCTAGGATCAAAGGTGTGAGCTCTGTTACTCTTCACTCTTGTGTAGGCCAGGGTGGTCTTCAACTCAGAGAGATCTGTCTGCCTGTCTCCTGAGTCCTGGGATTAAAGGTGTGTGCCACCACCACTTGGCTCTATGGTTTTCTAGAATGGCTGCTGGGATTAAAGCTGTATGCCACCATTGCCTGACCTCTATGATCTGTGGCTAGCTTTATTAAATCATAAATAATACATCACCGCACCTTGCTGACCACGGAGCTCACTCCATGCCCCCCCCCAATTTCAGATTTGTTTTCCAGCCTCCCTAACTCACATGAACCTGGGGCATGGCCTAGGCTAGTTTCAATGCATCTCCTATAGGCTTGAACATATTTCACAATATTCTTCTCTCTTTAATTTCATCTTAACGTGCTATTTAAAAAAAAAAAAACACTCTTAGCCAGGCAGTGGTGGTCCATGTCTTTAATCCCAGCACTTGGTAGGCAGAAGCAGGAGGATCTTTGTGAGTTTGAGGCCAGCCTGAGCTACAGAGCTAGTTCCAGGACAGCCAGGGCTACACAGAAAGAAAAACCCTGTCTCAAAAAAAAAAAAGAAAAAAGAAAAAAGAAAAAAAGAAAGAAAGAAAGAAAGAACGAAAAGAATTCTCTTGGTGTCATACAAAGGAACACTTGGCTAAGATGGCCCCTATCTTTTCTCCCTAATATAGATGGTGGGTGACAGAATCTCAACCTAGTGACTGGAGTTTGACCTTACAATCTGATATTATTAATATGATAATCAATACAAAGGGGAAAGGAGGGTTCAGGAAGCATGGACCCTTGTCAGGCTAACTACCTTTAATAAGAAAAACACATTTTTCTCAGTGTACACTAATTTGGTATTCACCTGTGTGATAAACTCCAGGTTGTCGCTCCACAAACACACCACCATGCCTAGTGCAATCTTCAAGCACAGGTTGCTCCAGTGTGGGGGGATGGGGGCTCTCTTCTGTGTTTGCTGTCCCAGAACACAGTAGCAGGCTTTAAGGGTGGAGTGTGTACAGGATGCTTGAGCCTGAGAAAGGTTTGCCTATCTTAAAGAGTCTCTGCTTGTGGAAGAATGTGGGCTCCTCATGGAACTTCAATCTCCTCCAGGGCCTGAGGGGATTTTGTAACCCAGGATCAAAAGAGGTGGGGTGTATCTTAGGGAAGCCAGGGGCTCACAGAAACCCGGTTAATGTTTGCCCTGAATGAACTGATAGGTCCTAGCAAATCTTTCCCATTACAGTAGAGAAATCCCAGAAATAGCAGCTGAGAAGGCCTCTAGGATCCAGGGTACAACCCACTCTCAAGTTCAGAGCCATCCAGAACTTTCCAAGCCAAAAAAAACGATGGAGTCTGGCCTTGTGACAAATCCAATCTTCAAGCAGCTTCTATCTTTAAGCCAGGCACTTGCCCTGCATGCCTCCAGATGGATAATTTGTAACAGCATCCTGGACAGATCTGCTTATAATCTGGTACGGTTACAGAGTGAAGAAATCACAGCTTATTCCCCTTTAAACATCTGGTGCTTTACCGTCCAGTTCTTGGTACTGGCTTACAGACTTAGGAGTACAAGGGGCGTGACATGACCATCCGCTCCCTGAGCCTGATGAGCCCTGGAACTGATCCCTAATGCCCCTTTGGTAGCTTCAGAGAAAAATCATGAAAGCTGATGTGCTTGTTGCTACATTTATGCAGCTGCACCTGGGTGTGGCTGGCAGTTGTGCACAGGCCTTGCTGATGTTCATCCTTTTAATTATGTGTATCTGTTAGAAGGGGGAGGCACATGAGTACAAGGCTCAAGGAGACCAGAAAAGGGTGTCATGTCTCCTGCAGCTGGAGTTACAGGCAGCTGTGAGCTGCCCAACGTGGGTGCTGGGATTCAAACTCAGGTCCTCTCAAAGAGCAGTACTCACTCTTAATTGCTGCGCCATCTCTCCAGCCCATTGCTCTCCTTTTTAGACAGAAGAGTGAAGTGGGCTGACAGAGACATCCCCATGATTTGATAAGCTTGATTTTCAGCCTTCTCTTCCAGGCGGGCTGCTCTCTATTCTGCTGGAGGCCTCTATAATTTGTGTATTCATTAAATTCTTCCTAATTTACAATCCCAAAATAGGCATTTCACCTTGACTGTGGCATTTGCTCCAAGAGGACCAGAAAAAAAAATATTTAGTGGGAAGAAAAGACTATTGACCAACCAACCCTGCCTGGAGAAAAGAAGGCAGAAAGATTTCTGGAATCTCTATAAATAAGGTTGGAAATCTCCATTTTCACCTCAGAATGGGAGTATCAGAATAGCGAGGCTTAAACCCACAGTAAGCAACAGATAAAAATTATGATTAAAACTCCAAGAGATTGGGTACATGTACAGAACAGGGAATCACAATAATAATAAATAATGCAATTTTTTAAAAAAAAATCTTAAGACATCCCAAAAGGCTTTATGTCACCCATTTCTGAGGACTCAAGAAAGAAATAGAATTTCATTTTCCTTAAAGAGTTAATAACTGTGCAAAGCAGTCTGGGCAGGATGAGTGACAGGAGCTGTGTTCTGGCTACCAGGGCTGAGCACTGGCCATGAGAGCTTCAATCTTGAGTTTCCTCCACAGTAAACTTGATCCAGTCTTTACTCACTGGGCCGGATGATTCCAAGCTAGTCCATGAGGCATGCTGGGGCTTCAGGTGGACCCGGGCAGGGACAGTGCAGGGCCTAGAGGGTGGACCTTGCCATATCCTTGGGTGAAAATGGATGAATCACTGAACATCTCTCCAGGCTCAGCGCTGCTATCTGCAGTGGGTGGAACCCTCCCACAGAGTGGGAAATGGGTTAAACAAGGCACCAGGTACCAAGCAAGCAGGCTGTCTGCCAGTGTGGTTTAGATCCCATTCAGGGACTGGTCCTTCCCGCTCAGAGGAGTTTTCTCTGAAGACTTGGGGTTTTCTACACACCTTTGTATGTTGATTTGAAAAGATTTGCTTTAGTGACCTATTAATTTTCCTTCTTGAAAGAAATAAGAAGTGAGATAAATGGAGAAAAGAGCAGCAAAGAAATGAAGTGGAGAGCCGTGTTGTCTGGGATTGTGTTGTGACTTCACCACTGTTGTGTGAAACATCTCCTCACCCCAGGTAAGAAACTAGTGACAGACCAAAGGACAGATACCACCAAAGTCCATTTGGTAAACTAATGAGTTTATCATGGTTATTTACAGAAATATGGGTGAGTGGTGACTTACAGAAATATGGGTGAGGGGTGACTTACAGAAATATAGGTGAGAGGTGACTTACAGGGGCAGAAATGACTCAAAGGCAGCTGCATCACCAAGTCCCACCCCAGCATGGAAGCTGGGAACCTGGAACACACAGCACAGCCTGCAGGCAGCTCTACAGGTTGGAGAGTGTCCTTTCGAAGCAGCTCACTTCCTCTGACTCTCTTCCAGTCTGAGAATCTCTAGGCAGTTCAGCTACTCCCTGCTTCTTCCAGGCAATTTGACTGACCTGAATCTCTTGTTGGCAGCTGAGCAGGTCTGAAACTATATCTCAGCAGTCTTTGCTGCTCATGTATACTTGGGGGGTAGGGGAACCTAGTAAATCTGCTAAGTTTCAGGGACTTCCTGAAGCCTTTGAGTTGTGTCCTTTCCAGAGCATCCTGCAGGAATTATCCTCAGGATAGTGTTCCATTGCCCTTTAGAATGTCTTAGGAGCTGGAAGGTTTTATCTGGGAAGAAATTGCTACAACCTCTAGCTGTGTGACCCCATCTGTTTTGGGTTATTTTCTCATGCATCAAAATGTGATTTTAATGTTGTCTACCACATCCATGGAGCTTGGTGAGCTGAGCATGGGGAATGGCTTCCAGAAATGGACTTTGTTGCATCTCTGTATACCCATGACCACCGTAAAGACTTACTGAAAAGTGGATTCCTGAGTTCAGGTATGTATGGTGTAGCAGTGAATCACATCCCAAGAACGGTGTTGTCACATGATCTTATCACTGTCTAAACATAATGACTGTGCTTGCACAAACCAAGATGGTTGTCATGTCTGGCAGAAGTCATGCTGTCACCCTTGGGAACCATGCATAGGTGTGTTCCTTATGGAGTTCCTTAGATGGCAAGGCCCTTCGGAGAATCCCACCCATTTGACAAGGACCTGTGGGTGCAATACTGCAAACTCCTGCGTTGATCATAGGGAGCTCATGAGCTTCAGGCTTCACTAACTTTTGCTATGCTTATTCTTATGTAAACTTTTGGTTCTGTCTTGTTAGTTGTGATTATGCCTGAGTTTACTGGGAACAAAAGCTTTTATAGAAATTTCTCTGATGCATTACAGAAACCAGTTTCTCCAGTTGTCCCTGGCTGCCTTTGCAGTCATCCTGAATAAGCAGGAGGGACTCACTATGGTTAATGATTATTGCTTATTCAATACCAAAAAGAGATAAATATATTCCAAATAACATAAGAACCAAGAAGACGGTTTCTTAAAAGATGACATTAAAAACCTTATAGGAACACAGAAGGCAAAAAAGATAGGACATGAAAGGTCAGACATTTTTCTGGCACCAGGATATGAACAACTCAGATACTTTTCCATTATCAAAGTACCAATAAAGGAATCTAAAACTCCTAGTTCCTCTTAAAGAAGTACATTTAGAAATTGCCAGGAAGAACAAAGAAACTTAGTCTCAATAACTAAAGAGTTAGATATTAATCATTACTTAATTTTGAGGACTTATAAAGAATAGGATTATAACTACAATCAACATAATAAAGGTGACATACAGATTACTCAGAAACTGGTATATACCTGAAAATAATACTCTAGACATCACAATATATTCAGCTGATCTCATATTGTCAAGAATTATTCACAGGGCTCAAATCTCCACATGTTTGCTGCCAGATAGGGCACAGTATGAATAAGATGTACCTAGCTAGATATAAACATTTGACTTGCTATATAATGATATGGGGTAAAGGTCAATGACGTCAAGGGAGTGGGAAAGAAGAGACACTAAAATGTTAATGATTCTTGGAAAATGATTAAAGAGAAATGCTTTGAAACTGCTCATGCTTGAATGCATTAGAACCTCCTGTATAAATAAAGACAGCCTGAGTTAGTCCAGGCCATTATTTTGAAAGACAACTGGTGGTCAGACTCCTCATTTTTTACTGACTTCACACATCCTTTCTGTGGTACAAGAATCTCAGTGGAGCTGGACTCCAGCACATGTCGCTAGGCAACATAATCATATGATACCACCATCACATACACTGTCCACCAGACATCCTACTGCACTCGAGGACAGTAATAATAAATAACCCAGATGGAAGAAATCTAAAGTGAAACCTCCCACAGTTGTCTGAATTCTGACAATGTAAGTTTTCAGGGAAGTCTGCCTCATGCCTGGGAATGATACATAGAGAAAGGAAGTGGCCAGGACCATAGCATCTCTTTGAGGGCATGACCCCAGTGACCTACGACTAGGTCAATATCAATAGCACCACTACTGTTCAAGCCTTTGACACTGGCCTTTGCAGTATGGCTTGGTCCTGCCTCAAATGATCTCTCTAGTCCTATTTACTTCACCTCATCACCCACCATGCTCCAACAGGCTGCTTCTCAGGAAGTCTGTGGCTCGCTGTGATTTATGACTCTGGCTTCTAAGTCTGTAGCCCTTCACTCACTGACTGGAATCCTGATTCATCCAGGCTCATTCATATCAGTGAAACTCTCTCACATCATCTCCAATTGATCAGCTACTTTAGGCAAAGAAAAATTATAGCCCTTGCTTCCTGGACATTGGCACCATGGCCATCCAGTGTGTGAAACCCCGGGTTGGGGGTATTAGGGGCACCATATGAGTATCTGATCCTCCAACCTCAGAGAGGCACATCCACTTTTGCTGATGATGGTGCTGTAGGCACAGACCCTGTTATCCGGTTGCTTGTGTGGAATGAAGGATTCAGACTAAGTGTGCCAAGACTTGTCTGGCTTCAGGCTTTTGCTGTTATTGGACTGCATACTTGATGCCCCTGCGCAAGCTAGCCCCAGCCCACCAGCTCTACAGACAAGAAGTACTTCTTTCTCTCTCTCAGCAGCACACAAAGTCCACAGCTCCTCTCCTAAGCGGATCCTTGATCAACTCCAGGCCTGCCTAAAGAGGAACTCCACCACCATGCGTTAAAGTATATGGGAGTGTTTGTCCTGATACAGGGGGTAGAAGAAGAAAATAAAATCTATTCCCTGGTTGCTCTCTTTAGCTCCATTCTCTATAAACAGAGCATTGGGAAGTATATTTAATGCACTCGCTCCCAGGCTCAGGCGTCACTGTAGAAGACAGGGAAGAGCCAGAGGCAATGAATTAACACAAGGAGACTGGCTTCTCCCACAACAAGGCAGCTGCACATATGAGCTTACTGTGGTTGTGACTGCATGCACACAACCTGTGCAAGCCCAAGCTAGACCAGATCCCAGCACAGAGAAGGGAGTGGAGCATTAAATCCCACATCTAGCCAAGGAACTGCTGGGATAAAGACCATTTTCTCTAAGAGTTTATCACACTCCAGTAGAAAAATAGACACCCAAGAATATATGGAGAACATCACTGGTTTTGAAGTTCTGGAGAAAGAGAGACAGAGAGAATATGACACAAAGTTAGATGTGTAGGGAAGGGAGGGGGTGGATATGGGAAATGTTGGGGGAGAGGAGTGAACATGATCAAAACACATTGTATGAAGCTCTCCAAGACCTAATAAAAATATATAAGTCCTTTTGTAGAGATAGAGCAATGATCATGGTCAAATTCATTTTTCACTCTGTAGTTTTTCCTTGGATAAAATGTACTTTATTAGATAGACCAGGGTAGTGGTTTTGATTACACAGGGCACAGAGGGAGATGTGATGGTTGAGATACAATTTCAAATTCAAACCCATCACTGTGGTGAGTGTACCATCTCTAGGACCCAGTACTGCTCAGGCTTTCAGTTTGGCATTCTGCAACCGTTGCTGTGGACTAATTATAATTTGCTTGGCTAACTCAAGTGGCCTGATTTTAGCATTCTGTAATTAAGCTTCTTTGGGCAGTGTGACATTTATCCATAAAAGAAAAATATTCTCTTTCCCATTTTGAGAATCAGCTGAGCAAGAAAAATAAAGATAGACATACCCACTTAATTCTATGGGCCTTATGCCTGGTTGTATTTCTTATAATTTTTCTTGGTTTTATGTTTATTTATTTTATGTATACAAGTGTCTTATTGACACATATGTATGTGTATGGCATGTGTGTGTAGTGCCCACAGAGGCCAGAAGGGGGCGATGGATCCCTGGAGCTGAAGTTATAGATGGCCATGAGCAACCATGTGGTTGCTGGAGGTTGGATATATACAAGTTGAATATGGGCTTTTAACCTCCAAAATGGTTAGCCACAAAACTTCTTTTCTTTATTAAACATCTAGCCTCAGGTATTCTGTTTTAGCAATGGGAAATGGAGTAGGATTATAATGATGTTATTTGATTGATAAATATATCTCCCTTGTTTGCTTTTGTTTAAATAAATGAATAAAGCTATTTCTACTCAGGAGGATCTTCCCCAGCCCCACTCCTTGCCCTGGCTCAATATTGCTATATTTAAATCCCATTGTAGTCATTAAAAATGAATAAAGATTGAAGAAGGCCCAGAAAGTGTTGATAGAACAGGGCCCATCTAGTCCTGGGGGGAGGCTAGAGACCAGATGTTCCTCCGTGTTCCTTCCAGATGTGTTTGGTGGGTTTTCTTTGCTACTTTCATAGCAATCCAACACATAGTGGCTCCACATCTGGATGGTGGAAGTGAGCAAGACACATCTGCACACTGTGTGATAGCATCTGGACAGAGAACCCTGGGGAAGCCCATGAGGTGTTTCTGTAGGTGACATCATTGCTCATGCAGTCACCACCATACAATGGAGAGAAGAACTCATCTCATTCAAGGGACTGGAGTGAGGGCTCAGTAGTTAAGAGCACCGACTGCGGAGGATCCAGGTTCAATTACCAGCACTCATATAGTAGCTCACAACCACCTCTAAACTCCATTCCAAGGGATCTGACACACTCTTCTTGACTCCTTGAGACTGTACTCATGAGCACTGGACATGCATATGGTGCACAGACTACGTAATACAAAAGAGCCATACACATAAAAATAACATCGTAATAATAATAAATGTAAAAAATAGCCTTCTATAATATAGCCATATATTTCTATTTTGATTAAACAATCAACATAAGCATGTGACTCCACCCCCAGATACACTTTATAAGTTTCAAATGCACCTTCAGAGGCCACCTCCTTACTCTTAATGTTTGCTTCTCAGTTTACTGGTTCATGAATTGATCTAGGACTGCTATAGCTGTGTTCCAAGAGACTTATAAAACCCAGGGCTTGGCACGTGAGGGGAACTATTGAAACCTCAGTAGGTCCTCAGCATCCTGATGTCACCATGTGATTCCTCCACATCCTCTCCAGGACCTTGCCTAGTAAGCAGACTCCCCTCTTGATCTAGGAAGGAGGTTTCCCTCCATGTAGGTGCCTTCCCTGTTTACCCCCAGATGACAGTTCCACAGGCAGGTGCCAGGCTCAAGTTCTTCCTGTTGGGCATTTAATCTCAGGTACCTGGTGAGCCTCGACTCCCTCCCTGGGCGCCTGGCATCCTCCACAGCTGCCCTCACCCATTGCGCTGTGCTGTGTGACTCACATCCTTGCCTCTGCCTGAGCCCTGTGGTGTTTTTATCTAACACATGGCTTCTCACTTCCTGCCTCTACTCTCCTTGGCTTCTTAGCAACTATGAGCTTCCAGACCACCTATCAGCATTTTCAGCTCATTCTACACCCCCCACCCTGATACACCTATGCTGGTCTTCTTAGGGAGTTGCCCAACCATGGGGGTGGCAACTTCATGCCCAATTCGTGTCTTGAGCCTCACTTCAAATCACTGAAACTATTTTTCACTTGGCCCCTTTTGGAGTCTGGCTCCTTGATACCAACATCTCCATATTGTGCATTTGATCAAGACAGGCCCTGAGTATGGTCCTATTTGCATTCTTAGCCACCTATGGACTTGGTTGATCACTGCTACTTCATAGGCAAGGTTTCTGAAGGCAAGCTCTCCTCTACACTCACATGCTAGGGTTGCTCTTGCTTGCTGACTGCCCCTCAGCTGTTCTCTAGGCTGCCTGGGAAATGATGAGTGCTGTAGCCAAGGCTAGCCCAGTGATAGGCACAGAACAATACCAAAGAATTATAAGTAAATGACTTAAATTTTTGCCACCTGTCCTTGTAGGGTTTATCCTCGACACCAGGCTTTTGTTAGCCTTATATAGTGGCAAAGGTATTCATCTGGGACTACAGATAGGCTTGGATCCTGCCTCTGTCATATTTGAGTTGTGTCACTATGGACACATTCCTTATGACTCTGAGTTTTGGCTTTCTTCATTTCTCTCTCTCTCTCTCTCTCTCTCTCTCTCTCTCTCTCTCTCTCTGTGTGTGTGTGTGTTTCTCGTATGTGTATGAGTGCTTTGCCTGAGTGTACATATGTGCAGCACATGCATGCCCTGTGCCCACAGAGGTCAGAAGAGCACATTGGGTCCCCTGGAACTGGATTTACAGATGGTTGTGACCCACTGTGTGGGTGGTGGTGATCAAACTTGGGTCCTCTACAAGATCAGCCAGTGCTCTAAGTACTGGGCCTTCCCTCCAGGTCCGAGTTTTGGTTTTGTTTTCAAGTAAGGATGCTGGGTCAGACACTCTTAGAATGTTTCCTGATATTCAGTAATTTTAAGAATATTGGCAAGAAATGCTTGTGGGTTCCCTGCTTCCCTATCATCTGTCCCACTTTCCATCCATATAAAGTGAGTGAGTTTCATTTCCTACTGAACTTCAACCATCATTCAGTTATCCGTGGGCAGGAGGAGTTAGTTGATGTTAAGAGTTTTGCTAGCCTGGGGAAGAGTCCTGCTTCCTAAGAATGGGAGGTTGTGGGGCTCAGGATGCCCTAGACCAACCCACTTCAGTGGAAGACACATCTGAGGTTAAGGGAAGTCCCAGACAGCAGTATCTCCCCGCTGCACAAGGATCCTGAGCTGAGTTCTACAGGTTGTCATTTGGGCTCAAAGAGAAGTGGCCACAATCCATCAGTGCAGCTCAATGATAAACCCACACCATCAGATCTCCCTGTCTGTATCTCATTCTGGGTTACAGGCTCCGTGAGAACAGGGAGCTCTGTGCATATGGAAGGGATCAGCTACTATGTTTACATTATCTCAACTCAACTTCCCAAGGAGTAAATGACTAGGGACCTTGAGCCATCCTACGTGCTGTAGAATCTGCAGCCTCTCGGACTCCCCATGCTCTCCAACAGCTGATAGGAACGGACAGGAACATAGAGGTGGGGACTAGTTTTCATGTGTGTGGGGAAAAGACAGTTGCTACCAGAGGATCACCAGCATGTGGAATGATGACATGTCAATAACAGGACAAGGACCAGGAAAGCCAGCTAGAGAAACAAACAAGCATAAGGTCATACGACACAAAGTGATGTTTTATTAAAACTTCATTTGGCAGAAACCAGCTGTTTTCGTCTCTCTGTTTTATACTTGCTAGTGTTCCTTCTAGACCATGTAATTGCCACTTGACTAGCTTTACGGATCTGGGTTTTACAAATTCCATTTCCACCCAGTTCTTGAAATGGACCCAGCATAGCTTGGAAACTGATGGTTTAGTGTTACTCGATTTTAATTTAAAGATTTATTTATTTTTATGTTTGGTGAGTCTGTGTGTGTCTGATGCTCACAGAGGCCAGAAGAAGACATCAGATCCCTTGGAGTCAGAAACGGTTGTGGGTGCTGGGAACAAAACTTGGGTCTTCTTTAAGAGAAACTAGTGATTTTAACAGCTAAGTCATCTCTCCATCCCCTAATTTATTAATTTGTTGTTTTGTTTTTTGAGACAGAGTTTCTCTATGTAGCTTTGGAGCCTGTCCTGGAACTTGTTTTGTAGACAGGCTGGCCTGGAACTCACAGAGATCCGCCTGCCTCTGCCTCCCAAGTTCTGGGATTAAAGGTGTGCACCACCATTGCCTGGCTAATTTTATTAGTGGCCATATTGACACAACAAAGCTCTGGCTGAATGTTCTCTAGTCTTACCTTTTCCCCCAACTCCCATAGTCATCTACAAATCTCCTGTGCACCAAAGAAAGGTTCAAATATTACTACTCTATGGCACTTCAAGTGCACTCCTGAGATGTCTATTCCTAGAGTCATGTTCCCCTCATCCTTTTTCAAGTCTGTATCCATACCTGCTTTCCCTCAGAACCTTCTTTTCCTTACACTTTTAACTATAAGCATCACTCCAAGTGAGTCAGGCTCTCCTGCCACTGTAAATCTTGTTGCTGCAGCTGCTAAAATGCTAATTCTAACTCCTCTATCCTGGTGCCAAGTGCCTTCAAGGTTGAGGCTCCACACCTCTTGTGACGTGGTTTTTTCCTCATACCACCACTTGAGACTAATTCGGAACCTAAGACTCCCTAATTTGGAACCTAAGACTCTTCCCTAAGACTCCCACCACTGTCCTATATATACACCACAGATCTTTACAGAGTAGCCTCTGTCACTCTCTGCTGTGACTCTCACTGGAGACAAGGACTGGTTGCTATTTGAACATCTCAGACTACCCTGCACATAGTAAATGTGGGCTCAATGTGAACAAGATTCAGCTATGAGGATGCTATGGTGCTGTCCGTGGTCCTGAAATAGCCCCCTAGGGCTGAGTGCAGACTACAAACTACCCTGAACCTAAACCCTTTAGCAATGAAGAAAACAGGTTATAGGATGTGTTGTGATGAAGGGGGAAGGATATCTAGAGAGAAAAGTGGGGCAAGTCAGCATGAGGGAGGCAGAAAGGTGGAGAGGGAAGGAGAGGGGGGAGGGAAGATGCCCTAGAATAAGTTTTGGGGTCCTATCTAAATAGTACAACCAGAAAGTATGAGAGAGAGAGCCCCCATGGAGAGAAAGGAGCAGGTGTGTATCAACTTGAACAACACACACAGTCTGCAGTGCAGCTGGGCAGCAGGTGTAGTGGATGTAACATTCACAGCTGTTCTCTGTGTTAATACTTTGTCTTTGTTTTTATCTTCTCAGTCTTAAAATGCCAGTTCCTCACACCGCCCATAACAAATAAGAATTTATCCCCTTATGTTTCATTAACTGGGCTGCTGACTTCCTGTGGTGGTATGTTCTACTTGACACTTTTACCATACCAATTTTAGATAATTCAATGAAAATTTAGTCACTCTCATCTCTGGGATGCTAAATTTCTCTTCTCAAAATTTCAACATCTTTTAGCATCTTTATCCCCACTAACCCTTTGCTTTTAAATGAGAACTTGTTCCTTCCTACCTTCCTTTTGAGACAGGATCTCATGTACCCTGGGTTGATCTCAACTTGCAATCTGTCCTTCTGCCTCCACCTCCTGGGTGCTAGGGTTACTAGAATATGTTCCCAACAAGCTGGGTAGCTTGATTAGATTCTCATTTTCCTAAGAAATTAAAATCAAGCTCCCTTTTCTCAGCCTGTAGAGATCTGTGGGGCCTTCTCACATCTCCTGTACCACAGATTTGCCTGTTTGTGTTTACAAACTGTATTTTTTGGGTTTGGAATTAGTTTTGTCCTTTTTTCAGTTTTGGTTTCTTCAGAGTCATTTTTCCCCTTGGTCACTATGCTTTCAATAACAGAAGCAATTGTTTTTTTTTTTTAATAATTCATCTTCATCTCTTTCTGGTATTTGTACATAATGAAGTGAATTGCTTCTGTCATTTCCAGTCAATATGGGTGCTCACCTGAGAAAATAAAGTTTTCAAATACCAGAAAAGAAGAAAATAAGGAGGACATGGTAGCATGGTGCCTATAATGCTCCCAGCCCTTGGGACGTGGAGTTAAGAGAATAGAGTTCAAGGCTAGCTTTGGCTGCATAGCAAGTTCAAGGAAAGAAAAGACCATCCTCCCATCTGTAAAAGGCAAAGGAAAGGCGACTGAAGTCAGCTCACTCCACTGCCTTCTTTCCCCTACACACCCATTAAAACCATTTGCCAGTGGTGGTGGCACACACCTTTAACCCCAGCACTCGGGAAGAGAAGCAGGTGGATCTCTGAGTTTGAGGCCCGCCTGCTCTACAGAGTGAGTTCCAGGACAGCCATGGCTACACAAAGAAACCCTGCCCTGAAAAGCAAAACAAACAAACAAAATCCACTTTTGCCTCTGCTCTGGACACCATCTCCTCCCATTGATTCAAGGCTTTTGCTCCAGCACCTACACACTCGGTCTCTACATTCGGGGTCACTTCCTAGTCTCGCAAATGTTCTAGCATTTCCCATCACTGAGAACCCATACATAACCTTACATCTGCCTTGTATCAGTCAGCTTGCCATTACTATAATGCACATGTGGAGGGAGCTGATCTATAAAGAGGAAGCAGTTGTCCTGATTCACTGTTTCAGAGGATCCAGTCCATGATCAGATGGCTTTGGAGGGGAAGCAAGATGGCAAAACTGCATCACCTTCTGTCCAAGAGAAAAGAGAAAGAGGAAAGGGCTGCAGTCCCATGGTCCTCTGCAAGGCCACGCCTATCGTGGCAAAAAGCCTCTCCCTAGGCCCCACCCCATAAAGGGTCTATTATCTCCCAACAGCACCTAACATTTGGACCTTTGAGGACACTTACTCAAAACTTTGACCACCCCATTATATTGTTTTAGAGCAAAGCTTGAAAAAGCTATGCAATTTTCCCTCACTCATCTGGCCCTTCCTTTCAGACTTTGGCCCAATCCCCAGTCATGTAAGTTCACCATAGACGGTTACCATATCACAAGCTCAATGACCTTCTTCTTTACCTGCCCCTCACTGATGATGTAGTTGTTCACACCTGCCCCCTTACCTGCCCCTCACTGATGATGCAGATGTTCAAACCTGCCCCCTTACCTGCCCCTTACTGATGATGCAGATGTTCAAACCTGCCCCCTTACCTGCCCCTCACTGATGATGTAGTCATTTAAACCTGCCTCCTTGAACAGCTCTTCCCCCCAATACCATTTGTTTATTCATTTCCTTGTACCCCAATAGCTGTGCCTTCTTCATTTTCTCTACTGAATGCTGCTCTTCTCCCAACTGAGACAAGATTAACACACAGGTTCTCTGCCTGCTACCGCCAGTAATCACAGCAGGGACTGAGAACTAATTTGCTCTGAGCTCTGAACTGTTAACCCTTTCATGAGCTCCTGGTGCCTGGTGACAGTTCTCTTCTCTTGGATGGATTATCCCAATTGACCTTCAAGGCCTTCAAGGGTGATGCCTTTGGCTCTCAAATCCTTCCCCCTCCCATATCTGCACCGTACTATCCCAGGGAAAACTTCATAATTGGCATGTATTAGGCAAACAAAGCAAAGGGGTAAGGAAGTGTGAGGGGAGGGGGGTCAGTATCCAGTAAGAACATCTAAAAATGTCAAGTTCTTTCATCTAAATTTTCTCAGACCCAAGAACAAAATGCTATTCAGCCCTGGCTCTTTTTTATTTTTTATTTTTTTTCTGGGCTTTGTAGAATAAACCACAAGCCACCCAGTGGGGCAATTCTGTGCCTAGCTTTGGAGAGTGCTAAAGCCTGGCAATAAGAAGGTTTAATAATAGCCTGTGCTCTAGACCCAGGGGATCCCAGCAGCCGCAATTACTGGAGCTCCTGTTTTCCTTTTGCCCTGTGTCATCTGCAGTTGCCCTTGAAAGCGGGGACATTTTTAACTGGAGACTTTGGATTGCCTATCTCAAATTTGCCACAGAACCCTTGTCCCTTTCTCCAGCCATGCATACTATGCATACTGTATCTCATCTTCCATGGTTCTGGTAGCTTAATTATTGTTTTCTTCTCATAATTGCTAGCAGTAATCTAGCTGTAATGTGCTTGCTAATGAGCACAGCTTTGAAACTCCATGTGCAGAAATCTAGTAGAGGGGCTCTTTCTTCATTGCCTCTGATTGCTCTTAGATACCATCACTTGACATGCATAAAGACCAAGATGGTGGCATGCACACGGGGCACTGACATATATGCAGACAACATATTCACACACATATCAATAAATAAAATGTTAGCACACAGTAGGTGTTTCTACATTGGCAAATGGATGGATTTCCACACTGAATAGCTTACAAGATAATTGATTTTTAGGAAATTCAGAAAAAAAATGTCGTCTCATTTCAACATAATTAAGTATACTCATTTGTACAACGTAATTAAGCATGTTCGTTTGCACAGCTAAATGGCTCTCTGGGAACCTAATCTAAGCACACAGAATAAACTTTCCAGTAGCAAACAAACTCAGTGCAGCATCCATGGTTCGTGCATGAGGAGAGGCAGTAGCATTCCTTGACAAAGGAGGGGTGTCACTTATTGGAAATGTGACACTGCTGAGCAGGATGTGACCAGCAGTAAGAACTATTGAGTGTCCCACACCCTGGAACCATTTGGTGGCCCTAAGGATGGGATCTTTCCAAAGCAGAGATTTTTCTTTTATTGTGCCATCCTGGGAAGATTAGACATAACTCAAAAATGGTTTGAAGTGTGATTCACAGTGACTTCATCCACACAGAATAAGGCACAGGGCCCTCCTCCCAGAAGACAGACTCCCTGACATTATTTGCCATGGCTGATTCACCACTGTACAGCAAAGAGAAAAGATGGATGATGAAGGGGCCCTATTTGGCTTTTTTTTTTTTTTTTTTAGTTTTGAAGTGTGCATTGGCCATGTGAGGCAGTGTTCTGAGGTCACCAGGCAGAGCCAGGCCACAATGGAGGAGCTTTGCCTTTTGGAGAGGCAAAGCTGAGCTCAGGAAGCTACAATAACTGGAGGCTCTTCCTCCACTCAGCTAAGCCTGGCTGGGAGGACAGCCTACACACAGGGCCTCCGGGTCTTTTGCTAACCTCAATCATCCCAGGAAGACCATTCTCTGCTCCCCCAGGTTCTGGGCTGTGACTTTAGCCTGGAGAAACTGCCTTTTCCTCCATCTCTCCACAGCACAGCTGCCTAGCCTCAGTTACAGAAGCAAGGGGTGACATATTTGCCTGGGCTTGTCAGAGTGGGATTCTGGCATCATGCATTTCATTGATCCTCTGTTGTCATGGGGCTGTGGAAATGGGAGCTTCCCCCCCCCCCCACCCTCTAGGGATGCTCAGGTTGAAACTACCCCAAAGCAAGGCACTGTTCACAAGAAAAATCTTCCTATGGCTACTCTGAATATGACAATGCAGACTCAATGGCTGAGGTGTGGCTCAGGGATAGAGTGTGCATCTAACAGGCTCTAGGCCATAAGTTCCACCATTAGTCCCTAAGAAAGAAAAATCAACTCACACCCATAGTACCACACTCCCAGGAGGGTTGTAGACTTGTCAAGACCTCATCAGTGTGGTACCAGCCGGGGCAGGCCCATCTAATGCTACCAACAACCACTGTAGCTCTCCTCAAGTTCATGTCACTCAAACACACTCTGGTGTGTTTAATCTGATTTTAAAAAAGATTTTTTTAAAGTACCATCTTGATTCTCTGAAGGCATATAAGGCCCTGGTGTTGAAGGGGTCCAAATTCCTAACCCTTTCTCCAATAAAAGGTAAATGCAAATTCCAAACTCTTACACAGAGCTATCCTGCTTGTACAACTGAAATAATAATAAAAAACAATATTCTTAGGAGGAAGCGGGGGACTGTCTTGGGACAGTCACTCTTTGGAGACTTTGTTCTGTCTGGCAAACAGCAAAAGTATTATAGTGTGCTGGGGCTGAGGTGTAGCTGAGCTAGCTGGTAGAGTCCTTATTAACACATGTGAGGCCCCAGATTTGGCCCCCAGCACTCATAACCAGGTGAGGTAGTGCACACCTACAATTCCATCACTGGGGGTGAAGGCAAGAGGACCAGAAATTCAGGATAATCCTTCCCTGGCCAGTTCAAGGCCAGTCTGGATTGCACAAGACCCTATCACAAAAGGAAAATAGTGACAATAACTCTGCTAGCCTGCTTCCTATTGCTATGATAAACACCGAGACCAAAGCAATGTGGAAGGGAAAGGGTTTGTTTGGCTTATATGTCCCAGGTCACAGTCCCTCACTGAAGAAAGTCGGGGCAGGAACTTGAAGTGTGAAAGGCCACAGAGGAACACTAGTCACTGGTCCTCACGGCTTGCTCAGCCTGCTCTCTTTCCTTCTTTCTTTTGAGACAGTGTTTCTCTGTTTAACAGTCCTAGATGTCCTAGAACTCTCTTTGCAGACCAAGCTGGCCCCGAACCCACAGAAATCTGCCTGTGTCTGGTTCCCAACCACCAGCCCAGGAATGGCACCACCCACAATGGGCTGGGCTGTTCCACATCAATCATCAATCAAGAAAATATCCTACAGTCTTACTTACAGGTCAATCTGATGGAGGCATTTCCTCCGTTGTCCCCACCTTTCCAGACAAGGGCCCTAGCTTACCTCCAAGGGCCCTAGCTTACCTCCAAGGGTCCTAGCTTACCTCCAAGGGCCCTAAGTTACCTCCAAGGACCCTAGCTTACCTCCAAGGACCCTAGCTTACCTCCAGAGAAGTCAAATAGGACCATTTTACTTAAAGGCAAGAAAGAGACAAGCCCTTTGGTGGGAAAAGAGCCAGAAGAGTCTGCAGAGGGTTGGTAGACCTCAAGAAGGGAGAGGACTAACCTCAGCACGTCTCCCTGACAGCAGAGATGCAGTAAAGTAAACCGACTCTTCATTTCAAGCTCACCTTTGCTCATCTCAACCACAGAGCCATGGGACCAAACGGAAGCTGTGAGCTGGTCCTGCCATTCCTTGTCTTGCTGCACTAGTGATGGGACTGTCCCGATGTCTTTGCTTCATGAGAATAATGCCCCTGATCTCACAGAAGTATATGATTTCCTGGGGCTGAGATGGTCTGAATGGTGGCCAGGGAAAGGAAAGAGCTTCAGGCATGGGAAGTGAGTCTGAAAATTAAAGACCTTATCTATTCCTGGTGATTTTTCCCCAGTTTAATTTTTTTTTCAGAATTACAGAAAGCTAGGAAGACTAATTGAAAACATACCTAACCGTCTTTTATCGTGTTTCACAAATTTTAACATTTTGGTGATGGACTGGTTTGTTTGTTTGTTATGCATACATTGTCCTATCTGTGTGTATGCTTACATACCAGAAGAAGGCATCAGATCTCATTTTAGATGGCTATGGGCCACTATGTGGTTGCTGGGAATTGAATTCAGGTCCTCTGGAAGAGCAGCCAGTGCTCTTAACCTCTGAGCCATCTCTCTAGACCCAATGAACTGTTTTTTAGTGCATATTTTTCCTGGATTTTCTGCTAATTCTGGTATCCACTTACAATTCAATTTTTTTCCAGACAGGGTTTCTCTGTGTAACAGCTCTGGCTGTCCCAGAACTCACTCTGTAGACTAGGCTGGCCTCCAACTCATAGAGATTCTTCTGTATCTAACGAGTGCTAGGATTAAAGGTGTATGCCACCACTGCCTAGACAATTCAAATTTTTTTAAGACAGGGTTTCTCTGTGTAGCTTTGTAGACAAGGCTGGCCTTGAACTCACAGAGATCCACGTGCCTCTGCATCCTGAGTGCTGGAATTAAAGGTATGTACCACCACGGACCAGCTCAAGTCAATTACTTTTAAGTGAGGGTTTACCAATGGAGGACACACAGGATCTAAGCAAAGAAATAGAGCCTTGAACACATAAAACCATGTGTTATAAATGTGTATCAACTTCTGCTGCTGTAACATGACTCCTGAAAGTGATCAAGTTATTAAGAGAAAATTGTTGCTTTAGCTCTCAGTCTTGGAAGTTTCTTGACAAGACAGCTCTCCTTTTCCTCATCAAGGGTCTCCAGTGACCTAAAGACCTCTCACTAGATCCTCCTCATAGGGGTACCACCATCTCCTGTCACTACAGGGGCCAAACCATCAATACATGGGCCACATGGGAGAGGGAACAATCAACATCCAAATTACGGCATTTGAAAGCGTTAATTCCCACCCCACATTCAAGGCCAGCAAATGCTGCAAATGCTGGCAGTGTTATGTGACATCTCCTTCCAGAAGGGCAAGCAGTAAGCTAGGGCCCCTAAAGGTAAGCTAGGGCCCCTGAAGGTAAGCTAGGACCATTGGAGGTACACTAGGGTCCTTGAAGGTAAGCTAGGGCCCTTGGAGGTAAGCTAGGGTCCTTGGAGGTAAGCTAGGGTCCTTGGAGATAAGCTAGGGTCCTTAGAGGTAAGCTAGGGCCCCTGAAGGAGCCACTTGGTATTAAGTCACACTTAAATTCATTAGTGTAGCAGCAGGAGAGAAGAAGTTAAGGGAGGAACAGGAACATGGAGTGAAACCATCCAGACCCAGGCCCCAGGCAAAGTGACAAATTGTTGCAGAGGCCAGAGCCAGGTAGGGACATCAGCCTTAGCATGAGAGGAACCCACATCTCCTCTCTGGAGGCCAAGAGCAGACAGTGAGGACAGTAGAAGGAGCTGCTGGACCCAGCTGTTTACCCCATGGCCTCAGTGGTGCGGGGCTGTCAGCTCCAAGTGAGATGGGGTAGCAGACTGTCCAGGTAGACCTCAACTATCTGTTCCTCTCAGGGAATTCAAGAGTGCAGTGACAAGACCACTGAAGCTGACACTCAGAAAGTTCGTGTGTGTCATTCTGGAAACTCCCACCTGCACTGTAAGTGAAAGGATTGAAAATAGAAAACCAGGAGCCACCCCCTCTCTCATCCCCCTCCAGCCTCCGTCAGAAACTCCTGTTCTAGCTAAAACCCAACTGTCGGTGTGTTCCGGCCAGGCCTCTCTTTCTGGAGGCCCTGTGGCCACCCAAGGGAAAGGTTCAGGTGGCTGAGTTCACCTTTGACAGGCCAGTGTAGGTCGCCACTGCTGGCTGCAAACACAGGGCCTGGACAATAGCTCCCATGGGAGCTATTGCAGAACAGTGGGGCCCCTAGAGCCTTCAGCCAGCAGGAATTTAAATTGCAACTCGGTAGAAAGGAAAAGACCCGAACGAATATTGAGTAGCTTGGGTTGGTGCTCTACTGGTGAATGTTTCGAAGTTCTGTGGCCATTGACAAGCAAGCCTGTGTGTATCTCTCCTTCTTACTCATTACAAGAACATGCAAGTCTGAAGTTTAACAGCCTTTCCTGCAGCCACATCCACAGTTGACCACTCAAGGCCTTTCCATTTACTGTGTGGCCATGTCTTTCCTAACGGCCATGAGAAAGGAAGGAGTGACCCGGCAGATAGCTACTGTCTTCTGTGGGTGATACTGGAAGAAGGGGAGGGAACGAGCCTGCTTCCTCATGAGCTCAGACTGACATTTTATTTTCCCCATCTCACTGCATTCTCACAACTGCAGTCATTTCTCCTGTGCTCCTCCCTCAGAGTCCACGAGGATGGGACAATTACGCACACTGATTGAAGACTCCGAGCTAACAAGGGAGGGGTCCTGTCCTCCCCGAGTCTATTAGTTTCCACCCAGTTATATCCAAAGGATTCCCAGGATGAAAAGATGTTGTTAAGAAAACCTGGATATGTATGATTTTCTGGTTCAAGTGGATGGGAAGCCTCCCAGTCAGTAAAGACACATTGAGTGTCACGATGTCCCTGTCTCCATCTGCAGGAACCCAAGAATCCCACTAGATCTGTCTTGTACCACTTAGTTCTGCTGAAATTGAGCCATGATAGCAACTGCTGTGCAAGCTGTTTTCCTGCGTACAGGCACAGACTATAAACGTCAGGCCAGCCCGAAAGTTTCCCAAGGATCTAGAGAAACAGAGGAGGGAGAACCTCACCCAACTCTACTAGAGTGAGTCCAGGACCACCATGGAAGTTGAAGACTTTTTAATGACTGTACCAATTTGCCATTCCTGACAGTGCACACGTCTCTAGCATTCTAACTGGCATGAGCTGGCATCTCGTCATTTTGACTTACATGTCCCCAATGCTCTAGCCCTCCTTTTCTATAGATTACCTCCCCCAAGGTCCCACGCAAAGTAAAAATCCAGTTCCCCCTGCAGAGCTGTGTGCCTTTCTTCAAGAGAGGAGGAACTGAATGGAGATCCTGGGCAAGCTGAAGCGCCATAAGAAGTAAGGGGACTTGATCTTGTCTCAAGGTCACTTCCCAGGGAGAAGCCCCTCCTATTCCTTCAGACCTAAGAGAGAAGGCTCCCGGCCAAGGAGGCCTGGAGGGGGCTCTCTCTGGGGGTGAAGTTCACCCTGTACCTTGCTGCTAGACAGCAGTTCTCAGGCTTCAAGCCACCTTGTCACGCTGTGTGAGCCTCTGCTATTTTAAAACACTTATTTTCTGTGCCCTTTTCATCTGACAGGTGGAGAATTGCCAAAATAACCCTTATTATTCATTATCTGTGATGAAAGGCCTTATTTACTACCTGGGTGCTCCTTCAAAGCCAGGCAACCATTCTAATAGCAGGAGGGCGTCAGCTCTGATTTGTACCCATAGAAACAGACTATAAGCAGAGAGCAGGCATCTGCACTCAGCAGCAATGTGTTATTGCAGATGAGGGCCTGCGTTGGCGCATAAGAACTGGCTTTAAGAATTGTGTGATGCCATCGTGGTGTCACCAGCACCTTGAACAGGGTCATCAGGTATGATTTCACAGACTAATAAATGCTATTTTGCATAGTAGGTGAAGTTTATTAAATGGCGGGAAACGCATCCACCAGTCACAGATGTAGTTGCCATTCTACATTTGAGCCGTTTCCCCTCGTTAAGGTGCCACAAATCCAGCTGTGATTCAGGAAGTGTGTGAAGACTTCAAGAGCCCACCAGACCAGAACAGAGGGATGATGCCCTCAAGAAATCCACAGGCCCCTGTGGCCACCATGACCACTCTGAAAGAGGTCTGATTGTAGTCACCTGGGAGAGGTCATCTCAACTCTAGGCCCCACTTCTAAAGCTAGCTCTCGAGTTTAGTCTTCCCAGCACCAAGTCTGTATCCCCTAGGATTTGCTCACACATTAATTTTTTTTTAGCTGTTTTTCTCTTTGCTGTGAAAATACCTGACAAAGGGCAACCCAACGGAGGGGTGATTTATTTCAATTTGAGGGGATGCTGTCCATCTCAGCAGGGACAGCACGACAATATGCCGCTTTGTGATGGCAGTAGTATGTGGCTGGGGCTCCCTACATCCCCAAAGATCAGAAAGTAGAGAGACTAGTCCTCAAGGCCCCACACCCCATGACACAACCACCCTCTAAGAATAGTACTTTAGGGATAACGGTGCTACAATCATGGGACCAAGTATTCAAACACATGGGCATATGGTGCATTTCATATTCAAGCCATATCACCAATTAATAAGGTAGACACTGGCTTCCCCCACCCCCGCCCTCCAAGCCCAGGAGTGTGTGCATAGCACTTCAGACAGCATCTTGAACCACTAAAGGTAACCTTAAGCATAAGTTACCCAGCAGGGAATGGCCTTTAGAGCTACAAAGAAGGCTCTAGACAAGAAATGGGCTCCAGGAATCAAGTCTGGGACTGCTCCAACCCAGTCTCCTCCTCCTCTCCCACCCCAGGGTTGGAATGATGCTGATAAAATACAGCCTGTTTCCCCTTCCAGATCTACATTTAGTCTCTGCTTCCCCACTGGCCTAGAACACTGAGGATGGATGTGGCTGCTTAAGTACCCTCTGTGCCGGATGTCATGGTACCTGAGACAGACAGAGAAAACTTCGTAACAAGGATGATGTTTCCAACTTAGCCCAGCCAATGGTGAAGAGCAGGGAGAAGAGGCCACCCCGTGGAAGTTCTCAGAAATCTAAACCAGGCTGAGGAGCAAGGGTCACAGCACAGAGCCCACCGTGGGACTGCAAACACATCACCAGGTGGGTGGGTAATGGGAAAAGGCAATCCTCAAAGCATACAAGAAGTGACAGTGACCCCCCTAAAGTATGGAATTTGTCTTTCACTTTTCTGTCAATGTGGTGGAACACTAATCAAAACTGATCTGGGGAGGAAAGGGTTAATTGGCTGCCAGATTATACTCCATCGGGGGTACCATGGCAGGAACCTGGAGGCAAGAACTGAAGCAGAGACCATGTGGGAACTCTGTTTACTGGTTCATTCACGTTGGCTTGCTCAGCCTGCTTTCTTGTATAAACCAGGACCACCTGCCTGTCTAGGGGTAGGCAGTGGCCCACAGTGGTCTGTGCCTTCACCCATCAGTTAGCAATGAAGAAAATGTGCCACAGACATGGCCATGCACCTTCACACACACACATGTACACACATGCACATGCACCTTTACACACATGCACACGCACCTTCACGCATGTGCACCAGAATGTACAAACACCTTCACAGGTGTATACACATGCACATGCACCTTCACACACATGTGCATGCATCTGCACATGTACCTTCACACATACATGCACACATATGCACATGTACCTTCACACACGTGTACACACATGCACATAAGAAGAAAAATTAATACCCTAACCTAAGTTTGAGTTCTAAAAATGTGATGTTAGCTGTCCCTGAGGAGGCCTAGCATCGACTCTTACCTAACAGATACCCCTGGTAGGATGGTAACTGCCATGGTTCCAGTGAGAACCGTCCCCCATAGTTCCTGGCATTTGAACAAATGGTCCCAAGTTGGTGGTGCTGCTCAGAGGCTTAGGTGGTGCAGCCTTGCTGGAGGAAGCTCATCCCTGTGGAGACATTGAGAGGACAAGCTTCACCTCACTTCCAGTTCTCACTGCTTCCTGTCTGCCAATGAGGATGTGAGCTCTCAGCGTCCAGTTCCTGCCACCATGCCTGCCGCATGCTGCCACGCTTCCCCACCATGATGGACTCCTATTCCTCTGGACCAAAAGCCAAAATAAACTTTATTCCATCATTTACCTGGGTCATGGGGCCCCATCACAGGAACAGAAAAGGAACTAACACGGCAACAAAATGACCTCATGAGATCTCTGTGGTTCGTCCCAGTCCATCCGGGAAGCAGGAGCTGTCGGCGACAGCACTGACAGGGGATTGCCATTCATGCCATTCAAGTCCCTAGAACCTGTCATCAACCTCCCAGCATCAAAGATGACAGAAACCTTTCTCCTCATGCAACATTAGTCTGAGATCAGTCTGTCAGGGAGACCAGTTTGAGCTGTGTGGTGATATATTATTTATGATTTATTAAAGCTTGCCTGAAGATTCAGAAGCAAAGTCAGCCTCAAGCTATAGAGGTCAGGCAGCGGTGACACACACCTTTAATTCCAGCAGCCAGAGGCTAGGAGGTGCTGGTACACACCTTTAATCCCAGGATTAAGAGGTAGATGGATCTTTGTGAGTCTAAGGCCACCTGGATCTACACAAGATTGAATCAGTCCTAAAGAGAAACAGCTCACACAAAGATGTTCTCAGCACTTGGGATCACACACCTTTAATCCCAGCACTAGAGGGGTATAAAAGATAGGAACAGGGTCTTCAGTAGCCAGTATCAGATTCACCAGGACCTGTTCCTGGATATCGTCCTGTTGACCTTGCTTTGATCCAAGCTGCAGACCACAGATATCCTGTGGTTGGTGTCAGATGAGAACAACATCTGGTTCCCTCTTGTACTTTCCCATAACTTGACCTTGGCAAGTTGGCAAGAGCAGCTCAAACTTTTAAAACAGTCAATATGCATGGTGGGGGGTCTTTCATCCTCAGGCATCATTTCTTACAACTGTCATGGTCTTTTATGAGGGAAAACCCATCTTGCCACTTTCTGGAGGCGGCTGACTTCTCTGCCGTGTGGAGAGCAGATGAAGTCCTGAGAGAATGTGTGTTGTTGGCGTGACACATCAAGGACCCCAATGCCTCAGACCCATGGGAATGGAGAGGTGATGTTGCAGGTAGCGGCGTGCACAGAAAGTATAGAACACAGCTCCCTACTCTCAGATGTTTACACACTGCGACTTCTGTCTGAAAATCATCCACTGAGGCTAGCTACGCATGCTTCCTTGTTCAGCCCCACACAATTAACCTGCCCCGCGATTCAGATGTAAGAAATAAAGGTGCCAATTCCACAATGCTCACTGGTGTGTTTCCAACAGAGGGCACTTCCCACCAAAACCCAGTTTATCTGTCCACGTGTCTGTGTGTCTGTCCCTTCCTCATTCCCTCCTCACCCCAGCAGGTGTCCAGGCCTCAGCCGGGAGGATTGTGGCAATGTCGCCATGAAGTTTCACCAGGAAGTAGAATTGAAGCATGGGAGGACACCGTGGACTGAGCTTGGGAACTGTGCGTTCAGATCTTGGCTATATAGTACTTCCTGCCCCACCACTCCCAACCTCAAGTTGGTGAGCAGACAGTGAGAGGCATGTTTATCCATAGCTGCTGTTTCTCTCGTCCACTTTCCTGCCCGAGATACCCAAAAAGAGTCTGTGTTTATTAGAAGCTTTGTATCAGCCTGGGATTCTTGCTAAGGTTCCTTCCTTTCTTTATTTTTTATTCATGTGTATGACTGTTTGCTATATGTCTTTATGTGCTCTGCATACATGCAATGCCTACAGCAACCAGAAGAGGGCGTAGGATCCCCTGGAACTGGAGTTACAGGTGTTTGTGAGCTGACAATTAAACCTAGGCCCTTTGCCAGTGCAGCTGGTGTTCTTGACTGCTGTGCTATCTCTCCCATCCCTAGGGTTCTGACTAAGCAAACTATTCTGGAACTAGTGTCATTCCTTAACTCTTTTCAGATATTTATGTATTATATGCCAGGTCTTATTCCAACTTGTGCAACTAGAACAGGATGTCACAGGTACAAGAATTTGGATGATTCATCATAGAGAGAAATTCAATTGGCTCTGTTCCTGGAGCCTGGTTAGTTCAGGAATATGGCCCCAGGATCTGGCAAGGACCCTCATGCTACAGCATCCCATGACACAAGGCAGAAGAGAGGTAGCACTTTTATAACTAGCCCACTCACATGGCAACAGCATCAATCCACTCCTGAGTGCAGGTCCTAATCACCTCCCACCTTCCAACACTGTTGCACTGGGCCTGTTTCCCACATGTGAACTACACATCCAAACTACAGCAGCCAGCAGGACCTACCTCCCTTCAAAAGCATCCCAGCCATGAGTCAGACCATGCAGTTGAGAACAAATATCCAATGATGACCAGAAAATGAGATGATGATGTCTGAGCTCGGCTGGCTCTGCAGATCATTCACACCACAGAGAACACTTATGAGGGCCAGTAAAACAGTTCTTCCTGTGTTATTCAGGGTCTTGACCACATACAGACAAACCTGTATTCTGGCCAAAGTGTCTCCATACTGTCTCCAAGAGCATCAGGTACCCTTTGACTTCCTCTCCACCCACTGCAGACACGATTAGTCTATCCCCACCTTGGAGTAGCCTTATGAATCAGTGCTACAGCCAACCAAAAATGACTATTTGGAACTATTTTAGAGTTTCTATTGCTGTGAAAAGACACCATGACCACCACAACTCTTAGAAGGAAAACATTTAATTGTGGTGGCTTGCTTACAGTTTCAGAGGCTCTGTCCATTATCATTATGATGGTAGCACAGCAGTTGGGAGTATGACAGCTTGCAGTCAGATGTGGTGTTGGTGCTGTCCACATCTTACAGGCAACGGGAAGTCAACTGACTGCCACACTGAGGGAAGCTTGAAGAAAAAGAGACCCCAAAGCTTGCCCTCACACTATCACACTTCCTCCAACAAGGCCATACTTCCTAATAGTGACGCTCCCTTTGAGAGCCATTTTCTTTCAAGCCACATTCTACTCCCTGACACCCCCCAAAGCTTTATAGCCATATCATAATGCAAAAAGAATGCATTCAGTCCAAATTAAAAATTCCCATAGTTTATAACAGTCCCAAATTTGTATCAAAGTCTAAAGTCCAAAGTCTCTCCTGAGACTCACAGCAATCTCTTAGCTATAATCCCCTGTAAAATCAAATCCAAAAGCGTATCACGTATTTCCAACATAAAATGGCACAAAATATACATTACCATTCCAAAAAATAGGAGATGTTGCATAGGGAAGAAATACTGGACCAAAGCAAGACTAAAATTAGCCAGGCCAACTCCAAATTCCACGTCTCTGTGTCTGATGTCAAAATGCTGTTCAAATCTCCAACTCCTTCCAACTTTGCTGACGGCAACACACTTTTTTCCCCTGGGCTGGTTGATGTCTTTTCTGCATGTATGAAGAATCAGCCTCGCTGCCTCCGACAGCATGGCTCCAAAGCATCCATTCTGTCTGCTGCTCTACCAGGCTCCTCTTGTCAGCCTGTCTGGGAGTTCCTGCTCACCAAGAGGTGGACATAGGAGGTCATATGTGGAAACTCCCATGAATGGAAGCTCTACCACTGCTGTGGGACCAACATTCAGTGGTGACCCAAAAGTCTATGACAGAGACACATCCCCAGCATCAAGCCCCTCCCCCAAAGATGACCTTCCAGCAGGATGGCATGGGTACTAACCAGGGGCCCATTATATAAATTTGGAGGCTGCACACCTGGCTACTTGGAAGAGACCAGTGGAATGTGCAATGCACTCTGGCCATATACCTCTTTCCTGTCACTGGAACAGAACACCTGAAGCTGGGTAGGTTATTTTTTATTAAAAGGGTTATCTTGACCCACTGTTCTAGAAGGTGGGAAGACCAAGATGAAATGTGGAAGCTGGGTAGAACCTCAGGCTGTTTTGACTCCTAGCAGAAAGCACAAGACACGTGACTATGTGCATAGGAGACAAAAAGTGAGGGACTGTGCTTTGTAACCACCTCCTCTGAGAGGGACTGGTCCAGTCCTGTCAGTGTGCCATCCATGAAGGTCCCCCCATCTCTAATTAGCCTCTCCTTCCAACGCTAAGGGATTGAGGTTCTGACCCATGAATTTGGACACCCTCAAACGAGAGCAGATAACGACCAGGGAAATGTCAAGAATTATGAAGGGTTTACGATGTATTTTTAAAGTGTGTGTGTGTGTGTGTGTGTGTGTGTGTGTGTGTGTGTGTGTGTTACTTGTGTGGGGAAAAGTTGTCCAAATGAGTGCAGCACCTGCAGAGGCCACAAGGGGGTATCAGATCCCCTGGAGCTGGAGTTACAAATGGTTGTGAATTACCTGGCATGGATGCTGGAAACTGAACTCAGGTCCTCTGCAAGAGCTCCTAACTGAGCCATCTCTTGACCATGCTGTCTGCCCATTCCCCAGCCCTTGCCCACTGAAAGAACAGTCAGACAAGCCTGGTCAGGGGCAGGAACTCGGTTTATTGTATCAAGCAGGGACTTATATAGGGTTGTAAGGGGTAGGAATCTTAGGATGAGGTAAGGCAATGTGAAGAGAAAGGGCCAATAATATTCCACCAAGCTAGCTGTTAGCTAGGCAGGGGGCAGCCTTACATCAGGTCACTCCATTGACATTGCTGAGTCACTCCACGTGGAGGTTACAGGCCAAAGACAGGTGGCCAAACTTTAGCCAGGATCAGGAAGTTCCACTAGACCTGACCTTTTTAGGCCCCGCATCTCTCCAACCTGTGAAAGACTTTTTTTTTTTTACCCTGCTTTCCCAACTATCAAATCAACTTGCCATGGCTTCATAGATAGCAGAAGACACCACAGTACAGCAAGAAAGCATGGGATGACAGTCACTTTCTCATCCGGTCCCTTTGGCCCTTCACCAAGTTCCAGGAGGCTATGAACACTGTGGGTCCCTGCCATAGCTGAGGAAGCTTGTCATTTGGAAACTCTCAGCTATAGAGCTAGGGAGATTGCACTGGTCAAGATACAGATGTGCCTTGCTTCCTAGAAAGAAACGCTTGTTTTTATCTCCAGTGTGTTTGCAATGCAGCATCTGTGAAAACCTCCCAGAACAAAGGCCATCTGTGTCCCTGCTCACAAAGTCCCTCAGGAGAATTGCAGGATGGGAGGATGGGACCATGTAGATGAGAGAATTTTTCCACTGAACCACAAAAATCTATAATCTGGAAGCTATACTGTGGGCATCGCCTGACTGGCAGGGGAGGGGCATTGCCAGGCTACTGGTATAACTGTAGTCTTTTTCTTGTTTCTCCGGTGTCTGGTGCTTTCATGCTGTGCTTTGAGAAGTTCTTGGGGGCACAAAGGGGAGGAGGTGCCACCCAAAGGCACTAGGGGAAGATGGGTGTGAACCACTAGGTGGAGACAGGCATCAACCTTGCGTCTCCCAATCTGATGGAACCCCCCCCCCAGGAATCTCACCCTGGGAGAAGGAAAAGGAGCAGCCAGGGGGGACCTTGTCTCTGGAGAGATTTCACAGGGGTTCCAACCGTTTGTCAGGCCATCTTACAGCATGAGACTGAAACCCAGACAAGAACGGGTCAGTGGTGGGCGGGACCACACCTTGGCTGGGTCTGCTAAGATGTGCATATCCTTGACCCTCTAGCTAAATTCTGACCCTGAAGAAGACTTTATTGAGGCAGTCATTGGATCTCTTTGTCCCTCTTCCCAATGTGGTCATCCTTTTTCTGGTTTTTACCATTGGTTTGGTTCTTTTAATTGGCTTATTGAGGATACGTGATCAAAAATGTTTTGGGCCACAAGCTGTGTGACCCCAAGTTCAATAACAGGCAAAACTACTGGGCAGCTGTCCTGAGACTTGCTCTGCCAAGAACAGGAGGGACCGAACCAGGAATGTTCTTCAGGATGGGGCCTCCGCTGCCTCTGTGCAGGAGAGCCTGAGTGGGTGAGGTTAATGATCCATCTGAGGGAGGGCTGAACCCCTGAGCAGACAGCCGCCTGAAGCCTGGCTTCTCTGGGTTCTGAAGACACTCTGTGATTCTAACTTTTGTCTGTCTTCCGCATAAGGAGGAGAGAGGTTGACAGAGTGTTGCTTTCCCTGCAGAACACACGGGACTGTGTTCTCTGGGGCCTGTGCACCCCACATTGTGCCAGAAAGCACAAGATGCCTCAGCATAAAAATAGAACATTCCCTGCGATCATCAACTCTTTATTCACCCCCCCCATTCGTTCCTGGAATAGTGAATTTATCCATTCATGTGATAGTAAGTTAACTTTCCATGTGTTGAGGTAATTTATAGTTTTATAGTATATGAGCGTAAATATTTGGGGATATGATACAATATACAATTTTTAATAATATGCCTACAGGCACAAAAAAATGCTTACTAGTTCAGGTAGCTGCTATGCAGAAGGCATGGGTCTAGGTCTATAAAGAAATAGGAGATTTTAAGGAATGACACGCTGCCAGGTGTGCTAGAGCAAGCTTGTGATCCTGGTGCTTGGGGTCAGAGGAAGGAGGATTGTGAGTTTGAAGCCAGCCTGATCAGCAAAGCAAAGACCCTGTCTCAGGAAGAGAGAAGGGGTAGGGGAGGAGGGGAGGGGAAGGAGAGGAGGGGGAGGGAAGGAGGGGAGGGGAGCAAGGGAAGGGAAGAGGGGAGGGAGAGGAGGGGAGGGGAGGAAGAGGAAGGGAAGAGAGAAGGGAGGAGGAAGGAAAAGAGGGAAGAGGAAGAAAGAAGAGGGGAAGGGTAGGGGAGGAGGGGGAAGAAGAAGAAAGGGGAAAGAGGGAGGAGGGAGAAGAGGGAGGGAAGGAGGAGGGGGAAGAGGGAGAAAACATCAAACAAGAAAAATAGAGTTTGAAAGAAGCAGACAGAAAAGATGTGACATTTGAATTGAGACCTCAAAGGCAAGAAGAAACAAAATGTAAGACGATCTGAGAGTAGGATTCCAGGAGAAGATAAATCAAGGACCAAGGTCCTGAGGTTTGGAGTACTGTGTGGGAAGCAAAGAGCTCCTATGGTCGAGACCTGTGAACAAGGAGATGAAAGACAAGAAACAGGAAAGCAGAAGGAGCCAGCTGGCTGCCCAGCATGACTGCAGGGCCAATGGAGAGTCGTGGAGAGCGGAATACCAACCTGGGCCAGCATGTGGTTGGGAGGCAGGTTAGGAAACCAGTGTTGAAGAAATGAGGTCAGTTCTTCCAAACTTGCTCAGGTCACAGCCCAGAGTCAAGGTCAGCCATGCCAAGTCAAGAAATGGACCTCCATCTAGGTCAACCAAATATGTGTTCTCGCCTACTCTTGTTTCTCAGTGAGTTCTTTGACGCCATCAAGGGACCCAAAGTATTCATTTACTCTTGTAGGAAAATTGCACCCAAATCGGTATGTACACTGGGTCATGTCCCTCATTCCTCTGTAACGTCCCGAACAAGGAGGCAAACCTTGGAGGTTTCTGGGTCTGAACCTCAACACCCTTAGCTGAGTCTCCAGCGGAATGAATCAGCCACCTGCCACTCAGGCTCTCAGGGCTTTGTCACTGCTTCAGGCAATGTGGGTGTCATAGTGGCAATCCACTGAGTAGCTTACACAGAACAGCATGGGCACCTGGGAATTCACACAATTAAAAGGAAAACTCATAGTGGCTGGAATCAAAGGAGGCCAAGAGGTGGCCGTGACAGTCAAGTTCACAACCTGGGCAAAGGGAAAGGCTGAGAGCCCATTTGTGCTCTGTCAGACATTTGCTGAGGACAGAACACCAGGGCCTGATGCTTCTGGGTGAAGTTCTCATCCCCAAACCTCTTCTGACAGACTTGCTGCCCATACCGTTATGGCATGTGTGGTTGCCACCCTGGCACGTAAATCCTGGGACAATTCTGTGAAAGGAAGAGCCCTTATACCAAGAGCTTTCCTCTCAGGTAGTCAGAACATGAAAGTCTGAGCTCAAAAGAGACACAGACCACAATGTCAAAGAATAGGGTGACGTGGCTGACAGCACATGGCTACAGGGAACAGCACAACCCTGCCTCAAAGCCAACCACAAAAGTGGAGTCACTTATGCCAGCCTTTCCAACAGTAATGCCAACAGGGTGTGGCGATATTGTTCTTTTTTTTTAAGATTTTATTTATTTTATGTGTGTGTTTACCTGCGTGTGTGTGTGTGTGTGTGTGTGTGTGTGTGTGTGTATACTGCATGCATGCAGTACCCACAGAGGCCAGAAGAGGGCACTGAATCTATTGGAACAGAAGTTATAGGCAATTAAAGCCACCATGTGGGTGCTGGAAATCAAACTGGTGTCCTCTGCAAGAGCAGGCAATGCCCTTAACTGCTAGGTTGGCTCTCCAACCTGTGTTGTGGTTCATACATGTTGTCATCTGACACTAACTGAATGTATTCTGATCTCATCTCCAACTTGTATTCTGTTTGTGGGTTTGGAGTGAGGGGTATCCAAACACAGGCAAAACTCACCTCAAGACTGAGGTGTTAAAAACAGAGTAGGGAACTCTAAAGACTTGGCAGGGCTGGAAAGACTCTGAAGAGACATATGCCCCTCCCTTTGGCTGACAGACAACAGATACCACCTTCTTCACCTCCAAAAATGAATGTCGCTGGAACCTCATGCTAGGAAAAGAAAAAAGCTGTAGTGGGCTGCCAGCCAGAAGAGGAACCTGCTGGCAGTAGGAGATTCCACATGGCCCTGACCGCTGTAGGACTGTCAGCAGGTGGTAAGGACAGAGGCTCTGATCCTTGGAGTCCTTCTCTGAGTTCGGCTCCTCGGGGCTTCTTTCCAGAGGCTTCTATTCAGGAGAGCCTGGGGGTCTGGGATTCACCACAGATAAGAATTTTGGGACACAGCAGTAGGGAGCAGAATTGGGTTTTTTAAAATGGAAGCGCAGGTGTGGGCTTCTCAAAGAGAAAATACACCTTTACCGTCTTTACAGTAGACATGTGACTAAGTCACATTGCTGAGTGTAACTTACAAAAGGGTTTAGAAGTTAATGAAGTTCCTTTTGTAAACACAGTCAGTGTTGTCCTGGTTCCATCATGTGGATTCTGGGGAATCAAACTCGGGTTGTCAGGCTTGGCAGCAAGCACCCTCACCAATAAGCCATCTCAGCAGCCCACAGACATTTTTTAGACAAAGAGTGGCAGAGGTGTCCATTTTAAAGACATATCTAAGAGTCGTTCTTGTTAGGATTCTGGTTGAAACAAAACCAACTATAAGAGACATTTCAGGGGATGGAAGGATAAGATGCTGTCCTGGAAATCTGAGTTCAACCCCCTGAAACCCATGCAAAAAGGGAAAGAGAATATAGACTCCACAGAGTTATTCCTCTGACCTACACATATGCATGCACACACACACACACATGCTCACACATGAATATACACACATACACACATGCATATATAAACACTCAACTCACACATGCACACACACATGCACATACACAATACTTTTTTGTTGGTTTGTTTTTTTGTTGTTGTTGTTTGAGACAGGGTTTCTCTGTATTGCTTTGGAGCCTGTCCTAGAATTAGCTCTGTGTAACAGGCTGGCCTTGAACTCCCAGAACTCCACCTGCCTCTGCCTCCTGCATGCTGGGATTAAAGGCATGTGCCACCAAGGCCCAGCACACAATACTTTCTAAGAAGGACATCTGAGAGACAACTTGAATGTGTACTTTGATAGAAGATTCTCATTCATTTCACTCACTACAATATGGTATCTTTAAGGGGAAAGTCATTTTCTAAGGTAACTACCAAGTGATGGTTACCAGCAACAATGATAACAATAATAAGTCTAACATGGCCACAGGTTACAGAGTGCTAGAACAAATGCTAACTTTGAAGGTCTGCAGTCTACCGTCTCTGCCCCTCCCCACAGTACATTTACAATCTGCTCTTGGTTTAAAGAAAAGTTAAGAATGACATGGAAAAGAAGTATCTTAGAAGTAATGAATCAATCGCTTAGCCCCCTCCTCCACAGGCAGTCACCAATTACTGACCATTAATTATTACTTCTCAAGGCTGGAGGGCTCCAGTTCAGATTCCAGCACCCACACCATGCAGCTCACAACCACTCCGGTTCCAAGGGATCGGATACCCCCTCTGGTCTCTGGGCACCAGAAACTGGGTTTGGATGGCAGGCAGCCTCTGACACACCCAGTCAGCCCCCTGTACTCACAGGGCTTCCCTCCATATCCACAGCAGGGGAGGGGATCCCCTGTGGCTATCAGGGGCTCTGTGCTTGCTTTATCTGAAAGACTCCCAGAATGGGATGAGTGATGTATTGACATGGTTGCTGTGAGGACTCAGTGGAAGATCCATAGAAGGTTGAATACAAGGTGAAGAATACAGTAGCCAGTCAATAATGGCTGTTACTGTTGTTTTATTCCATAGCATCTAGAGCTGTGTTTCAGCTCCCTCTAGTGGTAACACATGGTTATGTCATCATTTTCCAGAATTGGTTGTGGTTAATAAACCCGTTTCTCAGAAACCAGGAGCAACCATCCTGGTGCTGACCACCACTGTGTGGAAGAGTTCAGAGCACCACTGCCTTGATAAGAAAAGACACTGCGCAGCTGAGACGCAGAGGAAATTTGGGGGTTTACAGAGAGATTCCATTTTCTGGAAATGAGGCATTAAGGAGGTCTTTGCCATCAATCAGCTCATGAGAATGGATCTGCCCCGCACAGACAAGCAAGTCGCCATCATCCCCTGTCTTAGTTAGGGTTTCTATTGCTGTGTTGAAATAGCCACGACCAAGGCCACTTGGAGAGGGAAGAAGTGTTACCTCCACATCACTGTTCATGGAAGGAACCTAAACAGGGGCTGATGCAGAGGCCATGGAGGGGAGCTGCTTACTGGTTTGCTCCTCATGGTGTGTTCAGCCTGCTTTCTATAGAACCCAGGACCCCAGCCCAGGATGGCACCTCCCACAATGGGCTGCACCTCCCCCCACCTCCCGCCCCATCAATCACTAACTAAGAAAATGCCCATCAGAGCTTACAGCCAGATCTTATGGAGGCATTTTCTCTATCGAGGGTCCTCCTGTCTGATGACTCTAGTTTGTGTCAAGTTTACATAAAACCAGCCAGCACATCTCCCCAAGCACCAGGGGCCACAGGCTGCTTAGAGCTGGAACAATGGGAAGGAACGTGAAAATATAACAACAGCAGTTCTTGGATCTATTATATTCTACTCAATCCTTATATATCCCCTGACAGGGCTGACTGGTAGAACACAGAGAAACTCTGCCTGCATGGTTCACACACATACATGCAGGCACTTAACCACATACAAACAAATCCTTTTTATTACATTTGTGATTTGCCATTCTTTTTGTCCCTCACACTCTGTTCTGTTTCTCACATTCATTGACTTATGAAAACAACACTTGCTGGTGCTATGGAAACAGCCACAAAGATCAAACACTGCTCTTGCAGAGTTTTGTTTTCCGCCATGTCAGGCTACTCACACAACCTGTGATGTAACTCAGCCTGAGGAGAATCTGGCCCTTCCGGCCTCCTAGGGCACCTGCACTCACATGCACACACCCACACACAGACTCTCTCTCTCACACACACACACACAGAGAGAGAGAGAGAGAGAGAGAGAGAGAGAGAGAGACTCACACACACACACACAATTAAAGACAAATTAATTAAATTTAAAAATAACTCTTATTGAGAGTCAACAGCAACAGGCACCAAGCCCCGAGGGCAGAGCGGCTGTCAGGAATGGCTAACTCTGGCTTTCCCGCCTTGCCCCCACCACACACAAGCTCTTCCTTTGAGTTCATCTCTTTCCTGGTGTCTGGTCCACCCTGCCCACCTCCACATCACAGCACCTCGATGCTAAAGTCCACAATGCACTTTTTTTTTTTCTGAGATAAGGTTTCTCTGTGGCTTTGGAAGCTGCCCTGGAACTAGCTCTTATAGACCAGGCTGGTCTCGAACTCACAGAGATCTGACTGCCTCTGCCTCCTGAGTGCTGGGATTAAAGGCATGCTCCACCACCGCCTGGCTCCACGATGCACTTTTTACTAACAGCAAATACTAGTCAAAGCCTCTGATATGCCAGTGGTCTTTGGGGACATTGGAGACATTTGAGTCCCTGTCTACTCAACCATTGATGCAGGAAGTAGCGTAGTTGCTGACAGGGCTTTAGAGATGGGAGGGAGGTTTGAGGAGTGATGACTAAAGGGTCTGACCTTTCTATGCATGATGAAATGTTCTAGAATTGACCAAGATGATGGCTGCAAAATCCGTGGCCAGGTGAAATAAACTTGGCCTGCTTGAACATACACTTCATTTATTTATTATGTGGATGGGTGTTCTGCCTGCGTGCATATTTGTGCACCACATGCGTGCCTGGTGTCTATAGAGACCAGAAGATTCCACGGAATCCCCTAGGACTGGAGTTACAGATGGTTGTGAGCTGCCATGAGGGTGCTGGGAATTGAACCCAGGTCCTCTGGAAGAGCAGGCAGTGTTCTTAACAGCTGAGCCATCTCTCCAGCCCCTGATCATACACTTGGTAAGTTGTGTGGCATATGGATTATATCTCAATGAAGTGATTATGGAAAAGAGGGAGGAGGGGTAGGAGGTGACATGGGGAAGAGAAGATCCCACCCAATATAAACCTCTTAAAAGTAATGACGGAGTGTGATGCATTCCAGACTTGGATTCTTGGTCCTTGTGGTCCCTCCCATCAGCACCCCAGGGCTCCTGCCACAACTTCTGAGCAGGAGTCTCCGAGTGACAAAGAGAGCAGGAGCTGTGTGTGCCCTGGACTCTGACACAGCAAGGGGTAAGGTCTGACTGTGGCCTCAAGCAAAAGAGGATGCATGCATTTAAACACCGCCAAACACCTGCCTGTCGCCTGCACTCACAGAAACAGATAGGGAAAGCTAAGTGTCAGTGCTCCAGACCACCACAGGAGGGCAGTATTGTCACAAGTAACACAGACTGAGTGACAGGACACAGCTGGTCCATTCCTGCACTTCAGGAAACACCCAGGCAGGAATCATATTTCAATAAAGTATCATAAAGTAACCATGAGGCTGTTAGTTAAAAACAAAATAGATATGATTCCATAAATAAAACAACCTGTCTTTATTAAATTTCTTATTAATATTTGATGCGGGAACTGATGGAATTTCTAAGCCACCGGGCCCCAGAACTATTACCCCAGGGACCCTTAACACTTTCTCCTGAAGTTGAAGCACCCACCAGGCCATCAGGGCTGGATAGCATAGCGCTGGAGACTGCAGGCCTTGAGCTCCAGCTACAGCTGGACCTTAGCCCCACCACACACGAGCCAAGTGTTCTTTTTGTGTGTCTTATTTCTGACTGTGAGAATGACCATGATCCCACTTGACCGAGCTGTGAGGAGCCACTGAGAAAACACCCATTAGATATTTTGAACAGCACCCAATCAATGGTGCATAATATGTTCTCAATCAATGGTGCATAATATGTTCTCAAAGGCCATTAACCTGCTGGGCTGTGGTGGCACACGCCTTTAGTTCCAGCACTCAGGAGGCAGAAGCAGGCAGATCTCTGTGAGTTCAAAGCCAGCCTGGTCTACAGAACAAGTTCCAGGACACCCAGCGCTGTTACAGAGAGAAACCCTGTCTAGAAAAACAAAAAGAAAAGCCATAACCTCTGCCATTCTCAGCTCGGGTGCTTGTAGGAACCTCTGGACTCTTTAACGCCATCATCGGTTCCTTCGCAGATGGAGACGTCCCTTACCCGCAGGCAGTTCTCCTTCTGAGGTTTCACCCTGCCTGCGGTCCAATTTAAAAATACAAATTGGAAAATTTCAGAAGTGAACATTTCACAAATTCAAAACTGTGCTTCCTTCTGATGCCTCCGGCCATTCCACTCCTCCCTGGCCAGTGGGTGTCATCCTGTTCTCCAGTGTTTCCACACTGTATACACTACCTGCCCCCTCGTCACCTGGGAGATAGATCAGTTCTCAGATTGGCTATCACAGTACACAGCATTGCAGTGCTTGTGTCCAAGAACCCTGTAGTTTCGGGCATCCTTAGCAGGGGTTGGGGGTGGGATGGGCGTGTGGTCCTGCAATGTAACCCTTGCAGGTAGGATGAGTTATGATCTCCAGTTCACCTGCGTGCATCACCACATGGTTCCTAGTAGCCAAGCATCCAGCAACGTGAATAAAAAGTAGCCTCTGCATCCAATGGAATAGTATTCGGCCTTAAAAGGGATGAATTCTGATGCATGCTACACTGGCTGAAATAAGACAGACCCAAAAGGAAAATTCCTGCGTGATACTACTTAAATGAGGTCAGCCTTAGAGAGGAATAGCAGGGCCTTGGCTGCCAGGAGCTGACAGGAGGGGGTCAGGGAGTTAATGTTTAATGAGATTGGCCAGAGTTTCGGTTCTGCACGATGACGAGATGGATGGCGAGGGTTGCACGATGATCCAATGGGATCTAACTCCTCTGAACTGCACACAAGATCGCGGCCAAGGTGCTCGGTTTTATGGTATCACAGTTAAAGAGTATCCTCCTTAAAATGGAAAAACAAGAAAAAAAAAAAAAAGAGTGAACACAGAGCTGAGAGGTGTGGGGAGGGGGAGGGGTGGGTTGGGAGGAGTTGGGGGAGGAGGGGGAGCGAATATGATCAGAATATAATTTTATGAAATTCTCAAATTAAACTATTACATTAGAAAGAAGTCTTTTCCTTTTGTAGGTTCATGTGGTTAGAGCCTGTGGCTCTGGGTAAGACAGAAAATAAAATTCAAGTTTAAATAGTGGCTCTTCATTAAAAGGGACCCTCTCCTCCAACAGGGTCTGGATCAAAATCAGCAGTGACCTTGGGCAACTTGCAGCCAAAGGCTTGACATTCCCCCAGAGCCCTCCCTAATAACACTGACCCAGCCTGGCACTCATCCACTATGACCCTGGTCACCCCACTACCCTCAGACATTGAGAGGGTGGGGACTCAGTGGTCCCTAAGCCCAAGACCTATTTGTCCTTTGTCCTCCTTGGGCATGGACAGTGGGAATGGAAAGGAACCTTGGGGGACAGTGGATTATACACCAAAGGGATTTTGACCTTTCCTGGAAAGAATCCAGAGCTGGCAATAAACTCCTGACCCAAGCCTCTCCCTTTGCCAGGAGGTGAGTTGGAAGCCCAGCTGGCATGCAGGTACTGACCAAGTGGACAGGAAAGCAAGTCCTTTGATAGCAGAGGTGAAGACAGAAGGCAGAAGTTCCCTGTAAGACCCGCCATGACCTATCACATACATGCAAGCACACTAGCACTGACGTCTACATACTTAAAGCATGCATGGGCAATAGGCCAACACCCAAAGAGGAGGCTGGAGAGATGGCTCAGTGGTTAAGAGCACTGGCTGCTCTTCCAGAGATCATGGGTTCAAGTCCCAGCACACACATGGTAGCTCATAAGTGTCTAACTCCAGTTCCAGGGGATCTGATGCCCTCTTCTGACCTCCTCAGGTACCAGACACACAAGTGACACATAGACATACACATAAGTAAAATACTCACATGCATAAAATAAAATAAACTGCCCAGTCCATAGAAACACCCCCAACAGAATCACAGCCGGGCCAGGGGACCCCAAGGCAAATGCTCCTTTCCAGTCCGGGCACATCCAGGTGTTAGTTCCCACTCAAAAGAAAGCAAGATGGCCAACAGATTCTGCTGACAACACCACTAACTAATTAAATCAGTTTTACTGCACCTACAATTACCTCCAACTCTAATCTAGATGCTCCCGGCTTCCTGGGGTCTGCTGGTCTTTTTGCTCCACTCACAAGTGTCACATTGGAGCTGTGGTGACAGATAAAGAGACCTAGCGGTCTGTCCTGTCCGTGGTTGTGATTGCAGCTTTTCTCCTTCATATCTTTATGCTGTGCTATAAAAAGCCTATTATACTTAATTTAAAGAGTGGGACCTGTTGACACCTCTTTCAATTGTTAATCTTTAGGAAGCAGTGGGCGGAATAGTATTTGAAAGGAATAAAGCGCTTGCTTTATTGGAGAGTAGTAAAGAGCTAATAGTTGGCACAACAATACGCTGTTTGCTCTTCAAGATAGTTGGGTTTATTAGTTTAAGCCACTAAGGCATGTTACAGTTGGCCTCAGCCCCGTGCGGTTTTAGGACTCGACTTGGATTATTGGAGCAGAATGAGGTTTGGAGAGAGGCCCGTCAGTCCATGAACACACTGTCCCCAGGCATGCCACCCAGAGCCCACCCATGTATGCCCATACATTTATGTGATGGTGCACCCTAGATCAGGAGGCAAGGGGACAGTGGACTGACTGCTACTATGCTCTGCACACCGGTCCATGGCCTGTCTCCTATGAGGTCCAGGAGGGCCAGGCCTGGGACTTAACTAACTCTGAGAGCCTGAACTCTCAACACTGGGAAGAAGGTGGCAAGTAGATTCCCAACCAATGAGAGGGGCTTTCCCTGTGGAGGCTGGAGTTTCTGCTCAGTGGGTCAAGTCTCAGGGTCCGCCGGTGGCTCCCAGCCTGGGGTATAAACAGCAGGCCTGGAGGGAAGTCCAGAACATGTACTTTTGAATTAACAGATACTCCCAGGACATCACTCCAACTAGGCTTTTTTCCTCCTGAGACCTCACAAAGAGAAGCGTGGTTAACAAGTCTGCCACTCAACCCTGCTTCAGCTCCTCTGAGATGAGGCCTGGGAAGGCTCTGAAGCCTGGAGCCCCATCTAAGCCTTCTGAATATTGGCTACCGCACCCCCACCCCCGTCCCTAGTGGCCAGCCTTGCTCAGAATCAGAAAGGAAAATGACTCCACCATGAGAGCTGGGGGCTGGCCAGTCATCCCCACACCCATTCCCCCCATCATCACCTTCCTCCTCCCCCCTCCACCCCTCTGCCCCCCTACCCTCCCATACAACCATGCTGCTGGGATGAACCAGGCCAAGGGGAACCAGCCCCATACCCATCCACACCCAGTTCAAAAGGTGAGCAACCCCAGCCAGGGCCTCTGACAAACCTGGAGCTGGCCCCACTGATCCTCTGGCCCTGAGGAGCACTTATCGCTTGAACTTTCAGCCTACTAATTCCAACCAAGGTCCATATCACTCAGCTTCAGGCAATAAAAAAAAAAAAAAAAAAAAGTATGTTTATCTTTGGGAGTCAAATCCTGTCTCTCCCAGCTGACTCTTCCATGGGGCCATTTCCTTGTTCTCTGTGTCCTAATTCCCAGTCAAGGCCAGTCAGTGTATCTCTTCCAGAAAGCCTGAGAACTTAGCCTCTCTATGAAAGCAGCAGGGCCATGTTCCCTAAGACCCAGTTCAAGGTCACAGCCAAGGTTAGGAACTGTTCTGAGAAAGACTTCTGGCCTCCAGATCCTCTATTCCATAAACAATGGGGTGCTAGTAACCAGACTTGAAGGTATGTAAATAAATGAATCCCTTCTTGAAGCTGAATTAGAACTCTGGGAAGCCAAGGGCAGCTAACATCTACAGAAGATGATATCTGGACACCCACTGGCACCAGACAGTATCTGAACTAGGCCCAATGTAAGGCCAGGGACACGATGACCCCCATGTCACGGCTTCATCTTCTCTCAGCCTGCCCCGAAGCCATGTGACTAGTTGCTGCACCGACTAGGTTGATAGTCAGTACTAGGTACCCTGGAGAGAAGGAACCAGATGGAGGGTGAGCCACCTTTGGGCAGATACATGGATGCCTTCTTAGCAAGCAGTGAGCCCCTAACCAAAAGCTACTCTTTGGCCCTCCACATATCTGCCCTTGACTAAGTCTCATCAGATATGCCTGTGGACATGGGAAAGATGGGGTATGAATGAGAGTCTTCCACCAGCAATGCCTTAGCAAGCACCCCCCCCCCCCAGAGACATGTCCTCAAAGAGGGACAGTTCCAGGGCTTCACGATGCCAGCCAAACTACTCTGCTGAACCTTGTCAAGGTGGAGAATGCTCCCATTGCCTGGAGTGTGAGGGCCACTTGCCGGGACAGGATCATTCAGATAGCACCATCTCGGGACCACCCCATTCAGTGGCATTGTCTATAGCTGACTTAAGATCACTTTTGTGCTTCCGGACCCTCTACTTAGTCGTGGTTTGGCAGTTTTATTTTCCCTAGACCCAGCATTATTGTGCCACAAATGAAACCATCTCTGTAGCAAACAGATGCCCCAGAGGGAAATTGTTCCACTTGAGAGCATCGGTTACAGTAGTCTTTGTGCACCCTAAGGAAATCTTGGGATCCGAATGAGTTACACTGGGAGATGCCCTTGGGTTGCCTTTGCCTGGCAGTAAGCACCAGGTAACCAACCTCCTGCATGTGCACCCACTCCATGGCCAAGCACCGCCGTAAAGCTGAAAGAAAATGAGGCACGAGACCACAGGGCTTTGTGTCTCCTTACTCAACAGACAGCAGCATCCATGTGTGATGCTCGTACTGCCAAGGCATTAATGATGCTGTAAAATAATAAGCTACAGGCTGCTCCCGCACGAGTGAGCACTTGATAAAAGAGAGATTTTACAGCCACATTCATCAACTTAATTATCTTTTACTAGGGTTTAAACTTGGTTGTAATACTAATCTGTATTCAGTATGGTTTACAGGATCTATGGACACTTTACAATCTTCCTCTATTCACAAGTGTCAAATTATGGCAATATTGATAAAACGGTAGAGACAATGGGAGGAGAGACAACCCCAGGACCAACTCGTGTGGTTTTTACAGCTCTGTAAACCCTATTACTCTCTAATTTAAGGGTGAAAATGTGTGGCCAATAATCTGAGCTGATAGTGTTTCGGAAACAATTTCACAGATAATAAAAGCGCCTTCTTTAGTCTCCTTCAGCACCCACTCCACCCAATCCCAATTGTAGTCTCCATGGACTGGACCATAGGAGGCTGGCCCCATGAAGATGGGACTCGGCTTCCTCTGCCCTTGCAGGCTTCTTCTCTTACACTGGGACAGGTCTGGAAGCCTTCTGTGGTCGCTCTACACGGGAGAGCACCAGATCTCCAGCTTCCTACTGCTTGAGTAGGTGATGATCCAAGGTAGTGGTTCTCAACCTGTGGGTTGTGACCCTTTGGGGGTTGAGCGAACCTTTCACAGGGGCCACATATTAGATATCCTGCATATCTGATATTTATATTATGATTCATAACAGTAGCAAAATTACAGCTATGAAGGAGCAATGAAAATAATTTTATGAACTGTGTTAAGAGGTCACAGCACTAGAAAGGTTGTGAACCACTGATATAGGGGACCCTGGAGGGAACTGTGCTGTGCGTGTGTGTGTGCGCGTGTGTGCGTGCGTGCGTGCGTGTGTGTGTGCGTGCGTGCGTGCGTGCGTGCGTGTGTGTGTGTGTGTGTGTGTGTGTGTGTGTCCGGGCAATGGAAATAGGAACCACTGGACCATTTGTCCCCAGAGACTCTGCCAGCTGCAGTGCGGCCCGCAGCTGTGCAGTTGAGTGTGGGAGGGGCCTGAGGGCCAGAGTTCATGTCCCTGAGCTCAACATACTCCTGAAAGTAGTCAAGGTCTTTAAACAAAAAGCTTAATTCATTATTTTCTTCCTCTTCCCCTTCCTCTTCTTCCTCCTCCTCTTTCTCCTCCTGTTCCTCCTCCTCTTTCTCCTCCTGCTCCTCCTCCTCCTCCTTCTTTCTCCTCCTCCTCTTTCTCCTCCTCCTTCTCCTTCTTTCTCCTCCTCCTTTCTCCTCTTGATCGGTTCTGTTTTATTTTATCTGGAGACAGGGACCCATGTAGTTCCATGTGGCCTTGATCTCACTGTGTAGCTGAGGCTGACCTTGAACTTCTAACCCTCCAGTCTCTACCTATTAAGTGCTGGGGTTACATGTGTGTGCCACCACACACAGCTCATATTTTAGGGGCACTGAGCTCTCACTGCCTAAGCTGGCATTTTGCCCTGATACCCCACCACCACCCCCAGTGGCGATCAGTGTAAGGGATGCTCTACCTGGAACACAAAGTCTTCTTACTTGTGTCACTTGCCACTGAGACCACAGCACTGAGGTGGTGCTGTTTTTAGGAGGCCCCTTTGAGTCCTTCAGGGGTCTGGAAGGAAAAGGAGCCAGTGCTCCGCTCAGATCCTAAGACCTGCTTGAGACCCCTGCTGTCACTCAAAGGCTTCCAGAGAGTGGCTGAGCATCCACAGTCCTGTGTTCCAAGTGTCACCCGTGTGATATTTTCATTGATCTAGAAGAAAGGTCTCCCTTCCTGACATTGATGCCACTCTGGGATCCTCGACTGCCTGGGCCAGAGTTCAGTGACACCCATAATTTCTTGGGAATGCTAGCCCCATACAATCCAGGGTGATGCTGTCTGTGCAGAAAGGCTACATGGAGGTGGTTTCTTGCACACCATTCCCCAGTTGACAGCATCATGATCCCAGTAGGGAGTGATGACAGGAATAGAGGAGTAAGAGCTGCCCCATCCCACCCTACCAGTCTACTGAGGGCAGAGGGACAATGAAAAGCTTGGGTGAACAATAGCTCCCCAAACAACTGAGGACACAAAACCACCTTTAAGACCATGAACTAGAATCCTTTCCAAGCAGAAAGCCATCAGCCACAAATAAGAGACCCCCCCCCATGCATCAGACAACCCAAAGGGTTCAATAGAGTAGCAACAGCTTCTCTGTGGAATTGCTGCTCTTTGTAAACTGTACAATGCATGACAATGACAAACAGAAGTTATGGCCAAGCAGTCATATCACAGGCCAGACGCTCATTAATACCTGTAAATATTTCTCCTCCAGGACTGGAGAGATGACTCTATAGTTAACAGCACCTACTGCTCTTCCAGAGGACCTGGGTTCCATTCCCAGCACCACATAGTGGCTCACACCCATCTGGAACTCGAGTTCCAGGGGATCTGATGCTCTCCTCTGGCCTCTGTGGGCACCAAGCACACATTTGGTACACAGACATACATATAGGCACAACACCGTATTCATAAAACAAAATAAAAAATCCTCCAAATCTATGAAAATTTGTCATTATTATTAATTATCATTATTACTATCATCATCTCCATTTAGACGATGTGGAAACTGCAGCTGGGAGATGATACAGGCTTTGCTCAAGGCCACGCACATAGTAAGCCACAGAGTGCCTGAGTTGTCTATGCCCTGACTGAATTTGCTCATGACACATTGGAGATGAAGGCTCTATGTCTCGGAAGACTATAATACGGTCACTGCACACCGATGACCTTGCAGATAACAGGTCAGGCTGGCATGTGGAGCCACTGGAGAGAGCCAGAACACTCTTTTCCTAATCCAGCCTCCCTGTTCCCCATGCAGGTGTGAAGCTACCTTGTCTCTGAGATCTAGAACATTCCTCTTCTGAACCCAGGAAAATGGACAGCAAACTGAGCTGGCCTGAGCTGACTGCCTCGAAGCTGTGGCTGGAATTAGAGGGATAGACTGCAGCCCTTCTGAATATAGACGTGAGTGGCTTGTCCCAGGTCATTGTTGACTAAAGGCCAACAGGACTCTAGAAAGTGTCAATGGGTGTCCTGTGTCCAGGCCAGCTAGCTTTCCTCGAGCTGGGAACCAGCCTTTTAAATAGACATATGTAGTCCTTAATATGTCTTAATTAAGGACTTAACTACCCATGCAGAGGAGGAGATAAGGCAGTGTCTTTGGATGCCTTCTTTCGCTACATGGATGGTGGGGGACGGGCCCTAGGTGGAAATATTTGGGGAGACCTAGGGGAGAGGCTTCCCTACCCCCCCCCCAGGCTTCTGAAGTGCTTCTGAAGGTTCTCATGGGTCTTTAAAAACAAAACAAGGGGGTGCTGGAAAGATGGGTTGGTCCTTAAGGGCACTGGCTGCTTTCCCAAAGGACCCATGTTCAAATCTCGGCACCCACATGGCAGCTAACAACTGTCTAGAACTCCAAGATCTGACACTCTCACTGAGACTTACCTGCAGGCAAAGCAGCAAAGCACATAAAAGTAGGAGAGTCAAAAAATAAAAAATAAAAACAAAACACACCTTTGCTTTTTATCCATCTCCCACCTCTGTTGCTTGATAAGGATTCCCAGGCCTGACCCCGCCCAAGGCTAGAATAGACAACTCCAGCCCCAGGAACAGTTGACAAACAAGGAGTGAAAAGATGGAGTCCCAGCCTGCTTCCAGGCCCACAGTGTCACTGCTCTGCACCTGTTAATTGAACTACGGTGCTGGACCATGGAAGTCAAAGATGCAACTGCAGAGATGAGCACACGGGAGTCCCGGGATGTGCCTGTGAGGAGGCACGTGGGACCCTCCCTGGCTGCAATGTCACCAAACACTTCTCTATGGAACTGTAAGTGTGAGGGAGTTGGAATGCATGGTGTGTCCTCCAGCATTTTCACCTTTATGGGGACCAGCTTATCACCTGGATTCCCAGGGGTCCTCAGAACACACGGCAGGTGCACCAAAAGAGGAGATACTTGTAGAGGAAGGAGCCAGCCTGACAGGGGGTCAAGGGCAACAGGGTACCACAGCAAAGAAAAATCGGGATGCTTGGGGAAAACCTGGGATGGGGGAAGGCGTGGAGCGTGAGGAAGGGCGTGGAGCGTGGGAAGGACGTGGATAGGGTAAATGTACTGCAAAGAAAACTTCGGTGTTCCTGGGCACCCACTGTGTAACCTAGGACAGAGCCACCATAAAGACTCTGGAAGCTGCTGAGTTGCCCATGCCTGCTTTATCCTACTGGAAATCCCCTCATTTCCGCAAGTTGGTCCCTCAACAGGCAGAAGCCTCAGGTACCATGTCTGTGTCCCTTCTCTGCCATCCCCTCCGCTGCCACCCTCACCCCTGTCACTGCAATGCCAGCAGGGAAACAAGGGGTAAAAAGGATGGGGTGGGGGCTTTGTTTCTTAAAAAGAAGAAGGAGAAGAAGGAGAAGAAGAGAAGAAAGAAAAAATTAGAAAATGATTTTAAAGCCTTCTAGTGATAAAGGGAGTCCCCAGTATTCGATTGTAATGGGACAAATTAAAAGAGCATTGTTAAGGCAGTTGTAGTGCAAAGTCAACAAGGCCTAGAAATAAAGTCAATACAGTTTCTCTACCTGAAAATATAAATGTTCTTGGGATGATTTATTTGGCCATAAATTATTCTCATGCGCTCTCCTCCAACCCCACACTACCTACCCTTTCAAAAATTAATGTCATTTGTCCCCCGGCAAAGCAGACACTGGTGTTCTCAGATATTTTTAATTCCATCAAGTCACTAAATGTATAGGAATGCTTATGTCTGGAAGATATGCCTTCCTGCTTTACATTCTAAAATGTGTTGACATGAGGGAAAGCTCCCTGTCAGCGTTGAGGGCCAACATTGCCAGGAGGCCCAGTGGTCTCTATAGATGATGACAGGACCAGGCAGTGGTGGGAGTTTGGGGGGTGGGGAGGAGGCTTCTGATCTAGTCAGTTTTGTTTGCTTGTGTGCACGGAGGCAAGAAGTCAGTACAGGATCTGCTGTGTCTTATCCAGACTATCTTATCAGGTGGTAAATCTGTCCTTTGATCTTGGCAACAATGTGGAAAGTTGGGGACAGCTGCCACCACCCCTAGTAAGCAGCCTCAGCAGTCCCTCATAAAACATTTATGAAACCTGTAATAAACCGGGCAGATAAGGAAGAGGGCTTGAGATGTCAGAAGTCAGCAGATCCACACAAAATACCCTCTTCTACCTCCGAGGTCCCTTTATTTGGAAAGCAAACACAAACCATCAATTCCCACTGGCCATAAAGCCTCTAAGCAAAGAGTTTCGCCAAACCCCGAGATTAGCAGGATGTGTTTGGATTCTTTACCCAGATTCAGAAAGCCCCTCCCCTCCCCCTGCTTGAAATCCTCAGCCTGGAGGCCACAACTAAGAGAGCCAAGCACCATCAAGAGCAAGGGTGACATAAACACAGGTCCTGAAGAAATAAAAGTCATTTAATGCAAACGAATATCCCAGAACTGAGTTTCCAAAAGGAAGGCAGGGGGAGAGAGCCTCAGCCTTGGCTTTGTAACTTGGGAAGTGCTTGGTCTCATCTCTAAACAGGGGGAATGAATTCTGAGGAAATGAATGAAGTTCTCTGAACACAAAGGAATCAGACAAGAGATGTTACTACCTGGGACTTTCCTTAGTTGGCTTTTCTGGGAAGGTATCACAGAGTTGAGCTGCTGGGCCCAGGAGGTCTTGGAAGCAAATAGAGCAAGCCAGAAAGCCATGAGCATAGGGGTAGGGGTGAGGCGCAGACCAGCCCTGAAACACAAGCCCCTCCAAAGCGGGTGTGCTGAGTGATGAAGAGATGGATGCAAGAAGCAATGAATGATGCCACAGATGCACAGAAAGACAAACAGCACACTAGAGGACATTACGGGGGGAGGGGGGAGTACACAATACATATGAGCACATCTTCAGTTAGAATCTTGGGTTGGAGATGACAAAAGTAACAAGGACCAAAAAAAAAAAAAAAAAAAAAAAAAAAGTAGAACTGATTGGGGAAGGTGTGTAGATTTGAGGTCTTCCCCACCCCACCCCGCCCCAGTCAGGTGTAACTAAGTAGAGAAAATGAAGTTTCCAGGGACCTAATGACCAAGCATCTCCCTGAACTGTCTCTCTCACAAGTCCCCAGGCTACCCAGTACTTCCCTTTATATCTTCATCTGCTGGGTACCCTGCCACAATCCCTTTTCATACTTTTTGCTTAACACAGAGTAAATCCTTAGGAATCCTTGCAAATCTGCTCAACCCCACCCCATCTACTCTCCATGTCAGTTTTCCTGGGGTGAGGTCACAGGGCAGCACTATTTGGTTAACCTTGTAAAACACCTGTCCCAGCATGCACTGGACACCTAAAGCTAATGGGAATGTGGGTCAGGGGGAGGTGCTAAAGGATGGAGACCAGCAGGTTCCACTAGCAGACCCTGCCCATACCCCGTGCAGCACCTCCATGGACAAGTGAGCTCAAGTGGCTTTCAGGGTCCTGGTCATCGGGATAAGGGTTTGTGAATAGAAGTAGAGACAGGGCCCAGCTGTCACTGGGGAGTGAGGGCACGCAGTATGCTGGCAGTGTCTAAAATGTCCCTAAGTGCTGGTCATAAATATTAGTCAATAGTGGTTTACACAAAAGGAAAAAAAAAAGCATTTTTTAAGACATACAATGCTTTCAGCTAAAAGGCAATGGTTCATCCCCCCCAAAAAACACTGCTAAAGCTGTGTTTGCATGGGGAATGCTGCTCAAGGGAGCAGCATTCTTCAGGGAACCCCAGAAGGATGGGCCTTTTCCTGACTACTGCCATCTCTGGGCATCCAGAGGATAGGCCAGAGGGGAGACAGACAATCAAAACCTCTGAGGATAGCAGCCCTTGTAGTGCAGGTGATGCACAGACTCCTGCTCACCAGGATAGGAAGTCACCCAGCATCTTCCTTATGTCAAGGGTCGGTGAAGTGAGGAGACCAGGAGCGCACACTCAGGCCTGGGTAAGGCACATTTGCCTAGTGTGCATAGGGCCTGAGTTAGATCCTCAGCATGGCACAGCCTCCGCCAACGGCCTTGCTCCTCAGCCATCCACACTCAACACCTTCATCATCAAAGTCTGAGCCCCAGGTTCTTCATTTGTGAATATCAGATCACAAAACTGCAGGGTGAGATGGTGTAGCTGCTGCTATCCCCAGGATCCTTGATTATTGGTGCTCAGAATAAGTCGCTGGTAACCCTGAGTGCCTCTGAAGTCCACAGCCTCTTTGGTCTGAAGTGCCAGTGTTACCCAAGGGTTGTGAATCCCTGCTTCTCCTCATACAGTCTTCCAGTTTGGCCGAGCTGATTCTCCCAACTTGCACAATTGCTAGCCGCATGTGAAATGGGTATGATTACTGTCTGTGTTTTACAGACAAGGCAGCAGGGGTTGGCAGAGCTAAAGGTTTCACTCAGAGCATAGCTTGTCAGAGCACAGAACCTGGCATCATCCGTCTCTTAGCTCGGCCTCCATCTGTGGGCCTGACTGCATCAGACCCATAGACAGTGTACATGAAGGGCAGCTAAAGGTACAGACCGTGAGGAGAGTGGCTCTGGGTGCTGCTTACAGCACATGTCGAGTGGATTATCACAGGAAATGGAGGTCAGTTAGCACCCATCACTGTGACAATAAGTGTCCTATAAAGAGGAAAGGCTTAGTTTGGCTCAGAGATTCAGACTGTGGCCACACTTCACTGCTTGGGACCTACTTCTCCAGCCCCGATCCCACGGCTTGTAACTGCCCAGAAAGGTGCTCCTCCAGGTGCCACTGGCCACCTGTGAGGTCTAAGGTGGGCCGGCATACTTGGCTCTCTCCCAACTGGTGGGAGCTGCACATGCAAAATCCACCTTTGTTTCCCTCTGCCTTCCACACTGCTTCCGCAGAGATGCACAAAGCTTGGTGCTTCATACCCAGGGCAGAGAAACGTGAAGGGACGCAGGGAAGGAGGTGCGAGGAAACAAAACAGAGACTTGGAAGGGAGACACACCGCCAGCCGGAACCCACCACCGCTTCGTGTGTACAAATAAGATCTCAGGACAGACTGGCACTGCCCGGGCTTTCTCTTTGGGTTTGATGTCTCCTGTCTCTGTGTTACCGCCCAGAATTTTGGAAGGGACAGTACGCACTTCCTCCAGGTGCCGGTTCAATGTGAGTGGCATCAGATCCCATAATGAAAGACACTGACAACCCCCAACCTCTACACCCCTCTCACCCCCTCACCCTCCACTCCACCCCAGTTGCTTCCTGCTGCTACAGAACAAGAAACTCAGGGGACTCGATCCAGAGGAGGCTTAGGTGCAGAGTGCTGCCCACCAGCTCGCACTGCCTGGGCACCTACTCCTCGCTTCCTCTCCTGTGCCTCCCGGATTCTCTCAGCCCCAGGGCAGTATTATCTGCACAAACTGTTCCCAGGTGATAATGAAACTCTCAGGTCAGGCGGAGGGGAGCTTTGTGGCCCTCCTGAGGTGAGGAAGGGGGTCTCTTTGCTTGTTGAACCTTGCTGTTTGCTCACCTGTCATTTCAATTTTGTGACAAGGTGACATGAAAAGGGGGAGAGGGCACATTTTTGGCAGGAGAGGTAATTTATTAGAAGGCCACTGGCTATAAACATCTCCTTTCAGTTTTCTATTGCGGCCCTGGCCTGCCACGAGGCTGATCCCTGGTTAATGCATAACTAGGAGAGTGCCACTCTCAGGGCAGGTGAGGCTCATGTCCCAGCTCTTCATTTCCTACTCCACCTGATGGGGCCGCGTCCCCCTCCACTGGAGTACAAACTCACTGCAAAGCGAGAGGCCTGAAGCTGATGTCCCCTGCAGGTCGATGATGAGTGGCATGAGGCATGCTCTTTCTGAGAGCACAGGGTTATGATGACGAGTGGCATGCCGTCACTCTTTCCAAGAGCAGTGGGCTAAGTTTCAGGTTTTCCACCGTCAGGTGTGGGTGGCTGTGCGGGCCCCTTACATGGCAGCAGCCACTGCCCTGGGGATGACCCCCCTGTTCTCTGACTCCCTCCCTGTGGCTCCAAACAGTAAAGGACAGAGGAAAACCTGCTTTTGTGCTCATCACACTGGAACGTCTTGCTCTGGGGTAGAATTGGGTAGGACTGTAGGGTAGCACACACCTGTCAGCCCAGCACTCCAAAGGCAGAGGCAGGTAGTCTACAGAGTGAGTTCCAGAGCAGCTAGAGCTAAGAGACCCTGTCTCAAAATAAACAAAAAGAAAATGCAGGCCACTTACCAATAGGAAACTGACTGAAGGAATATGTCCCTAGACATCTGCCATAAAATTGGAGGATGAGGGGAGGTTTTTTCCCTGGGGGGGAAAAAAAAAACAGAATATAGTATGAATACAGAAAACCATGTAGGTCACAGCTTCATAAACTCCCACAGTGCAAGCCTGCCTACCTGACTTGAACAGATTCAAAACAGAGCTTTGCCGGCACCCCAGGTGTCCCTCCTCACCCAAGCTGAGGCGACCATCATCCTGGCCACCATCAAAAACCCCAGATGAGTTTTGCCTGTCTCTATGTTTCCTGAACGTTCTCCTGCATCTGCCTTCTCTCAGCAACATGACCTATGTGGTTGCAGTTCATTCATTCCAGTCAGTTTATCCCCCCAGGGAATGTGTGCTGCATATAGTTTTGACCAGCATATGTCAAAAACACAGCTGCAGGTGGTTAAGCACACCGGCTGCTGCTCTTGCAGAGGACCCCAGTTCAAATCCCAGCAACCACATGATGGCTCACAACCATCTGTAACTCCAATGGCTTCTTCTGGTCTCTGCAGACACCAGGTATGCACCTGGTTCACTGACATATATTCAGGCCAAACAGTCATACACATAAAGTTAAAATTTTTAAATGTATGTGCATATATTGGCTTCTGCAATGTTGAGTCAATCAAATATGAATGGAAAATCATCAGAAAAATATGTTTACGTGGAACATGTTCAGATGAAAGGAAAAATCCTTGCCAGAATTCCCTAAACAACACAATACAGTAAGTATTTGCATTGGATTTACATTGCATTAGGTATTTAAAATCATGACCTCATGTGTTCTTGCAAACATTGTTAGAGGAAGGGACATCCTGGACTTTTGATATGTGGGTGGTCCTGGAACCCATGCCCTGCTACAGATGACAAGACATGCCTGTCTGTGCCGTTTCCATTTCACAAAGACAGCAGGGGCCTTTGTGGGTCTTTTTGTGAGGTGGGAAAGTCTTAAAATGTGGCAGGGTTTGGTGTACATACACCCATCACACTGGAAATCTTGTTTTGTGTTTCCTGGTCTGATATTTAGTTTGGGCTGCAGCAGAAGAGGCCAGTGCACAAGGTGATGGGGAAGTTGCAACAAAGGAATTTGTGTTGGGGACAGATGGATCTGGGTGGGGCTGAATGAAAGCCGGGTCTGTAAGACACTTTTTTTTTTTCTGAGTTAGCCAGCCCAGGATCTAAGAAGGGAATGTCTATGTAGTATTGACTTTTACCTAATGCAAGCAGAGATAAATGGAGGGAGAGAAAGAGAGGCCAATGGCCCTTAAAAACAACACAAGTCCCAGCTAGTGGGTCATAAATGTGGCTTAGCCATAGGGACTATGTGTGCAGGAGTATGTGGAATACAGTGGTTGGAAAGAGGGTCCAGTATGGGAGCCAGGAAGATGGCTTAGCTAGAAAAAGCTCCTGCCGCACAAGCCTGATGACCTGAGTTCTAACCCTGGGACACCATAGCTGGAGGCAATGTGTGCCTGTAATCTCAGCAGGATGGACTGGAAAACCCACAGCCAAAGCCCACAGTCAGTTAGCCTGGAACACGGTGCAATGGCAAACAACAGAGGACACCCTCCCTCTGCCCTCAAGATAAGGTGGGAACTGAGGACTGACTCCCAAGGTTGTTCAGTGGCATCTGTACTCCCACACTCACACACAGGACACACACACACACACACAGATGCATAAATAAACATTAAACCTAGAGTGTCCAGTGTGTGTGGCAAGCTGACTGGAAAAAGATGAAGGCCTTGGAACCACTGGGATGGGGCTGTTACATCTCTTCCTTTGTCCCCAAAAGCCCAGGAGCAGGAAGTTCCTGGTAGTAATGAACTCCACAAACCATGGGAAGATGGAACATTTCAGTACCCATTTGACTTGAATGTTGTCAGAGGCTGTGAAGACTCAGGTACTTCTCATATCTCTAAGTCATGGGCCTCTGTTACCTCCCAGGCAGGAATCAGCACAAACGCCTCTTTGTTCTTAGGCTAGGCTCCTCCTGTCCCAACCACTGGACATCATCAAACAGGGAACCAGCAGATTTCCAGTGTTAAGAATTCAAGACAAAGCCCCACAAAGCCTCTCCCATGAGTGAGGGCCCAGGGAGAGGGTGTCTCTCTTAAAGATCACTGATGTGACTATCCACAGTTAACTTGGGACAAGAAGGGGATAAAAGAAGAAGAAACATTTGGAGATGCTTCCCGGATCATCTCCCTGTCTGTCCACTGCAAACGCCAGCATTAAGAATGTGGGCACCTGGGTGTAGCTCCAGGGTAGGATACTTGCTTAGTATGCACAGCCCTCCAGGATGGATCCCAGCATGGGAAAAAGACAAAGAGAAAGAAAGCAATCTGGTTTCAGCATTCCAGAGAAGTTTCTCTCTATTGCCCTGGGACATACCTTGCTCATAAAATCAAAGCAATTAAAGTCATATTTTTATTTGAGAGTCTGATTTCCAACTCAAACCCATCAACCAGCAGGTGTTAGATGTAAATGCAAATGTAAATGCAGGGAGTCAAAGCTACAACAGGACCAAGAAAGGGTCAGGTGTGTGACCTGCTGTATCCAGGCAGGACTGCCCCATGCCCGAGCAGTGTGGCCCATGAGAACAAGATATCTATAACGGGAGAGGAAAGCTTATGTGTGTGTGTGGGGGGGGAGGAAACACCAAGGCTCTCAGAAGATCCAGTGAGGTATTATTTACCCCTTACTGAACTGTCGTTGGTGACATCACTGGTTCAAATTGGCCTCCTCATTATCTCAGCTAAAACTGCCCTGTTTCTTCCAGTGAAGATGGAACTCCCAACTCTCTGAGAACACTTTTCACCACCTGCTGAATCTGCAATCAAGTGTACAGTGGGAGTTCTCAACCCGTGGGTCTCAGCCCTTCAGGGAGTCTCATACCAGATATCCTGCACAGCTGATATTTACATTGCAATTCAGAACAGTAGCAACATTAGGAAGTAACAACAGGATGGTTGGGGTCATCACAACATGAGGAACTGTGTTAAAGGCTCACAGCGTTAGGAATTTTGAGAACCACTGCTCTAGACTCTCACTACTGCCCGGGCAAGGAATGGGGGATTGACAGACACTTCTGTAATCCCAGTACTCTGGAGGCAGAGGCAAACAGATCTCTGTGAGTTCAAGGCCAGCCTGGTCTACACAGTAAGACCCAGCCTCAAAAAATAAGGAAGAGGAGAGGGAGGAAGGGAGGGAAGGACGGGGGCAGAGACTCAAACTACTCACTCTATAAGCATCTGTTGCAAGATGTGGTCCATGGTGGTAAACATCTAAGGAGGCTGCAGAGGCAATAACTTATCCAGTTATTTTTTTAATCATATTATTGTCATCCATAGAGAGGCTTAATTAAAAAAAAAAAAAAAACCAGAGAGGGTGATAAAGGGATTCTTGAGGAGAGCTGACACTATCTACTGGGTAAAAAGGAAACCCTATTTGTGAGCCACCATGTGGTTACTGGGAATTGAACTCAGGACCTTTGGAGGAACAGCCATTGCTCTTAACCACTGAGCCATCTCACCAACCCTAGGAAACTCCATTTGTAACAACCTTCTTATCTCACAAGTTCAGAAAGCAAACCCTGAGGAGGAGCACATGAGGGGCCATAGACATGAGGCCCACACAGGGTTCCAAGGAGTCACCTCTCGGAGTCACTGTCCACCACCTGAGTCATAACTCCATTCAAACAAGCTTGGAGGGGGAGGGGCTCTTCTGGAGGGGGATGACACCCTCACCACCACCACCCTCCCTTTCATTCACATGACACACACAAGACCAAACGTCATGGCCACGACAATGCTGGGTGCTGGGCCTCTCTGCACAGTGAGCATGTTGTGACTCTCTGAGCTGGTCACCCCTGATTGTGCTCCTTTAAAGGAGCCAGTGAAATGCCCACTGCGCTGAAGAACAACGTGCCTCATCAGAAGCAATGGCCGGGTGTCTTGCCCTGTCCCTCCTTAAATGCCTGGGTATTCCCTGAGACTTGACAATGGCTCCTTTGCAATTTGTTTTCCCCAATCTGTCAAGCCAACCTGTGACCAGGAAGCCGCTGTCAAGGGAGGGCAGAGGGTGGGAGTTGACATGTCTAAGGACCTTCTCTCTTGTCTTCACATAGCAGAGCCCAGCTTGGTGACCAAAGCATACATACAGGCCCCTTGGAGGGGCCCTGGATTCCAGCAGGTGGCAGAGCATTTAGGCCCGCCCACTCAGTGTCCAACACTGAGATGGCCTCATCGAACACAACCAGGGGAAGGGAGTAGAGGAGAGTCGCTTTTCCCTTCTTGTTTTCTACGAATTTCTATCCCTGTGACTGACAGGATGCATCCCCCTTTGAACTCAGCTTGCTCCTGGACCAGCTACCTAAAGCTATCTAAAGAGAAGGGGAGGCCCCGCCCCAGCAGGGGGCACTAAGTTCAAGAGAATACCTACCTAGACCTGAATCATTGTCCAGAGACACAAAGCAGCTCACAGCCTGCAGCCCTGAGCTGTGCCCAGTGTTCATACAGAGGGGGCAGGGCAGCCTTAGCCCAGGATACCTCTCGGTGCCCTGCTCTGAGGAAGAGACAACCAACTGGAAGGACAGGAATCTAAACTATGGCTGATCACAGAACAGTGAGTGAGAAAGCAGACATGGGCCCAGGCACAAGATGTCATGGAGTTAAGAAGCCTAGAACAGATGGACAAGTGGGTACCACATTCTGCATAGAATGCTGCATCGGGGTCAAGCTACCCCAACAACTTTAATCACTAAGGGCTTCCCCACGGTTATCAGGAGAGCTGGAAGATACCAGCCTTTTTCAGTATCCCAGGCTTATCGTTGCTCCTCTGTGGACAGACGGGGTGGGGGTGGGGGTGAAAATCACGAAGCAGATAATTTTCAGGACAGGATGCACCGTCAGCCCAGATGTCAGCTCAGGATCAGAGTCCCCAAGGAGGGTGGCCATGACTCACGCTGGCCTCTCTGCCCCTTCCGACTGGCTCACAGTCTGGGCCCCAGTCCACCAGTGGCTTTCTCACAATGCAGATTTGTGTTTGGTAACTGTCAGCAACATAGCAAAGGGGATTCAACCCACCCAGATACTCCAGTTTCCCACGAGAGGTGAGGCACTCGTGTGGGGGACACTGAACCAAAGCCAATTGGCTGGCTGTCAGTACATAATCCAAACATGGCCAAGGCCCCTTGGGCCAGCAATAAACCCAGCGCTGTGAAAACAGACCCTGGAGCCAGGGATACAGCGCTAGCTTCAGTAATGATTAACTGGCAGCCAGGGGGCCCTGGAGGTAGGGTGATAATGAGAAAGCTCCCCTAAACCTACCCCAAGTACAGAGGGCCCGGAAGGAGCTGGCCTGCCATGACTACTAACCAGTGCCCTACCCACTGAGGGTAGCACTTTGCAGCCACCCTCACTTCCCTCATGGGAACAGGAGCCCTGACACCACAGACCAAGAGAACCAGTCCTTGTAAAGTCCAAGGTGAGCCCTTGAGGCTTCCTGGGAGGCTGCATTTCCCCAAACTGGAGACTGATAAGGCTTTCCAAGTAGAAGGGCTTAGAGCTTATCTTTATTGCCTGGTTGGTCCTAAGGCACAGAGGGCCTCTCTGTTCCAGTGAAAGTAGGAACAGAGGAACGGGCTTTTTCAGGGACTTTTCAGCTCTCAGATGCCGCTGATTGCTCCTCCTCCCCGTCTTCTTCCTTCTCCTCCATCTTCCTCCCTCTTCCTCCTCCTCCCTGTCATCTTCCATCTTTTTCCTCCTCCTCCTCCTCTTCCTCCTCCATATTTCTCCTCTTCCATCTTTACCCTTCTTATTCTTCCTCCCCTCCTCCTGCCCCTTCTCTTACTTAATTAATCAACTTTTTAAAGATAGGGTCCTGGCATATAGCCCAGTCTGTCCTCAAATTGGCAGTTCACCTGCCTCAGCCTCATCAGTGTTGAGATTTTTCCCCCCATTAGGATGCTCATTTTCCTTTAGGATTTCTTAATCTGGGAATTCCTTTGAAATTCCCAAACAATGTCAAGAAGAGCCTGTGCCTCGGTTTACATTTGGCCTCGTGTGCCTCCACTTTGTGGCTCTTGTGGTGGCCTGCATTCAGTAGATAGGCTTTCTTCCACTGGAGAAGCAGGGCTGAAGTAGAGGGTTAAAAAATATATAATAATAATTAAAAGCTCATATAGCACTCAGGAGGCTGAGGCAGAAGGATCCTGAGTTTGAGACTGCCTTAATTATATAGCAAAACCTTGCTTCAAAAATAAAACAAAAGGCTGAAGAACTGGCTCAGCAATTAAGAACACTTCCAGCTCCTCCAGAGGGCCAGAGTTTGGTTCCCAGAACCCAAAGCAGGCAGCTCACAACTATTTGTAACTCCAAATCCAGGGGATGCAATGCCCTCTTCTGGTCTCTCTGGCACTGCATTTATGAACACACACACACACACACACACACACACACACACACACACAATTGAAAATAAAAATATATAAAATAAAACTATAAAATGAAGCCTATGTTAAAGATGGTGACCAATGTGGTCCCCTGAATTTTCAGGTAGAAGTCATAAAACGCAGTCTGTGCATGTGGATGTCAACACTCGGGATGGACATCAGCTGTTTGCTTACACTAGGCATGGACTGGTAGGTCTCTTCGAGGTGGACTTTGTTGTGAGAAACATGCAACAGAAATGACCTTCATGGATAAGCAATGCTGTTCCTAGAAGACATGGGTTATTAACTGAATGTCTCTGTGTCCAGTATAGGATTATTCATCAGGGAGGCCACTGAAACACCCGAAACAATAAGATTATTGTCATTGCTCTTCCTTGCTCACCATAAGTAGACAGTAAGACCCTATTGCTGAAGACACCATTTCTTTTGGATGCAGGACATACAGAAATCAGCCTCAGCTGGCTAGTACATCCACTGCCTGATGGCTGTCTTACACAGTGCCAGAGGTGCTGTGCAAGCTACTGGAAAACAAGACATTAATGGTCTCATCCAACACTGGACCCTGCATGCTACAATAAAACCTACCTGATGAGATGTGCCCACTGGTTCAATAGCGGTACGACCGCTGTGGGGGTAACCAACCACTTTCTGACTGGATGTGAGGCCTGCTCCCTCGAAGGGATTTCATGCTTGGCATGATAAAGCTGGTTCAGAGACCACAATCAGGAGCATCGTAGGCACTAGTAGGGAACCTACTGTTTTCACCTTGCTAAATGACCATGCTATCAGACTGCATTCTGAATCCTTTTGTTACTAGTCATGGATGCATATTGCTATTGACTTTAGTCAGGAAAACTTCTTTTCATGAATAATAGCTAATGCAAAGGCTTAGATCTAGCCAGAGTGCTGACTGTGTCTGTGTGTACTCAGCTGTGGCTGGGTCACTGATACCCAATCTCCCCCATCCGAGGCTCAGGGACCATCTCAGAAGAGGGGATGGAAAGAGTGTAGGAGCTGGAGGACAAGGAGGAGACCTGTGACATGACAACTCCTAGACACGATATGGCCATTGCACATGTCAACTCAAAGCAACTGTGGTCACCCACACAAAACCAAGCCAGTCAAAATTCTGGCATGGCTGGAGAGGGACCCTGAGGCCTCATCCTTGGTGGAGCTATTGTTTAATGGTTGCTGAAAGAGGGAGACTTGGGAAGTCAGCATCAACAGAAAATGATGCTATAATGATGCATAAATTAAAATTAGTTAATAAAACACCTCCTAGAGTAAGACATTTCTATTGATTAAGTCATAGATGTGCAGGGCAATCTTTAGTAACCTATTATATATACAGTTATTATATATAGTGTGTATATATTCAGATATGCATAGAATTATACATATCTATAAGGCACAAATACAATATACACAGCACAGTGTGCAACGGTCAGTAGAGGTTAGCTGGTATGTCTCGACAAGAAAAAGAATCAAATCCTTTCGCTCTCCTAGATCAAATTACAAGTTTGTTGGCAATAGAAGACTAGAGACAGACAAGATGTTACAAGGCACCGGATATAGCAACGGGAAGATCCAGGTTGGAGAAGCTGTGCACACACTGAAGCCTGTTTTATTACGTTAGAGGGGGCTACTTTACTGTTTCCTATGATTTTGTGAAAATATGCTGTCATATGAAAGTGTTTTGTATGTATACATGTGTACCCTTCAATTGGCCTAAGGGTCTCTCAGCCCATGTGTGGCCCAAGGGGATTTTATAAGTGGGATTAGAGGGCAATAAAGGCCTAGGTACCCAGGTTAGGGCTCTAGGTCCAACTCTGTCAGCTGGGTGACTGGGCAAATTGTTAAATCTTTCTGAGTAGCAATGCCATTCATGCAACAGGAATCACTGGAGAGTTGACAAGGAAGGAAACAACCGTTCCTGCATCCAGGAGCAGGAGATGTAACTTGGGATGCTGTCACAGAAGGCTGGATGAGGACTGGGGCTACAGAGAGGTGTGGGCTGCTCTGAGATCTGAGCTGAGAGTTTAGTTCTCCTAGTTACCAGGGAGAACTCTTGGGGGCATATGGCTTCCGGCTGGGGGCTGGCACATGGGCATATTCAGAAGAGGACAGTGATGCACAGAGAGAAAATTGGGCCTGAAGTCAGGTGGGTATGGAGACTATGGATGCCCACCCAAGACCTTGGAACTCTGTATGGAGCATACGAAAGCCACTGGAGACTAAGACTATCCTTTAAGATTAGCAGAGAATGGTTTAGGGGAAAGATAACCAATCCTACTTATTCCCTGAGGAAAGACACGTAGCCTGTCTGTGGACCATTTCTGATAGAGGCAAAAGCCACAGAAATAGGTACCCACAGGAACTGTCTGGATCCCACATCCACTTCTGGCACTGACCGTGGCAGATGCTCAATCTATACTTGCTAATTCTATTCACCTGGACAATCAGTGAACCCATTAACTTCTAAGGCAGACCTCATCTGCTGGGGCCCATGGGCTGGAATCCTCAACGCTCATGTGAAACATCCTTCGGAATCTCCATGTGCCGGACAAGAGTCACAGATGCAAGGCCCAAATCCAGGAAATGAGCCAGTCAAACACTTCCTTGTGGCCGAGGCCTGTGCTCATATGTCAGAATATGTGCAGACACTGACTTCGGTTACATGTTCTGTTCAAGCAGATCAACTTGGGGGAGACATCCCAGTCCATCCCAGTGTGAACAGTTATATCTAGATGGATTACAACTTTGTGGGCACAGCAGGAAGCCACTATTTGTGCTCATTGGGGCAGCTGTTTAAAGCGATCCTCCCCCTATTGAGTGTTCCTCACTCAGTCCTTTCTCAAGTTCTTCCACAGGAAGATTGCCTTTCCTGGCTCCATTTGCAATCCCAGGTTCCCTTCCTTCCTTCATTTTTTTTTTTTAATTGGCTGGGATTTCCAAGCCCTCAGCAGTAGCTTTAGGTAAGTATGGGGCAACCTATATCGGGAAGGTCAAGAGGTTGTGGATGGAGGGGAGCAAGGCCCAGGAGTACAGAAAAGTGCAGAGCTGTGTGGTAGAAGTCCGTTAGCATCGACCCCATTGCTGCCCTGAGGAGAATGAGAAGCTATGTGGAAGCATAGACATGGGACAGAGCTGGATAAGTATCCTGGGCAAGCCTTGGTTTCCTTGTTTGTAGCACCGTGGTAGCAATAGTTCCTAACTTACAGGGAATCCAAGATGCTGCAGTTAATATATGACTATTGTTTAAAGATGTAGCTGCCTCTTCCTCCTGCCAAAGATCCTGGGGGGAAAGGAGGCTCATCACTGGGGGAGGAGGGAGAGGAAGCCCATCCCAGGGAGGGGGGAGGAGGCCCGTGGTAGGGGACATCACCAGGGGAGAAGAGGCCATCACCGGTGGTGTGGTTTGTGGAGCAGGATTGAAGAAGTCCCTCCTTAAATGGGTCAGAGACCCCCCTTCTTGGCTCTTTGGATGAAAATGTAGATCCAGTACATGTAAGCAGCCAGGCAGGCAGGGTTTGTAGGTGTCTTTTATAGAAGAAGATTTGGATCACACAGTCACAACCTGGCCCAAACCCCAAAGCCTGGACTCTGGTCACCACTGACTGCTGCCTCGCTAGCTCTGACTCATCAGGACAGAGGTAAAGCTAGGGGTGTGAATGACATCCACCCTCTTGGTTTTAGTAAGTTGGCCTAAGCCCCAGCACAGTCCCCATCTGGAAATGATGAAAAACCTACCTTCAGTTGGGCTGAGAACTGGTAACTGAGAGTGGGGGACAGGGTAGGGGGTGACAGACAGTACATTTTACTTACTGGTCCCAACCTACAGAACCAGAAGAGACCCAGAAATGTACAGGCCTCTGTTCGGCAGAGAACTCATACCCAAAGATGCCAAATGTCTCACCTTCGCTTGGAACCTGAAACCACTGCAGATGGAGTGAGGGCCATGGTCACTGCTGGTGTTTTGTTGAGACCTAGAGTTAAGGAGAGGACACATTTGGAAACTGCGCTATGAAACAACATGACACCATTGTCGCTTAGAACATATGGAGAGACATTCTGTGGTATACTGCATTTGAACTCAGGGCCCAGGTCTGATCTCCCCCAGAGCCTCCCTGGCAGCCCATACTACCCTCGAGTGGGTCTGCTGCTTCTAGATGGGCACTCCAGCTTCTCCATCTATTGTTCCAAAGTTCCTCACATTAGGGACCTACCTACCCCCAACTCTCCCCCCCCCACCCGCGCGCTCCCTGCTTTGGAGACCCCAAGCAAGATCTGAACCCTGCAGAAACTGCAAAGGGGTGTCAGAGCCTTGCAAATTGTATGAGTTTCTCTACATGCACCTGTGCTAGGATTGCTTTTTTTTTTTTTTTTTAAGCTAGATTAGTTTATTTCCTTTTATGTGAGAATGTTTTGCCTGTGTGTGTAGCACAGGTATTCTTGCTTCCCTCAGAGGTCAGTCAGAAGAGGGCATCAGATCCTCTGGAACTGGAGTGACAGATCTACCATGTGGATGCTGGGAACTGAACTTTGGGTCTTATTGGAAAGCAAGTGCTCTTAACCACTGAGCTACCTCTTTAACCCCATCCCACACACGCATACCCTTTAACCCCATCCCCCACACACATACCCTTTAACCCCATCCCCCACACGCATCCCACAAACTTCTGCTGCCAAGTGGTTCAAATTAAAGAAACTCAAACTGCATGATTATTTTAAATAGCCTATTTTTGTCTAACATCACCACAGGCTCATGAGATCTGTCCCTGGCTGCACTTCATAGGTGGGTGTTCTTGAGGACAGGACAATCATCTGTCACCCAATTCCAGCATCCCCAGTAACACTACTCAATACAAGGACTGACATGAGCCAAGCCAAGACATATGACCAGGAAGGCCCATTATGTCACCATCCCAGCTGTGACTCTATGGGAACAGTGCTGCCGTGCTGTACCTGACACGCCTGAGGAAGCTGGCTTTAGGGGAAGTGGCTGGGTCAAGGCCAGGTAGCCAGGCAGTGGTGCCAGCACCCACGCCCACCATTCCCTGTAGCTTCCTGGAAAGCCACAAGTTCCGAGTTTGCCTGCTGCATGCAATTACCTAGAACACCCTTTCCCTCCTCCTGCCTCAACAAAGGCCCCATGGGGTCTCATGAAATAGCATGGCCTGCCCAGGGAGCTGGCATCCTTAAGAATGATGGAAGCCAGCCTAGGGTATGATGTGTGCACTTGTGATATGGAAGCAACAGACTCCTGTCTCAGCTTCTGTGGAATGCAGAATTCCTGAGTCAGGGCTGGGAATGTGTTTTTACAAGCTCCACAGGGTGACGCTTGCAAGTATTAAAATCCGTAGCCCAGTTATAGTCGGTTAAATTGCCTTTCTGAATGGAGTGGGCTGTCATCGGTCCCTGGTTCTTTGCTGGCCATCAAAACCTAAAAGTGTGTACACAGGGCCTGGGAGGGGGGTGAGTGCTGAAGATGTGAGTATGGTTATTGCCCAAAGGTGAGACAGCAGGCAACTTTTACTTTTACCCTAGTGTCTGCTTCATTTGACACAGTGTTTCCTTACCTTAGTGTTTGTTTCATTTGATGCGGTTTTCGTCCTTTAGTCCTGCCCAAAGAGCCCTCACCTTTTGGCCTTTGGTTTACTGGGTAGGTGGAGAAAACAGCCAAGGCAGTCAGCAGTCACCACTACCGCCCCCCTCCCCACCGCTGGATAATTTCTGTATTCAGAGGTATCTTTGGTGTTCTAGGAAAAAGCCCAAGCCTCATAGGTACAGGATCAGGAGAAATGCTTTTGGAGGCACGGCATGAGATTGAGCACAATTGTACACCCTTGAATTTTCTGAATTGAAACTGTGTGGGTATGGCTCCCTCCACAGGGCTGGGCTTCGGCTCTAATGTTCATAAGGAAAACAAGAGACTGAACTCAATAGTTCATTCCTCACCCTCCTCAATGAATTTGCAGATGCTCTCAGACTGGGATCTACTACAATTTTGGCTGTTCTCTTTAGGTAATCCCAACACATGGAGTCACACAGAGTCCTTTCCAAGAAGGCACTCCAGTGACAAAAATGGCAAACTTGGCAGCCACAGTGCTGTGCAATTTATGAGCTACTTTATTTTCTGAGAAGATTTGTCTTCATGAAAATTTTGTTCAGCCAAGATGGTGTAGTGGTACATGCACTTAGTATAGCACTCAAGTGGCAGAGGCAGGTGGATCTCTGTAAGTTCGAGGCCAGCCTGATCCACATAGCCAGTGTCAGGCCAGACAGAGCTTTCTCAGCCAGAGAGCCAGTCTCAATAAATAAGTACACAGACAGACAGACAGAGGGGGTGGGGAGAATTTGGGTTCTGAAACCCAAAGATGGGAATGAAACTGAGCAAGATAAAAGTCTGGAAGAAAAGTGACTTGGAGACTGGAGAGATGGCTCAAAGGTTAGGAGCATTGACTGCTCTTCCAGAGGTCCTGAGTTCAATGCCCAGCAACCACATGGTAGCTCACAATTATTTATAATGAGACCTGGTGCCCTCTTCTGACATGCAGGCAGAACAGTGTATATATAATAAATAAACCTTAAGAAAAAAAAGTGACTTGGCTGGGTGTGCTTCTTGCCTCTCAAAGCCACTGAATCAGAGTGAAAAGCATGATGGCACTTGCCTTTAATCTCAGATCTCCATGAGTTCAAGGCCAGCCTGGTTTACATACTGGTTCTAGTACAGCCAGGACTATGTAAAAAGACCCTGTCTAAAAAGACACAAGTAAATAAGTAATAAAAATAAGAATCAACACAACTATCTATCCCAAGGTATACTTTCCCTGTGCTTCTAGAAACCTGAAGGAGTAGCAAGGGGATGTTTTGAGCTGGTGGGTACCATGTCACAAGTACACTGGCTGGGCAATGAGCAGCCTTGCTCTGGCAATGTACAGAGGGGATTTGTCTGCTTGGTTTTGTTTGTTTGTTTGGTTGGTTGGTTGGTTGGTTAGTTGGTTGGCTTTTTTTTGTTTGTTTGTTTGTTTGTTTGTTTCTCTGTATAGCTTTGGAGGCTGTCCTGGAATTAGCTCTGTAAAACAGGCTGGCCTCAAACTCACAGAGAGCCACCTGCCTCTGCCTCCCAAGTGCTGGGATTAAGGGCATTTGCCACCAACACCCAGCTGTCTGTTTTTTACAAAAAGCTTTTCCTCAAGTCTTCTACCATTGGCATCCTGTGGCAGTCTCTTCCACAGTAGTGTGTGTGTGTGTGTGTGTGTGTGTGTGTGTGTGTGTGTGTGTGTAGGTAAATATTTAGTATCTCTCTTACTGCGCCTCATTTTCTGAGGTAGGGTTTCCTGTTGAACATGGAACTTACCCACTCAGCTAGACAGGCTGGTGAGCAAGCCCTAGGATCCTCTTGTCTCTCCCCCCTCCCAGCTCTGGGATTACAGGAACTCAACCCCACCTCTGCTGGGGCTCAAACTCAGGCCCTCACTTTACTGACTGAGCCATCGCCCCAGTCCTCAGCCGTTTTTGAAAGCGTGAAATCATCCTGGTCACATCTATGGTGCCTTGGGGTCAAAGTTGCTTCTTTCCACCATCTTAAATAAAATGGCAGAACTCAAAAGTTTCCCAGTGGTGAGATATTGCTCAGCGCATGAAAGACGGCTGTAGAATCTAATCTTTCAGCAGATCCCAAAAGAGTGAAAAATACCACCAGGAAATGGCCTGATGCTGCTGGGGTAGAGAAGTGGGGATGGTTGGAGCCCCCCAGCCAGCGCCTTAGCGACATACAGGCTGACTAGACAGCTACATGCCTCTGCTGGGGTGCCACGGTGCGGGGGGGGGGGGGGGAGGGGGAGGGTTAAAGCTACTCTTTGGGGAAAGACAAGGAAAAAAAAGATGCTGTCTACGGCGTTCCCATAAGCTCTGGTAATAGCGTCAACAATTTAATATCTTGTCAGTAGCCTGTGTTCAAAGACTTGCTTGGAGTCATCTTTCCCCTTTGCAGCCACCCTACATGTATTTTTAACCATACAGAGTGGAAGTTTTTCTCTCCTTATAACCAAATGCACTCACTACTAGGTATGCAGTGAGAGAAGGTGACTCTTAGATTAAATAAGGAACCTCTGTAGGCCAACAGGAAGATTTTGGAACTCTCACTGTGTAGCCCTAGCTGGCCTGAAATTTTGCCCTCAAACTCAAAGAGATCCTCCTGCCTCTGCCTCCCGAGTGCTATGGCTAAAAGCATGCAGCAGGTGTGGATGTATCTGGAAGTATCCGGAAGCCCTTCCATAGAGGTCAAACTGACATGTACAGAGAAATATTCTACAGAACTTTTACCCCAGAACCACTTCAGTGCACCTCATGGGACACTTAAAGGATTTCAAGGCTCATTTTGTTCAGACATGATTCTTGCCTTTCACTATGAGGTCAGATGCCAACTTCTATCCCAGAAGCCTTTGCAATGTATCTAGGAAATCGATGTGACTGCAAGTGCCTTTTCTATTTTGTTCTTGAGGGATGTGTGCTCCTTCAAGTCCTGGATGGACTGCCCTTTTTAGATTTTTGCCAATTTGGTCCTCAAACGCATTTAACCTAGGTCAAAAGACTGATCAGCACTATCTCCTCAACTACAGTTGAGAAAAAGTAAAAAGGAGTCTCTCACCTTTAGATTTGAGACACTCTTTTTCAACCTGTACCTTGCATACATATTTTCAGGTCAAAAAGGTGATGAGGAGAAGTTGGTGGTGGAGAAAGAAGGAAAGGGATGTATAGGAAAAAAGAATCTGAAACACACGTGAAGTCGGCAGCAGGCGCCACTCAGTCTGCAGCTGGCCCAAGTTTATCTCTGACCATCCCCCGGCAGTTTGAAACATTACAGTTCACTGATAACCAGAGTGACTAAGCGCTAAGGCTGCTTGAATGTCACCCCTGCAGCACCAATAAAAAGCCCATAACTCCTGCCCTGGCAGAGTACTGTGGCCAGCACGCCGATGAAGGGATGGTTATATTACCCAACCACGGGTTACAAATGGCTTTGTAATCAGTATCCTCCTTACCCAACTTAGCCTGAGTGGCCCTCAAGCCAGCACAGCCCTGGAGCAGATGCAAGGCCTTCCGCTTCCTGGAAAGTGAATGTCTGAGAACTGAACATTCCTGGAGCCAGCTTTCTCAGAGCTCAGTTCCATCTGCATTCAATCCAAAGCTAATGCATGGCTCATTTGGAATAGCACAGGGTCTGACTAGCCCCACTCCTACTAAGAGTCAAGGGGTAGTGAGAACCTTTCAAAAAATGTGAAAGGCATTGAAGCAGAGACACCCCCTCCCCCCAAACCAGAAAAGGGGCACATGCCAGCTGAGGTAGAGATTGTTGTCCTTTATAAATGATCTCTATATTTTTTATTTTATGTGTATCAGTGTTTGCCTACATGTGTGTGTTTACCACATGCACACAGTACCAGAGGAATCCAGAAGAGGGCATCGGATCCCCTGGTGCTGGAGTTTCAGATGGTTACCTGCCACCATATGGGAGCTGGAAACCAAACCCAATCTTCTGCAAGAGCAGCCAGTATCTCTAACCACTGAGCCCTCTCTCCAGCCCTGACTGTTGCTGTTTTAAAGAGAAATGACTATGAAGAAAACAAATGTGATTTATTTCTTATGTGCACGTTTGTCAGTGTGAGGGTACAGGATCCCCTGGAACTGGAGTTACAGATGGTGTGAGCTGCCACGTGGGTGCCCAGAACTGAACCAGTGTCCTCTGCAAGAGTAGCCAGTGCTCTAACTATTGAGAAATCTCTCCAGTCCCTGCAATTAATTTTTAAATTGTAGGGCTAAAATGAGATGTGGATAGCTGCTCCCACTGACATAAGCTCAAGGGCTCACTGAGTTCCTGGAGTCCATCCCAGGGGCTTCGTCCCACACTTTCAGTAGGCGGCTAGTTGGTGATATCATTCAGTGACTAAAGAGGCTATTTTTATTTCTTTAAAAAGATCTTGGTGTGATCTGGAGGGTAGGGTTCACACGTACATGTCCAGATGATCATTGACAAAAGTATTTCCTGTCCCCTGGTGCCCCACACCCCTTCCAAACTCAGGCCCCTTGGCCTCACACCCCACCAGAAGTATGATCTGAACTTCCAGCACCATAGATTTGTGGTATTTGTGTTTACATTTTGAATGAGTGGATCCACAAACTACATGCCCTTGTATCTTGGTTTTTTATTATTCTGTCTTTGAAATTTTTGTGTATTCACCATGTATAGTATTTACATTGATGAGTGGTTTTTTGTTTGTTTGTTTTGTTTTGTTTTATGGGGATTGGGGTTTTTTTTTGTTTGTTTGTTTGTTTTGTTTTGTTTTTGACACAAGTTCTTGCCAGGTGACCCAGTCTGACCCAAAACTCAATCCCTCTGCTTTGTCCTGCCAAGAGCGAAGATCGCCAGAAGCCTGGCTGATTTCTCTGTTTGCCCCTCCTCCCCGCATCACAAGAATGGGGTGTCTGAATGGCCCCCTGTCCTATCAACATGCTCCAGGCAAATCCATGCTCCAGGCACATAGATACCACCTTTCCGCCATCCTCGAAGTCCCTGCTGGGGACATCAGTTTTATAAGAGGCTCAAGAATGTTGGCAATTGGAGTAGGTTCTGGGAAGCCTGTTTGGAAATGCATTTCCTGAATGAGTTTAATCCTTGGCCAGAAACCAAGTTGGCTCTAGGGTCAAAAAGAAATGGCTATGTTTAGGTCTGAAGTCATTCCAACAGATGGGATGCCACGGCTGGACACACGGGAAAGCCAACTGGAGCTCACAGGGCTGAGGGGGGCATCAGTGTCAATGTCAGGCTGCCAGGAACAAGAAAGAAGAAACCAAGATGCCTCCCCCTCAAGCCCTCAAGGCTCAACAAGGGCGGCCAGATGTGAGAGTGGGAACTAAAGCAGTTTTTATTGTTTTGTTTTACTTTAAAGACCATGGATCTGTAAATTCTGATGTCAATTTGAAACAGCAATGGAACTGCCAAATTGGCCAGTAGGTGGCAGGTTAAGACCAATCATTCTCCACGGAGCACCCAGCCTGGCTGAGAATAAATATCCTCTGAGCCAAAGTACAGAAAGAGTGTCGAGTGAGTATGGCTCAGAGTGTGGCCAGGGTGGAAGGAAGCAGATCTCCTTGCCACCTCAAGAACCTGACAGAGCAAAAGTCTCACAGGAATTGCTTCAACTGTTACTTTAGCCTTTTATCTAAGATCACTGGTAGGAATTAGACTCTTTGTTCTTGCCCCCTACACACACACACACACACACACACACACACACACACACACACACACACACACACACACACACACGGCTCCCTGCCCCCCCCCACATACACACACCACAGCCCCTCTTTCCCAGAGCTGCTATGTGTTAGAAACAACCATTTGATACATGATGCTTTTGAGACTTAAACATAGTCAGCTAAAAGAGCAAAATGTAACTAACTCGCTTTAGAGCCAGAGACACTCCAAATGCACAGTGATACTGCCCCTCATCCCTGCCCCCACTCTACCCCAACCCCCACCACTGCCACTGTGTATCTACAAAAATATAAAGTTCTGCATACTGACAGTTCAAGGTTCCCTGGATGCAGGGTCTCTGCTAACTTGGCAGTTCAACTGTCTGCAATATCCCTGGCCACCAAAGCCAGACCCCCTCTCCTCTTAGGTCTGCTCCAAAGATTGTATTCAGGACAAGGATTGCCAAAAAATTCCTACCTCTGCCATGAGCTCCTTTCTGTTTTAACCATGAGCTGACCAAGCATGCATGTACTACTGCTACTTCCTGAAGTTCACAGCCAATACCTATTTCATTGTGTTTTTCTGATGCTGCTGCTGTTGTTGTTTTATTTCAGGTGCCTTCCACATATGAAGCAGGAGCCTGTGATTGCCTGTATGTCTTTGTTATCAGCACTCTCTGAGTGTGCTAAGTATGCCAAGGGAAGCAGTGTGCACACTCTCCAATTGTCACATCTCCGAGATGGCAGCCACGGAACCAAGGGTTACATCTAGTAAGGAAGGCATGGCAGCAAAAGGCAGCAGGCAGGTGAGGTCATGGCAGTGTTTGCCTTAGCTGTTAGAATCACGTCAGTTCTCAGTGAAGATGAGACCCAGATGCTGATTGCAGTAAATATGAAGGTTTTTCAGATACACCACTTCAGGGATGAAATATTGCAAAAGTCTTTGTTATTTTATGTGTTTATGGGTATATATGTGGTGCACATGTGTTGCATGTGAGTGTGTATGCATGCATGTATTCATAGCTGGAGCAGGGCATCGGGTGTCATCTTTTGTCACTGTCCACTTTATGTTGCCCTGAGCGTGCTGTTTCGGCTGGGCTGACCAGCCAGTGAGCACTTGGGACCAGCACGTCTCTACTCATGATTGCTTAGGTCTCAGACATCTGCTGCCATGCCCAGCTAGTACATGAGAGCGGGAGATTCGAACTCAGCTCCTCTCGCTTATAGAACAAGCTCTCTTGTCCACTGAGCCCCAATTGCAAAGATTTTTGAAATACAGTCCCCCCATTTTCCTCTGCTAGCCTCGTTTATCTGTGTTCAATTCCTCCCCAGATCCCCCAAAAGAGTTCTCATATTTTAAATAATAAAACATGTGGGGCTAGAGAGATGGTTTAGTAGTTAAGGCACATACTGCCCTTCCAGAGGACCCAAGTTCAGTTCCCAGCAACCACATGGTGGCTCACAACCCCCTGTAACTAGCTCCAAGGGCTCTGATGCCCTCTCTGCAGGTGCAGTCATGTAACAGCTCCTACTGTTCTGAAGCAAAGGGAAGGGCGGCACCTGGCACCTCCTGCCAGTCTGTGACTTTTTAATCAGCTCTAACCGCATCTTCAAACTCAAAATGGACAATAACAACATTTCTTACAGCCTGAATTCAGCTCTTGGCTCAGCTCTTGGGCCTCCGTCCAGGAGGAGAGACAGACTGAAAGGGCCGACTGTTCTGGCTGATCTTGAGTATACATGAGCAGGATGGAGAATAGCCTAGGAGGGTAGAGATGCTGGCCTCCGGGTGGCTGTGTCTGCAAGGGAGAAGGATGCACAATGAACGTGGGTGGCACCATCCATATCAGTTTTGAGCCTACACTGCATAAAGGAAGGGAAAGGAGAAAGCTGGAAGAGGCAGACATCTCACCTATCCGTTCCTGTCCCCTGAGAAATGAGTTGCTTTGCTTCCCACCACACATGGCCTGCCATGGCAGGTTAGCAGCTCTGAAACTGAACCAAAAGGAATCCCTCCTGGTTTGCTTAAGTATTTAACATGCTGATTAAAAACAACAATAAAAACCTGCAACTAGCATCCCCCTAATCACAGAAAATACAGTGCTCTCTTCTGAGACCCCCCAGCCACCTCCCCTACACCATGGAAGCCATGGCTCAGTCTCACAGCTACAACCCAAATTCTCCACAGATTTCATTTGGCCTCAAGCATCTGAAGGTCCTTCATGGGCATTCAGTGTCTTCAGAACAGGAAGCCAGCTGCAAGCAAAGCTCAACCCGTTGTCTTTGGGGTCTGTAAAGCATGTCACCTTGAGCAGAGACTTCCACTGAGTTACCTTCGCCTCCAAAATACTATCTCATTGTCACACATGTACACGGTCTTAGTTAGGATTTCTATCACAGTGATAAAACAGCAGGTCCAAAATCCACATTGGGGGGTGGTGGTGAAGGGTTCATTTCAATTCACAGTTCCAGGTCACAGCTCATCACCAAAGGAAGTCAGAGCAGGAAGCCAGGGCAGGAATTGACGCAGAGGCCACAGAGGAGCATTGCTTACTGGCCTGTCTACCAAGGCTTGTTCAGCCTCCTTCTTATGTACCCCAGGACCACCTGCCCAGGAAAGGGCCCTGCCCACAGAGGGCTAGCCTCATCAAGAAATGGCATGAAGATTATCACCTCTCCAGTGTGGTGGGTTGAAGGAAAATGGCCCCCCAAAGGGAGTGGCACTATTAGAAAGTGTGACCTTGTTGGAGTAAGTGTGTCACTGTGGAGGTGGGCTTTGAGGTCTCATATGCTCAAGATACCACCCAGTGTCTCAGACTGCTTCCTGTTGCTTGTCAAGAGGCAGGACTCTCAGCTACTCCTGCAGCACCATGTCTGCCTGCACACCACCATGTTGCATCATAATGGACTAAACCTCTGAAAATGCATACCACCCCAACTAAATGTTTTTCCTTTATAAGAGTTGCTGTGGTCATGGTGTCTCTTCACAGCAATAGAAACCATAACCCAGACATCTAGGTTCGTTATCTTCTCCCTCTAACACACACACACCCACACACACACACACACACACACACACACACACACACACACACACACACACCTCTGTTTGGAGCAGTCCTCCACTGACAAGTCTACTTACTCAGGACCCCACCCTAAATCTACTCTACCAGCCAGTGTCAGAAGTTGCCACAGCCCTCCCACAAATGCTACCTTTGATCTGCCCCTCCTCCCTGGCTACCATCAGTATACGGATGCTTTCTTCTCTGTCTCAGCCACCTTCAGTCCTTCTGAACTGATGGTGGCTCCAGAACATTGGAAACCTGTCTAATCCATCTCAGATGTCAAATCAGAACCCATTTCAAATTCAGTTGTCCCATGTCCACATACTTCCTAGGGTTCTCTGACATGGGTGTTGGCCTTTTCAATTTTGTTTTGTTTTGGTTTGGTTTTTGGTTTTTTGAGACAGGGTTTCTCTATTGCTTTGGAGCCTGGCCTGGCACTTGCTCAGGCTGGCCTCGAACTCACAGAGATCCGCCTGCCTCTGCCTCCTGAGTGCTGGGATTAAAGGCGTGCTCCACCAGCATCCAGCATCTTTGTGAGGCATTATGTTGTTCTGACATGTAATGTTAAAGTGGGGTTGTGCATATTCATCTCCTCAAACATTTGTCAGGATTTCGAGTTGTGCAGCCAATTTTTGTCACCTATAGTCACCCAGCTCTGTAGCAGCACAGAAGGAACACTGTTCCCATTACTCAGCACCCATTGATTGGTGTCTCCTCAGGGTGAGGTAAGTTTTTAAGGCGTGTGGACAAAGAGCATCTTCAAGGTCCCCAAGGAGAAGCATTCCCATATATACTAGGTGCCTGTTATTGCACAGTCGTTTACAGGTATGTCTTTTGTTACAGTTTAGTGAGAAGTGCTTAGCAATAATCAGTAATGAAAGACTGGTAGATCAACATTGTTATTTAGGAAACTGAGTCTCAGATGTTGTAACTATAATTCTTTACTTTGTTGGTCTGTTTTTAAAATGAGATGGGCCATTAGTTCTGCCAGCTGGATGGTCAGAGGTCATAATGCAGAGGAAGCTATCTCAGCGACAGGAACTGCTAACGTATTTACCTACTACTGTGTGTGTATGCATGTGTGTGTGTGTTCATGCGTGCATGTTTGTGTTTGCGTGTGTGTGCATGCGTGTGTGTATGTGTGTGCATGTCAGAAGTTCCTGCATTTCTTCCTATTTATTTATTTATAATTTTATCTATTTTGCCTATGTGTGTGTTGGGTGTGCCTGGTTCCTGCAGAGCCCAGAAGAAGGTGCTGGATCCTCTGGGATAGAAGTTACTAACAATTGTGAGCTGCCGCCTTACAGTTGGGTGTAGGGAATTGAGTCCAGAAGTATTGGGTGCTCTCAACTGCTAAGCCATCTCTCCAGCCACAACCCCCTTGCTTGTTGTTTTGCTTGTTTGTTTGTTGTTGTTGCTTGAGACAGGGTCCTTTCACTGAAGCTGGACCTCACCATTGTCTAGACTGGCTGGCTGCCTGTCTTCACCTGCCATGAGTGCAGGGGTTACATATGTGTGCCCAGATTTTTATGTGGATGCCGGAGATCAGAAGCCAGGTCATCATGCTTACACAGTAAGCCATTTACCCACAGAGCCACCTCCCAGGCCCTACTATACTTTGAATTCGTTCCCTGGAGTTTATATGTTGAAACTTCACCCCAGTGCAGTGTTGCCAGGAGGTGGATCTGAATGGAGACGTTTAGACCATAAAAGGCTCTGCCCTCTCCCACTGGTGCTGGTTATAAAAGGGCTTGTGGCTGCAAGCTCGACCTCTTCCTTTCTCTTGTATTCTCACTTTCCACATCAGTATGAAGCAGAATCAAGGTCCTCACTAGGCAGGGATTTCCCAGCCTCCTAAACCATGAGAAATATGTTTCCATTCTTCCTGTATCATCCAGCCTTAGGATTTCCGTTACAGCAGTGCAAGTTGGTGGGATAAGGCATCTGTCCAAACTTCTCCCTTGCTGCCACTCATCTCACCAACCTGTCAGCAAACTGAATATTGCCCCTCAGGGCCTCTCACATCTGCCGCTCCAGGCTACCCCACTGTCCCACCCAGGCTGACTCCCCTGGTTGTAGGATACTGTTTACAAAGGGCCCATTTCTGACGCTCCCACAATTGTGACAAACCTGGAATCAGCTTATGTCTGAACGAGGTCGCCCAAGGTGCAAAGTTGCCTTTGACAAACACCCGCCAGCCTCTGCCCATCTTCTCTAGCCCTACACTGCATGCTCAGCCCCGTTAGCTCAGGGAATGTGCAAGGCCCCCTCTTGTTGGTCTTGTGACCCCGGCTACTCCCTCTGACTGTTTGTAAGTGTGGGTTGTATTATTAATCAGCTGTGGTAGGGCTAATGGATCAGGAGACTGCTGCCATTGGCATTAAGAATGTTGGGAAGCTATTGTTACTCACAGGCTGCCCCCCCCCCAAGGGGCCACAGCACACCACATGGGCTCAGGCAGGGAAGCACTGGGTTGGGTCAGGAGGCAGAGGAAGGCAAAGGCATAGAAAGCTTTCAATGTGGTTTCTGAAGGAAAGAACAGTCCAGGCAGAGTAAGCAGGTGCTGAGTTGGCAGGGTTGTTTTGTGTCAGTGAGCTCTGTATGTAGGGGTTATTGACAGTTTTCTGGTCCCAACCTTAGGGTGACAAGGGCAGAGTGTGAGGACTCAACCATGCCCCTAAATTAATAAGTGGTTTGTCTTCTGCAGGCAAATACTAGCTCTGTAGGCAGGCCCCACAAGCAGCAGTACCCCAGATATCAAAGCATCTAATTTAGGGTCTAAAACAATGTAGCTAATATGGTCTTGAGGGTCCCTCCTTTGTTCCTGGCATGAGTGGGGATAATGTGGTCCAGAGTTAGGCTCTGGTAGCCCCTACATGAGCCTCTGGTCCCCATCTAGAAGTGGGTGCCTGGCCCACCGTTGGCACTAAGAAGGTTGGCTTTCTCTCCTGCATGTGTCCTTTCCCTGTCACATCGTTTCTGCCTTTGGTATGGGTTGGCTGTCCCCTTGTGCCTGAGCACAGCACTGACCGCGTGGGATCAGAGATGTGTCCCCCTGGACAGGAAACCATCTGAGGACAGGAGCTGGACTCTTGATCTGAGCTCCAAGGACCCACCACAGACCTCAGCCCCCATCATGTGAGTAGCTCAGTAAACACTTGCAGAATAAATGAATGAAATGTGATGTCACCATTTCTAGGGGCTCGCACTGGAGTGTAACTCTGTGGCCTCTCAGAGACAGACACTATTACTTTCTTGTGCTAAATCCTCTCTCCGATCCTTTCTTGAAGTCAGAACAAGGCATTACTCCATCTGCTCCTTAGGCCAGGCAGGCACCAGCTGGAGTGGGGCACCTGAACTCAGGAATTGATTTCCCAAGTGCACAGAGCCTGCGTGCACACCAAATGAGGCTGAAACCCTGCTAATGAGGAGAGCAGCCCGGGCCTCAGCCTGATGGGAAATGAGTACATCTCACCTCTACTGCCAAGCAGGCTTCCTTGGCTCAGGCCTGGGCTATTCTTTCCCACACCTCCTCAGACTGCTTCCCCAGCCATCTTCACTCATCCCAAACCAAAAGCCAGTCTGGTTTTACTAAAACCCTCAGCACATTAATGGAGTGCCTTACATCTAGCAAGGGAGAAATCTCTGATCGTAAATCATCCCTTGGCCACTTACTGACTCTAGTGGATGCCATTACGGCCTTTGCACTTTGTTATGTCTCATTGCCTTTGAGCTTGTTTCCCACAGTGGCCAGAGCAGGGCTTCTGTGGGTGGACTCTGCAGATGGGCTCCTGCACAGGTGGAGGACAAGTGCTTGCAGCTCTGAGATCTCAAACCCGCAGGCTCCCCTCATTGCCAAAGCATTTCTTCCTCAGCTGTTGGATGGCTTGTGACATTTGTTCCTGAGGAAGTGGGGCGGGGGCGGGCAGAGCTCTCAGCTGCCTCTCCTCGCAGGTCTCTGGGGATACGAGGCCACAGGGCAAGATGGGAGAGGCAGCTGCCACCAGCAGGCCTCCTAATTCCCTAATCCCTCTGGGCTTCCTGCCACAGCAGCGCCTCCACAAAAGGCCCCCGAGTCCCCCTGGGGAGGGCATGGGGGCAAGGAGTAGATGAGCCACACAGTACCCACTTCATCTTTGAAATTACTTAGTAAGTTTCATGCACCAGGCAGGAATAGAAAATGCAAAGAGGAGAAAACAGGTTTCCCTTGGGGTACAGGGGTTCTGGTTGAAGCATCCAATAAGCAAACATATGACATTGAGCTGGAGAGATGACTCAGTGGTTAAGAGCACTGGCTGTTTGTCTAGAGGACTGGGGTTCGATTCCTAGCAGCCACATGGTGGTTCACAATCATCTATAACTCCAGTTCCAGGGGATCCACAGCCTTCTTCTGGCCTCTCTGTGCACCACACCCATGTAGTGTATATGCACACACGCAGGCAAGATGCTCGGACACATTAAGTAAAAATAAGTGAATCTATAAGGGGCTGGAAAGATAGCTCTACAATTAGGAGCAGACCCCTCTCTTCCAGAGGACCAGAGTTCAATCCCTGGCACCTACACTGATGACTCACAATCTCCTACAACTCCAGCCCTATGCACTTGTGCTGGCTAGTTTTCTGTCACCTTGACACAAAAGTCATCTGAGAGGAAGGAGCCTCAACTGAGAAAACACCTCCCATAAGATCCAGCTGTAGGCAAGCCTGTAGAGCATCTAATGGATGTGGGAAGGACCAGCCCACTGTGGGTACCACAAATCACTGATGGTCCTGGGTTCTACAAACATGGAGGCTGAGTAAGCCATGAGGAACACACTGTACTCCTCCATGACTTCTTCATCATCTCCCTCCTCTAGGTTACTGCCTCATTTGAGTTCCTACCTTGACTTCCTTCAACAGACTATGATCTGGGACATGTAAGCCAAATAAACGCTCTCCTCCCTAAGTTGCTTTTGGTCATGGTGTCTATCATGACCCTAAGGCAGCACTCACATTCACAGATCCAACACACACACACACACACACACACACACACACTTAACAGAAAACAAAACATGACATGGAACAGTGTTTAGCCTGTGAAGGAGGCCAGGAACTTCCAGGTGTTGTGGCTTTGTTGCTTTGGCTGAGTCTTGAGGAAACATGAAACACACAGGAAAATGGGGGGGGGGGGAGGATGAGAGAGCACACTGCCCAAGAATCAAGCAGATCGAAGGACTTGGTTGGAAAACGTAAGTACACACTCACAAACGTCTGTCTGAGGCTCTCAGTGAGGTCACATTCCTCAACCCAAGAAACAGAACACACAGCTGAGAGTCACTGACATCTATAAGTGTCAGACCCCAGTGTGGACACAGATCATTGTTACATTGTTACAATGAGGGCCCTGGCCAGGCACAATGGCACATGCTCAGCATCCCTGTACTCAGGAGCTGGAGGCAGAATCCGGCTATGGTGGGCCGTGTAGTGATACCTTGTCTCTCAGAAAGAAATGCAGCTATGGGTGTAGCTTAGTGGTAGCACACTTGCCTAGTGTGCATGAAGTCCCCAGTGCTGAAACATCAACCAATAAAACAAACCAGTAATAGAAAAGTAGAGTGGGGCCTCTGGAAAAATCAGAAGCTTCCTACACACGTTTGTTTGAAATAACAGCATGTCCACCTACCAGAACTGCTGGCTCTCTCGGTTGATAAACAATATCTATTTAATGTGAATATACTTTTGGTAGTAAGAATTAAGCAAGAAGTGTTATCTCACAGCACATGGAGCCTAGGCCAAGTTGGCCCTTAGCAGGCTCAGTGGACTCAACAATGTCACCAAAGACACCAGCTCTCTACTTTGCCATTCTCAGCTGCTGTTCTTACAACCCGAGGATGGTGGTCCTAGCTCTAGAGAGTTGGGTCCCATAATAGAGTCATAAATAGGACCTCAGAGCCATCTCTTTCCTCACAGACTCGATCTTTGCAATGGAGAGTGCTTTCTCAGAATATGCCCTGGAGAAACAGAACCCACACTTATAAAAAAGCCTTGTCCCAAGGAATCAGCTCATATGACTGTGGAGGCTCAAAAGTCCCCAGGTCTGAAGGAAACCTTAGAAAAGTGGATGATGTAGTTCTAGTAAGTTCAAAACCCAAGAAAAACCCGAGTGGCACAGCCTGTAGGCCATCTGGCCAAAGGAATCTCGTCTTCCTCTGGGGACTGGTCTTGTTGCTCTAGTCAGGCCTTTCGTTGATTGTATGAGGTTCTCTCACACTGACTTAATGGTCCATCTTATCCAGTGCCCACAGTAAACTTGGAAATTAGCCCTGTACTCTTTGATCCAGGCAAATTCACGCTAAAGCTAACTGCTGCACGCGCGCATGCACACACACACACACACACACACCGCTGGTCCTCCCTGAGTTTTATTGGCCACACATGGGTTACTTGCCTACTCTGAAACACTGACAAAGGAAAATGTGGTGTCAAGATGCCTCAAGCAATCACGACTAATCCCCTTTACACAGAACCCAACTTCTGTGACATGCTGCCACCAGTGTTGACATGGTAAAACAGAGCAAGGATTGTAGTCTATTTCATAACAAGGAATAGTTCACTTAGATGTGCTGTTTTTTTATTTATTTGCAAGGGTTTTGTTTTATAATAAAGTTTATTCAAAAAGAAAAGAAGAGGAAGAGGAAGCATGGACGAATTAGGACGCACGCAATTGTGGTTCTTATGTTGCTCACTCCTACCCATTTCTGGCAATCCCAGCACAGCCTTTTCTATGTTCAAAGGCCAGGGTGTCACCCACTTCACTGACAGGTGAATCTACAGTCAGCCTTGAGCTCTAGCTTTAGACCTCACTGAGGGACCTCAGAGTTCAGTGACTGACATCTTAGCACCGAGAAATAAGAATGAGCATAGCTTCCATAGCCGATGTGCTTGGTTGGAAAGTGCTGGAATGTAGAGAAGCAACTCAGGTGTCCACAGCCATCTTTCTCATCTGTACGTGGTGTCACATGCCTTTAATCCCAGCACTCGGGAGTCAGAGGCAGGCAAATCTCTGTGAGTGCAAGACCACCAGCCTGGTCTACAAGTGAGTTCTAGTACAGCTAGTTCTAGTACAGTACTGAATATAAGAAAAATAAAAATAAAAAATAAAAAGGAAAGGAAAGGACATGGCTGCTCCTAGGTATGGTGGAGGAGAGACAGGATTTCTCTGTGTAGCCCTCACTGTGCTGGAACTAGCTTTGTAGAGCAGGCTGGCCTCGAACTCACAGAGATACGCCTGCTTGTGCCCTGCCCCCTCCCAAGTGTTAGGGCTGGGATTAAAGGAGAGTGAGGCCACCACCCAGAGAGTTTCCTGTAGATGTGTGGGAAAGCCTTGGCAGAGGCTATGGCAGACATCCAGGAAAGTCCAGAGTAGACATGACCAAACTGAGCTGGGCCATGGGGGGGAGGAGGGAAGGCTAAGGGCGAGGGGAGAGAGGGGGACAATGTGCAGCAGCGAAGAGGACAACGGAACAAAAGGGACAGGTACCCAAAATGATTGGGTTATAGAGAGAAGACCTCTGGGCTGGAGAGTTTGGAGCTAGGGGTGGGATATGCCAGCCACACCCTGTAAGAGGTAGGGACTGAGAGATTCTGGGAGAACCTGGTAGCCAGGTCCACTTAGTTATGTTAAATTGGCAGCTCAGTCATTTGTCCCAGGGTTTGAGACTTAACAATACACACACACACACACACACACACACACACACACACACACACACCCCTTTCCCTCCCCTTATACAAACTGCATCATGGGAGCTGGGTCAGAGCAGGTACACCCAGCTTCCAGATTCCTCCCAAGGGCACAGAGGCTCGGCTGCCTTCACTCTGTCCTGAAGACCTTTGATAACTCTCTCGAGTCCTTGGCATCCCAATTGTCTGTCCATGGTCTATGTCGCAGCCTCCCTTCACCACTAAGCGCTCCTGAGAGTGTACTGAGCCCCGTATGAACACACTCTGGTGTTTCCTGCAGGGACTGCTATGCCATCACTGACGTCAACAGCCATTAAACAGCCATTTCAGGAAGAAAGACCTCATGCATCTCTGAGACAATCTTAGCTGTCCCGAGGTAAAAGGTAGCCGCCGTCCCCTCCTCCCCCAATGTGGGTAAAGTTGGAATAAAGATTTTCTTTCTTTGACAGTGTTTCACTCTGTATCCCAGGCTGAAATGCTAAGTTGTACATGTTAAGTGCTGGGCGTACAGATGGGCACTGCCATATCAGGCTACAGTAGGAACAACATTAGGAAACGAAGTTGGAGTGGTGGTAAGATTATTCGTTCCCTCGGTTTTTCAGGTGCGCCAGGCACCCTCCTGATGCCAGGAATATGAAACAGAGAAGTTCTCTAGCCTCGGGACTTTTACCATACATGGTATATATAGCAGACCCCAGACAGATGCTGAGGAATCTGGAGTTATTGTAGAGGTCACAGGGGCCAGCTCACATAGGATTTAGTCTGGGGAGTGGGGGAGGTGATGGCAAGATGTGACTTCCATTTTTCAGTGTTCCCTCCAGGGGACATGTAGAGGCTGAAGGTGACTGGTCTCATGTAACAACTTGCCTGAGAAGTGATCAGATTTGGAATTGAATGGTAGCCAGGAGGTAGGGAGGAGGGGGAAAGGGGAAAATAGAAATTATATACAGGAGAGAGAATTCATAGCATTTCCTAATTCCACTGATGATCTACTACTGGAGTGAGTGGTAAGGGAGGGGAGACTCAACAGGCATCCATCCACCCTTGACAAGAATAGTAGAAGGGGCCCCAGGCAGAACACCACCTGGTCTATCTGATGACGATGATGCAAGCAGAGAGAAGTATCAGAACTAAGTTGACTGAGGTAGATTGAGCTAATTCTGAATGTGCACATCCATCCCCAGAACACCAGTAATGAGTGGAAAGCCTAGTTTTAAATATCAATATAAAAAATTTTAATAATACAGCTGGGCATAGTGGCTCATGCCCTTAATCCCAGCACTCACTCTGTGAGTTTGAGGTCAGCCTGGTCTACAGAGTGAGTTCCAGGACAGCCAGGGCTGTTACACAGAGAAAGCCTGTCTCAAATGAACAAGCAAACAGAAATGTCTAAAAGGCAGCTTGTAAAACTGACATGGGAAGCAGAGGTGTCCCTGGAACCCACAAGCGCAAATGTGGTGAAGGAAAAGACCAGGAAAAAAAGGCTTTTTAAAATTAATATAAAGCAAAGGAAAAGCAATACTCTTATGAGAACACAGTCAACTATCAGGAAGATGGAACAATTGAACATGCTCACACACCTACCATCAGAGCACCAACTACACAGTGAAAACTCACAAAATGTTCCCAAGGGGGAAAGCCAAGCCAGCTAATAAGTTGGAAAACTCAATTCTCCTTTCTTAGCAACTGACAGAACAATTAGACAGAATATCAGCAAAGACAGAACTTTGAAAACAGCTACTTTCCAAGACAACAGAATCATGGTGAAGTGCACACATTCTCCAGGGTGGACCATATTTTCGTCCAGGAAAAAAGGTCAAAACTTAAAGGAGAATGGAGGACCCTGTGCCCATTCCCCATCAATCACAGAGAATTATATTAAACATCAGCAATGGGGGAAAGATTGGGAAATAACCAACACTTTGAAAGTTGCTATACTTTTTGTATTACTTAGTGTTTCTATTGCTGTGATAAAACACCATGACCAAAAACACTCAGGGAGGAGAGGGCTTCTCTCAAAATCTTACAGTTTATAGTCTATCACTGAGGCAAGTCAAGGCCAGAGCTCAGCTCAAGCAGGATGCTGGAGGCAGGAACTGAGGCAGGCACCGTAGAGGAACACTAATGTGTTCACCATGGCTTGCTCAGTCTGCTTTCTGGTGTCATCCAGAGCCGTCTCTGCTGGGGAGGCCCTATCCACAGTGGGATGGACCCTTCTACATCAGTCATCAATCAAGAAAATGTCCTGCAGACTTGGCTACGGGCCAATCTGATGAAGATGTTTTCTTAATAGAGATCTCGCTTCTGAGATGACCTTAGCTTGTGTGGAGTTGACATGAAAAACAAAAACAAAAAAAAATCATGAGCACAATTTTCATGGCTATGTATGTATGTATGTATGGAAGAGGAAAAGGGAAAACAAAACAAAATAAAAAACAAAGTCACAGCCGAGCGGTGGTGCACCAGGCGGTGGTGGCGCACGCCTTTCGTCCCAGCACTCAGGAGGCAGAGCCAGATGGATCTCTGTGAGTTTGAGGTCAGCCTGGTCTACAGAGGGAGTTCTGCAAGTTCCAGGACAGCCGGGGCTGTAGAGAAACCCTGTCTCAAAAAAATAAAAAAAACCAAACAAATCCTGAACACATATTTAGATTTCTGCCCAAAGAAGTGAAAGAAAAGCAAAGTTAACAGGAAGAAATTGAATAAGAATACAAATCAATAAAATAGAAAACAAAAACACAAAGAGAAAATCAACATAATCAAAGCTGATTCTTCGGAATGAGTCAACTAGCAAAGCCTCTGCTACAATGATCAAGACAGAGAAGATGGAAGTTACTACGTGAATGAAAGAGGAAGCTGGACATCCCAAGTCAACTGAAGTGCCTCCCAAAGCACAGACAGACACAGTTTATGTACACATGGCAGAATGCATTCAGCCCTAAACGAAAGGGGAATCCTGTCACTTTGACAACACAGATAAATGTGAAGGACATCATATTAGTGAAACAAATTAAAGGCAGAAAATAGAAGCATGTGATTTGCGGAAGCCACTGTTATGGTCACACTCATATAGGTACTGCCGGCAAGCATGGATACTTCTCTCCAGACCTTCTCACGCTCCTCATGTCTAGGGAAGCACGTGACCCATGAAGTCACAGCTGCTTCTACAGCCCTGGGAAAAACCTCACAAGGGATGAGATGAAACGTCTGTTTAATTGGCCTGCGAACTCTCACAACCTGTTTTTCAGCTCTTCTCTGTTTTATAAGTGTCTGGGACAGCCATTTCCTGCTGTCACCCTCAGGCCTGGACATGCCTTACTTCTCTGTCATTTGTACAGATCCCTGTGGACGGCTCTCAGTTCATTGCAAAAGGCTAAAACGGAATGTTGGTTTATGCCAGCTGATAGGTTTAGGCAGGTGATGGTATCGAGAGATAAGGCTGCTAAGTGAACTCTAGTATAAAAGAGAACTCAGTCTTCCTGTGTTTCCCCAGCGAGTTCAGTGACAGGATACCGAGAGAAAGAATGACAAGAGACAACTTGAAAGAGAATGGTGGTTCTTGAATAGGGTTGTGGCTCTGATGCAGGCTCAGGCTCTCACCAAACGTATTTTTCGGAACATGAAAGTTTTATTGACTTCATGAGACTTGAGACCAGAAGGACTGGAAGAGGAAGAGTGGGCTCCATGTTCAATCTTCATATAATGACATTATTAGCCGCCACCACAGGAAATAAACTAAACACAAAAGGGAGCAGTAACTCGACAGTCTGCAGGTGTCTCATTAAAATCATTAAAAAAAGAAAGAAAGAAGCAGCCAAACCTGGTGCTGGAACTCGTCCAGGAATGGAGCCATGTGAGGAGGATCCTGAGTGCTTGTGAGAACACTCCAAGAAAACAAGTAACCTCAGTTACTTCAAAGCGTGGACTTGCTCTTGGAATGTGTTTTCATGCTCCTCCCAGGCGTAGTGATAATAGTGAGTTTACTTCAGATTCCTCATTATTGCTTGGTGCTGTTATTCAATTAAATGTTTAACTATCCTTTACACGCCCGTATGGAAAAACATGCTTTTTGCCTCATGTGGCTTATTCTTATGATTGTAAACAGCTTGAACTCATGAGAACTTTGCCCGTGCGGTTTTTGTTTTTCTTAACCCTCAGAGTATAAACTGTCTGAGGCGCTGAATAAAGTTGGCTATTGCGTGAGACGTTTTTAGTCTGTGTCAGGTCCCTCTGCCTCTAGAGCAGAATGGCATGGTATCTCGTACTTGTAAGTTCAAGACTCAAGAAGCTAAGGCAGGAAGATCATGAAGTTCAAGGCCAGTTTTCCAGAGTGTTCTGTGTTTTGTGGGTCAATCAAAGAAAGAGGTCACTCCAAGATGAATTTTAAGGCCTGGGTGGCAGCAGGAAGGTCCAGCCTCTGATGGACTGAATCCCGAACAGCTGTACAAAGGCATATTTATTAGTTGTTACAGAAAGTTGTTTTGGGGGTAAAGTACCTCCTCATACCAAGGTCCCTAATCTAATCTATCTGTCTCTCTGAAGGAGAGTATCACATGCCCTCATGATTTTAGTCCTTTACTGTGTATCATTTGCAGCATACAATAATCTAAGAGCCTCAGGTGTGCCAGAGAAGTCTTGTGAGCAAAGGCTGCAATGCCCCTTAAAAAAAAAAAACAAAACAAAAAACAATTCTACAAATCACAGAGAACAATCACTGTTTTCCACAACGATTCTTCAAGGTCAAAATCCTTCTGGAAAACAACTATTCACTCTAATGTTTACTCTGGACACAGTGAAAAGTATTCATTTTAATGTTTACCCCAGATACAGTGACTCTGCTAAATTCCTACAACACCAGTTTGGGCAACAGAACAAGCTCCCATCTCAAAAAGGGGGATAGACTTCACTGACAACTTATATTTTGGGGGTCTCTCAAGTCTCCCAAATAATACAGATTCTGTCCTAGGTTACCTTCCAGAACTAGGTAGTAAGACCCTATTGCTGAAAATCTCATATGCTTTGGTTATAGAATGTTGAGAAATCAAGCTGGGAGCATCCTCTCTGTTGGATAGTGCCTTAGTCACTCACTATTCTATTGCTGTGAAGAGACACCATGACCAAGGCAAATCTTATAAAAAGAAGGCATTTAAGAGGGGCTTGTTTGGTTTCAGATGCTTAGTCCATTATCATCATGGTGGGGTCAGCCAGCTGGGAGAGGAAACTCCACAGCAGTCTTCTCCTTCAGCCGTGGACCATGCACGCCACACTACAACCCATCAGGCAAGGCTGCTTACTGGTACAATCGTTGCACGGCTGTTCTGGGGTAATTCACTACACTGATCCGACCTGAGGCTCAGCCGCTGGAGGGAATTCATTCATGCCTGTTACCATAAACCCACTCAGGAGTTCATGATTAGAGCATAGGCCCCAGTGGGAAGCTACTACTGTTGTTTTGCTAAATGGGCATACTGTGTCCATCAACCCACCCGTCCGTACGCTACGCAGTGGTTAAGCAGAGACTCATAACTGGTGAGAGTGCTGAGTGTAAGTGACTGTTGAGTGCCCAGTGCTAGATGGGACATCTGTGTCTTCCCCTCCATGCTAAGGGAACATCACAGAGGATGGGATGGAAAGGATGGAAGAGCCTGAGGAGTACTGAATAATGCTGTCTTCTGAGTGCGGCATGACCACTGACCCATGAACTCACACTACACTAGTAGGGAACAAAGAAAGCTATGTCTCCATATCAATATTAAACCAGCTTTAGGACGTGGCCATTAACGATCTGAACTGTGTGTGTGCTAAAAGACAGAGCTTCCAATTCAAAGAGAGAAAACTGACCAAACTAAATGGAGTTGTAAGACAGCCTGGTAATCAAGCATAGGATCCTTAGATGGAGGCATTAAAAAAAATCCAAATATAGCTGGAGTGTTCACACTGGGAAGAGAAGCAGCAAAAAAAAAAATCAATAGGGATATACATACATGAACTAAACAGTAACATCAACCAACTGCATCCAATTGACACGGTACAGCACCTAGAAAAACAGCAAACCCGATGTTTATTTAAAGTGCACATGAAACACCCACATAGACTACACATGGGCCATGAAAATCAACCTTAACAAAAATTTAAAAACTGAACTTGTACAAAAGACAACAGAATTAAACTATAAATAACAGAATAACTCGGGAGCAGATGGCTGGCTTTCATAGCTGGAGAGCTGAGGAGGTGACACTCATGTTGGAGGGCTGTGAAGCTAAACAGAACTGGGAGCCATCACTGCAAAGTACCTGAGTGCCCGTGACATTTCTTCTGCGTAGTCATAGGGCAATAGGAGGAAGGGGTTCCCATGGGTGAGTCATGGTCACACATATGCTTGCAGCTCACTGGCATTCTGCATGGAAGGATGTGCCAGCCCCATCCCAGCTTTGCAGGAAACCTTCACTCCACACTTCCTCCTCCTTTCTCTGCTCTGACCACAATCAGACATCTCACTGAAGGGCTCTGGGTCTCTGCCCACTTCACAGTCCAGCCTAGGTCCCCCTGATATCCATACATTCTGTAGTGTGCCTTTTGTGATCTTGTGTCCATTCCTAAGACACCAAGAACAGGGGCATGGCTGATGAGTCAACCCACGTCCATAATGACCCTCTCTCTCTCTCTCTGTCTCTCTTTCTCTCTCTTTAACTTTTATTTTTATGTGTGTGGGTGTTTGCCTGTGTGGATGTATGTGCATTACATGCATGCAGTGTCCTCAGAGGCCAGAAGAGGGCATTGAAACTTCTGGGACTTGAGTTACAGGCGTTTGTGAACTATCATGTGGGCACTGGGAACCAAACCCAGGTCCTTTGGAAAAGCATGTGCTCTTAACCACTGAGCTAACTTTCTAATCCAAAATTTAATTGTTTTCTTCCCCCACCTTTTATTTATTTATTTTTTTCCATGAGACGGGGTTTCTCTGTGTATCCCTGGCTGTCCAGACTGGCCTCAAACTCATAGAGATCCACCTACCTCTGCCACCCCAGTGCTGAGGTCAAGGGTGTGTGTCACCATGGCCTGGCTCAACCTTCTCATTTCAATATCTGCACCACAGCATGAGAGAAGACTGGCAATCAGACCTCTAGGTATGGAGATTTTCACAGAACATCTGCAAAGCTCAATGCATTCTTGACCTTGGAGGAAAATGTCAGTTCAGAGAGTGCACCACAGCAGGGAACGGCTTCATCATCTTGCAGGTCTTTGAAGGACCCCCTCATAGCCAGTCTTGTACCTTCCACAGGAAGCTGGTGTGAACTGTTCAGTGTTCTCTGCCCTCAAGTACCAGGTTGGTTTTATAAAGTATCCCTAGACCAGCAACGCTTGGAGTGTTCTGCAGGGTGCTTCTGGAGCAAGGCAGGTGGTTTCAACATACTTCTGCTAAGATGAGGGATGGGTTGAAACAGGAAGTGTTGGAGAACCTGGCTTTTCATGACAGATATTTCTGAAACATTTTATTTCCAAACACTCTGACATATTTTGGGATACTCTCTGTATCCTATCCCTCTTTACTCAAGACAGCCTGGTTTACAGCTTATCTTCCAGCAGACAGTAACTTACCAACACATCTGTGACCCTCAAAAGCATTCCACTTTGGCACTAAGTTTTCATTATTTTGGTCATCCCAGGTCTAGGGGTGAATGCTAAAGCTTTGCCCCCTAGCATATCTAGTGGTTCACAACCCTCTGTAACTCCATCACTAGAGGATCTGGCACCCTCTTCTGGCCTCTGTGGGTACTGCATTCACATGCACATACTCCCACACATATATACACGCAACAATTTTTTAAATTAATTTATTTTTTACATTCCAATCCCAGTTACCCCTCCCTCCTTTCCTCCCACTCCCTCCACTTCCCCTTCCTCCCATCTGCTCCACAAAGAGGATAAGGCCTTCCATAGGAAGTCTACTAAGTGTCCCATCATCTCCTTGAGACAGGGCTAAGATACCTCTCCACCTCCACACCCCTCTGTCTAGGCTAAGCAAGGTATCTCTCCATTTAAAATGAGCTCCACTATGTCAGTTTGTACATTAGTTTCAGGCCACTATTAGTGGCCTCATATATTGTCCCAGTCACACCACTATATTAAGGGAGTTTAGGTGTGTGTGTGTGTGTGTGTGTGTGTGTGTGTGTGTGTGTGTGTGTGTGTGGTATTCCTTCTTACATGTATCAAAACTCATACAACAATGAGTTCTGGGTTGCAAAAGCGGATTTATTTTTGCACCTGTCTTTAAGTCTTTGTCCACCAGTAAACAAAACATACATAATTTAAAAAAAAAAATAGAGCTAAGTAGTTGAGAGCACTGGCTGCTCTTGCAGAGGACCTAGGTTTAGTTCCCAGCGTCCGCATGGTAGCTTACAACCATCCACATGTAACCAGACTTTGGCAAGGCAACATCTCCTTGAGGAACACTCCCTGACATTGGCCAGCCAGCCTCTGTGGAGGGACCAGTGCAGTCCTCTTCATTTAATATCATCAGCGACTTAAGAAGACATGGATTCCCATCCACAAAGCAGGTGAGCTAGAGTCAGAGCTTTGCAAGCAAAGCTGGGACACTGACCATTTCAAAAGCTCCCAAGAAGATTCTCTCAGGTACTGGGATTGAGAACCACTGGTTTTGCATGAAGAAAGCGACCTTCTACTCTGGAATCAGTCCCAACAGTGTCTTAACCAGCGATAAACCAAGTGCTTTCCCTATTGGCTGTCCATATACCAAGAATGAGGTTGTGGTAAGCATGTATGAATGGTGTTTCACTGTGAGCCAGGGCCTTACTTTGTAGCCCAGCCTGGCCTCAAACTCAAGGCAATTCTCCTGCCTCAGTCACTCAAGTGCTGGGATTCCACACCTTTTATGAACAGTGTCTCAACAACCTAAAAGCAAGCCATCAAAGCAGCTACCAATATGCCTATTTCAGTTTCATTTGAAACCGACTTGATGAGATTAAGTAATTTGGTCAAATTTACACAGCTGTTTAGACAGAGAAATAAGTATGATTCCAAAAACTGAAAGCTTTTGTCCTCATGACATAGTCTTCAGTGACCTTCAGCAGGTATAGGTAGCTCAGCGTTGGAATTATCAGTACTTTCCTTTCATATTTCATGAACACAAAATCCTTGTCTGGAGTTCATTCCCCCAGAGAACTATAGTGCCAGGGTAGCTGCCTGTGTTCAGGAGCCTTTGCTCTCTTAATATTGTAATCTCATTTTGGAGAACAGCAAACCAGAGGATAATTCCCAGCTAAATCGCATTTGTGTTTTTAATCAAGTAGCCAATGTAATTGATTATGTAATAATTCCATTCTCTGCTTATTTTAATCCTCAGGAAAACAGTAACTCCCCTATTAAACTCTTTCTGACCTTGATTTGAAGACTCATTGGGATGCCCAAATCTGACAAGACTCACATCCAAATCATGGAAATTAGGCACATAAAATATCAAGATGGACAGAGTTCCTTTAATTGCAGAAGTGGCTTCCTAGGTAAAAATAATCCACAGCACCATCCTAAGAGGACTTATGGAGAGACTTCCTTCATCTTATTTCCATACCTACAGCTTTGTCACTAACAACCAAACTCTGAATTCTGCAACTACTGCTGGGAAACCAAAGAACTTGGCTCAGTTAGCCAGTCATGGCACCATCCAGTATGCCAATAAAGCCACACATATCTTATGGGGTTAAATACCTGTAATGGCTGTCCTTGGTTGTCAACTTGACAACATTTGGAAGTAACTAAAACCCAAATGGCTGGGTACACCTTTGGGGGGGAGTTTCTTAATTAAATCATTTGAAGTGGGAAGACTAGACTTGAACTCACAGAGATCCATCTGCCTCTGCCTCCCGAGTGCCGGGATTAAAGGTGTGCGCTAATCTGGATCTTTTAAAAAGGTAGGAAGATCCGCCTTTAACTGGGCCACACTTCACTGGCCTTAGAGCTTACTTCTTTGGGATTCCAGTCTACATTGAAGACCAGCTGAGACATACAGCCTTGTGGACTGAACAACTACTGGATTCTTGAACCTTTTGTTAGAAGGCAGCCATTGATGGATTAGCTGGACCACAGCCTATAAACCATTCTAATAAACTGTAAGCACTTCCACACCCCAAAACACATAACTAAAAAAAATAATTAGGGCTCAGCAGTGCTCTTGCAGAGGACCCAGGTTCAATAAATATACATACTCTTTCTGTAAGTTGTGTCCCCTAGAGAACCCCAACTAACACAGTATTTTCCTGCAAGCCAAAGACTTACCCTTCAGTAGTCAAGGCTGATTCATCATCACTCAAGGGGACATGGTCATCCACAAAACAGGTCAACTAAGAGGCCACATGGAAACACAGATGGCTGACCCATGCTGACACTGGCTTTCCAAGTCTGAGTGTCTGCTGTTTTCAGGGTGATCTCAAACAATGAGCATGACGGTCAACTCTGTGCTTTAGTCTTCATAGGAGGCTTGTGAATATTTAGTGAGAAAATGAGGAAGATGGGCAAAGTGTGATGTGTGTCCAATATGGATGGTAGTAGAGCTTTTTATACATTTACTGAAATCTTTAATTATGTGTATTAGTGTTTGCCTTAATTCATGTGTGTGTACCATGAGAAATATGCTCAGTGCCCAAGGTAAGAAGAGGACATCGAATCTCCTGGAACTGGAGTTAAAGATGGTTGTGATCTGCCACGAAGGATGCTGGGAATTGAACCTCCATCCTCTGGGAGAGCAGCCAGTGCTCTGAACCATTGAGCCATTTCTCCAGCCCCTCATTTACAGCATCCACACAAATAGGCTGAGCTGTAGAGTCCATAGGTGATAGCCAGTTTTCAAACTGGTTTAACTGCAAACCTTTTTTTTTTTTTTAATGTACTGTTTATCAAGACTATCAGAAAGCCATGACGTGCTAGCTAAGTTTTGTCAGCTTGACACAAACTAGAATCAGCAGTCTCTGCAAGAGAGGACACACACAAACACACACACACACACACACACACACACACAAAACAAAAACAAAACAAAACAAAAAAAACAGTATTTGTACAGAGCATACCAGCCTGTTTCAACTCTACCTAACCTCAATTTCCAATGGGATGGTTTTGCACTTGTGACATGGAGTGCAGAGGCTAACTGGTACAGCCCAAGCTCAGTGAATAGACAGTTAATGACATGTCCTGTCATTAGCACTCCAGGCCTCTGAAAATGTTATGCAAGGTTAGTTTATTAGAAGCAAATACCTGTAATAACCAAACTCTAGCCATCCCACCCACAGACATGCTCCTCTCCCTGCATTGTCTTTTCTATCGCCTCATTGGAAAGTTGGAGATGTAGAACTCTTCCCTGGCACTCCTCTCCCCCCTCTTACAGCCCAGTCACGTCTTCTGAGTCTCATCAGTGCCACTCCATGCCATGCTCCTGACCACAGCCCAGGAGCAGCTTTCCACCAGCCACACTGGCACAGATCACAAACCACCTCACCCCGCATAACATCAAGTTAAACTAATGTAATTTGCAATTAGCTCTAACAGTTTACCATGGAGAACAGAATGCACGCAAATCCTCATCCCAGTTTTTAAATGGGCACTTCCTTTTGGTGGGTGTGGTAGTTTCAGAGAACAGCCCCCACAGACTCCTGTGTTTAAATACTTGGTCCCAGTTGGTGGAACTACTTGGGAAAGGTTAAGGGCGTGTTGCTGGTGGGTAGGCTTTGAGTTTCAAGTTTCAGTGTACTGCATCTCCACCATCATGCCTTTATCCCACCCTCATGGACACCAACCCTCTAGAAACCATAAGCTCAATTCAGAATTGTCATTCTTACGGTGCCTTGGCCATGGTGTTTTCACAGTATTGGAAAAGGAGCAAATAAAGCAAGAGTAGCCTAAGTTTTTAGAAACATAGTAAAATTGTTTTATTTTTCTCCAATACTGTTTACAAGTGACCCAGTGTTTTCAGGGCTTCACTGGGGAATATTACAAATAACACTGTCACAGAGTAGGTCATGCTTCTGATACTTCATTTTGGAGACAGGGTCGCATGTGGCCCAGAACGACCTCAAATTTCCTGTGTAGATAGGTGGCTTTGAACTCCCGATCCTCCTGTATCCACTTCCAGAGTGCTGAGATTGCAGGCAAGTGCTTTTAAATGTCTTTCATCACAGAGGCTATAAAGCTTCTTCAACACCCCCCCCCCAAATCTAAGCATTGAAGTGTTCTGTATACGCAGAGTGAATGTGCCCAACGCCACTGACTTTGATACCAACCTGCCTGCTCAAACAGAAGGCCATATCAGCTGAACTCTCTTAGAAACCTCAATGACCCTGCGGCCTGGGTTCCCCACACCTCAATACTGGTGTATTCAGCTCACCCTCCTCTGTTCTTATGAAGACAACCAGAGGTGGCTTTCCAATGGTAAACTGCGGCAACCCACCCTCCCCTAAAGTGAAGAACACAGAACAGGAAATATAGGGCCATATACTGTCAGCGTGCATCCAGTGGGCCGCCATATCTGGGAGTGTGTTACTGTTGTAGCTGGCTCTATGAACCCCTTTTAGAAAGCTTCTAATGGCAGGCGGCAGAGGCAGGTGGATCTGAGTTTGAGACCAGCCTGGTCCTCAGAGAGTTCCAGGACAGTCAAAGCTACACAAAGAAATCCTGCCTCAAAAAAACAAAACAAAAGGCTCTCCCAAGGGTCTTGGTTTGACACTTCATTTCCTACTGTCAGCCCCTCCCACTGCTGAATAGGCTGTCCCAGCTATGCAGTACGACGTCTACCCCCCCCCCCCCCAATCCATGTGGTCCCAGTTCAACTCTGGCACAACAACCCATGTGGCAACTTTCAAGTGCTGTGCATGTTACACCCTCGAAGCTTCCCCTGTCCATGCTGTAAGGATCTGGCTGACAACTCTCCCATCAGGTCAGCGCTAGACTGGCAGTGGACTCACTCACACACACATGATGCATGGCCCCGCATATGTGGGAGTCAGGAAGCCCAGAATCTAAGCATCTGCTCAGAACCTCCAGGGACCTCTAGGGGTGGGACTCTTCATCTCCAGTCAGAGAAGGAAAATCTTTGGGAATTCATTTCAGGAACCAGAACATTCTACAGTTACAGACTTAGGAATAACTCATCACAAAAAGAGGGCTACTTTTCTTGATATTAAGATAGTTCTTTTTTTGATTTTTCGACACAGGGTTTCTGTGTAGTCTTGGCTCTCCAGGAACTCACTCTGTATACCAGGCTGGCCTTGAACTCAGAGATCCACCTGCCTCTGCCTCCCGTGTGCTGGGATAAAGGCGTGTGCATGGCCACTGCCAACCTCCTCAGTGAGTTTAGGGACAAAGACTATGTATGCCTTCCAATTCCTCAAGGATGACTTATAAGTGTAAGTACTAGTAATTGGTTAAAAACAATTTGATATTCTTACTCTTGTCAAGAAAAGTCTCAAAAGGGACAAGTTCCTAGCAACTCTATGAGGCCAGCATCACTCTGCTGTCATGGCCAGACAGGACAATAAAAGTAACTAAGGTTCCTTGGACTAGAGTCGGAGCGCATGAACAGATGCTACAGGTGCTGCCAGGACGAGGGACAGACAGACAGACACTGACCTCTGAAACTTACCTCTTTCAACCTGATTTTAAATGTGAAAACCTAAGCTAGGGATTGGTCTCGAAAGGCACCTAAGGCAGGTCTGGATCCTGAGTTCCTGAAGGCACCCTGGGAAGGCTTGGTGGCCTTTCAGAGGCGGGGCCAAGACTCTCAAGAAGGTGTGACCCCAGACCCTTTTTCTCTTTGTGCCCTGGCTCTGTGAGCCAGGCGGTCCATGTGGCATAGTCTCCTAGTCTACTGAGCCACCATGCTGCAAGCTCCAACTCATGGAGCCAAAACCATGAACTGAGATCCCCTTAGAGCCATGATCCTAAATAAGCCTTTTTTCCTAATAAGATGCTTAACTTGGGAAGTCTGTCACAGGGCTAGAGAACACACAGCAGACGGGTGTTCAATAATGAGAGCCCACAAACCACTGTTTTATACACATGTGGTTTTCTAGGGACTCTGGGTAACAAAAGCTATAGCTCACACAAAAGGACTAGAAGGAGTCCTAAACATATGCTTCTAACTCCAAATACATTTTGGGCAAAAAGAAAAAATATATACTTAAAAACCAACAAGCACAAATAAGCCAACTTTAATAGATATTATCTTGTATTTATATAGCGCCTTCTTCAAGAACCTTAAACGCTTTACAGACATTCTAATTAATCCCCACAACAACCCTGTGAGGTAGGTATTACTCCCATTTACAGGAGGGAGACTGAAGCACAGAGAGATTAGGTGACTTGCCCGAGGTCACACAGTTAGTCACTGGAGAGCCAGGCCTCCAGCACCTTGCCTCCCAGCTCCCAGCCACATCCCTCACAAAGAGAATCTTTAATGAAAAGCATCTTTACAGAAAGTATCAGGACTATATGAAAGTGAGGTCTTCCTACCGCCATCAAGGAAAGAAAACCCTACACTGATGGCTGAGGCCATAAGGCCACTATAGCACATTTCCTTGCCCCTTTCCTAAGCCAAGTGGCTCCTGTCTTAAGTAACCTTCTAAAGGTAAAATTCCTATGACAGAAGCCACACACCTCAGAAGTGGGGCTTAACTTAGAATATTTACTTTTAGTTACGATAATTCATAGAAACTTCTGTTCTAATATACAAAACTTGGGACAGCTGCCCCAGCAAACATGTACATAATTACACAGCAACTAGCCTTGTTCACAACTTGCATCTGCCCTCATCATACTCACAGGCAAAGAACAATCACCTCAAAATGCGTGCTGGGCGGGACACCTTTTTCACTTACTATACCTGACATTCCTAATCCCCAACCCAAACCCTGTATGTTTGAAAGTTTATTGAGTTTCTGATAAAATTCAAAATGTTTACTTAGATCCATCTGCACTAAGAATAAAAAGTAGAGTTAGAGCTAACAGCCAGTAGTCTTTCCCCTGTAGACTGCCCAATGCAGACCTGAGCAGGGCATGGCCGACTGCCGGGAACCTGGCAGCTCAGCACCCACGCTAGAACTTGTACCATCCAGAAGTTAACTAGGCTTTTTCCTGTGTATGTTTTAAAGTCAGAGAACTGTATACAAGCAGAAAATGCAGTGTTGTATGAGGCAGCCTGGAGGGCTAAGTCATGCTTTGTGTCTTTTCTTGGAACACAAAGTCGCAAAAAAAAAAAAAAAAAAAAAAAAAACCACAACCCACAGTTCTGAATTCCAACACAGTTTGATTTAAGCCCTCAATATGATGCGCTCTCACGGCTGACTCCACCACGCTCCTGGTTGTGTTCTCTGTGCAATGCTGGCAGATCAAAAACCCCAGCCAGGGGACAGCTTCAGAAACTAGAAAATGAGTTTGTCAAAGGGTCACCTTTTTTTCCCAGCACATCTGTCTACGAAGCTAAGGGACCCTATTACAAATCTGCTTATGGGATGAACAGATAAAGTCATTTCCTGAGCTCAAAGGTACAGAAAATAAATGTTAATAATAGCAGCACAAAAATGTTTCTTTTTGCTGTTTGCTTCTCAGTCAACAGTTTGAGTAAAATAACTTTAGAGAATTAGAGGCTCATCAACAGGCCACCCCACTGCATGAAGAGTAGTGTGATGGACGACCCGGACCTGGCTGTGTGACTCTGACTACAGTCCTCAATTGCTTTCTCCAAGTTACATTCAGCCACTGCCATACCACTTGATGCTCGGACGTACAGGCTCTCCTGGCATGGTGTCGCAAGCTTCTGAACACCGTTCTAAAGGGACGAGGCTGGCCAGGAGGGGGAGAGGCTTCTTTTCTAGATTATTGGTCTACTTCACCAAAATGTAACTTTCCAAAGGGCTCTAGCTGCTCCCTGGCTGCTGGGGTTCAAATGGAGCTAGCAGTCTTTCCCAAGGCTAAAAGGGAACTCAAAAACAACACAGCTGTGGGCAGTGTGAGGGTTCTGGCCAACAGTGTGCTACCATCACACTGGGGCTCCTTTATCGTTCTAGCAACAGGGGGTTTCTACTTTACTGAAATTAAAGCTTAAAAAAGCAAGTGACAAACTATGACACAGAGCAAACGTTCAGCCATGGACAGCTCCTCCGACAGTCTCCCCCCACTCACTGCAGTCATCTCATGATTAGCTCAGTGATTTCACCCTAAAGACACACGACAGGACTACCTCTGCTGACAAACTAGTGAGGTGCTCAGATCTGCTGACAGACTCACTCACTGGCACTCCATTAATGCTCGGACTCCACCAGTTTAATGAAATAAATAAGGAAAATGATCATTACAAAGCCAGGCTTTCCCCTTGGGGAACCAAGAAGCCACTGCTGACCAACTGTTCCCTCGGTGTACATACACTGTACATTATCACACGCTTCTCCAGAGAAGCAGAGTATCCTTGACTTCCTGACACTGGGCTCCGTGTCTGCTAGCTCTGTGCGTCAGGAAGGCAACTGCGAGTATTGGGCCCAAAGGTACTTTCTGGTATGTCTGAAAAGACCACTCAACCGCTCCCATCCACAACGTAAGCATCCCGTGTGCGCACAGCGGTGTGCTCCCTCACCCTAGCACATCCTAAGTCTTCCACTGCCCTCCCGAGGAACTCAAATCACCATTGGTGCGGTTAACAGAAACTGTGTGTCGGCAGCTGGCAGCTGCTTTACAAGAGGAGCTGCTATCTCTGATTTCACTTCCTTGTGTGGAACTGCAGACAGCATGATTCCTGAGCAAAAAATTCAACTACTGTGATGGGAAGGGCATGTTAATCCACAGGCTTTGCTTTATTGTATGCAAAGTGTGCTACTGCCCCGAACGTCCTGCATCTCTCTTCTTGAACATCAGCTCGATCCTTTCCGAAATGACCAGAGAAGCATGCAGACGCCTCTCTCCTCCACCTTGGCTCTCTTCAGTCCCGAGACTGATAGAAAAGGATGTACCCAGACTCCGAGTTCTTGGAGATATCAGACGTCAACCCGTAGAATTCTTCAATAGCTTGTGCATCTATTTTCTGTGAGGCAGAACACAAACATTAGCACAATCCAGCTCTGATAACCATGCTGTAAATGACAACAAACAACAGGATCCAGTGTCTCTAAGGATGGGGCAAACAGTATTTTAGTCACAGGCTGACAAGTATTACAGTCACACTGGGAACACCTTCAGCAATGGGTCTAAAGCTGAGCACAAGAGCTACCCTTTAGCTAGTACCTCCCCTTCCAAGTGTCAGTTGAATCATATGAAACACATTAATTGTCAACTATTTTGGATGTGAATGGCAAACTCTAGCAGTCTAGCCTAAATTGAGAACAACAAGGGTGTCTGTCAATAAAGATCCAGGATAAGGAGGATCTGAGCATTTGTGTTCATAGCAGTTAGGAACTGACAACTGGCCACAAGTCTCAAGGCAGTTAAGCAGGAGCCACTGCCACATTGGGCAGTGGGCACTGTGAGGATGAATCTCATAGTACAGTAAGGACAAGAGCCAGGCATAGTCACTGTGGAGTACAGAGAAAAATTAACCACCACAGCAAAAACAACAGCAGGTGCTAAGGGATGGAGGGCAGAGACATGGACTACTGTGCTGGCCAAAGAGGAACAGGGGAGCCTGCTAGGGTGCTAAGAACTCACCACGCTTTACCGGGCTAGAGGCTGCAATCACACATTTGAGCACGTATGCCTTTGCAAAGAAAAGCTCATAGCGGGTATGGTGGCTTGAGAATGGTCCCCATAAACTCATATGTTTGAATACTTGGTCTTTAGTTGGTAGAACGGTTTGGGAAGGATTAGGAGTTGTGTCCTTATTGGAGGAGGTGTGTAACTGGGAGTAGGCTTTGCAATTTTAAAACACTCCCTATTCCCAGTGTGTTCTCTCTGCCTCCTGCAGGCACATCAAGATGTGATCTCTGACCATCTCTGTTACGGACTCTAACCATTTGAAACCATAAGTGCAATTAAACTCTTTCTTCTATAAGGTTCCTTGGTGGTAGTGTTTTATCACTGCAATAAAATCTTAACTAGTATTAACTGGTTTAAGACTTCTGCACTGTATTTTGTAGCTTAGTATTTTTAAAGAAAAAGAAATATTTTTATAAAACAACACAATCAGACGGAAAGCCTTCCTTCTTTACTCTGGGCTGTGTAAAGCTGGTGGTCACTCAAGCACCAGGCTTGGACAACGGGGGAAAAAGTAGAGCTCAGATGCAATCTGAAAAGCTGTTTAAGGGAAAAAGTACAGAGGAAAATGCACAACTCCAAAGAAGCGAAGAAGCTACTTACTTCTACAATGTCGTCATCAAACAACAACCAAAAATCATGACTCTTAACTATTGCAATATAATGGCCTCGATTGGGACCACTAAAACAAAAGAAAAAAAGAAGAGTTAACTTTTTAAAAATGTTATTCATATTACCTTCTTGTCCTAAATTTCAAAGTTTAAAAAAAAGTGTGTGTGTGTGTGTGTGTATGTGTGTGTGTGTGTGTGTGTGTGTGTGTGTGTGCAGGTGCCCTCGATAAGCTAGAAGAGCTTCAGATCCCCTGGAGCTGGTTAGAGGCAGCTGTGAACCCCCTAAGATGGGTGCTGTCTGCTGGAAGAATGGTATACACTGGGCATGTAGCTCAGTGGCACAGCATTTACTTGGCATGGGTAAGCCTCAAAGTCCAGTTCCCAAATCACAACACCCCTGCAAGAAAGGAATCCAAGCGCATGTACTCACACAGTGTGTTGGAAAGGAGGGTTAGAGTGGGCTGAGCATGAATCTGGCTGGTTGGAAATGATAAATGTACATGGAGGTAAAATGAGCCAATTCCCAAAGCCACTTTAAATGCTTCTTTCAGTCACCAACACGAAATACACCTAATGACCCCCCAGGGGCATTTTATCTGTAAAATCTACTCAACACCAAAACCAAACAGGTAAAGGAAACCAACAGGCTGTCAGGTTCTAGAGGTTGAGACCCAGGGCCCTTAGACCAATAGATAACCAAGAACAAAAATGGAGGAATAAATGTAAAACATATAAAGGTTTTAAAGAAGAGTAATAAAATACCCATCTCAAAAAACAATTTTAAAACAAATTAATCTTGAAAAAGATGAGGAATGTTGGTATATCATGTTGGTACACAGACTGCATTTCCAGCACTCAGGAGGACTGGGATTTCAGGCCACTCTGAGTTGCACAGCAAAGACTCTCTCTAAAAGAGTCAGGAAGGAGCAGGAGAGACTTCTAAGTGGTGAGAGCACTGGCTGCTCTTGCAGAGGACCCAGGTTCACTTCCCAGCACATACATATTGCCTCTCAACCATTTGTAACTCTAGTTCCAGTGGATCTGATGCCCTCTTCAGGCCTCTGAGGGCATCAGGCACACACATGGCACAGATACATACATGCAAGAAAAACACAGACATAAACTTTAAAAAAAAGTCTCAAGTGTGGTCCCCAAGCCCTGCCCAGTCACTGTGAACACTCTGAGCATGATCTGCTCTATAATGACCTTATGACCCGTGCCCCAATCATGATTACCTTCCGCAGTGAACCACGACAGCCACAAGGTCATACATCCTGTCAGGGTTAGTTGCATCTCCTGAAGTGTTAAACAGACGAAGTTCTAAAGGAAAAACCACCCGGTAAGAAAGCTTTGTGTATCGATGAAGCTGGTCCATATACTTAAACCTTTTCAGGTGTAGAGCCAGAATCATGGGTAGTTTTTTCACTTTCATCCTTAAAAAACAAACAAACAAACAAACAAACAAACAAACAAACAAACAAGAGATGAACATGGAATTTCAGAAAGCATTCACTGTGAGCTAAAAAGAATAACGTTTTTGGCCCTGTAGAAATGTTACTTTGATACTGGAATACATTCTAATAAACACGGTCCTGCTCACATCATTTCAAAGCACATTTCTCCCTTCATGCTTTTCTGCTAATGATTTACTTATTTATATTTATTTTATACTATGGAACTGATTTTAGACAAAAAGTCAATTCAAGTGATTTTCTTATTCTAGTGTAAAATGGATCAAAACCCAGCAGAGAGAGACACCTGCGGCAGGAGCAGCTCATCTGGCCCAGGAACTGCTATGGAGCGCACAGTGCGGTGCTGGGTGAAGAGTCTTCACAGAGGAGCAGGAGCCCTGAAGACGAAGAGCACCGTGGCAGCCGTCAGAAGCTGACAGCAAGTGAGAGCGGCCACCAGAGCCAGTCCTCTCACCACTGCAGAATGCTCATTTGTCCTCTTTTCTACTATGCAATAACAATGACCCACTTCTTGATCTGATTGTGACCTGGGGGACAACTGGATTGTGGCCACTGGCAATGACTAGCTGAGCAGCAGCTCCAGCAACTCCTCAGAACATCCTGAGGCCAACTGTCTAAGAGGGCCCGTCCCTGGAGGCCTGCTGTGCTGTGAGCCACTGCAACTTCTGAATCCCAGCAAAACCACTGCATCTGAGACAACACCAGCAAAATGCACTCGCTGCATAGTGTTCTCAACAGACACGGCTCAATTCTCTTCCACAACAAAGCTGGACAACACACAACACAGCTACTGCTTCAAACAGTGAATGAAGCGGGCTATGGATCTCTGTCTCATCTACCACCACTTCTCCAGGCATCTTGACACTTGCAGGAAGACATTTGCACAAGCAGCAGGGTGCAGAAAATGCTTCCCAGGAGTGCAATGGATCCCCAAGCACAGATTTTTATATTATGGGAATAAACAAGCCTATTCCTCATTGGCAAAATGTGTCGTTTTGATTGCCACTTTGATTGGTAAATATGTGTTTGAGCCTAGATATAATGATCTAAAGTGCTATCTATACACATTTAGCAGAGTGGTAGGAGTAGGTTTCCCCCCGTGACCTGGTCTCAGGTTCCTGGCCCCAACGACAGTGTCAGATATGGGGTCCATCAAGCAGTGAACCTTAAATCTAACATCTCTTACTGTTAATCCTATCAGTTACTTCCCCTTAAGAACTGCAATTACATGGGCAAAGAGAAGACTCTTCATGGGGGCTGCCTGTGCAAGGAGCAGCAGGAACTAGAGACTTAGCTTTCCTCAGTCATCAGCCCTGCCCCACAGAGTGTTACACTAAGCTAGATGGTGGGATTTCCTTGGTCTGTCTTCAGGACCTGAGCTGGGCAGCAAATGGCTATCTCTCCAAGAACTCCCACAACAGCATTCAAGACTAATTCAGTGTTTGACATCATAAGAATCGCCAGGTGTAACAATGATGTATGTTCTAGAAGGGGATAAAGTAAGCTGGGACTAAAAAATTTGGCTTTTAATTGTGAAACATTCTAATATATCTGCTTTCTTCTTCAATGCTATTTCTCCCAAGGTTGCCTCACAATCCTCTTTCAATAAACAACTCTTAAAAAAGCAAAGCTCCCATTTATTCCCTCCAATTGTCCACTGGGACTCTACACGTTTGCTTTGATCCATACACTGTTCCATGCTCCAGTCTTGGCTTACTTTTTTTCCTCTTCTACGCAATCCAGTTGGACTGTTCTATAAGCTCAAAAAGGAGCTGTTTGTGTGAGCAAGAGGGGGGGGGGGTGGCTGCATGCAGCCTGAGGGCATCAGCAGGAGGGATGGGAGAGGATCAGGCTGGGAGAGAGAGAGACTGGTTATTTACATGGCTGCCAAGCAAACACTAAAGATGACAGAGCCAATCTTCACTATCAGAGAGGGAATTACAAACATTAAAAAAGGAGACACCGCAACAAAGCCCATGCCATTAGCTGCAATGAAGGCCACCAGCTAATTCAGTTTTCAGTATGGACAGGTGCAGATGCAGACTTCTGTATGTCCACACATCATCTGTGCAGTTCAGGAAGGGCTCAGGAATAGTAATAGTGACTCTGAAGAGCAAGGCACACATGTCCAGAGTACTAGCTCTCAAATGTCACTTCCCCTTTACAGAAATGGTTACTTTCAAGGTAAGCATGAGAAATTCAACTGAATGTTGAATGTGATGAGACAGTGGATCAGAGGGGCCACCAGGGTCCCCCTTGTCGCCAGCTGAGCTGTAGTAACAGGGACACGAAAACAGAACAGTGGTGAATTATATCCCACTCCAACAGGAATGTCTTTGTGTACCTGGTTTTTCAAAATGACAGTTTAATGAAGAATGAAGTATTTGCAACCTCTGCATATCTCTACACTGAATACTTAAACATTACAACAGGGGGAAGTGTAGCTTACATGGAGAATTACAGGAAACAGCGTCGTGTGCAGAGACCCAGCATGGCCAGCCCAGCCCCAAGAAGCCTGGCTCTAGAAGTGGTACAGTGAGCAGTACTTGGGAATTTAGGAGCTAAGGAGCACCTAAAATCCCACACATGTCAATTACCCCTTTAGGTCCCAACTGCTTGATCAGTATGATTTATTCTGAATACCTGCTTCCCTTCTGAGAGCCTGGAATTTGGAGCAAGAGGCATTTGCCTATGTGACAAGTACATATAGGAACCCTGGGCATGGAGCTCCCAAAGAACTTCCCATGATGTCATTAGAGAGGGGAAATGCAGTGTCCTGTGTCACTTCACTAGAACAGGGCCTTTTGGAAGTCTGCCTGGCTTTTCCGTTTGCTCTCTATCTTTCCCCATGATTATCTTAGCTGTGAGCATGACTATATATACCAGGTACCAAGTCCTAGAAAACTGTAAGCACAGAGACACTCAAACACCCAAGACACACTACAATTGTGTGACACTTAACAAGACACACATCTGCAAGACTCCTTTCCAAGACATCTAAGCCAAGAAAACTGAAGACATGACTCATAGATATAATATATGGTTCCGGACTAGGCATTGCTCACCTAGCAATTCTCACTGAGCCTTAATTGCTAATACTAACATTAAGAATATGGGAATGGAGAGATGGCTCAGCGGCTAAGAATGCTTGCTATACAAGCATGAGAACCTGGGTTTGGATCCCCAGGATCCATGTATTTATAAAAGAACAAAACCCAAAGCCAGGTGTGGTGGTGCACACCTGTAATCCCAGCACTCAGGAGGCAGAGGCAGGCAGATCTGAGTTTGAAGACAGCCTGGTCTACACAGGAAGTTCTAAGGCAGCCAGGAATACACAGTGAGACCCTGCAACACACACACACAGCAATGGAACAGAAACCCTAATTTCCAATGTGTTCCTCTGCCTCTGTACACACACACACACACACACACAAAACCAAGGATGAGTATTCAATGTACACTTCTGCTGATCACTTCCAGATAAAAGACTACTCCCTGCCCCACAGAAACAGCTGACCTGACCAAATGAGAGCACAGGAACCCCAGTTGTAAAGCTGGGGAACCAGTATTGGACCCAATCAAGCCCTCTGAATGTGGGTGCCAGTTAGAAGGCCTGGGCAGTCTATGGGACCTCTGACAGTGGAACTAGCATTTATCCCTAGTGCACAAATGGACTTTGCGGTACCATTTCCTATAGAGGGGTACTAGTTCAGCCCAGATACACAGACGAAGGCCTAGGCCCTCCCCCAAATGACACGACAGACTTTGATGATACCCCATGGAAGGTGTCACCCTCCCTGGGGAATGGATGGGGAGTGGGATGGGGGTAGGTTCGATGCAGGGTATAGGAGGATGAGGGAGAGGGAACTAGGATTGATATGTAAAATAAGGTTGTTTCTAAATTAAATTAATTTTTAAAAGACTACCCCCAATATCTATGGCCAAAGAAGCAGTAAAATAATTTCAAAAGAGGATGGCAAAATAGTTTTCAGTGGGTAAAAGTGCCTGCCATACAAGCCTGAAACCTAAGTCCAATCCCTAGATGGTAGCAGACCATCCTGAATAGAGTCTTTTGATCTCTGTGCATAGTGCCACACACACACACACACACACACACACACACACACACACACACTCACAATAGTAATACAGTCTAACCATGGTGCCATTGCACACATGCATACATACTTACAATAGTAATACAGTCTAATCATGATGCCATTGCACACACACGCACACACAATAGAAATAGTCTAATCACAGTGCCATTGCACACACACGTGTACACACAATAGTAATAGTCTACCACAGTGCTATTGTGCGCACGCGCACACACACACACACACACACATTCACATAATAATACAGTCTAACCATGGTGACACTGCACACAAGCGCACATACAATAGTAATACAGTCTAACCACAGTGCCATTGTGCGTGTGCGCGCGCGCACTTACACACATACACATATAATAGTAATACAGTCTAACCATGGTGACACTGCACACACACACGCACATACTCACAATAGTAATACAGTCTAACGGTGCCACTGAGCACACATACACACACTCACAATAATAATAGAGTCTAACCGTGGTGCCACTGCACACACATGAACACACACACTCACAATAATAACATAATCTAACCATGGTGCCATTACACACATACATGCACACACACTCAATAATAATACGGTCTAACCATGGTGCCATTGCACACACACAATAGTAAAGCACTAAATTACCGTTTGTGTGCTTCCTGTTTGCTTCGGCACTCTTCACAGTAGTATTTATATTCACTGCACAGAGTTTCTGTGTTACTAAAACCTCTGTGAAAATGCAAAATGAACTTATATTAGGTATACTTGAAAAAAATTCATTTAATATTCTATGCCAAAAGTAAATATTAAATTGCAAAAGAAATACTTCTACACAAACCTTAAGCAGTGAGTAATTGATGTGTTTTGCTCCACGTCAACAGAAAGGTCTAAAAAATCTTCATCTTTGCTGCTTATCTGTAAATATAGGAGTTATTTAATTGCCAGGAAACACGGTTCCCAGCTGCCAGGTTAAGTGTATCTACCAACAGACTAAACCATTCTTTCTCCTTACACTCAAAAGACAACTACTTGGTCTATACCTAAAAGGCAGCAAACCAGTATCCAACTGTCACATCTCCTGTATGGAAAGACATTAAAGTCCCCCGAGCATCTCACTGGCTGAGGCCAGGAAGATGAGAGTTTCACAGCTTCCCAGGTCAGTGATGTGTGAAGTACACTGCATCACATTGTGGTTCTGAGAATCACAGGCTGTCACCTGTGAGGCAGCATTTCACTTCTGAACATGCCCAGTTGCAGTGGACTAGATCCTTAAGTCAGAAGATCCATCCAGATGGGACTCACTGAGACGTGTGATAATGAACATGGAACACTATGTCCCTGATGCAGAATGACAACCAAGATACAATGAAACTCGTGCAGCATCCACATTTAAGGAGAAAAATGGAGAAAGGCAAGGCAAGAAATTCAGGTGAGAGTAACATTCAGAAAACAGAGGCAAAGCTGCAGCCTGTCCAAGTTAGCTCCTGCAGACAGCCGGCTCCCCTCTGATGCTCTCCACTGGACCCACTGCACACTTACTCATGATAGGACCAGTGGAGGCCACCCTACTCTACTCTAACCCTGTCTGGACACTGTTGGGCAGTCTTTGCTCCTGCTAGGCATCTTGAGGGTCAGACTCCCAGCCTAATAATCGTCCTCCACCATCTCCTTGCCTTCTCTCTGGCAGAGCTGTTTCTTAAATGTGGGTGAGACTAAAAAAAGAAGTGATGTACATTTAGACACTCTGGAGAGAACCAGATTTCACCCCACTAACTTATTCTGATAAGGGCGGGAACATGATTACTTGTTGTGAATATGTGTACTGCTGGCTTAGGTTTAAGGAAGTTCTCTGCAATACATACTGCAGGCCACAGAAAAACTTACTGGTAGAAAAACAGAATCCATCACTTACGAGTTAACATGAATAAACATTCAAACATAACACAATGATTGATATCACCTTCTTAAACTGTTTCTTCTCAATCCTCCCCCATCAGATACAAACCTGTACTCCACAAGTCTCCCAGAGTCCTCCGGAGGTCCAAAATCTACCATATGAATCTCACTTATTACTACATTTCTCAACAGTAACTATTTTGTTTCATCTAAGACTGAAGTGTGTGTATATAAATATATGCACCGCATACATATATACTGATGTCTTCTAACAGATCGAAGTCTATAATAAACAAAAAAAACCCTAATTCCCTGACCATATCTACTATTCCAATGGAAATATCACCGTAATAACCATCAATCTAACATTGTCCTGCTGCTTCAGGAGATGAAAAAGGCTCACACTACAGCATCTTCAGACCGCTGCCAAATCCACCTCGTTCGTCCCTGACTCAGATAAGATCCACCACTAAGAGTTACTCAGGAAAGGGAATATATTTATCTATTAGTGCAGAGCTATCTCATTCTTGGCAACCAATCTGAAGCTTCATCTTTACCAAGTGTCCACCCAAAGGGTACTGCCCTCCTTGAGGGCACACAGTACTATTTTATTCCAACAACAGACACTGTGTCCAGCTGTAAAAAGGGGAAGGACATTAATACTCAGTCACGTGCCACATGACAGTGACCCTGAAAGAGTATTAAGGGACTGAGAAGTCCCCACCTCCCAGTGACACTGTAGCCATCTCACCATTGTGTACCATGTATAAGGTACTAGAGATGATGCTTCAGGAAGTTTCTGCCTCTAGTCACACTGAGGTATGGCACAGCTCGGTTAATGTATGCCAGCTTTCAATTTGCACCACTGCAGGCTTTGGCTTCTGACTTCCTTTTACACTCCTTCACTGTTCTCTAGCGTGTATTCCCTAGAGAAGGCTGCTATGTAGCAGCCTGTCACACTACTGTGGAGCATGTCTTTTGATGCTATTCAGACTCAACATGAGGGATGGACAGAGTGTCTGTGAAGTATACCCCAGAATGAAATGAAATCATTAAACCATGCTTGGTTCGGAGTCTGTTCCTGTGGTTAAGACTCAAGGGTCCATAACCTTATGTTCCCCCATAATCTTACCTTATGGAAAGTTTCAATGACATGATCTAAAGCCTCTTTAAAACAAAAATCAAAATTCAAACTGCAGTGAGCACCCCTGTGTTATCACACACGCCCCACCTGGCACAGCTACATAAGGCATGGGCAGCTGCCTTTAGACCTACAAGGACTCAGGTGTCCTCAGATATTTCCAATTTCAAATCCATCTCCCATACCCTTGTTCTCCAAGAAAAATTTAACCGACACAAAGCACATTGTTTTCCATACCAAGTGTTCTGATGGACTTACAGTTTCACAAGTAAGACACCTGGTTTCATTAGTTAATGTTCCCTGAAAAATCTCATGGACCCATGTCGGGTCTGGTGTGCTGTTGTTTTCCTCAGTGTCCACATCACCATTCCGTAAGCGGCCATTTTGCTTTTCCTGCTTTCTTTCTTCTTGTAGAATATCAGCAATTGTATTAAGTAGATAATTTAAAAATTCATGGGCATCTTGTTGCATGTAGTTGTCAAACAGCTCTAAAAATAAAAAACAGGCAAGTGAGTGTATCTGATAGTTTATCAGAACTAGAAGTGCACGTTAATTATTTATACTATACAAGAAAACAGACAACTACCACATCTAAAACTTATGACTGAATTAGAGGAAAATAAAGATGAATGAAGGCTTTTTTTCTAGACAAGGATTCTCTGTGTAACAGTCCTAGCTATCATGGAACTCACTCTGCAAACCAGGCTGGCCTCCAACTCTCTGCCTCCCAAGAGCTGGGTTAAAGATGTGCTCCACCACCCAGTGAATGAAGGCTTTTAAAAAGCAACACTAACAGATCCACGAGAAGGGGAAGACAAACCCCGATCATTACCCTCTCTGTTCTTCCACAAACACTTCACCAAAGGCAAATTTATCAGCAGAAGCCCAAACCCTTCCTAACAAGGCCAAGCCTACAAAAGAGTCCGGTCTACTAAAGGAAATTATCAGGCCTCTGAGAGTCTGATTCCGTAGACGAGGACTGAGGCTTTGCAAAACTCCTGTGGATGAGTGACTGCATGCAGTCAGGTTTGGATGTGGCATCAAGAATTATCCATTTAGGGCTGGAGAGATGGCTCAGAGGTTATGAGCACTAGTTGCTCTTCCAGAGGATCAGGACCTGAGTTCCATTCCCAGCAACTACATAGTGGCTTACAACCATCTGTAATGAGATCTGGTGCCCCCTTCTGGCCTGCAGAGATACATGCAGACAGAACACTATATACAAAATAAATAAATCTTAAAAAAAAAAAGAATTATCCACTTAGACCACATGATCACTAAAGTCCACTCTGAGAGACATTAGAGCTCTGTGAATGTCCCTGTAGACACAATACAAACACAGGTAGTGTTAATATCAAGGGCTGGGCTTAACACCTGCTCCTTGGATCCTGAGTCACAAGAGTTCTTTGAGGTCAATAGGCCCTGGCCTTACTTTGTCTGGGAACCTTATCTGACAAGGACTGCAGAAAATAAAGGAAAAACAGAGCTCCCCACATCCCCAAATCAAACCAAACAGCCCCCACCCTGCAATATACAAAGCACGCCTATTAACCAATTCTTAGTGAACTTTATTTTTATATCTAATGTGTATTAAAAAAGACCACAACTGTTTCTTTTAAAGCAAATACAGGGCTTGGAATACAGCTCAATGGTAGAGCACTTGTCTAGCATCATGAGATCCTAGGTCAATTCCTAGCACTGAGAGGAGGGAGAGAGGGAGAGAGGGAGGGACGTGGATTAAGATTCTGAGTGCTGAGAACAGGCACTGCAAGTTGATGATGTTAGGGACACTAGCTACACAGACGCCAGGAACACAGGGACAGCAAAGGAGGAGCGCACATCTACACAGCAATATCCCAAGTGTCCTGGAACAAAAGTAAAAGCCAACTCCTAAGTCTCCTTCGCAAAGGTAGAAAAAAAAAACACACACACACAAAGGAGATGAATGGTGGTGCAGACTAAAAATTCAAAAACCCAAACAATACTCAACAAGTAACTGGCAGACAAGAATTAAAGCAGCAGAAATCACAATTTTGTCCATCACGTTGGCAAAATAAAGGCATGACTTGGTTGGCTTGATCAGAGAGAGGCACTCTCTAGCACTGGAGCTGTGGCTGTGGAATGGCAGGGCAGGAGAGCAGTCTGGGTGTGGTTATAACAGAGTGCAGTCTAGCTCTCGCAACAGCCATGAATCCACACCATACAATGGAGCAAGCCCAGGCATGGCCACTCATTTATAACAGCAGAAGCCTAAATACCCTAAACATTTATGAAAAGAATGGGTGGCTTATTGGAACCATGGCATGGATCTGCTATGGTCATGGGGAAACAGGTTCTCGTGAACAAGGGAGCTACATTTCCGAGATGCACAGTAATAAGGAAGCTAAGCATAATGGATCCCATTAGGCACCATTAAACCCAACCTAAGCTTTCTATTTGGATGCACACAGAAACATCCAGTTGTTTCTACGGATCTTACAGTTTTCCAACATATTCTCTTGAACTATCTGGTACACTGATTATATACTGAACAATAAAATGCAACGTTTTGTGCAAAAGGCACACCTCCCTGTCCCTCATTCCTGTACCGCTGCATACCCTTTGTGTCTGGTTGGTTACTTCTCAGGCCCATTTTTCCCCCCTCCTTTTTTAGACACGGTCTCATTGTGTAACTCAGGCTGGTCTGGAAGAGCAATCTTCCTGCCTCAACCTCACATGTGCTGTGATTCCAGGTGTGAGACACATTCTGGGCCCCTTAACCATTCCTGTGCCTTAGTTTTCCCATTTCCACCATGACTTACCTGGTTCAAGTCAGGGGACTCAGGCACTACATGCTGGGAGGCTCCTCTTACTTGGCCCACAAAGTCTCCCTCAATTTTATACAATATACAAGTCTGATTTACAGACCTAAGAATTAACCAGCATGTCCTGTACAGCAGGCTATTCACATGAAGCCTATCTGGATCATTCCTGAATTGCTTCCACATTTATTTACACCTATTCTGCAAATTTCACTCACAAATCAATACAGTAATAATGCAACTGAAGCCACCCTTCACATCAGCCCCTGTAGAGAGTTCTAGCCCCCTGAACCCTCCTGTGATAGGCTTTTGTTTTGTTTTGTTTTTGAGACAAAGTCTCTGTGTGGCCCTGGTTCTCCTGGAACTCACTCTGTAGACCATACTGGCCTTGTACTCACAGAGATCCACCTGCCTCTGCCACCCGAATACTGGGATTAAAGGTGTATGGTGCTACACCACACCTGGCCTCCTGTTTAAGAGCCCAAACCCCACAAGTCCCAAGGCTGCCAGATGCCTGCACCCAAACGGCCTTCACACCAACCTGATCTTTAGCTATACTTGCGGGCTGGGATTTGCTAATCAGGGACAGTAGATCCAAAGCAGTGAGGCCCACTTCCCACTCCCGCCCAGCCAGGGCACTGCAGCCTGCCCCTGCACACAGTGCAACTGCCAACCACTCTACAAACCCTCCAGCATGGACCACCTGTGGCTAGGAGAGTCACACTAGAGCTCAGGACAGCTCCAACCTGGCAGGCTCTAAAGGGAAGCTGACATAATGAGTCAATAGTCTTCAGCCTTTGCCCTCTGTGCAGGCAAACCCTCCATCCCTGAAAGCACTGCTGGCTTCACTCTCTGCAAGTCTCCTGCCCTCTGCTGATGCACTACACCCTAATGCCAGGTTCCCTTCAATATCCACCCTTCCTGCTGCTTCTAGTCATTGCACCCTCATCCACCTTGGACGCTTTCCAGCCTGCAGCTACCATCTCTGACTACTACTCTCTTGCTTGAGTATCAGACTCTTCCACCAAAGGAAAAGCATCAAGACCTAGCCATGTGGAGCCCCGTGACCCTTTCACTGACGTTATATGCCAACTTCTCCCAACCCACTGATAGCCTGACTCATGTACCACCCCAACATCCAGAGTAACTTTAAAATCTCAGTGTCTATAGGTCACTTCCTTGGGTGAAACTGGTTTTCTTTTTAAAAAGCAACAAGCCAGGTGGTGGTGCACACCTTTAATACCAGCACTCAGAAGGCAGAGGCAGGTGAGTTTGAGGCCAGCTTGCTCTACAGAGCGAGTTCCAGGACAGGCTCCAAAGCTACAGAGAAACCCACTCTTGAAAAACCATTGAAAAACAAAAACAAAAACCAGAGAACTGATAAAAGGACGTAAGAAAATCAGAAATGGCCTGAGAGTGCTGGACACCTGTGATCTTGGCACTCGAGAAACTGAAGCATACTGAGTTTGATGCCAACCTGAGCTAGAGTTCAAGGCCAGTCTAGGAGGCTTCAGAGGAGATGCAAGGAAGAGGAATAACAAAGCAGAGCTGAGGGGAATGGAAGGGAGTGGGAAAGGTTTCTAAGAATAGCTGGGAACCTAGTTACGCGAGCTAGGGATGATTAATTCACTGCAGTGGGCAGCACAATGCCAGATCGATGCCATCATCTAGAACATTGTAATTTCCCCCTTAAAAACCACTTCCACATATATGCATGCTCTTTCAAAATAACTGCTATGTTTATCAAAAATGAAAAATGCAAATGAGTTAATTAAAATCTTTTGAGGGCGTGGAAAGAGGGTAATTCACACAACAGTGACTTAAGATTCACCAAAATACCATAAATATCTTGAACCTTTAAAAATGACACACACAGCAGAGCAGCAACCTCTCAACTTTGGCTGCAATGTGTTTTCAGTAAATGGTATGTTAATATGCCAGAATCTTGCAGGGCCTGGAAAAAGACTACTTACAGTGTACAGTGTTAAAGGTATCTATAGGATTACACAAATACCAACACATGAGTGTGAGGAGAGAGTCGCAGGGCTTCATGTTGAAACACTGGCTTTCTAATGGGTAACCTCCCACTCTACTAATACTACAATGGGAAAAATGGACTTGAAGATAGCTTCAGTAAATTGAACAAGTTCATTCATTTATTCACTTATTCAACAAATATTTAGTAAGCACCTACTATGTGCCAGGAACTAGATTATGTGCTGGGAATACAAAGGTGAGGAAAAACAAATCGATTCCCTCCATCATGGAACTGACAGTCTAATGGGAGAGACAGACACTTTCATTATTAAATAATGTATGAAAGAAGCTACTCAAGTCCCCAAACAGCTGCAACATTAACTCAAAAGAATAATACCGCTTACAGTGGCTATTTTCTTCCTAATACTGAAACAGCTAGAGCTTTCATAAAACACTCTGTGCTGGTCTTAAGTGAAACAGAACTGGGTGAAGGAAGCAAGAGAAATTTATTCAGATCTTTCTAATAGGTGTCGTTTGTACACAACTGGTATCTGCTCTTAAAGCTCACCAGGCTTAACTCCACATATTTCTGTTGCACAGGCACACATGACTTTGTCATCACTGCACCTGAGAAAGTGCTCTTCACATGCAGGATCCTTAAGAACATAGACCCTCAGATCGGCCACAGCTGCACTGCCAGCATACTGGCAGCAGCACTCTGGATGTGCTTAACAGTTTTTGAAAGAATGAATGAACAAATGATGAACAAAAGCTAGGTATTCAATAAGTCATAAAGATGTGCAAAAAGAAGATATAGCTCATAGCAACCCAAAATATATTTTACATGAACACACATTATATAGAAGTATATATTGCTAAGGTCCATGGAGCCAGAGCATGAAGCTACTAATAAAGCCTCAAGGCCACCTTTATGCCAATCAATTGTTCAGGTAACAGCAAGCACAAGGTAACATGACCTATCCTTCATTTGCTCCACAGTAATAATGGTCAGCCTACAGGAAGTAGCACTGGCCAGATGAGCTCAGCTTCCTCAAGGACTGCAGCAGCCTCTGACTCCCCCAATCCTCACCCCTCCTTTCATATGCTGCCCATGCCAGCCCATGCCCACCCATAGAGACTTTCCCCTAATGAAAACCATAGCTTCTGATGGTTTCCCAAGCGCTGGCCCTGTCCTGTATCTAACAGTCTTCATGGTACCATACTCTTGCCAAGTGAACTTTCTGGCCATCCTCCAGTGCATCCATTCTTTGTTTGTTTGTTTGTTTGTTTGTTTCAGCTTCTATCACATAGGCTTCAACACAAGTCTCTAATAGCCTTGCCAAGGGTCTTCCCAACACTACAGCTCAGGTTTCTGTGCCATCTGTTTCCTTTCCCTTCTAAGCAAAGCCATACTATATAAATAGTTGTTGGCACCTGTCTTCCCCCAGGGAGTCAGACCCCTAGAGACTTATTTCTAGATTCCAGTACTTCCACAGAGCTAGTGAACAACAGGAAACCAAATGTAATAACCAATGCTGACAGTTACCTAGTGTCCAACCTGTTGTCAAAGACAGTGGAACTGTGGAGCCACACTACATTCGGGGAGCCCTTATGCTCGGGGAGGTATCAGGAGTTACAATTTAAAAAACCAGACTACAAATGAATAGAAGTTAAAGTCTGTCCTTCCCCCCAAATACCAAAACAATCAGCAATGTAGAGCAGAGGGTGTGACACAGATGGGTGTGCACTGAAAATGCAGGATGCTTCTAACACAGCACGAGGAGGTTAAGTCAGGCAGGATGGCCCAACAGTGCACTCCCACCAATCCTGAGACAAGTGACATGTTTTCCAAAGATTGAATAAAGCATGAGAGGAAAACATGCACTGGCTAATGAATGCAGTTAACCCACTATGATCTATGCACTCCCACATCAAATCTCAAGGAGAATCCAAAAGCCAGAGGTAAATGTTAATGTATTCCAAACCATATTTACAGATGCCACCAATATCAAGTAATAAGAACTCTTTTCTAGTATATTTATTTCTGAAGTTGAGAGGGAAAAAAAAAAAAAACAGAAGCCACATCTGTCATAAATAGTTATTCTGCATCCATCATATTGAAACAAGCATTTAATAGATCTGTTGCTTTTATCAACTTACTCTGCCTAAATAAAAAAAAAAAAAAACTTCAGAAAATATTATTTTTAAAAAACACTATAAAAATGTCTCAGGTTTTGGCAAATAAGCATAAAAAAGTCTTCAAGTATATAATTGCATAGGATGGTCAAACACTAATTTCAGGGCCTGCCTGGGCCACAGCTGAGTGGCTGGCATAAGCTTTGGATCCAAGACTGAGCACTGCCCAAGGATAAGTGAATGTGCCTGCCCTTGTGCATGTGTGCTCATGCACTCAGCTTGACCTGTGTCCAGCGTGAGTAAATCAATGCTAAAGCCAATAAAACGCATACTATTCCATGCATGGAAAATAGCTGGGGCTCTGTGCAAACAAGAAAGCACGGTACACATCTCTAAAGCAGATACCAAGGAAAGATGTTCATCACCATGCACAAAAGCTTCCCACAGATACACTTCCAACAGTGACCATCCATACAGACAAGACCAAAATCCCATTAGCTTAATCCACATTCCAAAAGGTTGGTCTGTGTTTCTTTTTCATTTTTGAGACAAGGTTTGACTACGGATCCCTGGCTGTCCTAGAACTCGATCTGTCAACAGGACTGCCCTCAAACTCACAGACATCTGCCTGACTCTGCCTCCCCAGTGCCCGGATTGAGTTTTGTAAAAAAAAGAAAATTCCATGCACATCTGGAATCTAAACAAACAGCTCTCAGAAGGGAAAATGTGGTCTGTGTGCAAGACTCAAATGTTCTGCATTTGTGAGGCAATGAACACTTCTGTCAGCGTCAAGAACAAGCTCCAACTGTGCCATTCAAGTGGGGGCTCCTTATGTCAGGAAATAGCTCTTACTAGGCTCATTTCCGTTCACTCAATGAACATTAGCATATTCAACACCAATCTTAAAAACCTCTTCAATCATATTTGTGCAGGTATCGATCTGATAGCTAGATCAAACTAAACAACAATGCAATTCTGTCTCCATGGATTGACATATCCACAGCGAACAGAAGCCTACAGGTTTCCAGCAGCCTATCATGAGACAGAGCTTGCTTATGGGTTAAAGAAGCCAAACACCAGCTCTGCACCTTCCAGGACTCTGTAAACTTGGGCAAACTGTGGCACACCTCATGGCTATGTTTTGTAAAATTAAATGAAAATATCTCAAGTAAGAAAGAGGTAGGGCTTCTCAGTAGTTATTTTTAGAAATGAGGCTAAATAAGCATTTACCAATTCTAAACCGGAATGGTCTCAACTTCTGTGATTTTTTGTTTTGTGGCCAAAGTGAGAGAAATGATAGAATCATCATTATTTAATAAAAGGTGTGGGTTACACAAACAGAATCCTTCCCCAAAGAGCAATGTACTCTCTACCTAAGATGATTTTAAAAGATAAATGAATTAACATAGGAAAGCTATGGACAATTAAAGAATCACATTCCATGGAAAGAAAATGTGTGTTTTGTTTTGCTTTGCTTTGCTTCAGGGGCGTTGGAGTGGGGACTAGAACCTCATGTTGTCCAGGCGGGCCACAAACTAGCCATCTCCACGTCTCAGCCTCCTGAGTGCTGAGATTCTAGGTACAAACACACACAAGGGAAAAAAAAAAAAAAAAAAAAAAAACACTCATTCTTGACAGAAGTGTCAGGAGGGCACAAAAGAGAACGAGTTTCTCACTTCCTGGCACGTGGAATTTTATCTGAGTAACACACCTCCAACGCTGACCATGACCCCATCAATCACTACCCCCCATTGAAGACGGGAGCCCCACATCTCAGCTTCCCCACAGGCTACGTGTTTCCATGCTTGGGTCCCACTGCTGATGGTTACAGAACAGTGGGGAGGTGAGTGGAGCCCTCCTACAGACAGCAGGCCCTGAGGAAGATGGGAACTTTTCCAACCTGGCCCCCACTTCCTGTTCTTTCTCCTGTACAGGGTTGAAATATGACCTCTCTGCCAGCAGCCCCTCCTACTCCTGCTGCCAGGCCTTCCTGACAGTATGGACTGCACTCCCCTCTGGAATGTAAATCCTAACAAACCCTCTCTACCCCAGCTTGCTTCTGTCACAGTACTCTCATGGCAACAGGGAAGTCACTAATAAAACAGGTAAACACGGTGTGAAGTATGAAGAGACCATGTCCATAGAGTTACAGCATCTCTACCTTCCAAGGACACATGAGCAATATTATACACAGAAACTAGAATTACCATTTTCTTTTCGTAACCGTGTGATGAATTTCTTGGGTGGGATCACGCCAACCTTCTTCTTCTGGGTGGCAATGCTGTGGAAGAGGTCGGCCAGGCACGTGAGAAGGTTCTCCTTTTTTCTGGGCTGGCTCTTGTATGCTAGAACTTTTTCCCGAAATGGACGACAGAAATAAAGTGCTTGAAGAACTGAGTTGCAGTAGCAGGTATTCCCAAACTACAAGAGGAAAGAGGAGCTCCGTTATATGCGGGATGCAGCTATGGAGAAGGTCTGGCTAAGGCAGACGACCGAACAATTTTCTCTTCTAAATTCCCATGACTAAGTGGCTGTATATAAGTATCTATATATCATGCTTTTAAAAATATAATTCACAAGCTGGGTGTGGTGCTGCACGCCTCTAATCCCAGCAGTCCGGAGGCAGTGGCAGGCAAATCTCCATGAGTTTGAGGTCAGCCTGGTCTACAGAGTGAGTTCCAGGACAGCAGGACTACACAGAGAAACTCTGCCTCAAAACCAACAACAAAAAAACCTTCACCAAAACTCTTCCAAGAAATACACTAAAGTAAGATTTAAGATTTTTCTATCAAGGTCTCTCAGGTGCTACATACCAAGCACAAATGGAGAATGGAAGCTAAAAAACCAAGCTGGCTGGGAATGCTGGTCACTGAAGAGACAGTCTAACAAACACCAAGGCTGAGAGCTCTCCAGAGAAGGCCAAAGTCCGCCTCAGCAATGGAACCACCTCTTGCTGGTCGTGGGAATGCACTGCTGTGTGCCACTCAACTTCTATTTCCTTTCCTCAGACAGCACGGGGGGACAGCATCTTACAGAGACTTACTTACAGGTCGTTTCATAACAACCTCCCCTCTCCCTTCAGACAGCTTGGGGACCCCACCTTACAGAGTGAACAGGTAGTTTGATAATGACCTCCCTCTCCCTCTCCCCCCTTGAAGGTAAATGGGGTCATCCTGTGTCAAACTGAAAGCAAATACAGAATCTGTGTGGATTAACTGCATGGCCCACAGTTTCAGAGGAAAAAGCTTACGCCTAACCACAGCAAACCTCCTGCTGGCATGCTCTTGTTCCAAGAGAGTGAGCCAACAGAAAGCTGCAGACCCACTAAGATGCACAGCATAATTAGGATCCTTTTAAAGAAATCTGAAAAGAGAAGATATGAAGGCCTATGAGGACATGTGACTGGCCATCTTCACACCTGCTCAGCAGGCAGAGCCAAGCCCTGGCTTCAGAAAGATACCATGAAATGAAGACTTCCCAGGACAGCTACTCAACAGTCTGCCTATCTCCTAACAAAGTGCACCTGAGCACACACACCACTAAGAGTCATTATTAATTAAAATAGAATCTCTACCACAACCACAGAAATCTATCAGTCAGCACACTCAGATGCAGACAACGGAAAAGACACAATATCCACAATTTGGACAATAATACCCAGCATTTGGATGCCCTAAACAAAGGGATTTGACAACTTCCACAGAAATAAGAGAAAAGCAAAACACATCACCTCATAGTTACATGAGAAAAGTTAAGACAAAGAGGACTCACTGTAAAACTATAGCAGAAAACGGTATAGGCTGAGAAACCGGAGGGCATCTGTAACATGTACATGTATGTTAGGCTCTTCATCGAGGTTACTATTGCTGCAGTGAAACACCGTTACCAAAAACAACTTGGGGAGGAGAGAGTTTATTTGGTTTACACTTCCATATCATAGTCCATCACTGATGGAAGTCAGGGCAGGAATTCAAATAGGGCAAGAACATACAGATAGGAGCTGATGCAGAGGCTGCTTACTGGCTTGTTCCTCATGGCTTGCTCTATTTGCTTTCTATGGAACCCAGACCCCAGCCCATAGGTGCCCCACACACAATGGGCTGCCCCCCCCCCATCAATCACTAATGAAGAAAATGCCTACATCCTGATCTTACAACAATTCCTTAAGGGAGGCTCTCTCCTCTCCTGTGACTTTAACCTGTGTCAAGGTGACATAAAACCATCCAGCACAGGCTCCCACTATGTCAACACAGCCTGTCCATCTTCTGAACACACTGCAGCAGTTAACTTACACCCAGTCCCAAGCCCTGCTATTGGACAGTGTTCTTTTCCTTAACTTTAATTATTTCCAATAAGGAAAATTCAGTCACAATTCTTTTTTTACAATCTGTTAATATTCAATCTTCAATATTCAATAATAATATTCAATTATAATTAATAGCTCTCTCCTTTTGGGGGTGGGGAATTGAAACAAGGTCTCACTGTGTAGTCCTGGCTGTCCTGGAACTCACTGTAGACCAGGCTGACCTCAAACTAACAGATCCACCTGCCTCTGCCTCCAGAGCACTGGGATTGAAGGTGTGTGCCACCACATCTGGCTTTAAAAACTTCTTTTTAAGTTTTATTTTTATTTATGTGTCTATGTGATATCTATTATGTGTATGTTGGTGCCAACTAAGGCTTAGAACAAGGAATCAGATCCCCTAGAACTGGAGTTACAAGTGGCCAAGAGGCAACTGTTATGGGTGTCAGGAGTCAAACGCTCCAACCTCTAAAATACTTTTTAAAATTTATATTATTGTTTATGTGTGTGCAGGCCTGTGTGTGCATGGTAAGCTAGCACCTTTACCCATTCAGACATCTCCCTGGCCACTACAAAAATTACCTTCTTCAACCAGCCAGCCCTGGTTTAAGTGACCCCCAACTTCTCAATTCACCCAAGTGGTCCAAAAGTTGTTAATGAATCTTTCAGACACTGGTTGCTCACTCCCACCGGTACTCTACTACCCTGTTCTTCCCTGTGGGAGCCAACTCCCTTCCCACACACACTGTGCAGCAGTTGACCACACCAGTCTCATCATATCAGTGGGTGGAGAGGACACCAGACAATCTAGCTAGGAGCAATGGGCCATATTTCTTTGACCTGAAAAATGTCTGGCATCTCTGAAGCAGGCTGTGGCTGCCAGGTGAAGTGAGGCAGGACAAGAATGAAATCCATTCACAAGAAAACAGATAGGACACCGTCAGCTAATCGTCCATAACCTACTTTATCCTCTCTTCTCCACACCAGGCCTTGCTCCAAACACTCAGCTCAAACAGTCTGTCATAAGAGTCTAGGGAAAAAGTCATGATTTTTAAAAAACTTTTTAGGATTTTTAAATTTTATGTGCATGGGTGCTTTGCCTGCAACCATCTATACACCACATCCATGCAGTGCTCAGGGAGGCCAGAAGAGGGCTATGATCTCTTGGGACTGCAGTAACAGATGGTTGTAAGCCACCATGTGGGTGCTGGGAACCCAACCCAGCTCCTTTGCAAGAGCAGTCAGTGCTCTTAACCTCAAAGTCCCCTCCCCAGCCCCAGCAGTCATAATTCTGCTCCACAGAAGCCTCACAATGGAGTCACTGAGCCCAACCTACTTGAGTATACTGAAGAGTGAGTGATGTGAGAACTACGTGGCCAGACATACAAATGTGGGAGAGCTCATACAATGCAGGAGAGAAACAATCCTTTCCAGGCAGCTCTGCTGAGCATGCCCTTCACCATGAAGACACTCTGAGAAGCTTGTTAACCCTTCAAGCACCTCCCCAGTGAGCACAGATGCACCTGCACAACCACCATCACAGCTCAGAACGATGCTTTCAAAGAATTTAGCCAGTAAAAATTTTAAAACAGATTTTTAAACACCTGCAACTAAAAACACATTAACCAGGTGATCATTAATAAAGCTAGGCTAGGTGCTGGAGCGATAACTCAGTGGTTAAGAACACTAGCTGCTCTTCCAGAGGTCCTGAGTTCAATTCCCAGGACCCATATGATGGCTCACAACCATCTGTAATAAGATCTGGCACCCTCTTCCAGCCTGCAGGGATACATGCAGACAGAGCACTGAATATATAATAAATAAATCTTTTTTTAAAATGCTTGGCTAATTGAAATATGGTCATCTCCTTATATTTCAAACAACAAAATGCTTGATTCCTACAGGCAAATGCTTGCTTATTGGTGACCCTACCATTCATAACTCAAAAAGGATCCCCATAAGACAGGTCTGGTAGCAATTCTTCCAGTATATACTTTTTGTAAAAGCAATTTAAGCCTGGAAATGCAGTTACAGGATGATGGAAAGAACAAACATGTCTGTCCTTTAAACAAAACCCAGTGTCTTCTCCCTTGCCCCAACCCCCTTATAGGTCGGGAGCATAGAATGCAGGGCCTTGAGTATGCTGCACAGGACTCTACCAGCCAGCTACATCCCACCCCACTCCACAGTTTCCAAAACAGCTCCAAGGATGCAGTGTTACATGGACAGGAAAAACGACTTCAAATTCTATCCATGCCATTCTCCACATTATCACCCCCCAAGGTCAACACTGGTCTGTTTAGCTAGAGTTTTAATACAGACTTAATCACATACATTAAGAGACAGGAATTCATGCTTTGGGAAAGGACAGTCATACACCCCTAAGTGTGGATGTGTGTCTCAAGAGAATTGAGCCAAGCTTGGTATTTAAGGGACACCTATGAGTCAGTAATGTGAGGATTCTAAAAATAAACAAGTGGCAAGCTAGCAAGAGAGAAGCAGAGAGAGCTGAAAAGTAAGAACTGGACAGAAAAGGTTAAAGCCACAGAAGAGGGTCAAAGTGTAAATCAGGAGAAGAGCCACTGGCACATCCAAGCAGACTCCAAGACTCACGGCCACCGTGACCCTGGATCCCGAAGCTGCTCAGAAGTGGCACGGTTTATAGAAAAATGAGACATGAAAGTCAAGCTGTATTTTAATTAATTCCCTGGTCTCTTCCTATAGGATCCTCCTGTCTCTCTTGACCTGACTGTTACATCGCTTCAAGAGAAGCATAATCACTGTTCAAAATCATACCAGCTCAGTGGTTTTAGATATCCTTTGGAGGAAAAGAAAAATTCACACCTCAAAATTAACCACATCTGAAGATGATACAACTCCATGAATTTCTACAGACAGAGCAGCCAGCCAATCCAGGAGGGGCTTCAGAGCTTCACGTTGGATTTTACACTTTCACTATCAAATGTATCACCGCCAAGACTGAAATATCCACAACTGAGTTAGAACTAGGAAAACAGTATCATGGGGTTTTTGTTTTTAACACACATCTATCTGGTTAAACTCCAGAGTTCTTGCCAGGCTTTAAGGACTCACAGTGGCAGTGTCTGCAGGAGGCATTTGTGTGTGCTACGACTCCCACAGGATCAAGCCATCATTTGTCAGGATATAAGTCAAACTCTGGCTATGAGGAAGTTTTTGCCAGAACTGGGAAAATTAAGCTGACAATTTAGAAACTATCCTGAGAGTCTTAAACCTCAGGCAGCTTTACCTCTTTTTAAACCCTACATACACAGTCCCAGCATAGACACAAAAGAATGAATATTCTTTAATGAGTGACCAAGAGCACTCATCTAGTACCCAAAGCATCACGTGACTCTCTAAGGCTGAGTACCTTTGATACTTACATTGACTAATCCAAAATAGTGCTCGTTGACTGGAAACTGTTCTGGACCAATCTCTTTCTCTAATGCCGAGGCATTGGCGCCCTGTAAAATAAAAACCACAATCTCAGGATTTACAGTATTTCTATAATGTCCAATCATATAGGCATAGAGACATCCTTTAAAAGGTCAAACCAACACTAACATTAAAAAAAAAAAAAAAAAACCCAAAGAATGATAGTTGAAAATGGATAGCTTTTAACCACATAACTAAATATTAGTTTACAGAAACTAGTCAGGAAGCACACTCCTAGCACACCCCTTCCTCCTAAGCAATCAAAGAAAACCGCTGCCTTCTAAAACCACAGTATCTGAAGGCAATCACCCTGGAGCTGAAATCCTATGGAAGGCAGGCTCTCAGAGTACAGGGCCAGCCAGCACATGCAAAGGGACTCCTAAAGGATGGGAGAATTACAGGGTCTTAGCCCAACCACAGAAGGCTGAGCTGGGTCCCAGGAAAGGTAAGCACACTGTTCGACGGTTCCCCAACCTCCCCAGATCCCAGAGAAAATCAAACACATCAGGGAGCCTAGTCAAGAAGAAATTTGTTTATTGCCTCATAGTAAGCATCTTTTAAAGCAAAAAACCACAGGGCAGGAAAACAGCCAGCCAATGGTTTATTTTAAAGGTCAACATATCATGCACCTAGGCACCCTATGCTTTACCTAGTAAACACGAGGCATTCATGCAGTGACCTCATCTGGTTTGATCTTGGCAACCAATCACCCTTTTTTGTAAATATCTCCGGACTCACCCTCTTGACTTCCCCTCATTGCCATCTTTGACTGGCTCAGTGTGCCCTTCAGAGAACCATCTGTGAAATGTTGCCCAGGACTGGATCAGTATCAATAACCTACTGTCCTACAGGAAGACCCAGAAGTGACGGCCAGATGCCCAAGGGGTGAGCAACATCAGGCAAAGGATCTCCAACAAGGAGACACTTCCGGGATCACAAATACTAACAAGATTGGAGCTGGAATCCAACAGACAAAGCATTCACTCCCTCCCATTCACATCTTTCCCACTTTGCTCAACTCCCAACATCAGCATGGTAGGCCTGCTCTGTTCTTGTCCTACCCACCACATCTTCCCCCAACTCTCTGTGCTTTTATCTCTACTCTTTCATTTTCTTCTCCCAGTGAACAGAGGCTGGCCTGGTTGCTGGGTCCCAAAGTCCCAGCCTCTGAGAGCTGGGACTTAGTATTTTTTTACTATTTTTAATTGTGTGTATGTGTGTGTTAAGTATTTATGGCTGTGAGTGCAGGTGCTCTTAGAAGCCAGGTCCCCCTGGAGCTGGAGTTGCAGGTGTTTTGTGAGCTGTTCAACATGCTGAAGTGGCCTCGGGTCCTCTGCAAGAGCAGAGTGTGAACTGTGTGTCCTGAAATGCTGAGCAAACTCTCCAGCCCCAATCCTATTTCTTCTTCTTTCTTTTCAGTCTACTTTTGGCCAAGACATAATCCTAAAGGAAGACACCAAGGAAATGTGCCTGACTTGCCCTTGCTGTTGGGAGAACAGGAAGAGGAAACAAATTTCTTCCAACAATTCACAGCCACAAGCTAACCCTCATGAAAACCTGTGGCTCTAATTCATGACGTGGGTCTGTGCAATTTAACAGCAGCAGCAAACCCATGCAGGACATGTAGTTCAACAAACCCCTATCCCACAAATGCCAAGATTACCCACACACTTGTGGAAGTGGAGTCAAATGACCCACAAAGAAGTTCAAACAAAACCTAAGAAACGAGTTCAGAGTCAAATCTTACTGACACAAGACAGGAATCATAAAGAGTAAGAGGCAACAAAACACAGAGCACGAGATCACAGAGCTGCAAGGAGCAGAAGTGCCCAACAAAGAGCAGTCCCTTGGCATGAGCCCGAGACCCTAAAGCTCAACCAGGTTCTTGGGACACTGGGAACAGTCCCAGCGTCACAATAACACCCATGGGTCTAAGAACCAAGAAAGGTTGGTATTGTGTCACAGTTTTAATCCATTTCCTGTCAACATGTGGCCAACTGAAACTCAAGTTTAATTAAAAATAGAAATGTTTTACAAAAAAGATCCCATCAAAGGATGAATCCACTATGTAAGGGCTACAGAAACCAAACTGTGAAGCTATGGGCCTGAGTTTGGCCTGCACCACAACACTAAGTGATGACTGGACATTTCCCCACCTCGACCTGGGTTTCTTGAAGGGTTCTTTCCATCCATAGGTAGGTATGTCAACTCATGATACTTTGTTAACACATGGACAGTACATGTGTAAGACAGTCTACTGAAAACCAAAGTCCAGAACAAAAGACAGGGAAGAGCCAGCATCACAAGCTGATACAGTTATTATAAATATTAAGGTATTGGAGTACATTAGATATAACTAACAACTTGCAGGCCACAAGTGCCAGGTTTGTCTCTCTCAACTACCCAGGATAAACTCTTGTAAGATGAGGACTTTCCATGTGGAGAGATCATCAAAGGATGACAATGAAGCTGCAGAGACACCTGTCACTCTGACAGCAAGTAGTAATAGGTTAAATATTGCTAGCAAAGCAAGGGTACCATTTGACGGTTTCCTCACTGACAGGGAAACACAACCAACAAGCCTTCCTCTACCTTTATGAGAAATACGGAATCACAAGAAAGCAAGCTGATACCCTGTAATGTTTTCATAAAAGTAATTAATTTACTTTAGAATAAACATTATATTCTTAGAAATTAGTAATCTTCTGTCTCCAACATCCACATCCAAGGCCAGATGTATGTGTGATTGGGGTTATCTATGAAGACATGTTAGTTTGAAAAGTTAATTATGAACAATTGTGAAGTTTATACAAGTTAATTGTGGAGTTTATACAAAAAGGTAACGTACTTTAGTGAGAATAAATCAAAAGTATAAAACGCAGACCTGCTACGGAGAAAGTATAAGTATGTATTATTGTGCTGGTACACGACACAGATTTGGTAAATTCTTTATTCTCAGTCTTCTTGTTTAATATGAGAAAACCCAATAAATGTTTCTCCCTTTCTACCCTGTCTCGGGGGGGGGGGGGGAGACAACACACAAATAAAAAGTAAAACAAAACAAAACCTATGCTCTAACACTGACTATCCCAGCTGTGAGGGCAACCTATGCTCTGGTGCATTTGGAGTGCCCATGAGCCAGGCCAGGCTTTCCCTACAGCTTCAAGGTAGGGAAAGGAAAGTCCAGCCGTACAGCCCACGGGCAAGCCCACAGTGGCTGGCTGAATGGTAGCTGCCATCCTGAGACTGTACTCCTGACCTAGTTCTCACATGAACCACAACACGCCTGGAATAATAACTACGTGGTCTCTCTCTGGTTTCTCCCCAACAAGGAAGGGATCAGATCTACAGCTCACACTGCAAGCCCACAGCACTGCCACACAGAATCGTAAATGTATACAGTGCAGAAGACACAGCTCAAGTCTGAACTTTGAGCCCCACATTTACAAAGCCACAAAACAGAGTAAAGAACTTCCTTGGAAACATGTGAAGGAAGAAGAGTGCATGTGCCCAGTGTCCCAGTAGGCATCATGGAGAATATAAACACAATCTCAGGATGAGGACATGCACAAGGCCAATTGCAAGTAAAGCGCACTACGACTGATTAGCACAAACTGGAGCAAAGACATCAGAAAGTCTTACTGTCTCGGGAGATCAAACATTGTACAAGCCATCGCCAAGCTCTATAATGACAATCTATGCCTCTGCTGCTGCCAAGATCTTATGAAAGGTAGTTACATGCAGGAAGAAGCTGCCTGATTTCCCATAGAGTATCATACCCCAAAAACCTCCAGCCCCAGAGAGAAGCCTTCCTGCAACTCTTCCAAGTTATTAAGAATGGATTTCTTCTCAGAAGATAACTGGAAGTGCTTTGCTCCTCTTCTATCCACCATCACAGCAGCACAAGGGAACAATGAACATGCAAATCCCATCAGAAAACCTTAAGCTGTGACTAAGTTAATGGCCAAATGATTGCAAATTTACATTTATTCCTAAGTCTCCATATATGTTTTCATTCTCATCCAACAGTAGAATACATACCACTACATGATGTAAGAAAGAAGCAACAAGTGACATTTGGCTCTTTTTATATTGCATTAATAAAACGAACAACAAAAACAGCAGGCATATAACATTGACCTCTTAAATCCAAAAGAGCTCCTGCAAATTCACATTCCAATCAACCACGTGACTCGAAATCTCAGAACAAAGTTTGCTCACACATGGCTAAGTGAACTGAGATTTCCCTTCAACCGTCTTAGGCAACAAACAAATAATGGAATCATGAGAGGGTGACTACATTATACCTCCCCCTCCAGCCCTCTCAAACTCACGGCCATATATACACATAAACACATAAATATAACTTGCTTAGTCCATATGATGTTACTGTGTGTAAACCATTCCAGGGCTGATCAACTGGTACTGGATAAGCAATTAGGGGCTCATCCCTAAGAAGACAATGTCTCTTCCTCAGTAGACATTAGTTTTCTATCCCCTTTTGTCTAGAAGTGAAGCCCTGTGAGATGTCCATGTCATTTCATTAGTCTATGATTAGCGGTGTACTCACTTTGGTGGAAGCTTCCATATCTTTTCTAGAAGACACAATCTCACAGCAGAGTTCCTGGTCCTCTGGCTCTTACAATCTTTCCATACCTTCTTCAGTGATGTTCCTTAAGCCATAGTTGCAAGAATTGCATTGCAGATGGGGCTATGTTCCCCCCTTGATCAGTTTTCTCTGCATTTCTGACCAGTTTGTGGGGTTTTGTAATGTCTCTACCAACCTATTGTAAAGATAAGTTTCTCTGATAAGGATTGAGAGCTACGTTTATCTGTGGTATAAGGATAAGTACATAGAATAAAGTTAGGAATTATGCTGGTTTAGTAAGGAGGGGCAGGTTCATGACCTCACCTGCCACAGGTAGTTGGCTAAATTTAGTTCCTTCCTATTGAGCAGGCCTTTAAGTCCAATTAGACAGCTGCTGGTTGCCCCCAAGACATACATTCCACTATTGCACCCTGCCATGCTGGACACTGTTGTTGTTCATAGGCATAACATTTGGGTAGCACTACTGTCTTTCCCTGGGAAGCTTGCATAGCACCTTCCAGTACTACGAAAGCTTGTCCTCAGGGAGAAGGAAGTCTCTCAGGTCATACCCTGATCACATGCTCAAGTTCTACCTCTAGAGAGAGACCAGTCACACAGATCTATTTAGTCTAAACTCACTGAGGTATAAGCTTAGGTGAAGTTTCCATTGTCAAGTCAATATGGTTATGAAGTTTTAGAGTATGAGATCTTGAATCTACAACACTGTCTTCTTTGGGTTTCTATTTAATTGGGGTGTCTCGCTTACACTTTCACAGAGGTTTAGTACATTATTATTATGACAGGCAGCACACAGACAGATATGATGCTGGCTACATCTTGATCAGAAGGCAATAGGAGTCCACTCAGACACTGAGTGGTACCCTGAGCACAGAAAAATCTCAAAGCCCTGCCCCTATAGTGACACACCTCCTCCAATAAGGCCATACCCACTCCAACAGAGCCATACCTCCAGAAAGTGCCACTCCCTGAGATTATGGGGGCCAATTACATTCAAATTACCACAATCACCAAGTACATTAAACATGTACTTCATGGTTGTTATACCTATAAGTATAATGATCATCTATAATAAATAGAATAACTACCATTTATTAGGAATCTATGGGGATGCAGATGGTTCAGCAGTTCAGAGACCCAGCTCTGGCAGAGACCCAGCTTCAGTCCCCAGCACCCACATCAGGTGGTTTACTATCTAAAACTCCAGCTCCATGATCGGACACCCTCTTTGTCCTCCATGAGCACTGCACATACCCACATGAAGGCAGGCAGGCAGACACACACACAATTTTAAAAACAAATATTTAAAAAAAAAAAAAAAAGAATCTACACCTATAACTTTATATACATCACCTTCAAATTTTGGAACTTAATCTTCAAAGACACCTCTTTAAAGATCCTAATCTTATATATACCAAAACCAGTATTCTCTATTAGTTAAGCCCTAAGGAATTTATTAATTGTACTCTTTTTCACTATGTAATAAAATTCTTTTGATATAACAATCCCAGACATTTTAACTTGAAATACAACTTTTTAAATTTCAAAATGTTCATATGCCCTAATAAAGGAGGTCAGTGACTATCCAGCCAAAACAATAAAGTACTACTGACTTTCAGAAACGCCACAAGTCTTCTAAAGCAATCTCTAGTGCTAATAGAATTTGAAATTATGATGAGCTAACAGGAGGGAGCGAGGAAGGGAGAGGGAATGAAGAAATAAAGGGAAGGGGGAGGAGGGGCGCATGCCCAGAAGGTGTCTCAGTTTCTAAGTTCCATTCTCCACTGCAAGGTGCTACAGAGCGCAGGACCTGGTGCAGCAAAGGGCTGGTTTGAAGCCTGCTCGTTATGGGGGCAACCTGAGCAGGTCCAAGCTGCTTTAAGTACATGAACAAATGAACAATGGGAACCCTCTTTCCTAAATGAACTGCTAACTAAACACAGAAAGCCCTAAATCTAATAAGTAAATGAGGAACAATATAGCTACCTTCATCTCAAAAGTATCTCCCTAGAAATTAATTACAAAGTAAAACACAGTAGTAACTTCACAGTGGAAAAACCTGATGAACCAGTATTCCCACTTGGAAAAAAGTGTATAGCCCAAATCTAATCATGAAGCAACATCAACCAAAACCACTAAGGAACCACAGGCAGAATGGCTGGCTTGTTCTGCACATAAAGTCAAGGTCAAAATGAGATCAAAGCTGCTGGCAATGGCTATGAAAAAGACAACATCAAATGGTCCAGAGAAACGGAGTATATGCACAACTATAACATTTGCAAAACAGATTTAGCAAAATATAAATAAGCAGTAATATAAGTAGAAGATATCTGGGAAGTTCTCATACTACACTTGCAACTTCTCTAAAACTTCAGAATACATTAACGGTCACCACAGTGAAGGAGCTTCCATTCACAAAACCTGAAAAAAACTGTATCTCAACAATGAATTTGACTAGCACACACAAGATCCAGCAGTGCTTCTTATTAGCATATGACAAGGGCAATCTCAGCCTTTCTTGGGTCTTGTGAGAGAACAGTCCCAGAGCTACTCTCCTCCTGTCCTGACTGGCAGACATCTTCCATGAAGAGCTTCATCTCAAATGACTGCAGTTGAAGGGCAGCTCCTGTACTCTAAAAGCAAAAACTCAAGTCCCCAGTTTCCAGCCTTACTGTGGGCAACTGGTGTGTACTTCCAGCTCACAAATGCTGTGGCTGAGTTCCCCTTTACCTGTCTGACTTCTTTTTTAATATGACACTGGAGTACTTATTCAGGGTTATAGCTGGCTGTTACTCAGTAATGAATTACTGTGTTTCTTCTCTCCATACCCCGTGGAACCAAGCACTGGCAAAGTGGCCAGCCCCTTGACCACTCGCTATCTGAAAGGGAAGATGCTTATGTTTCTGTCTAGATGGCAGTAGTGGCACTCCCATTATGTTCCACAATGAGTCACCCAGCATTCTTCCCAGAATGCGCTGGGCCTCTGCGCCTACTTCCACTTACAGTAAATCAAAGTGCAAAGAAGAAAGTTAAAAGACCACAGGAAACACTCAAACCCCAAGTCCTCAGTGTGACACCCAGTCCACCTGCTCAGCAGTCATGGAGGAAAAAGAAGAGGGTGAACTGGGTTATAGGAGGTAAGAAATGGAGATGTGGGGTGTGGAGATGTGACCTGTGGGGATGGCCCAGGCAGTGGTTACCAAACATTCATAAAGACTGAGTTAAAAGTCAGGGAGTCCACATATAAAACTAAAAGCCTGGCATGATGGTTTACACCCTTAACCCAGCAATCGGGAAGGGTGTGTATATGTGCAGAGGCAATTGGATCTCTGTGAGTTTGAGGCCAGCCTGGTCTACTGAGCAAGCCCCAGGACACCTGGATTAAAAAGAGACTGTCTCAAAAACAAACAGAAAAATAAAATAAAGATGCAATGTGGTAGAATGTGCCTATAATGCCAACGCTGAGTGGGAATGGGGAGGTGGACACTGACAACCTACTTCTTGTTGAGCTCCAGATCAGTAAAAGGCTCTGTCCAAAAAAAAAAAAAAAGTGGACGGTTACAGTGAATTACAGCAGAGGTTGTCCTACACACACACACACACACACACACACACACACACACACACACACACCAGGGTTATATAGTCATGAAGCAGGACATGGGAGACAGTTGGCCCTCAACAAGCCCTAGATAGTCAGGAGATCCCCTCATCTGGAAAGCTGATGGCAGTGGGAGCTGCTCCATGGGCCAAGGTCCCTGTGCTAGCTGACCTCTAGGTAACTGCTTGAGTTCATGATGAAACAGGTGCAGGGACACCTCAGCCATCTTGAGAACCAGAAGACAGCTCCCCCTAACCCCACTGTTTATGTAGCCACATAAAAGTGCACAATCCCCACTGCCTGTACCTTAACATCTCTGGACCCTTCTGCTTTGGGAGCCTCTTTTGCTTTCTAACATTCTATCTGTGGGTTGCATGCCTCATTCTCTGCAGGACCAACCCTGGGTTCACTGTGCTTATAGTAAACACACCCTGCGAGTCCCTCCCTTCCCATGGCCATCTCCCAGTAGCTGTCAAAGCTCAGCTGTCCAGGGAGTTCCCTTCTTGATGAACAGCAGGTGAACTGATGCACTGTCTCCTGAAAGAGGTAGTCCTCAACCGATGAATACAGGGCCAAGGAACTGACTTTAAACACTTTGTATGTACAGAGGGAAAAAAAAAAACTAAGCTCCAAGAAAAGAGTCTCTGGGAATCGACTGGTCAGGTGATGGGCTCCTGTGTGGCCATTTTCTTCCACAATCTGCTGTTCCTGGTGGGTAGCTTTTCAGAAGGAAAGGCAAATTAATAACCTCACCATAAACCAACTCCCACAGAACTTTCTCTACATTGCTAGGCTGAATTCACTTAAGACTGCTCATCACTGAAACATATCTCAGATCTAGTTTCACAGCAATACCTTATTTGCCACGAAGGGCTAGCTACCCTAAAGTCCTTTCTAACAACAACAACAACACTATTGTTGTTGTTGTTGTTTTGAGACAGATGATATTATTATTATTATTATTATTATTATTGGTTTTTTCGAGACAGGGTTTCTCTGTATTGTTTTGGAGCCTGTCCTGGCACTCACTCAGTAGACCAGGCTGGCCTCAAACTCACAGAGATCCACCTGCCTCTGCCTCCCGAGTGCTGGGATTAAAGGCGAGCGCCACCAACGCCTGGCTCAACAATTATTTTTTAAACACTATTTTTTTTTTGTTATAATAGAGAAGCAAGAAAAGCATGTTAGATGATTACAAGGAAAAAAAAAATAACAGCAAAAAGTACTTGCCTTTAAGAATACTGGGTAGAGCACTTCCTGCTCTTCCAGAGGAATCCAGTTTGGGTCTCAGCACCCTCATGTCATCTCATAACTGCATGTAATTCCCATTCTACTACAACGCCCTCTTCCAGTCCCCTCAGGCACTGCGTACACACAGTTCACTTATAGTAGACAAAACACTCAGACACAGAAATAACTCTAAAACATTAAGAGGCAGTAAGAGTGGCAAGCTGAGCACATCAGCAATGCCGATACTTGGAAGCTAGGGGGTGGGGGGGAGCTGTGAACCTGAAGCCAGCCTGAAGAACAAGACTATCCCCCAAACAAAACATCAGTAACAGAATTAGAACTAAGTATGAAAATGTGCCGGGTAGTGAACACACAGCCCTTTGATCCCAGCACTTGGGAAACAGAGGCAGGAGGATCTCTGTGAGTTCAAGGCCAGCCTGCTTAACAGAGTGAGTTCCAGGACAGCCAGAGCTACACGGAGAAACCCTGTCTTGGAAAAAAAGAAAAAGGAAGAAAACGCTCACTGTGCTGCTTACCAAAAGCAGCTGAAGAAGGAGGTGTTTATTGTAGCTCCCAGCTTGACTTCAGTGAGAAAGACAAGGCAGCGGCAGCCTGAGGCAGCTGGTCCACTGCATCCACAGTCAAGAAGCAAAGATGGATGCTGGTGCTTAGTCAAGTCTGGACCTGTGCAAGGGTTCCACATTCAGGCTGGGTCACCCCACCTTAGTTAAATCTCTCAGGAAATCCTCTGTGGTGTTTGAAGGGGAATGTCCCCAAAGACTCATGTGTAGGAATGCTTGGCCATAGGGAGTGGCACTATTAGGTGTGACCTTGCTAGAGTTAAGTGTGTCACTGTGTGGGTGGGTTTTGAGGTCTCATATACTCAAGCTATGCCAAGTGGAACAGACTCCTGCCTTCAGATCAAGATGTAAAACTCTCAGCTCCTTCTCCAGCACCACATCTGCCTGCATGCAACCATGTCCTGCCATGATAATGGACTAACTCTCTGAAACTGTAAAGCACCCCAATTACATGTTTTCCCTTCTAAGAAGTGCTGTAGTCATGGTGTTGCTTCACAGCAATAGAACACTAAGATGCCCTCTCAAAAACATGCCCAGGAAAGGAAGACAAAAAGATAGTTGAAAGCCAAGACAATAAAGGCAGGTGCCATTTCACTAACATTAGAATGGGTGACACACTCTACAAACAAGAGGTGGAGGTAATCGGATACATCAAATAACAATCCCCTGGCTGGAGGATGACTCAGTGGGTAAGAGGGCTTGCTGCACGAGTATGAGAACCTGAGTACAGACCTCTAACACCACATCACATAATAGGTGTTCAAGGCCTATGCATGCCTATAACCGCAGCACAGGAGAAAACTGAGACAGGAGGACCACTGAGTTTTGCTGGCCAGTCAATCTAGCAGAAAACAGTAGTCACAAGTTCACCAAGAGACCCTGTCTCAAGAGAGTAGATAGTGGTGGAAAGGCCACCTGGAATTCTCCTCTGGCCTCCATACAGCATATACACTGTATACTCATGCATACGCCACATACACACATCCCATGCCAGGCACAACTGTAGGCTTGTCTTCTAGTTTAGCTACTAGGGAGGCTGAGACAGGAAGACTGAGCTTCAGGCCAGCATCAACTACAGAGACAAAGGAGAAAGAAGGGGGGGGGGGGGAATAAACAGAAACCAGCTTCCAAAAGTGCCCATGATAAATTTCCAACAAAGCACTAGCAGACTGAACCCACCAACATACCAGAATATTCATCCGCCACAGAACCACCAGAATTATTCCAAGAATGCCAGGGTAGCTTGACTGTCTAAAATTCATTCATTAATGTAGCTTACTGATTTTTGTGTTGTTGTTGTTTTGGTTTTTTTGTTTTTCAAAACAGGGCTTCTCTGTAGTTTTAAAGTGTGTCCTGGAACTAACTCAGAGATGCGCCTGTCTCTGCCTCCTGTATACTGGGATTAAAAGTATGTACCACCACCACCCCCAGCCCTAACTGATTTAAAATAAAACCATGTGCTCGTTTCAGTAGACACAACAAGTAAAATAATCAAACAAGCCCTACAGAACAGAACACAGAAGACGTTCTCAACCTGATAATAAGGAGACCCCCTCACCTGGAAGTGTTTGCATGCACACATGAAGACATGACTGTGATCCCCAGAGCCTACATAAAAAAGCCAAGGGTGGGGCTGGAGAGATGGCTCAGAGGTTCAGAGGCTGTTCTTCCAGAAGACCTAAGTTCAATTCCCAGCAACCCCATGGTGGCTCACAACCATCTCTAGTGGGATCTGATGTCCTCTTCTGGCATAAAGGAGTACTTGCAGATAGAACACTCACATACATGAAAATATTCAAAAAAAAAAAAAAAAAAAAAGGCCAAGAGTGGTGACATGTCTGTAATCCCAGCACCAAGAGGGCCAAACAGGCAGATTCCTAGGCCACCAAACTTGTTTTTTTGAGACAGTTTCTCATTGGCCTGGGGCCTGCCAACTGAGCTAGGCTGGCTCTTGACAGAAGCCTGGAAGCTACACACACTGCAGCACAACAAGTTTGAGAGGTCTAGCCAGAGCAAAGAGAAAGGATGAACATCCAGATGTGAAAAGGAAGTAGTTCTATCTCTGTCTACACACATGACCTCACACAACATCTTTAAAGAGACCACCACAAGAGTTGCTGGAATAAACAAGTTCAGAGAGGCTGGGCACAAGACATAAGACCACTCATTTCCTCATGCTTGCATTCAATAATCTCAAAATGATAAGCCACAATTCCACCAAAATCATACCAGTACACCAGAATCATGAAGGAAAAAAAAAAAAGTGATCTGTACTCTCCAAACTCTTCAAGTTACTAGAAGAAATTAAAGGATATCGAAGGGAACAGAAGAAAACTATACCACTCACTGGTGCAAAATCCTGTTAAAATGACAATCATCTACAAATTAACAGATTCTGTATCGTCCCTATCAGAATTCTAGCTGTTTATAGACACTGACAAGCTAATTCTAAAACCCAGGCAGAATTATGAGACCAAGAACAGTCAAAGCGATCATGGAAAGAACAAAGTTTGAGAACTCCTACTTCCTGATTTCAACCTCACCGCTAAGCACCCATAATCAAAGCAGTGAGACACTAAGGAAAGGTCACACAGAAAAGTCAATGCGGCAGTGCTCAGGCCTCAGCTGGAGTGGAGGTGCATACCTGTCACCCAGCACCTGTGAGGTCCTCTACATAACAGGCTGAGGACAGTCTTGACACTGCCAAGGTCCCAGAAATAAACCCACATATTCATACATCTCTGGTTAATTTGTTTTCAGCAAGGGTGCTAATCCCATTTGATGGGAAATGGACTGCCCCCCTGCGGGTGTGTGTGTGTGTGTGTGTGTGTGTGTGTGTGTGTGTGTGTGTGTGTCCATCAATGAGCAAACAAAAAACAAAACAAGGGACCTAAATACAGTGGAATACACATCCATTAAAGTGACAAAATTGGGGCTTCAGACATGGTTCAGCAGTTAAGAGCTACTCTCCCAGAGGTCCTGGGTTCAATTCCCAGCACACACATGGCAGCTTACAACTGTCTATTTAACTTTTGTTTCAGGGAATCTGACACCATTATACAGACACAGATGGAGGCCAAAACCAAAGCACATAAAAGAAGTAAATACATTTTTTAAAAGGGACGAAATACTGGTACACCTTATAACACAATGAACCCTGAGAATGATGCAGATGCAAAGAGCCAGTCACAGCATACACATACAGAACTATGCACAGGGACAGTTGCCTAGGCTGGAAGGGAAGTGGGAAAGGAAGACGCAGAAGGGTCACTGCTAAGGGTAGGAAATGTCTTTTGAATGAGGAAATGTTCTGCAGCTGACTTGATAATTGCATGACTGACTGTCAATATGCTGAACAGTTGAACTGCATCCCATAAAAGACAAACTACAGGGTGTGTGAACTGTGAACTGTACCTAAATGTTATCAGGGCTGAGCCTGGTGACACTAGGGGAGGCTGAGGCAGGGGAGTTTTAAATTCAAGGCAGGCCTTGCCAACTCAATCAGACCCTCCTCAAAGTAAAACAATAGGAAGTGGGCTGGAGCGCACATTGGTGCTTATGCTTGTGATCCTAACCTGAGTGGTGGACAGAGAAGGACCAGGAGGAGTTCAAGGTCATCCCCAGTGGCACATACACTTCTGGGCCAACATGGGCTACACACAAAAGCCTGTCTTTAACAATAAATAAATAAATAAATAAATAAATAAATAAATAAATAAATAAATAAATCCCTGCCCCAAAAGAAGGCAGGAGGTGTAACGCTGTGGGAGAGCATTTATACAGGGAAGGAGGAAGGGCCTGGGCTTATGGGGTTCAATACCCCATAAGCAAAAGAAGCTGTTTTAAGAAAGAAGGGGGTACCAATTGTCCAATGTTCACCTAGGTACTACATCCAATGTACTTAAAGCTTACTGTGTCAAACTCAAATCCAGTTTTAGTCTTCACTAAAATTTCAGTTGTGTATACCAGACACACACAATTATATATAAAGTGCTACAATGTTCCATAAATTCTAATGATGGACTTCAAACATGGGAGTGACAAGAAAAGACTTCCTACTCTGGGACAGTGAAAGCCATCTATCACACACCAGTTTGTACAGCTAAAGATTTTGTAATCTGTCCCCCCCAACTCTCAGAAACATCCATTTGTCAACACTGTTCTCTGCTCATCAAACCTCATCACCCAGCACAACAATATCTGCACTCTTTCCTTATCCAGTTCAAGACACAAATATTGACTATTTTCTTCTCTCGTCCCCTAAATATTTTTCTCTTAGCCCCTCCTACTGTTGACTTTCTTCTAGACTTACAAGGAAAATGAGAAAAATTAGGTTGCTAATTGCCCATATTTTTAACTCATTCTAGTCTAGTAGCTTTACTGAAATTCCAAGTCTAATCTTGACAGTTGTTTTTTTAAATAATATAACTACTTACTTTATTTACCAACACATTTCTTTTTTCTTTTTTTGTTTCGTTTTTCAAGACAGGGTTTCTCTGTATTGCTTTGGAGCCTGTCCTGGAACTAACTCTGTAGACCAGGCTGGCCGAAAACTCAGAGATCCTCCTGCCTCTACCTCCTGGAGTGCTGGGACTAAAGGCATATGCCACCAATGCCAGGCTCTTTTCTCTCTTTCTTTCTTTCTTTCTTTATTTATTTATTTAGATTTGTTTATTTATTTATTAAGATTTATTTATTATGTATACAGTATTCTGAGTACATATATGCCTACAGGCCAGAAGAGGGCACCAGATCTCATTACAGATGGTTGTGAGCCACCATGTGGTTGCAGGAAATTGAACTCAGGACCTCTGGAAGAGCAGCCAGTCAGTCCCCTTAACCTCTGCGCCATCTCTCCAACCCATCTTGACAGTTGTTAACAGTTGACAACACACCTTGAAATTCTTTTGATGGTACCTTTAACCATTTGAACCCACCGCCTTCCCCACAGCAGTCTGAACCTTTCACCTCACTACCTCAAGCAAGGCACCCTTAGGTGCCTTCCTTCTCCTACCCTGCCGTCCACACAAGCAGGGTTTTTTCAGTCTTCCCTCTAACCTCAGGGTAGGCTTTAATGAAAACCACCCATCGTTTGTTTAATAGGAAGTTTTAAAAGTGGCCAGGAAAATGAAGGAAATGAGAGGGCATGAGAAGTACAGCAAGACTGAGAGCCATGCTCACAATAAGCACTCCCTTGACCTTTCTGACCCTCAGCCTTGCTAACCCCTGGTCTACACTCTATAACTCTTAAGACGAACTTCCAGCCATCTTATAGCCACAGTCAAAGACACATTCCTTGGGTTAAGAACAAGCATATTGGCAGGGCCTTTAGTCACAGTACTCGAGAGGCAGAGGTCAGTCTGGTCTACAAAGCAAGTTCCAAGACTGCTAGGACTGTTACACAGAGAAACCCTGTCTCAAAAAATTAAAATAAAACAAAGAACAAGCATATCAAAAGGTTTCAGGTTTACTTTTATTTTCTATGGATGAGTGTTTTGTGCATGTATGTATGTGCACCATGTGCATGCCTAGTACCAAGGGAGGCTAGGAAAAGGCTCTGGATTCCCTGGAATGGAAGTTACGGGCAGTTATGAGATGCCACGGGAGTCCTGGGAGCCAAATCCAGCCCTCTGCAGGGGCAGCCAGTGCTTTGAAACACTGAGCCATTCTTCAGTCCCTATGAAAAAAAAAAAAATCTTTCAAATCCTTTGAGTAGTGTAACTTCCAAAGCCACAAACATCATATATTCAGCTATGGCTGAAACATTTAAATGTGACTTTCTCTTGCTTAACTCATATATTCAGCCTGTATCAAAACATTCTTAACAAATTCTCTCTGTTCACACTGATTTTTCCTATAATTCTTTTCTTCAGTGTAAATCAATAATCCCAGCTTCAGGGCTAGAGTGATGGCTAAGTGGTTCACTGCCCACACAGGATACCTGTAACCCCAGGGAATGAACAGAACACCCTCTTCAGGCCTCTGCTGGCTCCTGCACACATTCAGATACATACACATAAATAAAAATAAAGTCTTTAATTAAAAAAAAATCCCAGCTTCAGCGGGGTGGTGGTGACACACAAACCTTTAACCCCAGCACCTGGAAGGCAGAGGCAGGCAGATCTCTGTGAGTTTGAGGCCATCCTGGTCTACAGAGCAAGTTCCAGGACATCCTGGATTACAAAGAAAAACCCTGTCTTTGGAAGGAAGGAAGGAAGGAAGATCCCAGTTTTACCAGAGCAAAGGAATGGGCCAGAATGCCTGTGGGGCTCTATGTCAGCCCTGGGCTGTGTCTTCTGCTGCCACTACTCAGGTGTGCCTTTGAAGCCAGACTACATAGAGCAGGTAAGCTCCACTCCATCCATTTTCATGACCTCCCATGCTACAGATCCAGTATTTACTTAGTAAAGGTAGGAAGGTCCTGAAGCATCCCCTCAATAAATGTTCTGCTGCAACTGAGTGTGGTATCAGGCCTCAAGCAAACCATTTGCTACATTTGTAAAGAACAGTGGCTAGCCCTATCCTACAGTCCTCAGTACACAGATTATAGTAACAGAAAAGAAACCAACCCCCCTTCAATGTCCATGTTCTAATCCCCGGAGCATGTAAACACGATGCATTACAGGGCAAGGAGAAATTAAGGTTGCATAAGAGCTTAAGGTTGCTAAAATCAAATGGCCTTGGTTTGGAGATTATCCTGGATTATCCAGATAGACACCGCCCACCCCGGTGTAATAAGGTCTAAGTGAGTGACAGAAGTCAGTATCTGGAGAATATAAAAGTGACCAGACACTGCTGACCTTAAGACACAGGGGAGGCTGAGGCCAAGGAACAAGGGCAGCCTCCAAGGTAGAGAAAACAAAACATGCAGTCCCCTGACCCCGGTGAAGAACCTGGGTCTCGGTACAGTAACCCACTTTAAAGTCAAAAATGGGCTGCTGGGAACATACTGACATATCGTCGTGAGCTAGTAGTGTATTACAGGAGCCACTGAAGATTAATGTATACACAAATTACATATGGAAACAAATATACTCTAGTGTTCCTAAAATACGGCAATTAAGGTACACAGCTCACCTTTCTGAATTACATATTTAAGAATTTGGTAGCTTTTTTAAACAAATAGGTTTAATAAATGTCACCTAAAAATGTTTGTTTTGAAATAGAAATGTGCTGGATATGGTGGCACAACGCTTTTAATCCCAGCACTTGGGGATAGGCAGGTGAATCGCTGCAATGAGGCTAGCCTGGCCTACATAGGGAGTTCCAGGACAGTGAGGAGTATGTAGAGACCTTGTCTACAAAATAAAAATAAATAAATGAAATGAAATGAAAAATGTGCAGTTTGATGGTCTTAGAACTCACTATAACTTGTTTTGGAGCCTGTGTGCTCATTCACTATCTTATCACAGACCAAATTAGTGTGGAAAGTATTCAACTTTTTTATTAACTATTTCACATTATCTCATGTATAAAAATATGGAGTACATCACAAACTTATGTTGTATCTTCACCCAGGAACGATGTTCACCCTCATAAAGCAAACAAAACAACAAACCTTTGCAATGTCAGCAAAGGAAAAAAACAAAGGTAAAACATTGGGGCTGGAGAGATGGCTCAATGGTTACGATCACTTGCTGCTCTTGTAAAGGACCTAGTTTGGTTCCTGGCACCCGGTACCCTTTTGTAACTAGTTCCAGGGGGATCCGATGCTCTCTTCTGGCCCCCATGGGTACTGCATGTGTGTGGTACACAAATGCTCAAACTCTAAAAAGAAGAAAATGTCTCCCAGGTCCTAACAGACAGATGACAATGGGCTAAGGCATCATCCACAAAGCAAAAGGATGTCCACTTTACAGTGTCCAGTTCTCAGCACACTTTCTACTCCACAGACCCCATCAGGCATCACTTCTCTCCTTGCCAATGACTCCTCACTGCGTACCTGATACACACAAGCACTTTTTAACTTGGAAGAATTATTCAAGAATCATTCCATGGAAAGCCCAGGTAGACCAATACTGTATACATAATTAGGGCTAGGTGGTGGCACACACCTTTAATACCAGCACTTGGGAGGCAGGGGCAGCCAGATCTCTGAGTTCGAGGCCAGCCTGGTCTACAGATTTTCCAGGACAGGCTCCAAAGCTACAGAGAAACTCTTGGGGGGGGGGGGTTTCCCAAAGGTCATCCTCTACCATACTAAATTCCAGATCAACCCAGGATACTTGAGAACCCACTTTAAAAATAAAAGAGGTCAACTGCTCTTTTGTATCAGCCAAATAACCAAGTCACAATACCATACTCTAAATTAAAAAAAAAAAAAAAAGGGATTTAGCACCTCAGAGAGCCAGTCTCACGCTGTACCATCAGCAGTCTGGTTTTTTTCCTAAGATAAGGTCTCAATATGTGGCCCACTTCATTTTTGACAGTCTTTTGTGGGAAGCAAAGCCTTGATGGTTTTCTTCCAAAACAAATGCTTGACATTACTCCTACCTCCTTCTATATGAATCCTATGCACATTACACACTCAACTATGCTAATTCTATGCATATTAAACAACTATAATAATTCTATGCATATTCAAAATCAGATCTTTCAAGTATTTCCCACAACACTGATTCTGAATACACAAATGAGTGGTCCATATTTACATCTAGTATTTAGTTATGTTTCTTCTAATACCTCTAGGTAACATACAGGTATTTAAATAATCTTCAACCCAACACCTACCTACAACAGGTGCAAAACAAACCAGCAAAACATGGCTCCAGGAAGGATGGGCAATCAGGCAGCTCAATAGAAGGCTGAGTTTACTACCAGGAGAACATGTCAGAGAAGGTCTAAGGCTGACTGAAATACGCTAGCCTCTTCTGATAACAACAAGGGTGGTATTCAATAAAGGAAGGGCTGGCTGTTGCTGGGTGGCAGAGCATATGCTTAGCATGAGCTTAGCATGTACAAAACACTGGGTTCAGCCCTCACATGTGAGAAGTAAACATCGGTCTGTTTCCTTGCAGTTGCTCTTAAGCTGTCTGAACCTCTAAAATAGGCTGGGGTGCCATGCATCGCATAGCCACTGCTGCTCCCTATGCAAAACAGAAGATGATCTGCTTCACTCTTAGCTTTAATGTTGAAATTTAATTGAAACATAAGCAAGTGCTTCCTCGGAAGGCACCTGCTGCTAATAACCAAATAGTGAGTGTTCGCTGGGCTACAAGGTTCACCAGAGCAACAGAAGGATGCTGGAAAAGTATGAGCAGTGTGCCAGGTACTACTGTCCTCACTGAGTGGCAGTTTATCTTAGCCTGAGAGGCCATTGTCTAAAGACATGCTCACAGTCAGGAAATAAATGCAGACCCTCAAATAAGGAACCAGCTGGGTATTGAAACTGAGTGAATCAAGTGTGGGGGTGCATGCCTGTGTGCCTGCATGTCGGGAGCACAGTGATCACCAGCTAGGAGCCACTCCAGACTACACACCAAGACCAAAATCAGAACAAACAAAAAAGTGTCAAGTATGTAACTTGGTAGAGTGCATGCCTACCAACCTAAGTTCAAATCCCAGAATGACGGGCAGTAAATAGCTTTGTGACTTTGTCTATGGGTGACTGAAGTACTGCAACCACTAATGTACAGTGAAGACTTTGGAAGAAAGAAAAGATGTGTGTTTATTCTGGGCTGTAATTCTGCAGAAATTCTGCAACACTGGAAGAAAGTAGGAAAACAAAACAGGATTATGGGAGCTCCCAAAGTACATTTGCAAATTCTCAAGGGATCAGAGCCCTCAATTTCAGATCTAAAAGGAACAATGCCACACTTACCAAAAAGTGTCTAATTTGGGGGCAGCAAGATGGCCTGCTAAGTGAGGGTGCAGAACCCACTTATGTATGGAAGGGGAGAACCAATGCCACAACATTGTCCTCTGACCCCACATGCTCACCGGGGCACACATGCTTACACAGTCATCATGTACACACACAAATGATAATTTTTTTAATTAAAAGAAATGTCTGACTCAATCCTTACATCCACAGATGACTAAAAGAAAAAAAAAAAGCTCAAAATTATGAGAAAACTTTCTCACACACATCTAAATGTCAAAATCTGGGCTAGAATTTACCTTCTGGAGCAACAGGTCTCTTTCATTATAGCACACTGCAGAATACATAATAAAAACAGCCTCTAAGTTTCTGGAAGTGGCCTGGCACAGCTTTTATACCAGCAGTTGGGAGGGAGAGGCAGCCAGATCTCTGTAAGTCCTAAGCCAGCCTGGTCTGCAAAGTGAGTTACAGGACAGCCAGGCTACACAGAGAAACCCTGTCTCAAAAAACTAAAAAGAAGTTTCCGAAGTGACTACTGAAAAAGAAACCCCCTATGAGTCCCGTCCTGTCCCGTCCTGTCCCCACCCCCGCGCCGAAGTGTTTAAATCTGAAAAAACAAAAACAAAAACAAAAATCAAGGTTTGTGGAATTATAGGTAGTCTTCCCTGAGTTGATGAGGTGTAGAAGAGGGAGAGTTAGTTAACATGACTTCACAGGCAGAGGGAAAGGAATGTGATCAGGGACCAGGAGGCAGCCTCATCTGCAGGGGCTTGGTCAAAAACCTAGAATTTAAAAAGAAAAAAAAGAAAAAGAAAACCAAGTAAAAGAAGTTAACCTGTAGTGACTATGGTAGAAACTAGCTGAGTGCTCAGGATGGGGTGGTAATTAACCAACTCGGGATCTCATATAAAAAGGTTAGTGAGAGGTGGAAGGAAACATCAGAAAGGCCACAGGGTATGAGGCGGAGCCACCTTAAATACCCACACTATGCTGTTTCACTGCAGGCTCATCATGGTACCTTTACTTATGGTTAGGTGTGCATGATTAGCAAAAGCCAATATCTTACACTCAATTTCATGACTAGTAACTGTATCACTTTGCCCTCTAATACAGCTGTTCTCAACCTGTTTGGTGGGGGATAGACATCCTGCTATCAGATATTTACATTACAATTCATAACAGCAGCAAAATTACAGTTAAGAAGTAGCTACAAAATTTTAAGGTTGGGGGTCACCACAACATGAGAAACTATACTGAAGGGTCACAGCATTAGGAAGGTGGAAAATCACTGCTCTAGTATAAACAACCTGCTAGCCATCTAGTTATCTACCCATGTGAGCAGTCAACCATGCTGAATTATTTATTATCTTACAGCATTTAACTCTCCATGCTTATTGAGCAAATAGAAACCAACATGCCGGCCCGGGTGGAACAGACTGAACTGCCACCTAGAGCCTGGCTTGGGGAAAGGGGCAGCAAACAGGGTCACTGAGCATCCAGCCAGGGGCAGCTTCTTCGCCTGTCCTCCATCCCATGCTCTCATAACTGAATCTGGGACAGCTGTGACAAACTGGGCAAGAGTCAAGGGTTTATGAATGAACAATCACCCAAAATTAATTCCAAAATCAAATACCTACTTCATTAGAAAGCTCCAGGCTAATGAAGATACATTGTCAAAAAAAAAAAAAAGTAGATGTGGCACCCAAGTTCTATCCTCTGCTTCTGAGAGCACGAACACGCGCACGCGCGCACACAACGTTAGATGAACTTTGACCCAAGTTTAGGATAAAATATCTAAGAGTTTCTTAAATGGCCCTTAACATACTTCTGCCATTTCACACTACATGTTTATATGAAGCAATTCTCACGATACTTAAAAAATCAAAATACCAATCCTGCCAACCACAAAAAAGAACTAAAGCTGAGAACGGTGGTGCACTCCTATAATCTCAACAATCAGGAGTGAAAATTAAGAGTTCAAGGTTACCCTCTGTTACATAGCAAACATGAGCTAGTCTGGGCTGTATGTAAATCTGTCTCCAAAACACAGAAGGGAGGAGAGAGAGGGAAGGGGAAAGGAAAAACGGGGAGAGAGGATGGGAGGGCAAAGCAATGACCTTTCATCTCTCCACATTCCTGTAAATAAAGCACAAGCTTTTTTGTCTCTACCTCCTTTTCTGGAGCGGTGGTAAGCTGCATACCCACATACATGCACACTTACCTGGCAGTCTGAGGCAGCAAAAACAAGGCAAGCCAGTCAGCTTTACCTGAGACTGCTTCAATAAGTGGTTTAGAGTTTTCATGGCAGAGTTACTAGGTACAGGTGTTTCCAGAAGTACAACCTAGCAGACTGCCCTGGCACCTACCTTGTGGCTTTGACTTCATTCACACCATGTTCTAATGCCCTCTCTCTCTCTCTCTGTCTCTCTCTCTGTCTCTCTCTCTCTCTCTCTCTCTCTCTCACACACACACACACACACACACACACACACACACACACACTGGTAACTGGGCTAGGCTAGGCAAGCAGCCAAGCCGGTGCCATCTCATGATGAGAAACCACTCACCTCCTCACTTCTGCTATATTCAATCCCCCTCCCCAGCAAATCCTTCCCAGCAGGACTCTCACCACCAGGCAGTGGCACTGCTTTATCTATAAGCTTCCAGTGGGAAGCACTGGTCTCCAGTACACATGCCTGAACACCTGGATTAGCCACAGGAAGCAGCTGACTTCCACCCAAAGCCCCCTCTGAATATCACTTTCCCTGATGTTTGCCATTTAGTAAGTACAACACTAAAGTCATTTCATGTGCTACACCAGGCAATGCAAACAGAAATTATATTAAAGACCACCACACCAAGCTGAAGAAGGTGTTCTACTGGTAGACAGGTAAGCAGGCATTTCCAAAGGCACCTTCGATATGTCTGAGGACAGTCACTCTCTGAACAACACCAAGGGAAAGAGATCTCACCAATTTCCACATGAAGGCAGAAACATAGGGATCTAAACTGTGGCATATCTGAAGAGACTTATTTTTTAATTTATTTCACCCAATTAAGCTACTACTGCAGGTTTCTTCAGCACCTTATTTTGACAAGTGAATAAATTATGTAAACTTACATATTTACAGAATAAAATTTCAATTCATCCCAAGTGTTTCTCTAAATGTTTTCACAGCTGCTGCCTGAGGCATCCAATTCTAAGTCCAGAGTTCCCTCTCTCCACTGTTCCACACCCAGCCTTACCTCTACTCCGAACTCACCTCCTGAGTAAATGAAGGACTCCAGTAAATGTGTACAAATGATCAAAGCCCTCACAATCTAAACCTGGTATGGTGGTGCACACCTGAATCCCAAGAGGCTGGGAAGTGGAGGCAGGTGAATCAGGAGTTCAAAGCCAGCCACCATTACATACCAAATTCAAACTGTGTGACCTACAGGAGACCCTATTTCAAAACACCAGCAGAGGAAAAAAAAAAAAAAAAACCTCAAACCTCATAACCTCATAAAAGATGGGGGGACAACACATGACGTGTACAGCACAGTACTTCTGAGATCACAAAAATGCTGTGCAATTGTATGAGGCAAGTGGATAGAGTGGTATTGTTCAGCTCAGATGACCTCAAGAGACAGTTACATAGTCGATGGATGATAGAACAGTTTGCATTCCAAGCAAAACAGAACCTACAGGGCCTTTGCCATTCCTGATTTTCACTTTCATAATTTCCAGAAAATGGACAGCAGCTCCTCTGACCTGCTCAGTACCTACTCAGGGAGAGTGGAATTTATTCAAGTATGAACAAGATGCATCCAATCTTAATAGCACCTTTGGAACAATCGCACTTCGGCCACGCATGGATGTCTATGTAGTTGCCAAAACAACATATACACACACCACAAGCCTAAGGAAAGTAAGCTTGGAACATCCTTGACATTGAGCCTTACTTGTTAAAGAATCCTGGCAGGTCTGTCCTTTGTTGCTCTTATTTGATTACACTATATTATTATATAAATGATAATTGTCTTCCTCAAGTAGAAAGTAAACACCATGAAAGTAGGAACTGCCTTACATCGTGGGTGTTTTGGTTTGTTTTCAAGACAAGGTCTCACTGTGTGTAACTCCACCTGCTTACAGCTTGTGATCTTTCTGCATCCAGAGTCCTGGACGTAGAAGCATGGTCTAAAACTCCCTGCTAGAGATGGTCAGGATCATTTCTGCATCGCCAGTGCTAGTCAGCAGTTGCTAGATATAAACTTGATGTAACTGAGTGAACAGAACAGTCCATGGGAATCACACCACTCCTAAAGCCCTAGACTTTGACAATGAACTATGACCCCAAAAGGTGTGGAGCTCAGCAATCTGATAAAATTATCACTGTAAAAGATTCAATTATCCTATGTGGCAGGTCTAAAGTAATGAGTACAACCAATCCCAGAAACTGTTAATATAGCCCCCCCCTTCTGAAGACCAGGAAAGAATAATTATCCACGTGGGGAAATAGATTCTCCAATGATTCCATCTTGCTATGACTTTTTGATGCTGTGGATTTTAAGCCCACGGATTCCACCCTTTTTTAATACTGTTCCACAAAATTCAGTAAAGAATCCACTTTTCCTACCTGACTCTCCACTCCTTAAAGAAAAAACACAGACCAGTCTGGGGGTCTCCTAGATGAAATCCAGAACATAAAAACGGAGGATGGTGCAAAGCTTTGGTAATGTAACTTCAGACCCACACTGCAAATAAGAACCTTTTCAGTGATTCATAAATCACAACCTCTACGTACAAGTTCAGAAAGGAGCTAATGAATTCGTCACATCATGTGGGAAACCGTGGTGCTGCTTCTGGCAATGCACAAGAACACGTTTGGAACCCACCCACGTTTCGCTCTATTCGGGGTCTGTGTACTTCAACCCCACACAGCCGCGTCTGCTCTATTAAAGTAAACAAATGACAGGAAAGCTAGTGCAGCTTTTCAAGATTAACGCGGACTCTCAGCGACAAGGCTGCCATCTGAACGGACACAGGCTGGAAACCGCAAGAGTTCGTTTCTCCTCGGCGAGTAGAAAATAGAGAACATTTCAACGGTACTCTTAAAAGTTTCCACCGTCACACGCCCCCTTCCCGAACCCGGGCCCCGGGGCTCCACCTAGCCCGAGGAGTAACTATGCCAGGACTTCCGTCTTCCAGCAGGATCGAGACCCTTCCTTCCTGCCGCAGACCCCCGCCCTACCCCGCGCTCGGCCCCACGGAAACGCAGCGGCTGCCGCGTCCCTTCCCCTCGCCCAGTCCCCAGGTTTCCCGGTACTAGTTCCTAGTACTCGGTCCCCAGCCTGCAGCCCTTAGTTCTAGTCCTGTCCCCAGTGCCCAGTTTAGAGACCCCGGCTCCAGCCCCCAGCCCCCAATCCCAGTCCCCAACCCTAGTCCCCCAAACCTCCAGACCCAGTCCGCAGCCCTTACCCCAACCAAGTCCCTGAGTCCCCAGGCCCTCGCCCCCAACCACAGTCCCCAGACGCCGAATTCCCCGTCCGCAGCTCCGGTCCGCAGCTCGGAGCCCCGGGGTCGGTCCCAGCCCCGCCTGCTGCGTCCAGCACGCCTTCCCCACGGCCACCCGGCCCCGCGCCCCGTCCGCTCGCTCTAGAGCAGGGCCGCGGGCGGCGCCTCGAAGGCGGGGACCCGCCGCCCGGGCCGCGCTGCCGCCGCAACCTACCATGGTACAGATGGAGGCGAATTTGGAGACTGTCATTAGGATTTCCATCCGCCCGGCGCCATCTTCCAGACAGTCGCGGCGGGCGGGGGACGCGGGGAGCCGGGCCGCCCGCTCGCTCCGCAGCCCGCGGCCGCACCCGGAGCCGCCGTGGACCCACGCTTCTAGCCTGCTGGGCCGCCGATGCCGTCGTCGCCGCGGGCGCTCAGGCTTCCTCCGGCCCAGCCCCCGCCCGCCGGCCCGCCCGCCCCCGGCTCCGCCCGCCCCCGGCTCCGCCCCGGCGCACGGCGCAGCCGCCGCCTCGGGGCCCGCGCCTGCCCGGGAAGCCGCTTGTCGCACACCCCGCCCAGCGCGCTGGGGAGCGAGCTCCGCGTAAGGCCCTTCCGCCCGGCCGACCAGGCAGCGTCGTGCCGCCCCGCCCACTCCGGAGCCGTCACGCCCACCTCAGCTGTGCCACGCCCATGATGCCCCGCCCTCCCTCGAGGGAGCGCGCTTTGAGGGAGACGGCTCCACCCCGTGCGTGTCGGGGGCGGGCCGAGGCGAGACGGGCGTCCAGTCCCGCCTGCTGCTGGGTCCTAGCGCGGGCACGCGGGCACTACCCTAACTGCTAGTGCGTGTCTTGGGGAAAAGCGCGATGCTTTTTTGCCTTGCGGCGTCAGTGACCTCAAGCAACCTTCGGAGCGACTGACCCACAGCTCTAAAGGACAGCCAGAGCCACTGTTGAAACAGAAAACGGAGGTTATGCCTGAGAAACTGGGCATGAGTTAGAAGGCAATCCCGCCAAAACGTCCCAAGCACTTGGTGTTTTTCTGGAGTGAATCATCTGGGCCAAACTCCCCAAGAAAAAGATTAGATAAAAAGACAAAATTTGCTTAACTCTTTGAATTAGTAGTAGTAGGGGAGGAGAGGAAGGAGAACCAATCCTGCTTCACTTGGAATTTTTAAAGGGGAGGGAGGATGTCCGAAGAAAGACGCCGCGACCAGCATGAGCACATGCGCAGTGTTAGCTAGTAGACGGACCCTTCCTATTTTCTACCCGCAGAAAATTCATAAGATAACTTTATCAGTTGCTACTACTAGAAAGCCTGTGGTTTGTTTTGATTGGTGATCTGTGGGTGGGAACCTTTTCTTCCTTCCACCCCACTCCACACTACCCCCACCCGTCTGTGGAACTTTAGGGCCTGAATTCAGACAAAGCTCTCGAGTCTGGTAAGCCTCCTTCATATACAAAGCATTCAAGAAGCAAAGAATTCTAACAAAATTCAGTCGAGAAACAGATCTCTGGTAGGTGAATGCTGTTTCCATAGCAATTCCATTGTAAGCATTGGGGGGAGGGGACACCACCGAGTACTGCTAAATTCCCCTGGCTGCTATCTCTTCTCCAGGTGCCTACCTGTATAGGGGCGGGGTCTCTCTCTTTATTGTAGATACCATGCCAGGGGCTTGGTTGACACCAGTCAAGTCTATGCAGTGTTTGTCTGCTTGCTTGGCTCTCGAGCATGGGCCTACAACATCCATGCTTTAAAGGTCAAGGTGGGGGCTGGACATATGGCTTAGTTGATACCGTGCCTGGGTAGGGTGTAGGCGTTCCTGAGTTTTATTCCCAGCACTTCATAAACCCTGGTATGGTAAGGTCATCCTTAGCTATGTGTGAATTCAAGGCCAGCCAGTACCACTTAGTCCTTGTCTCAAGAAATAAATGACCGGCTGCTGGGTGTAGTGGCACACACCTGTAACCCCAGCACAGGAGACAGAGAAAAATAGGTCTCCATGAGTTCAAGGCAAGCCTAGTAGACATAGCCAGCAGGAACTACATAGGGAGACCCTGCCTCAAAAATAAATAAAAAAAATTAAGTAATACATGTATGAAATTGTCAAAAATAAATTAGCAAAAATTAACAATGAATTAAATGGTGAGCAAATAAAATCCTCAAGCTCAGTTTGCTGTTTTAGAATTCCTGTCATATGCCAGGTAGTCAGTTGGATGCTTTTTCTTTTAAAGATTTATTTTTATTTGATGTGTATGAGCAGGGATTTTTGCCTGCTCATATTTGTGCAGTACCCATGGAGGCCAGAAGAGGGTTTCAAATCCCCTGGAGCTGGAGTTACTGGTGGTTGTGAGTGACCACGTGGTGCCGGGAACCATACACAGGTACTCTTATAGAAACTACTCTTACATAGGCTCTGTCTCTGGGATCTGTGGTCTCTTCCTATCTCTCCTCTTGACAGTTGAATCAATCATCCTCCTTAGTTGCATTTATTATTATGGTCTAGCATAGCTAGTAGGTGTCAATCAAAATAGTAATAGTCTTAAATGGTATCAGTGGTAGGAACGGAACCCAGGATCTTATTGAGGCTAGGCAAGTACTATACCACTGAGTTACACCACATTGCAATGATTTCGAGACTTACTTCTTATGGGGCAAATAAAGTTGAGTTAGCCATACAATGGGCATAGGTCTTATATAGGCTGCTCAAGGTGAAATATAACCTGTAGGTCTAAAATCATGTCAGTATTTAAACACAGATTTAAAGAAAGGGGTTGAGACGGTGAAGTGCAGTTCAGTGGTAGACCATATGCTTACAAGAGATCTAGGGTTCAGTCCATAGCATCCAAAATTAGTGATGTAACATAGGTGAAAGAAGAAGGTTATCAGCCTCTACTTAACTGAAACATGCTTTCAGTGTGTGTGTGTGTGTGTGTGTGTGTGTGTACATGCATACATAGATACAATCAAGTTTCTGTCACAGACACTAGGGAAAGGGCTCCTTGGCTGAGTCCTAGTGCTTGGCAGGCATTGCCTCCTCATTCCTACAGGGTTCCCTGAGCTCAGAAACACTCCACACCTCACTACTCTCACCACAGACACACACACCTCACCCCACACCCTACCCCCGTCACCACACACACCCCAACCCACACCCACCATCCTCACCACATACACTCACCCCACCACCCTTAACACACACACACACACCTCACCCCACCCTAACCCCCACATCCACTCCAGTCATGCTGAGCAGAATACAGAAGCAGCTGGCTGCAAAATGCTATCCGTTCAAAAGCATCTATTTCACAACCTGGTCCAGGATGCATTGTCTAGACACTTCTGTTTTGGTATACCACATCTTCAGCCCAGATGTTCCCGATGGATGAGTTCACCACCACAGTGAGTAGTGAAGACATTCCAATCAACAAATAGTGCTGTGTGCCTATGTCCTGGTGCTCACCCTGAGAGATCTCCTGCTTCTGCCCTTCCCTCTTCTCTATCTGAAGCATATGCTGTTGCCTGCCACCCCACTGCAGAACACCTTGCCACATCCAGCAGCTGCCTTACCTGTGACCTCTGGGACCTTGTTTCCCTGTTCTCCAACCTGCCCCTTATCTTCCCCATGCCCTCTAGATATTTCTCCATGGAATCTGAGGGCTTTCCCAGATCCAGAAAGGATGTCTTTGGCCAGGTCTGATGGTAGTGATGTTGGTACTCTTCATTGCTCTTCTTCAGCCACAGGAGTCAGCAATAAGGCCAGCAGCGAATCTCCCTGTGACTGCTGGGGGACATTCCTCCTCCTGCATCTCATTCCTTGAGGTCCTGCTGCTCCTGGTGTATACCCCACTAGGTCTCACCTACATGATCCTGAGCACTGAGAAACTGCTTGGCCATCAGAACATCTTAACTGCTCCACCTCTGAAAAGACAGTCATGACCCTGGAAGTCTACAATCCCTCCTGCTGCCAGCTGCCTTCCACACAGGGCTGCTGTTTCACAGATAGACCCTGGTTCTGCAGACCTAGAGGGTCCTGCTGGAGACCCAGCAGAAGGCCCAGCCACAGGACCTGAGCAGCCCTCCAGCCCTGCTGTGCTTGCTGGCACTCTCTGTGGCCATCCATACCAGGAGCTGCTCCTCAATTTGTGCGTGTAGGTGCCTCCTTGGGCCAGGTGTCTTCTGGTTGGGCTTTTTTGGGAAAGCAGCATCCAGACTGTATCCATCTTTTACCAACAGTGTCCTCAACCACCAGCTTTTCCTGCAGCTCTCCACTCTCCTGGAGCCAGATGGCATGACGCACATCATGTGCAGGTATGTCTAGTTCCTGGTCTGAGGAGCTCAGCAATTCTGTGCTCTCTGGAATGGAACAGGAGGTCTCAGCTCACTTTGACCTGCTGGATGACCTGGAAGTGTTTGTGTGAGGTAGGTGTGTTTGTGTGAGGTAGGTGGTGTGTGTGTGTACGTGTGTGTGTGTGTGTGTGTGTGTGTGTGTGTGTGTGTGTGTGTGCACGTGCACAGGCACTGGCAATAGTTGATTCTTTTTCTAGCATGTGGATTCTGGGAGGTTGAACTCAGGTTATTAATCTTGGTTGTAAGTGCCTTTACTGGCTGAGCCATCTCACAGACCTTACCTAGTGGTTTGAGATGTTTCAACTAGCTAGGCAAAACTTCTACCTCAGGTTTCTCTACAAGGCAACCTTCCATGACCTCACCACAGTCTGGTGAAGACCTTCACCATAGTCCTGAAGACAGAGCTGACCCAAGCCTTTGGGCTGGACAAACTGCTACAGTCTATATCTCTAGCTGCAAACCTGCCAGCATGTGTGTGTGTGTGTGTGCTCGAGTGCGCGCACCTCCATTCATCGCCCCCCTCCCCCCGCCAACTTCCAGCATCTAAGAAGAACTAGCAACAGTGACTTCCATCAGAGGAGTCTGGAAAGAGAACTGGATACTGCCACCTGCCACCTAGGCCTAAATATGATCCTAAGGATGGCTGGAACTCAGGGTCTGGAATTTTTGAAAATGTGTGGTAATGATTGGATCTGGCTCCTTGTTTATAATTTAGTCAAGACTGTTCTGGGCCTGCCTGAAGCCATGTTGACTGATTTGAGATGCAAAAGGGTAGAGTATGGATGAGAAAGATTGGCTAGCAGCAAACTCAAGAGTCAGGTTGTATCCCTTGCCTCTAGGCCAGCAGAGCCTCAACACTGGAGGGATTTTGGGCCACTGGAGATACCCGATACAAGGAGAGACAAAGTAGAGGGAGAGGTTGTGCCTATTAGCAATAAAATGGACCCCAAGCCCATTTTATATATGTATATCCACAAATATATTTACATATATGGAAAATTAACTAGGAAGCAAAGAACAGTACTGTCAGCCCCATGCTGTATGTCTAATTCTTCTAAAGGAGGCACGAGCTGAGGCAGCTTCTCCATCTGGAGCATGAGACGGTAAGGGGAAGCTCCAGGTCTCCCGGCAGAGGGAAAATTGCATGCTGGAATGCTGGTGAGAAGGAATGTGGACTGTCCACAGCTGTATGGACACAGCAGGGTATCATGCAAAGTGACTTGTGAACAATACAAATATCGAAGGAACAGTCTGACGCCCAGTGATGCCAACTTAGACAACAGTCTCGGGGAGCACCAGTGGGAAGTGGGGTCACTTGCCTACCCTAAAACCTGCAGTGAGAGCCAGGCCAGCCATGCTACCAAGTGAGGTGATGTCTCAGAAAACTGAGAAACAAATCATCCTTTGTTTTCCATGATACTGTTAGAATCTTAGTATTGCAGTTTATCAAAATTAAAGATGGCAAAGAATTTAGAGACGAAATCAAAATAACAGGCCTGTCATGGCACAGAAAATGGTGTCAAATGCCAACCAGACAACTAGACCTAGAGAGGGTCATGCAGTCATGTGGATGGTCTTGGGGTAAGGCTGCTTGAACGTTTTTATTCATAGCCACTCCCACCCACCCTGAAAAATGTCTGTGTGACCTTGGGAGGCAGAGGCAGTAGGATCTCTGTGAGTTCGATGCCAGCCTGGTCTACAGCTAAAACTATGTAGTGAGGCCCTATCTCAAAATTAAATAAATAAATAAACAGATCACTTACTCATAATCATAAAGAAATTTACTTTAATTATTTGGTACACACACACAATTTTGTCATTAAAGATGAAAAGTAAATTTTCATCCTAATGAGATTATTTACCTGTTTATTTTTTTCATAAAGACTTAAACCCTGGTCCAGTGAGATGGTTCTGTGAGTAAAAGTACAAGCCTGACGGCTGTTTGATCCCAGAAGCCCCACGGTGGGAAAAGAGAACTGACTCCCACAAATTGTCTTCTACCCTTCATATATGTGTGTTTGTGCATGCAACATGCAAAAATAAATAGTTTAAAATTAAAGAATTAATTATTGGGTTAACCAGGTGGGATACAGAACATTTCCAACATTGTCCATAGCTGAATGACATTTTAATTTACAATTGTCAATGATGAGAATGAAGCTTCCCCTAAACATAGAGTACAAAATGGCAGAAATATGTTTGGTGCCATTCTCAGAAACTGAAAACTGTTCTCTCTAAACACAAATCCACAAATCAGATATTACTGATTTTGGGGTTTTTTGTTTGTTTGTTTGTTTGTTTGTTTTTGTTTTCAAGACAGGGTTTTTCTGTGTAGCCCTGACTGTCCTGGAACTCATTCTGTAGACCATGTTGGCCTCCAAACTCACAGAGATCCGCCGCCTCTACCTCCCACATGCTGGGATTAAAAATGCACCAGCATTACCTAGCCACTAAAGGAATTTTTTGAGGCAGGGTCTTGTGTTCCCTAGGCTGGCCTAACTGATGACCTGGAACTTCTGAGTCTTCCTCCTCCACTTCCCAAGGCAAGTTCTCTACCAACTGAAATATATCCCTGGCCCTTGAATATGTTTTTATGAAACTCCTGTCAGCAAATCAAACAGTAATTTTAAAAGCCAATCTAACAATACAGTCCAGAGCTACACTATTTGATACTTACAAGCCAAAGGCATGATGGCATGGAAACATTCAAAAGCCTTTGGTTCTAAATTAAGTCATGTTTCTGCAAGAGTGGAAAACTTCGTATCTGCAGTAGGAACACTGTAATTCAAGATACAGAATAGTCCAGAGCCAGAACTGAGGCATTGGAGACAGCACTTGTGTTTTGTCTTTTGGTTTTTTTTTTTTTTCAGTATATTTTATTAACTTATTTTTACATTCCAATCCCAATTCCCCCTCCCTCCTCTTCTGCTCCACCACTGCCCCCTTCCATTTGCTCCTCAGAAAGGGTGAGGCCTCCACTAGGAAGTCTACCAAGTCTGTCCCATCATCTCATTGAGGCAGGACCAAGGCACCTCTCCACTCCCACACCCCTGTGACTAGGCTGAGCAAGGTATCTCTCCATATAGAATGGGATCCACTAAGTCAGTTTGTGCGCTTTAGTGTTAGAACTTGAACCTACCACCAGTGGCCTCATATATTGTCCCAGCCACACCATTGTCACCTATATTAAGGGAGTCTAGTTTGGTCTTATGCAAGTTTCCTATTTGTCAGACCTGAGTCAGTGATCTCTCACTATCTCGGGTCAGCTGATTCCATGGTTTTCCCCATCATGGTCTCAACTCCTTTGTTCATATTTTTGCTCCTCCCTCACTTCAACTGTACTCCAGGAGCTTGGCCCAATGGTTAGTTGTGGATATATGCATCTGCTTCCATCTGTTTCTGGAAAAGGGTTCTAGCTTCTCTGGGGTTGTGGATTGTAGGCTGGGAATACCACTCAATGTTGAGCAGTGTGATGGCATTCTCAGACCAAAGTTTGGATTTTGTAGATTCAGAGCCAAGGCTGCAATGACCCACATGATGCAGCTGGGCTGCCTGCTGCCAAGAGCACCTCACACGCAGCATGTACTAGATTTTCAATTAATGTCTAGTTGTTATATATTCAGAAACCTTTTCTTATCAAAATTTTCATAATTCCCACATTCCAAGATACAACTCTCTGCAGGGTCCCCAAACCCACAGTTTAAAGAGGGAATCAGAACACATTCAAAACGGGCAGAGCCTCAGTTGACAGACAGACACCTTTTCAAATGTCCTCATGAGCCACAGTTCTTCCTACTTCTGTGCATCAATCACAGTGTGGTTGGACCTCAGCCATGGTCCCTCTGACTGCTCAGTGACACAGCAGTGTGTACCTGAACCTGAATTCCATTTCTTTCCCTCACTATCTGCTGAGGGCTGTTCATTGTCTCATTGCTGTGAGAAGAAAACAAACAAACAAAAACTTAGCAAAAGTGATTACAGGAAGACAGGGTTTATTTGACTCACATTTCAAGGATACAGTTCACCATGGCAGTGAAGTCAAGACAGGAAGAAGACAGCAACAAATACTCCCTCATGCCCAGATAGCTTTCTTCTGCTGTAGTCCAGTACCTTGGACTCAGGGAATAGTGCCTTCCACTTTCAGGCTGGATTTTCCCATCTCAACCTAATCAACGTAATTCTCAACTGCCAAGTAAGTGTGCCCGGAAGCCTGTCTCCTAAGTGAGTCTGGAGCCAGCCAAGTTGACGGCCAACACTAACTGCCGCAGTAGCATCAATGTGACATTTAAGAAACCAGAGTCAGACAAGAGAGATGGCTCAGCAGTTAAGAACAATGGGTGCTCTTCCAGAGGACCCAGGTTCAATTCCCAGCACCCACATGGCAGCTCACAGCTGTCTGTAACTCCAGTTCTAGGGGACCAATGCACATAAAATAAATTATTAAAAAAAAAAAAAAACCAGAGTTGGTCTGACATTGTGTCTTATGACTTTAATCCCAGCACTCAGGAGACAGAGGCAGGTGGCTCTCTGAATTGAAGGTGAGCCTGGTCTACAGAGAGAGAGAGAGAGAGAGACAGAGGGAGAGAAATAGGGAGAGAGAGGCATGGCTTCTTCAAAACTGTACCATCCAGTTGAAGTGACAAGTTTTAGGGGCAGTACACCACACTGGGGGGTTTCTGAAAAGTTCAGACAAAATTCTCATTTGAGATAAATTGGGCAAGTGCCAACCATGTGGTTTCTAGCATGATAGGGTTCATTGAAAACATAACTATCTCCTTTGTAAGTCATCCAATGAGCACACATAGACTACACCCCCTTCCTCCTTCCTTTCTCCCCTTCTCTTCCATGCCCCTCCTCTCCCCCACTTCTGATCCTTCCCTGTCTTCCCACCCTCCCCTCATAGCCCCCACTCACCCACTGGTCCCTCCATTTTTCCCCTCAGATGCCACACTTGATGTCCCTCCTCTCTAGAACCCTTCCCCCCCCCCTTTACTTTGCACATCAGATCTCAACCTGTATGTCACCTCCTGAAGGAGGCATGAGACCGGCCTCACACCCATGACAACTGGGAAATGGTCAATTGGCATTTTTGTTTCACAGCAACTGGGAGAGAATAGTGCACGCTCAGTAAATAGTGGTTACCTAATGAACTAAAACTGATACAAATGCATGTCCAACTCCAAAGCAGATAAAAATAAAATTCTGGGCTTAAGATGTTCAGTGTACCCCATATGCCTAGCTCGAAGCTCCCTGGGTTCCATCCCCACCACTGAGGGAGGAAGACAATAAGATGATTCTGATGCATAAAGGTGGTTTGCCTTCTCCAGCCAGTTTAATAAATGTGAAGCTGCCTCCAGCCCTGGCGATATCCCGCTGACCTTTCCGACTGTGTTCTTCAAGCTTTTGTTCCCCCATTTGCTCCTAATTTTGCTCAACTCTGGGAAATGCAAAATCCCCTGAGTGTGAGGAAGCCTCAAGCACTGGTGTTTAACTTCCCCAACCATTTTCGCCACCGTGCAGCTCACTTCTCCCTTGCTGAGTGATTTTTTTTTCCCCTGTCTGCTGAGGCACAATTGAACTTCATCATCAGAGCTTGCACTGCAAACTTTGGGCCCTGATTGTGACTTTGCTGCCCTGCACCCACCAGACCTCCTTCCCCCTGACCTTCATCCGCCCACAGAGGATGTCTTCTGAGTGGCAATGCTCCCCTGGGAGAATTCCAAAACTGTTGAAGCAGGGTCCACAAGGGTAAGAGACAAGTGTCACTTCCACTTTTTTTCTATGGGGGTGGGGGAAAAGCCCACGATTATAATAGCAAGATACAGCAATGTCAAAAACCATCCAGAAATATTTTTAGAAAGAAGAAACTTCTGGACTTCCAAAGATGACCACAATGATAAAAAGTGCTTACTGTGCTATCATGAAGACCCAAGTTTAAGCCTATCGCAAGCACTAAAACAAGGCACAGACCATGTATAGCTGTAACTGCAGAGGCGAGGAAGTAGGAAGTGGAAGGTCCCTGGGGCTTGCTGGTTATCCAAATCAGTGAGCTCCAGGTTGAGAGAGAGACCCTACCTCAAAAACTAAGGTGTATTGTGGTATCCAGCACAGCTCCACAGCTCCTAACTGAGGCTGCAAGGGAATGAAGAAAAGACAGACAGACAGACAGACAGACAGACAGACAGACAGACACACTCAGAAAACTGGGATTAGGAGGCTTAGGCTCTTGGATAGAGAAGCCTTGGTCTCCAGGAAGTTCAGTGTGTTTGTTGTATAGCACTGAATACAGAATCAGGGTTATTTCATACAACTGAACAAGGAGGCGGCTTTTTAAATACAGATAACAGGAGGCAGCTTTGGAGTTTACAGATGGGTAAAGGGGACAGGTTTAGCTAATCTAGGTGGGAGCAGTCTCTATAAGGGAGCGATCTTCAGGCTGTGAGCTTCTGTGAAGTGGAAAGCTACTGTGAACTTTTTCCCCTCACACTGTCAATATCCAGTGGACCAGAAGGGAAGACTTTGCCCATCTCTCTCTAGGTGTCTCCTCTATACCCATTTTAACATGCCCATTTCCACAATACACATTTACTCAGGACCTCAGACACTCAGGGCTTCCCCGTCTCCCCACAGTGTACTCTCATAGAGGAAGACACCAGATATCAACCTCTCTGGCCTCCACATGCAACTGAACACATATGATACACTCACATAGACATGTTTGGGAGAGAGAGCTGTTAGACATGCAGCTGAGTAGTGATTTTCTGAATGGAGGAATTGGAAGTGAGTGAACTGGAAGACAATGTGAAAAAGGTCATTTTTGCTACATACTTATTTTTCTTTGTTCTTTTCTTTCTTTCTTTCTTTCTTTCTTTCTTTCTTTCTTTCTTTCTTCCTTTCTTTCTTTCCCCCAAGGCAGGGTTTCTCTGTGCAGCAGCCTTGGCTATCCTGGAACTCACTCTGTAGAACAGGCTGGCCTCAAACTCACAGAGATCCGTCTGTCTCTGCCTCTGGAGTGCTAGGATTAAAGGTGTGTGCCACTACTGTCCAGCATTACCACATACTTTTAAAACTTTTTAAAAAGTGTATATTAGTGTTTTGCCATGGGTTTCAGGTCCCCTGGATCTGGGGTTACAGACACTGTGAACTGCCGTGTGGGTCCTGGGAGTTGAACCCAGGTCCTCTGGAAGAGCAGTCAGTGCTTTTAGCTGCTGAGTCATCTTTCCAGTCAAACTTTTGTTTTGTTTTGTTTTGGGGGGGCTTGTTTGTTTGTTTAGTTGGTTGGTTGGTTTGGTTTGGTTTTTTAAAATAGGGTTTCCCTGGTTGTCCTGGAACTCACTCATAGACCAGGCTTGCCTTGAACTCACAGAGATCCACCTGCCTCTGCCTTCTGAATGCTGGGATTAAAGGTGTGCGCCACCTGGCTATAGTTATATTTTTAGTGCCCTAGCCTCAAGACACAGACAGAAAATAGACTTGATGGATCAGTCCACCAAATGACCCCATCCCACATACCAGAGGAAGGGCAAGTGTCCCCTGAGACTTAGACTATTCCAGGTTTTGTTTTGTATTTTTCAAGGAATTGGCTTTAGTCATCCTTGATTCCTTGGAAATCTCTGTTCAGTTCTGCTTTGCACACCAATATTTACATTTTCTTAACCAGAATTACATACAAGGACAACTGTATCTGCTTTATGGTACAAGCCTGAGTAGTACAAGTGGTATATTATACTGTATTTATTTTTAAAGGATGTATTTATTTTTATTTATATGTGTTTATGTGCACCATGTACATGCAGTTCCTGAAGAAGCCAGAAGATGGCGTCATATACCCTAGTATGGGGGTTACAGACAGATGAGGATGGTGCTAGGAACTGAACCCTGGTCCTCTGCAAGAAAATCAAGTGTTCAAACTGCTGAACTAGTTTCTCCTTGGCCTCTATACCAGACATTTAAAAACTGATCTTTCTGGTCAAACCTCCGAAGCTCAATCCCAGTGCTGTGTCTCCAGCCTGCATACTACATGGCACAAACTGTCCCTAGAGCCACTTCTTGCTCCTACAATATCCATGACAACATTGATAATAACAGGTGTAAATCTGGATCTAGAGAGTTGAATGGTAGAGATTCAGTTGTGAACAATGACTGTCTCAGGCAACTAGAATAACAGAGGCTTTCCTAACATTTCATATGGAAAGTGTATTTCTTTATTTAATGAGTAATAGTGTTTAAAGGTTCCAACCTGTGCCAGTGTCCCATCACTATGACACAAATACATGAGCAAGTTCACTTATAAAGAAGAAAGGTTCTTTTTTGCCTTGGAGTTTCAGAGATTTCAACAGGTGATTCCTTTTGCTTTGGGCCTGTGGTGGCACATGGTACAACACAGCGGCAGTATGAAGCGGAGGAGACCAGGTCACTGCAGCTGAAGAGCAAAGAGAAGCACCCAATACTCCCTTGAAGAACACGGCCCCAGAAACCTAACTCCTTCCCACTAATACCTCCTCAAAATTCCACCACCTCCCAAGAGCACCAAAGGGTGGGGACCCAGTCTTCAACCTCTGGCCTGTGGGAGGCCTTCTAGATGAAAACATTCTGAGTGACTATGGAGGGGATGCTTACATGGCACAGTGCATACTTTTAAAACCACTGAATCATAGATGTTTTCTTTTTCCTTTTTTCTTTCTTTTCTGTTTTCTTTTTTGTTTGTGTTGTTGTTTCAAGACAGGGTTTCTCTGTGAAGGCAGGGTTTCTCTGTGTAGCCTGGCTGTGCTGGAATTCCTTCTGTAGATCAGTCTGGTCTCCAACCCACAGAGATCCTCCTGCCTCTACCTCCCAATTAAAGGCCAGCACCATCACTCCCAGCTAAAACCAGTGACTCACATATCTGCGAAGAGCCAAAATGGTAACTATTACATTTTGTATGTGCTACCACAACAAAACCTAACAATCAGGAAACACCAGAGATGCTTCCCCACCCCCATACAGATAAAACAGAATGTCCATCTTCTGCTCACCCAAAGAACCCATCACTTTCACTGCCTTGGCTTTCTTACAGATCCCCTCTTATGCACCCATCTTCCACGGCCTCCTGGTTTTCCACTGAGATCACCTGTTGCCTTCATGGTCAAGACTCAAAGGGACAGAAGAGGTGAGGCACGAGGCACACCTGTGCTAAGCATAAACTCAGGCTCCAGGAGCCTGATGCCTGACCCATCCGCCTCCATGCTTCATGACGCTGTACCTTCCAGCTCCCTGAGGAGTACCTTCACCCCTTCTTCACCACCATTACTCACCCCTTGGATCTGGCCACTTGCCTCCTGTAAGAGTCTTCCTCACTGTCAACTCTCTCACAGTCAGCCAACCAGGCAGCTAAGGTCATTGTCTTCTTATACCACCTTGCTGGGAGGCAGGGGGAAGCCACCAGTCACCCAAGCTGATTCTCCTTTTAGCCCCCAGCCCTGTCCCCCACAGCTGCATTGTCATTCCCATCTCTGGAGTGGTGGAGGCTTTTCTTTGGGAACCTCCACCTTCATACTGCTTGAGATCAGGGCCTCATGACTGCCCAGCCGCTCACTGCATCAGCCTCTGCATCACCTCTCCTCTACTCCGGGATCTTCCTGTCATTTCTCTACATGCTTGCCCAGTTACTGTCCCCAGATGCAAATCTGCTCATGGTGTTCCCTGATGAAGAAACACAGCACCTGCCCCCATGCCAGCCCCGCCCCCACCATCTCTCTTCCTCCCCACACCCTCACCCCAACACTCTGAAGTTCATTGCCTTTCAGGGTACTTTGTTAGCCTCTACCTCTACCTACAATCGCTCCTTCTGCCAGGAGGCATCATGTGACTTGTTCTGCATTGAATGGTCTGCTTTTCCAGCAGCTCGCGTTTTATCTTTCCTGGTTTGGTCAGGCTACCATTGCTCATATTCTCCCCGTAGCACATCTCTCTCCCCAAGATCTGCTGGAGGATTAGGAGACCCAAGAAGGACATATCCTGCAGGGAAAATGAGTAGTACCTTCTGTGTTTCCTCTGCCTCTACCCACCACCCCAGACACCAGTCCTGGAACTCACTCTGTAGACCAGGCTGACTCTGAGCTCACGGAGATCCACCTGCCTGTGCTTCCCAAGTGCTGGGATTAAAGACGTGTGCCACAACTGCCCGGCTCTGTCTTTTAGGCATCACTTTATATCTGTATTACCAGGGTGGATTCTCTTTCTTTTTAAAGAGTATGCATTTATTTCATTGTGTGTGTGTGTGTGTGTGTGCGCGCGCGCGCGCGCGCGTGTGCACACAGCCTTAGTGTATATATGACCATCATGTGCATGCAAGAACCCATGGAGATCACAAGAGGCATCAGGTCCCCTAAAAGGGAGATACAGATAGTTACAAGCCTGCCATGTGAATTATGGGAACTAAATCCAAGTCCTTTGCAAAAGCAGTAAGCACTCTTCCCATTGTTACACTAAGCATCTCTCCATCCCTGTGTGTTACACTTCTGTGTTTTCATGTCTGTATTCTGTTGGAATTCTTTCTTTTTACTATTTATTTATGTATTTACTTTTCAGGAGTGTGCACATGTGGGGGTCAGAGGATAACCTGTAGGTCATTCCTCTCCTTCCACTGCCTAAGTCCTGGGCATCAAGCTTGGCAGCAAGCTCCTTTACCCACTGAACCATCTGCCTGTCTCTCGGAGTGTAGCATCTCTTTGTAGCATGCCCAGAAGCATCCCTGCCATACAGTTGGTTAATGCTTAATCCTTTCTCAATTTTCTGATGTAAGGGAGGAAGCCATGAATGGGTGCTGAGTAACTGATGTCCACTCAAGAAAGGAGGGAAACAGTACATTCAGGTCAGGTCAGAGCTGCCTTTGGACAAGTATTCTTTCTAATTTATTTATTTAGGCCAGGGTCTTCTGTATCTGAGCTGTCAAGAATTACTTTGAACTCTATTAATAATTGATTTTTATTTTATGTACATTAGTGTTTTGCCTACATGTATGTCTGTGTGAGGGTGTCAGATCTTGGAGTTACAGACAGTTGTTAGCTGCCATGTGGGTGCTGGGAATTGAACCCAGGTCCTCTGGAAGAGCAGTCAGTGCTCTTAGCTCCTGAGCCATTGCTCCAGCACTGAACTGGTTTGATGTTGTTTTGTTGTGTTGAAACAGGGTCTCTCTACATATCTACATAGATCTACCTATCCTGGACCCCAATGTGAAAACCATGTTGGCCTAGAACTCACAGAGATCCTACTGCCTCAGCCTCCCAAATATTGAAAATATACACCATCACACCTGTGAGTTTAAGGCCATCCTGGACTACAGAGTCAAGATCTTGGCTCAAAGTAAACAACTTTACTGTCAATTCAAGCCATCCAATCACTGCCTCAGGCTCATGGTGATAGTCTGAATGCTTCCCGCTGTTAAGTAAAAGGCCCGGGCTCACAAGATCTAGAAAGAAACCTGGTCATTCTCCTACAACCAGGAGAGGAGTTCCTTCTCTCATATCACTTCTCTTTAACAAGTTATTATTTTCAAATATTTGTGAGCAGGGAACTTTCAAAACCATCTCACATTTCACCTTGCTTTTCTTTGCTTGATCATGACAGCAACTTTTCATAATCATTAACAACCTGCACTTTCTGGTTTTGTAATTTATATGTCTGTCATTTTGCTGGTGCCTCCATTGTCCTTGGGCTTCCTAATGTTCTTTTGGGGAGTTTTCTAATTTTTTTTTTTTTTCTTTTTTCAAGACAGGGTTTTTCTGTATTGCTTTGGAGCCAGTCTTGGAACTAGCTCTGTAGACCAGGCTGGCCTCAAACTCAGAGATCCACCTGCCACTGTCCCTGGAGTGCTGGGACTAAAGGCTTGTGCCACCAACGCCTGGCTGGGAGTTTTCTATTTTTATCTTTTTGTTTTGTTTTTCGAGACAGGGTTTTTCTGTAGCTTTGGAGCCTGTCCTGGAACTCACTCTGTAGACCAAGCTGGCCTCAAACTCACAGAGATCCATCTGCCTCCTGAGTGCTGAGATTAAAGGTGTGGACCACCACCACCACCTGGCTCAAAAATAAGTAGTTCTTATATGTTGCAACTGGTGTTATGGTCATAATGCATCAAGAAAAGATGACTCAGAAAATTTGCAAAAGTGACTGGAGGTCATTATATGTAAGATTTTCACTGGGCTCTGGGCCATAATGCCCTCTGTAAGATTCAGTAAAAGGAAGACAGGACTGATCTCTGAATATCTTACAGAGCCATGAGGCTTTACTGTAGAATTTCACAGCAGAGTATACTCTGAACCACACCAGCTGCTTGAACTGAGCATGGAAGCTGTTGCCCCCTGTTTAGAAATAACAGAATGACACAGAGTTGTTTATGTGAGATGTGAGAGCACACCCCTGGAACCCCAGGACTCAGGAGGTGAGGCAGAAGGCTCCCAAATCAAGGCCAGTGTAGGCTACATCGCCAGACCTGAGGTGAGAGAGAGAGGTTTCATTATCACTGTGTTCAATTTTTGGTCAGGCGGTGGTGGCACATGCCTTTAGATCCAGTACTTGAGAGGCAGAGGCTGGCAAATCTTTGGGTTGGAGGCCAGCCTGGTCTACAAATCCAGTTCCAGGACAGCCAGGGCTACACAGAGAAATGCTCTCTTGAAACAAACAAACAAACAAAACATACTCGATTTCCTGAAGTGAGATTGTATTTATTTGATTTTAGGGTTTTTCAAATTGGGGGTTCTCAAATAAGCCAGGCTGGGTTTGAACTTCTGTTCCTCTTACTTCTTCCTCCCAAGTACTGTGATTGCACATGTACTGAACCATGCCTGACAAGGAATGTTTTTTAAAATGCTCACCTTTAGTTTATAAAAAGGAACTTTAAATAAAATAAAAAAAAAAAAAAAACCTCATTCAATCTCATTTGTAACTTAATTTATACCTAACATCAGCAAGTATTATTTTGAAGCTGATGAATTACTTTAATTTTATATCTCATTTTCTTCCATCCCATGAGTCCAAATGTGAGTCAGTAGGACAAGTCGTACCTCGGTGTAAATACTTCCAGAAATCATGCACGTCTACTAAGAATAACATTTTTATGACTCCAAAAATGTTCAACATGAAACAGGAGAGCCCATATGCAGCCATTTGAGAGAATAATTTTGACAAAAGCACAGTAGAGAGTGCTGGATTATGGAACTTCAAAAGGAATTCAATTATCAATCACAGTTGCAAAGCACATCAATGGAAAGAGAGAAAATTGCACTGGCCAGCAGCACGGAGAGGCAGACAAAACACAGGAAGGCACCACACACACACACACACACACACACACACACACACACACACACACACACACACACACACCTCCTTACCTCCCATACCCCCACCCCTCACCTCCCACCCTCCACCCCTGTGGCTCTAGTGATCAGCCCAGCCTTTCCTGGATTGGATTTGCCTTTTCTCAGTTGCCTGCAGGAAGCACTCACTTCCTTTTTTTGTTAAGGGCAAGGAGGATAGGCTCAGCCTTCAAAAGGAATTCCACGAGGCCAGGCGTGGCCATACATAACTAAAGTCTCAGCATTTGGGAGGCAAGAGGATCACAAATTGGAGGCCAGCTTGGGCTACATAGCCAGTTCAAAGCCAGCCTAGGCTACATAGTGAGGTCATATCAGAAAACAAAACAAAGGCTGGGCATGTATAGCTCAGTGGCAGCCTGATTGTCTAATATGTGGTAGGCAGGCCTCCTGAGAGTGAATTGCTTTGCTTCTATTTTCCCTGTCTTTGTGCCTTACCAGTCCTTTGTGTAAGGAATCTTTGCTTAGTCACCCTCTAGCATCTTTTGTCCTGGCTGACTCATTCCTGTTCCCCCTGGGTGATTGTTTTGAGGTATTAGTCATCTCGGTGGCTTTCTTTGAACTCATCCCCAGATGCCTTACTGTTTCCTTTAAGTCACAGAGGTTAGTGTGGGAAGCACACCACCAGATTGAGAAGAGCTACGGACATAATCTCTTATGATTCTCTAAGGCAAAAATAAGAAAAACTGTTAGCAGTTGCACCCTCAAGGAGTAAATAAACAAATCAATGATTCTGGTGGTATCTTAAGTCTTCACAGACTTACAAGTTCACCAAAGAAGCAAGTGATTTGACTAAATCCATAGAAAAATCTATGTCATTAAAGCTGTGGTATGTCTAAACAAAACAGTTTACCAGGGCTGAAGAGTTGGCTCAGCAATTAAGAGTAAGTACTGCTCTTGCATGAGTTCAGTTCCCAGCACCCACACCAGGAGATTGAGAGCTGCACTTCAGCTCCAGGGAGTTAGCGCTCTCTTCTGGACCTCACAGCTACTGCACTCAAATGCATCTATTCACACACATACATACACACAATTAAAAATAGGATCTCAAGAAAAAGAAGTTTGTATGTACAAAATCATGTGGTTTTATTTCATTCTATATTAGTTTTCTGACTTTTGTACACAAACTGTTTACCACACAAGTTTCAAATTTCTTTTCTATATGGTAGGGCCGTATGTGACCTTGTATGTAGTTACTCAAATGTTCAGTTTCTCATCAAACAATTTCAGGGTTTGAGGCAGTCAAAATGTGTCCTCTTTAACCTTCTTAGAGACCTTTCCCTTTCTAGTTTAATTTGATCTTGCAGTTTCTAAGCCTGTGATGTGTTAATGACTGTGGTTTCCTTTTTATTTCCTAAGTTAATTCCCTGTTTCTTGACTTCCATATCTTCCCTCTGTTTTGGATTCCAGCTCATTTTGGAAAGCATACATCCCTCAGTCAAGTGCTTTAAGAAAAAAAATACATATATATATATATATATATATATATATATATATATATATATATGGCTGGAGAGACAGCTCAGAGGTTAAGAGCACTGGTTGTTCTTCCAAAGTTTCTGAGTTCAATTCCTAGCAACAAAGGTCCTGAGTTTAATTCCCAGCAACCACATGGTGGCTCACAATCATCTGTAATGAGAACAGGTGCCCTCTTCTAGCCTGCAAGCAGCATGCTGTATGCATAATTAATAAATAAAAAATGTAAAGAAGAAAAGAGCATATGTAGAAATAAATTTTCTGAGTGTTCAATATTTTTTAATTATGGGGGTACCTATAAGTGTAGGTGCACACAGAGACCAGAAAGTGAGTTGGAGTTATACATGGTTGTTGGTTTGCCAGGTGGCTGGTGAGAATCAAATGGAGTCCTCTGGAAGAACGGCCAATACCCTTAACTGCTGAGCTACCTGTCTGGTCCTGAACTACCAACTTTAGAATCGCACAGCCTATTAGCTGTATTACAGAGGGCACCTGCGACATATGAGGGTTGATGGTAACTGTTGTCTCTCAGCAACTTAAATGTCATTCAGACCAATGGAAGCCACCAAACCGTTACTTAGGTCTGTGGGTGCCTGATCAGTGGGGTGACCTTTTGACTTCAGTGAACACTATTGCAAGTCTCAGCTCACCGATTGACATACAGCAGGGCAGACGAAATAGGATTGGTTCAGGAACAGTGTAGATGGAATTCTTTAGTGTTTATCCTTGTGCAACTTACTTACTGTCTTGAGTGTGATGTCCTTAAGGCTCATCCATAAGTGCTAATGTTGTGTTTATTCCTGACAGCATCTCCTTACATAGGCCAGACCAGCCTAGAATTGCAACCCCTCTACCCCAGTTTCTCAGTGCTGATGGACAAATGTATTTTCCCATGCATCTGTATTGTCTCAGTACCTCATCCCTCCTGCTAAACTCCAAAGGAAAGAATGTACCTGGGCCTGAGTTGAAAGCAGAATCTTCTTTCATGGTCAAAACTCTAGCCACCTACAAGATGGTTGAAATGATGATGAATCAAAAAGTCGCTAGAGTTCTCCAGAATCTCATATCCTTGACTGCTCCTATACATGATCCCTGTTCCACTGCATGTGTACCCATGCATTCTGTGACCCAGGGAGCCTCCCTGATTCTGGTGCCATGACTCACACACTGTGTGCCTGAGAAAGGAGGCCTCCCCTCACACTAGAGCAGGGTGAGTGTGTGGTTTCCTTTATCAGTTGGGTACGATGGGCTGTGCCAGCTCGGTGGGTAGCTTCTGTTTGCCACCTCCCCCATAATCCCTGCTCCTCTGCTGAGTCCCACAGGCTGACCTGTAGAATTGGCTTTCACTGGCTTTGGTTAATTGGAGATCCCAGTAGGAGATGAGAGGGTGGTAGCCAAGTGAGGCTGCATATTTATCACTGTGGGTTTCTCTCACTGTGGTTGCTACGGGTGGAATGCTCAAGGCAACACCCTGGCACCCAGTTTGTGGCTAATGATCTAGAAATGTTTTCATTACCATTTTCTATCAGCAAAAGAAGCCAAAAGCACTTTGCCTTCACAGTCAAGAACAGCAAAACATAGTCACTGCCTTGTCTTGGACAGAATCAGCTCCCTCTGTTACGATACAATTCCTCTGGGGGCCTTGTTTGATAGTTCACAGTCACACTATTTATGCCACTGAGAGCAAGAATGTCTATAATTGGATCCATTGGGCAGGAAAGAGTTACAATATTGGTAACACATGGATGCCAAAGAGCAGGACTTAAGTTCTTGACAGTCCTACACTGGGGAAGTTCCAAGGTTCTTGTGGGGGACATATTTTTAAAAGTGAGAGATAGTAACTATCTGGCCCTAGTAATTGCTTAGCGGTCTTTGGATTATAGAAGCAACTGGATATATGTCTTGTTTGGATGGCTGGTTGGTTGGTTTTTCAAGACAGGGTTTCTTTCTCTGTATAGCTTTGGAGCCTGCCCTGGAACTTACTCTGTAGCCCAGGGTAGACTTGAACTCACAGAGATCCTCCTGCCTCTGCCTCTGCCTCCCAGGTGCTGGGATTAAAGGCATGTGCCACCACTGCCCAGTTTTGAGACTTTGTTTTCATTTTGGCCCTAATCTATTTCCTGGGTTCAGAGTATGGAGTGTATACAAGTTCAGGCTGCAGTACTTGGAGCCTGACCATCAGACTCCACGAAGAAAATTAATCTGGAAGCAGTGGTGCCAATACACCAAACCTTTCACCTTTTCTACTGGCGACTTTTTCTTCCACTTAAAAAAGCAGACATGGTGGGGGGGGCACTGGAGAGGTGATGTTAAGAGCATTGGCCGCTCTTCCAGAGGTCATGGGTTCAATTCCCAGCACCCACATGGCAGCTCGAAACTGTAACTCCAGTCCCAGAGGATTCGACACCCTCACACAGACATATACACAGGTAAAATACCAATGCATATAATTATTTTAAAGGCAGCTTGGGGTTGTTAGACAATCATGGAGGGGTATATATGTCAGGTCCTGGGTCACAAATGCCTAGGTGATATCAATTGTCCACTGTGGAAACACTTTATTCACTGCAAAGCTTAAATGGTACCTCAGAGGGAAGAGGCAGTATCTATACTTCACCCATCATCATTCACTGCAAATATTAAATGGTTGTATCCATACCTCACTCATCATGAGCTTCACAGCTAAGACCCCTACAAACAGGATACAGTAACAACGGGAAAAAAGCATAATAATGTTTTGGATGTAGATTTTATGCAACACGAGAGCCAGTGAGATGCCTCATCAGGAAAAGACACTTGATTCCAATTCCTGGAACCCACACAAGGGTGGATAAAAAGAACCAACTCCACAAGGTTGCTCTTTGAGCTCCACACAGCACCCTGATATGCCCCACAACAGTGCTGGAACCAAACTCAGGGTCTTCTGTAAAAGCAGGAGACCCTCTTAACCACTGAGCCATCTCTCCAGCCCTGGAAACTGTTTTGTTTTGCTTGACACAGGGTTTCTATGTATAGCTGTGGCTGTCCTGAAACTCATCCTGTACACCAGGCTGGCCTCAAACTCAGAGATCTGCCTGTCTCTGCCTTCTGCGCTCTGGGATTAAAGCCATGCATCACCACCACCAGGCTGGAAACTATATTTATTTACTTATCTATTTACTTGTTTTCAGAACGGAGGACTGAACCCAGTGTCTTGTGCTTTTGAGGCAAGGGCTCCTGAGCTAAATTCCCAACCCCCGGAAACTGTATTTCTATGGACAGTCATGCAGAGAACTATGACTGGAAGAACACAAGTCTAATCCAATGGTAAGAATCTGGGAGACTTAGCAGATCAGATTCAGGATTTCTGCTTCATTCTTGCACACATGGCAGAGAACGGCTCCCCTGAAATGAGACTCTTATGATTCATGTACCCGACGAAGGCCCGCTAAATTTTATGGCTGCTTTGGGATGGAAGGGCAAGAGGGAATTCTTTCTTGTTTCTAGATCTCTCAACAGACACGTACAGCCATACAGGGACTTTGTAGAAGTTACTTAGTACGGGAGGAGAATGGGCCAGATTTATTAACACATCCGTGTGCTAGGATGGAACCATCCAGTAATGATCTGTTGAACTGTAGCCCTGCAGGAAAGGCCTAAGTTGTTCCAGTTTCACTCACAGTAATTCCACAATAGGGTTAGACAGGTAAGGCAAAGAGCAGGCAGACCCAATGCCATTTCTGTTATCATTCTGACCCACGCTGTTAACCTCAGCCTCCATCCAGGGTCCTGGTTTTACTACAACTGAGTAACTTGATACCTGTGACCCCTTCAAGAACCCAGCACCACCCTCACCCCCACTCATGAAGCCTCCATGAGGGGGTGTTGTTAGAACTTGACACGTTTGATTTTTATGTCCTTATCAGACAGCATAATATGCAGAAAATAAGATGAAACAACATGTTACTATAACCATGGAGTACAGGGAACCAAATCCAAACCTTGGGTACGCCACCATAGCAACTGATTTACTCAGCAAATAAATCACAAAGCAGCAAAGGTTTCGGAGAAACACAGAAATTAAGAGGAGTCTTGAAAACAGAAAGAATAATCCTACGTGGCCTTTACTTGAACCCTCATTTTTAACTTACAAATTTTAAATTTAATTTACAAAATTATAAGAAAATTGCAATAGTGGGGTAGTTGAAGTCATCGAGGAATTATTGGTCACTGTGGAAAGTGTGGTACTGGTATCTGGTTATTTTAAAGTTGCATGTTAAAATGTTTCTGGATTAAATGAGCTGGTGGCTGGGGTTTGCATAAGAGTCGTTCAAACGAGGAAGAGATGGCTGCTGGCACAGGTGACGAAAGGTGAACTACACAGAGGGTACTGGTTGTCTCATACTAGTCTAGATTATGAGGAATGATTTTCTGGGGGAGAAGAGAGAAACTTTTAAAAATCTTTTGTAAGAAATGTGAGAGTCCAAAGCATCAGAGTTTAAAGTGAGAATAGTCCGTGAAGAGACGGAGAAGCAGAGGCCCAGGGCCTAGGGACAAGAGGGGGGATTGGAGGGGGGACTGAGATCCTCAGACCCATGAAATACCAGAATGAAAACAGCTCCACCCAATGCTTCCCTCCCTCCCTTTCTTTTTTCCTTTTCTTTTTTTGGTTTTTAGAGACAGGGTTTCTCTGTGTAGTGCTCACTGTCCTGGGACTTGCTCTGTAGACCAAGCTGGCCTTGTTTGCCCAACATGGTGCTTTTCAAACTTCATGTGTCACCTGTGTCGCCTGAGACTGACTCAGTAGGCCAGGGCTGGGAGCCAAGCTTCTGACAGTCTCATCAACACTGTGCCTGTGGTCCCTCCTCTCAACAGAAGCCACAGCACGTGCTTTAGAGATGTGTTAGCGTTCATAAACACACAGGGCCTTAAAGTGACCCAGCTCTTCCCCAGAACTTCTGATTGTGTCTAACGAGGAGTTAGATAGTATTTTTAGAACTATCCCAAACAATGCTAAAGATTCCTTAGAAACACATGGCAAAGCCGGGCGTTGGTGGCGCACACCTGTGATCCCAGCACTCAGGATCAGGAGGCAGAGGCAGGCGGATCTCTGTGAGTTTGAGGACAGGCTCCAAAGCTACACAGAGAAGCCCTGCCTTGGGGGTGGTGTTGGTAAAAAAGGAACATATGGCAAGGCCAGTTGTTTCCAATTCATCAAAGTTGCATTTGAACCAATGATTTATTCATTTGCTTAATCAGTTTTCTTTTTTTCCCCTCTCTCTCTCTCTCTTTTTTTTTTTTTTTTTTTTTTTTTTTTTTTTTTTTTTTGAGACAGGATTTCTCTGTGTAGCCCTGGCTATCCTGGAAATAGCTCTTGAACTTGAACTCACATAGATCCACCTGCCTCTGGGACTAAAGGCATGCACCACCACTCCTGACCTCAGTTTTCAACCTCAAGGGTTGAACATTCTAGTTTAGCGAAATTACCCGTGAACATTCCATTTTTCCTAAAAGTTCATGATACCCTCTAGAAATATCTTCTTTCTGCTGGATTTTTCCTAGGTTACTATGCAATGAAATGAAACTTTGAATAGCACCCTTCCCACAAATTTCACACTCAGCTGCTTCTTTGTGGAGTAGACAATGGCAAAGGAGAACAAAATTAAATAGTCTAGACAATAAAAAAAATCTATTTCCAGTTCTAGTTCATTAGAGGTGACATGTTAGTCAGATGATATGTTAAAATTATCCAGAATAAAAAAAGAACAAGTCATTTTAAGAAATCCTTCCTTCTTTGCCCTTTAGCCTTCATGAAGGAATTATACCTGCAACTAAATTCTAGGTGGGTACCCGAAAGGGCCAAGGATGCAGGCCTTTACATCTAGGGCTTTGGGAAAGGCAGACATGAAGTTTCTGTCTTGTTAGGAGTATCTTTATGCATGTCTCCTCATCAAGATTTATGTATCTATTATGCATACAGTGTTTTGCCTGCATGTATGCCTGCCTGCCAGAACAGAGCATCAGATCTAATTATAGATGATTGTTGAGTCACAATGTGGTGCTGGGAATTGAACTCAGGTTCTTTAGAAGAGCAGCCAAACAGTGCTCTTAACCTCTGAGCCATCTCTCCAGCACATGAAAAGTTTTTATGGGCTACACTGTGGCAGAACTGCTGATCTACAGGGGACATTGGTAATTGGCCGTGCAAGACTTCCAGCCAAATGGGACAGACTAGGAACCAGGAACTGATGCACTTGCTGTGGGTGATTGACATCACACACATCTCTCCTTGTCTCTCCTTTGGACAGCTATGAGAGGAATTAGCCAAAGAAAGAATCATGAAAGTAAATCTTGCCAGGCAGTGGTGGTACATGGCTTTAAATCCCAGCACTCAGGAGGCAGATGTGGGAAGATCTCTTTGGGTTCAAGGCCAGCCTGGTATACAGAGAGAGTTCCAGGACAGTCAGGGCTGTTATATACAGAAACCCTGTCTCCAAAAGCAAAATAACAACAAAAACTCCTAAACCTTCCCAAAAGCAATGAATGGGCTTTCAAAACCAACCACTTTCCCAAACCTACAACCCAAGCAAAAGCAAGCAGCCAGCATAGCAGGACATCCTTCCCTTAAGAGTTTTGTGACCATTCTGATTCACCTGGTTACTACTCTGCTTTCTGCCTGGAGACCCGGCTGCAGGCTGAAGGGCAGAAGCTTGCACTAGACCACTGGTACCAAATATGGAGCTTGTTCTCCAGAAACGACGGCCCTGTGCCTGGACCCAGAAGCTGTCTAGTAGATGTGCTCAAGAGCTTGTCTTTGTGTCACCTGCCTTGGAGCTTCCAAGGGTCGAAGCCACTTCACCGTGGCGTTGGTAGAAAACACTTGAAGGAAACAGTACTAAACTTTGGTCACCTGTGGTAGGGATAATACAGGATTATTACTCGACTAAAGAGCCTAGAAATGAAGAGGTCAGAGAAAACACGCTTCGAGGAAGAAGTTTCTCCGTATTCCGGGGAATTTAGAAAGCCTGGAGCATGCTGGAGTGGAAAGTATGCTCAGAAAAGGTCTGGGAAGCCCCTCCCACCCAAGCAGCATTCTCCCACCCCCATATTCTCTGACTTTCAAGCCCTGCCTGGCTGAGCCCTGAAGTAGTTCCAGGCCACCCAGCCAATCTGAAAGGGACTTTGTGCTGTGTTTTGTTTGTTTTGCTCCACATATTAAGCAAATTTCTGACAAATCCGGCCTACAAATCTAATGGAATATATTCTTCTAAAATGAGTTCAGTTGCTGGATACTGAATGCTATAGTCCCAGCTACCCTAGAGTGTGCGTAGGAGGAATGCTCGATCTCTGGGGTTTGAGGCCAGTCAGGGAAGCAGAACAGAGTGCTCAGAAAATCCACTTAGACACAAAATAGCAACGATGTGGAGAAGAAATCCAGAGATGTCACATGACACTACTCAATATGTCCCAGTTCTTAATTAAAAAAAAAAAAAAAAAAAAAAAAAAAAAAAGATGTGCAAAGAATGTAAAACGAATGTCCATTCATGGGGGAAAAGTAATGTTTCACACTTGCTATGAGGAAGACGTACTAGCCAAAGACTTTAAACCAACCACCTTAACATGCTTTCAAACAGCTAAATCATTAAAAAGACCCAAAGGAAGTAAGACAGAAATGATGGAAATGAATATAACAAAACAGAACTTAAAAGCATAAGAACAACAGCACAAAATTTGACCAGAAGCTTTGAAAAGGAAATCTGACCAGGCAAGGAAGAGGAAGAGGAGGGAGGAGGAGGGAGCGGAGGAGAAAAGAAGGGGAAGTTGGAAGGAGGAGGAAGAGGAGAAGAGAGAGAGGAGAAGGATCAGAAATTCAAGATCCTCCTCTGCTATAATACACAGTGAACTGGAGGTCAAGATCACAAGGCAATGGTTCTCTCAATGTTGCACAGAGGTTAGAGACTGGGAAAGGGAAAGCAAGGGAGTAATGGTTGGAGTCAGCTGTGTTCCGCAGAACAAGGCCTCACTGCTGTCCGTGACAAGCTGTTCAGTATTTCACAAAGAACAAGAAGAAGAGAAGCCTGGAGGCCATGAACACAGTGATGCTGAGGAAGTAAGGACACTAGTCACTCTGCTTCGAAGACTGCAGAATACAGAATACATCACAACATATGTATGCATACATGTAACAACCAGTTTAAAACACAACATCAAGCTGCAATATCAAGACTGTATGGTACTGGCAGAAGTATAGCCTGTAGGTAAGTAAGGCGAATATTAAGCCCACAAAAAATAAAATAAAAAAATAAATCACATCAACTGAGATGTAAAAGTGAGCGGGAGAGATGGCTCAACAATTAGGGGCACCAGTTTGCCTTGCAAAGGACCCAAGTATGATTCCTAGCACCCACATGGTGGCTCACAAACATCTGGAACTCTAGTTCCAGTGGATCTGAAGCCTTGTTCTGCCTTCCCCACCACCACCACCACCACTACAGGTGCCCATACATACAAGTGTACATAAGTTTAAAAATTATAGGCCAAGTATCATGGACGAGCCTTTAATTCTAGTTCCTTTGTGTTGTTCTTTTAATCTTTTTTTTTTTTTAAGTTTTCTTTTTATGGGCTGGAGAAATGGCTCAGCGATTAAGAGAATTTGTTGCACTTGCAGAAGAACTGGATTCTATTCCCAGCACACATATGGCAGCTTATAACCATCTGTAACTGCAAGTCCAGTGGGTCTGATGTCCTCTTTTGACCTTTGTGAGCATGGAGCAAACACGTGGTACACAAACATGCATGCGGTCAAAATGCACATATAAATAAATCCAAGATTCTTTAAAATTAAAATTTCTTTGTTGGTTTATTTTATTTTATGGTGAACATCAACACCCATCTCCCTCTGCTTCCTGACTAAGGACACAAGATGACCAGCAGTCTCAGGTTCTGCCACCACAGGTGAGCTCTGCCTCCTGATGGGAGATGTCATTCTGTAAATATGTTTTTCATATTGGTTAATGAATAAAGTATTGTTGGCCAATAGGAAAGCAAGATAGCAGGACTAGGAGACAAGGAGAGAGGAAGTAGTAAGGAGGAGTCAAGATGGAGAGTCTGGAGAGAGCAGGATGCCAGCCGGCTCTCCGGTAAGAGGAGACCACGTGGAAATACATAGATTAACAGAAGTGGGCTAATACTTAAGACAGAGCTAGCTGATAAGAAACTAGTACCTGGCCAACAGCATTATATCCAATACAGAGTCTCTGTGGGTTAATTGGGGCTGGCGTGGCGGCAGGACAAGACTAGCGGCAGAAAAACCTACTTGTTACATATGGCGCCTCAACATGGCTAATAAGAACTTCCACTTAAAATTTAACAAAACATTAAAAAAGGGTTTTAGAAACAAAAGAACAGAGACAAGCAAAGTTTCTTGGTAGCAGCATTTTTCTCGGTGTCCCTTTCTCAGATCTTTGCAGATAAGCCCTTGTCTCTGGCCACATTATAAACCATGATGCCCCCTTTCTGCTTTCTTTCAGCACCTGCCTCCACCCTTCATGATATTTGTATTGTAATGTAATGATATAAGTAACATCATCTGTGTATTGCCAGCTCTCCTTGCTGGAAGGCATACTTCAAGAGCACAGGATGTATCTGTCATCTGAACCTCCAGAAGCATCTCACTCCTGTCACCCACTAGGTGACCAGTAAACTTGTACTCCATTAAATAATAAATGCCTTGAGTGTTTCGAGAAACGCAGCTGAACAGAGATCACACCTCACTCATGAGCTGAACATCCTGACAAGACTGCAACTAATGAATGACAATTCCCTGACAAGACCAAGACCACACATAGTTAATGATCCCATACTGGGGCTGGGGAGATGGCTCAGTGGTGAAGAGCATTGACTCAGGTTCAATTCCCAGCACCCATATGGCAGCTCACAACTCTCTGTAACTCCACCTCCAGGGGATTTGAAACCCTCACACAGACATACATATAGGTAAAATGCCAAGAACAAAAAATAAATATTTTTTTTGTTTAAAAAAAAAAATGACTCCATACTAACATAATTCAGCTGGGTGAATTCATTTCCTGTTTTGTTTTTTGTTTGTTTGTTTTTTATAGTTCCCTCTCTTTCCAGATATATTTTGTGTGGATATTATATGTTTAGCCCTGGGTACATAATGGTAATCCAGTAGGGACATAACCCCCATACTTATGGTCCAGTTTTCTGGTCTACTTCGCCTGAGTGATCAGAGCACTGTCAAAAATCTAATCTTTAAACATCACATAGTTTGTATCAGTTCTTTTCCTATTGCTGTGACTAAATACCAGACAAGAAGCAAAATTCAGGAATGAGAGGGCCCACCACAGTGGGGAAGATTTGATGAAAGGGGACTGTTCTCTCATAGCTGGACCAGTCATGTAGCTGTGTGTGTGTGTGTGTGTGTGTGTGTGGTATGTGCTGTGTGTGTGTTCTGGTGTGTGGTGTGTAGTGTGTGTGTGGTATGTGTGTAGTGTTGTGTGGTGTGCATGTAGTGGTGTGTGTTGTGTGCTGTGTCGTATGCATGTAGTGTATATGTGTGTGTGTTTTATAAGTCTGCTGTGTATGTGTTCTGGTGTGTGGTGTGTGTGTGTAGTGGTGTGTGGTGTGTGTAGTGGTGTGTGTTGTATGCTGTGTGTGTTGTATGTATGTGGTGTGTATGTGTGTGTGTTTTGTGTGTGTGGTGTGTGTATGCATGCCATGTGGAGATCAGAGGAGAACTCTGTGAAGTCAAGTTCCTCTCCCACTTTCATCTGGGTCCCAGGGATCTAAGTCAGGTCACTGATCCTGTGTGACAGACACTTTTCCCACTGTCCCTTTCTCTTCTGCATGGGACCCCAGGACATTGAAGGGCACCTCCTACAATCAGGATGGATCTTCTCTCTCCACTAAGAACTTTACAGAAACACACAGACACCGGGATGTCTCCTAGGTAACTCCAAAACCACTTGATGATGATAAAGAGTGATCATAACAAGGATACTACAGACAGCAGAATGTGAGCATCATAAAATGTGAGCATTTTAAAGCTAGTTGGAGAAAACTGCCGGCACTGCAATTCCATCCTCAGAATTTGAGAGCATGGCACAAATTAGCAGCATCAATGTCCGACAAATGATTTCACTCTACATTTTATGCTTCAGTTACAAATCCCAGAGCTAAAACTTGAAAGGGGTTTGGTATCAATTATCTTACAGAAATATTTTTATGTCATTGTGGTTCATTATAATGACTATTGTCTGTTTCCAAAAAGAGCCAATTTCAAAATTTCCTGGCATTACAGCAAATTTTGGCCAGAGTGATTTCTCTAATGGATATGTAAGTTTTCGTTTTTTGCTCAGCAAGTATGAAAGTCAAAATAATCCCCACCACATTCTTTTACTCTGTTAAAACACAGCCCCATACCCGGATGACAGCTCAGAGGCAGAGACAAGAAGCTGACCCCGTCTGCAGAAATCCACTAGTGTCATTACACACAATCCCAACTGCTCATCATTTCAGCTGACAACTGGAAACACAACCTTGAGAAAATTATATGGATCTCTCTCTCTCACATTTTGATTTTTTTTTTTTGAGACGGTTTCTCTGTGTAGCTTTGTAGACCAGGTTGGCCTCCAGCTCACAGAGATCTACCTGCCTCTGCCTCCCAAGTGCTAGGACTAAAGGTGCGTGCCACCACCGACTGGCACGAGGATCTCTCTTGAAAAATGTCCCCCAAGTAAAGTTTAAAGAAGCATAGCTAGGCAGGGTGGTGGTGGCACACATCTTTAGTCCTAGCACTCTGGAGGCAGAGGCAGGTGAATCTCTGTGAGTTCAAGGCCAGCCTGGTCTACAGAGTGAGTACCAGGACAGGGTCAAAGCTGCAGAGAAACTTTGTCTCCAAAATCAAAAGAAAAAGATGAGAGAGGAGAGAGAGAGAGAAGGGGGAGAAGAAGCATAGCTAACCACTAACTTATAGAGCTGGCTGAACTATGATCACTTTTTCTAAACATCTAAAGCCATAACAGAATCAGAAAAATCGAATGATGCTTTTACACCTCTAGTCCCAGCCCTGGGCATCTCAAGTTCAAGACTGCCTGGAATACAGAATGATACTCTTTCAAAAGAGTTAAATCAACACATTTATAGGACAAAACTAAGTTTAAAAAAATCTCCAACCTCCAGCTTGGAGAAACTCAACAACCTGTGTAGGATGCAAATGAGTTTACAAATCCACTTTTCAGAAAATTTTGCATGTCTACAATCACTAAAAAAGCATGTATAATTGGGTCAGAGACTCACCCAAAAAAAGCATAGTTGCTAATTAAACAACAAACCAGGTGGAGGTGCACACCTTTAATCCCAGAACCTGGGAGGCAGAGGCAGGCAGATCTCTGTGAGTTCAAGGCCACCCTGGTCTAGAGAGTGAGTTCCAGGACAGCCAGACTATACAGAAAAACGCTGTCTAAAAACCCCTACCCCAAAATAAAATAAATAAGTATTCCTGGCTTTTCCCTGAGTGATATATGGGTCATTGATGTATGTGTAGCCTGTGGAGCTACTTTTTTTTTTTTTCCAGTGAATCATGTCAGGTATTTATAATCTTTGACTCTCAGTAAACCTGGCTTTAGCCTCAGAGAGTTCCCAGTTCAAGTCTCCATCATCATCCATTGGCCACAGTAAGGACAGAAGCAAACTGTGTCACTATCCCAAGCAGTGTGAAGTAAGTACTTCACTGATTTGGTGAACCGATGAATTTATTGGGGTCAGTTACAGGAGTGTAGGTGAGGGGTGACTTGGAGGGGCAGGAAGGACTCAGTGGCAGCTGTATCTCTCAGTCCATCCTAGTGTGAGTGACAGCTCACAAAAGTCAGAACACTAGAGCTCCCTGTACAACTTGCAGGCAGCCTGACAGGTCAGTAAATCTTCCAGGCAGATCAGTTGCCTTGGGCTCCTGAGCAGTCCTTACAGATTGTTTTCACAGTGTTGGGGAGGAAGGGGCCTTGTTCATCTGATCAGCTTTGGGGGACTTTCTGGGCTTTGTGAGTTGTTTACTTTAAGAGTCTTAACAAGCCACCCCTCAGAATTTCCCAAGTCTTTAGGATGTACTGAGTTTTAAAAAAACAAAAACAGAGTTGTTGGCAGTAGGTTTTTCCCTGCCAGCCTGGTCAGGTCCCACCGCCTTGCCAGTCCCAAATAACACGCAGAGACACTGTATTAGATATAATTCTGTTGGCCAGTTACTAGTTTCTTATCAGCTAGCTCTGTCTTAAATATTAACCCATTTCTATTAATCTAAGGACTTCCATGTGGTCTCATCTTACCAGAGAGAGGGGCTGACGTTCTTCTCTCTCCGTCCTCCATCTTGGATCCTCTCCCTACTACTTCCAGAATCCTCCTAGTCTCCTAGTCCTGCCTATCTTGCTTTCCTATTGGTCAACAGTGCTTTATTCATTAATCAATAAGAGAAACATATTTACAAAATGACATCTCCTATCACAGAGTTTCTCTGTGTAGCCCTGCTTGTCCTATAACTCTCTTTGTAGATCAGGCTGACCCTGAACCCAGAGATCCACCTGCCTCTGCCTCCCAAGAGCTGAGATTAAGGGTGAAAGCCACCACCATCTGGCTGCAAACTTACTTTTAAGAAACCCTTCTGGGGTTAGATGGAAGACTCAGTGGTTAAAGAGCACTGGCTGCTCTTGCAGAGGACCCTGGTTCAATTCCCAGCACCCATATGGTGGCTCACAACCATCTGTAAGTCCAGTTCCAGAATATTTGATGCCCTTTTCTGGCTACTGTGGGCACTGCATGAGCATGGTGCATATACACACACAGGTACGTACACACACACACTAATTCTTTAGAAGGTCCTTCATAGGAAAACATAAAAATATGCTGTGCAGAGATGCAAATTTCTCTTCATAACCTAAAGTGTTTTTATGTTTTTTCTCGCTTGGACTAACAGTGTTCTGAATGCTAGGGAAGTTTTCTCCCAGGGAGCTACAACCTCAGCCCAAAGCTGTGTTTTGTTTCATGTTTTACATGTCCTTCATTGTAAGGAGGCACCTTGATGCTCGCCTTCCTTCCCATAGCTGTTGGGTGATTTTCATTTCTCTGAGTTCAAGTTGTGACCCATCGCTCTGCCTGTTCACAAGCTTTTCCTCCTGCCTAAAGTGCTCCACTCACATTGTTTTGGACCAGTGTCAATCTTTGACTATGTTAGATGCACTGTGAGAAGCTTCCTGTTTGGCCCACTTCCTCCAATCCAGAAATAACAGCTTCCTTTGTATGATTCCCACAGTGCTCAAGTTCAGCATGTCCTATTGGGTTACTTGGCATAATGCATGGGCTCACCTTCTCTTCTACCAGTCTCCCTCTGGGTCTTTGAGGGCAAGGACCATGTTTCATGCTTAGAGCCTCCTCACCTGGTATATAATACCTGACTGAATCTAGATGATCATAGAGTGAATGAAATGTGAATTCTCCCACTTACTACACTTATTTTATTTCACATTTCGTGTGTTTGTTTTGTTTGTTTGTTTGTTTGTTTGAGACAGTGTTTCTCTGTGTAGTTTTAGCTGTCCTGGAGCTCAGTTTGTAGACCGGGCTGGTCTTGAACTCAGAGATCTGCCTGACTATGTCTCCTGAGATGTGTTGGCTTCTGCCTCAGGAGTACTTCGATTAAGGGGGGGAGGGGCACTACCACTGCCTGGCTGTTCTTTAGCTATTTCAACATTTTTCTCATTCCCTTTGTATTAATGACCTCCAACTAGAGACATATTTATCATGAGGAACTCAGGAAACAACTTTGGTTTTAAAGTCTGTATAATGGAGCTGGTGACACAGTTATGTTTGACAATGGCAAGGCTGAGGCAAGGCAATGGTAGCACACACCTTTAGTCCCAGGAGGGAGAGGCAGGCAGATCTCTGTGAGCTCCGGGCCAGCCTGGTCTACAGATCAAGTTCCAGGACAGGCTCAAAGTAGAAAAAAAAAACAAACAAACAAAAACAAAAAACAAAAACAAAAGCAAACCGATACAGAGAAACCCTGTCTCAAAAAACAAATAGAAAGAAAGAAAGAAAGAAAAAAAAAAAAAAGGCTGGAGAGATGATTCAGTGGTTAAGAGCATTGTTCCTCCAGAAGACCAGGGTTCAATTCCCAGCACCCACATGGCAACAACTGTCTGTAACTCTAAGATCTGACACTTTCACACAGATGTTCCTGCAGGCAAAACACCAATGTACATAAGAATAAAGAAATTATTTTTTTATAAACTGGCTAGCATATAAACTGGTCTACAAAGCAGTTCCACAGCAGGCTCAAAATCTACACAGAGAAACCCTGTCTGGAAAAAACCAAAACCAAGCAAACAAACAAAGCTGGAGAGGCTCAGTGATTGAGCACTTGCCTAGCATGCATGAGGGCTTGGGTTTGATCACTAGTACTTCAAAAACAACAAATAAAACTGTGGCGAGGTGGTGCACGCATGTAATTCCCGTACTGGGGAGGTGGAGGCAGGAGGATCTCTAAGAGTTTGAAACAAGTCTAACCTGGTCTACATAGTGAGGTCTAGACCAGCCAGGGCTAGGTAATGAGACCCTGTCTCAAATCAAGTAAATAAGACACCTGTAGTAAAAAAATGAATGCCTTGTTGATGGGGAGGGAGCTCATTTAGTAGCTCAGCTGCCAGGGAGGCTGAGGCAGAGTGATCACTTCAGTCCAAGAGTTCAAAACTAACCTGAGCAATGTAATGAGACGACCCCCCCCCCATAATAAAGTACTTTACTTCTTCAGAGGCGAAAGCTAGATAAACAAAACTGCTTTCCTTTGGGAACTACTTTGCGGTGTTTTACGAAATGAGGTACGGTGCTAATATATGACCAGAAATTATTCACACACAGAGCTAATATACATGACCACACAAATGCACATAAAATAATGCATTGAACAAGAGACGCGAGTGTCTTCAGCCTCAAACTACATACAGGTGTGAGAGGGAAGGAAACCGAAGGGAGGTTTGTTTTGTTTTTTGTAGACGGTGTCTTGCTATATGGCTGAGATCCTCTTGCCTCTGCCATGCGAAAACGTGGGTTATGAGCATGCGCACCACGCACGGCTTGCGAAAGTTTAGCCTACCGATAGGTGCGTTGTGTAACCACATCAGGGGAAAAAATTAGAAAAACATACAATCGTTGTACTAACATAACTACTTGCCTACACGACTCAACTAAAAAGCACTGCGCCGCAGGACGTAGGCCAGCCCCGGCCAAGACGCTAGGCTCCGCCTCCTACGTCACACGACGCACTGGCTTGCGTCAGCACGCTCCGGAAGTATCGTGACTCCTGTGAGGGCCCTTTTCTAGGCTGTCTAACATGATGCCTGTGTGTGTTTGTGTTATCCGGCTGCCTTTACTCTGCGCTGAGGAGAGCGTCCTCACAACGTCTCCCGGTTATCATGGCGGCGCGGTTCTCTCGACGTGCCTCTCAGGCCCGGCGTTTCTTTTCAGGCGGCGCGGCGGGCAGCCCACGGGCCTTGTAAGAGCGCGCGGCCCCGCCTCCTTCCTTTTGGCCGCGGCAGCCATCTTCCAGGTTGGTGGGCGCGTGGCTCCCGGGGCTTACGGTCCTCTTCCGCTGCACGAGGGGCTCAGGCCGCGGAAGCTGCGTGTCAGGGTCATGGGAGGACTGTCTGGAGGCCGCTGGCCTGGGCGGGAGGGTGCCAGGGGCTTCTGTCGGGAGAGGCCGGGCCGGGCTCAGTCCTGGCCGCCGGGCGTCCGCCTATCTCCAAACGCGAGCATGTGTTGTCGGGTTTAAAAGACTTGAAAGTCGGCTTGGGTGTTAAGGAGACTTGGGTGTGTGCGAGCCTGGATTTCAATCTGGCGAGGAGCGTGCCCGCCGAGTCTGCTTGGGTATGAGACCCCCACCTCGGGAAACGAGAAACAGTCATTTGCAAATTTTGGCCCTAGAAGGCGATAATAGGAAGGAATGGTAACGTTAAGGCTGCCACACCAGTGCTTAAGATTATTGGAGCGAGTTGATTACTTCACACCATGCTTTGGGGGTTCGCTTGTGGCTCGGAGTGATGGCCAGGAGTGGCAGGCATTTCTGCCCTGCATGACTGGAGTGGTCTAAACCTCGTTGGAAGGCAAGATGTGGTTCTAAATAATTGTAGGGAAGTTCCTAGATGGTGCTAAAGTAGCTGCTGATTGAGTGGTCTCATTGGGGACTATAGTTGTTACCATGGCTGCTTATGTAAATGGGAAGTCCACGTACAAGTAGGAATGTCAGCATAAGTAGGTCTTTGTAGCAGAAAGCGTGGTGGAGGCTTGTGTCAGATTTACCAGAGATTGAGTCTCTGTACACAACTTCCAAATGCATAAGCAGATGGAAGTGTAGAATTATGAGGTTTTTACATTCCAATCCCAGTTAACCCTCCTCACCTCATTTCCCGTGTGCTGCTGGGAGAGGATAAGGCCTCCCCCAGGAAATCTAAGTCTGTCCCATTGCGTCGTTGAGGCAGGACCAATGTACCTCCCCACACCTCCATGTGTAGGCTGAACCGAGGTATCTCCTTATAGAATGAGCTCCAGTGAGTCAGTTTGTGCATTAGAGTTAAAGAGGCTTTTGACAGAGAATTCGGTTAATAATAAAAGGAAATTAACATCAATTATCCTGAAGTTGGAGGGTTTCACTATCCCTGGACTTCTAGACTGTTCTTGTAGATGCAATGTAGTGTATGTTGGCATGTTCTATATTGTAGTAGGGAAGTGTTTTGAATTTAATATTTAGTCCTGCTGGCTTTAATGACATAGTTTTCTATCTGTGGCTAAAAGTCTTAAAAAAGATGGCTAGATAATTTGTTAAAAGGAAATCATGGGGTTCCCATTTACAATCCGTGCACTTGAGGATTAGGCAGGGAAGTTCTGAGTTTGAGGGACCCTGGTCTGTTGGGTGGGGAGTGTGTGATAATCCTGCTTTTTATATTCCCTGGTTAGTTTTAAGGGATGCTTGCTAACATTAAATTTAAATTGTTATCTGACTGCTAACTTTTCTGGGTTTCAGTAACTCGCCAAAATGACAAACACCAAGGGAAAGAGGAGGGGCACTCGCTACATGTTCTCTAGGCCTTTTAGGAAGCATGGTAAGTGGCATGATCCTCCTTGATACTTGTGTTTGTGTCTATCTGTGGTTAATAACATATGCATGTATTCTGTCATAAGCAAAAGCATGGGCCTCATGACTTAAGTGTCCGTGCAGGCTTAACACTGGAAAGAAGTGTTAAGACTGTTAAGTCTTAAGACTGGCTTGGCTTATACGGAGAAATCATCCATTACACTTAATGTAACTGCCAAGACTTGTACTTTGTGTTGAAGAAAGTGCCCTTATAAAGGTACCTTTTCTTGATATTATCCTAATGTTTTTTTTTTCTTTTATAGGAGTTGTTCCTTTGGCCACGTATATGCGAATCTACAAGAAGGGTGATATTGTAGACATCAAGGTAAGTGGAAGAAACATCAACATACGTTACAAACTTGCTGGATGGTGGTACTGCAGGCTTTTAATTCCAGTACTCAAGAGGCAGGGGGATCTTTGAGTCTACAAAGCAAGTGCCAGGACAGCCAGGGGAGTTACACAGAGAAACCCTGTCTTGGAAGAAAAAAAAAAGCAGCTGGGAATGTTGATTTAATGATTTAAAGTTAATATAACAAATGGGGGGAGGGGTCAAATAGGTTGGTGGCACACGCCTTTAATCCCAGCACTCAGGAAACAGTAGTGGGTGGATCTCTTGAGTTTGAAGTCAACTTGGTCTACAGATAGCCAAGGATGTGCAGAAACCCTGTTTTGAAACACCCGCCGCCCCTTCCCCCAAATGGCTGGCTCCTGCTTTTAATCTGAGGATTCAAAGGCGGGCAGATTTCTTAAGTTCAAGGCCAGCTGGGCTGTACAGTTAGAACCTATCTCAAGAAATGGGCTCATTGTTAAAGATGGAATTGCTTTTCATGAATGCCCTAGTAAAAGCTGTTTTCTTTGAAAGTTGGGTATATTCATGTGCTCTGGAACTTTATGATGAATGTCTGTTTGATTGCTTGATGCAATATGAAAACCACATTTCACCGGCTCTGAGAGTTCCTGAGTTGCCATTTAAAGGGAGCCTTGGTTACTTAAAGCAACTTGAAAAGAAAAATTGCTGGAATAACACTTTGTCTCTTGACTAGGGAATGGGCACTGTTCAAAAAGGAATGCCCCACAAGTGTTACCATGGCAAGACAGGAAGAGTCTACAATGTCACTCAGCATGCTGTGGGCATCATTGTAAACAAGCAAGTTAAGTAAGTGGAATAGCTTTGTTTGTGACTGAGTCGGTCTCACACCCCCTTTCACTTTGCCAATTGGACTTAATGTCTTCATTGGCCATTCAAGTGGGGCAAAGGAAATAACCTTTTAAAACTCAGGCAAACTTAAGTGTTTGTCTTGTAACCTGTCAGGGGAAACATTGACCTTCACTGGAAATCTGGTGCAATGGTTGGTGCTGGTGTGTTGATAGTATTAAAGGTTCATTACAACCTTCATTAATTACCCTGGTTTGGCTGAGTTACTATTGTGCTCTCAGAGCCTCTTCCTTTGGGTAAGAATGATTGACATGCTTGTTGATCATGATTGAGGTGTTAATTTACTAGATAACAGCTGGCAGAACAGTGTGTGTTTCTGTTGGGTTTCTGAATGAAGCACTTAGAGGATATATTGGTCTGTCCAGGGGCAAGATTCTCGCCAAGAGGATTAACGTGCGGATTGAGCACATCAAGCACTCTAAGAGCAGAGACAGCTTCCTGAAGCGGGTGAAGGAGAACGACCAGAAGAAAAAGGAAGCCAAGGAGAAGGGCACCTGGGTTCAGCTCAAGCGCCAGGTGAGATCCAAACCAGGCAGCTGCTTACTACTATTAGTAGTAGCCTTGAGGAATCTTTAATTGAAGCTTTGTTGACTTTTTGGAATGTTTTCATAGTCCTTTTCTTTCTTTACCAGCCTGCTCCACCCAGAGAAGCACACTTTGTGAGGACAAACGGGAAGGAGCCTGAGCTGCTGGAGCCCATCCCATATGAATTCATGGCCTAATGTACAAAAAGAAATAAAGACCTGGACTGTAAAGGGTTTTTCTTAAGTTGAAGTGTGGTGTCTTTTCCCTGAAAATGTTGAAGCAGATCTTAATTATACTGGTTTATTATGTCTTTCCTATTCAAAATTTACCATTTCCTGCTAAATGATAATACTTTGTGTACAGAAAATACACTCATGATTAGGAAAATAGCAAAATAGTTGCCCTAAACTACCAGGGGAAAAGACAGAAAAACTAGAGAGTGGCCGGGCATGGCTGTGCTACTGTAATCCTTGCTCTTAAAGGCTGAGGCAAAGTGGGAGGATATCAGGGAGTACTACCAGGTGTTCCCTGAGTGAAGATAGTGTCTTCTAACTATCCTACAAAGGGGCAAACAAAACTTAGCCAGAAGATGGTCAGTATGGCCCTGGAGAGTTGGCACTGGTTGGTGAAATTCCTGATCCTTCCATTAAAGCCTCATGTTCTACAATAGGGACTGAGACCATCATGAATGTTGAAGGATCATATTAACACCACAGCATATATCTTAGGAGTGGCAGAGTCATATATCTTTGACCCCATTTTAAATGTGATTGGTCAGCTTCCATCTTTGGAACAAAATCTTTGGTCCTTGACAGGCCTGGTCAGTTCTGTGTTCTTTGCTCTGGATCCTGTCACTTTTCTGGTACTCCTGTGGTTGCCTTTAGTGTCTTAGCCTTCAGCTTTTCTGTAAGGCCCCACTCAGCAAATCTGGGTTGGGCTCTACAGTACCAAATGCTGGTAGCTAATTGCATTGTTCTGGTGCTTGGTGTGGTAGTATGTATTGAAACTGAACAGTGGAGAAGGTAAGTTTAATTACAGTTAACTTCTAAAATCCTATTAGGGAAGTGGGGGTTACATTCATAAAACTTGAAGTACCTAACCATCTCCACAAGCAATGGGACTAGCACAGCTTTTTAGCTGCTAGTGATGAGCTTAAACCACCTGTCTACATGTGTGTGGATATACACGTGTCAGATTTGTAATTCATAGGACCACATCTTCAATCTTTTCTGAAGTGAGTGGGGTCTTTGCTAATGCCTACCCCAGTCCCCAAATGGGATTCTGTCTGAGTTAATTTAGATCTTTGACCCCTTTTTGGTGACAATTTTTAAGAGCAAATAGTTTTATAGCAGCTGCTAGGGTTCTGCTCTGGTCTTAGCTTTACTCTTTGGGCTCATGGGCACTATGGTCTGTGTCACACTTGTGGGGCTTGTTTATACAGTTTTCAGCAGATTCTTCAGTGCCAGTTTCTGTTAACTTTAGAAACATCCAACCCCTTGGGCTGTCAGCTATGGACTGTTTTCTTTGAGTGCCAAATAGCTCTCCAGCATTCCATCCTAAACAAATTACTTTAAAATCTAGTCCCAGCTGGCTGCTGTGGCTCCTGCATACTTCCCTGTGATGCAGAAGCAGGCTGTTCAAGGCCAGCCAAGCCTATATAGTGACACCATGTACCAAAACAATCTAGTTCTCAGGGCTTTGGGAATTGGGGTGGAGTTCTTGTTTGCTGTTAAGGTAGGTGAGTGCAGTGCACCTAGGTTGTGGCACTCCACTTACACACAACATCAGTACCTGGCTCTGGGCAAGCAAGGCAAGTTCTTGGTCTTCCTGTCAGGCCACCATCCCCTGAATAACTTGATGTTATCTGCCTTTTTCTTATATTGACAATAGTACCAATGTTCTTGATAGTCTCTTAGGGTATGCTATTTCATCCTCATGACACCGTTGAGATGTGAGGACTGCCATGCTTTATGTGTAAGTAAACTGCAAGACGCTGGCAACACTGAGCCCTGATGCTGTGATGCTCCAAAATTGCCTTCACAGCCTGAGTCCTGTGTGCAGGCTGCACTCCCATAGCTAGTATGTATGAGTGAGTGGTCTTACAAATAACGACTTTTTTTTTTTTTTTTTTTGAGGCAGGTGTTCTCTGTATAACCCTGGCTGTCCGGGAACTTAAACTTTGTAGATCAGGCTGGCCTCACATTTACAGAGATCTGCCTCCTGAGTATTAGGGTCAAAGTTCTGTGCCAAGCCGATCCATGGTGGTACACACCTTTAATTCTAGCATGGGGGAGGGGGGGAGACAGGACACATAGAGGCAGGTGGATTTCAGTGAGTTTGAGGCCAGTCTGGTCTACAGAGCTGTTGCACAGAGAAATCCTGTCTAAGGAAAAACAAAAAAACAGGATGATGAGTTCCAGTACCCATTGTGACACTGAATCTGACTTCCACTAAAGGTCTGTGCCATCACCACCCAGCCAAACTGAGGACTTTTTTTTTTTTTCTCACTAAGGTATACATTTTTCTCCATTCCTCTTCCCTCTTAACCCCCTCTCACCCTACCCCCTACCCACCACGTTCCCAATTTACTCAGGAGACTTTGTCTCTTTACCCTTCCTAGGCAGATCCATGTATGTCTCTTAGGGTCCTCTTTGTTACCTAGGTTTCCTGGGTTGTGAAACTGGGGACTCTTACTATAAAGTCTCTGTGTGTTTGGTCTCACTTCTGCTAAGCTTTGAAAAACTAGTGTTTCTCTGAAGTCTGGTTACTGTTCTGTGTGTGAATATTTGGGATTGTCAAATCTGATGTGAAGTGCTCTGTACTTTCCCAGAAAGTCCTGCAGTCTTCACCTTCTGTTGCTTTGTCAGTTAACATGGCACAGGGCCAGAAAGAACAATGTCCAAAAGTCCTTGTACACTTACAGTCTAACTTACACCCTGACCCGAGGAGAAACCTCCCTTCAGGAAGGCTAATGTCAGTGAGGAAAGGAGCAACTACCAGCAGAAGTGATTAGCAGGGGTTCTCAACCTTCCTAATGCTGTGACCCTTCAGTATCCTTCCTCATGTTGTGGTGACCCAACCATAAAATTATTGCTCTGCTAATGTTATGAATTGTAAATATCTGATATGCAGCCCACAGGCTGAGGACCACTAGATTACGACCACTATTATTTTAAGGGCACCTATTTAGAAAATTCTATTTGGTGTACAGCACAATTTTCTAAAACACAAATGGCCAAGCATAATTTTTAAAGATAGGCTTCTTCATAATTCTGGGTAAAAGAATCATTTGCTGATGCTTGACTTATATTGGCAAGTGGGACTACAGAGATGGCTCCATGGTTAAAAGAAATGGCTGCTCTTGCAGAGGACAAGGTTCAGTTCCCAGCATCCGCATAGTGTCTCAGGACCATTTAGCTCTAGTTTGAGGGATCCAATGCCCTCTTCTGGCCACTGAGTATATTGGACACATGGACACATAACATGCAGAAAAAAACCCATAAGTAAAAAAAAAAAAAGCCAGGCTAGGCTGATGCCTTTAATACAATATCATCACTAGGGAGGCAGAAGCAGGCAGATCTCTCTGAGTTGGAGGCCAGCCTGTTCTACACAGCTAGTTCCAGGACAGTCATAGCTGCATAGAGAAACCCTGACCTGAGAGGGAAAAGAAAAAAAAAAAAAAAACTCTCTAATGGCTTTTACCAGCATGGCTTTTTAAGACTGCAAATTTGGTAGGAAAAAATGTACTTCTTTGTTACTGAGTTTGGATTCTATTTCCTTTCATCTTTGCAGTTTGGGGGCCCTTGCTGACCATTGTTGAAGTACCTTTATTTTCCAGCTGATACTTGGTATCATGGTTTTGAATATCATTTATATCCTGACAGTGACCCTGACTTACAAAACTCTCCACCCAAGCGGTGGCTTTCTGACATTTTCCTTGTGTGACTTGTATGTAGCCCAGAGCTTGGATTTGGTTCCATTTCCCCTCCTCGCTGTGCCTTTGATATGCCAAGCACATACTTCTTCAAAGCTTTGGTGGGTGATGTTTCCTTTGCTGGAAAGTTTGTCCTACATAGATGCCTGTGGTTTGTCCCCTTTCCATAGTCAACCTCTGCCCAGATTTTGTCAAGACTGTCTCTTAATGGCCCATAAAAATAGCAAACTCCTTTATCATTTTTTGTTCCTTTATTTTTTATAGTGCTTATGACCCAATATATCTTTTTGTTGGGCAGTCTGAGTTTTTAATCAACTTATTTATAGCTTCTTTTAAAAAAAAAAACTATTAATCTATTTTTATATTCCAACCCCAGTTCCCCCTCTCTCCTCTCCTCCTGCTCCCCCATACCTCCCATTTGCTCCTCAGAGAGGGCAAGGCCTTCCCTAGGAAGTCAACTACGTCTGTCCCATCATCTCGTTGAGGCAGGACCAAGGCGGCTCTTGTTGGGTTCAGAAATACTTATTGCCATGGAAAGAGGGCAAACAAGACAGTGTGACACTGAAAGTGATGACAACTTGGAAGTTGCAGAAGACAGATATTTGTGTGCGACCAGGCAAAGGGCACTAGGGATGTAAAGAAGGACACAAAGGACAGTTGGTGGCAAGGCGTCTGTTTCTGGCTGCCCAACCCCCCATAATTTATTGAGGATTCAGTAAGAGGGCGGTGGCTTGGGCAGTAATGGAGTGGTTCCTGCAGCTTTTCTGCCCCTACATGGTCACTGACTATTCTGCCCCCCCCCCCACTCCCCTCACCCCCTGAGACAGGGTTACTCTAGCTTTGGAGCCTGTCCTGGAACTAGCTCTGTAGACTGGCTGGACGAACTCACAGATATCCTCCTGCCTCTGCCTTTTGGGTGCTGGGATTAAAGTTCACCACCAACACCCAGCTGGTCCTGGCATCTTGTCCCTTTCCTCTTGCTGCTTCCCTGACTTCAACCTACAGGCTTGGGAAGCTAGCAGTTGAGCAGTAGTCTTTGCTATGCCTTCCTGGTCCTTTTTGTGACTAAATCTGGTGACCCACTACAAATCTGGCTTCCACCTTCCACCATTCTGATGCAACTGTCCTCAGAGGTTGCCAAATTCTTGCTAGTTAACACATTTAGAGACTTTTCAAATTAATTTTTTTTTTTTTTTTTAATCTCCTTCCTTAATGCTTGGCAGGGCCAACCAGTTTTCTTCCCAGGGGCTTCTGCTCTACTCAGGCGTGTCAGTCAGGCTCCTCGGGGCCACCGTGAGTGGCTTTCTTTGGTTCCCTAGCTAGCAGCACCAATGTCACCTGTGAACCTGCTGAAAATGCAGATTACACAGGGCATGACACATGCCTTCAGTCCCAGCACTCAGGAGGCAGAGATTGAGGCCAGCCTAGTCTACAGAGTGAGGTTTAGGACATCCAGGGCCACACAGAAAAACCCTGTCTCAACATCAAAAATTCCTCCAAAAACAAGGTAGCAAAGCAACAAGGAATAACGCTTGAGATTGACTTCTGTTCTGCCACACAAATTTGATAGAAAATCAAATTTGAACATTTTTTATAGACAAGTATTTTATAATGATGAATTAAGTCTTTCGCTACAGGAGTATCTGAAGGCATGCAGGAGTATCCGATATGCAATTCTCTGGTCCCACAGAGTAAACTGTTCTTTTGTGTTCTGTACCCCACCCATCACAGGGTTTTCAGTTACCCTGATGGTCAGATTGAAGTAATGGAGGGAGTTGGTAAAGGACAGAAGTTGGCTTCGCCTTCTGGGAAGAGGTTCACAGGTAGAGCCTCTGAAGCTCCCTTAAAGTCAGTAATCAAGGACTTAAGACAGAGTAAAGCGTTGGTGGACCCTACAGGAACCAGAGTGGGACCCTGGGCAAATCTCACCGAAGGGCTAGAATTTGAGTTCTCATCTGTCTGGTAAAGAGTTAATAACTTGCCCAATCGATATTATTTGCTATTTGCAAATTCTGCCCTTCACACTCATTCTAGACACCCACAGATTTGTGGAGTGTTCATGCCCACACACTCCTATTATCTTTGTAAAAACCATTCAGCGTGCCTGTTTTACATTGGCCTGAAGCTGTTACCACAGCTTTACATAACTCTAGACACACGTATGAAACAAAATAGAACCCAAGCGGCATTGATTCAGGATAGCCTATTTATAATTCTCCAGCATGGTGGCTTATTGTCTTCACTGTGAAGGGTCAAGTTATTTTGTGTATCTGTAAATGTGAGGAGCTTATCCCAGGAGAATGGAGACACACTCCAAGCTCTTCCAAGCAAGGTGCACTGCAAATGCAAACTGGAGCTTAATTACCAGGAGGCAAAGAACAGGCCATGGAATCTTTTTTTTTTTTTTTGAATGGCATTAAACTAGTGGTTATCAACCTGTGGGTTGCAAACCCTTTGAAGGTCGAAAGGTCCTTCACAGGGGTCACACATCAGATATCCTGCATATCAGATACCTATGTTATGATTCATAATACTAGTAAAAGTACAGTTATGAGGTAGCAATAAAGTAATTTCATAGTTGGGGACACCACAACATGAGGAACTGTATTAAAGGGTCACATGCAACATTGGGAAGGTTGAGAACCACTGTCTTAAACTAAGGGGCAGGGAATATAGTAACTGGAGTGAAATGATAGCCCCAAGTTTAAATCAAGGCAAGTTTTTTTTCTCTTGAACATTCTGCATTTTTGTCTCAGGAAAAGCTAAGGGAGTTTGTGACCAATTGCATTATCCCTTGCCCAACTTCCATTCAGTGTGTTCCAGTTTTCATGGTGTTAATAGAGTCCAAGAGGATCCCCCGTGCCAGTTCCAACCTTCATTGTCAGTGGTTTGGATCATTGCTCTCCTTTGTTTTAACTTCTCTGGCTATTAAGATGTAATGTATAGTTTTTCTTTTTCTTTTTGTTTGTTTTTCAGGACAGGGTTTCTCTGTATAGCCCTAGCTGTCCTAGGCTATACAGGCTATTCTGCAGACCAGACTGGCCTCAAAATCACAGATATCTGCCTGCCTCTGCATCCCAAGTGCTGGGATTAAAGGCATACACCACCAGACATTTTTTTTTCTTTTAGCTGGGGCCTCATGTGGCCCAGAATGGCCTCTAACTTATTACATAGTCAAGGATAGCCTTGAATTTATGATTCTTCTGCTTTTACTTCCCGAGTGCTATATGCTGAACTCAGGGTAGAACCCAAGCCCCGGGGTGTGCTAGGCAAAGATTTTTGCCGCTGAGCTATGTCCCCACCCCCAAGAACTGTTTAGTTTCATAGTTAAAGAGGAAAAACAAGTAGTCCTCCCTTCCCTCTCTATCTGGTTAAGGACTTGATGCTACAGAAATCATCTGTGTTCATTAGGGAGAGTCCAAAAGACTACAAGAAGCATCAGTCCAGCTCCACAAAGCCTCTCAATAGGCTCTGGAGAGCAGCACTTCCTTAGTGGCTCCTTAAATTGGTCTTGTATCCCAGTGCCCAAGCTTTTTCTCCAGGTAGGGAGGAAAGCCCTGCTTCATGTCTCTCTAATTAGACTGAAAGTTATGGGAAGATGATTACTTTGTGAAAAGATTAAAATCAGTACTGCTTCACTGGTAGGCGTCTCTCAGAACATCTTTTTCCAAGGGCATCAGAACAGCAGATGTAAACAGGACTTTTGGGCATTCCATTTCATACAGTGGAGTCAACGCCCATCCTGTGGTGTGTGTGCATACCTCTGTGTGTATGTGTGTGTCTGTGGTATGTGTGCATGCCTCTGTGTGTGTGTGTATGTGTGTGAATGCCTGTGGTGTGTGTGCATGCTTGTGGTGTCTGTATGCATGTCTGTGTGTGTGCGAGTATTTTTTTTTTTTTTGGAGGACTTCATGCCCCTTTAGGTATCCCCGCTTGCTGGGGAAAAGGGTTCATAGTAGGACTCCTTCCCTGTGGGAACAGACAGCAAACAAATATTCCAACTTTAATGACAGCTGAGACTGAGAGGCTAAGATGGAGGTAACAATGCGGGCAGTGGCTCCACAGTGTCCTCAAGAGAGTGGCAAGTAAGCAGATATGCCATCTATTCTAGCTGACAAGGAGCACCATAGTCTTCAGTTGAGAAAGAAGGGATGGAGAAAGCAGGGAGACACTCAGAAATGTGAGCAGAAGAAATCAAGGAAGTGAACGATTGACCAGTGATACCAAGGAAGTGATAGGAGAGGTTGCAGGTCCTGGCTTGGGCGACTTGCTATGTACAGCTCATCCATTAGCATTTTCAACAGCAAATCTCAACCCATTCTCTGTCACTTCCTACATGCTAGCCCTTTCTGCTATGACTTGCTGCTCTGTCTTTAAAGGGATGGGGCAGGTATCCCCATCTTAAATTCAAGCTGGCCTTGTGGTTTGCTTTGGTTACAGAATGCACCAAATGATGGGTTCTGCCTTAGCGCCACCCAGCCTCCAGAGGCCTTGACCACTTCCGCTCACTGTTGGAACTGTGCTCAGCCACTCGAAGGGCAAGCCTTGCCAACGTCCTGGAGGAGCCAGCAGTGAGTGAGTCTGTCAGTCTAGCCTGTCATTTCCCTGGGGCTTGTAAATTCTCAGCTACAGCCTCAGAGAGCTCACTCAGGCTTTCAAAACCTGGCCTAAGAACAGACCTGAGTGTCACACTGTAAACTGTGGTTTGTCATGTTGTGCAAGCTAGCTGATAAAACTGGGATGAGAAAGGCAATGAGTCAGAGTGGGGCTGTCCAGTAGACAGCTGGGCAGGTGGGACTAAACTATAGGAGACTGCAAGGCTTTTTTCTGGCTGGTTATGGTGGGATCCAAGAACCAGCCATATTTATCTTCTGTGCCTGCTTCCTCCTACTCACACCCCCTATCCTAAATTTCACCACGTACCTACCAGGAAATGTTTGAACAGTGAAGTAGATCCAGGAGCCAAGCGCACATGGTGGTATTTACCGTGGGGGAATCAGGCCAGAAGCAAGCTCCCTGAGTCTGAGTGAGTCACTTCATCCTGCAGCAGCAGAAAAGGGGCTGCCTGGGTTTGGATGCTGAGTTGTAGGTCACGACTGCCCCCTAAAGGAGTTCTCGGGTAAGTGTCAGCAATTACCTTGATTCATACTAAATTAGTAAATTAGGGGCCTTGCCTGGGCCCTACCCTTTTCCAAGGTGATGTCACCCCTCAGTAACCTCCCCCCTTTTAAAAACTATTTACTTATTTATTTATGTATGTATATTTGAGACAGTATCATGTAGTCCAAGTTGGCCTTGAACTGAAATCCTATATGTAGTCAAGGATGACCTTGAACTTTTGACCCTCCTGTCTCTACTGGGTGTGGTGGCACATCCAGTTTACAGGGTGCTGAAGCTCGACTTCACGTTTCCCATCAGCACTCTGACAAAAATTGGATCTCTTCTTCCTATTGTCCCAGAAACAGCCAGCCAGTTGCAGGCTTTTGTTTGTTCTTCCTGGTGGCCCAGCTGAGCTCTAATGTTCGCTCTCCAGGCTGGCCGCTGCGGGAACCATCACAACCGGCAAGCACAATTTGAGCCGAGGACTCTCTTGGGCTCCACAAGCTGGGACCCGCGCGCAACTGGGCAAGCAGAGCGCGTCAGGCTGCCCGGAGGTGCGCACGCCCGCTGGTGACAGTCCCCTGCGCGCACACTACTCCCACCACTCCAGGAAGGGGCGGGGAATAGGAGGTTCTAGAGGCGGCTTCCCGGCTCCCCGAGCTCTTTAAAAACCGTGATCTGGGGACTACTCACTGGCCGGGCTGCATCCCGCCTTGTGTGAAGCTATCCTGCAGCGCGGTCGCGGGACGCGCCCATGCGTCCGCCAACCATGTCTGGGCACTTTCTGCTGGCTCCCATTCCCGAGTCCTCCTCCGACTACCTCCTGCCCAAGGACATCAAACTGGCGGTGCTAGGCGCGGGTCGTGTGGGCAAAAGCGGTGAGTGGGTCAAGGGAGCGCGCTGCCCTGCGACAGCAGGGGTTCCCACCCGCAGGGATACAGGGATGTGGAAAGACCCCCGCCTATTTTCTCTGGCAGTCCATTCCTGAGCGCTGGACGGGGTTGGCGGCTGTTGAGGGTCGCTCGCTCCAAACCCAACCTTCACATCCCACACATCCCACGGGGAAGCCACTTTATCCCCAGGAACCTGGGGAAAAGCGAGCTGTTCCCGTGACCCACTTCTTCAGTTGATTTTCCTACTTCATTTTCTAGCAATGATTGTGCGCTTCTTAACGAAGAGATTTATCGGCGACTACGAACCCAACACAGGTTAGTCATACTGGCTTCCTGTTCCTTGGCTTTTGTGCTTGAGTCTGTCTGTCCGCCCTCCCCTCCTTTTCTCTTTCCTTTGCCACCAGAGCGCGAGAACTCAAATGCACACTCCTCTTCGTTGTGCAGGCAAACTGTATTCGAGGCTCGTCTACGTGGAGGGGGACCAGCTATCACTGCAGATCCAGGACACTCCGGGAGGCGTCCAGGTAAGGACTGACTGTGAGAAGGGTGTGTGGTGCAGCGGCATCTAACATTGAGGCATTGCCTCCGGGTCCCAGTGAGATGCCTCAGCTTGTCTAATACGCATTTAAGTGTAGGTGTGGGCTGTCTGTCACAGGTGAGCTGAGGGTTGAGATGTTGGATGCCCTCCAAGGGGGAAGGGACTGGTTAGTTAGAACTAGTTTGCTCTTAAACACTACTTTTAATTAATTAATTATTTTAAAGATTGTGTCTTGCTATGTCGACCTGGATGGCCTATCACTTGCTTTGTAGTGCAGGCTTGATTTGGATTTACTGTAATCCTTGATGCCTCAGCCTCCCAAATGTAGGGATTACAGGCTGAGCCACCCACCCCATCCTCCACCCCCTCAGCAGTAGTTTCTTTTGCAGCTCTGGCTGACCATCATTGCCTGGACTGCTTAGGCAGGTATCAACACTTTTAGAGAATATCCAGGAACAATTTAAAAACAAAAGCTGGCACGTGGGGGATGGGAGGGGGTGGGGGCGCAGCGCTGGGGATGTAGCTCAGTAGTAAGCGTTCACGCGCCGGTCTAGGGTCCAATTCCCAGAATCACATCAAAGAAGCAAGCAGTAGGTGGGATTCTGGAGGGAAAGGGTCTGCTTCCTGGTTAGGACTGCCAAAAATGTTAGGGGCTGTTTCACCAAGCCAGTAATTGCAATCAGATAACCTCTTGGCCATCAGTCTGGAATGCAACTTACTAATTGCTCAGCCCTTCTAGGGAGGAAAGGTCATGTGCAAGAGTTCAGAGAAAGGAATTCGTTTCTGCAGCATTCTCAAGAAGTTGTCTGCTAAAAATATTTTTTATGGGCTTGGGATTAGATATTTATGTTGGCGTGTTTCCAGAGTTTTGTTTGTTATGAATTAGTTCCCTGAAAACTAAGCCACTCTGGGCTGTGATTATCCTTGTCAGAGCTCACTGAAGACTGCCTGTTGAGCTGGGGGTTAGAAGTGTATAGCCATACTTGCTCAGAAAGGAATCCAGGGTGAGCATTGGTCTGAGACTTCCTCTGTCCAAAGCCTCTTGCAGAAAGAATTGAGGTAGAGCCTGACAACTGCATTTAGCATTCCTTCAAGGGTTTCTCCAGTGCTGTGTCTGAGCTTCTTTGACCAGGTTCCATTTTGGTTTTCCTCAGGCCCAAGACAACCTCAGCCAAATGGTGGACTCTCTGTCCAAGTGCATGCAGTGGGCCGAGGGCTTTCTGCTGGTCTATTCCATAACAGACTATGAGAGCTATCAGTCCATTCGGCCACTTTACCAGCAGATCCGGAAGGTCCACCCTGATGGAAAAGTCCCTGTCATCATCGTGGGCAACAAAGGAGACCTCTTGCATGCCCGGCAGGTGCAGACACATGAAGGTCTTCAGCTAGCCAACGAGCTGGGCAGTCTCTTCCTTGAAATTTCCACTAGTGAAAACTATGAAGACGTCTGTGATGTGTTTCAACATCTCTGCAAAGAAGTGAGCAAGCTGCACAGCCTCAGTGGGGAGCGGAGGAGGGCCTCCATCATCCCCCGGCCTCGATCCCCCAACATGCAGGACCTGAAGAGGCGCTTCAGGCAGGCCCTGTCCTCCAAAGTAAAAGCCTCCTCTGCCCTGGGGTGACCCACCTCAAACAGACTGGTGACTTTTATTATTATTATTATTATGCATTTGTGCAGCCACAAAGACTGGGCCTTTCCCCTTTAAAACATATTGAGAGTTTATTTTTATAACGACTTTATTGGCTTTCAAGTATATGTGTATTTCTGAAAATTCAAACAATGATTGACTAGAAGTTGGATTTTTTTTTTTTTTTTTTTTTTACTGTAACTGTTAGCCACTTTTCCATTAAAGGCAAAATGGCAATACTATTCCTTGTTTTCTGAATGTCTTTTTATAGAGATCTTGCTTGCATGAGAGCCCAGAAGTGCTCAGTGCTTGGCCTTGAGTCTGAACTCTGATTGGTGTCTCGAAGCAGGGAGGGGGTCACGCAGGAGGAGGGAGTCAGCTCTGGGAGAGAGAAGCATGCAGAGGAGGGAAAGGGGTTTGCATAGCTATAGGAGAGCTTTAATTAGGGCAGATCTTCACAGTCAGGAAGTTGACACTGGTTTTCCAGCAGAGTGGTATGTTGGGAACTGATGCTAAAATGCTATGAACTGTCATTATTATCTACTTATTTGTACAAATTAGAGTTTAGCCTCACTACAGAATATTTTGGAAAACAAAAGCCCTAGATTCTGGCACATGCCCATGATCCTATCCCTCAGAAGCCTGAGGCAGAAACACAAGTATCAGACCCCCCTGAGCCATGTGTGGAAACCCTGTCATAAAACCAGTGTCTGGCGACAGAGCTCAGTGGTAAAATGCATGCTTACTGTGCTCAAGGTCTGTGGTTCAATTCCCCAGCACTGTCCAAAGAGGGAAGAAAATCATTCTTTATGTCAGTAAGTGAGCTATCCAGGAGTGGCCTCCTTCCCTTCCTGTATCCCAGACCCTCAGCCGTATATGGAAATAAGATGACCAAAGTATGATTTCATGAACCAAAGATGCGGAGGGGGAGAGTGATGTGACATAATTCCACAGTGAACACACTCTGTGGCTGAGGGACATTGACTTCCTGGTGAGCAAGGACCAATGTTGTTGGAGTCTTCTCCACTACTAGGGTAAAAGCTTCTGGAAAAGGAGAGTATAATTGACATTTGAGGTGTGTCATGTTTGGGGAGGTCTTGGGGATTGAGCCCAGGGCCTTACAATCTAGCGCTGAGTAACACCACAGCCTCCAGAGCCTCAGAGGCACATCGTTACCTGTGTACCTCTTGGGGAGATGCTGGCTTGTGGACCACTATGGACACAGAGACAAATGAGGAGGGAGTTGCAGGTGTTGAAGCACCTGGTGAGGGCTTGGAGACTACAACACTGTTGCAACCTGAGCTGTAGATCTTCCAGAGCCGCCCCCCCCCCCACAACTTCAGCTCTCAAGGTGCTGTTACACTCAAGTTTATACATATCTTAAAATCCAGAGGTTGAAATCAGTAAGTGGGACACTAACTGACAAGGCTTATGGAACCTTGCTGGTTGGAAGTTACACTGGAAGAGAAGGGGACACACTTCAAACAAACATTGTAAAGCAGCTATGTGCATGTGTTTGGAATCATCTAAAAGTTATATGCCTCCACTCATCATTCACGAGTACACTGGGTCTATCAGCGCTGTTTTTCTCTAAAGGTCCACTCATGCCTCCATCAAGGCTTTTCTCTAGACCTGACATCCAAAACCAGACAAGGGGCTGGATAATCAGCTCAGCAAGTTGGCTCACTGGCTGTTCTGCCAGAGGACATGGGTTTGATTCCCAGCACCCATACAGCAAGCAGCTCATGACTGTAACCCAAGTCTTGGGGTACCTGATGCCCTCTTCTGGCCTCTACAGGCACTGCATGCAAAGGCCCAGGACAGTCTGCTTTGCTCAGTATACTCCAGGTTCTTCCATGCCTCCCCATCTTGACACAAACTATCCCTAGGTCTTGTGTACTTTCACTTAGTCCTTCCCTAAGTAAGGGCTTACTAACTTTCCTTCCAGGACCCATGTCATATGCTGTATGTCAGATTGCCTTTTGGAGGTTTCCTTATCCATGCTGTATAACCCAGTGGTGTTAGAAACACTCGTGTTAAGAGGGAATGCCCCCAAGGGTAGCAACTGCATTTTATGACTTTGAATACTAACAGTTTCATTCAGCTAATGCTCATATCATAGCAGGTGTTTTGCTTTAGTTTGTCATGTCTTGTTTTGATATGGTCTCTTGTAACCCAAGCTAGTCTTGAATTCCATTTGTACCTTGATCCTCTGCCCCCACCTCTAGAGTGCTGGGATATTGTGGAACAGACTATTTGTTTAACTACATAAAAGTTTAATTTGTTTGTGTTGCAGAGTAATTGTTTAACTATGTAAAGATGTGTTGCATTTGTTTGTTTTGTTTTTGAGATAGGGTTTCTCTGTAACTTTGGAACCTGTCCTGGAATTCCCTCTGTAAACCAGGCTCACCTTGAACTCACAGAGATCCACTAGCCTGAGTGCTGGGACTAAAGACATGTGCCATCACTGCCTGGCTGTGTTGCATTTGTTTAACTGTGTAAAGATGTGTTGCTGGTTTACCTTGCCTGCCTGAGGCTGAATAGCTAATAGTTAAGTAGATGAGGGATGGGAGGGGTTGGTGGGCAAAGAGAAAAGAGGAGCCAGGCAGCCAGGGGCAGCTGTCGAGACATAGAGGAAGAAGCAGGATGGACAGCATATAGATGAGGTAAACGAACCTCAGGGCAGCACAGAGAGTAATGGAAATGGGCTAATTTAAGTTAAAGGGGGGGGGAAGTCTAGAAACAAGCCTAAGCTAAGGCTGAGCATTCATAATTAATAAGTCTCTATGTCATGATGTGGGGGCTGGAAGTCCAAGAAAGCCAGCTGCACTGGCATGCACCACCACACCCAGTTTTATGCAATGCTGGGGACTGAACCCAGGGCTCATTCTCAGAAAGCACCCTCCCAACTGAGGTCTCTCCCCAGCCAGGAGCAATCACATCTCAGTAAACGGATGATGAACGAATGTGCTATTTTTTGTATGTGCCAGAGGAAAATAATAGGAAATTATAATGGAAAAAATGATGACATCTGCAAAATAAGGACAGGAGGTGTTTTAAATAACTCTAATTAAGTAGCAGTGGCAAGGAGCTGACTTCTTGCTTAGCTGCTGGAGACTGCAGTTCTGTGTCAGGCAGCTTTCCATCACTGTGACAAAGCGCTAGAGAAAATCAGCTTAATCAGGGTTTTTAGTGCATGGGTACTTAGCCTGTTTTCTTGGGCCTGTGTGGAGAGAGGATATCATAGTAGGAACCTACAGGACAACAGAGCTTCAGGGTGTGCAGCTGCTGTGAAGCAATGTAGGAGAAGAAAAGGGGCTGGAGTCCAATGGTCCCTTTCTTTTGTTTTTGGTTTTGCTTTTTCAAGACAGTTTCTCTGTAGCTTTGGAGCCTGTCCTGGAACTTGCTCTGTAGACCAGGCTGGCCTTGAACTCACAGAGATCCACCTGCCTCTGCCTCCCGTTCCACTACCTATGATCCCTTGCTAGGACACAGCCCTAGTTCCTAAAGTTTCCATTATAAGCTGCAATCAAGACTTTGACCTGAGACTTTGGAGGAACATTCTAGATCCAGTCTATAACAGAGACCATTAATTACTCTTCCACCCAAGGACACCTCTATCCAGATCTTCAATATTAAAGAAAGTTAAGAAAATTAGACAATTTTTTTCTAAAAGAGTATCCAAGCAGGGTCTGGTGGGAGGGGACAATTTCTAAATATTGAAAAAATATTGTTTAGAATTCTATAATTTTTTGAAAAGTGGCTTAGTTCTTCCAGTGGGTTTCATGCCCTCAGAACAAAGGTGACAATTTCCATTGATACATGTTTCAGGTTCTTTCTATGGATCTTAGCTTGTGCACATGCCTGAGTCTCTGTTCATTGCTATGACTACAATGTGCCCAGATCACTGCCAGGTGTCAGGGCTCCTTCTGCTAGCAACAATCTAAGATCAGATACCCAAAAGCTAAGCAACAGGTTTGGCTCGCTGGGCTCGGCAGGTAAGTCCTAGGGCAGTTTCAGAGTCCTAGCCTCCATGGTCTCAGGTAGGCTGATGGGCTAAGTGGAGAGTGTAACACAGTCATTGTCTGTCCACAGCATCACAGATAGCAGATCCCCAGGTCCCTGAAGCTTCCATGAGTGGATTCAGTTCCCCAGAAATGGCTCAACAGGGAAGCAGACTGGCTGCTGTTGCAGAGCTTAATGGCCTGTTGTCCCTGTCCCAGCCTCCTGCTGATTGGTGGCATGGTCCCCTGGGGCTCATAAAGCTTAGAGAGTATCCAGGCAGCTCCTGGGATGGTTGTCTTGGAGATGGAGGCTGTAAGCACAGCATTCATGATGAGGAAGTGGAGAGTAGTTGGGTTTGTGTGTTAGGAAGAAAACCTGAGGATTTGGACTCAGCTGGGCAACAAGGAAGCCATTCAAGAGGAAGCTTGCTCCAGGCTAACCTCAAAGGAACGAAGGGAGAAAAAGCACAAAAGAGCCAAATGCCATCATCTGTCTCCCAGGGTAGAAGTCCCAGAACTCGGATGCTGACGTGATAGGAGCACAGAGGAAGTATCCCTAGACTTATGCCTTCTGAGGTGTCATACACCTCTATCCCTGTGATGGGGCAAGACCATGGCTGCCCGTGGTCCCTGCTGCAGCTTGGATCTGGCATGTATCACCTAGACCCATGTGTTGAAGACATCACCTAGCCATCTTGTTGCCATTGGAGAGAGGAGGTGAACATTTAAGAGGTGAAGTGGGGGATCTCTAGGTTATTGGAGGCATGCCCTCCAGAGGGGATTGTGGGAGTCAGATCATCGGATTCTCATTTGCTTCCTGGTGACGGAGTGAATGGTCCTCTCACCCCATCCCCAACCGTTTTGGTTGGTTTTTAGTTTCTCTGGATAGCCTTGGCTGTCTTGGAATTCACTCTGTAGACCAGGCTGGCCTTGAACTGCCTCCCAAGTGCTGGGATCCACCTGACTATGTCTCCCAAGTGCTGGGATCACAGGCATGTGCCACCGCCCACCCGGCCCTCTTACCCCTTTTTAATATTTTATTCTAAGTGTATCCATGTTGTCCCTGCATGCGTATCTGTGCACCATATACATACATGCCTGATGTCTTGAGAAGAGGGTCAGATCTCCTGGAACTGAAGTTAAGGGTTTGCTCTGTGTGTGCTGGGAGTCACCCAGGTCATCTGCAAAAGCAGCCAGTGTTTTTAACTGCTGAGCCATGTCTCTGGCCCTGAGATGAACAGTTTGGCTGTACCATATGCTTCTGTCTTCATGCCCTGCCTCCCTGCCTCACCACAGGTCAGAACAATGGGGCAAAAAGACCATGGACTGCAACCTCTAAAGCTACCAGACTAAGGATTCTCTATTCTCTTTATATGCTTCTTTGTTTGTTTGTTTCTTTCTTTTTTTGTTTTGAAGAGGCTTAACATGAATGCACCATGCAGATTTACAATACTGGGACTAGGCCTCACCTTTACGATAACAAGGAAAAACCACAGACTGTACCCTGAAGGGGACCAATCAGAATGGAGACAAACAAGGATTAGATGCTCCAGAACATTAAGGATAGCTTACCTAACTTGTATATAGGTTGCCAGTTTCCTTGCGGCAACGCCAGTACCAATCCTGCTTGACAGGGCTTCTGTTGCCCCACTCTGGCCCAGTCAGGACCTCAACCCCCATCTGAATCTGGAATTCCCCTACCTGCTGGCCCATCCTTTGCTCTTTAAAAACCCTGCCTCAGCTGAGCTCACTGCTTTCCCTGATCCAGCTGCTGTGTCAGAGCTGACAGGGAAACCAAGCCCAAGCTTGCAATAAAGGCTCTTTTCTTTTGCATACAAACTCTGACTCCTGGTGGTCTCTGGGGGGCTCATGATGCAGGCCTAGCAGTTTGTCTTTTGTTTTTGTTTTGTTTTGTTTTGTTTTGTATTTTTTGAGAAAGGGTTTCCCTGTGTAGCCCTGACAGTCCTGGAACTCAGTCGATAGACTAGGCTGGCCTCAAACTCAGAGATTCCCCCTGCCTCTTCTTCCCAAGTGCTGGAATTGAAGGCATGCCCGACCACTACCCAGCTGCTTCTTACCTTATGTATGTTAGCATAGTAACAGTCCATCATTGCCCCTCCCATCCCTGCCTCAGTTGTAAATTGTTATTTATTTGTTTGTTTGTTTATTTGTTTGCTTGGCATTGCAGACCAAACCGTGGACCTCACACATGGTAGGCAAGTGCTCTGCCACTGAGCTAACTTACCTCAGCCCCCCAAGATCTGTCTCTGAAGCCCCCATCCCACTCCCCCTCTTCTTGCCAATGCTTTGTTGTTAATTCCACCATATGACTCCAAAGGATGGTTGAATTAACAAGAACTGTGTAGTCCTGGAGGAATGAACAAAATCCAAAGGACCAAACTGCATATCTGGCAGACTCTCATATTTCACAAATGACCCATGAAATGCAAACTAGAATAATGAAAAAATAAATCAATCGAACAGGAGAATAAATCTGTTTTGCTTGTGCTGAGGTGAAGGGCACAGCGGAAGTCCTCACGTTTATTAATATCTGTTTAGAAAAATGAATGGAAAAAGCATCAGTGGAAGGTGGCAGTCAACCTCAGGGCAGGCGCAGAGGAGGACTGCTCACTGAATCTGGGCTCTTTCTCCTTGTAGATGTTGTGATTCCCATTTTGTTTTGTTTTCTTTAGTTTTTTGAGACAGGATTTCTCTGTGTATTTCTGGCTGTCCTGGAACTCACTCTGTAGACCTGGCTGACCTCGGACTCACAGAGATCCAACTGCCTCTGCCTCTTGAGTGCTGAGACTGAAGACATGCTTCACCACCGCCCAACTACCCGCTCTCACTCTTGCTGACAAGTTCATCTGCTCTGAGGCTTTGGTAGGTATGAAAACTAACCTTTTCAGGATTCTTCATAGACTGAAGATGGCAGCTATCCAGGTGTCTTTCAGGGTGCCAAGGACACGCCACCTCTTAGAGATAGTTCAGCTTCCTCTCTCTATGACCTCCTAGTTGGGGATCTTGGCTCACACTATGTAGGGACTTTCAAATCATTAAGACCTGTTGCTTTAATGTTCTCCCATGTTTCAGATGAGGAAACCGAGGCCATAGAGGCCAAGCAATGACCTAAAGTCACACGAGTTAAGAGTCTAGAAGGTCTGCCTTCAGGAAGGGACACACATTCCCTTACATAGGCTATTACCTCTGTTTGAGCCTGTGTCCATGCCAGTCTCTTTGGGAAGTTTGTCGTAAAGGGGACAACTCCGGAGTCCTATTCCAGGGGTCATTGTTCTGGCTGTGTGGGGGAACCTGTTTATCAGGCCCCCGGCTTATACTGACATCTGACATTTTGGGTTTGTAGCTCAACAGCAGGACACCAGTCCGACTCTCTCAGGCTACCTGCCTATCCAGCTCTGAGCTGCCTGTGAAGGGACGCAGCAGCCTTGTTGAGTATGTTGGGGGAATCCCCTGGTGGGCTGCTGTGAGGCTGGGGTAGGGTGTGGCACCGTGGAGGAGCTGTTTCTGGGTTCCCTCAGCACTACCTGTTCTCTTTGGCCAGCTAACCCTTGAACTGTTCCTTTGAGATCCACTCTGAGATCAGGTGGGAGGTGAGAGATGACAGGTGGTCACAATAACTTCATGCTCCCAGACCCTGTCCCCGCCCCCTCCCTGCCACATTCTCCACTCAGCTTTCCTCTGACTAGAGTCCTGGGAAGCTGCCCCCAGTGGCTCAGGCTTCCCTTCCCTCAGGACACAGCAGAGAGTTGGAGGAGGAGCATGACTGAATGTAACCTCAGAGTCCCAGGGGATCTGGGAACCAGAGACTCACCATCAAGAGTAGAGAGGCCAGAGACATAAATCCACAATGCATATTCAGGAACTAAAGACACCCAACTCCTACTGATAGGTCCAGAACCGCCTCAAGGACTTGGGCATGTGTGTATGTATGCATGCATATGTTACATGTGAATCTGTGGATTACTCTGAGTTCGTGCATTAGAGTATGCATGGGTCTGTTTGTATGTGAGCAGGTGTTATGTGTGAGTCTCTGTATGTGAGTGTGTGCATATGTATGTGCTTGCATAAATGCATGTATAAGTGAATATGTATATGTGACTCTGTGTGTATGTGTGTACATGTGAGTCTGCCTGTATATGTGTGTGTGTGTGTGTGTGTGTGTGTGGTCTATGTGTGTGCCTGTAAAGTCTCTGTGTGTATATGTACATGTGTATATGTGTGTTTGTGCATGTGTGCATGTATGGGTCTACATGTGTTCATATGAATGTGCCTATATTTGGGAATATGTGTGTGTGTTTTCATGTTAATGTGTGCATGTGTAGGTTTTTGTGTGTGTTGTTTGTGTGAATATATATGTTTAGGTGTGCATACATATGCAAGTATGTGTGTGTGACCGTAAATATGTGTGTGTTGTGTGTGTATTGTGTGTGTGTGTGTGTGTGTGAGTTTTTTTAAACCCAGTAGGGCTGGATAGATAGCTCCACTATCTACCTGTTCTTCCAAAGGACCTGGTTCCCCCACACGGCAGCTCACAACTGTCTGTAACTCCTGTTCCAGGGGACCCAACACTCTCACACACACATCTATGCAAGCAAAACAGCAATGTACATAGAATACAAATAAATAATTTAAAAACAAAACTCAGTGAGCCGGGCATTGGTGGCACAAACCTTTAATCCTAGCACTTGGAGACACAGGCAGGCAGATCTCTGAGCTCAAGACCAGCCTGGTCTACAGAGCTAGTTCTAGGGCAGCCAGGGCTACACAGAGAAACCCTGTCTCAAAAAACCAATAAATAAATAAAAACAGAACATTCTCTGCTCTCCTAACCAATCGTTGAATATTGCACGGGTAGAATGACCTGATGATTTAGTATAGCATGTGTGTGTGTGTGTGTGTTTTCGAGGCAAGGTTTCTCTGTAGCTTTAGAGCCTGTCCTGGAACTAACTCTGTAGACCAGGCTGGCCTCGAGCTCAGAGATCTGCCTGCCTCTGCCTCCCCAGTGCTGGGATTAAAGGCATGCATCACCACTGCGGGCTGTAAGAGTTTCTTGAAAGACAACTGAGTCACAGACTGAGGAGAGCTGGAGAGCTAAGATGGGGCTTTGTTCTCGAAAGAACCTGAGACGGTTTGCCATATCCAGCTGCTCTGGAGAAGCGGGTCTGGTGTCTTACCCATGCTGTCCAGGTGCAGACTCGCTGCAGATTGAGTTTGGAGACAGAGTTACAAGAAAATGGCAAAAGCAGTCATGCTTATTTAGTGATGACTAGTTGATAAATCCATGACAAGGCTAGGCCCCAGGAGGCAAGCCTGCAGCTTCAGGAAGGAGGCATGGTCAGCTTCGTGAAGGGCGTCTCAGAAGCCACTGATGATCCTGGCTGCAAGAGGACAACCGAGGTGTGTGTGTGGGGGGGAGGGGCATCCCCTGTGTTCTCTGAACAGGACAACAGCAGAATGGACAGAACTCAGAAGATGCAGCAGGGACAGTCTGGAAGTGGAGTGTGTGGGAAAGGCGCCTGAAACAGAAGGGACAAGAGGCATCAAAGGTGACTCGGCCCCTGCAGCATGGGAGCATTGGGGTATCCCAGCAGAGGAAGGGTCCCACAATCAGAGACACGAAGATGCCTCAACTCGGGTTAGATGGCAGGAGGCATAGATTTGGAGAGTGTGGGGCAAACATTTGAAGTCTCTTGAGAGTATGGCATTCCTTGTGGAAGGACAGACAGTGTGATCCAAGGGCTCAGAATTACCACCAATTCCTTTTCCCTGGAAGGCTGTTTGAGTTCATGATAGTCTTAACTTTACAAAAAGATAGTCTACACTGTTAAGGACTCTACTTGTTCCAACTGAAAGGTTAGATGCATACTCTAAGAAGTCGTGCTTCATTTTCAGTGTGTGGTGCATTGCAGGGCACATGTCTGTGTGTGTAGTGTATGTGTGATGTATGTGTGTAGGTGTAGTGTATGTGGGTTTATATATGGGTATGGTATATGCATGTGTGTGTGGTGTATGTACTGTATAAGTGAGTGTGTGTGTGTATGTGCTGTATGTGTGTGTATGCTGTATGTGGGTATGCATGTGTGTATGGTGTTTGTGTATGTTGTATGTGTACGTGTGAATGTGTTGTACATGTATGTTTGGTGTATGTGGGTATGCATGTGTGAGGTGTGTGTGTATGCATATGCAGCTACCCTGGTCTGTGTGTCACAAGAGGCAGAGGTTGATGTTAAGTGTCTTCCTCTATCACTTTCCATCTTATTGCTTTTCTTTATTAAAAAAAATACAGTTTAAAATGCATTCTTTGAGAACTTCATACCACCTTATTTCTATTTTTATTTATTTTATTATTTGTACATGTGTGTACCAGGTACCTGTGGCACTAAGAAGAGATCAGATCCCCAGAACTGGAGGTACATGTGGCTATGAGCCCACTGATGTGGGTGCGGGGAACCTGGTCCTCGGCGAGAGCAAGCAGTACTCTCAAACTCTGAGCCCTCTCTCTCTCCAGCTTTGGAGCCTGTCCTGGAACTTGCTCTATAGACCAGGCTGGCCTCGAGCTCAGAGATCTGCCTGCCTCTGCCTCCCCAGTGCTGGGATTAAAGGCATGTGGCACCAATGCCCGGCATCCCACCTTACTGTTTTTGAGACAGGATCTCCCCCTGAATCTGGAGCTCCCATTTCAGCTAAGCTGCTGAAGCCCCAGGACCTGTCTTCTAGTGCTGCGTGGTTCCAGGTAGGCACTACCCTGCCTGGCTTTCATGAAGATTCTGGGGATCTGAACCCAGGTCCTCATGCTTTGGCAGCATGCATGTCACCCACTGAGCCATCTCCCTAGCCCATGCTTTTACTTTCATAATAATTCTGCCTTTGCTGGGTGCCACTTCACCAAGGCAGTATGCATGTTTATGACCTGCGCGCTAGGCATGTTTCTTCAGTGTGGCCTTCCACTTCTGAATCTTCAGGTAAGTACCATTTCTCTCTGTAGAGGGACTAGCAGACTTTATAAAGAGGCTGTCTCTTTAATTTGTTGACAGTTTTGTTTTGAGACTGGATCTTACTGTGTAGCCCAGGTTAGACTGGGACTCATGACTCTCCTGCCTCTGCCTCCTGAGTGCTAGGATTAAAGGCATCTGCCACCAACCGGCCAGCCTGCCTCCCTCCCTCCCTCCCTCCCTCCCTCCCTCCCTCCCTCCCTCCCTCCCTCTTTTTTTAAAGACAGCATTTATTTCACACTGTACCCATATTAACCTAGAAATCACTATGTAGCCCAGCCTGGCCTTAACTCATGACAATTCTCCTGCCTCATCCTCCAAGTGCTGAGTTCCTGGACTTGGGGTTCCCCCCACTCATCTTTATGTTTTAGACATTATTTTGTATGTCAGCTTTAGATTTACAGGAACCGCAGGACAGGTATAGTGAGTACCCATGCGTTCCCAGTCCTGCCCACAAGTCAGCCTTCCCACCATCAGACGAGACAGGCTTGTCACAACCTACAAGGCCCTACTGACAAACCTTAACTATCCTAAGCCTGTGTGGCAACAGGGTTTGCTCTTTCAGTTCTGACTAGTAGGTGTTGGCCCACAGCCATCTTCAGAGCGCCTGTTTGCATCAGCGATGAGTGAAGGTTCCAGTTTCCCACATCCTTACCAACACTTCCTATTATCTGTCTTTGGAGTGTCAAATGGGTGTGATAAGGGTCTATTGTCCAAAGATGTCTTTTTCTTTAAACCACTTTGACATGTTTATGTGGTGTGCATATGGTATGCATGTATGTATACACGTGTGTGTGTGTGTGTGTGTGTGTGTGTGTGTGTGTAAGCCCAATGTTGATTTTGAGAATCATCATCAATTGCTCTTCTACCATGTTTCATTGAGGCAGGGTCTTTCAGGAGAACCCAGAGCCAATACGGTGAGTCTGGCTAGCCAGCTTGTCCTGAGACAAAATCCCCGGCCTTTGCCTTTCTTCTGAGGTTGGAATTCTAGGTAGGCTGACACTCCCCGCTGGCATTTGTATGGGCGCTGGGGATCTGAACTCTGGTCCTCATGCTTGCACGGCACATGTTTTAGCCACCTCGCCATCTCCCCATCCTACTAACACTCTTTACAGTATCTTTTCTTCTCTAGCAAGAGATCTAAGCTTATATTTGTCACGTCTTTGAGTCTCTTTTGATCTAGCTGAGTATTTACAGCTATTTCAGAAAATAACACAGTTCAAGTAGTGTTTTGAACCTGCTGTGTACCTGAATGCCATCAATATTTCCGGAGAGGCAGCACATGGCAGCATACTCCTGACTTTTTCTTTATATTCCAGAAGGGAAATGGCATTTTAAAGCTTCCCTTTGCTGTTTCCCTGATGCTCAGAAAATTGATTCTCACACATGTTGGTGTCTGACTGGCAGGACTGGGCAGGAGTCCCCATGATGGCTGCAGTGACCAGCTGTTAGGAGACTGTCTGTCCTCCAGATGTGGGGATGGCAGCCACAGACCCTCTCCTTGTTGGGAAGGCCATGGTGTTCCCTTATGATTGTGTTTCAGAGATCTTGCAATAGGTGCTAACTCCAATCCTCCTGGCCATCCCAGCATACAGTGCAAGTTTCTGTTGGCTCCCCTACCCCCGCTTGAACGGAAGTATTTGCCTAAGCACTGCGACTTATCCTGAGAACGGCATACAAACAAAATCATTCATCGGGTGACTGATTTAGATGCTCAGAAATAGGCCTCAGCCAAGTCACTTTTCCCACACTGACATGCAAATCCAACCGCCCACTACATCAGCTGAATCAAGAGCTCCAGTGAGTCTACCCACAGGGCGCTTGTTCAGCAAAGCATCCGTAATTATCGCAGCTTTCTCTTCGTATCCTTCCCCGGAAGGAAGATGTCTCTGCCATCCCCCCACTCCCAACCCCTACCCCTGTTTAATTCTTCCACTCCCTCCCCTTTTTATCTCAAGCAGAAGCAAAGGACAGGGGTGGCAGAGTTCTCCCTCCCCAGCAGAATGATTCTAACCTACACATGGCAGCCCCCTCTAGTCTGACACAAGCATTTCTCTGATTCCTTGTATACCCTAAATATGACTTGTCTTCCCATTTCCTGGCCTTTGTTCATACTCTTTGTCTTCCCATTTCCTGGCCTTTGTTCATACTCTTCCTGCCAGAGCTCCTTTGCTCATAAAAACATTACCCTAGCTGAAAGGGTCATCTAAAGCCCCCCTCCTCCACACAGTATCCTCTGATCTCTGCCCCTCCCCTGAGCTCCAGCACACGGCAGGCTCTTAGAAAGATATGTTTCTTGCACGAGAGAATGAACGAAGAGATGAGCAGGATATTCACCACCTCTAATCGTTCTTTCTAGCTCTTATGAGAGCAAAATATTAGAGCCTCAGTGGACTTGGGGTCCATCCAGTTCCTGGGAGAGCTGATGGCTGTTGGAGGTTGGACTAAATCATTAATTGGAAGTTTTCCCTTTTTTAGCCTGTCTCTGCTAGGAAGCTGGAGGCAAAATGATCTTACACAGGGCCATTTGGCTATGATTCTTGTCATATGCAGATGAGGACGGGGTCTTTCTAATGCGGAGTTTGTTCAGAAGTCTGGTGTTCAAAACTACTGATTTAAATGGGAACAATGGGTGTCAAGGTTATGTCAGTTTCTCAGTGTGTTGTGACCCTGATGGCAAAGTCAAGCTTCTCAGGCCAGGGAGCCAAGGCCTTGCATGTCCAGGGTCCCTGGCAGCTGTGTCCCTGGTCCCCAGAGCAGGGTGCTTAGATTGAGGCACAGAGAAACTTCTAGGGGCTTTATAGGGACTAGCTTCTGTGTCTATTTCTGCAACATTGATAACCCCATCGGATGTCTACAGTTGCTTGTGGGTTTTCTCTCCTGAAATGGCATCCTTTTGTTGTGGGACAAGTGTGTCCCTTGAGGTCCTAAAGTACAGTCTTATCCACTGTAACTCAGAATGTGACTGTATTTGGACTCTGGGTCTTTAACAAGGTAATTAAAGTAAAACAGGTTCATAGCATAGACCTTAACCTAATGTGATTTAGCATCCTTATAAAAAATGGAAGTGACTGGATGGTGGTGGTGCTCGCCTTTAATCCCAGCACTTGGGAGGCAGAGGCAGGCGGATCTCTATGAGTTTGAGGCCAGCCTGGTCTACAGAGTGAGTTCCAGGGCAGGCTCCAAAGTTACAGAGAAGCCCTATCTCAAAAAACCAAAAACAAACATAGGAAAAAAAAAAAAAAAAAAGGATTCTGCTGTAATATCTTATTTTAGGATTTGTAAATTGCTCATTGGGCATGGTTTCAAGTGTAAACAATTTGTAATAAATGTGGTTCCCTTGGAAAGTTTTATTCATCTGTTTCTCAAGAAAGTTGTGCCTGCCTGTGTCATTAGTAAGTTTGTCTTTTTGTGCATTCTGGTGTATCCATGAATGTTGCTTAAATATGACCCGGAGGCAAAAATAGGTCAGATATTTTTGTTGTTTCTGCTGCTATCAGCCACTAGTCACCATGTGGCTGCTTTTATGGCTGGGCCTCAGAATACACCTTTGGGCTCCCTGGTCACTGGATTTGGGTTAGCACGAGTGTGGATGTCTTTTTGATGTGGATAGCTTAAGACTTATTTTATATTGCTCTATTTTATTGGAAATCTGGTTCTAAAGATGGGTTCTGACTCCCCCTTCTCTAGATTCAAGCATGTTTAAAAGCTTCCTCCATGCCCTGTGTCAGGTTGAATCACTCAGCACGGACAGCAAAGCAGAACAGTCAAAAACTTAACTGGGTTTATGTGAAAATTCTACACCTCAAGCTTTATAGATTCACTTTGTTGGATATGGTTAAAAATCTATAAAACTCACGAAGAAGATTAACTACTCAAGTGTAGTTGGTGGTTTTAAAAAAAATCTATCTGCTGGGCAGTGGTGGCACAAACCTTTAATTAATCCCAGCACTCAGGAGGCAGAGGCTGGTGGATCTCTGTGAGTTCAAGGCCAGCCTGGTCTACAGAGCAAGTTTCAGGACAGGCTCCAAAGCTACAGAGAAACCCCGTCTTGAAAACCAAGAAAAAAAAAAAAAAACAACTTTAAAAATATTTAAATTTATAAGGCTATGGAACATTGTTTATAAAATACTTTATTATAATATAGAATCTTGATAAACGCATAACTTTAACAGCAGCAAGCACCCAGCCCTCTCCCAAGGCTCCAACTGCCCTTTTAGTGCTGTTCATGTGTAAAATTCAGGTCACAGACCTCACTTTCCTAAGAGCTACTAGTGGGTTTAGACACAGTTTACCTTACCACCAGGCTCCAAAAGAGGAGATTTGGATGTAAAAGACTTCAAGGTAACTTTTTACTATTCTTTTATTCAAAGGCACACTCTCTACAAGGATGCTCTCAGTAACCAACCACCTGTTTCTTATGATGGATAAAAAGGTGTAAGTTTACATAAGGATTGAGGATACAAAAGCTTAAGTTATGAGGATGGAAGAAAGCACTTAGGGTCTAAGAAGCTGTTTTAGGATATGTATAAATGTCTGAGGTCATGAAGAAAGTGACTTAAGGTGTGTAGATGAGAGTTATAGAGGTCTGACCGAGGACATAAGACTGGGTTGTGAGGATCTGAGAACATGTTTTGGGATATTGAAGGGACCAGCCCCTCACCTAGTCCCCTGATTTTGTAGGCATGACAGGCTACAGAAAAGACCCAGCAAGATGCAGGCCTCTGACTCAGCAACATGTTCTGAGTTCCTGACCTTGGCTGACCTTCTAATCACTAGGAAGCCAGATACACTCCATGTAGCAAGGAACCAATCAGAAGTTAGCTGGCAGGCTCTGAATGTGCTTTAGGGTAACAGTGGAGTTCAGAGCATAGTAATTGCCCTGGGAGGGCTTAGAGGCCATAGCAACCTACCTGTAGCTGCTCCCCCTTGCTCTACCCCAATATATTCCCTGCCCCAGGGTCCCTCTGGGTCCTTCTCACTCCACCTGCTGTGTCTGACAGAAGAAGGACCCCAGTTAATACAGCTAACTTGTTAATTGACTAAAGACTCTTTGCTTTTGCATCAGATAGGTTCTCTTGGTGATTTGGAGGTTCAGAATTTGGGCACAACAGTATGTGGATGGATACAATTTATAAAGGTATAAAAAGATGGCTTAAGGTGTATAAAAGAGGGTTTTTCTTTCCCTCACTATGCTATTGCTATACTAAGATTTCAGAGTCTTAACATTAGCCAATGGAGTCTGACAAGCTATTAATCAATCTAGCACAGGTAAAGCACTGACCACTATTATCATAGTCACAGCTCAAGATTTTAAGTTTCCTTTGGTTGTCTTCTAAGTATAGATGTAAAGGTGCTTCTCACAGGACTAAAGACATCTCTGTCCAATCTATAGTTGGCTCTCTGGACAGAGGGAAAAAACGTCCATGCACTTTAACCCTGAGCTTTTGCCAGGACTCAAGGGCAGGGTCTACTTCAGCTATTTGACAGACACCAGTTAACTGCCTTTTCTACAATGAGATTTCGATACAATGGTTATTTTAATATATCTAAAACTTTCCCCTCCTTTGGTAAACCAAAATTCATATATGCTTCAGGAAGTCAAAAGAAGTCATAAGGCATAGATTTACTTATCAGCAGGTCAAATGAAAAGGCTCCAAATGTAAGGTTTTTCTTAAGTTCTTGAATTTTAACTTCTGATCCTTGTCTATATCTCAGCAGATTTCCACTTGACTGATGGACACACTACCCAGGGAATGTCTGCCAACTACAAGCTGCTGAGCTCTGGGCTTGCTGAAAGCTGATGTGAACCAGCCAATGTCATTCATTGCTCCCCATCCGCTCACCTGGATTAGCTAATCAGATGCTTCTGATGAATGCCCCATGGCCCAGCCTTTGACTGGACTTTCAGCATTCCTGGATCCTGACAACCTATGCCCCAGTTCAGCTGGAAGCAGCTACAGAAGAGGGCACAATGTCCTCACCCCCATAAAAGGCTGAAATGCTAAATCAAAAGGAAACCTCCGACATAGAGGACAAAATGGCTCCCCTGCCATAACACCAATTGATATACCAGGAAAAATGGACTCAGATTTATCAACAGGTAGATTCAATAGCTAAAATGGTTCTACAATATGATAGGACACGTGGCCTGCTTTATACAAAACAAAGAGATATTATCCATTACAGGGCTTTTGGCCTTTCTGCTTCCTGCTGCTTTTGGCTCTAACATCACTGATAAAGTAACTGAATTATCATTCCTTTCTGGGTACCATTAAGCTGATGGCTATTAGATCCAAATGTAAACTGATACCCATCATAGAGTCAAGGATTTGACCTAGAGTACAACTTAGGGGGAATGTTAGACTCTTTGACCTTTAAGCCCCATCTGCCCAAAGTTTCTGGAGTTCTGAGAGTTGTAGTTCTTGAAAGTAACAACAAAATCTCATGGAAAAGTATGGGGCCTATGTGTTTTGTTCATATAAGCTCTATACCTCAAGACCACATAGCTGGGAAGCTTCCAGATGGTGGTCCTGACCAAATTCCATCTTGATCAATATTTAAAATTTTAATAAAAACTTGCTTAACTTAAAAAAAAATTAACTTTTCCTTCTGTCCCTAATACATATCTATTTCAAACCTGGGACAAAGGCTGAGGTGCCTATTTAACATATCAGAGTTGGACTTGGCTGCCAGATTCTCCCAGGATCCCTCTGTCCCTACCTGTTACAGGATACGGCTGTCATTTGCCACCCTAAATTTTAAAGGCTGACCATGGTCCCAACTTTACTAGCTCCCAATTCAAGGTCTTCTGCTCACAATGTGAGATTGCCCATCGCAAGGGAATTCCTTACAACCCCAGGGCCAAGGGATCATAGAAAAACAAAAACAAAACTCTAAAGGCTCAACTTAAAAGACAAAAAAAAAAAAAAAAAAAAAGAACATCTAAACCTCTAACAGTACAATTGGCAAGGGCCCTGGCCACCCTAGTTATGAATATCTACAAGCCTCCAAACACCCTTCCATTTCCCTCCATCGGCACAAACCAGGTAGTGACCCCCTGGATGGAATATGAATAGGACCTAAGCCCCTCAGAATGGGAAGGAGGTTTTGCTTGTGTTTTTCCACAGGACCAACCAAGGCCTATTTGAGTCTTAGGCAGAAATGTCTGACATCATCCTACAGACCAGAAAGATAGCCCACCTCTCACTGACCAGTGTCAGATAAGATGGAGGAAATGCTACCCCTTGTGGAGGAACAAGATCTCCTGGAAGGATTTCCATGACCTGGGCGTCATTGCCCAAGCCATATGACCACCCCCTCCCCCCTCCCCCCCAAGCCTCCCTCTCTGCTATTTTAATGGCAGCCTTTGTTATCTCACAGGCCTGTCTGGTCACCATTCAACCCCCTAATTCTCAACCCAACACCCACTACTGGTTTTTCCCTTTGGGAAATCTATGAGGGCAAGAACCAGGAGATCAGTTCTGTGGACTGCCCCAACTCAGGATACCAAAACTCTATTTCTATTCCTGTCTATCTTAGCTCCACCTCTGCGACCCCAAGCCCCTTTCCCTGCTTCCCCTATCAACAAAAGGGTTGCAAAGGGGAAGCAGGCTCCTCATGAATCAGGACCATGGTGGCTGCCATTACTAGTACTGCAAAATTGAACTTAGTTCCCACAGAAACAGCCTGTTTCAAAACCTAAATAACCACTGGGCGGTGGTGTCATATGCCTTTAGTTCCAGCACTCGGGAGGCAGAGGCAGGCAGATCTCTGAGAGGTCGAGACCAGCCTGGTCTACAAGAGCTAGTTCCAGGACAGGCCCAAAGCTACACAGAGAAACCCTGTCTCAAAACCAGCCCCCTGCAAACAAACAAACAAACAAACAAAAAACCCTAAATAATCAACTCACTACTATTACAGATAACTGGTAGGATGAAAGACAGAGAGCAGGAATCCTGGGAAAACGGATCCTACTGGTTCTGTTGCAAATCCCTCTGCTGCTATTCATATTTCTCAACAGTTGGTGCGGGCCTCCCAGTCCACGCTAACCCATAAACATACTGTTAACCAGGAGACTCAGCTAAGAAGAAATGCTCAGTGTACCATGCTGCTGCCTTGCTGCTCCTGACACCCTACCCCAGTGCTTCGCCATGTTTCCTTTGTGCGGCACTTTCTCAGCCAATGCTTACAGGATGCTTCTTCAATACCCCCTCTTCTTCAAAAGCTCCTCCTCCCTCCCATCCCAGGTGCTTGTCCAACACCACTGTTACTAAAACAAGCTGGGCTAGCTCCCTTGCCTTTTCGTGGTGTCACAGAACCTTGTGTTGACTCATCCTTTGGCTTTTGAACCCTGTAATGATGATCCTGCAGGCCTACCTATATGAACTTGAGGAGCTTGCCTGGCTACTACCCATAGCCACAAACAGCCTTGAGTCTCTTTGTTGACAGACAACCTCCCTAGCTGGAGTTGTACTCCAAAACAGATTTAATAACTGCTGAACATGGGGAGGTTTGCATAATATTGGAAGAAGAATGCTGCTTTTACATAAAGAATCAATTCTAACCAATTGAACAATTAGGGAGGTTCAATAACCCCTTGTTTTCTTGGCTTCTACTCCTTGCTAGCCTCCTAATTGTGCTATGTTGTATCCTGATGCTTACTTCCTGCCTTACAGAATTTCTCTGACAACATATTACCACCTCGGCTAGAATTACCACCAATCAAGTTATGGTCCATTATCAAACTCTGGACCCCTCCATTAGAGGTTATAAGGCTCTCAAAGCCTGTGACAACACCTCCTCCATTATATGCCCCTAAGCTCAGCTGCCTGACCTTATTTGGAGGATGACCCTGCAAATAAGAGTTCCCTGAAAAGGCTGTATGATTCAGCACATAACCCCCTCCTTCCTCCTGCCCATATGATAATTAGGTATCGATTGTATCATGACCAATCAACCCTTCCTGCCTATAACCCTAAGAATCTTTTGTACCTTACCCCTGGACCAATAAAATGAGCCATGTCTCTGAAGCGAAGTTCTCTCTGTCATGCTCATGGCTGTCTGAACCCTCCCCACTGCTTCTACTCCCTTTGCTTTGGTGGGATGATGGCCAATGGCCCCCAAGGAGAAGGAGTCCCACAACAGGGCAGGCAGGGCTAACTCATGGCCCTGGCTGGGGGCCTAGGTGGTTGCTGCGTTGGTCATCCTGCCAGCTTTCCCTCATTGACACTACCAGGGTAAGCTCTCCAGCATTGCTCTAGCTAGCTCACCCAGTGCAGCAGGCAGCAAGGAGCAGGGCCAGTTCTCTGGCTCTCGTGTCCTTGTATCTGGCTCACCCACACCGCCAGGGACAACTCTACTGAGATGCACAGGGCCCGCTCTCCTGAGTGATGCAGTCCACCCCTTCTCTTTAAGTCAGGGTCTCCCTGCATAGGCCAGGCTGTTGGCAGATTCTCCTGTCTCAGCCCCCCCCCCCCAAGTGCAGGGATTACAGGCGTATGTCACCACACCCTGTGAGAAGATATCTCACTAGCCAAGGAAAGAGGCGGGGGGGGGGGGGGGGGGGAGGAAGAGACCTCAGGAGGTGCTCTGTGGTACTTCAGTCATTGTCTTCCAGCCTCTGCAACCGAGGTGATCTGTTTTTGGTGTTTAGAAGACTACTAATCCCTCATTCAGGGTTACTATGGTGAGTACGAGCTCATGCTACCTCCTCTGTAGGGTACAAATACCCATACCCAAAGGATATCCCTGGCTTGGATCCTAACAGAGCAGCCATAGAGTTTTGCCATTAAGCAGAAACCGCACATCCTCATCTGTTTTTATATTTATGAGTTCCAAAGAAACCTGCAGACTTGTGACCCTCTAGCTCTACCTACTTAGGTCCCACTGTCTCTGCCACTGTTCTAATTGGCTCAGCCCCTCACTGGGAATGGATGCTCATGGACACTCGTGCATACTTCTGAGGACATGAGGTGGCATCAGGGACAAGAGTTAACAGTCCCCAAAACATTGTTTACCCTGGCACAGGCTACCCCTCTACGAAGAAACTTCACATTGGTTCTTGCCTGTTACATTCTAGAGCATTCATTCACTTCTTGTGCTGGGAGTTGTTGCAGGGTATTTGATTACACTGTGAAGCCTCAAGATTGCATTATTTACTGGAAAACCCTGTTTCTAGTTGTGTGGCTCACCCTAGCACACACCTTAATCCAAGAGCTTTCTGCTTATTGTAAATAGGATTAAACAAAGTCAACCACAGATCAAGAGGCAAACAAGGAACCAGCTGATAGGAAGTGAACAAGAAAAAAAACCACAGAGAGTAGGAGGAAGTCAGGAGGACAGATAAGAGAGATGCACAGGAAGTAGAAGGGAGGGACATTCAGTTTGAGGAGGCTTGTTTGAGATGGTATAAGAGGGAGGCTTCTGGGATATCAGCAGAGGAGAAGGGTCAGCTGGGTGCTTTCTCTGCCTCTCTGAGCTAGCTAGCATCTGGGTCCGGAGTCTTTATTGGTAAAATCGAACGACTGAGGTTTAGTCAAAAACAACAAGGTGTAGTGGTGCACAAATGTGCAATTAGGAAGCTGAGGCAGTAGGATTGCCAGTTTGATGCCAGCCCAGGCTATATGCTGAGGCCCTGCATCAAAAAACAAAATCAAACCAAAGCAAAACCCATGTTCATGGTTACATCATCAGTCAGTCTTCAAAGGAAATTTGAGAATTAAGCAATATTTTTATATTATTTCCCTTTGTTTGTTGTTAGTTTTGGTTCTGGAGACGGGAGACAGGGTCTTACTATGTAGCTCTGGCTGGCCTGGAACTTGATATATAGGCCAGACTGGCCTGAAATGCATAGAGATCTGCCTGCCTCTGCCTCCTGAGTGCTGGGACTAAGTGGCATCTGTATCGCTTTCATTTTTAGGATGAACTTCAGACTCAGGAGCCTTTTTTCCACTAATGTTGCAGCTGCCTTCACTCCACCATGATACCTGGTGAAAACATTAAGAATTCGGTGCTGCTGGTTGGTGGTGGCGCACACCTTTAATCCTAGTGGAGGCAGGTGGATCTCTGAGTTCGAGGCCAGCCTGGTCTACAGAGTGAGCTCCAGGAATCCAAAGCTGTTGTTTCATAGGAAACCCTGTCTCAAAAACCAAAAATGAACTTGGTGCCATTGATTTTCTTCTTTTGTGTGTATGAGTTTTTAACTTGAATACACATGTGTGTACTCTCTGCATGCCTGGGGCCAAAGGAGGCCAGATGTTGAATCCCTTGGAATTGGGGTTATAGGTAGTAGTAATAGGCTGCCATGTAGCCTATTACTAGGAATTGAACCTGGATCCTCTGGAAGGTCAGTGATCTTAACCATTGAGCCATCTCTCCAGCCAATGTGTGTTAGAGTTCTCTGAAGGCACGGATCTGGTAGAACACACACACACACACACACACACACACACACACACACACACACACACAGTGGGATTCATTATAGTGATTTACAGGATGTCGTTTGAATGGTCCAGCAATGTCTGTCTCACACTGGAGAGGCTGAGAACACAATGGTTGCTCAGTCCACAAGGTTGGATGTCTCACCCATCCATTCTGACCCTGGAGGATTCTTGGAGAGCTGCTGACCCTGGAAGACTGAAGAAGTTGGTTCTAATCCTGGCAAAGGACTGCTGCAGCAATGAGACAAACTTGCCAGCAAGACAAAAACAAGGCAAAACAAAAAAGCAACGTTCCTTCCTTCCATGTCCTTTTATCTAGGCTGCCCACATTCAGGATAGGCCTTTGTGCTACAAATAATCTGATTAAGAAAGTCCCCACAGAAGTGTCAAGTAGCTTGCAGTAAAGTTGACAACCAAGAATAGCAGTCATATGCTTCCTACCCTAAATTCATGAACCAAACCCTATTTCCCTGGTGTGATGACATCTGGAAGGGAGGGCTTTAGGATGTGTTTAAGACCGGATGAGATCATAGGGAGGGCAGGGCCCTAATAAAGAGATTTTTTGATCTTATAAAAGAACATCAGAGAGCAATCTCTGTTGTCTCTCTTTCACTCACTCAAATACTACTTTTTAATCACGTCAACCAGATACATGACAAAAACAAGGGAGAAACAGTTTTGGCTTTCGGTGTCAAGGGCTCTATCTATCATGGTGAGCAACATAGGGCGAAGAGGGCAGAAGAGATGGCTTAGAGATTAAGAGTACTGACTGCTCTTCCAGAGGTCCTGAGTTCAATTCCCAGCAACCACATGGTGGCTCACAACCATCTGTAATGAAAATAAATCTTAAAAACAAAATAAAAGATAGGGTAAAGAAACTCTGTTCATATCATGGTGGGCCGGAAGTGAGACAGGAAGTGAGGAGAGAGAATATACCCTCAAAACAGAGAGCAATCTCTGTTGTCTCTCTTTCACTCACTCAAATACTACTTTTTAATCACGTCAACCAGATACATGACAAAAACAAGGGAGAAACAGTTTTGGCTTTCGGTGTCAAGGGCTCTATCTATCATGGTGAGCAACATAGGGCGAAGAGGGCAGAAGAGATGGCTTAGAGATTAAGAGTACTGACTGCTCTTCCAGAGGTCCTGAGTTCAATTCCCAGCAACCACATGGTGGCTCACAACCATCTGTAATGAAAATAAATCTTAAAAACAAAATAAAAGATAGGGTAAAGAAACTCTGCTCATATCATGGTGGGCCGGAAGTGAGACAGGAAGTGAGGAGAGAGAATATACCCTCAAAACAGAGAGCAATCTCTGTTGTCTCTCTTTCACTCACTCAAATACTACTTTTTAATCACGTCAACCAGATACATGACAAAAACAAGGGAGAAACAGTTTTGGCTTTCGGTGTCAAGGGCTCTATCTATCATGGTGAGCAACATAGGGCGAAGAGGGCAGAAGAGATGGCTTAGAGATTAAGAGTACTGACTGCTCTTCCAGAGGTCCTGAGTTCAATTCCCAGCAACCACATGGTGGCTCACAACCATCTGTAATGAAAATAAATCTTAAAAACAAAATAAAAGATAGGGTAAAGAAACTCTGCTCATATCATGGTGGGCCGGAAGTGAGACAGGAAGTGAGGAGAGAGAATATACCCTCAAAACTGGAACCTGCCTCAAAGAAACTTCTTATTTCATCCAGGCCCCTCCTCCCCCTTAAGAGCAAGCATTCAAATTCTATGGGGGTCATTATATATCCAAATTATAGTACAGGGTCTTGCTACTGTTATCCAAGTTGGCCTCAAAGTCACCATCCTCCTTCTTCAACCTCCCAGCGCTGGGATTACCCCTGTCGAAGCACTCTTTCAGCCATGTAAGACCGCAGATAGCATGCACCATTCATGAGCCAGGAAGCAGACCCTCTCCAGATTCTAAATTTGCTTTATGGTCTTATCAATGACACCTCAGCCTCCAGGAATAGAAGGGAGAAAAGTTCTATCATTTAAGCTCTCCAGTCTAGGATGCTTTCTTGCAGCAGCCGAGCTAAGACACCTGCCACGCCCCTCCACCTACCCAGCGCTCTGCATCTAGAGCTAAGGCTAAAATTCTCAGCCTCCTCCTGAAGTCTGAGCTCCGATCCCACGTGCTACCATCAGCTGTCCTTGGTGTCCCTCCATCTGTGTAACTGAGTGTTCTTAACACAGTGGGCACTTGGTCAGCAGCGAAGCTCCTTCCTGCTTCCTGCCGCCCCCTGAGTACGCCGGTCCTGAGGCTGGGGACAGAATCTCCAGACACTGCCAAGAGGCACTGTTGACAAGGGTGGTGATTCAGGCTGAGTTCCGGGAGCTTCAGAACGCACTGCGTGTGTTTTAATGGATCTGCTGACTCCTTCTTTGTGTGTGTCAGAAACTGATGGTCTGCTGAAGAGGTTTCTGCCATCTCCCGGGTGTTGCAAGCTTCAGGGGGAGAAATGCTTTCTTGGGAGCCCCTGGGGTTCCAAGAGGACTTCTGGGGGAAACACAGGGTCACCTGGGGAAGCAGCTACAGAGTGAAAGGCCTCAGCTGCTCTGTCCCTTGCTCCTTAATGGCTCCACGGTCCTTGTTAGAGGTAATGGCAGTGGCACATACAGCCATCATTTCTGGCCAGACATGGAGAGTGATCCTTCCAGGAGCTGCCCTTCTCCACCCCCAGCTCTTCTCCAGGCTTTGGGTGAATTGAGACGTGAACATGCTGAGGCTGCGGTGTGGAACCCTGGGCATACTTAGCAGAAGCCTGGGGAAAGATTTGAAGGCAGACTTCAGATGAATGAGTGTAGGGGTGCTGGGGTGCTGAGAGAGGAGAGATCAGGATGGAGTCAGGGAGGGTAACTGTGGGGATTATGGGTAGGTGCAGAAGAAAAGCCTATGGCGGGACCAGGGAGGGACATCACCAGATGTGGGGAGAACCAGAGGAGGGAGTGTCTGGAGAGTCGTGGAGGGCAGGAGCGCCAAGCTCCGGGCACTGCCACAGACTGTCAAACACAGGCCAGCCGACATCTGCTGATGGTCCATTTATTTTAGAACTCTTCTTTTCTTTCTCCTCCTCCTTCCCTCCCTCCTGGCTCCTTCCTTCCTTCCTCCCTCCCACCCCCTCTCTCTTTCTTTCTCTCATTTGTGTTTTGAGACAGGATTACTCTGTAAAAACCTAGCTGTCTGGAACTTGTTCTGTTCTGTAGAGCTGGCTGGACTTAGACTCAAGAGATCTGCCGGCTATGTTCAACTTTCATCCTTTCTTCCTTCCTTCCTTTCTTCCTTCCTTCCTTCTCTTCTTTCCTTCTCTTCCTCCTTCCTTTCTTTGACAGCTTTATAATGTATACAAAGTATCTTGATTATCTCCACCCCATTCCACTTTTCCATGACCAACCTCTTCTCCCACCTTTGTGCCCTCTGCTTGTTTGTTTGTTTGTATAACCCACCCACCGAATCCAGTTACTGCTGTCTGCATGCTCATGCGTGCCCATCCTCCACCAGAGTGTAGCCAATTTACCAGTGGCCACACCCCTAAAGAAAAATGGCGGCCCCTGTTCAGCAGCCACTGATTGTCAATAGCTTCTCAGCTTGAGGCAGAGCCTCCTGAACCCTCTCCTGTTCATGCTGAAACAATGGCTGTCTTGATCTTGTACAGACAACCATAGCTGAGGGGAGTTCATGGGTGCAACAGCCCTGTTGTGTCCATGTCCAGAAGAGAGCATTTTCCGTCGTTCCTCAACATCGCCTCTTTCTTTCTTTTTCTTTTTGAGACAGGTTTCTTCGTATTGTTTTGGAACCTGTCTTGGAACTAGCTCTGTAGACCAGACTGGCCTAGAACTCACAGAGATCTGACTGCCTCTGCCTCCCTAGTTCTGGGACTAAAGGCGTGTGTCACCAACGCCCGGCCATCTTCTGTTTCTTACATTCTCCTTCCATCCCATGACAGCCCCAAGGCCTTGGTGTAGGCATGAGCGGTTTGTGTAAATGTTTCATTTGAGGGATGAACACTCAATGTCAGCACTTTGGCCAGCTGTGAGTCGCTCACACTGCCAAAGAAGCTACTTAGACTAAGGCTGAGAGATGCTTGCTCACACTGCCAAAGAAGCTACTTAGACTAAGGCTGAGAGATGCATTAATCTATGGGTGTGAACACAAGTACTTGGAAAATAGTTTGACAAGATTTTCACTTAGCAAAACAACAGCAATGCAGTCCACCAGGACCTATGACCTCTCCATTCATAGCCTTTTGACTAGGTTTACAGTATCAGGCATGAATTCTGGCCTGTGGAGCAGGCCTCAGGACCAAGTGTGAAACAGTCGGTTGCCCCTGTAAGAGTCATGGCACTATCCCACCAGTGGGCACATTTTGCAGACAGACCACTATGGTAGCATCCAGTATCCACCACTAACTGATGAGGGCTCTCCACCAGTGGGCAGCACTATAAAAGCCAGCTAGCAGGAAGCTTCTAGGTCAGTTCTACCTTGATTTCTCTATGTCTTGCAAGCAAATTTAGTTGGGCCTTAAGTAACAGTGTCTTACCATCTAGTTCTGATAGACAACCAAAAGCAATGGCAATTGCCTGTGCTTCTTGGAGGACTCTGAAGCCTCTCTAACCAACACATGTATATGTTTTATTTCTTAACTTTCATTTATTTAGTGGTGTGTGTGTGTGTGTGTGTGTGTGTGTGTGTGTGTGTAAAACAGAAAACAATTTGTAGAGTCAGTTCCCTCCTCCCAGTACGTAGATCCTGGGAATCAAGCTCAGGCTTGGCGCGCACACACACACACACACACACACACACACACACACACACACACACACCCCTACACACCTCACCATCTCAGAAAGGGAACCCACAACAGAGCAAATGTAAGGACTCCACCAAAGTCCAACTTGGTGAACCAGTGAGTTTTAACTGAGGTCACTAACAGCAGCAAGGGTGAGGGCTCCTCACAGGAGCACCTTGCAGGAGCACCCCCACCATAGGAGATGATTCACAAAAGCTCCAACCCTGGAGCGCTCTGCACAGTTTGCAGGCAGATAGGCCAGTCTGAGAATCCTCCTCTGGGCAGCATGGGTGATCAATCTCTCCCTCTAGTGGTTGTATGTTGCCTGGGGGTGGGTCAAGAAGACCCTTTGATATTTGAGCTTTCTCAGATACCTGGCTTTTGCTTACCTTCTGAGTCTAATGAACCTCCCCCCCCTCTTGGAGGGAGTGTTTCTGTTTGGAGGAAACTACTACTCTCTGATTGGTTAGTACTGACTACCTGGAATAGAAGAGTCCCATGATCCACTGGCAATGCCTTTGAAGGTCATTGGTGAGGAGTGTGATGGAGTGAGCATTTGCTATGCAAGCCATGCCAGTACCATGTCTATCACCAACATGATCTATGGTTCTTCTCCAGGATGTCTCTGGTCTTGGCTAGTCATGCTCTTGAAAGTGGTATTGGGACCTTCGGCTCCTGCATGTCTCTGTCTCTTTGTCTGTCTGTCTCTGTCTCTTTTTCTTTCTCCTGTCCAGACACCATGAGGTGAGCAGCCTTGTCTCACCATATATTCCCTGCTATGATTTGCTGTCTTATCACCGACCTCAAAATGATAGAACCAACTGACTGGAAGCTGAGAGGCAAATAAACCTTCCTTCTTTTAAGTTATTCAATTCAGTTATCATGATGATGGAAAGCTAACATGCGTACCTTGCATAATCTCAGTAATTGTTACTGGACAGGTCTCCCCATCCACCAATCACAGAGTCTTGTCTGGTGAGTATGAAGGTTCATAATAATGAGCCTAATTTTGCCAAGGACACAAACAGAGAACCTTGTTTATTATCAATAGTTTATATCATGAGGGTACGTGAGCGCTATTAATATCCTTACATTAGTGGTACGGAGGAGACACACGGACAAAGGCATGCTTATCTTGTGTAGAAGCTATTAAAGCAAAGTCCAAGTCATGAGAAGCCTGTGTAGATCAACTCCTGTCCCCAGGTATGACTGGCATCCAGATCTCCTTAGTGGGGAGCAGAGAGACCCAGGACTGTCAGCACCTCCTCTGAGTGGGGACCTCTCAGTATGGAGATAGCGGGACTCGGACTCGAAAAAGAGGAGCCATCTGAACAGAAGGCCATGGAGAGGCATTACAGCACCACCTGAAAAATTATTGTCTGTAGCATGATCTGCAGACAATCTCCAACTCCTTTACTGTCCTAGTTAGTGTCACCTGACAACACAGTGAGAGTCATCTGAGCCAAGAGTCTCATCTGATGACTGCCCACATTGAATTGGCCTGTGGGCTGTCTGTGGGGGGTTGTTTTGATTGTTTGTTAATCTCAGAGAGTACAGCCCACTGTGGGCGGCATCATTCCCTGGGCAGGTGGTCCTGGGCTGTATAAAAAAAGCTGACCAAATATAAACCTGTGAGTGAGCTAGTGAGTGGCATTCTTCCAGTTTCTGCTTCAGTGAGGTTATGACCAGAGAATGGAAACCAAACAATCCATCCCACCCCCTCCCCTATCCCCCATGCTGCTTTTGGTCAGCATGTTTTATCATAGCAACAGAAAGGAAACCTGAACATCCCCATTTCAACAGCAGGGAGAGAAATCCAGTGGTTTTGACTGATTCGACATTGAATTAGGTCAGTGTTCTTCAACAGAATTTTGTTTCCTAATATAGCTAGGTGTGCTGCTCAGTGGACACCAGGAATGTGGGTTGAACAGCAAGGTGATGGTAAAGACCTTGAGTGACATGGGGAAAATGTTGCTACAAAGCCACTCTATAGAAAAGGTGAATTAGAAACACACTGAGCATGCTCTGGTTTCCCTTATTCATTCACTGATTTATTGATTGCAGTGCTGGGATCAAGCCCATGTCTTTGCCCATGCTTAGCAAATGTCTGCCACTCTACTGCACCCCCAACCTCTCCTCCCTGTCTTAAGTGGATAATAAAGCTTACTCCTGTCAGCATCCAGCACCTTCAGGTGGGAGAGAGGAGGCACAGAACCTCCTATAAGATGCAATAGGAAATTGTACCAGAAAGGACAGGCAGTGAAAAGCCAAATAAACATCAGTCAAGAGCTCTTCAACTGGGAGAAACTTAAAATAATCACCCCGAGCCTCTAAAGAAGGGACCAGCCCAACATAACACTCTTCTAAGACGATAAAAGAGATACAAAGCAAATAAAAGTTTGCATTTGTCAAGGCATAACTAGAAATATTCTGTGAGAGGGGATATTAATTGTTATGAATTGCAAACCCTGAAAATGCATTAAAGCGCTAACATACTGGTTAGATAGCTACTGTTTTATATGCAAAAGAGGAGGGGCAAGGCAATAGAGTCAAGTTATAGCCCAACAGCCCATGTCATCATATGCAGAAGCAGTTGGCTTCTTCACCACCACACTCCCGTCTCTTAGGGAAGTGTGTGCCTATATGCAGAGACATAGAATGCTATAGGCACAATGACAGGGATTATCTTTGATGGGCAAGAGTCTTGGGTCTTTGGTGTTTAGATGTACCTTTAGATCTTTTCTTAAAAAAAAAAACTCTATATGTAAGATATTAGTTAAGAAAGAAATAATAGCCCCCCCTCAAAAGTTTTAAAAAGCTGGGTGGTGGTGGCACATGCCTTTAATCCCAGCACTTGGGAGGCAGAGGCAGGCGGATCTCTGTGAGTTGGAGACCACTCACAAGAGTGAGTTCCAGGACAGGCTCCAAAGCCACAGAGAAACCTTGTCATGAAGAAAAAAAGAAAGAAAGAAAGAAAGGAAGAAAGAAAGAAAGAAAGGAAGAAAGAAATAATAGTAGTATAGTAGTGTACGCTTTACTGGCCAGCCTTGGCCACTTAGTTCAAAATAGAAATGTAAATGGCTGGAGTGTACTCAGTTGTAAAGTGCTTACCTCAAAAGCACAGGGCTCTGGGTTTGCTCTCTAGTGTGGGTGTGAGCACAAGCATGCACACACATACACACACAAGACATATACACACACAATACACATACATACACACAAACACACACACATACAAACACACATACACACTCAAACATACACATACATACAAACACACATACACAGATAAACACACATACATACACAACACACACACAAACACACACACATACAAACACACATACACAGATAAACACACATACACACACACACACAAACACACAAAGTCTTTTTGAAATGATGGGCCAAACCACTGTAGACTGAGTGCTCAACGTGTTTGCTCTATATTTGGCATTTCTCTCAAATGCACCTTATTTAGGCCAAACTACATTTGGCTCCTTTCCTTTATTCTATGATTTAGTTATTTTTATTTTATGTGAATTTATTGGTTGGTGTCTTGCCTACATGTCTGTCTGTGTGTGTAAGGGTTTTCTAACTGGAGTTACAGACAGTTGTAAGCTGTCATGTGGTTACTCAGCGTCCTCTGAGAACATTGCATGCTCTTAGCCACTGAGCCAGCTCTCCAGCCCCTCCTTTCCTTTCCTTTCCTTTCCTTTCCTTTCCTTTCCTTTCCTTTCCTTTCCTTTCCTTTCCTTTCCTTTCCTTTCCTTTCTTTTCCTTTCCTTTCCTTTCCTGGGACATGATCTTACTATGTAGTTCTGGCTGTCCTATAACTCACTAAATATACCAGGCTAGTCTCAAACTCACAGAGATCTATGTGCCACCATGCTCAGCTTATATTTGACTCTTTTACTCTTTTTCAGTTCTTATGGACTGGGAGTTTACTTGGCCTGACTCATTAGGAGAAAGTATACCTGTTGAGAAAAACTTTAATTTTGAATTGCTATGCACTTAGGTTATTGTAAGCTCTGTGGGTCATCTTGCTTGGTATGATCGTAAAATTAGATTCTGGATTGGCTACTTTTTTTTGTTCCTGTGATAAAAACACCATGACCAACTTAAAGAAGAGTTAATGTTGGCTTTTGGTTCCAGATGGAAACTCTGACAATTGATGTTGCATTCTGGGTTCAGGAACCCTCAACTGGGCTTCCTACAGTATTGTCTTGGGGAAAATGCCCTCTTTGTTGTCTTGTTTTGTTTTGGGGTCTGGCTTTCGCTGTCATTTGGACCATGAATGTCCCCCACAAAGGCCTACGTGATACCACTGCTGGAAGGAGGTGGTAGAGATTTTCTGGTGGTCATTGGTTCACCAGTGAATGGGACTGGGAGACCCTGACCACTTTTCTCCTCTTTTGTGAGCTGAGTGTCTTCCCTGCTGTGTACCTGGTAGTGACAGGCTATGTGGCCTCAAGCCCAAAGCAGTGTGGAAACAAAACTGTGAGACAAACAACCTCATCTAAGTGAATTATCTCAGGTATTCCATTACAGTAGCAGAAGCCGAGAGCCGTGACCTTCCATGGAGGGAGAAGACCCACCCACACGGCTCAGGGCAATCTGCCTCACTCAGCAGCGACTACTGACATCTAACATGTGTGTAGGAACATTTGAGCAAATAGCTGGAACTGCAGCCTAGCCAAGGTGACAGGCAAGACAGCAGGTGTCAAGGGAAAAGATGACAAATCTAAAGACATGTAAATGTGATGTGAAACCCCTGCTCCTTAGGGTTTGCCTGCTAATGACCTCACTGTTGGAATAATAAATGGGCAGACTGGAATGAACTTGAACATTCCCCTCCCCGCTTCTCCCTTCCTCCCTCTCTCCTGCCCTCCCTCCCCCTCTCTGTCTCCTCTCCTTCCTTTCTTCCTCTCCTCCCTCTTCTTTCTTTCTCTGTTGTTTCATCACACTGTAGCCGAGGTTGGACTCAGAATCAGGATTTCCTTTGTGTCCACTTCCTGTGTGACAGGATGATAGGTCAGGTGTGCACCCCCATGATTGGCTTGACAGTTCCCCCCAAAGGTATACTTACAGAGGAACTTACAGTCCGAAAGATGTCACCCATTTTCGGGGCTGACAGGATTGACTTCTTAAACATGGCAAGATACCAGCTTTATACATATTAAGCAATGTAGGTATTACTGTGTATTCAATATTGTCTTCACTACTGGGGTTGAACCTAGCACTGCACATATGAGGCTAGTATTCTGTCACTAAGGTATACACACACGTACATGCACACGCGCACGTGCACACACACACACACTCACAGATATCACACACACACATACACGTACCACAAACACACATCACACACCACATACACATACAACACATACCACATATATACACCACATACACATACCACATGCACCACACACACACACACACACACACACACACACACACACACACACACACTTCTTTTCCTTTTGATTCTGAGAGTATTACAAAGCTGCCCAGGCCAGCCTTAAACTTCCAGTTCTTCTGCCTCGGCCTCCCAAGTAGCTAGGACCACAAACCTGTGCCACCCCCTCAGGCTTGACATTAATTTTATACCAACTTAAAATGTTTTATTTCATAATGAAATGATTCTTTTTAAAATAGTAGTTTGATTTGACTAAACTTTACAATTAAAGAAATTAATTTGTGTGTGTGTGCCCATGTACATGTGCCCTGAGCACACATGGAGGTCAGAGGACAACTTTGTGTAGTTCTTCCCTCTTCCCGCCTTTTTGTTTGTCTGTTTTTTGTTTGTCTGTTTTTTGTTTGTCTGTTTTTTGAACCATATAACAGTCCTGGCTGGCCTTGAACTCACAAAGATCCACCTGACCCCGCCTCCACATATGGACTAAAGGTGAGTGCCACCACCACCCAGTTATGCCTCCTTCTACCCTTATATGGGTAGCTCAGGCCATCCGGCTGTGTGTCAGGTGCCTTTCCCTGCTAAGCCATCTTGCTGGCCCACATATAACTGCATCTTAAAGAGCTCAATGAGAACAGTCCTGCACTGAATAGTTTTCAGCTACAGTAGAGGTGGGGGGCAGATGTCCACTGGCTACGTGTTGCTGCTTATGAGAGAAAAAACTCCAAACAGGCCAACAGTACTGAATACAGGAACAACCCAAAACAGACATAGATGTGGAAATGCAGGCAGCCAGTGGGATGGATTTTTCTGATGTTTTAATAAATCATCTTCAAGAAGTTATGGACCAGTGGGTATTGGTGGCACACGCCTTTAATCCCAGCACTGGGGAGGCAGAAGCAGGTGGATCTCTCTGAGTTCAAGTCCAGCTTGGTTTACAGAGCTAGTTCCAGGACAGACTCCAAAGCTACAGAGAAATCCTGTCTCAAAAAACAAAAACAAAAAAACAACAAAAAAGAAGCAGTTATAGACCTAAGAATGTGCTTCTTTTTTAAAATCTCTGGCTTCTCTTGACACCCTAAGAGGAAGTGATGATGAGTCACATTTAGTGGATGAAGTGGGGTCACACACTCCTGGGGTCACACAGCTCTGGCTACCCCAACTCACAGGAAGGGTATTTTTCCTAGTTCTGAGCTGCAGTCTTATCAAATGATAGATTCTGCAGAAGAGTCTTCACTGCAACACTTTACAAGTATAAATCTCTGGTGGGGGGGGGATAATAGTGATTTGATTTTTAAAAAACCTTGGATGGTCTCTTATCATATGGCTGTCTTTCTTCTGGGAAGGAGCACTGAATGACATCGTTCTATTTGTGAAGTCTAATTTCCTCTGCAGTTTCCTTTGACAAAGAGAAACAATTCAATGGAGGCTAGTCATGACTGGAAAAAGAGTAAAAGCAGACGAGGGGAACTAAATACAGAGACTGCACAGCAAACACAGTAGAAGAATAAAGAGCTGAGCACACTACCTTGTGAGGAAGGCAGTGCCCCATTGCAGGAAAGGGTGTGAGTGACAGCTGAGCACAGGTTTTAGCTTGAAGAACTGAAAATCATGTTGAAGGGTGACACAAGGAGCCGATCCCATATTAAAGCCTTCGGTGTGCGTGCTCCTGAAGCGGAACCAAAGGAGTTTGGTGTGTGGGTCATGAACTCATGAATTCACCGAAGCTGTATTTACCTGCAAGCTCAAGCCCCCTCTTAGCATCATTAAACCAACACGGCACAAGCAATTTAGTGACAGAAGGTGTGAGGCAGTCCATAGGTCACCTTCATAATGGAGCATTGGAATGATGTCGCTGTCAACACATGTTCCTCACCTGCGGAGTCAAAGAACTTGATTGACTACAGTGCCAACCTATTAGAAACCTCACTTCTGGTGGGGAAAATAGAACAGATATACCAATAAGCATTAATTAACCATTGCATGCAATTGTTAAACTTTTTTTTTTTCATTTTTAGTTTCGCTATGTTTTTTTTCCAGTATTTTTCTTTAGTTGTGTATTTGTGTATGGCTGTGTATAGGTGTGCACATGTGAGTCTGGATGCCTGTACAAGCTAGAAAAGAGTACAATGGCCTGGAGCTGGAGTTACAGGTGGTTGCCTGATGCATGGAGATCAGGATTCACTAGACCAGTAAAATTAAGGTAGAGTTTATTTAGGGAAAGAACTTACACAAAACAAATGACTGTCGAGGGGTCCAGCTCCAGCGATGCTGGCCGGACCACCCGGATGCTTTCCAGGACCCGAAGAAGGGGCTTCCCAGTCCCTTCCTTTTCCTTTTTACCGGTCAGGTCCGCACCTTTTGGGGTGTGGTCAGTGCTAACAGGTGTGGAGGGAGGTGGCTATCATTACAGTTGCCAGCTGCCCATTGTGAGTAATGGAAACCAAACCCAGCTCCTCTACAAAAGCAGGATGCATGCTGAACTGCTGGGCCATGCCTTCAACCCCTGAATGCAAAGCTAACGTAGAGCAAGAAGCCTGGACTTTATCTAGATACCCAGCAGAGAACTCTTGTGATTTTATTAGACAGCTACAAAAGCAACTGTGATTCTGTGTTGAATTTGTCACTTGACAATGGAATACACTATTTAAAAACCATGGTTACATTATATAACGTTTTACTGTTTGTATTTTTCTTGCTTTGTTTTTCTTTCTATCAACTTATGACTTGCCATTTACATTTGTTTTATACTATGGAACTGATTTTAGACAAAAAGTCAATTCAAGTGATTTTCTTATTCTAGTTTAAAATGGATCAAAACCCAGCAGAGAGAGACACCTGCGACAGGAGCAGCTCATCTGGCCCAGGAACTGCTATGGAGCTCACAGTGTGGTGCTGGGTGAAGAGTCTTCACAGAGGAGCAGGAGCCCTGAAGACGAAGAGCACCGTGGCAGCCGTCAGAAGCTGACAGCAACCAAGTGAGAGCGGCCACCAGAGCCGGTCCTCTCACCACTGCAGAAGTAGCCAAAGAGCTCATTCTGCATGTGCCATTTAACAGTCAGCCAGCATTTGAAGCAAACTGGGAAAGTGGAAAGTTGAGTAAGTGGGTGCGCATGAGCTGAGTGAAAATCAAAACCACTGTCATTTTGAACTGTCTGTGTTCCACACTCGACAACAAACCATTTCTTGATTGGACGGTGAGCTGGGAGCAAAGTGGATCATATGAGGCTACTGGCAATGACCAGCTAAGAATCAGCTCCCAAGTGCGCTCCAAGGCCAAGCTGGCACCAAAGAAATGACATGGTTTGTTCCATAGCAACATAGACATTTACCCTCATAGGACACGAATGGTTAGACCATGGCCCCTTGGTGTCCTCCTGTTTCTTGCATGTATTCATGCCTGAAACATTCTACATGGAGTGACGGCAGGATTGCAAGTCCAGACCATAAATGCTGAAAATATAGAGCTCCTCTGAGGGGAGGCAGTCATTGCAGGTCATTTCAAATATTGTGCTGATAAATGAAAGAGAATATGCGCACGCAAAATACTGACCAGCCTACTGCAAGAGCCTGGACCCCACATTATATAGCCTGATAGAGAGTGGAAGAGAGAGAAACTTGGGGTGGAAGAGTCAGGAGACAGACCAGAAGTGAGAAATGGGAGACTGGTTGATGTGATTGAGGGTACCTGTGGTGCTATTCCTGGGGAGACATGAAAAAATGTCTGCCCACTCCAGACAGGGAATTAATGATTGACTGAAGTATGTACACAAACAATGTCCAACTGGGTGAACCAATGCATTTTACTGGGTTTAAGGGATATGGGTAAGGGGTGTGGTGGTTTGACACCAATGATCCCAAAAGGGGCATTATTAAGAGGTATGCCTTGTGGGAGGAAGTTTGTCAATGAGGAGTGGGCTTTGAGGTCTCATATGTGTAAGCTACTTCCAGTGTCACAGTCTACTTCCTGTTGTCTGCTGATCAGTTTTGCCAGCACCATGTCTGCCTGCATGCCACCATGCTCTCCACCATGATGACAATGGACTAAACCTCTGAGCTATAAGCCACCATCTCAATTAAATGCTTTCTTTATAAGAGTTGCTGTCATGGTGTCTCCTCACAGCAATAGAAACCCTAAGACAAAGGGTTACTTACAGGAGCAGAAATGACTCAAAGACAGCTGCATCACCAAAGCCCACCCCAGCTCATAAGCTGGGAACCTGGAGCTTACTGCACAGCCTACAGGCAGATCGACAAGTTAGAGGACGTCTGTTTCTTCCGGAAGCTTGACTTGGTCTCCACTTCTTCCAGGTGGCTTGGCTAGTCTGAGGGTCTTCTGGGCAGCTCATTATAACTGAGAGTCCTGCTTGTATATGCCTGGGGAAGGATGGCCCTAATGAGTTTGGTCAGTTTCAGGGACTTCCTGAAGCCTTTGAGTTGTTCACTTGCTTAGCTTTGAAAGATTTTAGTTTGCAGAGCAAGGATGTAGGAAAGGGGCAGGAGAATAATTCTTGCAAGCGGAATATAGAAAACCATAAAGCATGGACATTGACATGTGAGGAGAGAACAGAAATTATGAAAATGAGAAAGTTACTATGGTGAGGGGGCTAGTGGTCATGCTAGGCTGATTCCGTTAAATAGGGCTAATAACTGAATCGTCAATCTCTTGTGAAATAACTGAAGTCTCTCCCAGGTCGTGGCCCACAACAAGGAAATAGGTCCCCAACCCTGGAATAAATGATTCCAGATGAATAGCCCTGTTTGGGTCACTCCTGGCCAACAGACAGTCTGGGGACTTTCCAAGTCATTCTATGGTTTATCCTTTGAATAAGAACAGGTCATACCTGGGTGATCTCTCAAACATGAGATCATACTTTGTAATAAGTCACCTTGTGTCCCATGCTGATTGCGGTCTTTCTCTATAAAAAGAGAGCCTAAACCCTTTGGGGGGGTGCAGCTTTCCCCGAGATTGCTGTCATTCAATAAACACCTCTTGCTTGTTGCATCTCCTGATTTTGGTGTTTGTGTTGCGGGGCTCTCCCATCTGCCCATCAGGACCCCAGAATTAGGGTCCAACAGCTTAACTAGGCTTCCTTGCAGGGTAGAATGCTTCTCCCCCAACTCACCTCCCCCTTTGCCATCCAAAATGGAGGATTGCCTTAGAGGAAATCACCACATGACAGGAGGTTCTGTGGGAGAGGAGCTAAGCTTTTTGGGGTAGCTGTTAGAAGCCAAGTGGAAGTCACAAAGAGCGAGTTTCAGTACAAAGGAAGAGGCTTCAAAATAAAAGCTAACAGATGGGCTCTGTCAAAGCAGTGGGCTCTTCAGCATCTCCTCATTACCGTGCCCAGTGAGTCACTTGCCAGGGCACACCACACATGGACATCCCGTCACATGTCTTCTCGGCATTAGGAAACAAAAGAAGCGCCTCCCTGTGTAGCTCAAGCTGCCTGGGGGTGTGCTGTCCTCCTGCCTCAGCTTTCTGTATCGAGTAGCAGATGTGCTCTGCCATGGCTAGATACTCCCTGTCTACTTGAAACAGGAACTAACTGATTAACTGCAGAAGAATTCCCAAAGGACAGTCTCTTAGCTCTGGAGTGAAATAATCTACCCCATGAAAAACAACACAGATTTAGAGATGATAGTTGGCAAAGGGAAAAGAAAAATGGGTGCCCAGGAAAAAATTCAAAAAATATTTTTGTTTGGAATGGAATGTTATATTATAATTTTGTTTTGTTTGTTTGTTTTTTTAAGTGGGGCTGTAGAGATGGCTGAGAGGTTAAGAGCACTGGTTGCTCTTCCAGAGGGCCCTGGTTCAATTCCCAGCATCTACATGGCAGCTCACAACCACCTGTAATGAGATCTGGTGCCCTCTTCTGGCCTGAAAGTAGAACACTGTATACATAATTAATCAATCAACCAACTAATCAATCAACCAATCTTTTAAAAAAAAACTTCAAAAAACCAAGCCAGAGTTGATGTTGCACACCTGCAGTCCCAGCTCAAAGGAGACTGAAGCAGGAATATGGTAGTTTTCAGGCCAGCCTGGGCTACATAGCAAGACCCTGTGTCTTAGTTAGGGTTTTTAATTGCTGTGAAGAGACACTATGACCATGACAACTCTTATAAAGAAAACATTTAATTGAGCTGGCTTACAGTTTCAGAGGTTCTGTCCATTATCATCGTGTCAGGGAGCATGGCCGCATGCAGGCAGATACGGAGCTGGAGCTAAGAGTGTTACATCCTGCAGGCAACAGGAAGTTGACAGAAACACTGGGAGGTATCCTGAGCATAGGAAACCTCAAGGCCCGCCCCCACAGTGACACACTTCCTCCAACAAAGCCACACCTCCTAACAGTGCCACTCCCTGAGATTATGGAGTCATATTCAAACTACCACACCCTGTAATGATAAATAATAAACAGCATCCACATACATGAAGATGGATGTATTTCAAAAACACAGTGTTGACTGAAACATTAAGCCATAGGCATATAGAGAATGCATGTTTCCAGTTGTATGAAGTAGAAACAATAGGAAAAGTTAAACAGTATGTCTTAGAGAAATATATTCAGCTGTGGCAGGCCATATCTCATGGACACACGGGGTGGGGGTGGAGGGTTACCTCAGTGGCAGAGTGCCTTCTTGGCATGCAGGAAGCTCTGGGTTTAATTCCCATCACCACAAAGATACACAACAGGACAGGGAAGTGCTTGACAGGACGGTCGGGTGTGTGGGTTCTTCTTGGGAAGATCGTGCAGGAGCTTTCAAGAACAGTGAGAGTTGATCTCTTAAGCCACTTGGTGGGCACACAGGCGTTCCTTTAATTGCACTTTAGTCTGCACACAGAGTGTTCGTGCAATCTCGAATGTACGATGCAGCCATTGTGATCAATGAGAAACAAAGACAAGATAAACACGGAGAGAGCAGAGAACAGCGTGTCTTAAGGAGGAGTAAGAGAAAGAAATCCACACACAGACAGAGTGGAGTGTAATAGATCGTTGGAGCAGAACAGTCTCTCCAAGCCACTACATTCTTCCAGAATCCAGACAGACAAGTACTTGAGAGCACTCGACTCACAGCAGATTTATCCACAGTGAGAGACACCAGCAGGTACCCAAACATTGTCTTTAAACTGCTGAAGGAAAGAGCTATAACCCCAAATTTCTTACTTGTAAGTTACACCCAAGATTTAAGGTGTAATAAAAATAGTTCCAGACATAGACACAGAGAGAATGTTCTCCTTTTAGAACTCACTAGAAAAGGAACTAAAGAACATTTTCACTAAGAACATTGACCAGGAGGGATGACTAGAATTCGAAAGGCTACATTGGGCCTGGAGAGGTGGCTCAGTGGTTCAAAGCACTGGCTGCTCTTGCAGAGGACCTGGATTCAGTTCCCAGCACCCATTAACCATCTGTAACTCCATTTCTTGGGATCCAAAGCCCTCTTCTGGCATCCATAGGTACTGCACATATGCAGTGAATAGATACATATGTAGGCAGACACCCATATACACAAAATAAAAAGAAAGGGGAGCAGGAAGCAAGGTTGGACAAAGAAACTGGCCAACATATTGAGATTTACATTAGTATCATACACACAGACACACAGACACACACACACACACACACACAGAGACACACAGACACACACACGTTATGGTTTGTATAAGTGTCCCCCAAAGGTCCATTGGTTAAACGGTTGGTTAGCAGCTTGGTACTGCTGAGAGCTGCTGGGAAGTAGAGAGGGACCCTGTTGGGAGGTGGTCATTGGGAGGTACTGGAAGGAAACTGAAGACTCTGCTCCCCCTCTTCCTCTGTGTTTCCAGCCATGAGTTGAGTGGCCCAGGTGGAAAGCAAGCCTGGAGTGGTTATGATGCCAGTTGTTCAGATAGTGACCAGGAAGAATGGATGGAGAAGAGTGGCAGACAGCCCAGGCCGAACCTGCTGAAGAGTGTCAGCATTGCATATCATGGAGCCTAAGGAAATATCTGTAAGAATGGATAGCATTAGCTTTAACAGTCTTCAGTACTGAGAGGTGCTCAGAAGGCTGTGTAACCCTTTCCGTTACCACCTTCCCACAAACATGGTTCTGAGCCTACCAAGCAACACCATGTGGCACATTTTTTTCTCCCTATGGTCCTTGTGAAATGGCATTCAGTGTTGGCTGTTATGTTTGGCCATGTGAATAAGCCATCGTTGAATGTAGTTTGTGGGTTCAAATTCAAGGTTCTTCCTGCAGTCAAAGAAAGGAACCAAGAAGAGTGAGCCTGCCCTGACATGTGGCCCTCGGCCTTGGCTGGAAAGTGTCTCCATAGCAACCAGCCTACAAGATACACTTCAGATGATGGGAACTTATGGAGGGTTTGTAGGATGAGTAGGAGATGCTGCTGGGAAATGGCTTGAGGGGTCCTTCCTCCTCCCGGGATACCATCCTGGGGGCAAAGCCTTCAGATCTAATGACTGGTATTTGGAAATTGAAAAACAAAACAAAAAGAACTTGCTGCTTAATTTTTTTTCTCAGCAGTCTGACAAAATAAGCAATTGGAAAAATTGTTTGTGTTTGGACACATATAGCCAGCCATGGGAAGCAAGGAGAGAGACTAGAAGTCCCAACTCTGGCCTTCTGATCTCACGTCGTTCTCTCTGTGCTCTGGGCCATGATGGGGCAGAGAAGAAAGCAATGCTTCTTGGTCATGTCTTCATGAGCTAGGTCCTGTGTCCTCTGCACCCCAACATTTACTGTGTGGATGGACATATGCAGGAGTGGGGTGAGGAGGCAGGCTGGGCATCTCAGTTAAGCCAGCTCTGCCTTTGCTGGAAAGGGAAGCAAAAAAAAAAAAAGCAAGCTATTTAAACAATCTGGTAGGTGACTGTCTTAGTCCATTTTCTGTTGCCATAACAGCACTCCAGAATGGATGATCATTTATAAAGAAAAAGGAATAAGTATTTTTGAAAATCCCTGGTTACAGGTTTCTTTGCCGATGCAATCAACCAAATCCAGTCGAATTAATAAGACCAGGTTTAATAAACAGAGCAAAACAAAGCACTCCCAGGTAACCCTAGGAAACAGAAGGAGAAATCACCTGACAGGTCTGGGAACCCGGTCTTAAATACCCCGTAGGCATGGCCCTAAGCATCTCAGGGGGAGGGACCACCACTTGGTGGGCTTTCTGAATGTGGGGTCTGGAGAGAGAGAGACAGAGAGACAGAGACAGAGAGAAAAACGTGGACTGAAGTGAAGTTCCCAGCTGAACATCTGGGTGGGGTTTGGAATGGGGACGTGAGACCAGAAAGAAGATTCCCAACACAAAGATTTTATTTCTTGGAGTTCTGAAGGCTGGGATCTAAGGTTTAGGAGTTGTGTCTGGTGAGGGGATCACACACAAGTCTCTTTCTCTTTTCATACAGCCACAGATTACAACCAGACACCGGGACACATGTCTGTAAGCCAGCACTTATAGTGATTATCTAAAACAAACACAAGGGCTGGTGTGGTGGCTTGGTGGGTAAAGGAGCTTGCTGTCCAAGCCTGGGGATCTAAGTTCAATTCCTGGGATCCAAATAAATGCGAAAGGAGAGAACTGACTCTACAAATTTGTGCTCTGGCTTCTACAAGGGCATTGTGTTATAAATACCCACACACCCGCAAACTCATGCACTAAAGACAAACAAAAAACCGGCTGTGTTGAGGTATAATGAAATGATGATAATGTAGTCACTGATGGTACATTCTAAGTGTGTCAATCATGTCTGATAAATGAATGCACCGGGGTGACCCACCAGGATTGGGTTTCTATGGCCCTGAATACTCATGGCACTTCATCGTGCCCCCCCTTCTGCCCCTAGCCCCAGCAGCAACGGCTTGATTTGCTTTCTTTTATACTATTGATTTCCTGAAGAGACTGGCCGTTTGTCTTGTAGAATATGTCACGGGTCCAATTGTTTCCTTGTAAGAGTCATTAACCTGATACTCCAGCTATTGTATTTCCTGTGCACTGGAAGTTGGGCCTAAAGGCTTGGCTAAATACAGTTAAACAGCACAGACAGACACAAGAACTTCACAGATGGTTTCCTGTCGAAGTGACACCGGGCTGAGGACTCTAAGTTTGTCTTTTTGCTTCACCTGACCACAGGGCTGTCCTTGTGAAGAATATATTTCCAAGTTATCCACCCAGGGTTTTGCTTGCTTTTGTGTTAAAGGCTGGAACTAAAGGCTCCATCATTTTTCCCTGCTTTGTAAAAGTAACATGATGCCAGATTGTTCAGATGGAAGTTGTGGGGTGGGAGGAGATGCTAGTCTGTCTGTCGCCATTGGCATAGACAGTGGCCTTTACCACAGGGCCTTATAGGGGCTTAGAAGCCAAAGTCCCCCAGGCCTAGGTTTGGGGGTTTGACCTTCCATTGGTAGAGTCTGCAACCCTTCAAGATATGGGTGTGAGGACATTTCCCAAGCAAGGGATGGAAGATATATGGTGTAGGCTAGTCGATGGACTGTGACAGATAGGCCATTTGAGACCTTGAGCCTGGGCCTCTGGGAGTCAAGGCTTTTAGAATTTGGCAGACACTCATGGCTTTGGCATTGCTGGGTGACACTGTCTTCAGGCCCTGTTTGTACTTCTTGGGGAAAAGAATGCATGTTCTGGAGGAGCTTGGAGGCCACCCCTTGAGGCGCCTCTGTCTCTGTGGTAAAGGTTTCTTGGTATCTTTTCTGTCCTGTTTGGGGCCTGGCAATGAACTTCTTCACTGTGTCTGTATCACACCATGCAGCTCCCAAAGCCTGAGGACTAAAAGGACAAGATTAAAAACAGATTTATTTATTTTTATTTTTATGTGCTCAAGTATTCACCTACATTGTTATTATTGTCCCACATCCCTTGGAGGATGACCTTGCTTCCTGAGCTGGGAAGGACTTGTGGTTTCTGCCTTTAGCAATAATTAATGAACATCCATGAAAACGAACTCCAATTGGATTTTGGTGTAACGTGCTGAGTAAATAAACTTGTATTTCCTTTCATTTGGGGTAGGTATGGAAGAAAGCCCTGAAGATGGTTTAGTGCAGTTTCATGGTCTGCATGGGGAGTCATTTCATTACTTCAGTCTGCATTGGATATGTGCATTAAGTCTGGAATGAGCTCTCTGCATCCCTGCTTAGCAACAGAAAACAGACTGCAAAGGACTTGCACTTTGGAACCAGATGGATTTCACTCATCACTGGCCCTGCCACTTATTTGCTGGGTAACTTGAGGGCAAGTTTTGAGCTCTCTGACAGTCAAGATGGCATGTTAGCCTGATATAACAGGGATTTGGTACATCGCTTCTCTGTGCAGTGATAACTGCTTAAAAAAGAGTTACTTGTTTTATGTGTGAGTGCTCTGTCTGCATATCTGCCTGCAAACCAGAAGAGGGCACCAGATCCCACTATAGATGGCTGTGAGCCACTATGTGGTTGCTGGGAATTGAACTCAGGACCTCTGGATGAGCAGCTGGTACTCTTAACTGCTGAGCCATCTCTCCATGAGCAGCCAGTGCTCTTAACTGCTGAGCCATCTCTCCAGCCCCTTAAAATGATAAATTTTTGAAGTGCAAGTATCCTGAAAAGTCAACTATAGTTCCTGGTAATTAGAAAGTTTCTTGACTTTATTTTGTTTGATTTTTTGCTTTGTGTCCTTTTGAGATAATTCACTACACTATGTAGTTCAAGCTGGCCTCAAACTTGTAATTTTCAATTTTAATCTCTAGAGTGGATAACTCCAGTGTCCACTCTACAAGTGAACCCTGTGCCCTCTGTAGTAAACCCTTTAAAACAGGCTGGTATGCCAAAAGCCAACGACATTAGAAGCCCTGAGTTCTAGGTGATGTTGTAGTCTTTTTCTTTACTTCTTTCCTTCCTTCCTTCCTTCCTTCCTTCCTTCCTTCCTTCCTTTCTTCCTTCCTTCTTAATTTGTTATTTGAAACAGGGTTTTTCTGTATAGCATTGGAGCCTGTCCTGTAACTAGCTCTGTAGACAAGGCTGACCTAGAACTCATAGAGATCCAACTGCCTCGGCTTCCAGAGTGCTGGGACTAAAGGTGTGCACCACCAACACCGGGCTTGGAGTCTTTTTCTATGTAACAGTAAATAATCTTTGATGGTGTCTTCCAGGGAAGAGCCAAAAATACCTGTGAAGAACTTCAAGTTTCAAAATGCTCATCTTGTTAGCTTTCCCAAGGGAAGGTCAGTTGCAGTTTGGAGGTATCAGGAATAATGTCACCAACTGTGGTACATAATGATGGGGACAGTGAGGCAGGGCATCCCTTCAGAGAGACCTTCTCCTTGTTAGTGACTCAGAAACTCACTTTCCAGTCTTCAGGTTGAGGTCAGTGAAGGGCAACAACATCGGAAGCTTTCATGTCCTCTTCTGGGTCATGTGTCTACCAAGGAACACTGCAATCCCACATGTGTGGTGTAAGTATGGATATGCTGGTGTATATGTATGTGTGTGGATACATGTGCATATGTGTTGAGTTTGGGGCACTTGTGGGGACACTGAGTGGTGTGTCCAGAAACTAGATGCAGAGGTCGGGGTCAGTCAGACATAGGGATGTTAGCCTTGCAGAACCAGTGGGTAGAAAAGCATTTAGGAGCTACAGATTGTTGGGAATGCTTTGCTCTGCTTGACAGGAAGGGCCAGAAGCATGCCAGCACACAGACAACTTTGCAGACCGAGTCGGTGGATACCCCTCTTTACTGAGTGAGTCTTCAGTACTCTTTTCCCTTGACTGACATGCGAGTTCCTCGTCCTCATGCTTAAGGAGCTCCTTTCTCGTTTAGATGTCAGTAGAGATCAAATTCCTCTACCATCAAAAGGCGGCATAGAAACTGCAGGTTCCCCAGCTGAGAGGGAGAGGCCACGGCCAGCCAGAGTCCAAAGGAAAGCAGAGCAAAGGAAGCAGCTTCTTCCTGCCTGGGTGGGGTTAGCTTCCTGCCAGGAGGTCTGTTCTTCAGGACTCACAGAGGGTCGTATCTGCTAGCAGGAGCCATGTGCGGAGGGTCTGTGACAATTGCTGTCCCTACATCACCTACGTGGAAGGTGGGGTGTAGTACTGAGGTGACATTACTGGATAGTCTGGGGCTGGGAGGGACCAAGACAAGAGGTGCATCACTACATGGCTTTGGGGGCTGCCTCCCACAACTGAGTCCCTTTGACTCACTGTAGTCCTTGACCTTGTCCATAAAGACAAAATCCTAGATGACATGATGCTGGCTTTTAGAGCTCTGTGTGGGCATTTTTGTTTGTATTTCTGGACCTTAAGGATTTATTTTTTTTAACTTTTTTTTTTTAATTGTGTGTATGTCTATGTGGAGTGTGCGTGTGAGTGTAGGTACCCTGGGATGCCAGAAGAGGGCGTCAGAGTCCTCTGGTGCTGCAGTTACAGGTGTTTGTGAGCTGCCTGACATGGGTGCTGGGAACTGAATTCCGGTCTTCTTCAAGAGCTAACTCTTCAGTGCACAACCTGGCTCAGAATTCCTCCTCCCTGAAGCTGTCCTCACATCCCCCAGGAACTGGTCCCCTCTCCTGGGCTTTGCCGCCTCTTTTGTTGATACTTTCCTTAAAGTACTGATCACATGAAGCTTATATGTCTGTTTCTTCTGACCCCATTGCAGGATGGCCTAACAGTGCAGAGCTTGGTGTGTGTCAAACATGCAATAACTATTACATGCTGAACGAACAGATGGCTGCCGGGGAGTAGGGGGGTTGGGGATGGGGAGACGGGACTGGACAGGGGGGGGGCATCCTGAGTCTAATCCGAGTCTAACCCGAACCAGCCTCTCTACCCTTCCTTCCTCCATTTTCCTGTTTTCTCTTTGGTCCTCACCACGCTTCACTATCGTCTTCCTCGGCTACCTGCCCTGGCTGGGAGGGGAGGCCCCAGGTCCCGACTTTCCTAGCTGTTGGTGGCACCATTTCTTGGGCTGGGATCCTGGTCTGGGTAAAAAAGAGAAAGGAGTTGAGCAGGTGTAAACATCCACAGCTCTCTTTTTCCTGGGTGTGCTTCAAGGTCCTGTTGCCTTGACTGTTGTGATCCAGGCAAACCCGGCCCCTACTCTCATGACAGGTGTAGGTAACCTGGCTCTTTAAAAGAAACACCCACCCCTTCCATTCTTCTCTCTGGCAGACAGGACCTTTCTTGTCTCCCTACCTTCTCTTCTGTCCTGTCTGTGTCTCTCTACCTCTTTTCTCTTTCCTTCCCTTATTTTCTTACCTCCCCCCCCTCAATAAAACTTCTAATGAGTCACACCTGTGGGTCTCTGTTTCCCCATCTGCCTGCTGTCCATCTCCTGCTTCGGGACAGGGGACCTGCCATGCATGGTCCCAACCCCAAGGTCCCAACCCCTGCTGCTTTATTCCTAACATTGACTGTAGCCTTGAAGTGTGAGCAGAATAAACCCTTCTCGTCCACATTGCCTTATTAAAGTATTTTATCACAACAGAAAGGCAGCTAACACACCCAGCTTCTTCATTCTTTGAGGAATGAGGGAGTGCAGTCAGCTGAGGATAACTTCCAGCTCTGTTGCCTGGAGACTGGAGGGGAACAGGTTTTTGTGAGGACAATGCTGGCGTAGCCTTGGCTAACTGCGTTTGAGTGACCAGGGGCCATCAAGCTGCAGTATCCTGAAAGCAAGTGTGTGTCTACCAGCCAGCGGCTAGTCACAGGTCTGAATCAGACAGCTCAGCCTTCAAAACTGCAGTTCCGATTTTTGGGTTTTTTTTTTTTTTCTCTCTTGGTTTTCCAAGACAGTGTTTCTCTATATAACAGTCCTAGCTGTCCTGGAATCCGCTCTGTAGACCAGGCGGACCTCTAACCTCTAACTGATCTGCCTGCCTCTGCCTCCTGAGTGCTGGGATTAAAGGCATGTGCTACCACCACCCCGCAGTTCTGGATCATACTGTGGCAGACTGCTTCATTTGAGGGCCAGCAGTGGGACAAGCAAGTCTGTGACTTCCATTTGACCACGGCAAGGTGGGAGTTGACTTCTAACCCTGACTTTGCTACTCAAACTGTTACCAGAAGTTTTGGGAGTATCTCGTTATAGTTATCAGATGAACAGAGAAATGGGGACCTCCTCTCAGGGTCCCTGGCCTCACTAATACAAGAATTTAAGAGAGGCAGTGGTGGTGCACACCTTTAGTCCCAACTCCCAGCAGGCAGAGGCGGGAGGATCTCTGTGAGTTCGAGGCCAGCCTGGTCTACAGAGCAAGTTCTAAGGCATCCAGGGCAATTACACAAATAAACACCGTCTCAGAAAAACAAACAAACAAAAAGCATTCTCTTTTAAGACAGCTTGGAGTTGGCTGCATGGAGGGAAGAGGGTGGGATGTTAGTTTCTTTTCAGCTTGACACAAACTAGAGATGTCTGGGAAGAGGAAGCCTCAACCAATGCACTGCCTCCATCAGACTGGCCTGAGGACATGTCTGTGAGGGACTGTCCTCGTTGCTGAGGAAGCCCAGAGGAAGCAAGCCAGCAAGCCTCTGTGGTCTCTGCTTGAGCCCCTGCTGCCAGGTCCCTTGCTTTAGCCTCCCTCGATGATGAGCTGTGACCTATAAGCTGACATGAACCCTTTTTTCCTCCCCAAGGTGCTTTGCGGTCAGTGTGTTGATCACAGCCACAGCGAGCAGACTAGAGCAGGGGACTTTAGAGGAAAAATAAGTTAGTCCAAATTACCTGAGACAGGCGTGGTCCACATTAAAAAAAAATAACCACAAAAATTCAGAAGAGACTTAGAAAGGCAGACAGGCTCCTAGGGACTGTTGCTGGGGAATTCTGGGAAGGAAGAGTATCTCATTAAAGGAATAAGCATTCTTTAGTTTGGCTTAAGGTGAACCTGCCTTCCTAGGGGTGGCCCCTTAGCCAGGTCACTGACCCGGAAAGGTTAGGTGTCCAGTGTTGCTGTGCTAACAATGTGTTGAGCCTGCACAGCAAACCACACGCTGGAGTGCTGGAATTATTATTACTGATTTTAGCCTTCCACTTACCAGCAGGATATGGCGCATGGTTAATACCACAAGAAGCCATCCTCACAAAGGGGCTGTCTTCACCCTCCTCCCGGTCTCCTGTCCTTTGTGGTCCTTCTGGAGCCCAGGCCACATCTCTGAGATGAACTGGGGTCAGAACTGATAGCCCCTAAAAGTCTGACAGATTTGGCCCAGTCATCCCTGCAGCCTCTCTGCTTCAAATGCTTATGTAGGAAAAGACTGTGCCTGCAGTAATTGCCTTCAAGATGGAGCCGGAAGGAGGAAATGGGTAATTACACAGGACTGGGAATCACGCAAATTTCTCTTTGTTCAAAGCTGGGTCTCAAGCTGCCTCCTCACCAAGAGGATTTCCGAAGCATTTAATTTGCCTCCAAGTGAGTAAAGAACGGAGGTTGTGTGGGGTAGAAAAAAAAATAATGAAGACGGGAACATGAAGATGAAGAAGGGCTGATTTCTCTGGAGAAGCCAAGGGTATGCTAATCTATCAATGAAAGGGATTGTAAGAGTTACCGTGAGTGTAAGAGTTGAGGAGTGGGTGAAGGATGCAAACATCATCAGAGATCTTGGCTCTGGAGCTAACAGGTCTCCAGTGCCTTGGTGCCCACCTCGATCTGCCTTCCTGTACCCCTCAACTAAACAAGGCAACCTGACTGAAAAGGGGGTCCCTTGCACTTCATGGGTCTGGGCCAGCCTTGGTGCTGGTTTTGTTCTGTGTACATCAACCCCACAAGTCTAGGAGTCTGCACCAGCAGTGGTGGATCCCATTGGCTCAAACACCTCATGAAGTCAGGGAGTTGTCAGGGCTTAGCTATAGGGCTCAGAGCCTGTGGAAAGTCATCCTCAGCTAGGGGGTGCCCAGTACCCCCAAAGCACCCTGTGTTCTCATTACAGTATTCACTGAGTGATGAGCATGCCCTGTATCCCTTGAGCTTCCCAAGACTAGGTCTGCCTAGTAGTGCTCACCACTGGACCCCCAGTGCCAGCTATTACCACACAAGAGGGTTACACACTTACATAGTCAATAAGCACAGAGCAAGCACATTGGGGAAAGGGACATTGCTGACACAGTGGTCACATCGTGCTGAGCTCATACAGGCCTCTTGCCGTGGTCCTCTAAGCACGAGTGTGTGATGGCTTTTTGCAAGGCATTTCTGCTGCATTTGGCATTGTAAGTCATCTAGAGAGGACATGAGTGTGGCAACATGGAGGTTTTCCAGATCACTGTTGCTGATGGTGTCCACCGTAATTCCTAGAGTCAGTGTGCAGCAGATACCACGACAGCAAGTACTGTCCATAAAGAACTGAGACATGAGTACACAGGCTGGGACAGGGCAGGGGCAGAGTTCTGAAAACCTCTGGAAGCAACCATTTTGTTTGCCTGTTTGCTTTCATCTGCCAGGAGCACAGTGAGACAGTCAAGGGAGTAAAAAATATTGTCCCCACCACAGCTCAGGGCCCACATTCACAGGCTCAACAGGGTTGGTGGCTGCAGTAGCCACGGGGTTCCTACAGTTCTGGTTTGGTGGGTCCTGAGTTTGAAGCCATCATCACTGGCCTTGACTTTCAGCCAAGGCAGAAGAGTGGGCTGGCAAACACCAGGCCCCAGCAGTGCCGTGGTTCATGAGGACCTGGGGTTCCCTGTGAGGACAGGAAGTCACCAGAAAAGAATCTGGTAGAGAGTAGGGCTCATGGTGGCTCTTGCCATTAGTCCCGTCAGTCAGGAGGCAGAGGCAGGAGGATCTCTGTGAGTTTGAGGCCAGCTTAGTCTCCATAGGGACTTACAGCCAGGGTTCCGTTCCCAGCATCCCTACCAGGCTGCTCCCAACTGCCTGTGTGTATCTCCAGCTGCAAGGGGTCTAAAGATGCCTCTAATCTCTGCAGACACACTATTTACAGTCGTTTCTTAAAAATAGAAGTCTCCTTTTGACAGAAGGAGCACCTGCTTCTTAGGATCACCTCTGCTTCCTGGGGTCCCGAGAGCTTCCCCTCAGTAGCCACAGAATGGATCTGAGGCCACTTCTCAACAGTCCTGCTCTCTCCTCCACCCTCCTCTTTCTAACCATCTGGAGGATTTGTTACAGCAAGCATCAAATGACAACCAGACACCAAGTTTATTCTGAGCACGTTGAGGATCAGTCACAGCCTGCTCTTCTTCTGCTTCCTGGCTCGGCAACATCTGGACTAGCAGAGTTCTCCTGTTCTGGTGACCATTTGGGGTTTTTCTTTTGGTGTTTAGAGTCAGGGTCCCTATGTTGCCCTGGCTATCCTGGAATTTGCTATGTAAGCCAGATTGGCCTTGAACTCAGGTATCCTCCTGCCTCCACTTCCCAAGTGCTGAGACAAAGGTGTGCATTACCACAGAGGGCTCTTGACAAATATTTTAGATAAGAGTGTTTTATAAATTTACACATTCTGTTGGGGAAACAAGGACATCGGTCTTTTTTGAGGCTATACCGCCACCTGGTGGCTATATCCAACCGGCCTAGCTTGCTTACAGGTTATCTTGGCCCTCTGAAAATTTTTAGTAACTTAGCACTGCAGAGGCAGATGGAATTCTGTGAGTTCAAGGCCAGTCTGGCCTATATAGTGAGTTTCAGGACAGGACAGCGCTTCCCATTCAAATCTATCTCAATAAATAAATAAATCAACCATTTAGTTCTTGGGTAGGAGGTCAAGGGCACTTACTGCTCCTGCAGAGTTTTGTTCCCAGCAGCCCCCTTGTGTAGCTCACAACTTCCTGTACTTCCAAAGGATCCATCTTTGCTCTTCTAGCCGCAGAGACACACATTGGTTAACACATTTAATCCCAGCACTCAGAGGCATTGAGTTGGAGACCAGCCTGGTCTACAAGAGCTAGTTCCAGGACAGCCTCCAAAACCACAAAGAAACCCTGTCTCGAAAAACAAAATAATAATGATAATAAATAATAATTATAAAACTAGTCCGTAATTTTAGAACTAAACATAGCCTACAACTTGATTCCTCTGTAGTTGAACCACAACAATGTAAACATTACGTTATTAATGTCCCATTAGAGTTTTGTCCCGGGCAAAGATTCACTTTGAAATTCCATTTCAGCAACATAAACAGGACACACCTGGTTCTTCCACAGGTTTTATAGAAGTGCCCCAAACACACATCTCAGGGCTTTACCTACACAAATCACCTGCTCAGCTCAGTTCCCATGCCCCGACTCTGTCTCCACAACACTCTGCCATTTCCCCTTCCTCGAGGACACTCCCCTAAGCCCTTCCCTGACCCAGCTGGCTCCTTAGGGTTAGGTAGGAATACCCCACTCCCACCATGCTCCACATCCCAGGAGAGCCCTCCACAGCAGCCTCTGACTATTAAAAACAAACAAAACAAACAAAGTCCCCCAAACAAAATTACACCATAGTTGCTTCCCTTCATACAGTACAACTACCAGGAAGTATCTATCCACTTATTGCTTGCCCCTCAGCTACCAAGCCTTACACCATTTACATCCCACATTGCTCTCTGCCTTGTTAGTATCATAGTGCCAGGGCATGGAAGCCCTCGACTCTTCTTGTTGAACGAATCAGTTCAAGTTTTCTTTAAAAGCCAGTCCCTCCTTGCACTGGCCATTGATAAGGCAGAGGGGGACCTGTGCTGATGCCAACATTTATTAGTACCCAGCAAGAGGCCATGGGACCACCAGGGATGTAGACTGGTTTGTCTGTAGGATGTTTAACCAACTTCATTTCCCAGCCCTCTGCAAAGAATAACAACCAAGGCCCAGCCTCCATTGAGTGGAGACAGACCCACACCCCCTCCAGTAAAGTTCCAGGAGGGTCACCCTGAGCTGGCCCCTTTGTGGCCTCTATCAAGGTGTGTTTACATTGAGGTGAGGACATTTACTGTTGGTTTTATTTGTTTTTTTTTTTTTTTTTTTTTTTTTTTTTTCTGAGCTGGGGATTGTACCTTGTGCCTGCCGAGCAGGTGCTGTGTCACCTAACACGCTCCACGCCCGAGGAACAGTATTTCGGTAGGGACACATCTTAGGTAATACATCCTGTTTTGGAAGCTAAAGGTGCCCAAAGACAGGTAAGGATTGTGGATAAAAACCTCCCTCGCTGTTGTGTGGATGCTGTTCTCCCAGAAATTTTAAAAGTTCATTTACATAGTATTACCTGCTGCCAGTAGATGTCACCAGACCCTAAGGGATGAAGTGCCATTCCTCCAGGTGAGCCTTGAGGACGGCAGAGAGCTGGGCAGGGTAAAAGGCTTCCGGTTTTAAGGACGGATCTGTGATCTCTGACGTGCCCAGACTTTTGCTATCTGAGCTGCTTTTGTTTATCTGATGACATTGTCACCCCAGTGGCTGAGAATAGTGCACCTTCTAAATGACCCCAATGACAATACAGTATGGGGTAGAGCTGGGGTAGAGTGCTTGCATGGCACAAAAAGGGCCCCGGGGTGTAGAGTTCAGAAACAGAGTACTTGCGTTGTATGCACAAGGCCCTGCGTTTGGTCCCCAACAATGAAAAAAAGTTTCTAAATATTGACAAAAGAATAAAGCGGAGAGTATGAATATTGTGGATAGATGGATGTGGGTTCCTTTATTCATTCAACAAACCTTAATTGAGTATTGCTGGATACTCTTGTGCAGCCTACATATCCGCTGTGCCACTCACCGAGGTTTGAGGCAGACGCCTCTCGTGGAATAGGGGAGACGGTGTTTGGAAGGGCTTCCATTAAGATCGGATGGCTACAGGCCAGGGACTATTTTCATTTCTTACTTGGGGCCCACCGCCAGGGGGCAGCCTTGGAGACCAACAGAGATTGGTGACCCCCTCATGTCCGTTGGTGAAATTAGCATTCTCGGGCGCTTATCAGCATGCAGAAAAAGCAAGGCTTCTACACAGACGCCATATCTTTGCAAAGTTTACTTTACCTGGGCAAACACAAGCTATCAGAGAAACAAATAAGAGAGACACAAAAGTTCAGTTATTCCAGATGGGAGTTAATTGGACTTTACTGAAGTCATCAAGTGGCACATTGATTGTCAAGTTTTCATATAACTGGGTGGGGTGGGCGGTGGGGGTTGAACAAGGATTAGCCACCGAGAGGTCTAGTCTTGACCCCAGCTAGGAGGTCATGTGTACTCATGAAAGCTAGCGCCTTTGGCCTTAACCCTCTGGCTCAGGAATGTTGTTTTGTCTGAATAAGGAAGTGTAAAGGGTAGATGGGTGGTAGACTGCAGAGGACTTTTCCTTCCCTCCCCTACCTTCCCTTTCTGATAATGCATTCTCCCCTCGAAGCTGCTCTGTATGTGAGCCTATGCTGGACACTGGGAAAACTGAGGCCAATCAGAAACAAATGGAGTAGTCCTTCTACCTGGCTCTAGCTGAGCATCTGTACTGTGCGGTGCGTATGCTCAGAGCTTGGTGTCAGGGTCTACAGGTTGTGCATGCTCAGAGCCTGGTGTCGGGGTTTTGCCCTCATTTTTAGCTCATCCCTGTGCCTGCCAAGTGTGGTGGTGCCCACCTTTAACCCTGGCACTCAGGAGGCAGAAGCCGGCAGGTTCCTTTGAGTTCAAAGCCATCTTGATCTACAAAGTGAAATAAATAAATAAATGACCAGCTGTCCCAGGGAAGGGGCAAGGAAAGATGACTGGGAGGCACAGGACTCTTGTGTGTATGAGGACCTCAAGAACAAAGCTCATGAAGCATCCCATCTCAACAAGGGAAGAGCGACCAAGTGGATGAATCAGATGAGAGGTAGCCAGCTCATTGGTCCACAGACGTGGTCACCATGCCTCCTCCTCCTGTCAACTACCTGCACCTCCTCACGCTGAAAGAACTTTTAACATCTTGTCTCAGGTGGCTTTCTAGTCCCTGGTAGAACATAAGCTCTTTTTCACTCAACTTAATGTAGATGATAGCCTTGATTGACAAAATGCACACACCATAAAATCCATCCACCATTGTATATATGTGTGAGTGTGTAACAATATGTGTGCATGGACATGTGTGTGTATGTGTGCCTTTGTGTGTGCATGCGTGTCACTGGAAGTCCAGTCCAAGATTTTGCATATGTCCTTTGAACCCCCTCCTAATGGCCACAGCTCTTTTTTGCTCTTTTTTTTTTTTTTTTTTTTTTTTTTTTTAATTTTTCTTTTTCCCTCACTTTTATTTTAAGGCCTTTCTAAGTTTCACTAGGTGGCCTTGAACTTGTAACCTTCCCACTTCAACTTTGAGCAGCTGGAGTTATAGGTCTAGGGCACTAGGCCTAGTTCAACCACTTTAAAATGACCCTGGGTACATCTATATTCTTGGGCCACCGTTATCACCCATCATGAGAATATTTGTTTTCTACACTAAAATCATCGTGCCTCCTCTGCCGGCCCCAGGTTCCTCTATCCTACTTCAGCCCTGGGACTTGTTCACGGTGGTGCCAGGAACCACAGTGCATTTGTCAGGTGGGGTGGGTACTTTATCCTTAGTCCACAAGTGGGAGGGAGGACTGGGCAGACCCATGGCACAGACCACACAGACTGAGACTGAGGTGGTTCTTAGTTCCCACTCCCAGAGTGGCAACTGCAGTCAGGCGACCAAGCTGACCATGGAGAAAGGGCTACATTTGCTAAGCGGGCAGCATCAGCCCAAGGCCAGAGTGACCATGGAGACCCAGCTCTTAGGGCCACCTCTGTGGTCCACTAGGAAAGAACTGAGCATCTCTGGAGACAGCCAACTTCCCAGGTCTCCGATGGGACCTTTGCAGTGACCCTTCCTGCCTGCCCAGCACAGGTCACCCCCTTACCCCCCAACCTTCCACTCCTCCACCCCCAGCTTCAGCCACAGGGACCAGTTCTGGGAGCTGCTAGCCATGCCAGTGGCCTCTGTGGGATTCCTCATGATGAATGGAGCCCTTTCCAGTCAGTTCCCCCTCAGCAGGAGTGGGGATTGATTTTCCATTCCTGTTCATCCCCAGAGCTTGGCAAAGGCTGCTGCTCATCGCTCCACTTGGAGGGGTCTGAAGGAGATGAGGGGGCTGGGCTTTCAAATCTAAGCAAAGCTACAGTTTGGGCTGAAACCTGACCTCAAGCCAGATGCCAGGACAGAAATAAAGCCTGAGTCAGTTGCTGGGTACTACTTCCAGACACTTCCAAATGTTGGGGTGCTGCTCATCAGGGAGCAGTACTGCACAGAAGGGGGGTATGACTCTGCTACAAACACTGTATGTTTATTGAATGAATACTTACAGGCAATAAAGATGAAATACTGCATTTAGAATAGCTGCCATTTAGTGAGCGAGCACTCACTCTGGCACTGTGCTCTGCCTTTTTCCGATAACATTTTGCTCCCTTTTAACAATTCTACACACACACACACACACACACACACACACACACACACACACGCACGCACGCACGCACGCAGAGAGAGAGAGAGACTATAAAGAGAAAAAAAAAATGAATGTTTAATTGATGTTTCCATGCCTGCCTGAGCTGGAGGGTAGGGATGTTAAGCCTCAAACCTAGATGAACTTGCCTTCCTAAGAAGTGAGAAGTGAAGTAACTGTAAACAAGCACCCGAGCACCACCTCCTCCTTTCTGCAAATGTCCCATTTAATGCCAGAGGTGTCGAATGGCTGTGGGCTGTTGCCCTCTCCTTTGCATCTAGTCCATGACAGCAGAAGAAAAGCCCCACAATCCTGAACCACTCCTGTTTCCCATTGGGGCCTGGAGACATGATCCCTCCAGGCCAACACTTCCTTGCAGCTTTATCTGTCCTGGGTTCCAGGTCCCATCCGTATTTGTCCAAATTAGAGTCCGTTTACTTTACAAACCACACTCAAGCTTCACTGGACACCCTGCAGCTGCTTCCCTGGCGTCCCCAGCAGGGCCCTTGTTTGCAATCAGCAAACAGACCGCCCTGAACAAGCCACTGGGTCGCTTGACTGCGGAGATGGGTGCAGCAGGCAGCCGGAAGAGCAGGCAACCGGAAGCTGGAAGCTGCCCACTGCTTTTCGCAAACAGACTGCTCTCTCCGTTCCCTCTCGCTCAAAACAAATAAGCAAATAAAATAAGAATCCATAAATGAGGTATTCGTGGGGAAATGGGCAAAGATGACTACACAAAGCAGAAAGAAAAATCACAAAAAGCATACCCACCGAAGCACTGTTACTGTGGCTGCTCCGTCCTTATTCCACCAGGCCACACCCTCTTGTTCCCCATAGACATTAAGTGGAACAGATTGAGTTTAACGAGCTTTAGCCAGATTTGTGGTGTTGAGGTCCTGGTTCCCCTACAGGAGGTTTAAACTGTGTGCAGCTGAGTGTCCTCACGTGTAGAATGTCAATAAGGCCCGTGTTGGGAGGAGTAATTTAGCTAATGAGTTTAAGGAACCAAGAATTGGGTCTAGTGGTGGCCTTTAGTCCCAGCACTCAAGAGGCAGAGACAGAGACAGGCAGCTCTCTGTGAGTTCCAGGAAAACTGGGGCTACACAGAGAAACCCTGTCTTGAAAAACCAGATAGAACTGGGTGTAGCACACAGTCCACTCTCACTAGCATTAGCATCTACAGCTGCTTCTTAAGTAATGACCAGTCTGTGCACACCTCATTACACCTACTGCATGTTGACATACTCTAGGTCAAAAACACTGTGGTCCATCGATCCTGAAGAAACCCATGGCTGTAGCATGTGATCAGGGCCCTGTGTGATCAATCTTAGGATAAACTGGAAGCTGTGGTCACTGTTGGGACCCAGGATCATGAAAGAACATCAGATTGCAGGTCACTGGCCAGGAAGAAAGCCAGAATCCAAACTTGAAGTACAATTCCTACCGTGTCTGGCTTTCTCCCCAACCCGTGGAGCGGCGCACAAGTAGACGGCTGTGAATTAGGAACCATCAAGCTTTGGGTTCCCCTGCTACAAGGCTGTTTTTGCTGTTGGTGGGTTGTTAGGAATTCTTCCAGACAGGGATCCGGTATCTTGAGATGCTTGCCTGTACCCTACTCCGATGTAACATGGAATTTGACAGACACAAACACACAACTCCCAATCCAGAGAGGCTGAGCACGGCACCCGGCTTCCCTGGCCGCTGTGGGGGCCTCTTGGGGCCTGCTCCCTCCAGCAGACCCTATATGCTGTTTCTTTACCTGTAAGGGAGTGTTTGTGTATCCCAGTATTTGAGCAGCTAGAGGATTCAGTGGCCTGTTTGCTTATTATTTGGTTCCACCTGCAAAATACCTGACAGGTGTTTAGTGTGAAACCACGCGTCCTTAGCCCTCCCAAGGCCTGACATCTGGATATCAGACAGCAGACACAGCTAGGCCAGAGGAAGTCTGAATGAGGCCTGCTGGGATGATATATTGCTGCTTAGGCTTGCACTGCCTGCACAGTGAGTGGCAGGCTGCCATCTCCCCCTCAGCCTCCAAGATGCCTCACCTATTCTGAAGAGTTCTGGCAAGCCCTGCCTTGGTCACATGGATCGGGCAAGGGAGACCTTAAACACTCCTCCCTGGACCTCCTGTGAGTCTTTTCTGGAAAGCAATGCTAGGAGAGGGGCCTGTCAGTGAGTCAGTGAGCAATAGGCTTGCCATACTCCAACCTCATAGCCCGTCCCCAGACAGCATGGTGCCTAGGAGTGTCACTTCCTAGAATAATTAAAGAGAAGGCCACTTCTCTTTGGTGTTTCTGATTCAATTGGCTCTTGACCCACAGAACACACAGGCTTTGCCAGGAGAGAGTTTTGTCTGTGAGTCAGCATGAGACCCTAGCCTCCCGTTTTATTTGATGGCTCCTGGTTGGCAGACATGTAGAGATGCAGCCAATCCTCTGATGTGTCATTATTCTGACGAGTCACAGGACAAACTAGCACAGTCTTACTTTTCTCCTCCTGGGTTCAGAGTCCAAAGCTTCCCTTGCTTTCACACCGGGTTTTTCTTTACTCCGAGAATGAGCAGTAGGTGGCGCTGTGAGGCCATAAACTGCGTCCCGAGCTCTGTGTTCCAGCCTCCCCTCAGGCTAGGGGATTAGTTTAGGGATCCTGCCCTCAGAGATGCTCAAGTCCCTTGTGTACAGGGGACCCATACACACCCTCCCGCATTCAACCATCTCTGGATTTCTTGTAACAACTAACACAATGTAAATGCTGTGCGAATAGCTACTATGTGGCAATTGCAATGTCTAGGGAATAAAGATCAGTAAGACAAGATCTGCACACATCCATATGTTAATTTTATTATCGAAAGTTTTGTTTTGTTTGTGAGACAGACTCTCTCTGTAGCTCTGGCTGTCTTGGTACTCACTCTGTAGACCAGGCTGGCCTTGAACTCACAGAGATCCACCTGCTTCTGCCTCCCAAATGCTGGGTTTTAAAGGCGTGAGCCACCACCCTCAGCTAATTTTTTAAAAAAGAGTTATTTATTTTATATGTATGACTATTTTTTATGTATGGGCAGTATATTCCTGCCTGGCATCCGAAGAAGTTAGACGAGTGTGTTAGGTTGTGAGAAACCATGTAGGTGCTGGGAATTGAACCTGGACCTCTGTAGGAGCAAGCACTCTAAGCCACGGAGTCACCTCTCTTTCCAGCCCCCCTTTTTATTTGAGATTGGCTGGATCAGATTTGGAACTCATGAAGACGATTCCCCAGTGTAAGGATTCAGGCATTATGCTGGCCGCCCCTGTCACCTGGCAGAATGCACTTAGGCAGGGCTCTGGTCAGCACCAGGTTCCATGACTACTAGTCCGCATGCAGGAGCAAAGGACCCTTTTAAAAGACTGACCACTCACTTATTCACTTATGCTCTTTCCCTCTCTGTTTTTTTTTTTTTTTTTTTTTTTTCTGTTCCCTGGGGCAGACAGGACTTTCCTGTCTCCCTCTTTTCTTCTGTCCTCTCTGTCCTCTCTCTGTCTTTGTGTCTCTTTACCTATTTTCTCTTTCCTCCCCCCCTTTCTAATAAAACTTCCCACTTAAGCTCTGTCTGCCTGGCGTGTTTGTCCCTCTGCCTCGGTCACCCTCGCCTACCATGGAATCCGCCAAGGTCCCCCACATACTTTTATTCCTAACACCCATGTCCTCTGGCACTGGACGGACACCCTCGGAGAGGTGGCACTGAATCCTGACTTGATCTGTCTCTTCCTGGACCAGTAGCCCATTTACATGGAATTCCTGTCAATGCCATTTCTCAAAGTTAGGGCAACACCCTCAGTTCTATCTACTCTAATCAAAATGATCAATAACATTCCTTTGATCCTCAAGTGACGTTGGTTATATTGCCACCAACCCTCTATACCATGTTTCTTCAGTTAGTTTGAAACATTGTCTGTTTATCCTCAAACAAGCTTAGGACGTAGACATTTAATAGTGGAGAGGTGGAGAGATGGCTCAGCGGTCAAGAGCACTGACTGCTCTTCCAGAGGACCTGGGTTCAATTCCAGCACACACATGGCATCTCACAGCTGTCTATAACTTCCACTTCCGGGGGAACTGACATCCATGGCAAAATACCAATGTAATAAAATAAAAATAAATAAAATGTAAAAACTTAACTATGAATATTTAAGTAGGAAAAGGAAACTATCCTGTTAAAAAATATTTCAACTGGTGGTGGTAGCGGCGGTGACGCACACCTTTAACCCCAGCACTTAGGAAGCAGAGGCTGGTGGATCTCTGTAAATTCAAGTAAAGCCTGGAGTATAGAGCAAGTTCCAGGACAGCCAGGGCTACACAGGGAAAAAAAATCTCTCACGAGTATATATCTTTTTAAAAAAATCCTTATTAACCATTTAGAATTTTGTACTATGTAATTTGATAATATTTCACCCTTAACTCTTCCTGGATTCGAGTTCACCTCCTCATACATTCAACTTCATGCCCTTTTTTTTGCTTTTTTTTAAATTCAAAAACTCATCAACTCCAATTTGCACTGTCCATATACTTCTGGGAGTGGGGCCATCTACTGGGGTGTGGTTGACCTACCTGGAATCACAGCGTCTATTCTTAGAGAACTATGTTCACTAATCCTTTCTGTAGAGTTTGATTGTTGGCAGAGAATCGAACTCAAGGCCTCCAACCTGCTTTGTTTCTGGAGAAGGAGACATTTTGCAATCGACAACAATAAAGATTGGGTACCAACACCAAAAATAATATTAAAGAAAAGCAGTACCCTCAAAAAATGAATCATATATCCAATATATATTGGCAGTGGGAGAAATAAACGAGGTGGGTTGTGTGTGTGAGTGGGGGGGAGCACTTTGTGGACTCTAAATGTTCATAATGGGGCAAGAGAGTTAAGTGGCAGTTATCTGGGGTGCAGGATGGTACTCCCAAAGGGGTTTCCCAGGAAACCCAGGTACCTACTGAGCACCCTTATCCAAAAGTCTGAAGCCAAAGCTGCTCTAAAATCTAAAGCTTCAGTGAGTAAAGTCTGTGGAAACATTTCCAAATCAGAAAACCTCCGAAAATGTGAAACACTTCGGGTCCTAAGCAAGTCACACCGGGGCACAAATAGGTTTGTACAGATGTCAGCAGGAGAGCCTGGGGCATCACCTCTGTCCACTAGGGGCTCCATTGCTTTTCTTGGATTACCAGCCTGGACTCCCCTCCCTGAGAGATGTGGATCCCTTCCCTCTTAGGTCCATGTGGAAGGCTTCCTATCCCAGCTCCCTAGCTCATCTGTGATCTGGATTAAAGTGCTCGAGAAGCCGCAACTGGAGAATTACTAACCTCAGTTAAACTGGAAGCCCCAAAGAAATGTTGTCCAGGCTGTGTGTGCTGCAGTGGCGGGCCTGGTCTATACAGTTAGCCTCAGGCTAGCAGGCCTACATAGGAGACCTGGGGGGGGGGGGATTATTCAGTCACATGTTGGTTTGAATGAGACATGTCCCCCATAAGTTCACATATTTAAATACTTGGCCCCCAACTGGTAACACTGTTTAGGAGGTGTGACCTTGCTGGATGATGGAGATCACTGAGAGTGGCCCCTGAAAATGGCAGTTTTCAGCCTGCTCTCGCTGCTTTGAGCTTGTGGGTAAAAATCTGAGCTCTCGGCTTCCTGTTCCTCCTACCATGCCTGGTGTTTGCTGCCAGCCCTCGCCACCATGTCCTTATCTCCTCTTCACTCCATATGACCCTGGGATACCAAGTCAAATAAACCATTCAGTTTATAAGATGACTTGGTCACGGTGTTTTATCACAGCAACAGAAAAGTCAGACAAGCAGAGCCTGGCAGAGGTGGTTCACGCCTTTAACCCCAGCACTCAGGCAGAGCGGCAGATCTCTGAGTTCTAAGACAGCCTGGTCTACAGAGTGAGGTCCAGGGCAGCTGGAGCTACACAAAGAAACCCTGCCTCAAAAACAAAACACAACAAACATACAAACAAAGAATTCATGGCTGGTCACATGTGTGACACCTGCCAGCATAAATACTAGAAAACTAAGAGAAAATAAATAAATAAATAAATCCTAGCTGATGGCTTTGAATAGTTTAAGAATCACAGAAGACTCAGCCATCTGGGTTGCTTTATATTTCCCTTGTTATTACACCCCCCCCCATCTTAACAAAAGAACAATGGCTTCTCATAATTTTTCAAATCTACTGTATTTTACATGATGTTTTGTATAGATATATATTTAATAGTGTCAGTGTTCTTTATGACTGTACAAGTTACATAGGCTCCATTTTCAGAAAACAAAACTAAGTTTCATGTAAGAAGTGGCATTGAAAACCAGGAGGTACAGAAGTGAATATTTAGTGACTGGAAAGATGCCTCAACAGATAAGAGCACTGGTTGCTTTTGCAGAGGACCTGAGTGTAACTCCCAACATCTACATGGTGGCTCACAACTGTCTTTAAATTCGGTTCCAGGGAATCCGACACTTTCTCCTGGCCTCCTTGTGCACAAGGGATGCACATAGTGAATAGTCATACAATCCAGGCCAAACACTCATTGACATAAAAATAAAATGAGTGAATATTTATCTAGAAAAAGAGAAGAAATTATAAAAATAACAAATGTTTATAGACTGACAGAGTCAAACATCTCAAAATCCAAGATATAACATATTTAAGTGTATTAACTACTCAATATAATGGTCTCCTATAATAAGGTTGACCAGTTGGCTCAGTATGTGTGCTTGCCTGAACTTGATCCCCTAACCCACAAGGAAGGAGAGAGCTGACAACTTCTGCAAGTTGTCCTCTGACTTCCCCATACTTGAGGCAGGGGTACAGGTGCTCCCTACACACACACACACACACACACACACACACACACACACACACACACACACACACACCCCAACACAAGTAAGATAATGTCAAAGGAAAGTGATAAAACATATATGCCATAAATTTTGCCATCTAAACACTGTCCATGAGTATGTTTCAGGGGCATTAAATCTGGCCATCTACGAAGATCTACAGAAGATCTAGTCTCTCAAGACTGTGACTCCCATTGCTTGACCATAGTCAAACAGTCATGGGAAAGCATCTAGCTATTGCTGTCTCTATAAAGCTGAGTGGCTAACCCTTGTTCCTTTGCACTATAATAAGGTCTTTAAGGCTAATCTATGCTGCAGCATGTACTGCAATTCTCCTTTCCAAAAGGCTCAATGATATGCATCGGCCTGTTGTTCAGCCGTCCCTATCCATTGATGGGGCACGTGGGTGGGCTGATTCCGTCTCTTGGCTATTTGATTAATGAATGTTGGGACACAAACATTTGAGTCCCTTCTTTCGTGTGTATACCTATTTGTCTCTTGCTATCTGGTACCCAGCCCATGCTGTCTGCTGTTGTGGGGACACCAGACTCTGTTGCAGACATTAGGGCCCATCCCCCAGGCACCCATCCACACAGGCCTTGAGTTATGGCATCCTCTGGACCTCGGAGTGACTGAGTGAAGTGTGGGCTTGCCCAGTCAGGCTGAAAATACAACAGATGACCAATAATATCTTTATCCCATAGCTGGGCTGGCCCATCACAGGTTATGTGGTAGAGATGCTGTTTGGTAAGCCCCATGGAGACATACCAGAACCCTCATCTCATGGTGACACGCAGAAGCCTGACCTGAGGACACTCCCGGTGCCACTGCCCAATCCCACACCTCCTGTCAGCTAACTTGAGGCTGAGGGGAACCAGATGTTTGGAGTCGGAAGCCCCCAGCAGTTGGCTGGGAGGACTGTCCTGAAGGGCTTGTGTACCTGGCGCTGGAGGGGGTGGAGGGAGGCAGGAAGAGAGAGGGAGAAAACGAGACAAAGGAAGACCACCATAAACCAGCAGCATGTCTGTAATCACCAGAGCCCTTTGTTTGGCGCACTTTTAAACAAGTTGTGGTGCCTTGTAAGGGGAGGCCATAAACCCAAGGGAAAATAAAAGTGTTTACAGCACGGGAGAGCCAGGTGCGGGTTCGTTTGGCCAGATCAATGGAGAAAGTGGTGGTTGGGGTGGGCCGCCCTGGCTGAGAATGGGCTTCGTCTCAGTGCGGCTCCCAACATCACAGGCTCCAGTGCGGATGGGGGAGGAGCGCCCCTCCCCCACCCGCTCCAGGCACCCAGGGACAATCCCACATTCCAACCTGGGGGGGGGGGGGCGGAGGAAGGTGGGCAAGGGTGGGGAGGCAAGAGGGCTGGAAGTCAGGGCCTCTAGGCTTCTAGGGAGCCACCCTCTAGGTCAGCCTCTTTTCCGTAAATTCCTGTGAAATGGACTTGGGGCTGCAGGCAGCTGTTTCTCTAGCCCCCACTTACAGCTGAGAAGTGTAAAGAGAGATGGTTCCCTGTGGGGCTGGTCATCATTCAGGGAGCTTCTGGAGTTGCACAGAGGAAGGAAGATGTTCTGCAAAGCGGAGAGTGGGTCTGTCTGAAATTTCTGGAAGCCTCACCCGGGCAGCATGGGCACACCTGCCACTGTGTTCTCTGTTTATCCATGATGCTTAAGCCTCCCTCATCTTTTGTCCATGCCACACATTTAAGGCACACCTATTTTAGGCCAGACAGCTAGTGCAGAGGTCACAGAGATACAGGACGAGGTCTGGGTTCAAAAACAGCAAGGCGTTTGGGGGAATGACTCAATATTACTTCCAGGGTGTGAAAACACGGATACATTTACGTTTTAAACACGATTGGTCCTTAACTCTCCTCACAGCATGCAGAATTCCGACGTCATCACCATGTCACTCACTAGATTGTGCTGCACAAGAAAGGCCATGGGGCTGTGTAGGGGACAGGGGAATCAATCACACTGAGGTCACAAGCACACTAAGTGACCAGAGGCACACGGGTCACTTCTGCCCTTCAAACACGTGTGTCTCCTGAGCTTGCAACACTTCTCAGTGGTACATGTCTGAAAGACCTGTCAACATTTCTAGTTGGAAATGTCCCTGACAGTCGAATACTGGATTCTGGGACTCACCTCACCAGCTAAAGGGATGAATTTCTTCTGGGATGTGTTTTCAGCAGGAAAACAAGCAAACACTCTGGCACTACCTTCCAAAGGCCATGTCCTATTCTCTAGACACACCATCCTGGTGGAGTGTTTGCCCAGCACTCTCCACACACAGCCCCAGGAATCTGGTTGGAACACTTGTGAAACAGGTGTCCTGGAAGCTGGCCCCTCCACTCCTGGGCCTGTCTGTTGTCTGCCTTTCCTCAGTTGTTATGAGGGTAGAATGTTCCTTTTATTTTTTTCCCTTTAAATTACACAAACATATATGTATATGCATATTATATGAGTATATGTATATGTATGAATAATGATGGTGGTGCATGCCTGTAATGCCAGCCATCTTCTCCAGGCTGAAGGGTCAGCTACTCCGAGAGGGTCATTTTCTCCAGGCCTTTTTGTGAACCTCTTTTTGTGTAGCCCTGGCTGACCTGGAATTCTCTCTGCAGACTAGACTAGCCTCAAATTCAGAGAGATTTTCCTGCCTCAGACTCCCGAGTTAGGATTAAAGGCATGTGCCACTACTGCCTAGCTGCAAGACATTTTTAAAAGATAAACATTCTAGATTATAAATAGCAGGTCTCCCTTTTTATTTCTTTAAAAATTATGGCATTTGTGTCTATGTGTGAGTGAGTCCACACATGTGTGTGCTGGTGTCCCAGGAGGACAAAAGAGAGTGTCAGACCCCCTAGAACTGGAGTTACACATGGTTGTGAGCTGTCTGAAGTGAGTGCAGAGGACCCCAATTGTGTCCTCTGCAAGAGCATTAGGCTCTCTTAACTTCTGAGACAAGTCTTCAGCCCTGGAGACAGCTCCCTCAATGTGCCCTTTCCATAAGACTGGCTCCCAGTCCCGCAGCTTGGCACTACGCATTGGCAGCTAAACAGATCCACTCGTTGCTGAGTGCTGTCTAGGGTGATCGCTCCGCTTCAAGATGAACAAGCTGAGTTGGGTAGTGAGGATCACGAAAGCAGTGTTGGTGAGTCACACCAAAGAACACACACATACTATTTAGAAACTAGGTTACCAAAGGGCATGGGCAAAGGCATCAAGATACAATCTCGATAGTCAGCAGGAGAAATAGAACACGTGAGGCAGTGAGGTAGCCAGGAGATGACTGTCAGCAAAGCAGGAGAGCAGCTGTCAGCAGCAACCACACAGGAAGGGACTGTGGAGCTGGAATGCCTCATTTCTTGGCTTGGTTGGTGAATGGCAGACATGTAATGAAACTGGTGTTAAATGGAACATTTGGGCCTTGCCACCTGCCATACATGCTCAGAAATGTCACCATGTCTCTCTCTGTGCTCTGGAGGTACGGGACTCTGCTGTGGCTCCTGTCACCCTGTGAAATACCGCTTCCGGGACACCAGTTTCCCTCAAAGCAGGAAGTGGCTCCCTGCACCCAGCCAGGCCCAACCAGAGCACAAGGTTAGTGTCAGAGGAATTCCCAAGATACACAGAGAAAAAGAGACTTGGAGACAACAGCACAGGGACAGTGAGATGCTCAAATAGCAGGCCACCACTGGGGCTCAAAGCCACACCCTGGAAGGGTCTCTCACCAAACCTGGAGTCCCATCCATCCTCCTTTCTCCATCTCCTCAGTGCTGAGATTGTAGGTGTGCACTGGTGTGCCCAGCTCCTACGAGGGTGCTGGGGGTCTGAAGCCAGGCCGATCCCTCCCTTCCCTCCACCCCCAACCTGTATACCAAGCATTGCAGACAGGGCCATCTGCCTAGCAGAAAATGTCAAGAAGTAAGTCTTATGGAGGTAACCACAGCAGGAGGAAGTTCATGGCATGTCATGTTCAGAGAATGACATTCACAGCCCTCTTCCCCGTCCTCCAGTTCTCACATTCTCTCCTTCTCCCTTTCCACGATGTCCCAGAAGCCTAAGAGGGGGTGATATGGATATACCATTTAGGCTGATTCAATCCTTTTATCATCTACCTTGTCTGGTGATGTTTTTGTATTGTGGAGTTACCAATTGTCCCTGTAAATCTAAAATGAACAAGAAAAAAGAAGAGAGGAGGAAGAGAAAGAGAAAGAAATGCATTTTCTTAAAAGGGAGATGGGAGTCTGTTCAGGAGATCCCAGCCTTTGGAGGAAATGATATAGTTGGACAAGCCTGGAGTTGAACACCCAGTGATGCTGTTCTGGGCGCCAGGTGATGCTGTCCTAGGAAGCTGGGCACCAGGTGATGCTGTCCTGGGAAGTTGGGTACCAGGTGGTGCTGTCCTAGGAAGCTGGGCACCAGGTGATGCTGTCCTGGGAAGTTGGGTACCAGGTGGTGCTGTCCTAGGAAGCTGGGCACCCAGTGATGTTGTCCTGGGAAGCTAGGTACCCAATGATGTTGTCCTGGGAAACTGGGCACCAGGTGATGCTGTCCTGGGAGGCTTGGCACCCAGTGATGTTGTCCTGGGAAGTCGGCTTTAGCAACTATGGAAAAGAAGAATGGCACATGCAACTTCCTCCTAATGATATTCCTCTTGCTTTCCTCCCCTCTTTGTATCTCTATCCCGTGGCTCACATCTAGACTCTCCTGATAATGTGATTAGCTGGCCTGTGGCCCACACTCTGGAGACCACTGCCACAAAACCATTGGCTTCTTTGAGCCATGTCTTCCCCGCAAGCAGCAGCATATTCATAGTGACTGCTGCATTGTTAATGGTGAATTCAAGTGGAGTGGGATGTTTACGATGCCCCCTGCACCCTATAAATGCTGATTCAGGGAGACACCAGGGAAGACCCAGACAAGAGGCAGATGTGCTGCCCACCCCCCCACCAGATGCTGCACAAGCTTGATTGCTCTCTTCTGAGATGACATTTTATGGTTCCTTGCAGGTGCCTCTTTGGACTTTGAAAAAGGAGCCTAAGTCAAATATGGGTGCGTATCAAGGATGCTCTAGAAATCTGACCAGCTACCCTAGCTGACTTCAAACTACCCTTTAGCGGACACAGAGTAAGCAAGTGTCACTTCCCAATGCATGGGTGTAGCTATTCTTCCCACGTTTTCACTCACGATTTTATGTGTGTCTACAAAACACAAAAAAGGTCTTATTGGACTATGAATGTCTTTCCATAAACCCTTCATGGTTCAATAATTGTTTTAAAGGCAATATATGAGTACTCACAGCGAGAAGGAGGTGATAGAGACAGTAGACTCCCATCCATTATCTTTTAATGAACATCGATACACCCACTCATCTCTAAAGAACACACTTGAATGATTTTGATCATTTAGATTGAATTAAATAGCAAAATTCCCAGGGCATGGGGGTTTTTATGTCCATGATGCTGAACTTGTGCGGGTTTCCCCGCTCATTAGTTTGATGCCAGTGATGTACACTTCAAGGGAAAGATGGAGGGGTAAGGGAGGGATCAAGTGCTCCAAAGACTTGTCCAGCTGTCATTTTCTTCTTCCACAGCCAGAGCTGGGAAGCAAACCCTGAACTGATAGAAAACATGTCAAGAGTAGACAGAGACCCTAAACAAGCAGAGAACTCAGCTTTTACCTACAGAACCTGTTCAGTGTCCCCTCACCTGGGAACAGCAATGGTCAGTGCTTAGCAACACCTCTTTATGGGAATAAGCCCTGATTTGTAGTGTTGGCCATTCCTGTGGTGTAAACACTCCCATGAGGCTGATTTTCATCTACCACTGTCACGTGGCTGCACTTGGAATTGGTGGATTCTTGGTGGACTCTTGCTCCCCAGTACTAACGCTGGGGCACCGCATCTTAGCTTTGAGTTAGCTGTCTATATGCTTGTCTCTCTAGGGATACTGTAAGTTTGGAGGAGACAAACAGTGTCCTAAAGTCCTTGTATCATCTACAGTCAGTTTCAGGCTCAGCCCCATAACAGGTCAACCAACCACATCGTTACTGTATTTGCTGTTGTTATTGTTAATATTCATTGGATTAAGTTTTTCTTTTACAAGAGACTCACTAGTATAAACTCATTTGGTGATGACAGACATGAGGGTGAACTGGAGAAGATTAATGTACACACTTAAAGAATAAAAAGGTTGGTGCCTCAATTGTGTTCATTCAGTATTGGGAGCCAGCAAAGATGGCTTGTATCTTTTTCTCTTTCTGACTGCACAGAGCATGTCTTCCTGTCTCTTGCCACACATTCCTTTTCTCTGCTGATTACTTATGCACATGTGCAAATATTTGCACAGGACACTCAGCTGTCCTGTCCCCTAAAATTCTTTCTCCTCTTGTTCTATTTTGGGGCAAGGTCCCTATGTAGCCCTGTATATGCTGGGAATATGTAGACCAGGCTTGCCTCAAACTCACAGAAATATATCTGCTTCTGCTCAAGGAGGCTACAAAAGGGCAATGGATCCCCTGGAACTGAGTTATAGACATTTGTGAGCTGCCATGTTGGTGTTGGTAACAAAACCCTGTTCCTCTGAAAGAGCAGCCAAGTGTCCTTAACTACCGAGGTATCTCCTCCTCCATCCCCACAGAGTCCTAAAATTCTTCATCTAAGCTGCAATTATCAATGACATCTTCCTACAATAACAATCTTTCTATCGAATATTTGCCTTATCATGGAGTTAAAGGAATTTAAGCATCTCAAATCAAATCACATGATCCTCCTGAATTCTGAATCCCTGGAGACAAAGGATGAGATTGAAGACATTTCTCTCAGGCCCCTCCCAGCCTCTGAAGGTGCTCCAGGAGGTGCTCCCAGAATCTCCAAATTACAGACAGAAGGAACCAGAAACCATGTGAAATGGTACTTCAAATGCACGGAGTCTGGAGGCTGGAGAGATGGCTGGATGGTTAAGAGCACTGGCTGCTCTTGCGGAGGATCTGGGTTCAATTCCCAGTACCCACATGATGGTTCACAACCATCTGTAATCCCAGTTCTAGGGGATTCCATGCCTTCTTCTGATCTCCAAGGACAGTGCATGAATGTAGAGCACAGACATACATGCAACCAAATAAATAAATAATAATGACAAAGCAGGAGTTCAAGAAAGCAGAGGGCTGCTCTGTATGTGGGCGGGCTCGCATATCAGAGAGGTTGAGAACCTTCCAGAAGTTATTTCATGGGAACTGAAGTGGAAGCTTGTTTTCCTTTGGACTTTAGACCAGTGATTTCGTGGCTGATGTGGGCTGGTAAAGTTTTACCCTACCGATCCAAATAGGTCAAACACCATTCACATCAACATGTTTATTTTCTTACATGATAATCTCTTTTATTTCCTTCAACAACCCTATCAACCGGCACTATTGTCCTCTTTATGCAGGTGATAAAATCAAGGTCCAAGTAGGTTAAGGACAGTTTCCATGATAGTCAGCATGTGGCTTACAGTTGCTATTTGCACACAACCGTGCTGCCCAATGCCAGAGCCGATGCTGTCAGCCAATGCCATCAGTATCAGTGCTATGATTGCTGTATGGGAGTGGAGGAGTGGTGGAGGATAGAAGACACATAATGGGATGGGACACACCATGACACTTGGGAAGAACATGCCACACACCCTCCTTTTTTTCTAGACATCTTTAATTTGGAGTTGACAAGAAACAAGTAAGAAAGTGTGTCTACTTCCTTGAAAAATCCACATTCCTGGATGAGAATCAATGCACAGAGGGACCAAACCAGAAGCAATGAAGCAAAACTTATCTTGCCTATGAATAATGATTTATTCACTCTTTATTTTGAGGTTTGACTGCTTGCCATTAAAATGTCTATTAGCGATTAAATTCCCATGCTGTGTGCAGGGGGCTAATAATGAGGGAAATTATGTCTTTGAAAACATTGGAGCTCTATGAGAAACATGATTCAGATAATATTTAACAAAACCTATATTATTACTATTATTATTTTGAGACTGGTGAACACTATGTAACCCTGGCTGCCTTGGAACTCACTATGTAGACCAAGCTGACCTTGAACTCACAGAGATCTGCCTGTCTGTTAAAATGTGTAGCATCATACCCAGTATTTAGTTTTGATATTGTGAGGCAGGGTCTTATGGGATAGCCCAGGCTGGCTTCAAACTCAAGATCCTCCTTCCTCAGTTTCCTGAGTGCTGGGGTTATGGGTGTGTGTCTCCATGCCAAGCTAAACCTGTGACAGTCCTTAGCAATACCCCAGATTTGGTGTGTGACATCTCATCTGCATCTCTGCAATTTCCCGGTTGTGCAGAAATTATAGAAGCTTCTGGTGTTTATTAAATGTTTTCTCCAGTTTTTTTATTTGGGCTGCTGTTTGTAAATTTGTCCAGAAGTGAAATCTGGACAAACTATAGGGGATGGCAGTGTAAATAAAAAGATTATTTCAGCTATTTTAGACATTCATCTATAATTTTGGGCTGATATTCACAAGACAGCTTTCTCTTTTAGGTTTTGCTGTATGAGATGACTAGTCTAGATTCACATCTAGTCTCTGCTCAAGGAGGCACCGTTTTACTCAAGAGCTTCCCCAAAAGGGGCTCCTGTCCCCCTGTTCTATAAACCTCACGTGGGAGTTTGCACAAATTGTCTGTTAACCAAGACTGGGAAAATACCAGCTCATAAAGAAGTCTTTGGTCCCAACAGCCAATATTCGCTGGTCATTGAGCTCTGTCCCTGCAGGTGATTGTGGTCAGCAGCCCAGAACTGCTCTTAAACAATTGTTTAAAAAACAGCTTGTTCTCCATGGAGACCACCAGGTGAGGCTGACGGGAATAGCACACATTAGGAGCCCGAAGCCGGGGCAGGTCTAAAACATTTCCCGCCCGAAAGACCCAAGTTCTCGCCAACAAAATAGCACAAGTGGGAGTTATTGGCAATGTGTGTTATATCTTGTTATATGGCTAAAACACGGGTCCTCTTTCGAAAGACATAAAGACCTGATTTTGCACTTTTGGTGTGAGCTTAGCCTTTATAGGCTGAGCCATCTCTCCAGCCCACGACCTGACTTTAGTAAGAGGTAACACTGGGGCTGGAGAGGTGGTTCAGTGGTTAGAGCACTGGTTGCTCTTGCAGAGGTCCTGGGTTTGGTTCCTAGCACCCACATCACAGCTCACAATCATTTGTAATTCCAGTCCCAGAGGACCGAACAGCCTGTTCTGGCCTCTGTGGCTACTGCACACACATGGTGTACAGACATGCGTGCGTGGGAAAAACACCCAATCCCACAATATAAATAAATAACTTGTAAAAAGGTGATATGATGGGATCAAACTTTGAAAAACTCACACTTGATTAATAGAGAAGACAGATGCAATTATTCATACAAGTCTGGGGAAAGGGAGCGCTGGGGAGAGGAACTTTTTTTCTTTCATGGCATAAAGTCAATAAATGTGTAAATTGTATGTGTACATCTTTGGAAATAGCTTTGAAAATGGAACTGGAGTTTTATGACTTGTAATTAAAGTTTGGAGTTAAGATTCTTCAGGGAGAAAAATAAAAGGCTGTTTAAAGCCCACACCTTGTTTCTGGAGAAGTAACCTGGGGCAGGTTTTTATGGCCTCCAGAGGCTTTTCCTAATTCCCAAACTGCTGCTTGCCTTTCTCTTTATGGTGGGCTGAGCTTCCTGCACTGGCTGAAGTGTGAACCTGCCCTGTCCCGTCTCAGCCGCACATGGACTGCACACAGCCACCGCTCATCCCCACAGCTGAACACGCTGTGGTGACCGTGACAAAGGTGGTGGAGAGCTTGAGCCCAATGCCGCCATTTAAACGGTTAAGCTGGGAACTGGGATGAGGAACAGAGCCTCAGTTTATCTTCAGGCACAGCCACACTCTGGGCCACTCCAGTGCTGGCTAACTGGCTGGAAAGGCTCCCCGGGAATCTTCCATGCCAACAACTCAGTATAATCACTATCAAGACTATAAATTATAAAAGGGGGGGATTTGAATAGAGATATGACTCTCAACCAAGAGTGACCGATGTCAAATTATGAAAAGCAGACTTCAGATTCCAGTCCCCACCTAACAAACTGGAACTCCAGCTCTGAGGGACCTAATACCTCTCAGGCTTATGTGCCTGCACATACACACACATATGGCCAGATACTCAGGCAGATACACACAAATACACATATGTCCACACATTCAGACATACATACACACACACACACACCCCTACACAGACACACACATGGCCAGACACACATGCCCATACACTCAGCACACACACATAAACATACACACACACACACACACACACACACACGAACACAGACACATACATGGCCAGACACACATGCACACACATGCCCATACACTCAGCACACAGCACACACACATAAACACACACACACACACACTCATACACTCAGGCAGACACATTCATATACACACATGCCCATACACCCAGGTAGACAAATGCATATACATAAATAAAATCTTTTTTATTATTGGGGCCAGTGAGGTAGGTAAAGACACCAGACACGTGATGGTGATCTGAGTTCAACCCTGGAATTCACATAAAAGTGGAAGGAGAGAATCAAGTCCACAGAGTTGTCCTCTAGCACACACGCTCACACACTCACACTCACACTCACATATACACACTCATACTCTCACACACTCACACACTCACACACATTTGTGACTTAGAAACAGGAGCACGCATAGATGGTGCCCACGTGAGTCATGCATTTGTATGCTAAGGTGAAGCTACCAAAATGGTCCAGACAGATTCTGAAAAACAGTACCATGAACCAAGTGAGCAAGTCCACCTAACTATGGAGACAGTAAGGTCACATGAACAACAGGAAGTTAAACTTAAAAAAAACAAAACAAAGCAAACAGTAATGTCTGTCATCAGCACCAATGACAAAGCTTGCCCCTCCAGGTGACAGGAATTCTAACTATGCTGTCTGTGATGTCCGGAGGCAGTCACAGGCCTCTGGGAAGGAACCTACCTTAACCCTGAGTCTTCCAGTCAGTTCTACTTCTGCCCAGTACACGAATAATTCGTTGTAATTAATTACTAACTTCTTAGGTTGCAAATAACTGGATATTAGTCATCTAGAAAATTGAAACTGAGCTGGGCATTGGTGGAGCACACCTTTAATCCCAGCACTCAGGAGGCAGAGGTACTCTGATCTCTGTGAGTTCCAGGCCAGCCTGGTCTACAGAGCTAGTTCCAGGACAGCTAGGGCTGTTACACACACACACACACACACACACACACACACACAAAACCTCTCTCAGAAAAGCAACAACAACAACAAAACCAAGAAAATTGAAACTTATTGCTGTCTGTCCTTTATGTAGGAGACACTTGTCCCTGCTTAGGAGAGACTTGGTGTCCCAGAGATAGCTCAGGCTCTGGAATTCAGTTGCATCCCTGATGTCTCACTGTCCCTAGCTTGGCTTCATTGAAACCACTCATGAAGCATCATGCCCTTCAGAGAGCCAGCTGGCACACTGCTGTTGGAGTTGGGGCACCCTCAGAACCTCGAAGTTCACTCTGGACAGGGGCTCCCTCAGGACCTGGAAGTTCACTCTGGACAGGGGCACCCTCAGGACCTCGAAGTTCACTCTGGACAGGTCAATCTGCAATCCCACCGATATCTGAGTCTAAAGCAGGGTGGGTTTTCCTTTCGCTACCACTGCAGACACCGGGCTCTGATGCAGGCAGGGCAGCGCTTGGAACACTAGCCACATAGTATTCCCAGTGAAGCCAAGTGGCAGGCTGTTAGCACAGCTAACAGCTGGGTTGATTTTTCTCCCATGCTTGAAAGAGTCTATCTAGCTCGGCTATGGTGGCTCATGCTCTTAATCCCAGTCCTCTGGAGGCAGAGTAAGTTCGAGGCCAGCCAGATCTATACAGTGAGTTCCAAAACAGGCTCCAAAGCTACAGAGAAACCCGTCTTGAAAGCCTCTTCCCCCGCACGGAACTCCGCACCAATCCCTCCTTAGCCTTGTGGGTCAAAGGTGACACTTTTTGAGAAAGGTTGTAAAACATTAATGGTGGGTAAAGTTCTCTCTTGATCGCTCAATTCATGAACTGGGTGGTGTTTGCCCTGTAAAGGGCACCATGTTTGCAGAGGGTAATTTGGAATTGGCAGCGCAAATGCCGGCTTAGCTTCCTGTTCCACTGAGAAAGTGTGGCCGCCGGTCACATCAGGAACCTAGGAAGCAGCGATTAAGGCTGAATATCTAGTGAAAACAGCTAAACGTTTGGAGCCAGGAGGACTTCCCAGAGCCTGTCTTACTCAGACACCAATTCTTCGACTACAGCACACAGGGGAGCAGAAGGCTGCACCCCCAATCTCTTACTCCCAGATGTCTGGTTGACCCAGGACCTTGAACACAGACAGCATCTAGAAAGCGTTGTGTGTTTGTTCAGTCTCACTCACAGCAAGCATTTACTGAACAAATGGGTGCTGTCACCTGCTCCGCACAAATGGCCTGCTGCTCGCGTGGCACTTAACCTCTTGCTAGGGAGGCATGGTTGTTACGTGGCATGGGCGGAACCAGGATGAGACCAGTGGAGTCAGGAGCTGGTACATAGGCACTTAAGTACCCTCTACAGGAAGTCAGTGAGCTCAGAGGTCCCTGTGGGCCCAGGGCTGAGGCAAAGATCAGGGCTGGGTGGGTTTGGACAAATAAGAAAATTATGTGCATGGGTATTTACTTGAGTTTGTCTGCGTATCATATGAGTGCAGTGCCTGCAGAGGCCAGAAGAGGGCACCAGACGCTCTGGAACTGGAGCTGTATTCATAGGCTACCATGTGGGTACTGGGAGTAGTAGTAACATCCTTGGCAATAGCAGCAAAACTCTTTACTGCTGAGTCAACTATCCAGATGCAATTGCCACATTTTTTGAGGTGTCTCTTATCACAAGTATGCAAGAGGAGAATGTGTGTCCAGCTTACACAGAAGGCTATTTACCTATTCAAGGAATGAAGTCTGTTTGTAAAAGACACACTTTACTTCATAGTCACCGCTGAAGTAATCCCAAGGAACTTTCCATTGTTCAAGCTGTTTATAACAACAGCTCAGAGGATTGTGTGGAGCTGCAGTCACCCAGGCCCAGACAGCTGCTGCTCTGCCAATCCGACCCCTGCCAGGTAGGCATGCTTGCCATGGTTCACGAAACTCAGCTTGTGTGGCTCCTGTTTACAAGGCAATGAAAGGGCTTGCATGCAGTGATGAGGGGCTGTTCCTGGAGCAGTAACAGGAACAAAATGATATCTCAGAGCCCATGGAATCCTGCTGATGAATTACATTCATATGGAGGGCGTGGCTGCCCAGCACTTGGCAACATCACAAAGCAATCAGACTAATTGGTTATTGTCTTCTAATAACATAAAAATTCAAAGCCCATCATTGAAGCAAAGAATAAATCTTCCTGAATCCTGATTACACAGTTTGGCTGTTTACTTTAATCAAATCGTAAAATAATGATCAAATTTGGATTTGATTATGTGCCTATAAAGATAACCAGAGAACCAACACAAGAAACTGTCAGTCAAAGTCTTTTCAGACAATAGCTAGCATTACAACATGCCAATGACATTTTTATCAGGCAGTTAAGTTAATTACTTGTGGTAAATGTGTTAGTGGGACAAGTATAGATTGCTGTCAACATTTGCTGACCACTTTAAAATGCTGCCCGACCATATGGGAGGAATTGAGGGTGTAATAGCATGCAATTTATTTACACCTGCTAATGTCATATAAAATCCAATAAAGAATTATGATTGGACCGCATGTATCCATTTCTCACCACAAGATGGCACTGTAGAATTTTTTTTTTTTTTTTTTTTTTTTTTTTTTTTAATTCTCTCCCCTCAGAAGCAACATTGGTTAATGTCAGTACAGCATGAGCTCTGGGCCATGTTGGGAGGAGTGATTTCCACCTCCCTTCCTTGCTGAGCGAAACCCATTCCTTCTCCCTGTTCTCAGAGCCCCTGAAGGCCCTTGGTTCTTTCCCATCCTGGATTCAACAGGATATGGATGATGGATGATGCCCTGATGCCCTGTCAACAAGGACAGCCCATTTGGTTCCCTCTCTCATTTCCCTGGGGTTTAAAGATATGCATACAATTCTATTTGGAGATTCTTTTTTTTCTTTTCTTCTTCTTCTTCTTCTTCTTCTTCTTCTTCTTCTTCTTCTTCTTCTTCTTCTTCTTCTTTTGAAGAAGCTGAAGGACAGACAAGATGAATAGATTACCTAGAAGTAACAGAGGTTGAGATCCCAATTCCAGGTCATCTGATTGTCATGTTGACCATGTCTTTCCTCAGAGAAGGGGTATGTATTTGAGATACAGAGAAACAAATTTAAAGTCCATTTAAAAAGCAGTTAGATCCTTAGGGACACTACATATGCACATACGTGTGCATACAAATGTTAGACTGCCTGTGGCCTGTTCACCTAGTGATGGTAGGATCCCACTCCCTGAACAACAGAAAGTGGCTGAACACACAACAGCGACATGTACAATTGGGGTGGCAGCTCAATACTTGAGGCACCCTGGGAAGAGGTCATACACCCCCAGGACAATGCAGGGGCCATATTTTTGTTTTGTACGGAGAGATGTGAGGGTAAGATGATCAAGGAAGAACCTTACCTCTGCAGGACTTGCCTTCTCTGCTTGCTAGACAGCTGGCTCCTTGAACCTGTGTGCACAAGGTCTGAGGAACTAGAGAGAGAAAAAAAAATCCAAATGGAGCTTTCCATCCCAGCTGCAGCTACACAAGGGCATTCTGGCTCTTTGTGATTACTTTCCCCTTTGGGAGAGCAGGCGGCCCATGGTCAGATGAGCATTGGAGATTTTTCAGTGAGTAGGAGTCATTACACAAATGAGAGCCAGGGTCTTCCAGGATACAGCTTGCATGTCTCCAACCGGGCCCAGGCATCTGGAGGAATACAAAGACACTCCCTCTTTCCTTCTCTCCACATAACCCTCCACTTTGAACTTACTGGCACCAGTAAGACAGAATCAGTCCCAAGGCTCTCCTACACCTCCTGCTTTCATCTTGTAGTATTGGTCAGATGGGCATAGAGACTAGGGATCCCTTAACCTTTGACTTTGGTATAAGATCAAGTTCCAAGAGAAAGAAAACTTGCTTCAAGCTTAAAACCCTGCCTGGTGGGATCTGGAGGTCACCAGACTTTTGGCAACCTAGGCCAGGAGTCCACGCTGCCCGTCCACTACTCTACTTACTACCTCTTTGCTCCCAAGGGAATCCTGGCAATGCCTGTGGCACCCTACACATCCCATGGAGGGATACATGAATCATGTAGGTCTAGTTGTCTTTATCTGACATTCCCTCTGTCTGTCCCCACCCCACCAACAGGACCAAGGTCTAGCTGGAGGAGGTCTAGTAAGATCTTTGGAGGAGTTGACTCCTAAGCAGCCACCTGATAGGTGGGTGAGCATTTGCAAATTTTGGAAGATGGAGGAGAAAGGATACAGTGATGTAAACCAAGGCATAGTACAGTGGTCCCTGGCCCCAAGACCTCTGAGTAGACTGAACTGTGAAGGTAATATATATTTATATCTTGCGATGCTTAGTACAATGCCTATGCTATGCAAACCGTTTCTATACTGGATTGTGTAGGAACCACCACAAGGACAAATGCCTGTTAGTTTTCAGTCTGGGGTTTGTTGAGTTCATGAATGTGGAATCTTTGAATACAAGAGGGTGGTCCATTGCATGTGGTAGGATCTATATGGCAGCCAGAGAGGTTAAGTGTGGCTAAGGAAGGCAGCTCAACTGAGAACCCTTGGACATCATGGGAGTGTAAGAAAAGAGGCCTGGAGAAACTTGCACAAGGTCCATGAGACTTGCAAACATCCCAGAAAGGAACCACCCTTGAGTTCCAACAATAGTGGGTCGTTCCTCAAACTGCTGGAATTTGAGAAGGATCCCTGAGCAGAAGTGGAGAGAAAGATCGGAGATGATGGGTACAGATGCTAACTGTGGCTGAGGTCAGATACAACCATGAGAAACTGGATCAAAATGATGTTAGTAGAAGGGAAGAGAGATGGACGGTCCTGCCTCCAATGCAAACCAAGACACCAGGCAGAAATAGCCCAAGAACTCCCCAAAGATGTCTGCTCATATCAGCCAGGCACGTTTTTGCTGGCTGTCAGGGGAAATTATCAAACGCAAAACCCTTGCCTATTGCCAGGTGGCACACACCTTTAATCCCAGCACTCGGGAGGCAGAGGCAGGAGGATCTCTGTGAGTTGGAGGCCAGCCTGGCCTACAGAGCTAGTTCCAGGACAGGCTCCAAAGCAATAAAGAAAAAAACCTGTCTTGAAAAAACAAAAACAAAACAAAACAAACAAACAAACACCACAAAACCCTTGCATGTGCTGCAGATGGAGATGGCATGTTGGTGAGCCTGACCCCAAGTGTAATCAGGGAGCAATTAAGCCTCACTTGTTAGACAGTATCTGGCTCCCTCAAACTAAAATGGATTTGAAGTGGATGGCAGTGATTAAGCATGGGCTTGTGGCAATACCCTGGCAAAGCTACTAGGGCTGCAGGAGGACATGATCTGAGCAAGGAGGGGAGGAGGGCTAATCAGCAAAGCCAGTTGGGAGTCATGTGATGGGCAGATGAGGAAGACTAAAAGGGTGCATGCCTCAACACTTGAGAAGATTCTAGATAAGCAAACATCACAGGGAACATTCAAAGGATGGGCGTGGAGATTGCGAGGCAGATGACAATACAGCCAGGGGCAAGGACAGGTCACAAGTGACAGCTTGCCTTTTCTGAGTGATTACTTCTCAAGCCTTTCTGGAAAACTGGAACACAGTGGGACTGTAGCTGTAGGTGAGGTGTTATGTGGCAGGGGACTCTCTCTTGTTTAGTCCAGAGGCAACATGTTCAGATTGTTTTCACTGTTTTGAACCATTGTCTCCTAACTCTTGTGATTTATTTGGCACTCATGTGATTTATTTGGCACTTATTCATCCAGCACTCAAGAGCCCACTGTCAGTGTAAACCTACTGCTCACAGGCACACAGATTTCATGACTGACATGCAGCTCATGGAAATGGTGGGAATGATGAGAGTTAATGTGCTCTGGGCTTTACCTGGGTCAGTTAAGCCTTGCTACCTCCGAGGTGGCTGACTGGGCAGCTGAAGAGCAGAGTTTCAGGTCAGCCAGGGCTACACATCGAGACTCTGCTCACTGTTCAAATAAGAGGAGAGAGCAGAGGTTGGACAGTGGTGGTGCACCCCTTTACCCCAGCTCTCAGGAGGCAAAGGCAGGCAGATCTCTGTGAGTTCGAGGCCAGTCTGGTCTACAGAGTGAGTGCCAGGACAGCCAGGGCTGCAGAGAGAAACCCTGTCTCAAAAAACAAAACAAAACAAAAACAAAAACAAAAACAAAAAGCCCCAACATAATACACACATACACACATAAAAGAGGAGAGGGCAGATACTACAGCTCACTTAAATTCAAGGCACATTTGAGGATAAAGCCTTGTGTTTAATTTCTAGCAGTGAAAAAAAAAAAAAAAAAAGGAAACCTATGATAAATGGGCTCACATACTGAAGATTTCTTAAGGGAAAACCACATGGGAGATTATATAGTCTACCCTAGGAAATTACTCATTTTACCATGCACACTCATTGTGAGCACAGTATATATTTGAGCACAGTATATATTTGAGTTTTGTTAGGAAGAAACATAAGATGGTTGAATTCAGGCTGAAGAGCTCTCTCAGTGGTTAGGAACACTGGTTGCTCTCCAAGATGTCAGGGGTTCAGTTCCCAGCGCTCATAAGGTGGTACAAACCCCTCTAATAACTCCAGTCCCAGAATATCTGCTGCCCTCTTCTGGCCCTGGTGAGTATTGTACACACATGCAGGCAAAGCACCCGTACCAATAAAATAACAAACATTTTATTTGTTATTATTTTTTGTTTATTTTTGGAGACAAGGTTTCTCTGTGTAACAACTCTGGCTGTCCTGGAATATTCTCTGTAGACCAGGCTGGTCTTGAACTCACAGAGATTTACCTGCCTTGAGTGCTGGGATCAAAGACATGCACCACCTCTCTGCCCAGCCAAATTTTTTTTTAAAGATTTATTTATTATGTATACAGTGTTCTGTGTGCATGTATGCCTGCAGGCCAGAAGAGGGCACCAGATCTCATTTCAGATGGTTGTGAGCCACTATGTGGTTGCTGAGAATTGAACTCAGGTCCTCTGGAAAAGCAGCCATCTCTCGAGCCCAAGTACTGGGATTACAGATCGGAATCAACCCTTTTTTGGTTTTTGTTTTTTACTTTTTCTGAGGCAGAGTCTCTGTGTTGCTTTGGAGTCTGTCCTGGAACTAGCTCTATAGACCAGGCTAAATTTATGAAACGATTGAATTCTGTGTCAGACTCTTCCCTGGTTTCCAGAAGGCCCTTCCTCCTCCTTCTTGCTTGTGAGACTTCAGTATCACATGGTCTAGAGCTATTCTGTGAAGTACAAAGCTTGGGCTCTAGCCAGTAGTGGTGGTGCTTGTCTCTAATCCCACCACTCAGGAGGCAGAGGCAGAGGCAGAAGGATTTCTGTGTTAGAGGCCAGCCTGGTGTACAAGTGAGTTCCAGAATGGCCAGGGCTACACAGAGAAATCCTGTCTCGAAAAACCAAAACCAAAACAAACAAACCAAAAAACTTGGGTTGTATATGATGTGCCAAATAACAAAGTCTTGTCTTACTTTGTGTTCTAAATCATCACACATTTCTTTTTGCTTTCTTTTCCAACATACATTTAAATTTTTTGTGTTTGGTTTGGTCACTCTGTGTAGCCCTGGCTGTCCTGGAACTTTCTATGTAAGCCAGGCAGGCCTGGAACTTACAGAAATCTACCCACCTCCACCTCCTGAGTTCTGGGATCAAATGCATGTGCCACAAGTCTAGCCCCACAACCAGAATTTTATATCACACAGTTTCTATGGGTCAGGAGTTTGGGAACAGCTGGTATCTCTACTCAGGGGTCCTCCTGTGCTGCTATGAAAAGAAATGAGCCAGGGTTAGAGGTGTGACTGGGGCAAGATCCTTCAGGGCTGCTGACTGAAGGCCTGGGATCCTACCTGGCTGCTGACCAGAGGCCACTGTCAGTACTTGCCACATAGACTTCTTCAACACAGCAGCTTAAACAGTGTACAAGCCAAGAAGATCACAGTGAAGAAGAGACTTCCCTAGAAAGATGAGCAAGGCAACTGCTCTATCTCTGAAGGGAACAGACTGTTGTTTTAATTACTTAGTCCTATGTTAAGCATCTCACACAGACTAATCATTTTATCCAATTCTTACAACTGTGGCCCACCGACAAGATAACCTTTATTTACATGGATTTCATGGAAAATAACTGCCTCATGGTCAAACAGAAAACAGGATGCAAATTCAGGTCCCAGAACTCCAAAGCCCACATCTTTTACCAGCAGAGTAGCTGAAACACCACCACACCTAAACACTCACAGACCTCCTCCCTCCCAGTTACGCAGATACCCCCTCAACACCAGACCTCTGACTTTGCTGGTGCCAAGGCTTCTTAAGAGTGTATTTAGTAATCCAGAACATCCTTTGCAACTTCCAATGTCCCCACTTCTTCTTTAGTAGCATATTTATCTTGTCAAGCGTTGGCTCAAAAAATGATCACCATCGCTCTTTGTATTCATAGACAATGTTAGAGCCAAAGGGGCCAGCTTCGGGAAGGTACTTCTTCCTCAGTTATGGGCTGTGTGTGGTAACAAGAGTAGTCTGGTTTTCAATATTGTCTACCTGATAAAGTCACAGATGTCAGACTGTTTTTGAAGGCCTCCACAAAATAACCAGAGACCAGAGGATATCTGGAATAGTTTGAGGGAAAGACTAGCCCCTGAGTAACAGAATTCTCATGTAGTTGAGGGCAAAATGAACTCTCCCTAAATATCCCTTTCTGATGGAATCATGGCTCAGCCTAGGAGCTAGAAGACCAAGGTCTTCCTTGGGCATAATTGAAAATGACTAAGTACTATCTATGATGGGATGTTTGTGGGTAGTTGGTGGGTAGACTGTGGCAACACTCACAGGGTTGAGAGGAGACACTTTGGATAGGCTGGGCTTAAGGGCATGTGGGCCTTTGATCAGGAATGGAGACTGTTAGATGCAGCCAGAATGGCCCACATTTGACGGTGGTTGAAACTGAGTGAGAGGTCCAGAGGGCTCTGTGTACTGTCGGTTCCATTTTTGGGACTGCTTAAAGTTTTGATGATGGTGTTGTTGTTGTTGGTGATAATGATGAAAACATGAATAGGCAAAGAGGAATAAATTGTTTTTAAATGGTGTGGCTATGAAGGGAAGGGAAATGATCAGTAAGGAATGGGTTAATCCCAGGGATCTAAGAAGGATCTGTTTGTTAAAATGACCAGAAATGAATTTGAGCGTGTTTGAGGGTTGTGAGATATTTGATTACAATTTGTAAAGATATGTCACTGTATTGCAGTAAATAAGGATCAGGATAAACAAATAGGCCGAATAGATGTTTATTCAGGGAGAAATAACTTACAACCTAGACAGATGAACACCAGGAAATTCAACCCGATCCTCTCCTGTCCGAGTCACGCCAGAAAGAGAGCGCCTTCCTGGCCCCCTCCGACCTCCTTCCTCAGGTCACCTCCGCCCATCGCTCCACCCCCCCAATGGGCGTGGTCAGTGCTACAGAAGGACTACCTCACTACAATTCCCCTTTTAGTCTAAAGAAAAGATTTAGGCTTAATACAAAACTATATACAAAACAGTGAATAACAAGTGTGCTCTAAGAAAAGGAAAATCGAGAACAAAATGACCTACATATCTAGTCCTAGGGTGAGGGCATAATGGAGTTTACAATAGAGTTGTCCTAAGCTGGAAAACATAAGTCTAGTACCTAATATATCTAACTAGGAAGAGAGAATAATAGTTGTGATAGTTTAATCTTCAACCTCATCAAGACCTGAGAAGGAAAATAACAATACTAGAGTAGACAGGAAATGCAGATGGACAACTTCCAAAAGGTGCAGCAAGGACAGAAACAGCAGGCCACCTGAACAGTCACCCTAGGTCTCACAGCGACGTTGGTACACCCAGATTTGGCTAAGGCCAAGAGAACTTGACAGACCACAACAACAGCAGGGAAATAGAATGGCTGTCTTACCCTGACTTGGCAAGGTCAAGCAGTCTTCTATATTTGTCTCCTGCAAGCACATAGGACTGCATGTCCAAATCAGTGGTCAAGGTGGGGGCAATTCTATGCCCAACAGGCCATTAGCTGAGGCGAGATTGAACTCCAGCAGGAGCAACAACAGTGTCCAACATATTTTTGGGAAAGTGCACGGTGCTGTCAGGAGCAACAGTGTCTCATGTCAATGGAGTACTAATATTAAAACATTTAAATGCCATGTTCTGCATGTCTATGAAGTGATTGAAGATTAAGCATCTATATCTGACTAATCTCATAGGTACAGGAAATGTGAGTGAAGATAATCTGTAATACTCGGGAACTTAGCTAAAAGACTGATTAAAACTTTCCTGAGTAAAGCAGGAACAAATACTTAAACAATATAACTATTTACATATACCTACATGTAAATCCCTAAAATAGAGGTAGAGTATAAGTGTCAAGACAAGAGGTAGAACTATAAAGGGCAGCAAGATAAATATCCCAAATTGTATCAATATACAAAATGTCTTGAATACAGGAAAAGTATACATACATAGAATATGGTAAAAAATAATGTGCATAAATATTATAAGTGGAAACATTTAACACAATATAACAAAATATAAACTTAATTTTACATAGCTTACCACATAGGAATACATAACAATGTAAGCTGTAAAATACTATCTCATTCATACTCAAATTCTCAAGGAAATAGGCTAATCTACTTATATCCCATCTAAACCATACCTTTACCCACCATTCCCTATTCCTGTCTAAAAGATAAACCCGAGTGTAAGCATCACCCAATCCCAAATAACTAAAACCAACCCAAAGAGGATGACTATTATCCCAAAATTCCAAGGGTAGGGAAAGGGGGTTATTGCCTCTACCATAATCCTATTCTATTTACTGGAGAAAAAAAAAAAATTTCTCCTCACTGTCTTACCTTTAGAGCAGCTTGATCTCATGGTTTCTCAGAGTTGTTTTTATTTGCATTTGGCTGATGACTAAGGATTTTGAGCACTGTCTTATGTTTCTTTCCGTCACTTTTGAGTTCTCAATTGATAATAATTCTTTATTGAGTCCTGTATCCCACTTCTGACACCAGATATTGCGGTAAATAAGGATCAGGATAAACAAATAGGCCGAATAGATGTTTATTCAGGGAGAAATAACTTACAACCTAGACAGATGAACACCAGGAAATTCAACCCGATCCTCTCCTGTCCGAGTCACGCCAGAAAGAGAGCGCCTTCCTGGCCCCCTCCGACCTCCTTCCTCAGGTCACCTCCGCCCATCGCTCCACCCCCCAATGGGCGTGGTCAGTGCTACAGAAGGACTACCTCACTACATCACTGTGATTGGTTTAATTAAAAGCTGAATGGCCAATAGCTAGGCAGGTTTTTTGGATGCTGGGAAGAAGATAGGCAGAGTCTAGAGGAGATGCCTTCGATGCAGAACAAGCAGCATGGGCTATACAAAGTAAAGGTGACTGAGTCAGGTAAAAGAATGTAGATTACAGGTTAATTTAAGTTATAAGAACTAGTTAGAAATAAGCCTAAGCATGTGGGGCTGTGGTGGCACATGCCTTTAATCCCAGCACTCGGGAGGCGGAGGCAGGTGAATCTCTGTGAGTTTGAAGCCAGCCTAGTCTATAGAGCTAGTTCCAGGACAGGCTCCAAAGCAATACAGAGAAACCTGGTCTCAAAAAACAAAAACAAAAAAAAGAAAAGAAATAAGCCTAAGCTATTTCCCCAACTCCAAAAAAGTAGTAAGGTTTTTTGTGAGCTGGTGGCCCAAAGACAAATCCAACTACAGCTGAGCATTTTTCTTATACAAACACAAACCAGCCAAGAGTATATTGGTTATTGCTACCAAACTGCTGACTGACAAACCACTCTACAACTCAATGGCTTCTAGTCATATATAGGCATATAGCCACAGATCCATGCTGGGCTTGGCTGGTATGACTGACTGACTGGCTTATCCATGCTGGGCCTGGCTAGGCTGGTATGGCTTAGCATTGTTCCTCTAGTCTTTTCTTCTTGGAACAGGCTAGTACAAAAATGTCATCGTCAGGACAATGGCAAAGGTAAAGGGGCCACAGACAAGTTTTCTTGAGACTTAGGCTTGGAAATAACACACTATTTCTCCTGATTAATAGCCAAAAGTCACCTCAATGTTGGGTTCAGAATCCAAGGATGAGAGAATTTCCAGCCCCCTTTGTGATGAAGAACAAAGTGATTCCCCAACTAGAACCTGGATGCAATAGTTCTAAGTAAATCTTCAGCTTTGACCCTCTTGACTCACCCCCCACCCCCACCCCCACGAGGCATGGTTGAGATGTTGGGGCCTGAGAAGGGACCCGATTCCTAGCTGGGTTCCATATTGTCTACCAGGGTTACAGCTAAGAGGACAGATAGGAGAAGATTGTATGCAAAGTCCAGGCTGCTTGACTAAGACCAAAGTCCTTGGAAAACCAACAGTCACAGGGGCAGAACCATTTCAGAATCTTCTAGAAACTGATCTTTAGAGAAAGGCAAGGGCAGGCAGACTGGTAGGGAGAAGACCAGAGTTAGAAGGGAGTGTCTGAATCTGGAGTTGAGCAGATGGAGGTTGAGGAAGGGAAGTGGGAAGGCAACTGGATCGAGAGACGGCCAGCAATACACCCATGCACAAGGGACATGAATACAAGGAGTAAAGGAGTGAGCATGAGAGCCCATGTGGACACACAGAAAATGACCTGTGAAAGAACAAGTCTCTTATACAAAGGCCTTTCTGCAATTGATTTGTTGAGAGCCCCTGTCTCCCTCCAATCGACGTCCCCCTTTTTTCTTTTTCTTTTGTTTTTGTTTTTGTTTTGTTTTTTGAAACAGGGTTTCTCTGTGTAGCCCTGGCTGTCCCGAAACTAACTCTTTTGTAGACCAGGCTGGCCAGATCCACCTGCCTCTGCCTTCTGAGTGCTGGGATTAAAGGCATGTGCCACCACCACTGGACCAATCAATCCCTTTTCACGTGTATTAGTTTGGGGTAAAGTGAGTTGACATTCTTCAGTAAAGATATTCAAGACAGCTAGGAGGTGGTGGCTCATACCTTTAGTCCCAGCACTCTAGAGGCTGAGGCAGGTGGATCTCTGTGAGTTCCAGGCCAGCCTGGTCTACAGAGCAAGTTCCAGGACAGCCAGAGATGCTACTCAGAGAAACACTGTCTCAAAAATCCAAAAAACAAACAAAATTAAAAAACCAAAAATTCTTGGTTATCTTAATTCTAATAATAAGATCAGTTCAGCCCTTCATAGACGCATACCATCTTTTGGTAAAGCATTCAAAAAGGTATTTCAGTCTCTGCCAATACAGACATTAAATCAAGAGAAGGGAAAGAGGAAATCCTACGATTGAGAATAGCCACAAACACGTGAGATCTCAAGCACAAAAAGAAAGTCGACAAAACATTAAACCAGCGCATTCGATCTCAGAAGTTACTGTTTAATTGGTCCTGATAAGCTCTGGGCTTTGGAAATTCAAAACTATCCACGTGACTCGAATGCGCACACAAGCCTGGGGTTTGTGGCAGGAGGCAGAGGGAAAGCCTGGAATGTGAAGACCAGGCCATCTTATTACACCAGGTTGGTGCTAAAGTTCCTTAAGCAGTGTTTTCGCTTTCTGTAAGGCCAGGACCGCTAAGCAAAAGCCTGACTAGTCCTCACGGACGCACGCGCAGTCAGGTTCCTTCGCTGGGCCTCTCAGAGCATGCGCAGTCGAGGCGCGGGAGGTTGGTGGGCGGGACCTAGAGCCCTGCGGGGCAGCGTTCCCGGAAGTGTGGAACGTGTCGAGCGGTGCGTTGTTGTTTTGTGTCCGACGTTCCGGAAGACCCACGCGGCTGCCGCGCTTCGGCCCCGGGAGCGGCGCCGTCGCCCTGGAGCCGCGGGTCTCGGTCGTGGAAGCCGTGTCATCCTTGACCATCGCGGACGCGTTCGTTGCGGCCAGTGAGGGTCCCGCCCCACCGCGTCCCGCGCTCCCCAGCAGGTTCATCTGCTCCTTCCCCGATTGTGGCGCCAGTTACAACAAGGCCTGGAAGCTAGACGCGCATCTGTGCAAGCACACGGGGGAGGTAACCTGGCCGCGGATGCGAGTGCTGAGCCCGGCGAGGGGGTTGCGTCTTGGGCTTGGCCGGGGAAGGCGCTGAGCAAGGACGGAGGTCTAGGGTAGCCCTCGCCCGTCATCTTTAGTTGGGGGTCAGACCGGTACAGAGATCTGGAAGTCAGCCACCACTAGACACACCTATCCAGAAAATTGCCTCATAGAGCTCCTGCAGGAGAAAGCTTAAGGGTTCTTGCTAGCAACAAGTGTGCATCCTTTGAACCGCAGGGGGGCCTTGGTAAGGGGTGGACAGGTAAAGCCTTCCTGTTCAGCTATTTCCCCTGGCCCTTCTCGTGGTAAACTTACCTACTGCTGCCATCACTCATAACATCCTTTATGACTTTACCTGCTCTTCTCCTCGCCCATTCTATTCCCACATTTGTCCCTGTGTCCGAATCAGAGCTTGCCTTTCCTTTTAGACCAGAATGCTACACTTAGGTTGGACACTAAGTTGTGTTTATTGTTCCAAGAATAATTTGACTATTATCGACCCTACTCAGGTACTGGAGCTGAACAAGGTTCTTTGACATTGCCGGGCAGTGCGGCTCATTTGTCTCTTCCTGTCCCTTGGCTGTCTAGTACTGAGATTGAGGTCTTTGTACCACCCTCCTGGATTTCAGAGTATTTCCGTAGTTAGGTACACCAAACTGGATGTTGGGACATGATACATCTTTCCTGTGGATCCACCAGAGCATCCCTTCCCCTCCAGGGTTCTGAAGGGAGTTTGCAGTTACCTTTGGGAGCTGTTTTGTCCTTGCACCTATGAGCTTTTTCAACTGTGACACATTTTCCTGTATCGGTGCTTCTGACATCTCTTAGTACCCATACTGAGCTCTCCTGGGATGAGACAACTGCTCCTTCCTCTGCCCCGAGTTCTCTTTGGCTGGTAAAATGATGCTGTGGGAGAGATGTGCAAATAGGCCATATGTGTGCATATTGAGGTAATCCTGAAAAGGGGTTTGCTAGGGAAGCCTGGTCCCCAAAAGGAGCAGGTTAGCCTGCTAATTTGGGCTTCTATTACTGTACCAAAACACCATGACCAAAAAGCAAGTTTGGAGGAAGAGTTCATTAGGGTTATACTTTTTTTATGGAACCCAGGACTAGCAGCCCATGGACGGCACCATCCCCATTGATCACTAAATGAGAAAGTGCTTTATAGCTGATTCTCAGAGAGGCAATTGCCTAGCTGAGACTCCTGCCTCATGACTCTAGCTTGTGTCAAGTTGACACACAAAAGCAGTGTCTGTCCACAAAACAAATATCTGGAACTTGGTAGAGGATTAGCTCTTGCCTAAGTGTAGCAGGTGCTTTCTTGAATGGACACATCCCTGGAGGAAGTCCAAGGCCTTCCACAAACAGACTTTTAACTACTGATGAGGTGGTTGGGGGTGGGGCATTTATAGCTAGACTGACTCCTGAAAGCAGCACACACACACTAAAAATGTGAAATTTTCCTTCTTCCCCTTTTCTCTGCCAGAGGCCATTTGTGTGTGACTATGAGGGCTGTGGCAAGGCCTTCATCAGAGACTACCATCTGAGTCGACATGTGCTGATTCACACTGGAGAAAAGGCGTTTGTGTGAGTAGGGGTGGACTAGGCCTTTGGAGTGCGTTCTGTTTGGTATGTAGCCTGGTGGGGTGATTGCTGATTCATGATTAAGACTGGAGGGTGGTGAAATGGCTTAGCAGGTAGAAGCACTTGCTGCCAAGCTTGACAACCTGAACTTGATCTTGAAGTGTCATTTGTGGCTCAGACTGGCTCCTGTCACAAGCAGTGGTTTTGTGCTGAGATCATATGAAGTCCATGTCCCTTCTGTGTCATCAATAGGCTGAGCTTCTGTGTTCTCTCTCCTTACCTCCCACTGTGTGCGTTGCCCTCAGAAATGAAACTGTGGTCCAGCTGTACTTAACACTTTCCACTCGTTTGACAGGGTCCTTCTTGCCCTTGCGCCTGCTATTTGGTTCCTGCTAGGATTTGTGACCTGCATTTGTGTTAAAATGTCTGTGTTGGCTTTAGAGTGAAGAGAAGATAAGGTCAAGGCGTTTACACATTGGGCTGTTTGTGTTCTGATTGGAGTTCAGAAGTAGAATTGGAAAGTGTGGGGTGCTCCAGGGTCTTCAGCGACTGGGCTCCAAATTGACCTCTCTATGCCATTCTCGTCTTGGGGCTTCAACCATATGGTTTAAGATGCCTGTTTGGTGCCCTGCTGTTCCAAGGAGGGCAGTAGATACTGCTGTCCCCATTTCAGGCACTGTAAGAGTTGAGTAGGATGGCTTGAATTTAGCCATGTGGTCACCTCTAATTGCAGGAGCAGTGGGGAGGAAGCTCAGGTACATAACAGCTGGTATGGCCTCTGCACTGGACCCCCTCAGTGTGTTTGCTGATCCCTTGACTCCTTGCCCAGATGCACAGTGCCTGAGGGGGTCTTTTCATGCAGTGAGATTAGGGAAGGGTCCTTGTTCATCTCTCAGGGCCATGAACTCCTCACAAGGGACTTAACTCCTTCAAGGCCAAGATTCCAACACAAGGGGAAATGGATTAGCCTAGTGACATCCCAGAGGTGACAGTGGGTCACAGTTCAGTGTTTTATCTGTAGTGACAAAACTAGAGTCAGGCTCTTTTCCTCCTTGAAAGTGAAGTTTATGATGATAAAGGAAAATTATTAGATTCTAAATGGCCGGGCGGTGGTGGCCCATGCCTTTAATCCCAGCACTTGGGAGGCAGAGGCAGGTGGATCTCCATGAGTTGAGGCCAGCCTGATCTTCAAAGAGAGTTCCAGGACAGGCTCCAAAGTTGAGGAACCCTGTCTTGAAAAACCAAAACAAACCAAAAAACTAGATTCTAAATGAAAGTAGTTGACCATGAGCAATGTTGGACCCTTAGCAGCAGTCAGGCATCCAGTGTATCTATCCTCCTTTTATCAGGGTACAGGGATGGGTGACCCAGTGTGTATTTTGCTCAGAGTAGAAGTACAAAGCATCCTGTTACACATCTGTCCAAGCTGAGGCCTGCATGACATGGTTTGGCATGGGGGATTGTTTCTACACACACCCACATACCCACACAAGACCTTCCCCTGAGCCATAATCTCAGCTTGACAATTTGGAATTTACTAAAAGGCTACTTTATAATGTCATTTGGAATCATCAGCTTTTTATAAAGTAGAAGGATGTTCACATCTTTTTTTTTTAAAATACTGTTTTATTATTTTATGTGTATGGGCATTTTGGCTACATGTATTTCTGTGTTGTGTGTGGGCATGATGCCTGTGGAGACTAGAAGCACATGAGATCTCCTGGAACTCCTGGTTACAAGGCACCATGTGGGTGCTGGGAACTGAACCTGGGTCCTCAGCAAGAGCAGCCAGTGCTATTAGCCAGAGCTGAGCTCTCTCTGAAGCCCCAGATGTTCACATTCTAAACCTTCTTTCACCTTGGTGTGTTATAGTTTGGTTCATACAATATCTTGCAGTTGTGAAGATAATGGCTGTAATCAGAAATTCAACACAAAATCGAACTTGAAGAAACACATTGAACGCAAACATGAAAACCCACAGAAACAGTATGTAGTGAGTATGGCTTTATGTTTCAACTTTGGCTACCAAAGTGAGTTTGTATAGACCAGATGTTGTCTTGCTGGATGTGTGCAGTCCAGCACTGGCTGTCCTCATCATACAAGTTTTCATTTTGCACTCTCGCTTTGGGCACATGTGTGTTACTGACTGTCACGGCAGCAGAAGCTTATTGGCTTTTCTAAATGTCATTGCTCTTTCAGTTGTTGAGATGAAGCATCTCACAGGGACTAAGTGGGTGACAGTTTATATTCCCCGAGGCACTTAGATTGAGAAACTTGTTTAATTTAAAAAGTTTTATTCATTTTATTTTATGTGCATATTGTGTCTTCGACCACATGCATGCTTCCTGCCTGTGGAGATCAGAAGGGGGTGTCAGTTCCTCTGGAACTAGAGTTAGAGATGGTTGTGACACACCAGGTGGGTGCTGGAATCCACACCTGGGAGAGAGAAGCAAGTGTTCTTAAGCTGAGTCACCTGCAGTCCTTGAGAGGACTTTCCTTTACTAAACAGTGCATTTATGTTTTAACAGTGCAGTTTTGAAGGTTGCACGAAGGCCTTTAGGAAACACCAGCAATTGAAAACACATCAGTGCCAGCATACCGGCGAGCCGCTCTTCAGGTGGGTGCTTTGCTGACACTCTGGAGTTCAGATTGAAGGGCAAAGATAAGGGTCCTGAGCAAAGCTGTCGTGTGTGCCCATGGGACGTAACAATTCTATTGTTCCCATTTCTCTGAAAACCATTCTGCACGGGGGAACAGCTTATGAGAATCTTGCAGCTGTGGTTAAGCTTGAAGGGAAGGTGAGGAACCACCTGTTCAGTATTGTGACATGACATCATGAAGGCTCTTTCTCTATAGAACAGAAATAATTGGGCTTCATTTGCAAGAGGGTTTCCTGAGTACTCAGGAGGACGTGTGTGCACGTGCGTGCCTGCCCGTGTGGTGTCTCTGCACAGCTGGGCTGACCAGGATCCTGCTTCTGGCTCCCACAGGCTGCCCTTTGCCCAGGTGCTGCTGTAGTGACAGTGCTGTCTTACCCACAGGCCTGTGACCTGTCTCTGCTGCCCGTGGCTGTGATGCTGTACTGTGTGCAGTTTTCACTAGTTCTGCGGATTCAGCACTCTACCGTTTCCTCAGTTAACCTGAAGCCCCAGCATCTGCCATTTTCTTTCCTTCTCCCTTTCCTCCTGTTGCTTCCCTTTTGTTTTCTTGAGATAGGGTCTTGCTGCAAATCTCAGGCTAGTCTTAAACTCTCACTCAGTGGTAAAGTCCATGCCCAGCAACCAGTGCCATTTGTTTTTGTTGTTGGTTTTTTGAGACAGGGATTCTCTGTGTAGTCCTAGCTGCCCTGGAATTGGATTTGTAGACCAGGCTGGCCTCAAACTCATAGAGATCTGTCTGCCTCTGCCTCCCAAGAGCTGGGATTAAAGGCGTGCACCACCACACATGCCATTTGTTGTTATTTTTCTGGTGCTAGTCCCCACTGAGCTGCACCTGTATTGTGTTCTTATCTGATGACGTGTAACATATTGGGTACACAATAGACAAATAGCTCAGGATAGTCCAATGTCACCTGAATCAGGTCAGCTGGCTTCTTGAAGTGGCTTCTATAACCACAATACAGGATATTATCAGAACTATGAAAACTGACATAAACAAAAGATATGTGACTTTTTCTCAAAATAGCTTGTTTTTCTCCAAAGCTCACCGAGTCACTGGTGTATTTAGGGCTCTACTGAATCTTTATTTTGGTAACAGGTTTGATGTGGGAATCGATGGGCTCTGGTGAGGGGATCTCAGCAAGCTTCTCCCTGGAAAAGGACTGGCTAATGCTTTCACGGGTTGCTTTCCCAGGTGTCCCCAGGAGGGATGTGGGAAGCACTTCGCCTCACCCAGCAGGCTGAAACGGCACAGCAAGGTTCACGAGGGTACGTATAGATGGGCACTGTGCCAGCACAGAGGAACAGACCAGCAGCAGCATGTGCTCGCTGCTCAGGTTGCTGGGTGTCCTTGGTCTGCTCCATGGTCTCACTAAGTACATAGTACATACATAGAGCTGTGTGGCAAAGGACACTGACCAGTTATTTGGGTCTTGGTCTCTTGTCACTGCCATTTAAACCTATGCTGTACTATTCCTGAGCACCCAGCTGTGCTTCAAAGGTTAGTAATAACCCCGTGTACCACCTTTGTGTTTCTTTTTCTAGTTATACTCTAAAGTTTGCAAAAGATTTAGGTAGTCGAAATTTGCAGAGCAGTGAGCAGAATAAACCCACTTCATTGTAGCTAGCAGAGTGGCACAGTTCTGAGAGAGGAAGAGAGACTACAGGGGCATGCCATTCCTTCCTGGATGTCGTCAGGGTTTGCACTGGGTGGATTTTCAGAACATGCAGTGGATACTTTTTTGGTTTTTTTGAACAGGCTATCTCTGTCAAAAGGGATGTTCTTTTGTGGCAAAGACATGGACAGAGCTTTTGAAGCACATGAGAGAAGCCCACAGAGGTAAGTGAATGTGCAGCTGAGGAAGAACATTGGCTCTGGGGAGCTGATGGCATGCTTTATTTGGAAAGGAGTGAAACACAGGTGCTGGAAAGGAAGGGGGCTCTGAATGATGTATGTGTAGTGCTGCCTTCCTGGGTTGCCAACGGGGTGCTGCAGATGTCTTGAGTTGGCATTGCTATGCCCACGGCTTTTGTGAGGTGCACACTGTGGCTCTCCAGGGCTTCCTGGGAAATGCTGCTGTGTGTCAGAGGACAAAGGCGGACACGATGGACAATAGTTCTTGCTGCCTAGTCACCATGCTAAGGTTACCTGCTCCTTGACAAGTGAGGAGTCAGCAATGTTGGGAGCCATGAGAGAACTTGAGAGATTCAGAGGCAGTCGCTTTAAGTATCCTCCAAAGTCCCTGGCTTGTTTGTAGTCCCAGGACTACACTTGTATGGTAATAGATAGACATTGGTTAAATGAGTGTCTCCCCACCAGAGGAAGTCACCTGTGCAGTATGTCAGAAGACATTCAAGCGCAAAGACTACCTTAAGCTGCACATGAAGACTCATGCTCCAGAAAGGGAGGTGTACCGCTGCCCGAGAGAAGGCTGTGGGAGAACCTACACCACTGTGTTCAACCTGCAGAGCCACATTCTCTCCTTCCACGAGGAACAGCGTCCATTTGTGTGTGAGCATGAAGGCTGTGGCAAGACTTTTGCAATGAAAGTAAGTGTCCTGCTCCAAGCTGGGGTGGTCCTCATGCTCAGCCTGCAGAATCTCCAGGTTTGACAAGACCAGATGTTTTCAGTGAGAATGGAGAACTCGTTAGAAATGCAGAACCCCAGATCCCCATTCTGACCCAGCTGGGCCAGAAGCCCACCTGCTTATTTTAACAAGCACATTTGGGCAGTAGTTCTCAATCTTTCTAACGCTGCCACCCTTAAATACAGTTCCTCATGTGGTGACTCCAAGCTATAAAATTATTTCATTGCTACTTCATATCTGTAAAGTTGCTACTGTTATGAATTGTGATATAAATATCTGATATGCAGGATGTCTGATAGTCAACTCCCCAAAGGGGTTATGACCCACAGGTTGAGAACCACTGCTGTAGGAGATTCTGGTTGTGCTGAGTGGGAGAGCCAGGGTCCTTTATCTCCACTTACTTAGAGACTTATACTGTGTGAGCTTGCAGACCGTCACATGGTGCTTGAGAAAGGAGGTGGGTAACACAGATGGGCCAGCTCTGGGATCTTGGCGTGATTCGCAGGGTCAGATGGGAACATGGTTCCTAGTGAGGACTGTGCAGTTTGCTTCAGCCTAGCTATGCCTTAAGAGCTCTTAATATGGATTCTACACTCGCCAAGCACAGCTCAGATAGGTCCACACCACAGATGCTGTGGTGACCATTTGTCAGTCAGCAGGGCAGAGGCCAGATTTCCATCTGGCGGTTAGGCATGGGATTGAGATGAGAGGTTCAGCTAAGCAAGCATGAGCTTTGAAGTTCAATCCTAGCAGGCTTCCCTTCTCAGGAAAGATCTAAGTCAGTAGGTGGGATGGAGCAAATTCCCAGCATGGTCCTTGGAAGACTGTAAAAGTCACTCTGGTAAGGAGTCAAGTCATCCTTAGGCTCTGCTCAGGGAGTTGGGTAGAAGTCAAATTCATTCATAACAGAAAGGCAGCTGGTAGTTTATTACACCATCTCATGACATTTTAATGCCAGTAGACACCAAGAGTCGTTAATTTTTTAAGAAGCTAATTACTAGAACCAGCATACAGGTGGTTGTTAGCTGCCATGTGGTTTCTGGAAACTGAACCCAGGTCCTCTGCAAGAGCGGCACATGCTCAAACCACTGAGCCATCTCTCCAGCCCTGACCAAGCTTCTTTTTCCTGCACTGCAGCAAAGCCTTATGAGGCACAGCGTCGTGCATGATCCTGACCGGAAGAGGGTGAAGCTCACAGTAAGTGGAGCTGCTGGGCCCAGCCCTCAGCATGCTGTCTGCTTGCCACCTGCCCCACTGCATGTCTGTGCCCACCTGTTGAATGGTGGGAGTCCATCCAATGGTTAATGTTGTGACACAAGTAATTCAGTTGTCTGTTTCCTTTTAACTCCCAAAGGTAAAGCCACCTCGGGAAAGACGGAGCTTGGCCTCTCGCCTCAGTGGGTACTTCCCTCCTAAAAGGAAACAGGAGGCAGACTGCCCTGTGTCTAAAAGCGCAGAGTCCAGCAGCAGCCCGGAAGGCAAGATGCTGGTGCCAGCTACATCATTTACTCTGCACTAGTACCACAGGCTGTGTGAGGAACTCCAGGGCAGCCAACAGGAGCTTCTGCACAAACCTGGGTTTTTTGTTTTTGTTTTTTTTTAATTAAAGTTCCTGACACAGAACACCTGATTCCTTGTTTCTGTCATCTTTGTTCAAAGTGTCTCTTCCCTCAGTCTCCTGAGAGTCTCTGTACGCCTTCTCTTCTTTCTTGCTCAAGGGACGAAAAACACACTTGGAGGCGGTTCCTCCTCTAACAGCTTTTGGTCTGCTTGAGAAGGTGGCTATCCCAGGCATAGTCTGGAGAATCTGGTTAAATATCTCATCCTACAAAGGACAGCAATGCAAGGTTAGTTTAAACTTAGTGTCTGAAGCTGTGGTGAAATTAAGCATGAACCCTGGAGCAGCTGTGCAGGGCTGGTCAGTTCCTACATCTGCTTGTGTGACTGCCATCTGCACAGGGAATCCATATGCTAAACTAACACTGGACTGCAGCCTCTGCTCTGTCACAGCACCAAGGGGCTACAACTAGCCCACCTATGCTTTCCCAAAATCAAGGGCTGGGTTTGGGCCTTCCTGATTCTGAAGTGAGGGAAGTAGGTACCCTCTGGTCTCCAGAAAGTCTGAACTATTCAAGCAGCTTAGGTTGAAAACTCACTGTACCAGTGCCACCTTTGGTGGTGAGAAAGTGAGCAAGGCTTGGAAACCAAACAGCACAGAAACAATAGGATTCTAAGGAATAAAGCTATCCAGAGAACAGGTGAATAGAAGAGAATCCTATGACCTATCTCCTTTTTTATATTTTAAATGTTAGCCATTAAGTAGTTTTTAAAATATAGCTTTTACATAACAAAAATTTAAGGGGATATGGGTATCCTACCTGTGTGTATGTATATATGTGTATCACATGTGTGTGGTACCCAGAGGCCAGAAGAGGACTTCAGATTTCCTGGAACTGGAGTTATATACTTGTTAGCTGCCATGTGGATGCTGGAGACTGAACCTGGGTCCTAGTGCGAACAGTCCATGCTCTTGACCACTGAGCCATCTCTCTAGCCCCCAGAACAGACTATGTGGCAAATATGTTATAATGGGAAAGGATACAGTAAGTGTACATACAGCTTGACACTAGGAAGCTGGTACCATCCAGGTGGTAGAGTTACTAGTCAGTGGCTTTGCCTGTTAGTCTTTCTGCATCCGAAAACCAAGTCCCAGCCAGCACTCACACCTACTCACCATCTCATTCCCTGGCTGCTCAGCATTCTTCGCCTTCTTTATTGTGACTTGAACATGGTACTTTTTCTCAATCCACTGCTGAATCTGCTTACTCTTTGTGTCTAAATCATGCTGTCCAATATTTGAAGAAAAAATGAGCTCCTTTGTCATAGCTGGTCCTGGTGGAAACAGTGCTGTTTACTGCTGGGTGTTTCTGCTCTGAAAGCTCAGCTTCTACCCACATTGCTTAGAGTTCAGGCCCACAGGCTCTGACATGACAGCCTTCATCTCATTTCAGCCTCATGGACTGTTCACTGCTTTTTCAAATGGGGGAGACAGGCATAAAGGTTAGTTTTTAATGTGCAAAACAATAGCTAAAATCTGCGAAGGCTTGTGTGTGGGTGTGTGTGTGCTTGCATGTGCACGCAGTCAGGACAACCTGGAGTGTGGTCCTCACCCACTTTGAGAAATGGTCTCGTTTTCACACTACTCCAGGGTCACCTCCAACCACTCTCCTGCCTCTTACTCCCATCTGCCCAAAGAGGCCCGCTTGGAGTACAGCTGAGACTGAATTTCCCTTGGCTCTGGGATTCAAGCTCATGTTTGTGCATAAGCAAGCACTTTCACCCACTGAACTCTCACACACCATGTTAGACTGGGGGTGGGTCTGGAGGAAGACCATCTAAGAGAAACAATGGGGTAACTCACAGAGATGCTGTTCAGACAGCAAAAGGAAACCTTAAGACAAGCCGTGGCTCCTCACTGCTGAAAATGAGTATGACAGCAGCAGGAACATAGAGAAGCTTCATCCCAGGCTGCCACTGCAGCCTGGCCTGTTAAGGCTCACAGAAGCCAGGGTACACATGAGCACTTTTTTGTTTGTTTGTTTGTTTGGTTTTTTTTTCCAAGACAGGGTTGTAGCTTTGGAGGCTGTCCTGGTGTAGACCAGGCTGGCCTTGAGCTCACAGATCTACCTGCCTCTGTCTCCTGAGTGCTAGGATTAAAGTGCACCATTACTGCCCGGCTTTATTACTTATAGGCCTTTACATATCAGAAGTTTTTAGCATGCGCTTGTTTCCCACCAGTTGGCTCTGGGTCTCCATCAGAATGGAGTAAAGCCTGGCAGACTCTCCAGTCTGCTGCCCCACATTTTCTGGCTCAGACATGGTTTGATATCCTGACTCCCTGAACCCCCAGTTAGTTTTCTAGGAATGCCTGTTTTCTGGTTTTCTTTCCTCACAGCGTTCAACCTCATACAGTGGGCCAGTCCCCCAATCCTTGTCACAGTGTGAGACCCATGGAGCAGTATTCCATACCTGGCAGCCATAAAAGCCAACCCCTCCTCATTTTAGTGCCCAGTTCCTGGCCTCCAAGTGGCTTCTATGACAGGTGCCTGAAAGTGACTGGCCATGTACTGTGAAGCTTTTCAGGATTTACAAGGTGTTTGAAAAGCACAATGACAGGAAGGAGGTCAGATCTGGGACACATCTCGAGTTCACTTCATTGTCCTATAAGCCACATGGCTCACCACTGCATTTGGAGCCCAGGCTACAAGATGAAGGCGACTTCCATCCCTTTGGACTGTTTACCTACCCCCCCCCCATTTGACAGTTTTAAAAGGAGAGATGATGGACATAGGACATCAAAAATGAGGGGAAGGGAACAGAAGTGAGGGATGAAGGAGGAGCCTCCCTGCAACGATGGTGAAAGCAGAAACATCAGTCTTCAGTTTCTCATGACCCACTGACACCTTGGCAAACACAAGGGTTGAGCTCTGAAGCAGTGGTTCTCCACCTCCCTAATGCTGTGGCCCCCTTAATACAGTTCCTCATGTTGTGGTGACACCCAACCATAAAATCGTCTCATTGCTGCTTGATGACTGTGATCCTGCTGTTTTAAATCGGAATGTAAATATCTGATATGCAACCTCTGTGCAAACAGAGTCTTGACCCACAGGTTGAGGACCACTGTTCTGATGCATGCAAGACACAAACATTAAAGCACCTACCAGTTTTGGGGTTGGTCTTTTCCTGTTCACGAAGCCTTAGCCGCTCCTGGTGGATCTGTGCTCCAGTCATGAGCTGGTATTTGGGTGGCTCTGAACTGGCATTCCTTTGCACCAACCTTAAGTCCAGCTTGTCCATGAGTCTGATCACATCTGCTCGGTGCATCATTCCCAGGTCATTGCCTTTCTCATCCAGGACGCGGATAACCCGCTCACTAATTTTCCTTCCAGTGTTAGTAAAAGCATCTTTCCTTTTCTGTCTCTTCTCACTGAGGGTGTCTCCATCAGTACTGAAATCTTTGGCCCAGATGAGGTGCAAGAACTTTGGGGTGCAAGAAGCCAGGGACAGCTGTGCTGGGTCTGACTTCACAATGTGTTTGCTGAAACATGTTCTAATTGAGGTTTGTAGTGTCAGCCTGTTCAGAAGAGCAGCCATCCTAACAAAGTAATAGGGGAAGTTTATTACAACACAAACACTGGTGCCATGGGCACAGGTGAGGCTGTGAGCCTTATGGCACACAGGGCACCAGACTGTAGGAAGGCAGCACCAAGACATGGCCTCTTGGCTGGCACTGTCCCTGGTGCAGCATGGCACGACTCTTCCATCCCAATGTTTCCTTCCATATCCACAGCTTCTATTTCTCCTAGATCCCACAGTGCCTGCTCAAGAGTGAAGTTTATCTAGTGGTTTGTGTATGAGGATGAAGCAGAAATGCCATTTCAGGGGCTGCAGAGGTAACCGGAACCTTAAGGGTCCTCTGCTCTTCCAGAGGACCTGGGTTAGATTCCCAGCACCCACAAGGCATCCGTATGTTCAACTGTAACTTGAGGTCTGGGCATCTGACGCCCTCTTCTGGCCTCTGAGGGGACTACACATATGTGACGCACAGATACACATGCAGGCAAGCACTTGTCAAATACAAGAAACACAAAAAATTTAATGGCATTTTGATTTTTTTCAAAAAAAGCACCTTTACTACAAACAATAAAAAGTGCTGCTCTCCCTTCTCATGGTGGTCCTTGTACATACGTATACACCTTTAATCCCAGCACTCAGGTGGCAGAGGAGAGGCAAGTAGATCTCTATGAGTTCCAGACTAGCCTGGTCTACACAGTGAGACTTTATCTCAGAAAAAAAAAAAAAAATCAAATTCATGATTATTACTTATTATTCAAAATTCTTTATTAGGGTGTGGGAACTTGGCTCAGTGATAGAGCATTTGCCTAAAATGTGCAAGACCCTTTATTCCTCAGCACTAATCTTTGTGTAGAAACAATGCAATGAACAGCATGTGTTGAAACTGGGTTCATCCTCCACCCTCACCTGGCTAGGACCGGTTACAAAGTGGCTACTAGGCCATCAGCAAACACTGTGGTGCCCATCTTGGTCTTTTTAATGATGACAATCCGGTCCTGACAGACAGTTCTTATACCAGATACCCGGTTTCCAGCTTTTCCTGAATGCGTTATAATTTTGTTGGGTGGTAATATTTTATTTACAGTTTGGCAGCATGAAGAGGCTCCCTCCAGCCAGTTGTATAATTTAAACATTACGGAAAATGGCTGTAATTCCCTTCAACACACCTAAAATGAAAACATCTATTAGGCTGCTAATTGCTACCGTGTGTCACTGTCACATCCCAGCTCCACTGAAAACTGGTAAATTGGTAGTGAAACAGAAAGAGCTGAGCATTTATTGTCTCTTTAGGGAAAACTGTGTCCATCTATGCTGATAAGGAAAAGCTCTTTTCCAAGTATGAAGGTAATTAAAATAATAATAAAAAAATCACCACTTTGCTACCAATGAAAATGGCCCATTTCAGCAACAATCAAACACCTCTAGGTACAAGGATGATGTCAAGAGGTCACCCATACTCTGCCTTGAGATCAAATATGCAAAAGCACTCTGCCAAGGAAGCTGTCACTATCATGACCAAAGGTCAGAGGTCCATCACCACCAGGAAACAACATCACACATCAGCAAATAGCCAATGCTTGCCACAACACAGCCTTGTCCCCAGGCAATCCAAAGCTGGCCCACCTTACCACTGAGCTTCAAGAACAAGGCCAGGTCCAGAGAAGAGGGAACTAGAGGACACCACAAGGGAGTGAAATCCCACATCCAGACTGTGAGGCAAGACTGGCTTGGTGAGGGCAAAAAGGAAAGGATGAGCTAGTCTGGGATAAAAGGACAAAGGGATTACAAACTATAATGTGTTTGAGAAGAATCCTGTGGAAAGACTCATCGGGGACACAGGAATGCAGATTAGTTATTTGGAACTATCAAAGTGTCATCAAATTTTCTCAGTGTGAAAACCCAGGAAACAAACCCTGACATATTTAGGATCACAACTGGAAATGGCACAGCAGGAAACGGAGTCAGACAATGCTGTTATGCTGCCTCTGCTACATGGCTGGTAGTTGATGGGAGATGTCATTATGTATATATGTTTCTCATACTGGTTAATGAATAAAGTACTGTTGGCCAATAAGAAAGGAAGATAGGAGGGACTAGGAGACAAGGAGGATTCGAGGAAGTAATAAGGAGGAGTCAAGATGGAAACCCCAGCCGGCTCTCCGGTAAGATGAAATCACGTGGAAATACTTAGATTAACAGAAATGGGTTAATATTTAAGACAGAGCTAGCCGATAAGAAACAAGTAACTGGCCAACAGAATTATATCTAATATAGCGTCTCTCTGTGTATTATTTGGGGCTGGCGCAGTGGCGGGACAAGACCAGTGGCGGGACAAGACCAGCAGCGGGCGGAAAAGCCTACTCCTTACAGGTCATCATCTCTCCCTTCTTTGGCTTGTTTTTGTAATTAAAGTGGAAAGAAAACAAACAAGCAGCAATGGCCTGAAAGAGCTAGCTCAGTGGCCTCCAGTGCAGCGCATGCAGCTGCGAAGTCCTCCTTTCATTTCACTGGAAAGAACACACATGCTGGCTTTGTGTGCTGTCCTGGTTGGCCTTCAGGGTTTTGTTGTTGCTGTTCTGGTTTTTGTTTTTTTTTGTTTTTTGTTTTGTTTTGAGACAGCGTTTCTCTGTGTGACAGTTCTGGCCATCCTGAAACTCGTTTTGTAGACCAGGCTGTCCTTGAACTTATAGGGATCCACCTGCCTCTGCCTCCTGAGTGTGGGGATTAAAGGCGTGTGCCACAACCACCCAGCAGTCCTGGTTAGTTCTTTGTCAACTTGACATAAACCAGAGTCATCCAGGTAGAGGGACTCTCAATTGAGTAAATGTCTCCATCAGGCTGGTCTGTGGGCAAGTCTGTGGGGCATTCTTTTTGATTAATGATGAATGTCTCAGGGTCCAACAAAAATGTGTGCAGTACCACTCCTGGGTGGTGTAAAAAAGCAGGCTGAGAAGCCATGGGAAGCCAGCCAGTGAGCAGTGTTCCTCTGTGGTCTTCCTTTTCTTCCCCCAGCTTCCTACCCTGACTTTTCTCACTGATGGACTATGATTTGGACCTGCAAGCCAAATACATCCTTTCCTCTCCAAGTCTTTGCTTTTGGTTATGGTGTTTCCTCACAGCAACAGAAAGCATACTGGGTCATGCATCCACATACATACATACATACATACATACATACAGCATGCATGCATATCATTTCAAAGCCTGTGTGTAAATGAACAAATAAGCATTTTACATATGTAAAATTCTAAAGACTTTTTTTTTAAGACTTATGTACTTATTTCTCTATCTGGTTTTTACAAGGAAAACCTCAAAGTTTCTCACCATCACAAATGGCAATGATGTGAGTGAAAAGTTCACTTGCACATGTCTTGGTAATTCTCAGTTAAGGGCTACATGTCTCTATGAGAACTTTGCTTACTCAGAAACAAGTGGCCTGCCAGCCTCACTTGGGGATGCTTTTAGCACACAGATGTACTTCCTGCTTTTCTGTGATGTGTCACTGAACGGGGAAGCCTCTTTGATCCCTCTGCCAGAGGTGGGTATGAGGCTGAGCAGACCAGCATCAACTAAAGATGCTGACTGTAAAACAATTTGGGGGCATCTAGCTGGGCCCTTCCTCCCAAGACAGCTGTCTCAGCCACAATATTGTTGAAGGCATGTTTCTCAGTTAATTCAAATGCATGCATTTGTAGTATGAGATGTCCATTTCTGATGTGACACTTACTCAGACCCTACTGAAATCATACTTTACCACACAGGTCTGTTTGAAGGTCAGCAGCAGATGCCACACTGAAGAAACACTCCATGCAGAAGTGCACACATGCCTCTGAATCTCCACCAGTAACTCTCTCAGAATGATGAGCAATTGAATGTCAACTGGATTATGTCAATGGGATGCAAGGCAGTAATTTTAATGCTGATATGTACAGCATATCCAATCAGAAATGGAAATGATTTAAATACTGTGCCATAAACTGAGAAGCTGAGACATGTACCTGTTTCTATTCACTGTGTGTTTTGGGCTCTACTGTCTATACATATATATATATATATATATATATATATATATATATATATATATTAAGATTTTATTCTTTATGTGCATGTGTGTGCATCTGCCTGTGTGTCAGCATGTATGCATTCGGGTAGCCATGGAGGCCAGAAGAGGGCATCAGACACATTGAAACTGTAGTTACAGACAGCTGTGAGCGGCCTGATACTGGTACTGGGAACCAAAGCTGGTCCTCCATGAGAGCTACACACCTCTTAACCTTTGAGCCATCTCCCCAGCCCCCACTTATATGTTTATATTTGTCTTCTATTATTATTAACAACTCCTAACTAACACATACACAATTACTCAAAGAAAATTCCCTCATGTGTCTTCCCAGTCAATATATACCATCACTCTGAGCCAGTCACTATCCTAATTTTTATTTCATCACAGTCTCTTTGAAGAGAGCACGTGTTATTTGTCGTAAGGTACCTGGGCATGCTTCCAGGCTTGTCTCTATGGCAGTGGCACTTGTTTGCACCTTTTTACTTCTGAGAAGTGGTCTTCATGATATTGCACTGCACTCTGTAGAAGTCTAGTTTATTATTAACGAACACCTGAGCAGGTTGGGCTTGGGATCTTAAGGATAAGGGGCTGATTACCATATGACACTGGTAGTGATGATGGGGATGCAAAGAACATCCCTACAACACAACTTAAATATGACTTAATATCCAGCTTCTTAAACTGGGGGCGGTGTCACTGACTGTGGCAGCTGAGAGAATATTGGGTCTGAATGAGTCAAGGACTAAAAATGAATTCACAGACACTTTCATAATGAACCCTTGCACTTCTGCCAGCATACACCCATTTTGCAGCTTGCAACTCCACTGCAGCCTTTGTTTTCAGCACACAGCATGATCTGTGGCCATACCAAGGTGAACTTGCCTGATCTCATCAAAATGCCTCATACCTACTTTGCTACCCAAGCACACAAATGCCAATGGCCTGAGACACCTCAGCTCAGATCCAAGGCTACGGCAGAATATGAACTGCAACATATTTATCATTCACACAGTCTCCTGTTCTTTCATCTTTTAATTCTTCCCTGCCAATATTCTTCAGTGTGAATCAAGGTTGTATGACTCTTCGCTGTAATGTGTTACAATGTTTTGTTTTAAAAAATTGCTGTTTGAGTTGCTAGCTTTTCCTGACATAATAATGAAAATAACTAAGCAAAGTATGGCTTGGAATTAGGAGGGGCTTTCCAACAATTTCTGAAGTGGTCCTAAATATACTAATGGCATTTATCAAAGCAGCTTTCTCAACATTGACTTAACACTTATAAAACTTTATCAGGCTGGGTGTTGGTGGCACATGCTTTTAATCCCAGGGAGGCAGAGGCAGGAGGATCTCTGAGTTTGAGGCCAGCCTGGTCTACAAGAGCTAGTTTCAGGACAGGCTCCAAAGCAATGCAGAGAAACCTTGCCTCAAAAAACAAAACACTGTACCAGTCAACTCGCAAGTGTTAAAGATGCTCAATTATGCAAATATTAATTAAATATCGAGCAAAGATTTAGGATCAGTGAGACAGCACCGTGGGTAAGGGTGCTTGTGTATATGTAACTAACTGTCTGATATATCTGGGCACCCATGCCAGTCAAAGGGCAACCTTATGGAATTAGTTTCCTCCTCTCACTTTTACATCCTGGCACTGAATTCTGTTTTACTTTGCTTTGGCTATACAGAGCCATCTCTTTAACTTGATGACACTGATTTTTTTAATATTTATTTTTGAGACAGGATCTTAAAGGCCAGGCTGGCCTCCAATTCACAAGAGATTAGCTTCTGCCTCTCGAGTGAAGACTAGTGAGGACTTTAGTAAGTGAGCGAGGATTGAAGCGGTGCACCACCACACCAGGCTTGACACTAAATTTGTACCATGTATTTACTAGGTTTTTCTGTATCGTTCATTACACTTCATAGTCACAAGCTCATACTGACACCCATTCACTCTCACTTCCAGGAGGAGTTTCAAAAGTCCTGGCATGGTGACACATGCCTTCAGTTCCAGCACTTCGGATGCCACAGAGGCACGTGGAGGTCTGTGAGTTCGAGACCTGCCTGTGAGTTCGAGGCCTGCCTGATCTACAGAGTGAGCTCCAGGACTACCAGAGCTACATAGTGAACCCCTGTTTCAATAACAACAACAACTACTACTACTATTATTATTACAGGAAAAACAAACAAGCAAACAAAAAGGCTCAAGTCGTTTCTAAAGTCAGCAGCGGGCACGACCACCCGAAGGACGAGCCCACCAACCAGGAAGCCACACACACTCCCCCGCCCCGCCCCCTAGGACGCTCGGGTACGCACGTACTGGGCAAAAATGGCTGGGGTTGCGGGCATGTGGCTCGGGAGCGAGGCAGCTGGGGCCCCGGACCCTTGGGCGCTCTGCGTAGAATGTCCCAGGGATACGTCCTCCCGCCTCAGCCCCGCACCGCCGAGCTCTCACCTTAGCGCTACCTGGGCCGAGGACGAGGAAGAATCGGCTGGTTGGTGCACGGGCTCCGCGGAAGGACCGCGTCGGCTTCCGTAGTGGGCGGGACTTCCCGAGCCATTTAAAGGGAAGGTGCGGCAAGCAGTCGCGTTTTCCGCGGACGGAATAAAGTCCTTCAGAGGGGGGAAAAAGTGCTGAAGTTCTGGGGAAGAAATTGAGCAAATTGCTACTTACTTACCTTCTGCTGCTCCAGAGGCGAAGCGAACAGTAAAATGTGGAATCCCCGGAGTAGTCGCTCACTGCCAGTTACATTAATACCAATTTAATAAAATATGTAAAGTCTCTTACAATGTTTCATAAATATCTGGACAACCACTCTGCGGTATGGAATACTGCCATCTGCATATGAGCAGATCAGGCTAGTGAAAGCTCTGGATAGCAAGGTATAAACAAGCCTCCCTTCCCAAGGCGGCTCTCTGCTGACAAAAAGCGATGGATTCAGTTTTCAAGTGCTGTCAAAACTGGGAGAAGTCACAGCTCATGCACAGCGAGATGACTGCCTTGCCCAGAGTCACGGAAGAGGGCAGCCCGAAACTTCATGCCCCTCTGTGTTGCACCTGCTGGCTCTTGGGGCCTGCACCCATGCCACCAGAACGCTAAGTGTCTCCTACTTGGGCTTTAAGATCCTGCTTTTCTCTGTTCTTCAACAGGGGATTCCTCAGTGGGAGTACTTACATTCCCTTTATGAAGGGAAGCCATAGTGTTTATAGACCGTGTGTAGTCCTCTTGTCTTACTTAGTTCTCACCAAATAACTCAATCAGGGTCATACCCGGGTACAAATATTACTCTTGCATCAGAGGAAACTAGGGCAGCCTTAAGTAGCTTCTCCAGAGCCACATCTAAGTCTTCCTTTCCCCATCAGCTCACAGCCTCTGGCCCATGGCAAAGCCTAAAGCAATCCCAAAGCAAAGCCAAAGGCCTGGGCTGGGGCCTGCATGCCAGCCATTTCCAAGTGAAATGAAGAATTATTCTGCCAGAATTAGTTCTCGATGTTGGGAGATAAAGTGTGGAGCCTGCCCCCTGAGTAGACAGGTCCACAATGGCTGTTAAGTGCCCACATTTGCGATAACATTTATATAAGTACCGTACTTCTAAGCACTTAACATTGCATCAAGTTAGCTTAATCCTCAGGACACCCTCATGAGCTGCTACTTTCATTACCCATTTCACAGATGGGGGAACTAAAACATGAAGAAGTTATATGATTTGCCCCAACATCACACAATGAGCAGAGCCAAGAATGTAAGAAGGCTGGATATCTCAGTGATTAAAGGGTTTTTCTCTTGCAGAGGGGCTGGATTCTGTTCCCAGCACCCACAACTACCTGTAACTCCAGTTCCAAGGACGCCAGTGCCCTGTCATTATCTTGGAGGCATCTGCATGCACGTGGTGTACATGCAGCTGTGCAAGCACACATACACACATGAGCATAAAAATAAATTTAAAAGATTTTAAGCCTTTCTGCTCTCCAGAACTCTGCTTTAACCTCCATGAAATGGGATGTGAACTGTATTTATTTAATTATTTATTTTTATGGACATTGGTATTTTGCCTGCATGTATGTCTGTGTGAGGGAGTCAGGTCCCCTGGAACTGGAGTTACAGATAGGTGTGAGCTGTGGTACTGGGAGCTGAACCTGAGTTCTCCAGAAGAGCAGCCAATGATCTAACCACTGAGCATCCTCTCCAGGATGTGTCTAGTTTTAGGAACCGTTGGGAATAATGGGCTCAGCTTGGTGGTGGCAGGATTTGGAGGCTCTGGAGGCACATTAAGCAAGTAGGCCACCCCTGAGACTGCCTTTCTGCCTTTACTCCTTCTATAGCACTGGTTTGCCTGTCCAAAAAAAAAAAAAAAAAAAAAAAAAAGACTTCAGACTCTTTGGACAAATATTGGAGGTTTCTGTATTAAGACTTTCTGGTACCATCGCTGCCTCTGTTATGCTTGTCTCTTTCATGGCTCCAGAAAAAGTCCTGCAGGGATGTAATGTTTAACTAGCAGTTGTAAGTCCTCAATATTTTTTTCCAAATTTCACTTTTATTAAAAAGGTTTTACCAGGCTGTGGTGGTGTACTCCTTTAATCCCAACTTGGGAGGCAGACACAGATGGATCTCAGTGAGTTTTCCAGGGTATCTGACACTTTCACACCAAGCCACATAAAATAAAGTTAAATAATTCAAATAAAAAATTCTGTCTCAAATTAATTCCAAAACAAGTGGTCCTTATACACCAAAGATAGTGACAGTGATGTCCACAGCAAGCCGGCCAATGAGTCCAGCCTCCCAGAGGAGCTGCCAGGACACCAGAGAGCATGCCTTGGGACAAACTGATGAAGAAGGTCTGCCCATGCACAGGCATACACTCTCTCTTGTTTGGTGACTAGGGACAGTAACAGTTTTAAAAGCAAACCACATACTAATAAAATTCTTGGGTTTCTTTTGACATTGCATAGGTGCTTCATGGCCATGACTGAAGAGTCAATACAGAGTGGATTTAATGGCTGAGAAGACACACATTCACCTTCTGCCTACTGATATAGAGAAAGTGATGTAGGAAACAAGATATGTTGAGGTGAGGGATGGGCTTTGCTTGAGCGTTAGGAAAAGCATTCCAAATTTCCCAAAGAGAGCCAGCCCCATACCATGAGACTGCTATCATGAATCTGCAAATCTCTTGTTACTATCATGATAAGTCCTCATGTTGACCATTTCCTCTCAGGTGGGACCATGGGTCACCCACTCCAAACATGTGAACACCTATATGCTGAATAAACAAAACCAAACAAAACCAGCAGTAGGCTTAGCTGTGCTTTCAACATGTCTGGGACTTGAGGATAATCTTTTGTGTGACTTACATTTATGACATGGCTACTTTGGCAGGTTCCCCCAGTAGACCTGGAGAGCATCTGGTAGCTGCAGCCCTTCATGTACCCTAAGACTATATTAGGTCCGGAATACATTTCTTCATTGTGTATAAAGTCTCACGGCATCATAGTGAAGATCAAGTATGTCTTTCATCACAAACTGATGACACAATTATTAAAATACATCCATAACTGTAAATGAGCTTAGCAAGTGTATCAGCGTCCACATGGTGATAATTTTTTCAAAAACTTTCCTATGTGTTAAATGCAATATTTACAAGTGGAGATGCATTTCTCTTCCATGCATAGTCTTTTTGCACAACTGAATGAAGCAGAAAATGGGTTCAGATCTCTCCTTTGGAGAAACAAGATGGTGAGTTTTGGAGTGATTTACCTAACACATCACTGATTGTGTGTGTGTGTGTGTGTGTGTGTGTGTGTGCGTGTGTGCACAAATGTGTTGGACCAGTAGATCAGAGGTCAACTTTGGGTGCTGTTCCTCAAGCACTATTCTTTTGACAAATTTTGACAGTCTCTCATTGGTCTGGACCTCTCTCCCTCTAGGCTAGGATGGCTGGGCAGGAGGCCCAAGGATATTCCTGTCACTGCCTCCTCTACGGGGATGACAAGTGTGTACCCCCACACTCAACTCTTTATATGGATGCTGGGAATTGAACTCAGGACCTCATGATTGCCTGGCAAGCACTTTATCAACTGAGCTATGTCCTCAGCCCCAACTGCCTTCATTTTAAAAACCGTTGAACAAGTAATTCCTACTGTTCATAGATCACATCACACAGATCAATGAACATGATGAAAACTTACAAGACATTGCATGCTCTCTACTGTGGAGGTCACAGCAAAACACGACCAAGATATTACCTGGCATTTACACTTCATATATGGCCCAGCACCGCTTTTCAATGCCATGTGACATCGTCTGTTACTTCTTAAGCAGGGCAGGTCTGTTAATAAGTCCATTGATGATGGAATATTAGGACCGTCACTCTCTTTGAGGCAAACAGAATTAGTGACCAGTTGCTCTCCTTTCACAAGTTCCTGGGGTGTGGAGTTTTACATGTGTGCTTACAGAGAAGCCTGTCCGCTGTCCATTGGAGTTATTGTGTAAACCACACCCCCTCAAAGTGCTAAGTTCCCTTGGGCAAAGATTTTAAAGGCTGCTTTGTTGGCAGCCTTATGCATCCATGCCCTGCCAACATGGAAGTGAAAACTGTGTTTTTCTTCTTTCTTCTTCTTTTTTGCAACAGTAAATCTACCAATTTTACAGTCAGCTGAACAGCAATAGATTGATTTGTGTAAAGTCTGCGCTCACAAAGAAAACCTGGACTTCAGTAGCTTGAATGCCCGAGTCTGCCACGTGATCCTTGACGGGTAGACACTCTCACAACTTGCTGTCGAAGGATGCAGGCAGGCCACTGTCACCTGCTTCTCGGCCCAGGTGCTGACCCCTCGGGCAACAAGGGGCCTCCAGGCAGGGTGGCAGCAAGGCTGGGCCTTTGTGTGGGACAGAGAGGCCTTTTCCAATACAGGAGCCAGTGTTCTCCAGCAGCCTCAGGGAGCACAAGAGAGGAGAGGTGAAGGTCACCTTCTGGGTCACAGTGGGTTAAATTTAGTTAACATCAGAGGTTACAGCTTCTAACAAGAGCTTCAAGAAAACTTATTGGAAGATGCAATTTGTTCCTTCTTTGTCCATCATTTTTTTTCTTACTCTATTGAGAGTGACAGCTTAACAAAGGTTTTGCTTGCTGGGGGTTTTTCATCCATTGGAGGATAAAGGGCTCTGTTCCTAAAAAGAGATGCAGGTGGAAGGCTTTATAAACATCCATGATTTTCAAATTGTGAGCTTTAAAATAGGCTCCCTGCATGGCTAAGTCAAAAATAACCTACGAGGGATGTTGAAGAAAGTCCTCATTAGAAACAGGGGGACAGTTCACCAGAGGCAGAAGCTCAGTCTTCTAGAAGATTCTTTGTCTTTTCCCCTCATCTTAGAATAGAATTTCTAGCTATTTAGAAATCCCAGGGAACGTCCCTTACATGCCCATGGGGTGTAGGTATCTAAAGCATAATTCTGGGCAGGAGGTTTTACTTTTGTTTTTCACATTTCTATATAAGTCCAAAAAAAAAAAAAAAAAAAGACAGTCATAGATCTGTGAACAGCCCCTCTGTTCTCTCTTTTGTGATTTATTTTATTTTGTGTGTGTGCGAGGCTTTTGCTTGCATGTGTGTATGTGCTCCGTGTGTGCGCCTGGTACCTGTGGAGGCCAAAAGAGGTCTTCAGATTCCCTAGGACTAGAGTTACAGATGGTGTGAGCCACCATATGGGCATGAGGGAATGGAACTTGGGTCTTCTGCAAGAGCAGCCTACCCTTAGCCACTGAGCATCTCTCCAGGCTTTTCCTTGTGGTTTAGCTGTCCCATGTTTTATGCTCAAGAATGGACTGCTATAGAAACTGGTCTGTCAAAGGAGTCTGTACTCATTCACCTTTTAGTTGGAAATGTGAGGTTACCTGCTAATGTAACCTTCATCCTACCCAGGCCTCTGGTACTGTTTATGTATTTCTCTCTCATCAGGAGGCTTGCCTGGATGAGGTTCGTACATCGGTACAATATTTATGTGCATATTCACATAAATAGTGGATACTTTAACACATGAACTTGGATTCCCAAGCCATGCTTTCTAGTCTGTGTTTCACAAAGGAAAGTAATGTGCATTCAGAAACACATTTGTCTCGGGTAGGGCTAGAATTATTTCAGTTAGCATTTGGGATATGAGATATTTTGTGTAAGAGAAATTCTAGACTCTTAGGCTTACCTCTTGAACAAATACAAAGTTTTTTATACTTAGCATTTAGAAAGGTTTGTAATTTTTATTAGTTTTAATTCTGTGTGCACATGTGTGTATGTGGGTTTTTGTGTGTATGTATGTGCATGTGTTTGTATTTGTTTGTGTGTATGAGCATGTGTTTGTATGTATGTGTGTGTTTTATGTGTGTTTGTATATGTATATATGAACATGTGTGTATGTAGGTGTGTCTGTGTGGGTATATATGTGCGTGTGTGAGAGAGAGAGAGAGAGCATGTGTGTGAAGGTTCCCAAGGAGGACAGATGCATCAATTCCTCTGGAGTTGGAGTTATAGGCAATTGTGAGCTATCTGATGTGGATACTGGGAATGGAACCCTGGTTCTCTGTAAGAGCAATACATGTTCTTAATGCCTGAGTTATTGCTTCTGTCTCTACACTTACCCTTTTGAATACTTCCTATAATAATTTTCTTATTTTCTGTAATATAGCATCTCAAGGGCAACATATGATAACTATATATTACAAGGTGGCATTATAACACCATCATCCCTGCGTTAAATACCACTGTGCTCAGTGGCCATGATGTCATAATGGGTTTTGAATTTGCAATTCTTTTTTGTTTTGTTTTGTTTTTCTCTGTGTAACCCTGGCTGTCCTGGAACTCGCTCTGTAGACCAGGCTGGCCTTGAACTCAACAGAGATCAGCCTGCCTCTGTCTCCTGAGTGCTGGGATTAAAGGCATGAGCCACCACCACCCAGCAAATTTGTAGTTTTTTTATGTATTGTTTATCCTTTTCTGCTGTTATACTGTCAGGTACCTCTCGTTCCCACCCCCAAATTATGTGTATGTAGAGAGGTGGTATATGTGCATGGTGGTGAAATGCAGGTACCCAAGGAGGCAAGGCTTCAGATGCCCCTGAAGCTAGATTTGTAGGTGGTTGTGAGTCACTGGTGTGGGTGTTGGGATTTGAGCTTGGGTCTTCTGAAAAACCCCAAAGGATCTTAGCAAATGAGCCACTTATAAAGCCACTATCTTCTCATTATTATATCTACCTCATTAGCTTTATTAGACATCCCCTCCCCTTGATTTCTGCTTAAAGTCGAGTTCAGTATCTCTTCGTCAAGCAAGCTCTTGTTCATTCTTCAAATCAACCCATACTTGATGCCAGGACAAGCTTGTCATAGCAAAGCCCCATGCCTGTCATCTCCTTCAAACAATGCCAACCAAATATGCTTTGGGTGGTTGTTCTGTCCAGAGACTGACTGATGGCAGCCACACTTCAGTTTTCATGGAATGAGTTTATTAAGTATACAGCAAGCAAAAGTAAAACAAGATCAGGAAGCAGGTAGGTGACTTCAACTTAGGTGCTTACTACATCAATTGAGCCAGTAATGCTGAGACGTCATCCTGGGTTCCTGCAGTCAGATCTGCAGTTACAGCCTGGCATTATTGCCAGGGATGAACATCGATTTCTTGTTCCCACCACAGGCATTTTATACCATGGAGTCAGGAATAGTAACCCCCTTTGGAAATGCTTTGCCCCTAACTGCTCCCAAGAACCTAATGCTTTAACAGTCATAGCTGCCAGGTGTTTTTCATTCTCTGTTAAGGGGTCCACAGCCCAGGCTGCTCCAGGAGGGTGAGTCTAGTCTTAGAGCACTGAATGTCATACCCATAGTTGATGAGACCTGGATAGAAGTTTGACTTATGGGAAGCCAGTGCACAGACTGGCAGTCTATCAACTTGGGGTGGGAGATCAGTTAAGTGTAGGGGGTATTTGTGACAAGAAATGCTAACTGGAAATCTGTCCTCTTTGCCTGCCTCAGAAGCATCCTTACACGAAGGTGTGGCTGTGTGTCAGTAGAATATGCCAATGCATTTGAGTATGGGCAGTCCACCAGCAGCCAGGCCCCTGAAGACAAATGACACTCCCTCCCAGAGCATCAGCTGCCAGTGACTCCTCAGCTGGGGTGGTGCCTCCTGAGCCTTTTCCCAGTCTGTGCTGAGATACTGAGTGAACGTTTGGACTTGACTTTGTATAGGCCTAGTGTAGATAGCCGTAGCTGCAGGGAATTCAAGGGTACAATGGCCGTGCCACATCCAGAGACAGCATTTCACAGAGCTCCTCCTCATTCTTCAGCTCTTACGTTCTTTTTGCCCTCTCTTTCATGATGTCCCTTGAGCCTTGGGAAGGGAAGGCGGGAGAAAGTTTCCCTGTTTAGGGTTAAGCACTTAACAGACACATATTCTCAGCACTTTGGCCAGCTATCAGTTTCGGTATTAATCACTGTTCACTGCAAAAATAAGTTTCTCTTTTCTTTTCAAAGCTGAGAAAAGAACTAATTTATGTGTGTAATCATGAGTATTTAGAAGGCAGTTTGACAATAGCATGTTCATTCAGCAAAACAACGGTAGTAGGTTCCTCTCTGGATCCTATGACCTCCCCAGCTACAGGCTTTTGATCAGGTTTACAGTACCAGGCATTATTTAATTCTCTTCTGTGGCATAGTTCTCAAATCCAATCAGAAAACAATTGGCTCCGTAGCTACTGGGAAACTCTGTCTCGAAAAACAAACAAACAAACAAAACAAAAGAAAAAAACCAATTGGTTACCCCTTAATTTATGCCCCTATTGCTCCTATAACACACTCTGTCAAGCAGGTTGGTATTGTAGCGTACACTGTTCATTACTGGACTAAACCATTAATGATTTCTTTCCTCCAGCAGCCTAAAATAAATAGCACCTTCTGGTACCAACTAGCTACAAAGGAGGAAATTTCCCATCTAGTTTCACCTTGATTTCTCTACATCTCTTAGCTATGGGACACATTCATGTTACCATTATGATGGTTTGATGGTTAGATCCTACAGGAAGGGCGGGCAGGTGCAGAGCTTACAGTGGAACTCAAGAGGCACTGGTACTGAACCCGACAATGCAGAGCACTTCAGCAACAAGGCTGGGATGGGCAAGGCTGAGATGCAGGTGACGTTTGCGCTCGATGTAACCGTGACCACCTCTGTGGAAGTGATCTTCCTATGCTGCACCTGCTCCTTCTCAGCCATGGCCAACTCTTGTGTCTCTCTGCTCTGCATTCTACATGTGGGTAGAATTTCAGGTCAGTAAAAGGTACATGATTTTGGGAGTTTTTCTGATTGCATTTTTTTTTTCTTTTTAGCCATCGGTAGATTTGATTTGATGTAGTGTTGATGCTAACATCGTCTGCCGGAACCCACATTCCTCCAAGGAGTTCTCAAGCGAGTTCTGACATGGCGGAGCGTACTGGGTACCTTGTCTAATCATCTGTGAGTACCCAGAGCCTTTCATTTCATTAGGAGTGCGGACAAAGAGCAGAGGCTGGTGGGCCAGAGACACGGCTTTGTAGGTGGCGACCAGGCCAATCATAAGAGAATCCCATTACCAGAGTCTCATTTGATTCCCATGTGGAGCTCGTAGCACAGTTTTTGTTGTGGTTTGCAAGTTTTTTTTTTAAAATACATTTTAAACTCCTTTTTTAGTGTTCCTCCTCTCTTGGTGACAATTCTGGCATCACTGAAGTAGCATTAAAGAAAAAAAAAAAAAGAAAGAAAGAAAACGGTAATTATTAACTGCATACCAGATACGGCAGTCAGAACGAGCCTAGAACAAAAGCCTTCCTTCCGCATCCCACTCGCACTCGCATGGCCTCTTGGGGATCTGGACTCCGCTATGCTTAGCAGGCTTCTTGAAATAGAGGGGGCTTGCGTGCCTTTGCATCCTCCTGGATCTCACCTTTGCAGGGCCATGGTCTGACATTTGCACTGTCTGTTTTTGTTTCTTACTCTTCACACAGGTTGGATGTTTGACCCAAAGACAAATATTTCTTTTCCGACTCTGAGATCTCTGCTTCCCATTTCTGCCTGGGAAAATTTCTGCCCAGGAGTATTTTTGCACTGGAATGTTAAGGGTAGTATTAGAAGTCTGGAGATCACCTCTCTACCCTGCCCCCAAGACAAGAGTTTCTCTGTGTTGCCTGGTTTTCTTGGAACTCGCTCTGTAGACCAGGCTGGTCTCGAACTCAGAGATTTGCCTGCCTCTGCCTCCTAAGAGCACCACCACTACATGAGAAGTCTGGAGATTTAACCCCAGGTTCTCAGGACATACCCAGGGCTTTTTGCTGCAGTTAAATGAGTGACCCAGAGGGTGACAGGCATGGAATCCATGGTGAGGATGAAGGCTAACCAACCCTCAGGAACACGAGAATAATGTAAGTGCCTTCCAACCTACAAGATGACAGCAGGCTTGCCATTGTACACAAAACAGGATTCTCTTTATTGCTCATGGGGAAATACTGTTTTGGGGAGCAAATAATGGCACTTACCAAGCTCTAGAAAGATGTTTGTGTTCTGTGTTGTCCTAAAAAGCATGCAAAGTGTACACTGTAGTGTCATCTTTTGAATTCTGCTTCCAAGGACCCAATCCATATATTGGTCCAGGCATCAGCTTTTCAGCATGATGAAGTCCTTCTCTATAGGACAATGGAAAGCAGCATTTAAAAATGCACACATATAGGTTATTTTTAAAAGGGGAGGGGCTAGAGAGATGGCTCAGCAGTTAAAAGCACTGGCTGTTCTTGCAGGGGACCTGGGTTCAGTTTCCAGCACACACATGGTGGCGCACAACCATCTGGAACTCCAGTTCCAGGGGATCCCCTGCCCTCTTCTGGCCTCTGTTGACACTGCACACATGTGGTACAAATGCAAATACATGGGTAAAAGATATACACATAAAGTAAAAATGAATAAATCTTAAACAATAAACATGAGGTTGGGAGGGGTAAGGAGATGGATCTGGGAGGAGTTAGGGGAATGAGTGTGTGTGTGGGGTGAGTATGACCAAATTATATAGTATGACCTTCTCAAAAAATTAATAAGAATATTTTAAGTGCATATTTATTTAATATTTATTTAGCCCTAAAGAATGCAATTACATTTATCTGTCCCTCTTCTACCCATTTTTTTTCCTGCCTGGAATTCACATTGTCTTTGCACAATCATATCTATTCATTTGTATGTAGTAGAAATTAAAGACATTTTAAAAGATTTGTGTGTGTGTGTGTGTGTGTGTGTATGTACAATATGAGTACAGGTGCTCACAGAGGTCAGAGGAGGTGTGTCCCCTTGGATCTGGAGTTACAGGTGAGTCACTTTGATGGGAGATGTCTTTCTGTAAATGTTTCTCTTATTGGTTAACGAATAAAGCACTGTTGGCCAATAGGAAAGCAAGATAGGCGGGACTGGGAAACAAGGAGGATTCAGGAAGTAGTAGGGAGGAGATTCAACATGGAGAATGGAGAGAATAGAACACTGGGCCCTCTCTCCGGTAAGATAAGACCACATGGAAATACTTAGATTAATAGAAATGAGTTAATATTTAAGATAGAGCTAGCGGATAACTAGCAACTGGCTAACAGATTTATAACTAATACAGCGTCTCTGTGGGTAATTTGGGGCTGGCACAGCTATGGGACCAGGCTGGCAGAAAAACCAACTCTAACATCACCTGACCCAGCAAGTAGTCGATCAGATGAAGAGCCCTAGGCCCTCTTAATAGGGGAACTATCTCTGCAGCAGCTAAAGATGTGTTTGCGGTAATAAGAATGCAGAAGGTTTCTCATTATCTCCTCCCAAGTTTTCAATTATGTCACTAATCTACGTCAGGCTTTATTGTCAGTGACTCATTCTTACTGAAATTGCAGTTTTTAATATTCCTTTTGCAACCACAGCTTCATGGTTTATGCATTAAGGTCATGAATTACTTTACAACAGAGAAGCACTCTGAGAATTCGTCAGCAGGCACTCTGCACTCTGACATTGCACAAACATTCTAGAATATACTCATACAAATAGCCAACTGCACACACCTCAGTACCACCATGGTGCCTGTAGTCAATCCTAGACAGAGTTGTAATTTTCAGTACATGGATGCATTTAATGAAAAAAATCATGCACTGGCCATATGAGATATGACTTGCAAGGTCAGGAAGTAAAGTTCCCCATCTGATGGCAGGGTGTCACTGGCTGTAGGCATCCTGTGTGCACTCCACAGAGGCTATGGAGACAAGAGGAGGTAATGTGTGCTTGTGAGGGTAAAGACAGCAAGAAAACAGCTCTACACATGAACATTGCAAATGGTACAGGAGCATCTTGTGTAACATCTGGTGAAGGAATACTGAGTGTACATATGTGAAGGTCAAAGCTGTAAGAAATGTAAGCATGTGAAGACTTATCTAGTCAACCCACTTCAAACCATTGGCCGAGCAGGCTCTTACAAACAGCAGTGAAAACACACACTCAAGTCCCAAGTCTCCCACTTGTTTTGTTCAAATCATTTTTGGTTGAGAACACAAAAGACTAAATTTAAGCAGACTAAGCAAGAACTTTGCCCACTAAGCCTGTCAGAGACGTGTTAAAAATACATCATGATGGTAGTGGGAATTAATGAGGCTGTTCTGTTGAACATGATTGTGATGGGATTATTCATGGGTACTCCATGGAATGCATTAAGTGTTTTTTTCTAGTTTACAAACCATAACCTGGTAACTCTCCAGTCTCCCTTGAATAAAGTTTATATTGCTTTTTGTTTTGTTTTTCAAGATAGAGTTTCTCTGTGTAGCCCTGGCTGTCCTAGAACTTTCTTTGTAGACCAGGCTAGCCTCAAACTCAGAGATCTGCCTGCATCTGCCTCCTGAGTGCTGAGATTAAAGGTGTACATCATGATGCCTGGCTTGCTTTTGTTCTTTTTGATAGAGAATAGAAATCAACAGACTCTAAATGATCTGAGAGTAAGAGTCAGGACTTAGAGTCTAGCTTGGGAAGGTTTTATGTTTCAGTGGGGATTCCTTTAGTGTTTGGATCAATTGCAACCATTCAACCAACAGTGGAAATACAATGTCCTCAACCCAGAAGCACTGACTACATTCCTGATGTGGCTCTGGCAGCTGGGCACACAGAAGAGTGTCAAAGGCCTTGCTTAAGGCACTTGCAGAGTCAGACAGATTAGTACCAAGCTTATAGGAGGAAGCTTAAGCAGAGGAATGAAAGACACCATCTTCGTAACATGTCACCTTGGAGGAGAGCTAGCTGGCAAGACAACACAGAGTGGATTCCAGCTGGGTGACCATGTCATCGGTGGAGGGACTAGACGTTATCAGTTATTGAGGGGAGAGAGGACTAGACAGAGTAGGAACACTATTCTGTGTGATACCATGGTGGGGCTGCATGCCTTGTTGCATTGTTCAAAATACATCAACACTAAGAGGAGGTTTCATGCACACAGTGGGCTCAAGCTTCCCTGCCTCCTAGAACACCTTGGCCTTACCTGGAACTGCCCCAAGGAGCAGCAGCAGCCTCCCCAGGCAGTGTCTATGCCAGCCTCTGGGCATCACCTGGGTGCTTGGTGGAAGTGTTGCTGACGGCCCACTCCTGCTAAGGACTCACTTTGGGAATTAAGTCAGAGGCTGTGTGTGCACGCCACAGCAGCCATCTTGGTAGTGCTCAGCTGGGACAGCCATCCTTAGAAGCACAGTGAGCAGGCTGCTGACCACCATGTGTGCCAGGGGCAACCACAGGACCTGTGGGGAGGCTACATCATGGGTTCAACAACAGATTTCAACTGTGGCCTTTTTTGTTTTTTAAGTTATATACATCTTTTCCAGTGGCCTTATAGGTGCAGAACCTAAAAGCTGAAATAAACCTGCCCCTCCAGGAGACACTGACTGTGATTGCTGGTCAGGCAGGCACTGATCTTATCAGAGGGCTGTCTGCCCCTGAGCCAGATGGTTTTCTGTTTGTTATCATTACAAAGGCCCTGGCCGATACTGTTTTACATTTATTCTCCAGATGAGGAATACAAGTTAATAGTTTATCCAACGTCACACAAATAAGCAGTTGGCTAGGATTTCTAAACACACCCCTGTCTGACTCCCTTGTGACAAAAGCAGCCCCCACATGGAGGCAGGATCAGACCAAAATAGGCTAGCAGAAAAACTGAGGCTGGTTAGCTAGAAGAATTGAAGTTGGGGACTGCCCAATGTCAGGATGTGGGCTGCCCAATGTCAGGATGCACAGTTGGTATTTGAGTGGTCAGTAGCTACCCCCTGAATCTGGGGGTGATACATGACTCCATGGTTGATGAGTGACAGCCTGAGTTTGGGGCTGGTATACAGGCAGAAAAGTAACTAAGGCCCACACTGGCGACATGACTCATCTATGGCCACAGAGCATGTGTAACTGGGTTTAACAGTTCACTTCTCTCAGAGGTGTGTGTGAGGACCACCTTGATATGTGACACATGGATACTCTGGTTCTAGAGTGTAAGGGAGACACACCCACCTGCCTTTGGCCACTGCTTGCCCATTTGGAAACAGAGGCAGAATGAGGAAGGGGCAGGGCTAGTGTCTGATACCCGAATCCCACTTGAGCCAGAACAAGCCTCATCGCAGCAGTCTGCTCTTAACCACAGGGCCTGCATTCCACAACACCCAGTGAACATCTACAACATCTGCTAGTATTTACTGCCCCCTCCACCCAATACACAATGCTGATTCCCATACTACACACGTATGATTGAGTTTAATTGATAAATTAGGTCTAGTAAGAGATTAGTAACAATAAAACAAAATAGAACAATTCTAATACTGATGGGAGATGTCCTTCTGTATAAATATTTCTCTTATTGGTTGATGAATAAAACACTGTCTGGCCAATGAGGTAGAAAGATAGGCAGAACTAGGATAAGGAGAATTCTGGGAGAGGTAGACAGAGAGAACCCACCGAAGACAGTCACCATAGAGTTGACAAAGGAGTAGAAGGTCTGGACATTCTCCGGCAAGCCAAGACCATGTGGAAATACAAAGATCGGTAGAAATAGGTTAATAATTAAGACAGAGCTAGTCAGTAAGGAGCCCTAGTCATCCGCCAACAGTTTAATAATTAATATAGCGTCTGTGTGTTTATTTGGGGATGAAGTGGTGGCAGGACCCAGCAGGACAAAAGAAAACCCCACAATGTAATGCCCTATAATAAATGTTATTTGAAACCTGAACATTTTTTGTTTCTAGAATTTGTCTTGTGATATTTTTCAGACCACTGTTGATCACTGGTAACTGAAATAGTGGCCAAGGGAGCAGGAATACTTTATGTTAAAGCCACTATTTCTTCCCACTGTTCCCATCACAGGTCAGCCTTAGACACCCTGTGGAAACATTAAGATGGCAGGCCTTTCATGGTGATTTACAAAGTCCCAAAGCCAGGAGGACAGAGCATGGCACCAGGGATGGAGACTCAAAGCAGTCAGATAGAGTTCTACAGCAGTGGTTCTCAACCTGTGGGTCATGGGTACTTTGTGGGGAGGGTCCAATGGACCTTTCACAGGAGTCACAGAAGACCATTGGGAAACACAGATATTTACATTGTGTTTCATAACAGTAACAAAATAACAGTTATGAAGTAGCAACGATAATAATTTTGTGCTTTGGGGGGGGGGGTCACCACAACATGAGGAACTGTATTAAAGGGTCACAGCATCGGGGAGGTTGAGAACCACTGCTTTAGGAAGTCAATTCTCCCACAGGTCTGTTGTGCACTGGGTCCCAGGCCACAACTAGATTCATTCTTACGCTAAATCACCACAGTCTGAAACCGTGGCAAGCCATGCTCCCAGGGGCCCTCTGGGACACTGCTAAGTTTATGATGACAGGACGTTTTAGATCTCAGGCAGCGCTGAGACCTGGCAGGGACTCACTTCCTGTTGACAGACTCCCTTCAGCAGGGCAAATAACAGGCCAGGTGTTCTGCAAAGCAGAACTTCGCCCAGGAGGTTCAAACTAGAGGCGAGATAAGATGAAAGCATGTCCTTAGAGTTGTGCCCGGGGTTCCTTCCTCTGGAAGGCAGAGTTTGTGTATCCATTTATTTGTTAATGGTTACTTGGAGAGTTTTTGGATGTCCTTTTCAAATATGTCCACAGACAGACAGACAGACACACAGATGGAGCAAGACACAGATCTTTACCCTGCTGGCCTTCATGTTCTCCCTTTGCAGGACTGCCTCCCCGCTCTTCATCTGCTCCCTACTTAAGGATGCAGCCCTGACAATCCCCTCCTCCCTCCGCAGCCCAGCCTGGCAGTTGGTTCTCCTCTCTCTTCCTGCCTGACTCACCAAACAGGTCCAATCCAGACGGGGCCACCCAGGTCAGGAGTGCAGGTGCCTCCTGGGTACCCTTGTGTGTCTGTCCATACAGCACAGCTCAGAGCTGTCACTACACATCTGGATACCTGTGAAGCTTGGCCTGGTGTTTGGTTTTTCCATAATCCTGGCCGCTAAGGGAAGGCTAGCAGACAATGGCTGTCCCATAGATAGGAGTGAGATGAAGAATGAACATAGAAGGTGGCTGTAGCTAGAATTGAGCTGATCCAGATCCAGGCTGACTCTGTGTGAGGCTATCAGATGCCCTGACCTCTGTTCTCTTCTGCATCACAAGGAGCCACCAGTCCATCGTGCAGGTACAGGGACTTAGAGTCAAGCACCAGCAGACTGCTTGGCGCCTAGCAGGCACTGTGCGTGCGAGGCCTCTGCTTTCCTCTCCTCCCACCCCAGATCTAGCCTGAAGTTTGCTATAGCTCAGAACACATCTGCTCCCCCAGAGCACTCCAAAGGGAACTGGCCTTTGAGAGAGGGTGTTGGGGACTCCCAGATCTCTGGCGCTTTCAAAAGTTCAGATACTTCTCTGCATGACACAGATATGCCCAATCTCCATCAACAAAACCAGTGAGTGAATCGCCCTCACATAGAGAATTCAACTATGGAACTGTTCCCACCAGAAGAAAGGCTCAGCACAACTGTCAAGTGACCAGTGACTGGGACTCTCTTTCTGCGGATGAGTTTAGAGCTAGCAACTGGTCACATCCCGGGTCTCCCGGGGCACAGGTTTGGGCAGTCCCCCTCCCCACAGTAGAGAGGGGTAAACTCACACACTGGTTTTTCGATGAGAAACTCTGGGACAGGAATGAGACACCACCCCAGAGTAGTTTAATTCTCTATTGGAACCGTAGATTGTTTTTGGTGTGGATGTTGCGTGCAGGAGATACAGATAGAACCTACCTCCTTAGCAAAGAACAGACAGTCCTTCCTCTCTTTGCTGAGCAGACTGCTCTGGGGAGTATATGACCGTGGGATGGTCCAGGAGATATGGTGATTGCACAGATGGAACCAGCTCTGCTGACAACCTAGAGAGGAAGTCTCCAGGGAGATGTTGTCCCACATAACTGTCCTTCCTCAGCCTTGGGTCCCCAACTGAGCTGTCTTCCTAGGAGTCCTGGGGTATGTAATAAGACCCTGTTTCAAAGAAGAGGGGAGATGATGATGATAACACAGGCTCCAGAGTCTCAGGGGCATCCTGGGCTCCGTGTACACCCACCAAACAGTGTTCTGTTTACCTGTGGGGACAGACACTGGCAGCTCACAGGCACATGCCTCGCAGAAGGTGTGCTTGATACAGAAGATGGTGCAGAACAGAGACCACCATGGGAGGTGGGAAAGAAGCCACCTTCATCCCACACCTAGACAGCAGCTCTGAGCAGCCTTGTGTTCATAGCTATTTCTGGTTTCCTCACACAGTCCTCTTTTTGGTAAATAGGACCAAGTGGGTCACATATACATACACTTTTCTATTATGCTTTTAAAATCAACACTACATTTTGAGCAGTTTCAGTATTTGCAATGTTTGTTAATAGGGTTTTAAACAACCCATCTGATTTAGTTGTCAAACGTCAGGCTTGCTTTACAAGCACAGCGAAAGACAGTGGTTACGTCTTTTTCATCATAACCTTTCTTCAGATGAATTGATAGAGCGCTCAGAACTGTGAGTCCAATATGTTCCTCTCAAAAATTTCCCTTCCAGCTCTTCTCCTGGCTGTCCGACTAGCTACAAAAGTTCTTGGATCGAGGTGCCAGTCATGCAGTTTCTACAGCAGCCACAAGGTGTCACTGTTGAAGAGTCGTCCAGAAGCCTGCAGTGACCACCCACCCAACCCTTTTGACTTTACGTGGCTCAACCATCCAGGCAGCTGCAGACCCTGGGCAGAGCTTGAATCCTGGTGCTTTTCAAAGACGAGTCACACATTGTTTGAAGGCCATTCCTCCACCAATTCTTAGGCCTTGGGAAATGAGCCCCCTCCCTGCTTATTTTCCCCAGAGACTTACTTTTCAGCTACCGGATTTGAGCAAAGTTTGTGCCTTCAGATCCATCAGAGCACCCTGGGCTTCGTAGGCAGACCCCCACTCCACCCCAGCTGGCTGTTCCACAAGGTGGGAATGTGGCCCACTTAGCTAAAGTCGCCAGAAAACATCTTCGGTGCCATCTGTTCTTTGAGAAAAATGGCTGCCCTCCTTCCTGCCTTATGCCAAGGAAGACTGTCTCACACCTGCCTGAAGAGTACGTTTGGAATAAAAATTATACCCTGCTACCACGCATGGCCCAATTATTGTCCCAGATTATAGGAATTTTGTTTGTTGTTTGTTTGAGACAGGGTCTCATTATATAGCCTTGGCTGATCTGGAACTCAGAGACCGACCTGCCTCTGCCTCCTGGGAGCTGGGATTAAAGGCATGATTCACCACACCCAGCCACTACTGTCCTGAAAACTATAATTATGATGCTCACCTTTGGCTTCAAGCTGGTAAATTGTCATATATTTACATAGTAGAGGAACAGAATTTATAGAATATACATATACACACACATATGTATACACACACGGGGTGGTTATTAGAATGACTTACAGGTTGTAGTTCAGCTAGTTCATCAATGCCTGTCTACCAACAGAAGGCTCAAGAATCCAGTAGTAGTAGTTCAGTCCGTGAGTCTCAGCTGCTCTTCTGGATATGCAGGAGTCCTGAGGAAGTCGGCTCTAATGCCAGTGAAGGAATGGACTTGATAGCAAGGTAAGAGCAAGCAGGCAAAGAGTGAGAGCTTCTTTCCTCCTTGTCCTAACATAGGCTGCCAGCAGGAGGTGTGGCCCAGATTAAAGGTGGAGCTTCCCACCTCAAAAGACAAATAAGAAGTGGGGCTTCCCACTTCAAACGATTTGATTAGGAAAACAGTTCGTAACAGTTGTGCCCAGCCATTTGTGTTTCAGTTAATTGCGGAGGTAGTGATGTTGACAACCAAGACTAGCCAGAGCAGGTCTACGCCTTGTCAACTTGATACAATCATACCTCCTTACATCATTCATGGAAAAGCCACTCTAGCCACTCTGACTTGATTACTGTGATGTAAGACTTAGTACGATGCAGGACTTTACGATGGTGTGATGGTTTGAGGGAAAAATGTCACACAAGCTCATGCCACCTCTGCTACTCTGCCACACAGTGAGGCAGGAAGCCAGGGAGTTGAGAGCCAGCTCTGCCTATTTATAACAACTCTGCGAGAGAACTAACAAGGGTCCCACAAGAGTCACCTTAATCCCTTCTGAATGTAGTGGCCTCAGTGAATTCACCACCTCCTCCCAGGGCCCTTCTCATCATCACCGTACTGGGGTCAAAGCTTCCAGCCTGGGACCCCTGGGGTAGACAAACCACATGCAAACCACAGACAGCACGTAAAGGGAACCAGACTGCTGGAGAAGCCTCAAGGCCCCCGAGCTTCCACTGCTCATGGTACAAGATAAGGATGACTCTTACAACACTGGTCAAAGGCTCCTAATGGTCTGCCGTGTACTGCTCATACAGCAATTTGTAAAATGATACAAAGACCACAGTGACTGGATTCCCCTACTCAAAATAAGAAGAAACTATTAGGGCCATTTAGTTGAAAACAAGTCAGTGAATAAAGACTAAGATAACCATGAGAAACAATAAAAGAAAAGCCCAGAGTAAACTGAGTGTGGTACCACCCTCCTGGCAATTGTAACACTTGGGAAGTCTGAGGCAGGAGGACTGCAGAGAGTCTGCAGCCAGCACAGTGATCCTGGTCCCAACCAACACACACACACACACACACACACACACACAGCAACCAGAGAAAACATGTTAGTTTTTTTTTTTTTTTTTTTTTTTTTAAGTGGAGAGAAGGGGGCCTTTGCATGGCATGTAAGGGCTTTAAAGACTATCTAGGAAGGCCTGGAGGGATCATGGCTCAGTGCTTAGAGCATTGGCTGCTCTGACAGGACCTGGGTTCAGTTCCCAGCACCCACATGGCAGTTCACAACCACCTATAACTCCAGTCCCAGGGGATTCAGTGACCTCTTATGGCCTCCGTGGCCTCTTCATACGCATGATGCACACACATGCAGGCAAAACACACATACACACAAACATACATAAATCTAAGCTAAGCCCAGACATTTAGGCCATTTCAACAAAGCTTAATCACTCAGGCAAGGGAAAGAATGGAAATAACATGGCTATACATCTAACACTTTTTGAAGCCAGGGAAGGTACAGGTATTGTTAAATATTTCTGATATTGATGCAGAATTCATTTTCAATATTTGTCAGAATAGAAACAGAATTATAGGAAATTTCCAAGAAATAGAGGGGATATATTTTTGTGTATTTATATAATTTATAATGAGCCTGTAGAGAGTGTGTATGTGTTTTTATTGCAGTAAAACTACCCCTTGTATAAGTTGTTGACTGTTTGCTTCTTAAGATAGGAGGCAAAAGTCTGTTTAGGCAGCACACTCAAAATGTACATACACTGAAAACATTGTATAAAATCACCTTGAGACACAGACTAATTTCACAGTTAAACCCAGGTTTGACCCCCAACAAATCTCTTGTATTTATCAGCTTGGGATAGGCAGACTCTGGCACAGAGTGATGCCCTTCCTACAGTGTTAGCAGGATGGCCATCGGGAAGGTGACAGTGGCACTGTCATATATACACAGCGCTTTCCATGTGCAGAATGATGTCCATGACCCCATTTCACCCTTGTAAGTTACCCAGTAAAAATTAGGCGTGTGTGTCACTTTAAAGATTGAGGGAACGGGGCAAACTAGAGTCAAGCCATCAGTGCCTGTCTACAGGCTCCAGTTCCTGCTGCTGCTGTAGAAGGTAAATGATCACATCTTACAGCCTGTCTGTAGGCAGGGAAGTCCAGCAGCCCTGCTGGTGTCTTCCGGGTTTGGTGTGTGTGCTGAAGGGCAACACACAGCTCCCGTTCTACCCAATGCAGGCAACCTAGCAGGTTCATTTGTGCCGTGCCGACAGCAAAGGTGTACAACCTGAACAGCTGCGAACCTCACGCCCTTCTTTTTCTGCAATTCTGGTGGCCAGAAGCTCAAAGTCATTTTCCTGGAAACTCTACAGGAGGATCTGTTTCTTGCAGATTTCCTTTGCTGTGTTCACTGTTGGCTCAATGTTCTGCCTTGCTCTTGACACAGGTATGCCTGTCAAGGCCTTTTGGATAATTTAAGATGCTTGCCCATCTCCAACCCTTACTTTATCACATCTGCAAAGATCCTGTTGCTGTATGAGGTAACATCTGAAGCTCCAGGAATTTGAGTATAGATGATGGATGAGGGTTTCATTGTTCATGGCACTAGCCTTAGCATCTTTCTGGGGATCCAGTGTGGGGGTGAATAGGGCAACATGCCAAATTAGTAATGTGCTTGGGTATACGAACCTCAAACACCTTTCTGATGTGTAAGAGATAAAACTTGTCTTGATCCTGCCTTGCATCTGTAGTTTTGATTTTTGTTGGTGCTGGGGTTTGAACCCAGGACCTTGGGCCTGGTAGTAGATTAAGATTTTCTTTGAAATGCTAAGGACTAAGGCTAGCAGGAAGGCACAGGCATGCCTGTACTACCAATGGAAGACTCTCCCCACCTCCATGCCTTCCTCCTGGATGGCTTATGCCTTCGACTGATGCACCTAAGCCCTTTGATCTGTTTAAGTCCAGCTTGTTCTCTGCTTATTGAAAAAAGATGTGAGAGCCGCAATGGATGATGGGAAGAGAAGAGGAGATAAAGTCTATGGCAGAATTTACTAAAGGGGATTTGGAATCCCTCCCAAAATTGGTCTCCTGACTGCGCAAGGCCAGCAGCTGAGAGACTGACAGACTGTAGAGCTGGCTGCATGCTTCTCTCGGGCTGGAAGGATCTCTTGTTGCAGTAACAGCTGTCTGTGCCTCACACTGGGCGGGAGGGGGGCAGTTCTCTGAAAGCTGACTCAGTTTCTGCTTCCAAAGGTTATTCTCATACCGTCATATCTCTGCAAATCACACAAAGGGCAAAGCTGCAGCAGACTTCACTGTAGTCGGGGAAAAAAAAAAAGGTACAAAACCCCACCACCAACCCCTGGGCTTGTGGTTTCAGCAATTAGCTCAGTGTGCTAATGAGAGTCTTCAGGGAGAACGGCATTAATTAATGGGTGAATTTCACTTTAATAAATGTATAGGCAATTTTCTAAATGCAGATGGCAGAGTCTGCCCTGATGGCTGTACCTAGAGCCACTCAATATGGTAAGTGTTGGAGGAAAGTGGTTAATTTGAAAAACGCCTCATGATACTGATTAGAAAAGAAATAATGCTCATTTTCCCTTGTACTGTGTTGTTCTCCACAGAGAACCCTAACCTCCCCATTTCCACAGCAGCCTGAGGTGTTCTGTCCTTCCCAGTGCCCTGAGATGACAGGCACCCTCCTTCAGGACTGGGGGACACCTCCTATATTGTAGCCTTCCTTTCTCAGTTTTTCACCCCAAGCCAAACCCTGACACCTGCACATCCCATCTCCATGGGACAAGCAGAAATGGCTGCCACAAGATCAAGGGCACCACCTGAAAGAGAATATGTAACACCCAAAGTCATTGCTGTTGTGGGATATAATTAGCTGCACCTTGGTGACAGCTATTGGAACACACTGGTGACAACCAGGAGCTAAGGGACAAAGGAAGTCTCTCCTGCGTCAGGTTTTCATTCGTAGTTCACGGGCAACCGAGCAGAGGGCTAAGTGAGCAGATGTGTAATGTGAGCGCCAGCTCCCAGGCCTTCACATTGTCCCTTGAGATGCATGAAGTGCCTGCTGCAGACTCCCATGGTAAGTCATAATTGGTACAGAATTCAAGTGCTCTGGATCATAGCCTTTAAAAATTACAGTAAGTCACAATTTGTTGCAACCATTAGCTTGATAATAAAACCCTAATTTATCAAACAAGCTGGATCCAAAACAACTGGAAACTCCCAAGTAAATAGAAATGGCTTGTCCTATGACTTGTTTGTTGTTCTGGGAGTCATGGTGGGGATAGCTCCATGAGAGATGAGAACCAAGTCCTGCTTTGCTGGGTATCTGCCTCATGGACCACTCACCAGCATGTGCATTGTAAATGGGTGTTGGTGTTCAGAGGGATGGAGTGATTACAAACAGACCTGCCCCCTCTTCCATGGGGGGCATCTCTGGAGGGGAGGGAGCCCGTCTCCCATCTTACCCTGTAATGATTGGAATCAATGCTAGTCAGAGATTGCATATGACATCTTGGACCCAACACAAAAATCCAGTATATCCATTTTAAGAGTTGGGGTGAAATTTGGGATTATTCGCTATGGTAGAAAACAGTTTAAAGTGTGTGACTTTTGTTTATGCTACATTTGTTTAACTCTGTGAAGCTGTGTTACTGTGCCTGTCTGAAGCACCTGGTGGTCAGAATAAAGAACTTAATGGTTAATAGCAAGGCAGGAGCAAGGATAGGCAGGGCTGGCAGACAGAGAGGATAAATAGAAGGAGAAATGAGGAAGAGGAGAAGTAGCAAGAGAACATGAAGAGGAGGACGTCAGGGGCAGCCACGCAGCCACGCAGCCACCCAGCCACCCAGCCACCCAGCCACCCAGACAGCCACGGAGTAAGAAGGAAAGTAAGATATACAGAAGTAAGAAAGATAAAAGCCCAGAGGGAAAGGGTAAACGGGTAAATTTAAGTTAAGAAAATCTGGCTAGCAACAAGCCAAGCTAAGGCTGGGCATTCATAACTAAGAATACACCTCATTTGTGATTTATTTGGGTGCTGGGTGGCGGGCCGCTCCAAAAGAGCCGAAGACTGAAAAACAACCAACAACATTTAGATGTTCTTGGTCCAAATGAGAAAAGCCGGACCTAGAGGGGTTAGGGAACTTGTTCAAAGTCAGATCTAGCTCCTAACTGGTATGGGAAAGCATCCAGCTTCATTGTGAAGCATAATGCTTGTCCCCTGGCTTTTGGTTTTGGCAACCCCTTGATGTGCTCACTTGTGGTCCCTGGCATCAGTGCTTCAGACCTGGGTGAATTCTGCTGACTTGGCCTGTTTTCTGTTGCTATGGCAAAATGCCATTGTGTAACTTATAAAGGAAAATGAGATCAAATGATGTATACAGGACAGGGATTTGCTCTCAGTGCTAGAGATAGGGAAGCCCAACAGCCTGGAGTTAGCATGCTCCCAATATATCTGAAAAGGGGAAGGGCAAATGCATGCCCACAGAAGACAAAGAATACAAGGTCCAACCTTGATCTGCGATAATATAGAGGTAACTAAACCACGCTCCAAAGAGCAAGACCATTTGCCACACCCAAGTCTGTCCCACATTCCACTTGAGTTTTGATGGACCAAACCACAATCAAACCATACTACTGGTCTTTGGAATGAATAGTTGGCTAAATTTAGATGTTAGACCAAGCTTAGACCGCCGTGTCAGAACCTGCAAGGTTCTCCCAGGTACCACTCATGGGTCTGGGGAAGGCAGGAAACTGACAAACCACACATTCTTTAATTTAACTTTTAAGATTTATTTTTATTTTATATCTATGTTTTCTCCCTGTGTGTGTGTGTATACACACCATGCATGTGCAGTGCCCACCGAGGGCAGAATAGGGCATCAGATCCCCTGGAATTGGAGTTACAGATAAGAGCTGCCGTGTGAGTTCTGGTACTGAACCCAGCTCCCTTTGCAAGGGCAGCCAGTGCACTTGATCTCTGAGCCCCAAACCTCTCCATCCCCAAACCATCCATTATTTAATAAATGAGATAAGGGAGAGATATGCGCTTCATCTCATTCTGTGAAGTTGGTTGGTGTCACTGCAGTTGTGAAAGGTACCCTTAAAACCTCATGCGTTAAAGGCTGGGGCCCACTCCCTAATGACCGGGGCTGGGGATGGAACTTTTAAGAGTAGATGGTGGCCTGGGTAAGTTAGGTATCTGCCTGTGTTCCCATGAAGTGGATATAAACCACTCTCCTTAAGCACTGTCCCCTAAAAGTGTGGGAGAGAGCACACTTGGCTCTGTCAATCCTCTGAATGGGCTCCAACTGGAACCAGGGTGGATGGCTATAGTCCTGGTCCTTCAAAGGCTACTTCTAAATCTTAGAAAGAATTTTCTAAATATATGCTTTTGAGATTGTCCAACTCCTGTTTGTTTGTAACAGAAACAGTCAGGTTTCTGTTACTATAACAAAGACTTGGGTATTATAAAGAGGGAATTTGTATTTTCACCCAGAGGAGAATAAACCATCACCTCATAGCCATGAAGTAAAAAGGAAGAGAGAAGAGCTGGAAAGATGGCTCAGTTATGAAGAGCACTGTGGCTCTTAGAGAGGACCCAGGTTCGGTTCCCAGCAGCCACGTGATGGTTCACAATCATCTGTAACCTCAGTTTCAGGGAGTCCAGTGCCCTCTTCTGGCCTCCTCAAGCACTCTTCTGATCTCTACAGGCACCTGCGCAGAGGTGCACATACTTTATACACGCGCGCGCACACACACACACACACACACACACACACACACACACACACACACACCCCTAAAAGGAATTGGTTTTAATCAGAAAGTCTTATCTTAGCATGCCAAGTACCATCATCCCCACGGTGAATTCCTAATCATTTAGTCACAGTATCACTCTTGCCTTGTCTGCCAATCACACCAGTGCTTTGTCATGGTGGGTGCTGGGTATTCACAGGGCAGGTCAGGATAGCTAAAGGAAGGATCAGAATCTTGCTGAAGTTGAAGTGACTTAGCTACTGTCTTGTCCTGCCAATCAGCAATGATGTGGGCGTGGCAAATAACTGACAAAGCCCTCAATTCCAGCAGGAACAGGGACTATCTTAATGAACTCTACAGGCCTTCAGGGAAAAGATCCCCATGAACAATGCTGGGTCATGCAAGGTGTTAATTGCTGGTTACCAGTTCTTGGATAGAAAGTATTTATTAAAAGCAAGGTTTGATTCACAAGAATCTAAGCCACACAGAGGGCCTGAGTGGAATTGGGGTAGCAACATTCAGAGGTGAGGTCAGCTTAGGTCTGAAGGTAATGTTGGCCAGTGGCTTGCAACCACCAGAGTGTGGCTCCTGATCCCTGACCCTTGACTTTTGGCCTCTGACCCTTGGGGAGACTTCTAAGTCTGTCTTGCCCTTCTCAAGATTGCAGGGGAACAGTGTCACAGAGAGATCAATCCATGCTTGAAGCTATAACCGATTCTGAAATCAGAAGGTTCTCCTAAAATGTCCCCATCACTCACCTGTAGACTCTCAGCAGAGGCCACCATCATCACCCTGCTCTTTGGAGGCAGGGGAAGGCCAGATGTTTTTCTCAGTTTTCATTTTTTCTGGAAACATAAGAAATGAGGATGCTGCCCCTACACATATCTGCGGGAGGGTTTAAGTTCATGGTTTAGGTTTTAAAACTGCAATTTGAGCCCATTAGAGAGAGATTGGGCGCTGGCACACACGGGGAAACAGTACATTAGCCTATTTCCTTCCTGTAAAGATCTGTAAAAGCCTGTGTGATTTTTGCAGAACGAGGTTGTCACAGTCCGTAATCGGCAAGCACAGCACTAGAAGCCTTGAAATCAACCAGAGAGGGTCGAAGAGGTTCTGGGAATGGAAATAATCTTGTCTTAACATTTGTAATGACCAGATGGGGCTGAGTCTCACCCCATTTCAAGGATGAGGAAGCTGAGGCTCAACGATTTATAAAACATGGCCAAGGTGAAGGGCAGGAAGTGATGGAGCCAGGACGCTACAAACTTGAACTTGCTGGGAGGAAGAGCCTCAGAAGGATGTGCACCCTCCCATCCCCCTCACTACCCCCCAGCACAGCACAGAACCTGTCAGACAGGTGCCCTGAATTCTGACACATCTCGGTATCTGTTACCAGTGCCAGGCACAGGCATGATTACAGACCCGTTTAAGCTTTCTTTTCTCCAGTAAGGAAACTTGCCTCATGGGAAATGTGAGGACCCAGAGCCTGCCATCAGATCTAACTAAAGGAGGCAAAGAGTCACAGCACAGCGCAATGCTAGGCAACCTTGCAGGATAGCAGGGGGGCCAGGTCAGGCCTCTGACACTGCAGGATGCAAAGACAGCCCCGCCACTGGGGGGGGGGGTGTTCCTGCACAATGTGGAGTGCTGCATCTTCCAGACTGTTCCCCTGGACTTTTCGCCTTTGGGCCACATGGCTTCCTCATGCAGGGAAGTGGATACAACAAAGTGGTCACCCCCTGGGGAAGCCGGGAATTTGTCTCATCATTTGGAGGGCTTTAAACTTTGAGTCTAGTGATGGTGTTTGTACAATTGCTGCATTGTCTAATTTGCTCAGAAAACATGTCTTAAGAGCCACCAAAGGCTGGGCAGTGGTGGAGCATGCCTTTAATCCCAGCACTGGGGAGGTAGAGGCAGGCAGATCTCTGTGAGTTTGAGACTAGCCTGATCTACAAGAGCTAGTTCCAGGACAGCTTCCAAAGCCACAAAGAAACCCTGTCTCGAAAAACCAACCAACCAAACAAACAAACAAAAACAAAAGAGCCACTAGGAATAAATAAATTTACTAATTGTGTCCGAATGGGCACATGGCCAGGAACCTCAGAAGTGGGAAGGAACCTGCATTCCAAGTCCCTAAGTGCCCAAGCATCCCAGTGAATGAGGAAGCAGAAGCAGTGTTTCTCCCTTTGGGACCTTAGCTCTGAGCATGGTGCCCGAGACCTCTCAGAGGCCCCTCCCCAGCTGCTTCCCTCTTCCACTCCATGGCCCCGGGCTATGTGTCATTTACTCCTCAAGACACTGCTATTGGAAAGCTATCACCCTAAACCAGTATGGGGTTCCCAGATATGCTACTCTTGAGCACATACCTGAAGAAATCCAAGTCTGTATGTCAGGGATGCCTGAGTCCCCATGTTTATTCACGGCAGCCAAGGGACGGGACCAGCTTAGAAGCCCATCAACAGGTCACCGGTGAAGAAAATGTGATATACATACATGGTGGAGCTTCATTTGGTCATAAAGAAGAATGAAATTATGTCATTTGTAGGGAAATGGATGAGTCTGGGGATCAGCCTCTTAAGCAAGTTACACAAAAAAGAAAAGGATGTTTTCTCTTGTATGTAAAATATAGAACAAATACAATAAAGACACTCTCCTGGTTAGCTTCAGCTGTCAACTGGGCTAGACATGACCCAGAGTTATCTGAGTCCAATTTGGGGGCTTCCTCAGTCAGATTGCTCTGTGGGCATAACTGTGGGGGCATTTTCTTTTCCTTTCTTTTCTTTGTTTCTTTCTTCCTTTTTTCTTTGTTTTTGGTTTTTTTCAAGACAGGGTTTCTCTGTGTAATAGTCCTGGCTGCCCTGGAACTCACTCTGTAGACAAAACTGGCCTCGAACTCACCGACACCCTCCCTGCCTCTGCCTCCTGTGCTGGGATTAAAGGCATGCACCCCCATGCCCAGCTGGCATTTTCTTAATTGTTAATTACTTTAGGAGGGCCCAGTCCACTGTGGGCGGTGCCATCCCTAGGCTGTGTGCCTGAGCTCCACAAGAGAGCTGGCTGAGAAAGCCAGCCAATAAGCAGCGTTCCTCCATGGTTTCTGTTTCGGTCCCTCACTTCCCTCAGTGACGGACTATGACATGAAACTGTAAATCCAATCTATCTTCTACTCCCCAAGTTGATTTTGGCCAGGGTCACGGAAAGCAAAGTAGGAAAGAAATGCAAGTAGAATTGGGAGGAAGAGAGAGATCAGCTGGAGGGGTCAATGGCAAGAGCATTGGGAGCCTGGGAATCATCCAAGAGCATGGTCTTCACATGTAACAATGTCACAGTGCAACCCACTGTTTTATATAAGTATATGCTGAGAAGAGGCACAGGAAGAATGCCCATATCCCTGGCCTGTGAAAGACCTCAGTTAGTGTGGCTCTTGCCCGGTGCCCAGAACATAGGAAGGAAAGTAAACATTCTGCCCTGCCTTCAAAGAGTAGGTGTGGCTGTGGTCATGCTGGGACCAGTGGAGCAGTGGCAGGCCCTTTGCGGCAGGCAATGGGAGTTGGATGGGCTGGGAAGGAACTGGAGACTGTGATGTGGACTGAAGGGAATACTGATAACCACCTACCTGCTTCTTCAGGCTCACAAATGTGGCAGGGACCATGCTTTCCTTAGAAGAACCCAGGTTTTGCAGCTGCAGTTGTGAATGGTCTGTCCATGCTGAGAGTGTGCTTTAGCTGGGTGCTTGTGTAAGCACACACACACACACACACACACACCTGTGTGGAAGAGTCAGATGAAGGCATCCAGCCCCCTGCAATCTGGTCCTTGGTTCTCGGCTCCTCAGTCATCTGCAGATAGAGCTGATCTCTAGGTCTCCTCTGCTGTTGTATTTTTCAAGCCCTGGCAGACAGTGCTTGGTAAAGTGGCTGCCACTCCCAGGTCTCATGTGATACGGCTTCCAACATGTCTCCCATGCCCACTGAGCCCTGATGTACTGACTCCCATTTGTTTGTTTGTTTTGCTTCACTTGTCTTCTTGTTCCTTTGTGCTAATCCCTTTGTACATTGAGATCTTTGGGGGTTTTGTCTGTGTGCCATGCTTCCTAGCTCCTGAGAGTCACAGGCTTTTTGAAGCAGGACACGACACTGGCATAGTTGGTTCAGCTGACCAAGAGCAAAGGTGGAAGAGATGGGCTGGCAGACAATTTGAAAGGTCTGCAAAGAGCCGCTGCTCTCATACCCCAGACTGGAGGGCAATATGGGCCTGGCAGCTGCACGCCACTGTGAGAGGTCTCAAGTGTCCCACCCCTTATAGGCTGGACTATGAGGTGACACACATTGGCAGCTCGTCTTTGTGCCTTAGTACTGTGATTCTGTGACCATCTTTGCTCAGCCAACCTCTCACCGGATGGCCAGGCGTGACAATTCCTTCCCACTGATCTCTGGTTTAGGCAAAGCCTGTGCTGGGGACAGTCCCTGAGCAATCTGGCAGTAATTTGTTCCTAAAGCAGTGATCAGGGTCCATGGCGACACAGCCCTGCCACAGAGCTTGGGCTCATCCACAGCAAAGCTTCAAGTGACTCAGCATCTTCTCGCCTGGAAAGACTGCCAGGTCCAGCTCTCAATAGGAATTCTTGGCACCCCTGGGTGGCTCTGTTCCAGCCCACAGTGCTGCTGCTGGGTCATCCTTGTGGGACAGCTCCCAGGGAGGGAGGGTAAAGCAGGGGGACTTCACTGTGGAGTTTGTGAGCATTAGCGGATTCGGGGAATTCTATGCAGGGCCCTTCACCTGTCTGATTGATTACCCTGTTTGTATCTTCTTTAAATTAAGACAATCCACGCCATTGTCCCCCTGTTCTGTTTACTCCCAGGTCCTTTTAGGAAGGAAAAGGCTGGAAACTGCATCCTAATGGCCCAATTAGTCCTAATGCTGCGTGGTGTTGACTGTTTAGTTACCACCATATTGTGTACAGAACTAATTGTGGGGAAAGCAAATGAATGGTCAGGAAACAAACAGGCTACTAGAATATAATTACTTGGAGTGTCTGTCTTTAGTACCTGTTCGGTGGGTTTCATTATAGTCAACAGCCCCTAAGTTGCTCCAGATAGTGGTATTTGTCATTTTCATAGAAACTTGATAATGACATTAATTTATCTTAATGGCCTGTTCTATTGTTATAAATAGTAAAATTAGCTTAAATTGTCTTGCTTTTGCTGGTTTTGGATGGCTGTAGAGGGCCCGCAGCAGCCGATGAGTAGATAATTTGGTGTGCTTGACAGATTTCCAATAATCTGCTATGTGGGAACACGAGTAATGCTAGTACCATTAATGCTCATTTTCCTCTAAATTCATTACTGCCCTTTTCGCTTTTATCCTTTTTAATGTCTGGGCCATTTTTCTATATTTCAAGTGGAGCCACAGAGCTATTCATGCTCAGCGGCTATTAACATTCTGCACATAGCAAGCATCCTGGAGAAAAACAAGTCTTTATGGGGTGAGGAGCCTGCTGCTTCCATCCATCGGGAAAGCAGGCAAAATGGGGGCCTGGCAGTATCAGGGCCTGGGTGTAATTAAGTCAAATGTAATTTTAAAGAAATTTAAATGTTTTCATTTGCGGCAAAGGTAAAACACTCTCGGGAGAGCCTAGGAAGATGCAGGCGGGGGTGACAGTCGTTCCTTCCCTCCCTGCAGATTCCTGTCCCAACGTCCCCAGCACGTTGTCAGGCTATTTAATGTTGTCTACAAATCCAGCTCTAATTAGTCACTAAAGGCATTATGGTTAATTTCATTTCTATAAGTGGACATGTTGGCATAGCATCTCAAACCAGCAAGGTATAGTTCCCCTTTAAAACAAAACAAAAACTTAGAATTTAGTTTATTCATTTTTGGCTCCAAATCTTTATTTCATCCGTGATCCTGTTTAGCTACAAAACTGGCTGATTCAGCCTTCATGCATGGTCAAGTCCATCCACCCTGGACAGGAAAGCTACCAAATAGTAAAAGGCACGATAAGAGATTTTTGTTTAGATAATATGCATCCTTTGGCTTACAATATATGCCATGCATGGGGAAGCCATTGCAAATCAAAGCAAGTTTTTCTCCGTAGTTAGAGCAGTGTGACATTGGGAACTCACACTGGGTGCCTCTACCTACCCCAGTCCGGCCACCACCCACTGCCATTACCTCCTACTGCCACCACCACCCGCTCCTGAAACCACCCCACTGGCACCACTTACTCCCATAACCCACTCCCACCACCACACATTGAAACATCTATTGGGTAGGGTAAAACAAGACACAGCACATTTACGTTTTGAAAAATAAGGCTTGCCTAGTGCAAACTACATCCTTTAAAAATATGAACTCAGAAAGAAAGATGGAGCTGGGTGTGGTGCATGCCTGGAATCTCAGCACTAGGGAGACTGAGGCAGGGAGATTATAAGCTCAAGACCACCCTGGGCTACATGGTGAGACCCTGTGAGGGAAGACAAGAGTCTTTTAGGAAATAACGCCCGGTACTGACAGTGTGAAGGAGTCTCCCTCCTGGTTTTGTGAGCCTTTCCCGTGTCTCTGTTGTGTGGGTCTTTAACTCCAGGAAGAAACATGCAGTAATCCAATGTCTTTCTTAAAAAGTAGGACCCTACACACTAGCCAGACAAAAAGTCCCTGTTGACAACTTTCACAGTGAAATGGCCCAAACAACATTTAAAGAACTTTTCCTTTCATGACACAAAACTATTCCCCCCCCCCATACAGATTTTAAAAGCAGAGTATTCAATAATATCACCCAAATGTACTCCTGAGTGTATATATCGCTCTCCTCGGCTCGGGAGGAATGAAGGATAATGTACTGATAATGCAATGTATCAGAGGGGCAATTCATAAAATATTTATCTTAAAGCAGAAAATGTGTCTGCCTTGTTCATTTATAAAATTATAGTTGAGGAGAATTAGGTACCAGCCAAGTCCCTCTGTCTATGTGGCTGTTGTCACCCAGAGTGCATTAGAGTAGGCTGTGTACCTGCTGAGGAAGACACAGCCTGTCAGGGGCACATAATGGACCGCAAAAGATAAATGGAATTAGGCCATGGAATAATTAGAGTGGTACCCACCGGAGAGGCTCTAAGTAAAGGGCTCAGGGTGTCCATTAGAAACCTCCACTTCAGTGGCCAGCCGGGGCTTGGAAGTTAGTGCCAGCCTGGGAGCTAAGGGTGGGTGGGTGGGTAGATCTCAGGGGGGTACCTTAGGAAGCAAGGTGGGTGGCTCACAGGTCATGATGCAGAGGGACTTGAGCCCACCCAAGTCTTGTGAGCATCCACCAAGCTTCTCCTGGGGGAGGAGTGACATTTGATTGCAGTTTGGTCTTCAGGCTTGGGGCACTCAGAGATGTCTTAGGAGAGGCTGCGCTGTGAGTGGCATGGCCCCAGGGACTGCGGCGATGTTTATGGAAAAATGCTTGGTCTCCATTCGAGGATTACATCCTCAGTGCCCACATACATGCCAGTCTTCTCTAAAAACGCCTTCACAGACACGCCCACAGCTATGCTTTGTCGGTTCTTCAGCATCCCTCAACTTGGGCAAAAATAAGTAAATAAATAAAAATAAATCGATCACTGTTTAACAGTTCAGTAGTCTCTACTCTCTATGGCCGACTGTCGGTGTTGCCTCCAGTATTGTAGGATTTCCTTACACCTTTGTGTTAGCTTCTAGATAAGCTTAGTTGGGGGTTGTGGGTGATGGGAAGGCTGGAGAAATGGCTCAGTGGTTAAAAACACTGGTTGCTTCTGCAGAGGACCTGGGTCACAGGACACTGAGGCTCACTACAGCTTCAGTTCTGACGCCCTCTTCTGGCCTCTATGGGTACTGCAAGCACGTGGTGCACACATACATGCCTGCAAAACACTTCTACACATAATATAGAACTAAATAAATCTAGAAAAAAAAAGATATGCTTAGTTGGACTGTGAAATGATTCAGCGTATAAAGGCACTTGCCACCAGGACTGGTGAGTTCAGTCTCCAGAGCCCACGTGGTGGAAGCAGAGAACTCACTCTCCCAAGTTGCCTGGTAGCAAATCCCCCTACCCCCCCCCGCAATGTAAAACAATATTTGTGATAATATGCTCAGTCCTAATGGCTTAGGAATGACCTTTCAACCATTGATGCCCCACCTGCTACCTCGACTTTGCTGTCCTTAAGAGAAAGGATTTTTCCACGAGCTGCCAGATGTTCTGCCCACTCTCCCTGGGGCAGGCACGCTCATCAGCTATGCTACCCCTGCCCACAGCCTGTCGCCAGTGCCCGTTGGATTCTGAATTGCTCTTCCTCCTTCCCCTCGCCTTTGCCTCAGTGTTCCCACAGCATCTCTGTCCACCTCACTTTTATCCATTTCTCCTTTCTCCTGCCCTGAGAATATGCCTCCATCCCAGGTACTCTGTGGTTTCACACACCACCTTCACCCATCGCAACCACAGCCTACATAGTGACTCCCAAGATGACAGTGTTGGGAGACATGGGGTACCCCAGCAAGCCTCAGAAGACCCTTCGAGTCTCTTTCTCATCAGGCATCCTCCCCCACCCCATGGACACCTAGGTTGTTGCTAGTTCTCTTGGCTAATGTGAACAAAGATGACCATAGATACACTGATTGAGAAGTATATGCACATTGTATATGCCTTGGCATACATAGAGTTCCTGGGTCAGACCGTATCTATAGCTTCAGCTCCCCACCATGTCTAAGTCACCCCATTTTATCAGTGCTGGGTACCATGGCCTTTTGATGTCTATCATTGTGGTGCTTGGACTAGCCTTTTATTTTTAAATAATATTTTAAATGATGCATTCTTTGTTTTTGGTTGTGAGCCTAGCCTTTAATGGCTGAGCATTCTCTCTTTGATAGTTTCGTACATGTATTCAATGTATCTTGAGCGTATCAACCCCAAATCTTGCCTGCCACTTTTCCCAGAACACCCAAGCCCCACCTTCTGCCTTCATGACTTCTGTTTTAATAACCACTGAGTACAGTTAGTGATGCCAGCAGGCACATTGTATATGGTCATTCACTGGAGCATGAGAAACCCACCAGCAGCCACCCTCCGGAAGAAAAATGGTTGCCCTGCCCCAGTGCCCATCAGTTGCCAATGACTCGTCCTCTCCCACCCGTGCTACGGTGCTGACTGGCTTGATCTGGTGTGGTCTTGTGTAAGCATGCATGTGGTAGCTCATGGGGGCCACAGCCATGTCACCTCCAGGAGACCTCATTCTTTCTGGTCTTTAGACTCTTACACTCCTTCTGCCCCCTGTTCCTCAGTGTTCCCTGAGCCTTAAGGGGGTTGAGATACAGGTATCATTTTGGGTTCAATGCTAACTACACACTTACCTTCAGTACTTTGATCAATTACAAGTGTGAGCAGAAGGTTCTGTCCTGTCAGGTCCCGTCACCCTTCAGCCCCAAATAATCACACAGAGACATATTAATTATACAACTGTTTGGCCAATGGCTAGGGCTTCTTACTGTCTAGCTCTGTCTTAATTATTAACTCATAACTACTAATTTATGCATTTCTACATGGCCTTATCTTACCAGAGATGCCTGGCGTACCCTATCTTCCCAGTCTCTACATGGCGCCTGCTCTCTCTCCTTCCTCTCTACCCAGCATTCTCCTCTGGTAGCCCCGCCTATGCTTTCTGCCTGGCTATTGGCTAAACAGTGTTTTATTCATCAACCAATAAGGGAAACATACATACAGAAGGATCTTCCCCCATCATATGAGTCTCTACATTGACCAGTTCTCTGAGCAAGGCTGACAGGAACGCTACTCTGCAAGTATAAGTGTAAATATTTCAAAGGCAGTTTGACAACATGTCCATTTAGAAAAAACAACACTGGTAGGTTTCCCCCTTAGGACCTTTGACCTCCCCAGCCACGGACTTTTGACCAGGCATGGATTCCCTCCTGTGGGGCAGGTCTCAAATCCAAACAGACATTAGCAATTGTGCCACTATTGCCCTCAAGAAGTGGGCAAATTTTGCCTGGTAAGTCAGTACTGTCCCATGCAAAGCTTACATTACATTGCACCGGGTGAATTCACTGGTGTCCCTTCTCCCCCAGAAGCCTACACAGCCCTTTCTAGCACTATGAAAACTAGTCAGAGGGGAGAAAATGTCCCATCAGTTCCAGCTTCATTTCATTAAGTCCTGCAACCATAGTGTATGTGTGTCTTTAGCAATAGGGTCTGACCATCTGTTATAGTGGCAACCAAGGAGTTCAGTGCTTTTATTATCTCTTACTTAATATCAAGTTATTCTTTGTAGCAAAAATTTTAATTTTTTAATAGCATTTCAAATATCACTTGTCAAGCTAGGTGTGGTTGTACACACCCATAGTCCTAGCCACTCAGAAGGCTGAAGCAGGAAAATCATGTCATTGGAAATTTCTTACTTTTGAAATAGACATTTTAATGCCATTTTGTTAGTATTTTAGTAGATCCTTAAAAGCATTTGCACAATTCTCCTCTTTGTGTATTTTATAAGAGATTGTTTTATGTGTATGATGTTTTGCCTGCATGGATATATGTGCACCATATGCACACAGTGCCTATAGAGGCCAGAGGACGGTGTTGGATCCCCTGGAGCTGGAGTTACAGATGATTTCCAACCCCCACGTGGGTGCTGGGAGCCAAACACAGATCCTTTGCATGAACAACACGTGCTTTAACCACTGAGCCATCTCTCCAGCCCAGAAATTCTCTCTTAGAGAATAGGTGTATCCACAGCTTGAAGGCGAGGTACAGCCTGGGGATGGTTACCTTGCCCATGTGGCTTCTGGCAAGTTTGAACACGCTTTTGACACCTCCTCTTTTCATTTATAAAACTGGGATGACAATAGAACATGCCTTAAAGAGTTGTCATTAGGATTAGGTCATTGCACGCACAGACTCAGTGTTCATTAGACACCAGTCATCACTGTCATTCAGTCTCCTCAAAGATATCCTCTCAGAGTCATTTCTTTCCCCGATTTCTTACCATACTGTTACTAATAGCAATCATACAATTTAGGCATGTATTAGAGATCTATGCTTTATTCCACTGGTAAAGGCTTTCTATTTTAAGCCATTATCATACAACTTAAACTTTTCACTTTACTTTGTGTATGGGTGATTTGCCTGCATGTGTGTTTGCACAGCATGTACATACAGTGTCTGCAGAGGCCATTGTAGGGCATCAGATTCCCTGGAGCTAGAGTTACAGATGGGTGTGAGCCCACATGTGGGTGCTGGGAGTCAACCCTGCAAGAGCAGCCAGTGCTCTTGCTGTGAGCCATCTCTCCAGCCCCTCACACAGTAATTATTTGGGAAGCTGAATCCTTTGGTTCTGGTTTTTCTTTTCTTAACACAATGATCTGATTTCACTTTTTTTTAAAAATAGATTTTAAATATATTTCCTGTGGAGATTTGGGGTCTTTGACATCCTTTATCATTTCAAATCTTCTTACTTACCAAAAGAAAGCACTAAGCCCAACTTCAAATATCTAATTTCACTTATAAAAATTTTATAATTTTCAGGCCTCCCACCTTCTCAGTGCAGGAGGCCAAAGCCAATCAGGCTACTCTCTGGGGAAAACAGAAAAACAGAGAGCAGTGTTGGCTGAGTGGTGCATGGCAGCCTGGTGCTTACACAGATGCAGACTCAGTTCCTGAACATAGTGCCTGGCCGCGGGGTCGCCCTGGCTATGGGCCACCACGAAACCCATGATGAGGAAACCCTTGTCTGTGATGCCACTGGAGAGCACATTGGCATCTGTGGTCCATGCTGCTGCCCCAGCCCCTGAGGAAGCCTGACATCTATGTGGATGTATGTGGTATGTGCCGCCGACTGGTGCCTTGGTGATGTCCTCAGACTTTGCTTCCTCAGAAGCAAAGCCCTCAGAGGGTCTTTTAGATGTGAGTGGAATGTGTCCAGATACCATGTTGAGACCTGTAGTAGGTACAGCCACTGAGATCCATGAGTAGATTGGTGGTCCTGATAAAGCTGGGGTCCATGTGGCCAGCACTACCACCCAAGGGCATGCAGAAAGATGGACATGGTCTGGGCTACCAAACAAAGCCATGTTGATGTCTGTGGGCCATCCTGAGCTGGCCCTGCCCTTGGAGCGAGCTGGCCCCACCTCTGGCCAGTAGCTGTACAGCTGGCACTGCCTTTTGAAAGAGCTGGCCCGGCCTCTGTCCAGTAGCTGCACAGCTGGTGTGAAAAGCTAACTTGGGGGCCTGGGTAAAAGAGCTGGGCCTTGCCTCACCAGCATGACAGGTGTGCGGGTTGGAGGACTGTCCCTGTCCCTTCTCAGTATGGCCTGAATTGGGGGGAGCTGGCCCATTTTTGTTGGCAGTGGGGGTACTATGGGTACAGGAAAGCTGGCCCTGGTCATTGTCACCAGTCACTGCACAATGGCTCCAGCAGTAGGGTAGGTACAGGGGAGTTGGCCCTGATACTCCCCAGCTGCTCTATGGCTCTCCACAGTAGTGGCTTCTGGCTGGTGGAGAAAGACACACCTTTCATTGGGAACTGTTCACTGGTAGTTTGATCATGCTTCAATGAGTGTATGGATAACACAAAATGGACTTTAAAAATGTTTTTTCTTTGTCCAGTCTTTCTTCTTTTTTGGGGGGGGTCATAGGTGAGTGGGGAGGACTGGGGGTTCATGATGTGAGATTCCAAAATAATCAGAAAAAAAAAAACAACATAAAAAACCTCCTGTAGTTTTCTGTTAGTGGGTCTTGAAGTTGTACCCACATTAATTTCTAAACATCTTCCTTTAAGCCCTTGCGAACATTTTTTTTTTCATTTGCTGTGTTTTCTTCATACCCCTTGTGTCTTATAGTGATGGCGTTCAGGTGAAATGCTATAGTATGGAACTTGGGGACTTGCTGGTTGTCTTCAATAACTTTCTGTTGTGGGCTGTGAGATGGCTCAGTGGGCAACGGTATCTATCTGCCTCAAGCCCAGTGACTTGTGTTTGAGAACTGGTTCGTGTTGTGTGCTCAGTTCCACACACAACGTGCTGTGTGTCCAGAGGACCCAGTTTTGAGTTCCAACAGCCATGTGTAACTCCAGTTTCAGGAGAATCTGATGCCCCTTCTGGTCTCTTTGAGTACTGCACATACATAGTTCACATACACACATGCAGGCAAACATTGATACACAGAAGGGGGTGGGTAGTGCACTTCATTTACACTTCCTACAAGCTGGAGCTCAGTCCAATCAGTCACCAAGAGCCAACTTACCAGTTCTGTCCAGTGGCAAAACACCAGTAGCTTGAATGGGCCACTGGATGGGGTGTATGAATGCCATGAGGAGCAGCAGATACTACCCATGAGGACTTGTAGCCCCCAGGTCCTTACCAGAGCCAGTTAAGTGTATGTCACTGGCAAGCAAGTTCCATCCACCAGTCCAAAATAGACAAATAGAATGACATGGTGGTGACCCATCCACTGTGGGCACAAAGCCACACCCAGGTTTATTGTTTAACAGGGTGTGGCCACATCCCATTCCCTGGTGTCTGCTTCAATGGGATGACTGAAGGCACATTGTCACAGGAACTGTTTTACCAGTGGGGCTGGCATAGATAGCTCACTCAGGGCCTGAGGCTAAAGGGGAAGGCAACATGTTTGGAGACACAGCCAGGGTGGACACAGCCAACTCCCCAACATGACCTTGCAGCTCTGGTATGCCTGGAGTTGTGCTCAACCAGTAGCCAAGCAGCTGAGCCCACCCACCCACTCACCCAGCCACCCACCCCCAGGAACTCTTGCCACATACAGCTTGCAATGGCATTGGTGCCTGTCCCTTAAGGAATCCACACAGCAGTTAACACCATTTTAACAGTTTGCAAGGTGGGACATTTAAGACATGATGAGGCTGTGAGACCTCTGCTGTCCTGGATGGAACTGATACCATTATTGAAAGGTGAGTTTTACCCTCTTGTTCTTTGTCCACTCTGCCTCGGTCCCCAAGAGAACAGAGCATCCCTGCTCTTTGGGGGGACACAACACCCAATGAGACACCTTGACTGAAGACTGCTTGGACTTCTGCTTCCTTGATCTTAGACGCCCCAGCTTGCAGAACTGTTGGCCGGTGTTTTGCCTTCTACATCATAGTCCATGGTATTTTATTACAGCAAAACAGAGTGAACTGACACGCCCTGTTCTCTCCAGGTGTTGGCTCATGGATACTTCTCAAAAGGTTCCATTTATGGCCAGGGAAACTGAGGCCTGGAGCGCGGAGCTGGGTCTGTCCCTGAATGTTTTACTCACTCTGCATGGTCCATTTGGACCTCCTCCTCCCATCCTCCCACCCACCCCCCAGCAGCACTGATAGAGCATTGCTACCTCCAAGCCAAGGCACAGAGACAAGCCCTGTGGAAAGGGGTAAAGAGAAAAGTGACCATCTCAGGTGAGCACACAACAGTGTGGTATGGACACGCACATGCCACCCTAGGAAAGAGCTATTGTCTCAAGCTCAGAGGAGTGGCTTGCCTAAGCTCATAGAGTTTCTCAGCTGGCCTTTCAGCTTTCCCACCCAGCTTTGTGCCTGTTTAAAATAAAAAGTCACTCAGGGCAACCCAAGGACGCAGCTCTGTCCCAGGCCATCATCAGTCTCTACTCAGCTGACTGCGGATTCTCACCATGTTCTGACATTTGTGAATGTTCATTCCACACTTTACAAATTCACTTTTTTGAGACGTGGTTTCACTGTGTATCTCTGGCTGTCACACGATATGTAGACCAGGTTGGCCTTGAACTCATAGAGATCTGCCTGCTTCTGTTTACCTAGTGCTAGGTTAAAAGCATGACTATATCCAGCTTTTTTTTTTTTCATTTTATGTGCATGAGTGTTGGTATATATGTGTGAGCACCATGTGTATGCAATGCCCAAAGAAACCAGAAGATAGCGTCAGATCCCCCTGGAATTAGAGTTACAGAAGGTTGTGAGCCTCCATGTTGGTGCTGGGAACTGAACTCAGGTCCTCTGCAAGAGCAGCTGGTGCTCTGACCACTGAGCCATCTCTCCAGCCCCAAATCAATCTTTTCTTAACTCTGGAAAGATGGGCTTTCAGTTATTTCATGCCCAGCTCAGACATGGCAGGGTGTCATTTGTGTTGACATGTCTGCACTGTACCAAATGCCACTCTGTGTCATCACCACCTGTCACAAGTTCCTTCAGTCTTCATGGCATCCCGTGTGATGCTCCCTTCCCTCTCCCACCTTCTTGATTTCCTTTTATTTTTCTTTCTTTTCCCTTTTGAGATAGGGTCTTACTTTGTAGCTCATGATGGCAGAGAAGCCAGAAGAAGGCGTCAGGTCCTCCTGGGACTGGAGTTACAGAGGTCATGACCTCCCTGTGGGTGTTGTGAACCCAATGTGGGTCTCCAGAAGAGCAGCAAATGCTCATAACCTTGAAGCCATCTCTCTAGGAACCGCCTTCCCCTCAATCTTTCTATTTTTGCAAAAAAAAAAAAAAAAAATCATTGGGGTTTTGGTGTGGATTGCATTGACATTACAGACCACTTTGGCGGCATTAGCTAAGTTTCCAGTCTGTGAACACAGGCTCTTTTCATTCTTGCTTTTTCACCTGCATCCAATACTCTTTGTAGTTTTCAGCGTACATCTTTTGCCTCCTTGGTGACTTTATTACAAATAGTTGTCTTCATCATGGTACCATTCACTGAAGTGTGGGTTAATCCTTCACTAACTAGCTTCATTTCTGCTACAGAGAAACATGCACCACACACTGACATGTGGTGAGAGTTTGCATTGCATGCATTATTTTCCTATTTGAAACCCAGACTTTCACTCAGGTAGCTTTCCAGCCCACAATGTACTGAAGTATCCTATTTGTTCCATTAACTATTCACAGAGTCAACTGGGGAGATGTTACTAATTTCAATGGAAAGCTAAAATGCATTCTTTCTCTGTAATTGCAGGCCCATGGTCTAAAGAGCCGGCGAAAGCTTTTAATCTGAGGCTTTTTTTTTTTTTTTTTTTTAGAGAATGATCAGAATTACATTGGGCATCTTTTGAAGGTATATAATTATCAAAACCTCAGTGACGATGGCATTCAGAGAACCCTATACCATAGATGCTAAATTCACATACAGGAATCAGGTAAATTGCAGCCATAGCTACTCACAGCGAGAAGTGGCCATGAAAAAGGTAACACAGTGTCTACATGCCTTGCTTTTCTGTTTGATTACAGATCTGAGGCTCCTTGTGCCATACAGGGTGGGGCTATGCCCATCTCTTGGAGTTTGTATGGCTATGGTAAAGATCACGACCAAAGCAACTTGGAGAGGAAATGGTTTATTTGGGTTAGTGGTCTCAGTGGCAGTCCATCGCTGGGGGAAGTCAGGGCAGGAACTCAAACAGGAACTGGAAGCAGGAACTGATGCAGAGGCCATGGAGGATCACTGGTTACTGACTTTTTCCTCTGCTCAGTCTGCGCAGCTTGCTTTTAAAATATTTATTGTGTATACAGTGTTCTGTCTGCATGTTTCCCTGCAGGCCAGAAGAGATCTCATTACAGATGGTCATGAACCACCATGTGGTTGCTGGGAATTGAACTCAGGATCTCTGGAAGAGCAGCCAGTGCTTTTAGTCTCTGAGATATCTCTCCAGTCCCTCAGCCTACTTTCTTAGACACCCCAGGACACCTGTGTAGGGGTGGTACCACCCACAGTGGGCTGGGCCCTTCCACATCAATCATGACTCAAGGAAATGTCCTATAGACCTGTCTACAGGCCAGTCTGATGGAGGCATTTTCTCTGTTGCGATTCCCTCTTCCCAGACAACTCCGGCTTGTGCCAGGTTGACAAAAACAACAAGTAGAAAGGGCAGCCCATTGCTCTCTACATGAATGACTTAGTGGTCTCAGAGATCTCACCTCATTCCTTGGCTAGAGATTAGAGGTGCAGGTAGGGTGGCCACCCCATTTACCCCCAAAGGGTGCTAGATTGTAGTAGTTAATGAAGATATCCCCAGGCTGGATCTTGGTCACTGGTGACCCCCTCCCCCAAACTCCTGGCTTCTGATGCCTACCTACCCACTGCAGGAGAGAAGTGTGGAGAGGGAGAATTCAACTGGACACCCCTCCTGCCTTCTTCCAGACTCTGTTCACAGGCACCAAGCATATGGCCAGGGCCCCTCCCTGGACATCACTATTCCATGAGAGACAGAGCCCCACATGTCCTCCTCCCCCAAATGACAGTGGCAGAGGTGTCAGGGGAGTGACTAGGGGCATTGACAGTAGGACACCTCAGGCCAGCAGCTGTTACGGTAATCACCGTCATGATTGGCAGGTAGCTGGGAAACAGAGAGAAACCCTAAATGGGAGAGAGATGTCCACCCACCCCACCCCACCCCCAGGCTGAAGGGAGAGTAAGAAACAGTGCCAGACAAGCTGCTGGACAGAAGGAACGTCTGCACACAAGAGACAGGCTGTGGAGCAGTGGAGCAGGGATGTCAACCCCATCCTCTTTTGGAAAAGAATACAGTGATGTCCAGACCTTGTGACTAACATGCAAAAATTGTCCACTAGCAATGGACATAACGAAATCTTTAAACAGAACCTGCTAAAATCAGCAGCCAGTATAGATGCGGGTAGGACTGCTAAGCCTGGCCAAGGCAGTACTTCTTCAGGGAGACCAGCCATCTGCCTGTAGCACAGGCTGGCCCCAGACTCACTGTGCAGTTCACACCAGGGCTGGGTCATCATGCTGGAGCCCCCCAAGTGAGGAGACCCATGTGCACAGGCACACAAAACAAACCAGCATGCTAACCTTTCTGGAGGGGAAGCACTCCCAATTCCTCCTGAAGAATCAGTGGCTGATATGGAGTGAGGAGCCCTGCTTTGGAGGGTCATATGTCCCCAATGCACCTGCTGCCAATGGCTGTGCACCTGACAGCAGAGAAGGCTGTGCTGGGCACCAATCAGGCCTGGTGGGACCACAGGGTTCAGAGAGTGTGGCATGCTTTACCCTGAGATCTGGATCTGGATGCATTGCTGAGGCCCCTTCTGCCAAGGGTCTTGGACCTTCTGTGTGGCAGGCAGCAGGGAGGATCAACCTCATGGCGATGATGGGGAGAGCAGCCTGTGTCCTGGGCTTTTCCTGTGCTCTGAGCTGCACAGTGGTGGCTGGTGTTAGGGCTCAGAGCCATCTAGCTTGGATGAGGGGGGTTTGGGAGTGGAGCAGACAGGGCCTGGACAAGTATCCTGGTGCAGGTTTCCCTGGGGGAGAGTCTACGTAGAGGCACTTGAAATCCAGGCCAAAACAACTTGAAAACCTTACCAACTCCAGAAAAGCCAGGGCAAAGAGGCGAACAATTCTAGACGGTGATGTTAAAAGCAAAGTGTTTTCCAGACTGAAAGACAACTACAGAAAGAGCAGAAGAAAGAGCTAAGTGAAGATGAAGGAAGTACAGAGGGCAGACGGAGCCAGAGAGGACCCTGGGCTGGAGAGCAGGGCAGTGAGGCAGCCTGGGCCAGCCCTTTTGTGGTCTAGTCATCGTTTGTTTCCTGTACACACACCAGGCTTCACTGAGGTGGCACACGTGGGTGTAGACGCTGCATAGACGAGGCCTCCACACACAGACAGCTTTTTTTTCTTTTGTCCTGGGGGAGTCTAGCCATGAACAGCTGCCTGCAGATTGGAGAATGGCCACTTTTGTCAAGGACACAGCATCTCTATAAAGCCCTGTCTCACATTTAGCCTTAGCAACAGGACCTCTGTCTACAGAGCAGGTGGGGACAATGGTCCATTGAGCTTGTTAGTGAGAAGCAGCAGAGACAGATTATAGCCTGGCATCCCAGAAATTCTTTCTGAGGCGCGAACTTTCCAGGGGGAGCTGCTTCAGGTGTAGGGTCATTTCTTGAGGGCACCATTTCAGTCTTCCCTTTGCTGCCTAGGCAAGTCTAATGGTGATGAGAAGATCTTGGCAGATACGGAGGCTGAGGTGCAATGGGAGGGTTGGGCCAATTGCAGACTGTGACCAACCAGCTGACTTCAGACTCTCTGGTGGTGCTCACACAAAGTCAAGCAAAAGGGTACCCTGGAGTGTGTGTTGTAGCAAACTTGGGATTGAATATAGCAAGAGTTTTCCAAGTGCTGGATGTTGCTGGAGGCCAAGCTGACTGGGCTAGCTGCCCACTCTCACCTTGGGAGACTGCAGCGAGGGGCATGGGCATCCCAGGATGTGAACAGCATTTGGCACATAGCCAGCTGCCACTGTTGGCCCACTGAAGCCAAAGAAACCTTGCCCAAGTTGAACTTAAGCCGTTGAAGAATCCTGAGAGAGTTGCCAAGGGAAGCCAGAAGGCACCCACAAGGAAGTTCCCATTTAGGTATTATAATGGGGACTGAAGAGATGGCTCAGTGGTTAAGGTGCTCTTGGAGAAGTAAAATAAATCTTTAAAAATTAGATAATACAATGGGAAACTTGGAGGTAAATAGCTTGGACAGAAAGAATGGGTGAGGGCCAGGAGGGCGATACACATCTTTAACCCTGGTACTTGAGAGGCAGGTAAATCCATGTAAGTTCAAGACTAACCTGTTCTACAGAAGTGAGCCACAGGCCCAGGCTAGTTAGGATATACTAAGACAGTGAAAATAAATAAATGAATGAATAAATATTTTTTAAAAAGCTAAAACAAGCTGGCTTGACACTATGAATCAAAAGAATGCTCAACTTGTTCAAAGCCAAGGAATAAGTTAGAAAGAGCCACGCATGGTGACACTCTGTTGTCATGACACCAGAGAACAGAGGAGACTGATGTAGGAAAATTGAGATTTCAAGGCTGGCCTGGGCTACACCGTGAGACCCTGTCTCACCAAGAAACCAAAAATCACAAATCAGGACAAAAGACTAGATTCAGCACAGCTTATAGACTAGGGAAGATCTTACCCCACAGAGCAGTAGCATAACTGTCTGTTATGAATACCACACCCCAGGATCCAACCAACCACAGACAGAAAACACTACAAGAAAATGTCTGTTTGGAACACATACAGACTCATTTTTGGTCATGATTTCCTAAACAATCCAGCACAAAAACTGTCCCCACTGCATCTATATTAAATTAGGCATTTCTAAGTGTTGTACATAGATTTCACATCTTGGGAGGATGTGTGTCCATCTTATGCACAGGCTCTGCCCCCTTCTAAAGGGATTTGTGTATCCATGGATTTCTGTATCCAGGGAAGGGCTCCTGGATATAGTCCCCCCCCTCAAGATACCAAGTGACAACTATATGTACTTTGCTCTTACTTCACTTAATGTACTGTGACCTAGCATGGCTAGCCTCAGTCCATCTGTCTTAAATGATGTTGAAGGGGACAAAGTACTCCACATGGGGAGGGGTTGTAACGGGTGGGGCAGTTATTGCCCCCATTTTAGGATGTGCAGTGTGGTCAGGTTGTGAATGAAGGCAGCAGGAAGGGCAGAGCGGGGAGTCCTTGTTGCCAGTCTTTTTACTTGGCAGTTTTGTGTGAGTCACATGGCCAAAATTTCCATGTTCCTTATGAAAACAATCTCCAGACATGCTTTGCCAGACTCCTCTGAGATCAGGTAAAGTATCTGTACAGAATGCCACATGTGTGGGCATGGAATCTTCAGAGTACTGGCAATGGGGAGCCAGAATCACGGCTTTTGTGTTAGCCACTGACAAACTGCTTGTACTTATTTTGAGGTGGGGTCTCCCATGTAGCCTTGGCTGGCCCAAAACACTCTATCTACACCAGGCTGGTCTTGAACCCTGAGATCTGTCTGCCTTTGCCTTACTCCCAAGTGCTGGAATTAAAGTCATGCACCAGGACACCTAGCTGTACTTCTAGAATGCAGCAGACACTGCAAATTTGTCAGGGAATCATGCCATGTGAGCAAACTGGACCTAAGGGCAGCCCTGCATTTCCCTGGCAACTCATCCTGCCAATCTCCAACTCCAGGGATCTGTGCAAGTGACAGCCTTTTCCTCACCCTCAACACTTCTGTTACCAAGCTGCCACTGCTGTTTGTCACAGGGAAACTGCAAACCTGTCCTGACCTGTTCCATTCCTCTCAGTTTTAATTATTTGCTGGAGAGTTTGAAGGCAGGTTCCACACGTTCTGTCTCTGAGGGGCCCTGCTGTGGATGGAAACCAGAGCCATGTTTCTCAGTCCTTACCCCAACTTCTGATTTCCTGACACTGCTAAAGTAGGCATCAGGAGACTGTGGTGTGTGTGTGTGTGTGTGTGTGTGTGTGTGTGTGTGTGTGTGTGTGTGTGTTCCAATACCCAGACCTCGGACAGCTCTAGATGTCAGTGGTGCAGACTACAGAGACAGGTGAGGACAGGATGCTGGTGTGCTCCTGGTGTCCCAGCTAGTTGGCAGGCTGAATGCAGGACTTCAAGTTTGAGGTCTGCATTGGTGTAGCCAGCACTTGACTGCATTTAGGCTCAGCAGGGTTGCATGGGCTGGAGTGAGATCAGGGAATTAGAACAAGGTGCCCCTGGGAGCCTGAGGCAGGTAGGAGCCTGAAATGGGAAAGTCCAGGGTGAGGCCTGGGGAAAGTGAGTCACTGTGTTTGATTAAGGCACATGGGGGATCCTAATGAGTCCCGTTCAGAAACACACACAGAACTGGAAGGGATCCTGAAAGGAGTTTTAAGCCGGGTGTGGTGGCTCAGACCTATAATCCCAGTTTAGAGGTTTATAATTGATAATTTATAACTGATTAAGTATTGGATCCCCAGCTATTGGGTATCCTCTGCCAATGCAATAAGCCAAACCAGACCAAACTAATAAAGCCAGATTTAATAAACAGGGCAAAGCAGAGGGAAGCAACTCCTGGGTGACTCTTGGAAAGGCAGGAGAGAAATCACGTGGCAGGTGTGGTGACCAGGTCTTAAATACCCTGTAGGCATGGTCTTGATCAGCTCTGGGGAAGGAGCTGACCCTAGGCAGGTTTTCTGAGGGGCAGAGTCTGAAAGAGGAGGAGTGAAACCTGAGCAGAGCCCCAACAATAATCCCTAAAGAAGGAGGGCTGGGTATTACTATCTAATAAAACAGGCCAGCTGTGGTGGTGCACACCTTTAATCCCAGCACTCTAGATAGAGACAAAGGCGGGATTTCTGTGAGTTCAAGACCAGCCTAGTCAACATAGTGAGTTCTGGGTCAGCCAGGGCTGTCTCAAGAAATAAAATTATTTCTTTTCCCTTTTCTTTCCTTTTCTCCTTCTTTCCCTCTACATCAGATACCTCAATAACTATTCTATAAATGATGGGTTAAAAGTCCTAGAACAGTGCCTAGTACATAGTAGCTGCTACGAAGTTATTGAGGGGCTAGAGAGAAGATGGTTCACTCATTCCTGTCACAAAAGATCAAGGTTCAGTTCCGCGCACCCATGCCAGGCGATTCACAAATAGCTATAACTCCAGCTGCAGGGGATCCGACACCTCTGGCCTCCTTGGGTACTTGTACTCATATGCACATATTCACACACAGACATATACACCTAATAAGCAAAGCCTACAATGAAGAGCCAGGTCATTGTCACAAAATACTTGGAAGCTAATGAGATTCATACAGCTCTGTGACTCTATAGGATTGGATGCCACACCCTCCAGGGTGACTTACCTAATTTTCCTTAGCTATGTGCTAATTGTCCACAGGGTCAGTATGACTGCAGTGAGCATGTCCACATGCTACAGGTGTCTCTGTACCTCCATAGAGACAGAGGAGCATAGCCCATAGCTGCCACACACTTAGTCCACATTCCCAAGCTCTTAGACCCAAGGCCACTCAGGCCTGATCGGAGACACAGGGGCATGAGCCTATAGCTATTCTTGTCATTTCCCTGGGGCAGCAGCTCACAGCAAACACACAGTTTCAGGGCCTCATACCATATTTTGTTTTGTTTTTTAGACTTTGTTGCCCTGGCTGTCTTGGAACTCACTCTGTAGATCAAGCTGGCCTCAAACTCAGAGATCCACCTGCCTCAGCCTCCCAAGTGCTGGAGTTAAAGGCCTGTGCCACCATTGCCCAGCCCACAATAAAATTTTTATAAAATGAAAATATTTATTTTAGCCAGGCATTGAAGCATAAGCTTGCAAGCTCAGGTGGTCATGAGCCTGAGGCAGGAGGATGACAAGTTTAAGGCCAGCCTGGGCTATAGAAATTCAAGATCAGCTTGGGCAATTTATTGAGATCCTGTCCCAAAGTGAAGAGTAAACTTCCTTGAAGCCAGCTGGTGGATGGGTGAACTGCTGTGACATGCAATCTTCTGGAGGTAGTGTGCTGGTCACACCCATGCACTCACAATGGTGGGTATTATCCCACTAACATTCCATTCCACCATGAATAGGGAGGGTGAAGGCCACGCTTCCCTGAGGAATGACAGTTAACGGGTGCTGGGGTGGGAGTGGGGGGGGGGATCAGTGTTGCAACCACAGGTAAGCTGATCCTCCTCCAGTAAATAACACTCATGTCAGCAACCCCAATTAAATGCAATGGGGCACATCCACGCCTGAAACCATGAAAGGGGATTTCTTGGAAAGTTTAGTGGGAGGTGGGAAAGAGATAAGGAATAATGGGGGTTAATATAATTACACACACACATTGATATATGTGGATATATATACCCCTAATATGCATGGATATATACAACCTAATGTATTTTGATTATATATATGTGTGTGTGTGTGCATATGTATATATATATACACACACACACATATATATGCAATCATCAAAGAAGTAATTAAAAAGTTTATTAATCAATAAAGACTAAAAATGGGGATGGCAGTGTAATTTGGTGGTAGGGCCTAGCGTGTGTTAGGCCCCCAGTTCAATCTTCAATAATGCAAGGGGCAAAAAAAAAAAAAAAAAAAAAAAAAAAAAGGAAAGAAAAATTCTATTAACAGCCACCACCTCCATCCTCCCAATTTTGCTGTTGGACAACTGTTACCTCTCTCTCTCATCCAGGGCCTATGCAATTCATGCAATTGATGCTTCAAAGCACTCTTGGTCAGTCTTTGGGTAGCCCAAGGAAGTGGGCAGTGGTTGGATTCACTGACTTAAATGGGAAGCTCTTAAATGGGAAGTACTGATCCAAGTCTCCAAAACAGCTTGTGGGAAACCTTGAAGCGCTTCCTGCTGGAGGGAGCCCGACTCTGCCAACGCCATGCCGTGTCAGGTCTCCTGGCATAGGCCTTTCTTGTATGTGATTGACAGCTCAGCTTCTCTGACTCAGGCACTTTGGAGCTATTAGGCACTGTGCTTAGACACACAACTTTACTTCTAAAGAGCTTCTGTGTTGCCATAGAAATTAATTGGTAGTGTAGCCAAGCAGAGCAGATTTACACTATAAAGTGACAAAAGGCCTTTTAGGTAAGAACTCCCAAGGGCTGAAACCTTTCCTTCCCCAGGCACAAGAGACTTGGAGACAGGTAAGTTCACAAACTCTGAGCAAATGGAAGAAAAGCCGAATTATAAAATTACTCCCGTGAAGAAGTCACAATCTCTACACCATGCACGCGGCAGGTGCTAGATAAGTAGCTTAGATGGTATGTAAAGGGTTGACCACTTCAGTGTGCACTTGGGAAATGTCATTGTACACCTTAAATACTCCACCTTCCATCTTTTCTTCAAGACAGGGTTTCTCTATGTAACTCTGGCTGTCCTAAAACTTGCTCTGTAGACCAGGCTGGCCTCAAACTCATAGGGATCCTCTTGCCTCTGTTTCTTGAGGGCTGAGATTAAAGATGTGTGCCACCATACCTGGCCACCCTTTTTTTTTTTAAATGTCTATTTGAGATACTTACTGTTGGCTACAGATATGGCTCCATGGTTAAGGGCATTTGTTGTTCTCAAAGGGCTGGAGTTCAATTCCCAATACCCACATTGGGCAGCTCCCAAGCGCTTGAACTCCAGCATCAGGGGACGGTCAGATACCCTCTTCTGGCCTCTTTGGGCCAGCACAATAAAGATACTCATTATTGCAATTCTGCACTTTTCAGATCATGACCTAGCTAAATCTGGATGGGACATTGCTGCACTGTGATGTGGGCACAAGGCTTGAGGAAAGGGAGAAACACTCTTGGAAGCTGAAACCCAGGTGTGCAAAGTTCAGACTGAATGCTAATCATCCACGTATCTGACTAAGCATCAAACATCCGAGGAATTGTACTGCAGCCTGCTGTAAAGCACAGAGAACTAAAAATCAAATTCTGAAGTACCGGAATTAGAAAGAGAAGATTAACAGCTGGGGCACAGGGAGGATTTGGCTGTTTGAAAACCCAGTCACATTGCACAGTACACTAAGAAAATTAAACCCTCTAAATCAACGGCTGTGGCTTGGGTAAGTGTCCCCAGAGGCCCACATGTCCTCAGACACTTGGTGCCTGGCAGCTGGTACTACTGGCTGTAGGACCTTTGAGAAGTGGGGCATGGGCAGGAAGTTGTATGTCGGTGGGGAGCATGCCCTCCATGGTGGGACTTTGCTCCTGTCCTTTTCCTGCTACCATCTGATGTGAGGTGACAGCATCATGCCACAGGCCCCAAAGCAAGAGCCTGACATCTGAGACTATGGCCCTAAATCCACCATTTCTCGTCTGAGGTGTTGGCTCTGGCTATCTTGTTTTATAATAGTTAAAAAAAAAAAAAAGCTGACTAATGCATGCCGATTCTTCCTCCATTTCTCTGGGTGTCTAATAAAATCAAAAGGCTGTTGCAGGTACTCTCTGTCACACCCCATTCCCTAGCTGGAAAAGGAACTCAGGCAACACTCGAGGAGGTGGCGGTGCCCTGGGCTGGAACACACTGTCCACTCCACTCCGTGGGATGCTATGGTTATGCTCACCTCATGTACTGTGTTTGTGCCACTTTTCCAGTATTGATGTGGTTTGTAAACAATCTGACCAAACTCCGATTGAGCAGCAGAATTCCAGCAGTCAATCCAGAGAGGGGATGAGCAGGAACTGCCACAATGGCTCTGATCAGAGGCAGCCTGGAGACGGAAGCGTTGCTTACTGGCCTGCTGAGCTAGCCTTCTTACACAGCCCCGGCCTACCTGTCCAGAGACGGCACTGGCGGCCTGGGCCACTGTGCTGGATCCTCCTGCACCAATCAGTGGCTCAATCAAGAAAATGCTGCCCAGGCGCAGCCAGAGGCCACTCTAAACAAAGGCAGTTCCTCATTCGGTTGAGGCTTCCTCTTCCCAGGTAACTGTAGTTTGTGCCAAGGTGACAGCTGAAGCTGATTAGCCCAAATAGCTAGTCTGAGGCAAGTTTGGAGTAAACCAGAAGCACACCTAAGATGAAAGGCATAAAAAATGCAATAATCAAAGGAACCTTCTGGGACAACCCCTGGCAGATGATGTGGGTAAAAAGGATCTGCGTATGTGCTTATTACCTATTCGTCAGGTTATGATGAGGAACTTGGATGATCATTGAATTTCAAAATTAAAGAGAGAAGACAGGCAGTGGTGCATGCCTTTAATCCCAGCACTCTAAGGCCAGCCTGGTCTACAGAGTGAGTTCCAGGACAGTCAGGGCTACAAAGAGAAACCCTGTCTCAAAAACAAACAAACAAAGTGGGGTGAGATATTTGCACCAAAAATCACCCACTACACAGTGTTGGTGATTTCTATAAAGCAGTAGGAACACAAATGGCTCATGAGAAAAACCATGCAATAGGGTTCCCCAGAGGGTTCCAGGGTGGCTGAACTTCGAGAACTTGCACAGCTTCACCAGAATCTGGGCAACTGTAAAATGAAGGTATAACTTCACCTTTCAGTGTGACAGAACCAAATATCAGACAGCACACATCCTCAGTGCCAGGACAACGCACCCACCTGGCAGCCATCCTCTCCATCCTCCGAGGGTTTACCCTCAGAGGAGACAGAAGCCACATGTCAGGCTTGCCTGGCATGGTGAATGCTGGGCCAAGGAAACACAACGTGGGTTCCTGCTGTAACTATAATTAAATTAATTACAGTGTTTCTAATGAATCACATTTCAAAAAGTAAAAAAGAAATCGGTAAAGTTAATCTTCATAGTGTACATTAATCTTAACAAATTCTCTATTACCTAGTATAACCCAGTGCACCCAAGATGCTGTCTTTTCAGCACACTGCAAGGCCATGCTTCAGGGATTCAACAGCCATACACCCGACAGACAGCATAGGGTCAGAGGTGCTGTGGCTGTGAGATGTGTAACTCAGGGCAGGCTCTGTGGTGCCTGTTCTGTCTGTGGGAGCAGGAGATGGGTGTGGTAGGGTTAAGATGCAGCAGACAGTGAGGTCAGGGGCTCTGTGAACAAGCACACTGCTCTCAGATGAACCCTGCACTGCTCTAAAAAGGACAGCGTTTATTTCCATCCAGAACAACCATCACACCATTATTTAAACGAAGCTGAAAAACTCGGGAATAGTGTAGACTGAAGGCACAGGACAAACTGAAAAATTCAACTGCAAGAGCTTAAATGAGCAAGTGCGAAGGTTTCAACAGTAACAGACCAGGAGCAAACTGCCATTCCGAGCACCTGAAGGAATGCCAGCATTTTCTCTCAGAGATTTTCATGAGAAAAATACTGAAAAACACCTTTTGTTTTGTTTTGTAAAAGTATTCATCAGACCACTAGGTTGGATTTGTTTTTATGTATAACAAAGTGGCAGTTAACGACACTGTTGGATGATGGCCACTCCCCAAAGGAATGACAAACTTACAGTCTTTAAAAAGTAGCAGGTTGGTTACAAAATTGTATCTGGGGAGCGGGAAACATTGTTTCACATCAATTGCACTTCAGTATCAAATTGCTTCACAGGCGATTGTCCAGCAACAGCTAGCGCTACACCTGTGGGCATCCCTCCCCTGGTGGGCTGGTTGCATGGCCGCCATGGGCAGCTAAGGGGTAAACAAGCCAGTAGCAACTGCAGTTGCCTTAGCACAAAGAGGTTTGTTTTTTTTTTTTAAAAATATATATAAATTTCTGTGGAATAATCAGTGATACAGATACAAAGCTCACCCCAGCGCCATGTTGCAGCCCATATTCTGATTATCAATGCCATTTATCTCAGAAGTCACTTGTATATAAGCTCTGATTTCAAACTAGGTTTCTAAATGAAGCTTTTCAAGTATAAATATTAACCTGGTAAAGACGTTTTTCCTCTTGTTTACCCTCTCATTAATGCCTTCTAAGGGATGACTATGCTGAATAAAGGACAAATAGTTTAAAAAAAAAAAAAAGAAAAAAGAAAGTTTAGTGACCAACAGCTGAAGATATTATCATCTAAAATATATTTCAGATTAAAAAAGCAAAACAAACAGAGCTTATTGGTCTCTTGGGGGAAACTAAGGACTTCTAAAACACATAGGAACAAAATCAAAGGCTCCCCTTCAACTTAGCTGTGTGTGTGTGTGTGTTGTGTGTTTAACACAATAATGGTTTTCAATCACCTAGTTCAATTTCATAAATCACAAAAACATCTCCAGACAAGATTGCTGATAAATATAAACTCTAGAAATAACTTTTACAAGAACATCTTCAAACTTTTCCTACTTAACAAAGCATTCCTTTGGAAAAGAATCTTGGTGCTCCTGGGCCATTTTGCCAGCCCAGGACAGTCCCCTCCCAGGCCTCTCTGTCCCTGAATAGCATTATTTTTGATTCTCTATTGTTCTAACTACAGTACATTATTTGAAAAGAAATCTCATTAGTGGGGTCAGATTTATGTCTTCATTTAAGCACTGAAGGTTAACGTAGAAACAACTCAAAAAGTCACTTTATAAATGGTATAAAAAGTCTTGAAATGTTGGCACCAATGGAAAATGAGCAAAACCTAAAACGCAGCCACTTGTCGCACTGTTCACAGGGCAGGGGACTCTGCAGATGATGCTGCTAGTTGCCACTGATGCAGGAATTGCAGATGGAAATCATTTAATGACCAAGCTTCTGCAGCATGGGGAGCTGCTTCCATCCAGCTGGGTGACGGTCTTGGCGGGCTCGGAGCACTGCCGCAGACGGTGGCCACATCTCAGACATAAGCTCCTGGGGCTAGTGGGAGCTCATGTCTGAGGAGAGGGGACAGGGGTGATTTTTAGTGCTTTGGCCCTGTGTATGTAGCTGTGTAGAAATGCCACAGCAGAGGGGATTCCTTCAAGAGCCTGCAGGAAGAAGCGAGACTGGAAACCAATGTCAAGACTCTACACGAGGCTGCCGGGCCAGCAAATGACTGTCAGAGTGACCTTGTTCCTTTGTTCTTTCAACATGGGAACCAGAGCAGAGTGACTCATGCCCACAGTCGACAGGCCATTTACGGCTACAATCATGTCTCCACATCTGAATAAAACACAAACAGAGGCAGAGTCTCATTATCTCAATGGCACCACAAACAAAGTCCCAGTGGGTTAGCATCAAGACCCCAATTTTAATGGTTAGCCGGTAGCAGCCAGGAGTATTAGCAACTAGGGGTAACTCCTAAGTCAGCACTCTCCTTTACCAATCAAAACTAACCCGAGCCAACATGCCCATAGCCGGTGGGGACTTAAGGACAGGAAGAATAACTTCATTTGGTGAGGCCATCTCTAGGAAGTGCCAAACCAAGGCTGGGAGATGGCTCCCAGTACGGACATTTTCTGCTTTCTGAGGACCTGGGCTTGGTTCCCAGCACCCACAACAAGCAGCTCACAACCATCTGTGACTCCGGTTCCAGGGGCTCCAACACCTCCATGGGCAGCTGCACTCCCATACACACCCCCGCCCCACAAGATAACCACACGGCTCTCAGTGAGTGCTCGACAACTCTAAGTGAGAGAGGGTACATTCACTCATTTGTTGAGAACTCACTATACACAGGGTACTGCCATGACTGCCCATTCATGGATCTCACATGAACACAAAGTCAGGCAGACCCTGAGCCTCAGGAAAAATACAGTGGGTTCACCTGAGGACAGCATGAGAGCTACACAAGCTTACGGGAAATGCTCAGAGGCACTAGTGTTCCGTAACACACTCAGATGACATGGGTTCAGATTTGGTCTACATAAATATAATACTCAGTCTCACTCAGGGGTCCTGTGATGGGATCTGTGGCCCAATTGTACAGTTGCAGCACAGAACAACTTAGCTTTGGGGTGGAAGTAGCCACAGATGGTGAGTACGTAAATGAGTGAGGCTGTGTTGAAATAACACTATTTACAAAACAGATAGCAGACCCTGAGTGCTGAACCCTGAGCTAGATCATGTCTACATCATCAATGAATACAAGACTCACTTTAGTCTCCCATCGTAGTAAGCAGGGGTTCCTAAGACGATGGTTTTAATGAAGAACGGCTGATTGGTGTGGTTCTCTTCATATCCGCCCACAATACTGAAGCCCCAGCTTCCCAAGTAGCTTCTTCGTAGGACTATATCATGACAGCTGTGAAGGGCACTGTCAAAAACACACAGAGAACTGACACGGAGGCTTTTCACTCTGCTTATCTTTGTCACGACACAGGTAGAAAGGGGGTTAGTTAGCTCACTTCCCTTTGATTACGTGGTTAGCTAGTGCTTTTGCGTTTGTGTATATATGCACTAGGGATCAAACCCCACATGTGCTAGGCAAGCTGTACCCACTTCACCTGTGTTATTATTTTAACAACCCATCCTCTAGCATGAGGTAGAGCTAGACAGGCTCACTTTCTCCAGCTTTTCTTAGACTCCTCTTGTCAACTGAAGACACGAACACATGGAGGAAGCTTAAGTCAGCCTGGCTACCAATTAATTATACTTTAGAGATCTGCACAGACCATGGACTGATACCTCTCACAGAATTGTCAACAGCACCATGATTCTAGTACTACCTGTATTAGAGTACAAAGGGGCACAAAGGAGATGGAAGGGAGGGGACAGAAAGAAATTCAGACAGTGGCCATTTCTGGAAGCATGCCACAGGGTAGTGTTTTGGCTCATACAAGGGGCTGATGCTGTCCTTTCCCCTGCACCCACGAGGGTCTCACACCTTTATAGGACACTCTAAGGGCCAATACGGAAATTCATTCTGGAAAACACTAACAAACACATTTTAGTTTTTCATGAACAGAGATTCTACAGGTACAGGTAAAGTGCTCTTTATTCACAAGCCACCCAGGGAGGGAGGAAATAAAATCTACTTCTATGTTCAGAGCTCTATACATCTGGGAATAAGCAGTGAGTGAGATCTAAAAACAAACAAACAAACAAAAGATAAAAGTCCTTATTATAAACTGAAATTAGATGCACAGTGGTCTTCATCATCAAGATGATGACAGAATTGGGTGTTACCTGGGAGACACACCTCTGGCTAAGTTTGTGAAGGTATCTGTAGAGAGACTTAGCCAAGGAGGGAAGACCCACCCTGAATGTGGATGCCACCATCATCTCTCTGCTTCCTAAGGACACTGTGTGACCAGCTGCCCCATGTTTCTCCTCAGAGCCCTGCACTACCCTCTCTGTCATGATGGCTGCAGCCTCACACTGTGACCTCAAAAACCCCTTCTTCCTCATGCTGCTTTTGTCATGACAACGAGACAAATAACAAATACCAGCCTCAAAGGCAAGACATGCTTTCTGCTTTCTAACACACTGATAATGATTTTTTAATGGAGCTGGGTTTTGTAAAGCGGCATGGTGTCAGAAACTCTTAGTTCATGGGTAGGTAGGAGTCCCTAGAGCGGCTTCCAGCATGGACCCAGGACCTTGTCCAACTGGCCCAGGTACTCAGGAACAGCAGTCACCTTCACGGTTCTGTATTTTTTAAAGCAAGCAGGCCAGTGTCTGGTGCACCAGGGTAGTGCAGGGGAAGAAGAGTCCTGGGCCAGCTGCTGCCATGTCCCAAGAGGCCATCTACAGGGCTCCTGCACGCTAGAGGACACTGGGCTCCCAGTGGGGACCCACACAACAGTCTTGTTTACAGGTATCCACACAGGTAGGCTAAAATGTATCTTACCATACTGTCTCTCCTTTGAAACCTTGCTTGAGCTGAGTCATTTGCTCTGTTGGTAGTGTTTGCTCAGTAAGCTAAAGGACCTGAGTTTGGCTCCCAGAACCCATGTAAAAAGATCTTGACACAGGCAACCCACATCTGTAAGCATAGTGCTGGGGTATGGGGGAGGGGCATCAGGGATAGGTGGGTCCCCAAAGATCACTGGCTACCAGCCTAGACAAATGATTCAGTGAGAGATACTGTCTCAAAAACCAAAGTGGAGCCAGGGTGGTGATGGTATTGAATGCCTTTAATCCCAGCATTCAGGAGGCAGGTGAATCTCTATGAGTTTGAGATCAGCCAGGTCTACAAGAGCTAGTTCCAGGACAGCTTCCAAAGGTACACAGAGAAACCCTTTCTTGAAAAAAAAAACCAAAAAACCAAAAAAACAACCAACCAACCAAACAACAACAAAAAAAAAAAAAAAAAAAAAAAAAAACCCAAAGTTGTTCTTTGGCCTCCACATGACACACACACACACACACACACACACACACACACACACACACACACATACACACACACACACACCAAACCCAAAGTTGTTCTTTGGCCTCCACATGCCACACATACACACACACACACACACACACACACACACACACACACACACACACCTTTTCTTGCTATGCCTACTGTACCATAAACTGCTATAAACAAAAGTCACAATATGCACATCCTCCAAACTGGTTGGGCACAAAGACAATTAAAGGAAGCCCCAGGGCCATGGGATTTTTCCAGGAGGTTGCTACTCTGACTGCTCCATTATCTGAGGCAGCCGACTAAGCTTGCATAGTTTGGGCAACCAGCTTCCAAGCGTTCTTTTTTTTTTTTTTTTTTTTTCCTTCTTTTTTTTTCTTTTTTGAGGCAGGGTTCTACTATGTAGGACTTGGCTATCTATCTTAGAACTCACTATGTAGACTAGGATGGTTTCAAATTGACAGAGATGAACCTGCCTCTGCCTCCCAAGTTCTGGGATTGAAGGCGTGCACCAACCCAGTTTCCATCCTCTTCAGTCAAGCACTTCACGGTTATACAGTAGCAACGGAAATAATTTTATGGTTGGGGGTCACCACAACATGAAGAACTGTATTAAAGGGCTGCAGCGTTAGGAAGGTTGAGAATCACTGCTCAGCTGGCTATGGTGGCGCACACCTATAATCCCAGCACTTGGGAGGCAGAGGCAGGCAGATCTCTGTGAGTTCAAGGCCAGCCAAGTTACAGAGCTAGTTCCAGGACAGCCAGGACTGTTACATGGAGAAACTCTGTCTGGAAACCTCCTCACTCACCCCAAAGCCACTGTTTTAGAATGACTCTGATGACCCAGGTATCAGCTGAACAAGAGTTGTGAGTTCACCACTTTAGACTGTAGCTCTGTAGCAGTTTGATAATAGCCATTTACATCATTTTTTTTTTCAAAATGGATTTACTTTTATTCTATGGGTATGGATGTTCACCTACATGTATGTATGTGCACCACATATGTACATAATCAGTGGAGACCAGAAGAGGGTGTCGGATCCTCTAGATGGTTGTGAGCTGCCATGTTGACACTGGGAACTGAACCAGGGTCCTCTGCAAGAGCAGCAAGTGCTTTAACCACTGGGCCATCTCTCAGCCCCTGATTTCTAGTTTTGATGCATTGAAACTCGTAAGACATCATTTTTGCTACCACTAGTCTCACTCCACAAGGTCCTGCTATGTCTATGAGACATGTGTTCTATCTAGGACTTAAGATTAAAAACAAAAACAAAACCAAATACATGTGAACAAGCCAGCAAAGGAACTATCCATAAGTAAAATACAGCACCAATGATATTCTTACTGTCCTTCATGAGGCACACAGCGTGTGTAAATGCTCCCCACTGTAAGTTACCCCATATGAGTCAGATGACTCGGACACTGGTGCATTTTTCAGGCTTATTTTTATTTAAGAGCCAGCAGTTTCATACTTGGCTAATAGTCAAATATGTTTCAAAATGCTTTTTATAGATAATTTTAGAAACAAATAACCATAGCTACAAACACTCTGTCTTAACACTAAACATCAACCATTTGGAGAAAGGCCAGCACCCTGGGTGCACTGGAGGTTCCAATGTCTCCAAGACCCTGTCAGCCAGTCACAGACCATCTTGCTGGTCATGCCTCCTGTGTCCAATATTGTGTCCTAACTACCTTTTTACAAAATGATCATAAGTTCTTGGCTAGCCTGGACTACAGAGTGAGCCCCTGCCTCAGAAATTTTGCTTCTTCAAGGAAAGTTGGCTCAGTGGCTGAATGCCTGCTGTGCAAGCTTGAGGTTCTGAGACTGCATCCTCAGGACTCACATGGAAAAAGATGTGGTGGCCTGTGCCTGTCATCCCAGCAGTGTATACAAGTGTATTTTCTGTCCCCTTCAAAACACAAACAACACAAACCCCTCTTATTGGGAGCTGGCAAAACTGTCTTCTTTTTACAAGCAGATACCAACATTTTTAACTTAGTCGTTATCAAATCTACCTAAAACTTGCTTTTATAATTTGATGCACTTTTACCTAATGAAAGCCCTGCCTCCCCACTGGGTGAGTTAACTGTGTAACAGACTGATAAAGATTAAAAATATGATCACTGGGTAGAACAACAGAACCGATCTTGGTAGGTACCTTGGCAACCCGAGCCACATGACCCAGGACGGGGACCAGCTGGCGTCGTACTCGTTCTCACTGAAAGCATCTGGCTGCTCCTCTGAGGTCTGGGCTCCCTCCTCCACAATCTGGACTTCCAGGGCTGTGAGGACCACGGCTGCAGAGGCAGCACTGGCTTTCAGCATGGCCACAGCCTCGCTGTGACTTAGATTGGTCAGGTCAATGCCGTTGATATTCAGCAACACATCACCTGTGCCGTTGGGGAAGCCAGAAGAATGACCGTGAGCGCCACTGACTCTCCCTGAAGCTCTGTTTACCAATCAATCAGTAGGCCATTTCCAAGAACTTAGTTGGGATGAAAATGGGCTTTAATCGTTTGTGCTTTTCTGTACCACCAAGGGCAATTTTTCCAATTCACAGAGAACATTTCAGAACAGTTCAAAATTCAAAATAGTGTTAGATACAGAGGGAAAAACTGTGTCTTGAAGCACCTTGTGAGATCGGTCTGAATCATTAGCTCCCGTAGCTGTGTTCAGGGGTGAGCTCAGCTTCTTTCCTTTGAGCTTCAGAGAACTCTAGGGCTCTTTCTGATCCCCAAACTATCTGATCCTTTGCTCTTAGAGATAACTGTAACAGATTCTATTTAATATTACACAATTTTATACACAGAAACAGCCCCAGGTAGGCACAAAAGCCAGGATATGAGAACAGTCATCCTCAGGCCACTTAGTGAAATAAAACACGATTTGAACATCTTCCCTGGCTTGTGGGGAATCAGCAACATGCTTATTGGTCTCCCAGGTAACACAATAAAAAAAGAGTTACAGAGATTATTAAAAGACAAAAGGGTTAGGGAAGGTTAGAAAACTTCTGGGAATAGACATTAGTGCTGCAATGGCTTCAGAAAAATCTCCCCTTTATTTATCATCTATCTTCCAGATTATTGAAGCAGAGGATTCTCATTATTAGAAACTTGGGAGAGGCCACTCCAGCCACCAGAACTCCAGATTGCCCAGCCCAATCATTATCAGAGAGGCTGCCTCCAGCAGCTGATGGGAGCTGAGGCAGAGGCCCACAGCCAGACATTAGGTGCAAAGAGCCAAAATTGGAGATCTTCATCAGGTTCCTCCCCTCGAAGCTCGGGGAATCATACTCAAGATGGGGAGAAGAACTGAAGGAGTTGGGGGTGGGGTTGAGGATACAAGAACACGGTCCACAGAGTCATCTAAGCATGGCTCAGAGGCTCACAAAGACTGATGTGGCAAACATGGGGCATATATGCTATGGTTGTTAGCTTGGTGTTTTTGTGGGACTCTTCGCAGCAGGGGCAGGGGCGTCTTTGACTCTACTCTTGGAACCTTTTCTCTCTTACTGGGTTGCTTAGCTCAGTCTTGATATAAAGGTTTGTACCTAGTCTTATTGTATCTTGTGATACCAAGGGGGAGTGGAGGGAGGGGCAACAGTGGTCCTGACTGTTGTATAAGAATAAATAAAAATAAAAAAGAGAGACCTCATACAGCATTTTAGGTTGTATCTTTTCTCAAAGACTCAGTAAAAAGCCCTGAGGTGAACTGTTTTATGCTTTTATGATACTTGGAGAATTGGAGTTCTTGGTTTTACTTTCCTGAGCAGAAGGATCATAAACTTGAGCATGCTAAGTTGCGAATCTGTGTTCTTCCTCTTTGCTACACTTCCTATATGAATCATGTATACCATTTATTTGTGTATTTATTTCTACTGTATTGTGGAATGTTTTGCTCTGTGAATCTAAGCTGAGAGCCCTCTGCAGGTTAGGGTGTTGACATTCCTGTAATGCTGCAGAGTTTGCTAGAATCACTGGGTGGTGGCAGATGCCCTGGACCTGGAAGGGCATGCATGGAGGCAGAGCACAGATCTGAGGGCAGAGCAGAGTGAGAAGGGATTAGTCACATTAGCTTGACTCTTGAGCCACTGTTTGTGAAGGATGCAGGTGTTTGTCACAGAAACAATCCTTTTGTATAATGTTTGAGGAAAGGTGGGGTTTGGATTGTTATTTTTTGTAACTCAATTTCTGAGAGCTTTACAAAAATAAACAAATGGCTATGGGGGGGGGGAGGAAAACTCAGAAGGCATGTGTGCATGCACACACAAAGCAAAACAAAATAAAACAAAACCAAGAACTCAAATGTCACCAAATTCTACAATTGAACAAATAACTTTTAAAAGCAGTATCCTTATTGAAATATACTCTACACTGCATTCAATTCCTCTTTTTAAAACACCCAGCTAGGTGGGCAGTGATGGTATATGCCTCTAGTCCCAGCACTCAGGAGGCAGAGGCAGGCAGATCTCTGTGAGTTTGAGGCCAGCCTGGTCTACAGCGTGAGTTCCAGGAAGCCAGGGCTGTTACACAGACAAACCCTGACTCAAAAAAACAAAAACCAAACCAAACCAAACCAAACAACCAAACACACAAACAAAAAACCCCACACCATCCAGCTCTGTGGGCTTTATTACATTGATTGAAGGACACCACCACTATGATTTTAGAACATTTTGGGATAGTCTGAGGGCCATCTCTTTGATAACTAATCATGTTGGGCAGTTTTCCATATGATTGTCTTCTTGGGGGAAATGTCATTTTTTTGTCTTTAGGTAATTTGTAGTTTTTACTGAGTTGAAAAAGTTCTTTACAATTTCTTGATATGCCATGTACCCATATATAAATGTTTGACTTGTAAATGTTTCCTCCCACTCTGTGGGCTACCTAAGAAATTGCTGTCTAACTACAGGCCACAAGACTTGACATGTAAGCTTTCCTAAGTGCTAGCTTTTGGGGGCGGGAGGTGGGAGCCCACCTTCAATCCTGGGAAAATAACCTTCAGCTTCAGCTTTCTTCCCATACTAAGTCCATCAGCAGAGACTGCTGTTCTCCCATGGCAACAGGGTTCAGTTACATGTTCTCCTCTATACAACACTAACAGAGTTGTGAGGGGACAAAGAACATGCGGGGTTAATCTCTAAAATCAGGTTTGTCTCTTGCTACTTTCTCTCGTCTTCTGCACACTTGAATGGCATCTGTATGAGAGTTCTTTCTGAAGCCTTGTCTCCTTCTACCTTGAGGTCCAGGGATAGAGCTCGGGCATCAGGCTTGGGCAGGTGCTTCTACCTGCTCAGCATCACACAGATCCCTGATACTTTATCATAATCAACATTGTATTCCAGTGAAAAGGCCCTTCAGCACCATCTGCCATAAGCTGGATCTTTTCCAAGATAAGCCAAGAGTCTGAGCAACGTCAGGGTCTCAAACCATAATCAGGGTTTATTTCCCTAACCTTACAGAAAAATATTATGTTTTCTATTCAAGGACACTTTACTTTAAAAAGTCATGTTTAACATGAAACACAGTAATTCCTCTTAAAAGTGTGACTTTAATTCTGAGACGAGACATGGAGGATCTTCCAGGACCCTGCCTCACCTCTTTTGATTCTGCCGTCTCGTGCAAGGCAGCCATGGGGTGGCACGCTGGTCACAAAGATGGGCAGCTCACCACTCTTGCTCCCTCTGCCACCAGCAACCGTCATTCCAAGGGACTCGTGTGGCTCCTTCTTTACAGTGATATGCTTCTCCTGGCATGTGACACACTGAGTGAGATCCTACACAGTGAAAGAAGAAAAGTCTTGCTTGGATAATTAACAACATACAGCTGAGGCGAAAACAGGCTAAACAAGGGAATAGGTTCCATGCCGTTATAAAGGGATTTGATATTTTTTTCCTTACTGAGGACTGAAAACAGTCCTTCGCTTTGGTTTTTGATACAGGGCTTTATGATATAGTCCTGGCTGTCCTGGAAATCACTCTGTAGAACAGGATGTCTTGGAACTCACAAAGACCTGCCTGCCTCTGCCTCCTGAGTGCTGGGAATAAAAGCATGCTACCACACCTGGCCATTAGATAGGGATTTTGATACCATAACAACACATGCTATCCATGTGCCTGTCAAAAAGTTTATGTCAGTGTTCCCACAGCTAACTGTGTCACTGCAGACAACGTGACTAACTGCTGAACATGGACTTAATCATGTTTTCATGAAGCACTTCTAACTGTAAAACCAGTGATCACATTTAAACAAGCAACCCGAGAAGAACAGACTTCCTTTGAACACTAAGCTGTAGAGGATCACTTCTTGTCAAGCACTTGACAGAGGAAGCCTCTCGGACAAGAAACTTATAGAGGCTGACTCGGGAGGAGGCCACTCTCAGGCTTCATACCCCAAACATCTAGGGGCTTCCAAAGAGTGACAGCCTGCATTTCAGGCTTTAAAAACAAACAAACAAACAAAACTTCATATTGTGTTACAACTGGCACACAAAAAGCCTACCCATCCATCTTCTCAGACTGTAACAATGGTTCTTAGAGGGTGACACAGATTAAAGGAGAGGATCGTCCTCACCTTGTGTGAGCTTGGTCGGCTATGAGAGGGTGGCTGTGCATGCTGCTGGCTGATGCTGTGTGCTCCTACTTCACGGGTGCCATTGCTGGGCTGGGGTTTCCCGGGTCTGGCAATTGTCAAATTCACTCTCTCTCCGCTGGCCTGGAGAAGATATATTCATCACTACCCATCACAAATGATATTTGTGGCTTAGAGATCTTAGTGGAACTCCTCCTCTGTCTGCTCCCCTCCTTTCCTCTCATCAGGGCAGGGTCTCATTAAGTAACACAGGTTTAGAGGCTCCTGCCTCAGCCCCATGTACAAGTATACACCGACAGGAGACACTAACTTTCTATGTATTTCTTAGTCGCTGTGCCAAAGCCTCAACTGGGCAGTCACTATCTGGCAGCAGGAAGGAGATCACAGGCTAATATTTTCAAACCTGTGACACTCACAGAGTTAAACTATTTGGAGGCTTGTGCTCTGCCGTCTGCATTTGAAACATATAGGTTCTCACGTGGGTTACACTTCAGCTCATCTTGTCCTTGCTCTTTAAAGTCCATCCCTCTCACCTGATGCTGTTTCTCCGTCATCACCACAAACCTCCAACTTCCCTATCCTCCTACAGAAGCAGACAGCCTGTTTTAAGGAACTGTGAGAGGATGTAGAAACCTTCCCTGTGACTAGAATTCATAATGTTAAGAAATTCTTTTCTGGCCTGGAAAGGTGGCTCAGAGGTGGCCACACCTAATGATCTAAGTTTAATCCCTGGGGCCTCCACAGTGGAGGAAGAAAGCTAGCTACAGCAAGCTGTCCTCTGATCTCCACACACACCATGGATCTCTCTCTCTCTCTCTCTCCCTCTCTCTCTCCCTCTCTCTCTCTCTCTCTCTCTCTTTCTCTGACACACACACATTGATAAAAGAGAATAAATTGCTTCATTTTTGGTTCTTCAGTTGGAAAGCGAGTGAGAGACAACTTTAATACTATACATTAATCATTTGCCACTTGGGCACATCTTCCGGGTTCAACAGGTAAATGCTGAGGTGACAATTAGAATCCCGACATTAACAGCTGTGATGGCTCTGATGACTACGCCATCCTGTGGGAAGTGTCAATGGCTATGTGGGATTGTCTTACTATAATACACCCACTGTCATTACTGTTAACACCCGAGAGCCCTAAATCAGTACTGCAACTTTTCCTTGAAAACTGCTCTGACAAGCCTACTGGCTGAAGTAAACCCTTGCTCTCTTCAAAGATGTACAGCTGCGGTGCCTACTAAACGGTACAAACAAAAGCCCCAAAGTACATAGGGACACAGGCTTTAGGAAAACAGTCAACAACAACAGCACCCAAACAAACACAGCTCTATTTGGGGAAGTTATACACAGTAGTGTGGATTCTGAGGACTTTAGAAACACTGATGGCCCTGGAATTCTTCTATGTGACTGATAACCCAGGCTTAGTGTGTGGAGTTTACCTGAATGATCTGGGCAGCGAGCTCTGGGGTCCCATGCTTCAGGTCATGTCCGTTGATGGCCAGTACCCGGTCATTGCTGTTGAGTCTGCCATCCTGTGCTGCCAGCCCCCCTTCCAGAAGGTCAAGAATAAAAACGCCAGGCTCATCTGTCCTTCGGACTAATTTAATCCCTAACTGCTCTGCAGAGTCGCGTTTGTGAAGCAGCACTTGAAAGACCTCGTCCCGAGATGCGCTGCCATCTGCATGGCTGTTTGCTCGGCTGCCGAAGCGCCTCTCCCGCAGCACGGTGAGATGCAGGGTGCTGCAAGGCTGGGAAAGCACGGCCCGGGCATAGTTATGGGACACGTTGCTGATATCATAGTTGTTGACCTAAAAACAACAAATGAACAAACAAAACTCCTGTGACCAATGCACGGCAAATATTTATTTTCCTAACTTGCAGAAATGTCTAGATGACATCTCCAAAGGAAACCAATACGGAGAACATGCCAGAGGACCTCGAACCTAAAAGAAAACCACTCTAAAGACTTTTACAGCATAGAATTTTAAAATGAACTAATGCACAGTGTTGAGGAGTAATTAGGAACATGGGTGTTGACATTAGAGTCTTCAGTTCTGCTAGTTATTGATACCCTCGGGGACAGGGCACTCATCCAGCGCCCGCTTCTCTGGGTCTAACACTATGGCACTGGACTAGGGTGGGAGGGAGCAGGCCGTATCAGGCCAGGGCAAGTCTGAAACTAGAACAGCCCTACTGGCCTGCAGGCTCAAGTTCTGCTGGATTTCAAAGGTGCTTTCTCTAATGAAACACACGACAGACAAAATAAATTGCTTTATTTCTTCAGAAGTTGCATATTCTGAGTGACTTTTAAAGTCTACAATTACAATTCCATTCTAATTATCAGCATACACATATAATACATGTTTAATATGCAGAGTGTAATTCAATATTCATGCACTCATTAGAATGTACAGCTTTATACAATCACAATGACTGATCTTTGAACATGTGACATCACTTAGGAAAATAGTCCAGCTTCAATTACCCACCTAGGAGCTGAGCATAATTTTCCTATTTATCACAATTAGAGCTCTTTGAATCCATCTGAGATAAAACCGAGGCTCGCAGGATGTCTCTAATGAGACAGCTCTGGGTTAGGACTGTGTGATCGTCTGGAATACTACGGCTCTCTTAAACAAGTTTACATTAAGCAAGGCCTTCCCCTTCTGACATATCTGAGATGGACAGTTCTACCTTTTTTAATTTGGGCTGCTTTCCTTCTTTGGCTTATTTTCTGGGTTTGATAGTTTTGAACAGTATTACCTTGAATTTTGTTGGTTTTGGTCTATGGATACCATTTAAAAAGCCACTCATCAAATCTGCAGGTATCACACACCAGCTTACTATTCTCTCATGGTTTTAACATCCATGCTGACTTTGACAGATAACTAACACTGGCCCAAGACCAGAACTCCAAGGCATCTTCCAGAAAAGTAGGCGGATAGGACTCATGGGTCCACTACCATTTCAGCCATCCAGCTAAGAGTTGATTATTGCCATGTTCACCTTTCCATCTTTAGAAAGTCACAAAGGACACAAGGCCTGGCTGAAACACAGCTCTTGTTCAGCAGTATGCAAGACTGCAGCCTACTCTCTCTGTAAAGCAGGATGGGAAATACCCAGCTAGGAAAAGACTCATTCTCCATGAATACATGGTTGTCAGTGAAATTCAGAGAAAACAGACTATAATAGACCTTCTCTTGCTTTTGTAAAAAGGACACAACTAGTAAACACTATCATGACTAACCATGGCTTTTACTGTTAACCAACATGATGTGAATCACTGATGTTTCTGATCAAACTAAAAATATTTATCTTTAATATTCTAAAAGCTGTATCACTTTAAATACTATTGACATAATTTATAAAGAGCATCATTTTTCCTTTAAAACTGCTCAAAAGGCTGCATATGAATCTCTGAAAAGGTTCAGAGAGCCGAGAGAGCACAGGTTCCCTCTGTAAAGATGCTACCTCATTGGATGTGTGTGTGTGTGTGTGTGTTTCTATATGTACTTTTTTTAATGTGGAAAAAAATCTAGTTATTCCTGCTGACTGCATGATTATTAAGATAAAAGTACAGTGTAGCAAATGAACCGCCTTACTGCATGGGTATTTTCAAACTGGCACACTAGGTTTAAAAAAAAAAGGACAAAAGTATACACTTAAATTACTGCTAGAAAGGCCAGAGAACAGTACAAGGGCCGCCGTGAAGTCCTGATGTCAAGATGCCTGGGAGGCGTGTACCTGGGGAAACAGCTGTAAGATTCCCCTCTAAATATAGGACATGAGCTAGGCATCGAGGAATCCAGGCAAAGTGTTCTAAAGTGGTGCCAGCCTTGTGCAGCCAGAGTACCAACATAAAATGACAGCAAAGATATAGTACATGCAAACGATAGAGCAGAAACTGGATTTAAAAAACAATTTGAAAGTTCAGTCTGTCTCAGTCATACCAGTGGCCCTGGGAAGGGTTTGGGGGAGTCGAATTTAAAAAGAAAGCAACACATGGTCCAGTGGCCAAGGACCTCCAGCAAAAAGTCCCTGCTGCCTTGCAGCCTACCTGCTTTGTTCTGATACTGGAGATGTCACACCGTGACCACTAGGGTTAGACTTCATGAACACCTTTCTTCTTGTGGTAGATTACATGCAACAAGTGTGATGGAGAAACCAAGGGAGCGGGACCAGTGTGGGGACAACCGATGAAGAGTTTGAAGGTGAGAGCACAGGCCTGGATGGAGCACAAGGCGAGGGCGGGTGGAGGAGGGAGCTGGTTTCCTGCAAGGAGGCAGGGAGGCTGGCATGACCAGCTCTTCCGCGGGAAGGGATATCCTGTGAGGGCGGGACAGACTTTTACCTGTAAATGTGTCCCCGGCAGTTAGTACAGTGCCAGGAACACTGTGGGAAGGGGACAAATGTCAAGAAAGAGCTCTAAGGAGCAAGGCTGCATGAAGCCCTGGGCCTGGACGTTGAGTGTTCTTGGCAAGTGCGGTTACAGTGGCATTACCCTGAAGGGAACATGCAGGATTTCTGGGAGGAGAGTGGGAGACAGGATATCGGATGGAGCATGGCACTGACTTGGGAATAAAGTGGTGAAGGCCTAGACTAGAGAGGTAGCAGGGAACAGGGAGGTGGGAGGCCTCAGCAGATCACAGGGGAAGAGAGTTGAGAGGAAGGACAGCCTGAGGGCCTGGGTTCTGAAAAGGCAGTTTTTCCCTTGTTTGTATTTTTCTCTTAGAATCAGGACACTTAATGTCCTTATCCGTTCAGTAATGCCTGTAATAAAAGAAAATACCTGGCCTTATGCTAGGGCTTTTTTTGGGGGGGAGGGGGTCATTTCTTCCTGGAGGCAGTACTGGGGAGGACTAAACAGAGGAGTGGCTGAAAACCCGGAGCTGGATGCTGGCAGGGCATTGGGGAGTAAGAGTTTACCTAACATTCTGTGCTACAAACGTGTTTACCTCAGGCTGAGGTCTAGCTCAGGGGCACTGCCCAGGCTGAATGCCCAGGATGGTGAGAAAGAAATGTCATCAACCACCAGTGCTGTTTGGGTCCATCTTTCACATTCTAGTTATCAATGAGCACAAGGGCCAATCAGAGACGCAGGGAAGAGATGGGTGGAAAACTGGCTATGATACAAAACCAGTGGGAAAGAGACATCTAGCCTGGTCAATGGTGTCTCTGGAACAGCCATCAAGAGTCTAAGTCAGGAGTGTCAGTGTCCAACAAGCCCAAAGAGCCCTGCCCCAGTGCTCAGTTACACACAGGACTGAAGATTCAAATGAGAGAAGAAAAGTAACAACAGGAACAAATAAAGGAAATGACCCACAACCCCTGACCTGTTCTGCACACTCTAAGAGCAAAGCTATTAGCTGGGTGTGATGGCCCCACATGAAATCTCAGATCTTGGGGTTAAGGCCAGCCTGTGTAACAGAGTATAAGGCTAACCTGGGCTACGTAGTAAGAGCCTGACTCAAAAAACAAAGCATAAGAAAATTAAATCTCTGAGTTTGCAGCCAGGTTGGTCTATTATCAGGGACTAGGCCAGTCAGAGCTACATAGCCTTAATAAACAAACAAACAAATAAATAAACAAATACATCAAAACCAATTTTTGTTTAATCCAGGTTCTATAACATCATAGTTGTCTAAGTTGTAAAACAAAAGGCACAGACTAACAGGGTATTAGAGCTGTTACCTGAAGAATCTGGTCTCCGGCAAGGAGTCTACCATCTCTGGCGATGACCCCATCCCGGTAGACTTCCTGGATGACGATGTTGATCAGTGGTGTCTCATTGCCGCCCACGATGCTGATCCCTAACTGGATGTATGGATTAGAGCGGTGGATCTCAATGGTGGTGATCTCCCCTTCTGGTAAACTAAGTGGTTGCTGTACAGCTGCCAAGTCAAACAAGAACAGTGTACGTTCAGCTTCTCTCTGCTCGATATGGGGTACTGTTAAAACTAGCCAACTCTCTTCTTCAAACAGACAGGCAGTAACCATCAATAAATAATTACTATGTGTGAGGTAACCAGGGAGCACACATTGACAGAAAGCCACCGTGCTCTCAGTGATGAGGTGCCTGGGCTACGAAGCAAGCCCAGATCGTGCAAGGCCACAGAAAGAAAACTCTTGTCTGGTGGGGAACCCGAGGGGAGCTGAGGAAGGGCACAGCTGCACTGAACCCTAAGGGGCAGAAAGCATCTAGACTATATGAACACGAAGGGTGACCATGCCCCAGGCTGTGTGTGCCGAGAGTAGGGTTGTGGCATGGACTCCATGATGTATTCTCAGCCACATGGGGGCTGTGTGAGCTGTCATTTTTCAAGGCTCAGCTTTTTTAACTTGTTTTTTTTTTTTAATGTTTTACAAACATTTAGTTAACTAACATACAGTGTTGAGGAATAGTGACTATTTGAGCTAGCTGTTCTTATTGCTTCTGTGGTTTTGCTGTTGATGCAAGCATGCTTCTAGTGGATCCTGGTGGGGAAGGGAGGACCGACTTCCTCCAGGTTAAGACTCCTTTATTTCTAGACTGCAGCCAGCCAGAGCTACAGGTACAAAGGGCGAATGGTATGGCATACAAACCGTACTCCAGTGCAACTGTTTAAACAGGATGGCAGAAGGGCAGTGGAGGAAAGGCAAGGGAGACGGAATGAAACAGGAAGAGATGAGTTGCACATACAGTCGGCCGCAGCACTCTCCTCGAAGGCAGGGTTGTCCAGGCCAGGCTCCTCAGGCCACACAGGAAGAGGGGCAGGTGTCAAGTTTCGCTCCACAGGCACAGTGCCCAAGCAGTCCGTTTCTGGGGGGGAGGTGCCAGGAGGATCTATTACTGTGGATCCAGTTTCACCCTCAATCTGTGTCTGAGTTTGACTAGTTTTCCTTCTTTCTAGATGAACTCTCCGGTGAGAGGCTCCAGGACACCTAGAAATAGCAGCAGGGGGCTTTCAGATGGTTTGAAAAGGAAAAGTTGGGTGGGGGACAAGGGCTTGGATGGGTTTAATTAACAGTGTACAACTTAACAAATGCATGGCAACTATTCATGCGCCAAAAGAGCCCAAAGTACCCACAATTCAGCTCCTAATCTCTGTCCAAACTGAGTTCTCATTACTCTACCTGGCAGACAAATTCAGGAAAGACATGAAGACAACTTCAGTCAAAAAAAAAAAAAAAAAAAAAAAACACTCAGGTAGACACTAGTCACCTGGAAACATCCCAAGAGTCACGGCCGACTGTATAAAAGAATGCTTGTGAAGTATGCACCAAACAGTGTTGTTTACAGGCCAGATATCTCAGCCAGCGGAGGCAATCTGCAGGCTTCTTCATGTGAATGTGCCACTGTGCCTCCCCACACTCACTCCATGGGCAAGTAGACACAGGAAGCTTTACAACTTGCAGCAAGGCCCAGCCAATGTGCCTTTTGTTAAACACAGGAGAGGAAATGTATTTCCCTGCTCTGTAGAATTAGAACCTCAAGGCATGCCATGTGAGTAAGAACTGCTATCATGCTCTATTTAAGCAAACTGCGGGTAGAGACTCATTTAAACTCAAAACCAAGGACTCTTAACAAAAGCCCCCGCCTAGCTGTCTTCTGGGAAGGCGGCCAGGGCACACGCACAGTCTTCTTACCTGATGCTCTGGCTGGACAAAGTGACAGGTGGTGTGCAGTGTGAAGACACAGAGCCAGTGAGGCCACAGCCTCACTAGTCCACATGCTGAGGGTCGCAGACTTTCATTCAATGACAATATTTTAAAATTCCAAAATTTGCACCATCACAAAGAACAGGACAGATTCAGTTTAATCTGAAAGCTACCCCAAGCCATAAAGCAGGACAATTCCCCCAGAAACCAAGTTGGTTTTTTTTGTTTTTGTTTTTCTTTAAACTCTGCTCTCAAGTTTTGAAAAGGACAAGCATGGAAGCATCCCTTCCTTCTCTTAGTCTGGCTTCCTACTCCCTGTGATGGAGGGACACAGCTAATCTTCATTCCCCACTGTTGTGCAATGCTCTAGGGATGGTTATCAAAACACCAGTAAATCTTTTTGAAAGTGAGACCAAGGAACACAAGGCCTTTGTCAAAGTCGCAGACTAGTTGGAGACAAGTTCGAAAGCTACCCTGAAGTGCAGGCAATAAAGTGCTGTGGCTGACAAGACTGGTGCAGATTTGAGTTCCCCAAACCCAGTAACGGAGTAATGGGATCATGGGGATTAAAAAGCAAAATTCTCCCCACAGAGGGGACAGAGCCAGGGCAGACTGGGGGAACGTCTTTACCAAGAACATAGGAGTAACTGCAAAAATTAAACACCAAACTTAAATCATAGATGAATAAATGGGCTGAGGGAAAGAATAGGTTGTTCCCACAAAACAAACACAACTGACCATCACTACTCAAGGAAGTGTTGAGTGTCCTCATGGGACATGAACAGGAACGATTCAGATTCCCTCTCATCCACCACCAAGAAAACAAGAGGTAAGTAACACCGGGAGTGAGGAGAGAGAGGGGCTTCTGATTTATTTGCTGCTTCTGAGGATGTAAATTTGGGCATTCACAGTGGGGGCCAGTGTTGAGGTATTTCAAAAAAAACGGAACAAACAAAAACCACAAATCAACAAACAACAAATGAGAAACAGAACCCAGATACACCACTCTTGACACACACCCAAAAGGCTTGACATCAGTGTACCATAGGACACTTGCACATCCATGTTTATTGCTATATTATCCATAGTAGCTATCAAACAGAACCAGCCTAGGCATCCATCAACAATGAATAAAAATGGTATGTACACATAATGAAACTTCATTCAGCCATAAAAAATTGAAATCATGGCTTCCACAGGAAAATGGATGGAACTGAGATCATGATTCAAAATAAGACAGATGCAGGGGAGGAAGGAAGGCACGTGATGGATACATGTGGCACGAGGGGGAGGGGAGGGCACGTGATGGATACATGTGGCATGAGGGGGAGGGGGAGGGCACGTGATGGATACATGTGGCACGAGGGGGAGGGGGAAGGCACGTGATGGAATTCATGTGGCACGAGGGGGAGGGGGAGGGGAGGGCACGTGATGGATACATGTGGCACGAGGGGGAGGGGAGGGCACGTGATGGATACATGTGGCACGAGGGGGGAGGGGGAGGGGAGGGCACGTGATGGATACATGTGGCACGAGGGGGAGGGGGAGGGGAGGGCACGTGATGGATACATGTGGCACGAGGGGGAGGGGGAGGGGAGGGCACGTGATGGATACATGTGGCATGAAAGCAGAACTATTTGGCAGGAAGGGGTACAACAAGGGACGGGTAGGGAGCCAGGACGGACAGTCCCGTAGGAATATGAGTAAGAGCAAAACATAATGACACGCCATTATATTTTTTTCTATTTATGTCAACACATGTATGAAAACATCATGAGAAACCCATCACTCTATATGATCGCTTAAAACATTTTTTTTTTTTTCTTTTCGAGACAGGGTTTCTCTGTGTAGCTTTGTAGACTAGGCTGGCCTTGAACTCACAGAAATCATCTGCTTCTGCCTTCCAGGTGCTGGGATTAAGAGTTCAAAACACCACAGCCTGGCTCTTAAAACAATTTTTTTTTTTTTAAATTTTAATGCCAGGTCTTTGTCTTTAATTCCAGTACAGGGAGATCTCTGAAATCAAGGCCATCTTGGTCTACACAGTGAGACTCTAATGTAAAGAAAAAAAAAAAGATTTAATTTCTAAAATATATGTCACATACAAGGATCCACATGAGTAACACTAGTTTTCATTGGCAAAGGGTGTCTTTAATCCCAGTACTCAGGAGGTCAGCCTGGTCTACGTGAACAGAGTTAGTAAACTAAGAGGTAAACAAGGTATACAACACCTATCCTATAGCTATTAAATCCAGTAAAAATGAGATTTCAAATGGAAAAGCTAAGCTTACTAAAGGAAGAAGCAAGCATGCTTACATTCTTGATGGGACAGCAAACCCCTAACAACAGGAAGCCACCCACAGAACAGGAAAAGACTAAAATGGGATCACGTAAAAACATGGGAAAATGACTTCGCTCCGCCAGCATCAGGGAAGTCTATAGATAGAAACTTTGGAAACGCCCCTACTTAAAAATGATGGACCCAGCTCAGGAGACCAGACTGTGAGGGAAGACAGCAAAGTAATCAAGGCAGAAAGAGAAAGTCAACAAGAGCCAAGTGTTACAGAGGGACAAACAGATAAAAACCAGTGGTGGGCTGTGGACCAGAGCTTTGGTCTAGCATGGATAAGGTCCTAGTTTCAATCCCAGGGACATAATCTTGCAAGACACAAGAACCAACAAGTGTCAGTGTGATTTGACAATCAGAAGACACCTGCTGGTGCGTGCCTCCAGTGCTCAGAGGAGGTGGCAAGGTGGGGAGTTCCACAGAAAGATGGGGCAGCCGCTCAGAAAAGAAAGCGCTGCTAACACAAGCATTTTTCTGATCTAGTTGGCTTTCCACTGCTGTGAAAAGCAACCAAAAGTAACTTGGGGAGAGAAGGGTTAATTTTATCTTATAGTTTACAGTCCTCTAGGGAAGTCAGGGCAGGAAATTGGAGGCAGGAACTGAAGCAGAGGCCCTGGAGGATCACTTGCTCTCCATGGCTCACTCAGCTGCCTTTTACATAATCCAGGACCCACTTGCCCAGGGGTGGCACTGCCCTCATTGCTCCTGAGTCAGGAAAATGCCCCACAGATTTGCCTATAGGGCAACCTGATGGAGGCTATTCCTCAATAGGGCTCCCTCTTTCCATGTAACCTCAGCTTGTTATGAAGCTGATAAAAAACGAACCAGCATAATTACATCCTGCAAACAAACAAGCAAAAGCAACAAACGAAATTATAGATTTAAGTGGAAAAGTTAAGTTAGGTCAGCTTGATAAAAACCTGGGTATGTGAGAATGAAGAGAGGCTGCTAATGGGTTTCAGGCTCCTTTCCAGATGTTGTAATGTTCTAGAATCTAGACGACACGGTACTAGGAATACACAAAAAAGAGGCACTGAAGCATACATGTTAAAGAGGTAAATTTCACATGTGAAATGCACAGCAAAGCTGTTAAAATTCCAAAGAGAGAGCAGTTCAGAGCAGGCTTGAACAGAGAAAAACTCACAACCACAGCCTGGTCAGAGCCAGCCTTCCTCGCTACACAGCACTGAAGTACAAAGAGGCCACAATCTGCTAGTCCCCGTGTAACAACCGCGGCACTCTGCTAGTACCGGTGTAACAACCACGATGTACACACAACGGCTATATTGTTACAACTGTTTCTATTAATACAGGGGACACCTGAGACTCAGCTAAGCCAACATTACAAAGCAACTGGATTACAGAGATACAGTCCAAACACACTCAGATCAGATTTCAAAGGCTTTCAGCTTTTTCTTCAACAGCAATACTAAGTTTGTTTATGTGGAATTCTTTTTAAGTCCTATAAAAACAAATTGCAATTATTCTAGCAACAAGTATTTAAACACCATCATAAAATATTAGGGCTAAAAAGGCCTACGTGATCATTAAAAAAAAAAAAGTCAAGATGGGTGTGGTGGCATATGCTTGTAATCCCAGCATTTAAGAGGTGCAGACAGGGGATCAGGAGTTCAAGGCTATCCTCACTGTACAAAGCTCAAGGCCAGGATGGTCATGGGAGACCTTCTCTCCACACACACACACACACACACACACACACACACACACACACACACACACTAAATCACACAACAAAAACAAGGAGCAAGCTGAGTATGGCGACACCTTTAAATTCCAGCACTGAGGAAGAGGCAGGCAGATCTCTGAGTTCAAGGTCATCCTGGTCTACACAAGGAATTCCAGAGCAGTCAGAGCCTCCTCTTTGGAGACCCACCAAAAAGGCCAAGGCAGTTCTGAGATGAGATAACTTCAGTAAAGTGCTTGCATTGTAAGCAGGAAGGTCTAGTTAGATCCCAGAACCCATATAAAAACAAAGTAGGTGTGATAGCACACGTTCATAACCCCAGTGCCTGACTGCCTGAAAAGCTCATCTCAGCTATTAAGCCATGGCAAGAGTTCAGGAGTGTGAAGCACCAGTGAAACACCAAAACCTCTATGTTTCACTGAAGATGGAGGGGGCAACCTGACGCATTCAGGAAACTGGTACAGGGGAATTTGAGGCAGGAAGTGAAACCAACCAGCTAGAACTGTATGCAGCTTTGAATTAGATCAGGAGATGCAAGGGGCTGAGACACACTGGTCCAAGAGCTTTCTGGCAGTATGTGGTAAAAGCAGAGAAGTCAGTGAGGGATATCTAGCTCACTGGTAGAGTGCTCACCTCGCATATCAGGCCCTAGGTTTACTTCACAGTACTTATAAACATACAAACATAAAATAAAGCGAGGCATAGTGGCTCATGCCCATAATCCCAGCGCTTGCAGATTGAGTCAGGATTGGGGTTCCATGCCAGCCTTGGGCACACAGTAGGAACCTGCCTCAAAAAACCTGAAGCTCAGTGAACACTACAACACAAACTATCCAGTGCTAAATACAAAATGAATAGTTGGAGAAACATGTGAGGCTCATGAATAGGAAAAGACACAATCAATGGAAACTGACACACAGGCAATGATTTAAATTTGTAACTATCCAGTTTGAGAGACTGAAGGCAAACAAGAGAATACATCCCACTAGCAACAATCAATAAAGAAACATGCATCACAATGAAGAAATCCCAAGCACAGCAAATGGGATGGGAAATTCAGTGAGCTAGACAGCACAGACAGTAGTGGGCACACTCAAGAACAGGCTGCTTGAGATTTTCCAGGCTGAGCCCTTAGCTCATCAGAGGATTTTTCCTAAAAGACCAGAGCCAAGGAAAACCAGTTCTGAATCTTGCCATAACTGTCTCTTTTGGAGGTTAGGTGTGGGAGATGATAGAGAGACTAGAGAGTAGCAGCTTTACAGATGATGTTGCTTGGCAATTCCACAACACAACTGCTTCATCATACATATTTAGTATGACACAAAAGAATACAACTAGTTCTGAGACAAGCAAGAAGTCTACTATACACGATAGTACTTTGTATGCTAACTTAAATAAAACAAATATTACAGAAGGAGGAAAGAAGAGGAACGAGGCCCAAAATTAACTATTCATGTGGTTAGGTTCCACCAAGAATGGCACATTCAAAAGTCTCTGGTGTGTCCTTCCAACACCTGCTGGTGATGAAGACAGACTGTAGAGCCATGTTGCCTGCTTTTCCAAGTCTCTATCTTTCCTACTTTCTCTTGGGCCCCTGTGTTAGACAACATAGCTTGGGTTCAAGCAATTTCTCTCTAAATCTCCACATTACTCAAGTTTTAAAACTTCTTTCCCCTTCAGTGTAGGAAACTAAATCTAGTATATGCTGAGCAGGCCTGCTACAACTGGGCCTTACCCTCACTCAGCTCCGTATCAACAAAGTGTGGTGTTCTCAATCCCTATACCTCAGTTTCTCACTTTCCAATTATTTCTAATGAACACAGTGAGATCCCTTTATAACACTGTTATCTTGTAACAGAACACACACATCCAGGCATGGGCCTATGAAATTCTGGCTGCTCCCTACAGCAGGGCAGTGGACAGACTCTGTGCTAGAGTGATGTGGCATACACAGATAGCAGAGTTTAAGCCTAACTATATATGAACTAGCTCTAAATCTTCCTGCACCGTGAGATGAAAGGACTGGATTAATCTCCTTTAGCTCCATGATTTTATGTGTCATTCATTCTACATGAGACCTATGGTGCATCTGATCAAGTATGATGTATAATATACATGACCATTGTTGGTCAGAGTCAATATGACCACAAGTTGTTTTAACTGACGTTTGAAACAAATAACATGTATTTCTGTTACTTTACCTGAGTCTGCACGAGAGTTGTTATTTGCTTATTCATGTGTGTGAGTGAGCGGATTATGTGTAGATACCTGTGAGGAGGTCAGAGGACAACCTGCAGGAGAGTGTTGTGGAAACTCATCCCCCCCAATAGCCTTGGGACAGCAGGCTCTAGGGTGTGGCAATATTTGCTACCTGACAACTGATAAACTGGAGTGGAAGCCAAGCGAAGGTGCTGGAACAGCGGCAGCTGGATCACAATGGTTTCTTTATTGCACCCTTTAATAAGTTATTATACTTTTTGTAAATTCTTACATCAACAGTCAGTTCTCTCTTTCTACCCTGTGGGTTCCAGGGATCAAACTCAGGGTGTCAGGTTGGGTGCTAAGTGCCTTTGGTCAATGAGCCATGGCACCAGCTAAGGCTTATATAATTTATTTCAGAGGTCAAGTATTAGTACAATCAAATTGCAAGACAAATTATTTAACATTTTAAACAAATGTTCATTAGAATAAAAATCACCCCTAAATATTTATTTTTCTTATCCCTACTCTTATTCAGCCAAGCCTCTCAACATAGAATCTTCAAGAGCTCTGCAAACTGAAACAGCCAACTCATTTCCACACTTTTCCCCCAATAAAAGTTTCATTCTCACCAACTGTGAGTCATTGTTCTATGGTATATTTCACTCTCTAGACCAGGCTGGCCTACGCTCACAGAGATCTATTTGCCTGCCAAAGTCATGTGCAACCTCAAATGACTTTTGTCACCCTTAATTAGATTGACTGCAATGTAACAACCATGCATAATGTTGCAATACAAGTCTTCATGCACAATTTTTCCTAGTACTGGATTTTTCCTTAGGAAAATAAACTAGACAAACGAATGCTTGCATTTAGTTTCTTTTTTTAATGCCAAGCTCCCTTATAAAAGGAATCCAGTATTATCACCTGTCACCCATTTGAGTTTAAATTGCATGGTATGATGAAGAAAATATTACTAAGTGGTACTTGTACACTGTGGCTTTCACACTCATGCTTGAGATATATTATTAAATACAGACCAATGCAACTTGTTAATTGCATCTCTTATTTGATTGGTTCATGTATTTACTGGTGCTTTATTTTTTTACTGTTTTTAATTTTTGGAGACAGGGTCTTACCATGTAGCTCAGCCTCAAAGCCTCTGCCTCAGCATCTCCTGCTGGGATTACAGGCACTAGGCGCCCTTCCTGACTGTTGTAGTCACCCTTCTATACCACTTCCTCAGTTCCTGTCCTGCTTCCTTTGTTCTCACCTGTTCCTAAGATGTGCCTCTAGGTCACACCGCTGCATCACATCTTGGCACACAGAAGAAAACGGGCATAGGACCAGTAATTTGTCTAGAAGTTTATGGACCAGGATACTGGATTTCTTACACAACTTGAAATGCAGTCTCTTGCGGTCCAGGGGACAGAAATCTTTCTCTTGTAGGAAGTTTCTGAGGCACTTGTGGCAGAATGTGTGTCCACAGGGTGTGTCGAGTGGCTGCAGCAGGGGCTGAAGGCAAATGTGGCAGACCAGGTCGTCGTCCACTTCACCCTGGTAGTTGTATAAGTGGTTTTCTCTTGCCCAGTGCTGCTGGCCACACTCAAAGCACAGGGGGTCTAGGGAGGGGGATGAGGAAGCCTGCTCCACCGGCACCATCTCATCACTGGCTGTTCCCATTGTGAGTCAGCAGTGTCCACGTCAGCGCGTTCATGGGTCCAACAGCTGGGAGTATGCGTGCAACTAAAGCCAAGAAAAAAAAAAAAAGTAATTAGTACTGATTAAGATAGGTAAATAGATCAATAAAATATTTGACAAGTTGTCAGTAAAAAAAAAGTTTATTGGAAACAAAATAGTAATAAAAATAATAAAGGAAATTAATTTGCCAGTTGAGTATGATTCACTCTGCCAAGGTGTGAACAAGGAGAGAAAAGTGAGTCAAAGCAAAGGCACCGTGTGTCACCCAGAGCAACGTAAGAGTCCCTTTGCACCCCACTTTCCACTGGGAATCTCGAGGCTAATTAATCAATTATGCTGCCTTGCTCCACTGACTGGAGTCCTCCTGCACGCCACTGTCCACTGGGACTCTCGAGGCTAATCAATTCCCCAGGGCACCAACAGTGTGGCTTTGTCATCTCACTTATATCTACTTGCTCTGCTTGAACTGAGCCCTCAGCAGCCTTTAATAATGGCAGGGTTTCTTAAATGCAGTCAAGGATAATTCTGTTTGTCAATTAAAAAAAAACCTTTGTTCCACATTATGGGAAAAATACATTTCAAAACATGTGTGATTTGAATAGTCTCCCTATGCAAAATAAAGGAAAAGTCACATCCTACAGCATGTAAAAATAACATCTGTGCAAACTCTCCAGACACTTCTTATTCCAAAGGAAAGAGTGCTACAATTCCATTAACAGATGAAAGGATACAAATTAGATGTGTCTGGTCAGCTCACATTTCACTTGGTCTTGTTTACTCAGAGCAGCCAGCTGTGTGTGCCTGCCTTCTCTAACACCAGACTCTTTCAACACACCTTCCACCTGTAGGTGAGGCTCAAGGAAGATACTGTCCTTCTGAAGGCCCCTGCCCTTTCTGGTAAGGCATCAGGTCTTCTGTAGACACTGCAGAGCCTCCAACATGTGCTGAACAGGAACACAGACAGGAGGAGCAGGGAGGACAGTTAGGAAACCCAAGCTGCAAGTGATGAACACTCTGACTTAAGCCAAGCACAGACAGGCTAAGAATGCAGGAGAGAATGAGAAATTGGTGATTCATTCTGTTTGGCTTTGTGGTTGGGAATATTTCAGAAAGGTAAAAACAAAACAAACAAGCAAGCAAGCAAAGCTATACTTGTGAGTTGTGACAGGAAGCACCAGTCAGAGCAGGGGTTGTGGGTGTAAGATAAGGGCATCTCAGGAGAGAAGCACACCACCTAAGGCAGTGGCCAGAGGGCACGCGGCTCAGTCAGGGGACAGGAAGCAGGCAAAGCATCTTAGGTAAGAAACACACTTGGGAAATCTAAACCCGAGAGCCCTTCCCAAGAACAGAAAGAGCAGCAGCCACATGGACTCTACAGTGTCTGTGCTAGTGTTTGCTCTTTTAAAAACATTAAAATGATTATCTACTTAGTGTTCACATAAGTGTGTGTGTGTGTGTGTGTGTGTGTGTGTGTGTGCAAACCGCACAAGTGGGAACATGTAGAGATCAAAGAAAAACTTGGGGGAGTCAGTTTTCTTTAACCATGTGGAATCTGGTGATTGAACTCAGGTTTCCATGCCTTTACCTGCTGAGCCATCTTGTTAGCCCCCTGTATATATTCTATATACAGTATTCATTTTTAAAAACAACAGAAGTTGGGCAGAGCAGCACCCACTCATAATCCCACCACTTGGGAGACTGAGGCAAGTACAAAGCCAGCCTGGACTACACCCGGAGACCACATCTCAAACACACCTACACTAACAAATAAAAACAAACAACAGCATTCTAAGAGATTTAACAAAAATGTCATGGCTTGGGAGTAGGATTCTGGCAAGACAGCTTGATCCAAACTCAGATAAACCATTCCTCTGAAGACTAGTAAAATAATAGTGCTCGTGACCCTCCCTCCTTCAGTACCAAAACAGCAAATACTTCCTGTGATGTGCCAAATGAAGGGAAGCAATACTACTAGCTCAGAATTCCTACAGCCTCTGTTTCCCACCTAGTTTACAAGAAAATTCACTTATCTTTTGCTCTAGATAGTGCTTACTCTAATTTTTCTTTTCCTCAAGAAAATATATGGTACTGTGAGCCTCCCACATGATGACTAAGAAAACACTTAGCTTAAGACTATTATGTTCTAGCTGTTCCCTAAGTCTCTAAATATCTTCAGTTCTTTATTTTCATTTTATCGCAAAATCTTTTCATGAGAAAAATTAACATAATAACAACTACATTATGTACACCCACGAAACATGTCTTTGCTGCCGCAAAATAAATGCTCACTCAAAACTGAATTTAGCACAAGTAGTTAGGGAAGCAGAGCCAGAGTAGGCCTGGGGGGAGGGATCAAGTCTTTGCTGGTCACTGAGCAGACTCAAGACCTTACTAAGTCTTTGTCTGTCAGCTGGGCCCATATAAAGATCAGTGGGCATTGTATGTGCTCCTTAAGCATTAGCTATGAATACGAAAAAACTGCAGAACCAGTCTATCATTGGCTCCAACAACAAACAACAATTACTAAAAGAGGAAAACCAAGTTCTTCCTCAATTCCACATGGTGAACAAAGTGATTCAGCAAGAGAAGTATTACACACAGTGAGCTTTGAGCAAAGGAAGGGGCCTGGCTCCACTTTCCAATCCCTACTGTTCCCCAGTCTGCCAGCCAGAGCCTTATGCACTCACTCCTCAGGCCCTTGCGAAGGGAGCTTGGTAACAGCATGATGGTGTGGAGAGGTACCTGGTGAAAGGTGCTCTGGTCACCGAGGACACACTCCAGGAAGAGTTAAACACAATCCTCACAGGACCCTGTCTAGTCTCTTACAAAAGCAAGTGAGTCCAAGAAAAGGCCTGGTCCAGAATTTCTCTGGCATACCATCTCAACATGTCACCAACTTCCTGTCCTTTCTCTGCTGCTCTGGAACCAGGGCCAAACAGATAAGATAGGGCTGTTGCTCTCAAACGTTTTCTGCCTTTATAAAGTAGTTCCAGGTATTTTGTTACAATCATAGAAAGCAGACTTCAGATAGTGTTTTTGTCTTATCTGTTAAACAGCTCAGTGAATGAAGGGCTGGAGAGATGGAGCAATGGTTAAGAAGACCTGGGTTCCATCCCAACCACTTACACGGTGGCTCACTACCATCTGGAACTCCGGGGCCTCTGATTTCCTCTTCAGGCCTCGGCACACACGGCACACATACGTAAGTGCTGGCAAACATCAGTTGCTACCAATTATGTCACATGGGAAACATCTGTAGTCCCTTTGACTCAGCAAGAGCCAGCATCTAAGAAAGCCCTCTCTTCTCATCCTCCTGGCAAGTTCCTTCTCACCACTACACCCTCCTCTGTGGAGTCTGCTCTCTGGAATCCCCCACCATCAGCTCTTGCCCTCTTCTTCACACACCTCATTTTCACAACTTCTATAAGGGATGTTCCTTTGATTATGTGTCTCATCTTTTTCTGGAAAGGGAAAGGCGGTGTCTTATTTCTTTTTAACTGTTTTGTTAATTTTTACTAAATTTGTTGACTATTTCAGACATTCTGATTATCCTCTCTTCCACCCTCTGTACCCCCCTCCCACTCTGTACCCCCACTCCTCCCTACCAGCCCCTTCCCCACATTCATGTCTTCTTGCTTCATTCTGTGACCCACTGAGTGTAACCAGGGTCGTCTGTGTTTAGAACTGCCCACTGGAGGCTGGGTGGCCCATCAGTGGTCACACAATTAAAGGCATCAGCTTGTGCAGGCCACAAGCCTTGGGGTTGGGGAATCATGCCTGCACTGATGTGTTGTGCAGGAGAGTGTTTCACAGCCCATCCCCTTATTACATGCATACTGTGCCTTCCCTTCTGCAATGTTCCCTGAGCCTTCAAGAGGGGGTGGTCTAAATGTGCAGTTTAGGGCTGAGCACTCAACTGTCCCTTATTCTCAACACCTGGAGCAGACATGTATCTCTGCATTCACTGGCATTCACTGCCAAAGTGAAGCTTCTTTGATTAAAGGGGGGAGGGGAGGAGTAGCACTTATCTGTGGCTGTAAACACAAACATTTAGAAGGCAGCCTGGAGCCATATCAGTTCTGCTAAACAACAGCAGATCCCTTCAGCCACTTTGGGAGTTTAGCAGCATATGAAGACAAAATGATCAAACCAAACCTCACAACTACCATAGGACACAGCACCTACAGCCAATGTGCCATCCAAGAGAAGCTAAAACACCTGCACAAGAATGTCTGTCTGAGTGAGTCTACTTGTAACAAGAGCAGGTACAGTTTCAGAGGGTAAGAGCATGAGCATCATGGCAAGGAGCATGGAGGTGGGTGGCGTGGCGTTGGACCAGCTGCTGAGAGCTTATATACTTATCAACAAATTGGGGGGGGGATGAAAAAATACACTAACTGGGAATAGTACAGGCTTTTGAAACCTCAAAGCCCACCCCCAGTGACATACTTCCTCCTCCAAGGCACTTCCTGATCCTTACCAAGACAGTTCCCCTAACTGGGAACCAAGAATTCAAATGTATGAGCCTATGTGGGCCAGTCTCATTCAAACCATCATATGCCAAAAGTCTCTTCTGAGACTCAAGGCGATCTCTTAACTGCAATTCCCTATGAAATCAAAAAGCAAATTACATGCTTTCAACATATGATACCACAGAATACACATTCCAAAGGGGAGGAATGGAAGCAGAGTGAGGAAATATTGAAACCCAGCAGGGCAAACCCCCAAACCCTGCTCTCTGTGTCTGATATGGAAGAGCTTAGTTGGCCCTGCCTGCCAGCCTTGCTGTCTGCACGGCACTATGCTCCCTCTCTAGGTTCTGCTTTGTTTGCAGCTTTCTGTTTTTGCAATTCTGGGAGTCTCTCCTGTTTCTGTTTCCCAACTCCTAGTCTGTTGTGAGATCACATGTGCTGGAAAATTCGACTGGACACTTGTAGGAAATAAGTAAGTTATTAGGAAAATGGTTTGCCCTTGCCTGGGGAAGGGAGAGTGGATGATGGGTGCAGAGTACTGGTGGCTGGCTCTTCTTTCACAAGGGCCTGTCTCTTTTCAAAAGAAACTGAAAAGAGAGTAAATGGGATGCGCCTGCTATAGGTCAGATCTTAAATGTTCCTGAAAGGCCCACATAGTAAAGCACGGGGCCTCAGCGTGTTCAAGTGAAGATGGCAGGTCCTTCACAAGGTAGGGTCTAGTACCCTGGCCCTTCCTTCCTCTGCTTCCTCACTACAGGGAAGGCATTCTACTCTGCCATGGAACTCCCACCCCCTTGGCCAGAGTGACACACAGACAGAAGTCTAACTTTGAAACTGTGCCAAAAGAATGAAGTAACTGTCTTGGGTATTTCATGATAACAGTGAACTTGACACACTGATGGAGGAGGCCTTCCTGGAAGCTTCTGGATCCTCAGCCACATAAACATACCTTGCATGCGATATATGATTTCAAATAATTTCTACTCGTAATTAACCTTTATCTTAACACACAGAACAAAGAACTACGAAGCCATCAACAATAAGTTTCCACAATTCCACATTTACAATTTCCTCAATTTTGTACACAAAACTTGTCTCCTTTCAGCAACATTGAGAAATCATTTCAAGTATCTGAAAAATCATTTTAGATTTATTCTTAAGTTGCTACTTGTCATTAGATGCAACCCTATTTAATAATCTACAAAATTAGTAAGCTGAGCGAAGATGCTAGACACACTGAAATTGAAGCCAGCTCTATGCCAGCTGGGTAAGTAGGTCATGTCAGAGCGTGTTCTTTCATTCATCACATTTATCAAGCATCCACTGTGTGATACTCTAGAATATAGGTACCCTGGAGCCCTGGCAGTTTGCTGAACAGAGGCATTCCTAACAACTCAGAATGCCACAGCCTCACTAGTATCACATGATATACAAGTGATGGGGGATATACAAGTGATGGGGATGGGAGAGAACTATGGCGTCTGGTACCTTGGTTTCATTGCTATTATCAGCCAAGGTGATACACAGGTATTTAAAGACCAGTGATACACTTCAGTATCTCCATCACAGAAGTAAGATACTACAACACTGAAAACAAAGAGAATTTTCTCAGCTGGATATAGTGATACATGCCTTTAAAACCAGCACTTGGGAGGTGGAGGCAGGTGGATCTCTGTAAGTTCAAGGCCAGCTTGGTCTATCTATATAGTAATTTCCAGCCACAGCTACACACACAGTGAAAGCCTGTCTTGAAAAGAAAAATAATAAAAAAAATAATTTTTTCTCCTGCTTTCAGTTAAGGTGCTTTGTAGGAGATGCAACTGCAACAGTGTCAAACACAGTATCAACACAGGTGATTGTAGCAGAATAAACAGATGGGTTTCCATAGTAGAATTTACCAGTGAATCTCACATTTTCCATAAAAAGTTCCAAAGCTATATAAGAACAAACTTGCTCCAACACACAAAGGAGCCAGCAGGACGACACTTCTCTGCAATCAAAGCCACACAGGAAACTCATGAAGTGGAACCAAACCCCTCAGGATGGGCTAGTGGTGGCAACGTCAGTAATAATTAAAGTTACATTAAGACTTCATTACACTAACTATGGGCAGGGTCTAAACTTAAATGCCACTGTTTTCAAGGAGACTCAAAGGCAGTGCTAAATAAAAGAACAGGCATACACTATTCAGTTTATCCCAGTTATAGCTGAACTTATAGATGGAAATTATTAGATCAAAATGGCGTTGGGCCACACTTCAAAGGCACCATGATTCCCCACAGTAAATAGCCAAGGGGCTAGGTCAGGGACCCTGCAAACCTGGTACTTGCTCTGAGTGATTTGCATGTGCCATCAGGGGGCCTTTGGATGAGTCTCAGCTCTAATGCTGGGGCAGAACACCCTCACTGTGTCACAATTCAGCATCCATGCAGACACTGATACAACATCCTTCCCAAATACACATGACTAATGCTCCATGGTTAGAAACAGAACATGTTTGCTGTCAGAGCAGAAATACAAAGGGTGTATGCACTCCCAATATATTAATTTCTCAATTTCCAGACCTAATTAAAACTCTAGATTTATGTTATTATTCCACAAAATACTACACCAATTACTTTTTTGACAACTTTTAGGTAACTTTCCCAACTAAAATATATTCAAAAGCAAAATATTTGTCTCTTACTCCCTCTTTGCTCCTCCTTCTCTCCCTCATACTTACTCCCTACTCTGTTGTGGTGGCCAGCACCTGCAGAGCCAGCACTGGAATGCTCAAAGGACAGTAAGTTCAAGGCTAGTTTAAGCTGGAAAGCTTAAAGTGCCTCAAACACCCCTTCCACCAACAAACCAACTCAGACTCACCTGGGACCTCTGATTCAGTACTGATAAAGTTTTAAAAACCTGTTTGTTTGGAAAACAAAAACAAACCAAAAACGATTTAAAAAGCCAAAATCCTCTTGCCTTTGTGAAGTTTACATTTGGGTGTAGATAAATAAGATACACGTATTGTCCTTTTTTCAATGTTGGATATAGATAGAGCGGGGGGGGGGGGGGGGGGGCACGTGTTCTTACCATCGAATATATTCCTAGCTGCTAAAGCAAGCATTCCAGAGCACACAAAGCAAGGGAAAGAGAATTCTAGGAGGGCAGTGAATTTTGAACAGGGTAGTCAGGAAGGCACTCAGTTAAACTCTCTTGAACTGAAAAACAATAAACAAAACCAAAGAAGCAGCTAGACTGTTACATGGGATCTGCCACTATTAATGTTTTACCTGCATGTATGTCTGTGCACGTACGTGTTTGGTATGCTGGTAGAGGCCAGAAGAGGGTGTTGGATTCCCTGGAACTGGAGTTACAAACTGTTGTGAGGCTGCCATGTGAGTACTGGAGGCAAACCTGGGTCCTCTGCAGGGGCAGCCAGTGCTTTTAAGTCATCTCTCCAGCCCCAGGACAATACTTTTCAAAGATAAAATTTACAAATGTCAACACAAAAGCAACCAGAGTTGAAACACTTAGGAAAAAGCACACATTGACTCACATAAATCAAAACTGTGCCTGCTCCCTACGGCAGTGTTTCTCAACCCTACTAAGGCTGCCACCCTTTAACACAGTTCCTCATATAACATTACCCTTGTTGCTACTTCACAACTGTAACTTTGATACTGTTGTGAGTCATAATGTAACTATCTGATATGGGATACCTGTGCAAAGGTTGTCCTACCCCCCCCCCCCCAAAGGGTACCCCACAAGCTGAGAACCACTGATCTGGAGGGTAGCTTGGTATAATGTAAATTCTTTTTATGATGGCCTGGTTGTTAGAGGTTTGTTTGTTTTGTTTTTAATTTGCTTTTGCATGTTTTGTTTTTAGTTTGTTCACAGAAAGTAACTGGAGAACACTCACAAAATAGTAGGTAACTCAAGAACCAAAACATCGATCCTGGTCTAATAAAGGCAGCAGAATTGAAGAGAGGAAGGGGGGGATTAGAAGTGGCTATTCAACTTCTGCCCACATTATGACATTCATGCCCCCAATCATGTGGTGGCTGGTGGGCAGAATGGAGATTTACATGCAACCTAATATTCCCGAAATACTGGGTGAAACGAAGGTGGGAGAAGGGTAACCTTGAGGGAGAGCACTTTCACTTTTAAAGTTGTTAAGACATGAACTTTCTTGCCCGGCATTGGCGCACACCTTTAATCCCAGCACTTGGGAAGCAGAGGCAGGAAGCTCTCTGTGAGTTCAAGATCAGCCTGGTCTACAAGAGGTTCCAGGACAACCTCCAAAGCCACAGAAAAAAACCCTGTCTCAAAAAACAGGAGAAAGAAAAAAAAAAAAAAAAAAAAAAAAAAAAGACACAAACTTTCTTTAAGTGACCAGAAGAAAAGAAATCGAAGAAAGTTGAGATAAATGAGAGCAAGCTAGGGAGATGGGATATTAGGTAAGGTCTGTGCTAGGAGGCCCCGAGACTGTACAGAGACATACGTAACAAAAGCTTTGTTTGTGGTGGTGGGTTAGAGGTCATCATGTCTCATAGTCTCATTTCCTGGCACAGTATGTGATTTCTACTACACACATAACCTCTCAGAGAACTGGCTCTGCCCTAGTTACTCTCCATCGAATCTTGAACTGACTCCAGGAGCTGTTGCTTTCGCCACACCATCAAACTCTGTGTCAAGGTCAGTGAATTCCATGTTGCTAAATCCATTGCTTAATTCCCAGTCCTAATCTTATTTAACTGGCCTTGTCAGCAAGATCTGACACAACTGATTATGTTCTCCTGCAAGAAACGTCTGTGTCTGATCTCCCCAAGTCTCATGCTCCTAATTTCTCCCAGCCACATTGGCCATTCTTCCTTGGCTTCCTCTTCATCTCCAAGGCCTTCTAGCTGGGAAGCATCCCAGCATGGCACACTGGACAACTTACATATGCATTCTTCTAAATTCCAGTCATTCTCCGCCAGCTTCTCTTCCGGACGGGACTTGCAGACTTTTAACTATCTAATCAGTGTCTCTCAGAGGTTGTATGGGAACCTCTACTTCTACTTTTAAACCTAACCTTTTCCGTTAAGTATGATCTCTTTCAAACTTCTGTCTGACTCTCAATTTCTACCTTCCCAGTTGTGTAAGCCAAAATCTTGGAGTCATCCCTGACTTTTCTACTGCCATCAGTCAGCAGCAAATCATGCCAGATCTGCCCTCAAAATATGTGTGAAACGGACTCATTTCTCATTATTTCAGCTCTGTCCATTATGGCTCAGTCTCATGCTTGGAATACTTCACTTCCAATGGCTTCTACCTTTACCCTTCATTTTATTCTCAACATAGAGTGAACTGTTAAAAGTAAAAGCCAATACTGACAATCCCTCCAAAGTCACCTTGAGGCCTTTCTAGTTCCTGTTTCATGGTTTTTCCGACTAAGAGAATCAGCGAGTGAAGGGGCAATCAGTGTAAGAGAACCTGTATGCACTCAAGAGACTAAAAGGAACAAAGGAAATGAGAAAACCAAGTTACAAAAATGATTACCCTGCCTCCCCCAGACATAGTGGGCAGTCACGGCTTCGCTTACTCTACAGTAACTCTGGGGCAGACCTCGAGTGCAGTGTGAGATGCTCTTGGAGTAGACTTGCAGAGATGCACTGTAGTGACCTTTGTCTTACCACAACAGTAAAGATCACATCTCAAGGCAGAGGTGTGATGAGAAGTGCGAAACATGAAGAAACTTGACCACGGAGAACACAGCTGTCATCCCTACATATAGTGACACCAGGGACACCTGAGGGAGCTCTCAAAGGAGAAGAGTTGGAGAGGCAACATTTCTGAGTGTTCCCTGTGTGACAGGCCTGGTGAGATGAGACAAGATTATAGATTTAACCATCATGACAACCCCAAGTTGGGATCACTGTTGCCTTCTTCCTTACTGTTCAGATGAAGAAACTGTAAGAAACAACAGGTAGCTTGCTCAGATCCCAAAGCTGTAACTATGAAAATGGGACTCAGATCAGGGAGTCTGATTTCAGAGATTACACACGGATTTGCAGGCATGCACGCACGCACGCGCGCGAACAAACACACACACACACACACACTACACACACAATGGCAAATACACAGAAGGTGCACATGATACATTTTAAACACATACACATTCCTGCATGTACATATATAAGTACGTATTTTACATAAATGGATGGCAGATCCACAGTAAGTTGTCTCTTTTCTATAGTTAGCATCTGAGACAAGTTTTCAGAAGAAACCACATACTCCTATTTATACAAAGGTCAAAATGCAAAGAAGATCTCATTTTTCAGTCTCATAAGAATTTCCCAATTTTGTCATTCTATTTTTTTTTTCTTTTCTGTGATTGAAATTGACATTACTAAACTGGGTGGTGGTAGCACAAACCTTTAATCCCAGCACTCCAGAGACAGAGACAGGAGGATCTCTGTGAGTTTGAGGCCGGCCTGGTCTACAGAGCGTGTTTTAAGGCAGTCAGGGCAGCTACAAAGAGAAACCCTGTCTCAAAAAAAATTACATTACTTATTTTAAATAATGTACTTTTAAAATGTGTATGTTTTACCTGCATGTATCTCTGTGTACCATGTGCATACCTGGTGCCCAGGAAGACCAGAAGAGAACATCACAGACAGGTGCTATCAACAGTTGTGAGCTACCATGTGGGCACTGAGAATTACATTAACTGCTGAGCCACGTCACCAGCCCCCTGAAATTGACATTCCTTTTACAATCACAAAATTCTAGTAGCCATTTCTGCATTCAGATAGCAAAATAAATCTGAACATAAAACTGGGTGATGGAATTTTGAACATTTGGTCAATCTCTCAAAAATCTTAAAAGCATTCACTTGTATTTGCCTCAAGGCAGACACTTTCTCTAAGGATTGGAATGCAGCCCCCCCACATACAAAAGGGTCTGCAAAGAAAGGTTTTAACAAGGCTTGAAGCTTCTTCCTAGGTTTTTACACACACAGACATCAATCAAGAGACCTCCATGTTTCCTCATTTAGAGCAAACCCATCATCTGTGTCCACCTAGCTTTAATCACTCAACATCTGGAGCCTCATCTGGTCTTTCCTGGTTAGTGGCTCCAGGTCACACACAGACAGACATGGTTATCACTACCTCCACCTTTCCTTGCACACTCAATGCAATCTGAAGTTGTGTTTCTAACACTCAATCGGGTCCTATCTTCATAAAGGTTAACTGGCAACATGTATTTTATATTTATAAAGTATTCATAACAAAGAGTGAAGAGAGGAAAAATGAAAGCCATAATAAAAGTAGCTCTGCTTCCTGGTTGGTTGTGACATGAACAGCCTCAGCCACACAGGGACTGCCATCATCTGAACTGCTCTGCCCCCTGACCGTGAAGACTGAAGCCACTGAAATCATAAGCCAAATGGTTCCTCCCTTAAATCCTTTCTATCTGAAGCTTCAGAAGTGGGCTGCAGCAGGGCTGGGAGACCGTCCACCTGCCCTGTGGACCCCAAAGATGAGACAAATGCCCCAGAATCAATATGACTAGTGCTGTGTGCACTGTGGGTCAGAGAAGCCTTTAATACAGTGGGCAGCTGTTACTGCAGAGACAGATAACTGATCAGAGTGAACCCAGCAACTGGAGAAAGCTGGGGTACAAACAGGACACCCCAACCCTCCATGGCTCAGGGGGTAGTGCAGAAGGCAGTAAGAACTTGAGGATGGGTGAATGCTAAGGAACTGTCTTCCAGGCACAAGACCAGTGCCTCCCTCTTGAACTCACAGTAGTCGTGATTACTGTCCAAGCCCACACACAGTTGGCTCCCTCAATACTGCACGATAGAGGGAAGGGCGGCTCGCAGTCCCCAGCCTCCTGCTGGAGGACCTGGTGGAGGGTAAGACTTCTTTTCAGAGCCTCAGATATTGGTGAGTGCTCATGCTCCCGGGAGCAATGCTGTACCCAGGCTTATGAAAGCCACCTTCCACCTTCGTGAGCTCACTGGTCACCAAAGGAGCAGGAGACATGCAAGTATGCAGGAAGCTGACTAGGAAGGGAAGAGAACCGGTGTGGGTGGGAGGGGGACAAGGAAGGGAATGAAGATTACCAAATACACGCATGAAAATATCACAATGAAACCAATCATCAGGTACAATTAACATAAGCTAATAAAATTAAAACAATGAAAATTATTTTAATAGAATCTCACAAATATGGGGAAAGTGAGCATTTAACAGCTTTTTTCAAATTAAAACTTTTATACATTGGACTTCAAACTCAAGAAACATCCAACCAAATATTTAAACTTTTGTGCTTAGGCAAACAATGGGAGAAAATCCTCTCTGAAAGCTACTAGAGAAATCAGGGCAATCTTTTGGTTACTGTCTCCATGAAAGCACCAGGATGAAGAAACATAACATGGAATGTGTTCTTAAAACCACTTTATCTTGTTTCACCCTATTAGTTGACTAGCATGGTACGTGGCAGGGAGAGAAACTAAGCGCTAGAACAGTCACAGCTCATTCAACAAATATTTGTTGATTATATGCTGCAGGCCAGGCCCCAAGCTTAGAGATAGGGTTACTTTGGCTAAACAAATAGTCCCTGCCCTCACAGAGTCTAGTCTGATACTGAGACTTTATTTAATTAGTCAGTGACACAACAGGAAGATAACATGAGGCACATACAATTTAAATTTTTCAGTAGCCATGTTAAACAGAAACAGGTGGTATCCATTATAATATGTAACAATGCTTTAATCCAACATATCTAAAAGTGTCAGTTACCATGTAATCAATATATTAAAAGAATATGGAACTATCTTAATAGTTTCTTCATGTTAGGATTCTGGAATCCAATGTTTATTTAAATTTTTATAGGTTTACTTTTATTTTTATTTTATGTGTATTAATGTTTTGCCTGCATGTGTGTGAGTGCCTGTTGGATACCCTGAACCTGGGGTTATGAATGGTTGTGAGCCACTGTATGGGTGCTTGGAATTGGACCTATTCCTCTGCAAGAGCAACACATGCTCTTAACTGCTGAGCCACCTCCCTAGCGCCACACTGTTTATTTTATGCTTATGTCATATTCCAACTAGGAGTAGCTACAGTTCAAACACTGGATAATCCTCCTATGGCTCTGCTACTGTCCTGGATAGAACACAGAGTGAGAGGCACCGTGCAGTTAAGGAAAAGTCCCTTCTTCCAATAAACTCAAAGTTGACCACCAGATTAACCACTTAAGACAAGTGAAGCATATGAGCATAGATGTAGACGCATACTGCAGAACTAGTAAGTGCTACGAATAGAGGCAGACTGCATGGGGATTAAGTGTGCACAGGATCCTCATTCAACCTCACATGCCAGAAGACCTGAGTAAAACTGGATGGAAGATAGGGATGGCTGCCTTGGCCAACTCTACTCCCTCTAGTGGGGTATGTGCATGGTAATTGGGGTGTGGTGGTTGCTCCCACAGTTTTGGGAATGCAGAGCCATGGCCCCAGTTCAACTTCCATGATATTGCCAATACCTCAGAATCATAGCTTCCTGACTCTACAGTTTGGTTTGGGTCATGGAGGCAACTTAAACCAACCTCTGCATCCAGGAGCACAAGAAGCTTTAATGGGCCAGATCCAGGTTCCATCCAAAGCAAGTCATAATGTTGACTTTCCCAGAAGCACAAAGGAGAGAAGGACAGACTATAAAAAAATGGAAATCAAGGACTGTGGCTGGAGGCTCAACTTCAATCTCTTCTCATTCCCAGACACCATTCTAAATACCAGGCACACTACAGTGGACCATACTGGGTTTTTCTATAGCAGCCTACTACTCAAAATCCTCAAATAAGAATACAGAGTTCCCAGGTGCTATTCCAGGGACACAGACAGGGGCAGATACACATGAACAGAGACACGAACAGACACCCACAGAACACACATGCACAAGCAGACACACACACACACACACACACACACACACACACACAGCTTACTTTCATTTAAACATTGTCTTACTTTCTTCTCCAACACCCCAAAGTCTAAGATTCATTTCAAATGACTTAGGCATTCCTTCACCATTACCATGCTGGACACCATACTGTCTACTTGCATCATTTCATATGAACAAGACTCATGAAGTAGGACCATCAGTTTACACATGAAGATGAGGTTGAGAGGTTACAGATCAGGCTGAAAGTGACTAGATGAGACTCAAACTCTGGCTGATCTGATCCTAAGTCCATGCTCATGGTACCAGAAATTGAGAAACTTCCCATTGTTTTTTTCCTTTTCCCTGCCACTAAAGAAAAGCCATGTGATACCACTGCAGAGACTCCACATGGATGTAGGAATTAGCTGAAGACCTTGTGAGGAAAACTATGACAGTTGAAAAGAAAGACATGTACCAATAAGCTGGAGTGACACTGCTCTGTAATGTACCTTCTCAGGTAGTTTACAATTTCATATAATTAACAGTAGAGATAAATTCTCAAAAATTCTCAAACAGACATAAGGTCACATACTCAGGATAAATATCACCAAGGCAAAGAGAAACAAGACTTATAAAATAACAAACTCTTCATAAGCAAACGGGCCCATTAATATTTTCTAAACAGTGTATAAGGAATTTCAACATACAAGGGATCTTGACTGGGACCCTCAGGGAGGGGACCACAGGGTACCCAGGTGTGGGCCAGGGAGTCAGTGTCTAGTGTCTTGACTGAGATGGGCTGCTCCAGGGTTCCTGTGTGTCCATCCATCCAGGCAGGTCATTGACACCCGCTGTTTACTATCATTTAAACACCACATGTTAAATCCCTGCTTTCCTGCCTTCTCCAGCAACCTGGAAGTTCCTGATTATCTTTTCTTCATAGTTGAGTTGTGGCTATTCTAAGGCACCATCCAGTCATGAGCAGACTATACACTCTTATGAATAAGGCTTCTTTTAATTAGCAAGGTTGTTGTGGTGGTTTTTGAGTTTTGTTTTTTTTTTTTCCTGGAGACAAGGCCTCACGATGTAGCCCTAGCTGATCTGGAACTCACTATGCAGACCAGGTTGAACTTGAACACAGAGAGTACTGGGATGAACAAACAGCACATCCACAATTCCCAGCTCAGCAAATCTGCTCTTTCTGACATGTATCAATCTGTGTTCCCTCCAGTTTCTCAGAAGTACCCCATGACAATATGCTCCTTACAGACACACAAGTGGACTGTTTGCATTCTTGGTGATTATAGACAAGACCTCCCATGAGCCTCTATTTTCCTTCTCTGGCATGAGCACTTAAATGTGGAAGGGTGGAGTCATTGGGATATGGAGCTTAGTTTTCTAAGCAATGGCAAGACAGTCTCCAGAATCTTTACAGTGTTTTTATATTTCCAAGAAGGACCAAGCTTTGGTTGCTTAATGTTTTCGATGCTGTCAGTCTTTTAAATTTTAGTCACCGTGTAAAGGTGGGCATCGACATTTTGATTACTTTTGAGTTGAATATTTTTGTTAAGGTCATGACATAAGCATAAATTATATAAAATATAAAACAAAAAGAGAAATTATAATTTTTAAAAAATTCTTTGAAAACTGTGCTCATTTATTTTATGTATATGGATGTTTGCTTGCATGTGTGTTGTCCATGTATCTGGGGAGTCCCTGGTACCTGTAGAGGCCAGAAGGAAGTATCAGATCCCCTGGAACTGGAGTTACAGATGGCTGTGAGCCACCAATTGGGTGTTGTGAAAAAACCTGGGTCCTCTAGAAGAATAGCCAGCACTTTTAACTATGAGGCATCTCTCCAGCTCTGCTACAATTTTTAATACTTTTCAAAGTCATGTGACTGAATCTATACTTCCAGTTAGCACCTTATTAACAATTATCTTAAACATTATCACTGTGACTTGGAGAACTGACATTGGAATAACTTTTCTTTCTCTTTTACTACTGAAACCACCAATAATTTACAGTTTGTTTCACCCATAACTGAGACCTATGACATGCAGCATGGACTGAGAGCTGGACTTCAAGCAGGATGCTGCAAGTCTGCTTTCTACTCTGAGAACTGACACCTTCTCCAACACAACTCTCTTCGAATAGAAGCTAATAATTTTAATCAAGTTCTGGGGAAACAAGGCTAACATCTCATGTCAAACTTAACATTAAAAAGCACCTTGGTACAACCACATATTCTGAACAAAACAGCAGAGTGGCCTAAAAGGAAGAGGGAATCACTGCTGAACACACTGTGAGCATTCTCAATAAGGCCTTACATAACCAACGCCATTATAGAACCCAGTGGGTGACTGTCGAAATTAATAAAGTGCCATCTGCCCAATAACAAAGAAATAGTGGAAACAGCAGGTTACACAAAACAAAACCTCTCTTGTCACACAGCTACCAACACTGCATGCCAAGGGGCAGCTCACTCCTCGATAGATAAGAACTCCTGGAATCCAGTTGCAGACAGGGAGGAGTGATGAGTCAAGATCAGACTGCAGAAAACCAGAGACAGCTGACCTGAACAAGGGGGAGCTCATGGACTCCAGTCTGACAGCTGGGAAACCAGCATAGGACTGACCCAGACCCCCTGAATGTGGGTGTTAGTTAGGAGGACTGGGCAGTCTATGGGGCCTCTGGTAGTGGATCAATATTTATCCCTAGTATACAAATGGACTTTGGGAGCCCATTCCACATAGAGGGATATTCTCTCAGTGTAGACACATCGGGGAGGGCCTAGGCCCTGCTCCAAATGATATGGCAGACTCTGGAGACTCCTCCTGGAAGGCCTCACCCTCCCTGGGGAGCAGAAAGGGATGGGATGGGGCTGGGGGGGGGGCAGGGGAGGAGGGGAGGGAGAGGGAACTATGATTGACATGTAAAACAATCTTGTTTCAAATTTTAATTTAATAAAGGGGCAGGGGGAAATGTCTGCTGACTAGTCTAATGGTATTACACCATAAAATCATAAACTTTAATCCAGTTTAAAAAAAAAAAAAAAGGAAAGGAAACGGTTGCAATTCCTGTGCTTCCTTCACTTGAAAGCAGATACCCAACTTTAACACATTTTACTAGTGCCTCTCTGCAAATAGTCAATTTGTCTTTCCTGCATTTTCTGAAGTGTTTTATTTTTCTAAAAGCAAGCAAACAAACAAAACCTCAGGCACAATTACCACCTATTTTCTGAGCTACTCTCAACACATCTAGCTGCATGGTGCAAATGCCCCTAGCTTGGAAGCACACACACGCCTGTCCCACACGCTACATGATCAGCAAGGGCAACTGTCTCCTCATGTTGGGTCTCCCTTTTTTCATGTAACAGCTGGGTAACAGTTGGACACACATGCCACAGACGAAGGCAATGAGAAAAGCTCCAGAACATAAACTTGGGCAGCTTCTGGGAGGCGGGACACACCAAGGAAGTGGGCTGGCAAAGGCTTAGTGAAAGTCCTGACCCTATAAACAGCACACGGATCTCGGGCACCTAATGTCACTGTAAACAGTAAGAATGATCAAGAATGGGAACAAGCACACAGTATGAGCAGACTGGTTCTTCCTCTCCACTGCCTGTCTATAATGTGCCTGCAACACAACAAGCCCGCTGAGTTTCATTTTTAAAAAATCACCTATGAAGATCTGTTACCCAGTGTTCTATTGTTGGATTACTTCATGACAAAAAGAAAGTTAAAATTTCTATTGCTCCACAAACTGAGGGGGGAAGGAAAGATGGAGGGAGAGAGGGAAGGAGGGAGGGAGGAAGTTGGCTGGGCAGTGGTGACTCAAGCCTTTGATCCCAGCATTCAAGAGACAGAGGCAGGCAAGCAGAGTTCGAGATCAGCCTGGTTTGCATCATGAGTTCCAGGACAGCCAGGATTACACAAAGAAACCCTGTCTGGGGGGGTGGGGGGGGAAAGCACACGACAAGTGAGACTCCAAAGCTGGGACTACACCATGTCCAGTCAGGCTACTGGATTTGAACTAAGCAATCACTGAGTTTCTTCTGGGAAATCATCTTGTTCTGAGTTAAAGAACACAAATGCAGCTTTACACTTGGTCTCTACCTCTTCACTAGCTAGCAATGTTTCCAGCAAGGAGGAAAGACAGAGTTAAGAGTTCATGAAAACCTTCAAGTAGCCAGTACTGTGCAGGGGAAGATGGCTTGTGTAAAGCAGCTCTGGTTTCTAAACACAGGCAGCCACTTTACCTTGTGCGAACTACAGACTGTCTCCCCAGCTTTCTCAACCCCAGTCCTCTGGTGCAGAGTGCTGCCCTTGGACAGCCAGCAGTGCTCACCCTGTGGGAAGTAAGTGGCTGGGACCCAGGAGGAAGAATGAGACTCTTAAATACACATTTGTGCACACCGACTTCTCATGTAATATACTATAACAGGGGCAAAGGAGTGCACAGAAAGGAATAATATATAAACCAGATGAGCTTGGTACATGGTACAATTAAAGACAAGCACACAGAGATGTCCACTCAAAAGAAAAGGAGACGATTGCCCAGAACCCTAACAATGTGGTAAGTCCCAAACGAGATTACTTTATCACTGCTTCCTTCATCCCTTTGGTTTAATAATGAATAGGTAAAACAAACCTAAACAGCAAGTGCCACATTCATTGGCAAAGTTACTTCATACTTAAAACAGGGAGAAACGCAGTCAGTTTGCTGCTAATAGAAACAGGAGACAATTTTTTTTTTTTTTTGCTGGACTGATGTAGGCATCTGGAATCAACTTATTTCTAAGAACCATTCAATACACAGCTCTAATCACACCAGCACGGGTACAGACAAAGTCACCTTTTTCTTGTGTTTATTTCTGCCCCTGCTGCTTGGAGAAATCTACTATCACCTCCTTTCTTTCTAAAACTGTACCAGGACGTCAGCTGATGAGTCATGGATCACATTCTAAATCCTCATTATCAAAGCCGGCAAAGTTTTACACATCAATCTTAAGACAATCCAAGTTACATATTTTAGTTTCTATATGGTGACATAGTTAGCTTTAAGAAGTGAGATATTTCAAAACAAACTGCAAATTCAAGGACTGACAATATCATTTTCCTTGTTCCCCTAATAACCAACCAGTAGGGGTTTCATTTTTCTTCATTCATAAGTACAGCTGAGATGCTGACAAACTTGACTTCCCCAAATGCCTGGTTTCTTTTCATTTCTTCTCACTCTTGCTTTTCAATCATTTTTCTTGTGTGGGGAAACCTCCAGTGCAAGGGGAAGATGATGTGGCCAGGTCTGGGGGTTTGACTCAGTGCTAGAGCACTGCCTAGAATGCACAAGGCTCTGTGCTGGCTTCCACGCACGACTTTCTGTAGCAGAACTGTTTACAAGGTTCCCTAGTGAGAAAGACGAACAGCCAACAGGAAATGTGGAGACTATAGACTTCAGCCAGTAGGAGCAGATGGTCCAGATCTACAACATCACCTTCTTAGACGTGTGACATTTATCATTAACCTCCATAAATGCACTTAGCTGTTTATCTATCTAATAAGCAGCGCATGGCCACCCCCCACCTCACCCTCAGGATGTAAGATCTATAAAAGACCTTTGATCTCACTCTGCCACATTCTCACCACAGCCTGGAACATACTACATATTTAATAAATATCCAGTAACAGAATGAGGGGAATGACAGTACAGTAGCAGGGAAAAGATACTCAGATACATAGCTGCCTTGGGACTTGCATAATTGTGAAATTTATTTCCACATAAGATTTCCACTCAGTTGTTACACTTTCTTTCAGACCCCAAAAGGCTGCCTGCGTTTAGGGTCATCACACCATGTCCCAAGTAAGAACTGAACTACCTAAGAGTCTGTTTTGCTTCCTGCTGCACAAGCTTCACTCAGGATCAAACCACAGAAAAGCAATCTGAAGCTTGTCAAATTTGGAAGGCTGAAGTCATACTGAGGAAGTCATCACAGGCACACATTTTATAACAGAAGCAGTTAACCTACTAAACATCACTTCACAGTCGGCCATGATGTTTAAGAAGTCTGCTGGCTTTGGGACTGAAAGGCTTTGATTGAGCAGCTCCCACCCCTCAACAAAGACATCTTTTTGCTGCAGATGGAGGTTACCACAAAGAACTACAACTGGTCAAGATGCAGGGAAAATGTAAGCTGTGGAGAGCCCCTCCCCATATGGGAGATATGTAACACAGCCCTTACATCCAAGGCTCAGGGATGCTGCACCCATGAACTCTCCACAGCCACAGCTACCTGCACAAGACCTGCAAAGACCTCACCAGCCAGCTTGCAGCACCGGTGAGTAGAGGGGTCACAAGGCTCCACCCCGACTTGAAGAGCTACCAGCAGTCTCAGCAGGAGGGAGGCAGAGTCAGTTTTCTTCAGGCTGTGCATGCTTCAGTGGTCAACCTTGTACATGTATGCATGCAGGCGGTGCTAACTGAACTCACACAGGTTACAATGTCATCATCATCATGACAGAAAAGAACACAAGATATGAGAATGAGATGTACAGAAGGGGTTATAGGGAGGGGAAAGATTTATCTAATAAAATTCTCAAAAAAAATGTTTTTGCTCTGAGCTCAATCCCTAGAACCCACATGGCAAAAGGAGAAAATCAACTCCTACAGGTTGTCCTGTAACTTCTACATGTATCACACACTCACACAACTGAAAACAGGGTACTCTGATTTGACCATCTGTATTTATCATCCTTTCATGGCTATAGCAGATGCTTGAATTAGGCTACTTTTTTTTAATGAAGAGGTTTGCGTAGTTCACACCAGTTCTGGAGAGTCAAGGCTATGACTCTAGGGAGGGTCTCATTAAAAAAAGAAAGGCAGGAGCAACTGAGAGGGCAACACCAGCTCACACAGGAAGGCAGAGATGCTACAAGACCAGGCTCGAGCTTTTATGACAACTTGATGTCATAGAAAACTCACTCCACACTGAGAAAACAGCTCTGTCTATAAAGTGCTTGCCTTGCCAAGGATTTGAGTTTGATCCCCAGAACTTATACAATAATGCTGGGCGTGATGACATGCACTTGTAATACCAGAACTTTGGAAACAGAGACAGGCGGATTCCTGGGGCTAGTTGGACAGCTAGTCAGACCTGAGGAGCAACAGGCCAATGGAATACCTTCACTCAAAGGAGGTAGGTGGTGTTCTCGAGAACGACAAAAACCAGCAATCCCTTTGAAAAGCTTGTCTCCAACTGACCTCAACAGAATCCATTAGGCCCCATGTCTTAAAAGCGCCACTATTTCTGAGTATTACCTAATTGGGTACCAAGCTCTGAACTCCTGAACACTTGCATGGTACACAACACCATCTTTCTGTATTCTCCAAAATGTATTCATAGTTAAAAAAATAAAAACAAAAAAAAAATCTTTGCTATAAATAGTCTCTGTACTGTGGTGTTAACACTATCAACATGACAGGTCTAGAGCAAGCTAGACAATGAGCTTCCAGCATAATCACAGATGAGGGGTTATCTAGTGTCTTACTTTTCTATTGCTGTAAGGAGACATCATGACTTAACTTATAAAAGAAAGCATTTAATTGGGAGTTAATTTGTTCATGATCATCATGGCAGGAAACACAGAATCAGGCAGGCAAGCATGGAGCCAGAGCAGCAGCTGAGAGCTGACATCTGATTTAAAAATTTCAGGGAGAGAGGGTGTTGTAATTTAAGAAAAGCAGAGCTCAAGAGAAAGATGCAGGGTTCAAGCAGGGGGGTTCTTATTAGGAAAGGGATCTTTAAAAGGAGAAAGGGGAGTGGGGAGACCAGCCTCCAGGGACAGGAGCAGCAGGAGAGAGGAAAGAGGGGCAGAGAGGGGGAGGGGGTAGACAGACAGAGGAGAGGGAGGGCATGGGAGGGGACCCTTTTAGAAGGGAACATAGTGAATGTGCACAGGTGCTGCTCTTAGTGGCAGCAGCTAAGGGTGTATCCTATCAGAACCCCAAGGACAGGCCAGTACAGATGCCGGAGTACTAACAGAGGAGAGGGGAGGGAAGACAGACCACTGGGCCTGATTTGGACTTTTGAAACTTCAAAGTTCATCTTAGTAATATATGTTCTCCATCAAGGCCACACCTCCCAATCTGTCCCAAACAATTTCACCAATTAGGGACCAAGCATTTGAACATATAAGCCTATAGGAGCCATACCCAGTCAAACCACCACATCTAGCTTAGGATTTTCCTCTAAACATGTCTGGGAGGCATCGCTAAATTAGATGCACTGAGGTAAGAACACTCACCCTGAATACAGGAGGCATTGCATCATGGACCTAAGCCAAGTAAGAAGAAAAAGGAAGGGGCATCCAGCTCACATGGCTTCCTCACTATGGATGCACTATGACCGCCCACTTCAAGCTCCTGCTGCCATGACCCAACAGACCCTAGGATTATGAGTCAAAACACATATGCCTGTTCTCCATTCCCTTGCTTTTGTCAGCATATTTTACCACAACAGTAAAAGACACCTATCATTTGTTTTAAAAATTATATTTGCAAAATAAACCCTGGAAGGTTTCTCATGCTTCAAAGATAGAAGTCACTCAAACATGATACTATACCTGGAAAAAGACTAAACAGCGTTTCAGGGGGAAAAATTATAACTATTTTTAATAAAATCTGAAACCAGTCTATTTAAGCATATTAACTACCCCATCTAGAGTGAATGCACAAAGTCTAAAATTAGAGATGAATGGAACTGATACAAACTTCACATGAGGCCTGCTCAGGATACTTTGAAATCTACTAAACAGTGCTCATAGATGGAGATACCGACCAAAGACATTAAATATCCAGCAACAGAGACACGACACAACACCAGCTCTCCCATAACTGGCTTGTCTTCGCCAATTTTGTTTTAGCTTCTGTTAAACCTAGACATTTGTTTCCATATAAAAAAGGACAGAGAAATCAATGATATGGTATACTACCATGCATGGCTTTGGAGCTATGTCCTAGCCCAATCCCTGACATCAACCACCCCCATTCCAAGTCAAAACTAATCTACGTATTTAAGAATGTCCCTTATTCTACAGTCAAAGTCTAAAAGACACTGTTGAAATAGTTTTCTTGGATCTTAATCTGACATCATATGCAAAAATTGACTACAAAGCCATTAAAGTCTTCAGTGTAAGGGCTTGACACTATACAACTCTCCAAAGAAAAAATCAGGGTAAAAGCTTCATGAAAAATAGGACCTCACCAGAAGTGTGAAAAGGCAATCACTGGAATGGGAGACAGTATTTGTAAATCCAACCTGGCAAGGAGTTAATATCCAGCATGAGTAAGGAACTCCAGTTACTCAAAAGTGGATTCAGAACTGGACAGAACTTTTCTACAAGGATATACAGATGGCCACCAAATATAGGAAGATGTACCCTATCACTTACTGTCACAGAAATGAGATCAAGGCAGAAAATGCCCATGAGCTGCAGAGGAACGGGAATCTGCCCCCCACTGGTGGGACTATAAAGTGGCACAACCACTCTACAAAACAGGAGCTTCTTCAAAATATTAAAAACACCTGACCTATCAATTCCATTTCTGGGTATATGCTATTTTCTATTTATGTTCATAGGAGTGTCATGCAAAACACCTAAGAGGCGAAAGAAGCCCAAATTCCACTGTGCATTAATGGCTATATTGGAAGACTTTCTGCCATTAAAAAAAAGGAAGGAAATTCTGTCACATGCTATAACACAAATGAGCCCTGAGGTCATTGTGCTAGGCAAAGCAATCTGTTTGGAAACATCCCTCACCTCCCAACATGAGATACCTAAAGTTGTCAAATGCACTGAAACAAAAAGTAGATGATGTGTCTAGGGGCTGGGGGGAAGGTGGTGTAAAGTTGTACACGGAAATAGTGTCTATCTGCAACATGAAAAACTTTCAGAGATCTGGTTCCTAATACATTAAGCATAATAAATATCCTTGCAAATGCTTAGGGGAAAAAACCCAAAGCAACACAAGGGGTTTTGCTAAAGTTGCATTATTCTGGCAGGATTCCTTCCCAGTAAATCACTGAAAATTTAATTGTCTGTTTTTTGTTTTTGTTTGAGGGAGGGTTTCTCTGTGCAGCCCTGGCTGTCCTGGATCTCATTCTGTAGACCAGGCAGGCCTTGAACTAACAGAGCTTCGCCTGTTAAAGGTGTGCACCACTACTGCCCTTACCACAGAAAATTTAGCATCTAGATTGATATATATTGTAAGTACTAAATACTGCAATTTAGCACTTTCAATTACTAAATTATTCAAATATGAATTGAATTATTCAAATAACAAAGGACAAAATGTGAAATCTTGGTAATAGCTTGTGATAGCACATTTTGTGGCACATTTATGCAAACTTCAATATGCTAAAGACTTTAAGAACAGCAGGGGAGATTGGGGTCAGTGGAGCTGTCTGCTTTATCGTTAGTATTACAGCATTTTTACAGACTGGTGTGGGAAAGGAACCAGGAAAAAGGGCAGAATTAAACCATGAAAATCTCCCAAAAAGAGATTAAGAGGATGGGACTGAGGACCAGCTCAGGGCCAGCCTTCAGTAGACCTGACACTTCAGCAGGAAAGTTGGGAAGGGGAAAAACAAACCTCAAATTCCTACCAGCTTGCCTGTGGACTGTGGAAGACCTAGGGAGTGGGTGAAAGAGTGTGGGTGGTGAAGGTTTGGAATAATGCATGAGTGACAAAGAATAAAAACCCTCACTAAGACTAACCAGGCATGGGAGAGAAGGCCCCGCCCTGACCCCATCCCCTGCCACTCCTCTTTTTCCCTCCACCTGGCACCCATCTCCAACTGCTTCCTCTAAGAAAGGCTTATCTTTCTGAGGCCAACCCATCCACACATCCCTCCCTTCATGTAAACTTACAAAGAGAGGGCTTCAGTGACGTCCTATTCTGCTGAAAACAAGGCTAGTTCCCCTCATCACATCATCACACAGACAGCACCTTATCCCAGCACTGTCCCACAGAAATATGCAAGCCTATTCTACCGGTTCAAGTGCTCCAAGGCCCACATTTAAAAACACAACAGGCAACTGCATTCAGTATTCTGTCTCATCCAATACATCCAAAACATGGCCATTTCAAGACGTAATTACTGAGATTTTAATGGGGTTTGCATTTTACACTGCAGCATTTCTCAGTATAGAGCAGCCACGTTTCAAAGCTCCACAGCCAAATCTGGCGAGTTACTGCAATGCTGAGAGCACAACAACTTGGGATTGTGCGATGAGGTCTCTATTCTCTGATGAACTCTGTCTCAGGTCCACGTCAGAACACTCTGCAGATACAGAATGGACTGCGGGGAATGGAGGAAGAGGCACAAGGGCAGCTGACAAGAGTTCCCAGACAGGAGAAAAAGGCAGCGTGGGGCTGAAGACAAGCGGGAGGGGCAAAGGTGCCAGCCACAGCCCCTGCCAGATGCTAAGCCAGGGCTCAGGGTCGGGCCATGACAACAGCAAGTCTAGCAGAATGACTGCCACAGAGAGGAGCACACTGAAGAGGAGCGGATGGACCTGCAAACTGTGCCTTTGAGGAGGGAGGGAGCTGCAGGCTGGACCTGAAAAAGGACAGGTGGGCGATTATGGGCACAACGAGGTGGACACAGGTTTAATAGGATGTAAGTTTCTAACGTGGAAACACCAAGGTACCAAATGAAGGTGGGGCTGGGGGCTACTGGAGTCCAACAGCTGGGGAACTAGAAGCCAAGGTTATCATCTCCTCCACCGAAGGTCTTTGAGGACTTTAATGGCTCCACAGGTAGGAAGCATTTTCTGTGTTTCACAGCTTAGAGATCTGGCACACAGTATTAAATTGAAAACTCAAGTTTAAATACTGAAACCATGCAGAGGAAAAATGGCAGTATTTAAAACACTTACAGATGACTTAACTGAAATGTTCCACGCGATTTGTTTCACGGCTACTTATATAGTTTAACTGATAAGGATTCTGGTGAAGAATTAAATTGAAATTTGATTAAATCCAAAATCCTGATGGGGAGGTAAATATTTCTCAGACTTACTAGTAGCCAATGCAAAATCTTTATTATAGTCAAGTACAGCTTTTTTCTTAACTAAGATTATGGTCCTCAAAATCTGGTGATAAACCTCTCACCACTTTAGGGGATTCTGTTATTTAGAAGACTTTCTCCCAGTCCCGTTAGATAGTGTCCCTCTGTGTAGCCCTGGCTGTCCTAGAACTCAGCACTTGTGTCTACTTCTCATTTCTCCTACCCAGACGAACACTAAAACATGCCAAAATTTCCACTAACATATTTTCTCCATTGAAGGCAATGATCTGCTGTGGTACACTTTAAGGCGCCCAGGCTAGGGGATAGAAGTCTGTACTTGACCTCATCATTTTTGTCTAGACGCCAATTATCCTTACCAAGATGTCAGTGGCTCACCCCATAGCTCTCCTCATAACCTGGAAGCTACGGTTCAGTAACCTGTGTGTCACACAGTCAGTACTGAACTATGACACACGGGTCATCTCTGCTGCTGGAGAGCTCACCACACCCATAGCTACAGCAGTGAACTGTGAAAGGTGAATAATTACAGCATATCTTCTTACAGACTTGGAAGTACTATAGGCTTCCTTGTCACACCACATTCTCTTTTCTTTTCCCTCTGACAGACCAAAGCTGGTGAACCCAATTACTCATGTACACGTACTAGTTTTTTTTTTTTTAAACATACCTGGGGAATTTACAGTGAACAAAACAGATGAGACCTTTGCGCTAGAAAGTGTAGAATCTGACAGATAGAAACTACAATACTTAGCTTTTTACAAGTCACACAGACCAGGCTGGGCGTGTCACTCTGCAGGAGAGCACTAGAGAAAGTCCCCTGAACAACTCCTCATCCAGCTCGAAGCTCTCATCTTCTGGATCCAACCCACCCAAAAGTCTACTCACCTCAGAGCTTTCTGATTCTGCTTCCTCAGCAAAAGAAACCTAACAGGAAAGTTAAAGATTTGTTTTGTGAAACTCCTAGGCCCATTGACAATCAAGTTAGACCTGGAATTCTCCTTTGATGATAGCCAAAGTTAATTTGGTGGGGTAGAAGTGGCAGGACAGGGTCTTGCTATGTAGCTCTGCCTGGCCTGGAACTCAATATGTAAACCAGGCTGCTCTTAAACTCACAGAGGTCAGCCTGCCCCTGCCTCCCAAGCACTGGGGTTTTGTAATGTTTCAAGACAGGATTTCACTTTGCACTCAATGGTGGCCTCAAACTCACAGCAATCTTCTTGAGTCAGAGTCTCTGGAATGACAGGATTACGGATGTGTATCTCCATGCCCAGCTCCAGAATGCACTTCAGACACCTGCTGCTCCAGGCTAACACCTCAGCCACTACTCCCCTTTCCCTCCCCCCAACATCTACTTTCCCTGTCCCCAGATCTCACACAAAGCTTCCCCCACACACAAAGGCTTTATGCAAGCTCTTTTCCTTTCTCTCCCCTTTTCAGGCCTGTCTTGGCAATGCCTACCCAACATACACAACAACATGTTAATCATCCAGGTAGCTCCTCACAGGCTTGATTCTGGGCTGCACTTCCTTTCACTTCCCTTCCTCTCACTCTACCGTCAGGGATTTGAAACTGTTCCTTCTCAGGCCTCTAACATTCCACTATCTCACTAGTATTGTTGTCATTAAAGGAACAACTAATATTTATCCAGCACTTGGGCTGCACCACAGACTATGTCAAGGGCATTACATGCATAATTTCACTTGCTCCTCAAACCTTACTAAACAGGTACTGTGACTATTTCCTTCACGGTAAGGAATCAAAACCCAGATGGAATAGTAATTCTAAAGTCAACTGCAAGAACCTGATCCTCTTCTGCCTCCAGGAGCAGCTTACCTTGTCCACACCCATGCCCCCAATCAAAAAAAAAAAAAAGCAGGAACCACAGGGTAGTGGCACACACCTTTTATTCTAGCTACCCAGGAAGCAGAGGCAGGCAGATCTCTGTCTGTTCTACATAGGTGAGTTCCCGGGCAACTACACAGAGAAACTCAGTCTCAAAAACAAACAAAAAAACCAGGAGTCATCTTTAATTTTTGCTATCTAGTCATTCACCTAGTAGCCTGTACCTCCTGAACGCCACCCCAGCTTTCTTCAGGCTGACAACCGGCATCGGCTGAGTTCTTACTGAGCACCAAACCCTAATCTAAGCCATAGACACATTTGCTTTTATTTTTACAAGTTCCCAATCCCTACCAGCAAAGATGCTAAAGCACAAAGAGGCAGGAGACTACACAGTAACGCCCCCTCCCATTTTGTCTCTCACATCTCATCTGGACCACCACCATCCTCCAGCCCCGCTGCAGTTATCTTTATGGAAAGCAAATCTTACATCATTTTCCTGCTTGAAATTAACACCTCAGTATCATGGACTGGATGAAGTCCAAATGCCTTAATGTGATATGTGTCCCCTGTAGAAAGTGCCATGAACCCCAAGATCAACAATAAACCAGCCCTGGCCATTACTTCAACCCCATTGTGCCCTTCAGACTAGCCATGTGCACAGCAGATAATGTCACATTCTATAGACATAAGCATTTAGAATGTTCCTGAAGAAAGCCCATACCAATTTGAAGACTGCCTATGGTTTCTCTGATGCATTCTAGGCAGAAGTACTTTGAAGTTCCCACATCACTTTGTTCAAAATACCCTGAGGTAATCAGATGACCAAGTAGTATATTAACCCTTAGCAACTTTGGGCAAGGAATGATCGGATCCTTTCCACCAATGCCCGGGCATGCTGTAGACACCGAATGTATATCCAATGAAAAGGTTCAGACTTGAAGATTAGAGGAACAAAATACAGAATTAGAGTTTGAGCAATGGTCTGAAAACAAAGCAATGTGATTCTAGTACTATTCTGACTTGGCCTACATTTGACCCTTATGGGAAAACTCACGTGGAATTTGGACAGGCTAAAATGGCAAAACCTTGTTAGTTCTGGCTCAACAACGATCCAACAGCCAACTAGGGCACTAGATTCCCCCACCTTGCTTCTTTACCTGCCAAAGTCCTTTTGTCCAAAGGTGTGGGGGAGGGTGTTCAAATCTATCAAAGCAAACAGAACTGACCTACTGAGATCCAGCTTCATCTGTGCTGTGTCACTGTACTGGCTAGAGAAAAAGCAAAATGTGTCCTGGGAAGGAGGCCAACTTCTAAGTACTGGGACTACAAGAATGTGACATTCTTAAAGTGAAGGCAGTTTGGATCAACTGAAGCTCACAAATTCCTCCAACTGTTCTTGCCATTGGCTTCTGTGTTTGTAAAAAGAAAAATTGGCGGGGTGTGGGGGCGCACGTCTTTCTAACCCCAAAGCACTCATGAGGTAGACGGAGGCCAGACAGGGCTCTACAGCGAAAAAAGAAAAATTGATTCGTAAAGTCATGCGGAAGCGTCCTTAGGTTTCTGGCAAACACACAATCTTAAATGTAAACGGGAATACTCTAATATTCCATTTAAAAGTCCTTGTGTGAAACGTGGCAGAAAGCTTTGAAAAGCCAGCAATGTTTCCCAAGCGGTGCTTTTGTGCGCAAATGCTTCCAAACCGAGATGCATATTTTGGAAATGATCCTCCCCTTCCCCCAAACACGTCAAATCTGTCTCTAGCCTGAAGGGAAAGGTGAGAATTCTCCCGCAACAGGCTGGGGCGGGGAGGAGGATCTCTGCTCATCCCTTCCAGGGAACAAAACCAGAGGGCAGCAAGCTAGCGTCGCTTTGGCTCCCGAAAACGTGCACACGCCAAGTGCAAGAACTCGTCCCCGAAGCTCCCTGTTTTAAAAAGCGAGCGTCTCTCAGACCCACAGTGCGGCGCCTGGAACCCGCACCCGCACCGGGCCGGGCCGGACTCCACGCGGTCCCCGGCGGTTCCCCCTGTCCCGAAGACACACCCTGTCACCGCCCGCACCTGAGGCGAAGTAACTCACTCAGGGAAAGCGGCGGGCTCCCGCAGGAGCGCTGACGAGGACGCCGCCCGGCCCGATTTCCTGGCGAGAAGCAAAGTCCGGCCAAGACTTCACTTCTCAACCGCCCCTGCTGCCTTTCCCCTCGGGGGCGAGCGCAGGAGCCCAACCCGACACGCACCTGAGCCAATCAGCGGAGGAGAAAGGCGGGACTAAGAGCGGGCTCTGAGCCTCTCGACCAATCAAGGAGCTCGAGGGGCCAGACCGGCCCTGCTCATCACTCCCGAGTTAGAGTGAGCACGCTCCGCCCTCCGCCATCGCTCCCGGCCGGATTCTCCCTTCAGACACACACACAGAAGGCGCTCGGGAAGTGTTTGCGTGCACCCCGGAGCGCCGCGCCGGACTTGGGACAGCTGAAGGGAGGGGAGGGCTGCGGGACCAGGCTAAGGGAGAACAGGTGGTGCGGGGTGGCTGACGTGTAGGTGTGCGCGAGAGGACAGCTGGGGTAGGGCGGGGACCCAGCCTGGCCAGGGTCAGGTGGGAGCTGGGAGGATGCACCTGAGGAGAAGAGAAGGGCGGTTCCTTGGGATCAAAGGCCAAAGGAACCGCAGGTCGTCCGCAAAGGGTAAACCCGAGCTCCTGGGGAAGGACGACGGTACTCCAAACTCATACTTCTCTCCCAAAAGAAAGACTAACGCTGCCCTTGCACCTGATGGAGATGTGCACTTGCACCCCAGGGAGGAAAATGTCCCCCTAAACCACAGTATGGTCAGGATAGTCATCTTCGCACACGAGTCTCTCTGCTTTTAGAAGGTTACAAGGTGCCCTACGATAGACTCCAAAGGACTCCAATCCGGGGTTAAAGCCAGCCCGGGGGCAGTCCCGTCCCTGGAGGGGCTAGCAGATCAGAGGTTCAACTCCGACCCTAAACAGCAGGTGTCTGAGGTCGACAGGCGAGGGGACGGCTCTCCGCCAGCACACGGGGACAGCTTGAGCCGCCTTGCTTCCGCAGTTCCAGGTGAGCGGTCCGGCTCGCACAGGGGCGTGGCAGGGGGCGTGTTCTGCATTCGCCCCGCCCCTCAGCCGGGCCCTGCCGCGCCGCTGCGGCTCCGCCCTCCTCCTTCCGTCACCGCTTCTTCCGTCGGTGGTTTCTTCCTTCCTGCTTCGCCCGCATCTTTCGCGATATGGGGGAGAGCGTTCTTTTCGGCAGCACCACCTGAGGATTTTCTGGAGCCGCCCCTCGCGATGGAAGAGGATCAGGAGCTGGAGAGGTAAGGTTGGAGGGGAAGAGTGGAGCGGGGCTGCGGGCCGGACCAGAGAAGCGGGTAGCGACCGGGCACGCGGCCGACTGCTGCCCAGCGGGGCGGCTAGGCCTGACCCGAGGCGCTGAGGAAGGGACAGCGAGTTGAGCCGGTCGGGTTGGGAAGAGGGAGGAGAAGCTGTGGGTTTGTTTATACAGAAGAGCTCAGAGGGACTCTAGCCATCATGGAAGGGAGAAAAGTTGGGAATCCAGCTCTAAGTGCCAAACTGCCACCCCCATTAGAACTGCCTCGTGTAAGGTCGCGCACCAGGCGGTGCTGGCATGTTAAGTCGGCTAAAGTTACTGCAACTCCTTTGTGTGCAGAATGCTCGTAAATTTTCTCTGTCCGCCAAAATTGTTCTTCCTTTTAAACTTTTCACTTCCTTTGACTTACTAGTTTACTTACCTCTTTCAAAGGGAAGCCATAACTGAGCCTACCACCTTGATAACTAGTAGTTGCCATTTTTATGCTAAAGTAATCGTGTTTTTTATGCCTGTCAACTCCCTTTTCATCTTCCAGCAGGGCCTACCCTATTGTAACTGCCCCTTTTTCTCTATTCAAAGAAAGACTTTGCAAACATTTAATTTTGTGGATTTTTCTGAGATGACTCCCCTTGTGGGCAATATGCATTGTCAAATGGAGTAGAGAGAAACTCGATTTAAATATTTATTTATGGATAGAAGTTTCGGAGGCAGGAAAATGAGGTGGTGAATCTTAAAAAGCTAATCACAAAACGGTATTCCATATGATCTCATTCTTACAAAAAAAATATGTGTGTAGAAAAATGTCAGGATTGAAGACCTCAGTGGCTGAAGGCGAGAGGAAGACAGCCTTGGAAATGGTCCAGGCAGCTGGAACAGATAGACAGTGTGTGACATTTGTACTGCACGAGGAGGACCATACCCTAGGAAATTCTCTGCGGTACATGATCATGAAGAACCCGGAAGTGGAATTTTGTGGTTACACTACGACCCATCCTTCAGAAAGCAAAATTAATTTTCGAATTCAGACACGGGGTAACCTTCCAGCTGTTGAACTGTTTCAGAAAGGCCTGAATGAGCTCATGAATGTCTGCCAGCATGTGCTTGACAAGTTTGAGGCCAGCATAAAGGAGTATAAAGATCAAAAGGCAAGCAGAAACGAACCCACTTTCTAGTCCCTCGTGCAGAGTACACGGAGGACCACCCTCATGATGGTGCAGAACCCAGAACTAGAGTTTGTGATTGCAGCATGTTCTGTCTTGTAGAAAGGTGTGGTTCCAGCTGTTGACCCATTACAGCTGTTGAAGTCTCTGCAAGTATATTTGCCTAATAAATTCTCTCTTTTGTTTAAACTAGTTTGAGTGGTTTCTCTTCCTTGAACCTAGGTGATCCCCAAGGATGGTGCCACCCCTTACTTGAACCCACACAGAAAGTGAACAAACAGATAATTGGGCCATGTTGAGGGTTTTGATCATGGATATTAAAAGGGCTATTCATTTCTATATGATTGGAGTGCTGAGGAATGGGAGATGGAGTAGATCATAATCCATAGACTGTAGTTAAAAAGGCAGGAAAGAAGATTGGCAGAGGGACTCACCCACCCACCTCCACCACCACCCCATCCCCCTCACTTAATGTGCATATACAAGCATTCCATGACACACATGGAAGTCAGGAGACAACTTGGAGTTGATTCTCTACACCATATGGGATCCATTTAGAGTTTGTCAGGCTTGGTGGCAACCGTCCTTACCCACTGAGCCATCTTGTCAGCCTGATTTTTATTAATGTAAATGCATCCTTTCATATTATTGGTAGACTGAGTAAGGGTGAGGCTAATTTGAAGGACCCTTGAGAATTTTAACTTTTCATGGGAATTTTTTATTTTTGCTTTCTTCATGAGAATTTGAATTGGTATCAAGTTCCATCTTTGTAGCATTTGTAGGATAGATACCAGTTTACTGCTAGAGTTCCGGAGCACTCATGAAATATAGAATTATTATGAGTAAACCAAATACTTTTTATTGTGTTTTGTCTGGGCATGTTCGTGTGGATACACGTGTGCATATGGAGGCAGAGGTCAGCCTTAAGGATGGTTCATTTGTTTTGAGACAGTCTTACTAAATAGCTCTTGCTGGCTTGGAACTCAACTTTGTAAACTCAAAGATCTGCTTGCCCCTGCCTTAATCTCCCACATGCTGGGTTTAAGGGAGTTTGCCATCACTCCCAGCTCTACCTTGGATTTTGAGACAGAATCTCTCACTGCCCTGGAATTTGTCAGTTAAGCTAAGCTACCTGACTGGAAGCCCTAGGGGCCTGCCTGTGTTGTCTTCTAAGCACCAGGACTACAAACTTAGACACCACCCTACCCAACTCTTCATATGAGCTCTAGAGACTGAGCTCCGTCATTGTGTTTTCATAGCAAGTCTCCCTGACCCCAATTTTAATTACTGAAAAAGACTGGACTTAACAGGTAACATCTTCAGTCCTTGGGTGTGTAAATACTGCGTAGGGTTACAGAAAAGAGATACTATTTGATATACAGTTAGAATTTGGAGGAGGAGAATTATGTATGGAACAAATAACGTTTTGGAAACTTAAAAGATTAGCAAAGCATATCACATCCAAGACTCATCTTGTTTATCTCTTCAGTCCTGTTTTGTATCCTACCCAAGTGTGACTTGATTTGCCTTAAACATCAGCCCTTGAGCCCAATCCCCCCCCCCCCCCATTCTCTAGAGCCTTGTGCTTTGGAGTCTTTGTTGATGACAGTCTTTAGTCAAAGCTTCATTATCTGCTAGGGATGATGATACAGCCTATAGTGCCAGCATTGAAGAGAAAAGCAGGAGAATTTGAAGACCAGACTAAATGTACGTAGCAAGAACTTGCCTCAGAAGAACGTCACCAATATACTTAGAATATGGAAAGTGTTTGTTAAATTGGACCTTTTATACCCTGCCAAAAGTCTACATTTCCCCCACTAGGCCCACTTTTTAAAAAGATATGAGTGCCTGCATTGTACCAGGCCTTGAGAACAGATAACAACAGTAGGAACTTTGTTTTTCAAGACAAGATTTCTCTATGTATCCCTGACTGTCTTGGAACTCACTTTGTAGACCAGGCTGGCTTCAAACTTAGAGATCCACCTGTCTCTGCCTCCCAAGTGTTGGGATTAAAGGTGTGGCCTACCACACCCAGTTTAACAGTAGGAACTTTTTAAGTATAATTCTATGAAAGAAACATACAGGGTCAAGTAGTGAACTTGAGAAGTATATGCTTTAGTCACAAATCAAGAAAGGTTTTCCAGAGATGAAGGGAAAGAAGGAAGTAGCTGTGTAGCATGGAGAGCAAGTGATGATGAGAAATGTGAATTGGTCCTGAAGTAGAAGCTAAAGGCTGGAACACTGAAAGACTTACATGTTTTGTAGAGCAGGAGAGAAGGACGAGGGCCCGTTATCTGGATTGGGGGGTGGGGGAGCTGGAGTGATGTGTTACTTTGATTACAGTGTGGGATGATGAGGTAGATGTAGCAAAACCACCAGACTGAAAACAGATAATCCACAAGAGTCAAGGTGGCCCAGAACAGTATTAAGCTAACAACAGGGAAAAGGGTGAAGTCCTCAAGAATGGGAAGTGGAAGTCACAGAAACATGACTCCAACTTCCACCTATGATTGGGGCCAGTTACTAACAGGAGGAGCTTAAAAGAAGTCAGATGCTCTATTTTGAATATTGTAGGCATGAGTTGAGGGCCACGGAAGAGATCTAAGCTGAAAATAAACTTTGTGAGTCCTAATCATAAAGCTTTAAGTCAACAAAGGCTGGAAAATGACAAGGAAGGGGCCCAAGAACTAAGCCTTGGGCATCCTCACTGTGGAAGCCAGGAAAAGTAATATTGAGGAAGTCAGCTGAGCAATTGGGGGAAAAGTCTCTTGGAGTTAGCCCAGAGGCCACTAGGCTATGGGCAGCATTTATTTGGGGGTCTAAGGAAAGGAATTTGCTGAGAAACATCTTGGTTTTGAGTTTTCCAAAGAAAAATACAGACATTAGAAGGGTATGTTTAGGTAGGGATGATGAAAGTTCAGTCATGGCACAAAGATAAAGAATATTCCAGGGTGATGAAGATTCTAGAAAACCATCTCAAAGTAAGGAATCTTGGAAGATGTAAGAAAGCCCAGTTAGTGCAAACAGAAAGTGTGTCCACTAGTGACACCACATCTCATGATTTCATTTCAGAAAAGGATTAACTGTTACCAACCCTGTGGCTTGCAGGCTGAATTTAGGGTGGCCATAAGCAGGTTCACCTCTGATGTCTTTAGAAGGCAGATGGGTGAAGGGAGAAAACAGGATAATCAGGAGTCCCATATGTGTGGAAGGAATTGTTGCATGGAGTGTGTAGGAACTGAAGGAGGGCTGAGGGAGTTGCGCATGGTAGAGCACACCTTTAATGCCTGTAGGTAGAGGCAGGTGGCACTGAGTTTGAGGGTATCCTGGTCTACATGTGAGTTCCAGGCCAAGGCCATGAAAGAAAGGACAGGAAGAATATGGGAGACAGACTTGGATCACATTTAAATAAACTCAGGGGGTGGAGGTAGGGGTGTGGAGACATCACTATTTTACTTACTCCCTAATAACATTGCACTCAAACCATTGCAGTTTTACTGATTCAAGATCAGAAGTTCTGTTCAGCTGTAAAATCCTGTGCTTTCTAAAGAGCCAGTCATTAACTAATATGCTTACATACCAAAGGCTTTTAATATCTAATAATTCTGAGTATTTGGCTTAGCACTTGCCATTTTCAAAGCACTTTACAAACTAGTTCTAAATTACATATAGCAGTAACATCTAAGTGCCCTAATTGATGTAATACAGGTTTGTGCAGTATCTCTGTAGAGAAGAAAAAGTGTCTACATAAAAAGGGATCCATTTAGTTGTGGCCCAGAGCATCCTGCATTTCAAGAAATAGGAAAGTACATCTTCTTTGGCCCATGATTGGTCATCCTTTTCAGTTCATTTATTAGGATTATAGTCTCCAGGGGGAAGGAAAAGAATATAATCAAAATATATTTGAAAAAAATTAGTTAGAAAAAAATATTTGCCAGTGGGTATTGAGATAGGGTCTCTCTACGTATCCCTGGCTGTTCTGGAACTCATTGTGTAGACCACGATGTCCTCAGATTCACAGAGGTACACCTGCCTCTGTCTCCTGTGTGCTGGAATTAAAGGTTGTATGCTACCATACTCAACTAATACAAATGTGTTTTTAAGAAAAGATTATAGTATTCCATGTCTTAGACAAAAGTAATTGTTTTGGTTAACTTCATTTATAAGCTCAGGTGATCTTTGGAACATCCTTCAAATGGAGCCTCCAAGAGATGCCATTAGATCCATCAACTTGCTTTCAAAGACCTATAATAACCAGATCTATCCCTTTTCAGGACAATCTTAATACTGTACTTTCTTTTGCTGCTTTAGATTTTATAAGATATTGTGGTACAGTTGTTCTGTGGGTCCATTTACTTCAAGGATGGAATGCTTATCACACCCAGCCCACAATGAACCTCACAATGTCTACAAAGCAAGTATGCACTTAATAAATAGCACTGTCCTAAAAACTGATGGAAATGAGAGTCTAATGAGTCATCCTAACAAGCGTTCTGTGGTTTGGGGCAGGGCAAGTGAGTTATACATATGAAAAAGAAGACTTTGTGCTAATGTGTTGATTAGGTAAATTCAGAACATAGAATGGAACAGATAAGACAGGCTTGAGGCAGTCGCTATTCCCAGTGCACCCACCGGCTCTGGTAGCTAGCTAGCCTAGGTGCTGAGGACAGTAAACAAGACAGGCATGGTCTGCTTTCCAGGAACTCTTGAAATACTGAAGCTGGTGGATTGTAAAAGTATCAGTGTTCAAAGATGTATGGCTTTCCTCTTTCCAGTATAAAGGTGCCCTTAGCTGGGCTCGATCTCTCATACCTATAATCCAAGCTACTTGGGAGTAACAGGTCTCCAGTTCACCAACAGCCTGGACTACAGAATAAGTTCAAAGCTCAGCCTGAACAACTTTTTGAATCCATGTTCAAAACAAGAGGAGATGCTTCACCTTAGCTCTGTGGTGGAGTACTTGCCCTAGTGTATATAGGCCCAGGGTTTGATTACCACCACTAAAAGGGAGGGGACAATAATGAATCTTAAAAAAGAACCAATATATGCCATAAATGGTGGTTTTGCATCCCATAGCAGTGTGCAAAATGGGTGAGTGGCAGAGAATAGTCAAACCAGCAGTGAATTCAGGCCATTTAATAGTGCAGGTCTGATGGACAGAGATATAAGTAAGACTAGAGCCTTGACAACATTATATACAAGAAACTTCTAGAAAAGAAACTTAGAGAAAGATCCTGTATCATGGGAAAGATATGGAGAGAAAGGTTGGAAATGAACCCAAACTTCTCTGGGGCCCATATTCGTGTTCACTTACTTTGAGGCTTTCCAGCCACTCCCTCACAACCAAAAACCAGTAAGGCAAGATCTACCTCTCCCCTGGTCTATCCTAATAATAGGAGTTAAAAGAGTTATCAGCTCTAAATCCACCTCCCTAACAACCATATCAGAATAATTGGCATCTTTTAAAGAGGATGCAAATCCAGGACTTCCAGATGTAAAAATTGGGGGTAAGAAGAGAAAAGGGTCAGGGAACAGAGCTAACTTGCTGTTTGTTGCCTGTTGATACCATGTTGCTCTCTTCAAAGCAAACAGTTCAGCTTGGCATGGTGGTATACAGAACTAATCCCAGCCCTTGGGAAGCTGAGGCAGAAAGATGGAGAGTTTGAGGCCAGCCTGGTGGCTCATACAGCAAGACCTTGTCTTCAAAATATAAAAGAACATTTTGTTCATTTGTTAAGTAACTATTGAGCACAGGGATAGAGCAGGAAACAAGTTGGCCTGCATGCAGTTTAGTTTCTAATGGCACATGAGGCAATAATGCATGCTGTCAATCAATATTAGCGATTAATGTGATTATTATAATATTATTAGATATGTTGGACAAACCAGTTGGATTATGTGTCTTCTTGAGTGAAAATTTTGAAACAAACAAGAACTCCGTAGATTCTGTGGCTCCTTTAGCTTCATGGAGTACTGTAAAGAGATAGGATAGGTTCCCATCTCTATTAATAGAATACACATAACACATAACGATAAAAAATAGGTGGGTTGGATTTCTCTTCCAAAAGAAATTAAGCCTCTGCTGGAATATTCGAAGTCTTCCCCACACTTAAAGATGAGGAAGGAATGAAAGGTCTGTAGCAGATGGGTACCTGGTACAGTGCCAGGTATCTGGAATGTTGGTTGGAAGCCAGGCCTCAATCTAGGCCAATGAGCATAAAACTGCATAAAATAGACCATATGTATGTCTTAGTCAATAATTCCTATTTCTAGTAAATAACCTTTTCTACCTGCATCAAAGGAAAGCTCCAGCTGAGGCAGGCAGCAGTCTCTGAGTTTGAGGTCAGCCTGGTCTACAGAGCAAGTTCCAGACCAACTAAGGCTATGTAGAAAGACCCTGTCTCAAAAAAGAAAAGATGGGAAAGAAGGAAGGAAAAGAAAGAAAGGAAGTTGGTTTTTTCTTTTCTTTTTATTCTTTAGTCTTACTCTTTGGGGACTCACCACCCAGCTTCCAAATAATCACACATGGAGACTTATTCTTACTTAATGAATGCCCTACCTTAGCTTGGCTTGTTTGTAGCCAGCTTTTCTTAAACTATCCCATGTACCTTTTGCTTCTGGGCTTTTGTCTTTCTCTGTTTTATATATCATCCCTTACTCTGGTTGCTGAATGGCTGGTCCCTGGCTCTCTCCTCCTTTTTCTCGCTCCTTTCTACTCTTTTTCTCTTCATATTCTTTCTGCCTGCCAGACCTGCCTGTCCTTTCTGCTACCTAGCTATTGGACATTCAGCTCTTTATTAGACCAGTCAGGTATTTTAGACAGGCAAAGTAACTAACACAGCTTCATAGCATTAAAGAAATGCAACAGAAAGGAATGCAACACATCTTTACATCATTAAACAAATGTTCCACAGCATAAACAAATGTAACATGTCTTCAACTAATATTCCACAAGGAAGGAAGGAAAGAAAGAAAAGACAAGACATAAAGAGCCCCTGAGAAAATCAAATTGCCTAGAATATCTAAGGAAGAAGAGACAGAACCAGTTTGCTTAGCTATTCAGGCTTGGGTTTCTTTCCCTTTTCAAGGGCAGAAAAAACTGCTTTGTAGAGCCCTCTTTTTCAGGGCAACATTACATAAGGGCCAAGAGTGAGAACTCTGTGGTGAGAAAGCCTGGTGGCTCTACCACTTCCAAGTTTGTGAATATGGATGAGTGACTAGGATTTTCTGAACTTCTGGATTCCTTATCTGTAAACTGGGTAGATAATAACACTCACTTGGTAGATAAAGAATAAATGAATTAAAATACTTAGCACAATCCCTAGTGGATACACACTCTCAGATGTCATGATTTTGCATACTCATCTGTTGCTGACCACTAGGTCCTACAGCCATTAGCCCCAAAGAAACACACAGATGCTATATTAATTATAAAACTGTTGGTTTCCCATTGGCTAGCTCTGCCCAATTATCAGCCCATTTCAGTATGTATTTCCACATGGTCTTACCTTACCAGAAACTGCCTGATAGGTCCTTTCCACCCGGTCCCTACATGGCAACTCCTTCTGCCTATCTTTCCCAGAATTCTCCTCTCCTAGTCCTGCCTATCTTCCTGCCTTATTGACCAACAAATGTTTTATTCATCAACGAATAAAAGAAACACATATACAGAAGGGCATCCCCCCCATCATTCATCAGCTGACACTTGTGAACTCAGGAAGTCAAAAGCATGAGTTTGTCAATGAATCATACCTATCATTTCTTCTAACTCTTGATTGCAAGCTTTTTCCCCAAACCCTTCCCTGCAGTTTTTTTCCCCTTTTATAGCACTTAGTGTCTTCAAATCTAAATGTGTACACACACACACACGCACGCACGCGCGCGCGCGCACACACACACACACACACTTATATTTGTAATTTACATATTTTATATCGCTTGCTTCCTCTCTACCACCCCCCACAATCTGGTGCATGCTATAGCATAAACTATGGGCTTTTGACCACGATTATAGTACCTCCTATGGAACAGGCTTCAAATCCAATCAGAAAATGATAATGACCCTCTCACAGTACTGCAACTATTGCGCTAGTAGTTTCATCTTGCCTAGGCAGGCTGAAATTGTGGCATGCAGGGTCCAGTTCTGGGTAAGAAGACTGATGTCTTTTCTCACATAGCACCTTCCAACATTTCCAGCTAGCAGGAAGGTTTCTTGGTTGGTTTGAGGTTGATTTTTCTAGCCCTGCAGTCAGTCAAATAGGATCTTACCATGTATGGAGGGTAGCCAAGGGCAATTGTAATAGCCTGTGTTGTTCTGGAGACTTCTGGGGCCTGCCTCACCAATAACTCATAGGGAGTTATTGCATGCCTTGCACTGCAATTTTCATTTAATGACCTGTGCCTTCTGGGAGCAGCATTGGGTAAGTGTTAGTTTCTAACAAACTGAGATCCCAGAATAAGTTGTAATTGGAACTCATCATTCAAGGATCATGCATCATTGAGATTCCTCATCTAAAGTGGTCTCAGATGCTGGCTGGCTTACTTACTCTGTTCTGCATACTCAAGCATAAGTCTTGGTGCTAAAAATACTTAGCAGGGTTTTTCTTCAAAAATGATGAATCTACGAAATTGGAGACATAAGTTTCAGTTAGCACTGCATTCCATAGATGAGGTGTGGAGTATGGTCATCATTTTCTTTGTTGGAGTGAATGAGTTGGATTAATATTCTGTAGCAGATTCTGTGATCTGAGCTTTCAGGCTTGTGGTTACACTTTTACTCCTGTCTGCATGTGAAGGCTATACTTTATCCTTAAGTGGATGGTGAGAAGGGGGCATTGGAGGCTTATGATTAGGAACTTTGATTTAAAATGTCTTGTCTTTAGAACTGTCAGCCTATGGGTGTGTCACTGTCTGCTGCCCAGACTTGAGGCAGGCAAAGGCAGAAGGTTTCCTTCCTGTTGGCTGCATCTAATGGGTCGGTTTTATCTGAGCTGTGTGCTTCCCAGCAAGCCAAGACTTGAGAATGCCAACTAGGCTTATTTCTAACCGAAAGCAGATGGCACATAGCTCTGACTGTAAAGTGAGATTGACTCAAGTGGGGAAACCAGCTTAACCCTCCTTTCAGAGTTGGTAGCTTCCTACTTGTAGGAAAGGAAAAGTTAAGGAAGCTGACTTCAGTCATACAGCCAGCAAATCTTAACCATGCAAGCATCAGTGGCTTAAAGTGCTTCAGCACCTACAAAAGGCTTTTACTAGGAGGACATGGTTTGTGAAAATAGAAATTTTCATCTTATTAAGCTTCATGGGAATCATTAAATAAATCCATTTTAACTTCATTTGTTTGTTGGTTTGTTTGTTTTTGAGACAGGGTTTGTCTGTAGCTTTGGAGCCTTTCCTGGAACTCACTTTGTAGACCAAGCTGGCCTCGAACTAAGGCATGCACCACCACTGCCTGGCTCATTTTAACTTTTTCACTTATATTTTTCCAAAACACTTCTTGAACAGCCTCAACAATATGGGAGTTCTCTTCATGGATGAGTAAAACTAAGGAAGTGGTGTAGACACAAGGCAAAGACTTGAGCTTAGAGTCATCTTTGCCCCTTACTTTTGACTTTGGACATACCAGCACCACCACCCCAAAGCTTCTGTTGATTCAGTATTGAAAGAGGGGGACAACAAGGTCAAGTGTTCTGGAAGTCTATGAAGTGTCATGCTATAATCACTGTGTATGTGATGGGTATTAGGTAATATTTGTGTGCTTTCCTTAATATATAGCCATCAATTTTGAAAATCTTAAAATAGCACCTTATATTTATTCAATGCCTTATTGTTGCATAACTACATGTATGATTATATTTAGTCCCCATAGAAGCTCTAAAAGGCTTGTAGGAATGTCTTCATTTAACAGACCCCATAGCTCTGTGCTCTTGAATGCTACAAAAGCTACAAATGGCCAAACTCAAGTGCTGTGGCTGTCTCCTCTTCTTAGGCAGGTCCAGTATGTTCTCAATTCAAGACTGATAGAAACTGCGTGGTCCCTTGTCCCAAAGCATCGGGAAGAGTGTTAGGGTCAGTTACTGGGTACTCCTACTCAGCGTGGACTTTTCAGACAAGAATTTGGCTGTATAGCTTGTGTGTTTCAGAGTGTCCCATAATGGACATAGCACAACACTGGGGCAGTTATTGCCAGTCCTTATGCTGTCCTCAGGAGTAATGACCATGTGCTGAAATGTCACAAGGTAGGTTAGCCTTGTGTGTCTTCTCCCTAGATTGACTGGCAAGCCATACTTGTTGCTTGTTGGTGGGTGTTGATAATTTTGGATTAAATACCACCCCAAGTCAGATAATTATTTAGTCTTAGGAAAGTTAAAGACTCTAAACCATAATTTCCTTGGCTTTGTATGACACAGTTAAGCTAGCTGACTTCTAATGCTGACATGAGTAATTTTCACCTTGCATTTTTTAAAACACATTTTATTTAATGGGTCTTTACCAGAGCATTGTAGTCCATTTGGGTCTTTTTACTGTAAATGATGTTAAACAGAGAACTATAAATACTTAGATCTGGGGCCTTTAAACACAGTGTGTATGGGGACAAACAGAAGTTTAATCCATGGCCCAGCATCTGCAGTGAAAACGGTGAGCAAGCATGAAAGTGTATGCCTGGGTGGAAGGCACAGTGCACCATTGAAACAAACAGTATGACCTTCCTCTTAGAAGTTCCCCATTTGTGCACCTGTTCTATTTTTAATTCCATCTTAGACTCTTTGCTAGTAAGGCTCCATCCAGTGCAAGTACAGTTGCTGTTTGTCTTAAGGACAGTCTGTGTGCATTAGTAGAGAAGATGGCTCTAGGATGCATAGCTATTTAAAGCTTGGCATTACTGAAGGGCTAGAAGGTTGTGTTAAGCATTTTGATAACCTGTGTGATGGCGTCTCTGCAGAATACAGTCCTACCTTATTGTATACTGGGTCTTGGTTGTTACACTGCTGGTTTCTGATGCCAAAAACACTGAGCCCATTGCTCTGGCAATTCCTTCCATTTAGCAGCTCATGCATGATGGGACAGAGTAAAAGTTGACACAATCTCTAATGGAATCTTCTGCCTTGGGCTTGTTCACTTTAAGTGGTTTCTTCCTTTTATTTATCTCTGTATTATTTCTAGTGTTTATGCTTTTATTCAAAGAAAGGGTCTCACTGTGTAGCCCTAACTGTCCTAAAACTCCCTATGTCAACCAGGTTCAGATTTGAAGCCATCCTTTATCCTCAGCCTCCCAGGTGCTGGAATTGTAGGTGTGAGTCAAGAAGCTAGCTAGCCCTGCCATTGAATAGCGTGCCTGGATTGTGGGTTTGAGCTCCCACACTAGCTCTGCCATTGAACTAAGTGTACATAAGAACATGTTTGCATTGCACCAGAAGTCCACAGCATCCTTCAGCTTTAAAAATAAATGTTTATATCACTTTACTTTCTAGTCCTATAGTCCTGGCCTACTTGTTCAGTGAACCACCTCAATTCAGTACTTTGAGCTTTCTAAAAAAATGTCCTTCAAAGGGCCACTGCTCTCCAAGTCAGACACACACCCCGTGTGTGTGTGTGTGTGTGTGTGTGTGTGTGTGTTCAGTTTCTGGATTCTATTAACTTACCTACCATATTATAGGAATGGAGTTCTCTCTCCAAGTCCTGGTATGTGTTTTAAGTAGGATGTTTTCTCAACTGTGAAAGGAAATTTGGAATTACCTTTCCCTACTTAAGTTCATTCTTATGAGTTAATACCTGAATGACAGCTTGAAACTTGACACTGCAAAATGTAAAGAGTCATGAATTTGCCGACTTGTTTTAGTAAATTATTTGCAGAGTAGATGTTTGTACTTGATCCTTGGTTTAAAAGTGGTTTTATGTGTATGTGTTCTGCTTTGTTAATCTCTGCTGCTTTTGTAGAGGATATTTACATCTCTCAAAGCAGTGTTCAACACCTAAAGTATAGTAGATACAAGTGCCTAGTGCCAGGAGAAGGCCAGGTCTTGGCAGTCCATGTGGCAGAACAAGGCACCCTTACCCTGGTGTGGGCTACATGCTCAGTTCCTGTGTCGTCTCTTTTCTCTTAAGCTATACCCTGCCCTGTATTGTTAGGCCCAGCCAGATATTTAATCCTGGGTAAGGGGTTTAGAGTACAGACTTTTCTTCTCATGGTATGTTGCTAGGCTTGTTTTTATACGTGTGCCTGGTGCCTGTGGAGGCCAGAAGAGGGTGTTGGATCTCCAGTAACTGTAGTTACAGGTAGATGTGAGCTTCCTTGTGGGGCTGGGAACCAAATCCAGGTCCTTTGTAAAAGCAGCCAGTAAACCAGGCAGTGGTAGCGCACACCTTTGATCCCAGCACTGGGGAGGCAGAGGGATCTCTGTGAGTTCCAGGCCAGCCTAGTCTACAGAACGAGTTCCAGGACAGGTTTCAAAGCTACAGAGAAACCTTGTTCTTGAACACCAATACATAAATAAACAAACAAATAAATAAATAAATAAAAGCAGCCATCTCTCCAGCCCAAATTTAGTTGTACAAATGTTTTATATCTTAATTAAAAAAAAGAAAGAAAGAAAGAAAGAAAGAAAGACAGACACTCAGAGGGAGAAGGGGTTATATGAGTATTGGGGACAGGGAGGGGGGAGGGGGCTTGATCCTGTCTCAACTTAATGTGCCAGGCTTTGTTGACTCCCCATGGAGGCCTTACCCTTTTGGAAGGGGGACAGGGGTGTGTTGGGGTAAAGGGGGGGTGAAATGGGTGGGAAGGAGAACTGTGGTTGGTATGTAAGATAAGAAAATAAATAAAAATTTTAAAACACTAAACCATTCGGTTCAGTTAATTATAGGTATAATTCCCTTTAAAGGTATATTTACCTTTAAAACAGCAGCCTCAAGGGACTAGTTTCTACATGTATGAAAACACCTTTTAAAGTGCCTATAATTCTTGATAGTTCTCTTATCTTCATTGTTCTTTATTCTTGGACTTAGCTGTGGGTATAATTTGTAATCACCTGGTGAATCAGTGCTGAGATCTGTGGGGTGGACAGCTTGTTTTCTAGTGTGTGCCAGTCACAGCTTTGACACACTGACAAAGAGCTCTGTGAGCTGACCAGGCCTGCACTGATTGCTATCCAAAAGGCCAAGAGCCTAGAGCCAGCCCAGCAGCAGGGTTAGGACAGTCTTCAGGGCTTCTGTAGCAAACAAAGCTCCTTTAGGGTCTGGGGAGGTGTCTACAAACCCAACTATCAGTGAGGTGCTTTTCTTGTGTCTGACATGTTTATCAAAGGAATATGCCAAACTTCTGCCCAAGTTTAGGGAGCCCTGGCAGCAAACTCAGAGACTTTCCACTGTGTTCTCTTTGGTACAATCCCTATACCTTTTTCCTGCTCATATTTTGAGCTGCTGTTTGGTAAGACTTGGGATTTATTTTGTGTCTCTGCTTTTCAGCCATTAGTTGCATTTCCTATCTTTTGCTCAGTTCAAGCAGCTGCCATATTTTGCTATTAGCTTTTGGGGAGGGGGCTAGGATATTGGCTGCCCTCCACACTCATTTTCCAAGAGTATAAATCCTTTTTCTATCTGCATAATTTTTTCATCTGTCTTCTCAAAGAGCAAACAAATGTTTTTATTGAGTAAAAAAGCTCAATAATTATTTTGACCTTATTCTGTTTGGATTTCTCCCAACTAGTATTTCAATGGGATGTATACACATATCTTCCAATTTAACAGTTGGCCTATAAAACAGATGTACTGCCCTTGGGATTTCATAATCCATGGGCTTTTCTACTTCGAGTTATTATTTCCTAAGCAGCCCCACATACTCTTTATTTTCAATAAGAGATGTTTTTCTTCATATACATATGTACAGCATGGCATGTTTGCTCAGGTCTTGTAATATGAGGTGAAAATGAATGGCTGTTTTCTATATCAAGATTTAGGAATAAATATTTGTAATAACACTTCTGTGAAAATGAGGTCAGTATGTCTGTGGAGAAGCAGGTGGCCTATAAACTGAGAGATGTTCTCTTTTAAGAGCTGAGGTAGTGAGAACCAGCCCACATAAACTATTAACTGCACAAGTCATCAATGTGGCAATAGCCCACTCTTAGCATCACCTGCAGATGAGGAACTACAGTGAGATGAGAATATATATGTCCAGGTGAAGGGCTTAGTGCTTTTCCTTCACTAAGCAGTTCTGTCATAAATATGGCCCCTGCCATGTAACCATGTGTGTTTCACTTCAGATATTTAGGTTATACACTGTTCTAGGCACGCGCGCATGCGCGCACATACACACACACACACACACACACACACACACACAAGTGTCCCTTTGTGTGGCTTACTACATCAAGTCCTAGAGGTTTTCCACACCTTACAGAAGAGCAGTGATAACAGCGTTAAGACCCTGGGTCCTAGAGTCAGCCTACCTGGATTACATCACTGCACCGTTGCTTACTGATTACTGTGACATGATGTAAGTTTAAGTTTTGCAACCTCCTCAGTTTCTTCTTACTTCCTTCTCTGTGGATTGGCACAGAGGAGCTGAGGGTTGGGCATAGGTACTTGGTAGGTACATAGGTACTGTTGCCATTATTTTGTATCACATCCCCAATAGTGTAGATCTGTCAGTATTCAAAGAAGCATTGCCTGAGACAAAGTGGGTACCCTCATGTGTCAAATGTATTGTTGCTATCACTGGGGTTCTGTTCTCATCAAAGTTTATCACATAAGAAACACCATCATCATGTTTAGAACTGTACCCTGAATGAAAAGAGCCTCTTATTAAGAAAACATTACCAGCAAGGCATAGTGGCACTGCCTTTATTCCTAGCACTCTGGAGGCAGGCAGATCTCTAAGTTCAAGCCAGCCTGGTCTACATAGTGAGTTCCAGGACAGCTGGAACTATATTAAGAGACCTTGTATTGGGAAAAAGAGAGAGGGAGAGGAGAGGAGAGGAAAAAGAAGAAAAAAGAAAAGAAAGAAAAGAATTTCCCAATAGTACCAGCCTTCCTTCTCTTGTCATTGTAGTTCATTGTCCTGGAGGTACACATGACTTAATATACACTGTGTTTTGGATCTTAGATGCTCCCCTTCAAAGGTTCACCTGTTACAGGGTTCATTCCCAACTTGGTGCTTTAGGAGTTGGAGAAACCTTAAGAGATGGAGTGTAGTGGAAGTTGGGGTATGCTGCCCCATGGAGTATATTGGGACCTGAGTCCCTTCCTTTTCCTGTTTCTGCTTCATGGTCACTGACCAGCTATGCTTTCCTACATGCTGTCACCATCTGTGCTACTTTCCAGGGTTCTAAGAGCAGCAGGATCTGCTGTAAGAGCAGCAGATACAGAGCTGCTGTCAGCAATGTCAGCTATGCTAGGCTCAAAAGTTATGCTTCCATTTCTTAGCAGCTGGGGAGTGTCTGCATATATGAACGAGGCTTCTACTCGTAAATAGTGAAGCCAAACCAAAGCAGAGGTCAGTTCTCTTTGATGGGTCTCTCACTTGCTAGGAAAGGGGTGTTTTCTCAATACACATCCTTGCTGAGACTTTCAGACAGCAGTAAAGGATCAAAACCATTCACCGTGGAAGGAAGAACTCTACCTTGGCCTCATTCTACATATGTATTCATGACTGCTATTTCCTGGTGTCACCAGGATCAGTGTGGTTCATCTCCGGCCCATGTTTTCACTGTCTACTTTGCCTCTTCTACCATGTCACCTACTGTCTACTATTCTGCTACAGATACAGTATTTGTATTTATTTTAAAATAATAAATAAATGAAATAATTTATTTATATAAATAATGTATAAAATAATAAATAAATGGTATGCGTTCATTTTGTATATGGTGCTTTAAAGCAAAGGTTCTCAACCTGTGGGTCAAGACTTTTTTGGTCCAAATGACCCTTTCATAAGGATTACCTAATACCATTAGAAAACACAGATATTTACATTACAGTTCGTAACAGTAGCAAACTTACAGTTATGAAGCAACAACGAAAATAATTTTATGGTTGGGCATCACCACAACGTGAGAAATTGTGTTAAAGGGTCGCAGCATTGGGAAGGTTGAGAACACCAGCTTTAAAGTCTGTCAAACAGTGTGGAAAGGCCCAGTCAGGCTAACTCATATGATTCTGTCTTTTTCTGGTGAGAACTCTTGAGATCTTCAAGGCTTCAGTGCTTTCTGTTAGAGTTGCCACACTGCACAGTAGCTCATTTGAACTCTTCTCTGTGTGCCATCTCCCCAGACCTCCTCCCTCCATCCCTCAGCCCTGGTTAGCACTCAGCTGCTGTCTACTTCTGACTTTAAACTTTTTACCTTCCAGTCTAAGTAAGATGACAGAACATTTGCTCCTTGATGCCCTATCCATTTCCCTGGTCAGTGTCTTGTCTGGTTCATCACAAATAACAGTATTTTCTTTTTTTTAAGACTGAGAAGGATTCCTCTGTGTGTGTGTGTGTGTGTGTGTGTGTGTGTGTGTGTGTGTGTGTGTGTTGAACATGGGGGTAGCTACCTTTTCAACATAACTTTCAACGTAACTAATACATAACTGTATTAGTGACTTTTCTGTAATAAACTATCATTGTTGAGGACTGGTGTTTGTGGGGCTGTAATCGGAACCAGCCGATAAGCCCCAGGTCCATTCCTGAGTCTGGATGTGTGGATAAGGGAAAGGCTAGCTATAGATGATAAATGAAAGACAGAAATGTAAGATAGTAATAGGAGGGCATATTTAATCCATACTGAATATACCCAGTTTATTCATACACCAATTTAAGTAATCAACCAAAGGTGGGGACAATGGCAGAAGACTTCTATTATCATGTATAAAGAGCAAATAGCAATTACTTCCCTTAATCCTAAAGGCATTCCATAACTGCATGCTCTTTGCCTTCAGGCATTCCATAGCTATACAGCTAGCCTTCAGGACCCACCTGGGCCCAAGTCTATTGTTATTTCGATAGGAACCATTTACCACCAATTCTGGGTATCCTGTAGAGATAATAGGAGTAATTTAAACTTTCTAAATTCCTGACCAGACAGAATGGATTCCATATACGGGTTCCAACACATCATGACTACAAGCAACTTAGCAAGAGTTTATTTTGGCTTACTGTTCCAGAGGGTTAAGTGTCCATATGGTGGGAGAGGCATGGTGACAGACACAGGGTGAAGGCAGCAGACATGGGACAATGAGAGGTCACATTCAGTCACACACAGAAAGCAGAGAAAGGGGGGGAAGGAGAAAGGGAAAGAAGGAAGTGGGACAAGGCTAAGAAGCCTCAAAGCCTGCCCTCAGTGATACACTTCCTCCAGCAAGTCTCCAACCCCTAAAGGTTTGATAACCTTCCCCCCCCCCCCCCCGCCCCCAGACAGCGCCAGCAGCCTGGCTGTTTTGCACAGGTGCTGGGACCCAAACTCCAGCCCTCATGCTTGCCTGGCAAAGCACCTTACTGACTAAACTGTCTCATGTTTTTATTTCTCAGGGAAATGTCTCTTCCGTTCCGGTCCTGCCCCCACTGTTTGGTCAGGTTTTTATGGTGGTGTTTTAATTCTTGTGAATTTTGTATTTTACCATATCTCAATTCAAATTGCCCGTATCAAACTGAGAATCCACTGTGTGTGCACCAGGCTCCGAGAGAGCTCAGCTATAAGAGATGAGGAAGGTACAAAGTGGCCTTCATATTTTTTTGTGGAATCCAGGACAGTTTGATCCATATGAAATACTACCACTTAACTTGAGAGGCAGCTGAGATGATCACTGTTGATACAAAAAGCAGCCCTCAATATCTCTGTTGGTTGTTATGTCATTGATTAAATGGTGCTTTTCTTGTTCTCTTTGGGCCATATGGACATGAAATGAAAGGGATTCAATAGTACTCCATTCAAATTCATGGCACAGTATTTCCAAAAACTAAGCTTGACACAGTAGCATACATTCCTATTATTCCAGCACTCTTTAGACCAGGTGGCTTCAAACTCACAGCCTGCCTCTGCCTCCAAGTGCTGGGATTAAAGGTGTTTTTTAAGGCAGGTTTTTATTGTGTTTCCCAGGCTCACTGGAGTGGAACTTCCTTTCTCAACCTCCTGAATGCTGGGGCCTCAGGCACATATCACCACACCCAGACCTTCATCTTGTATCTGAATAATTCTTTCTACTTTGCAAATTGCCCCAATGTTCCAGTTGAGTATTTCCTTGTCATCCAAACCTCTGCAATGTAAACTTTCCTCCTTGGCTGCTGACAGGTGGGTGACACAGATAACTGAATGGTTTTCTGAAATTAAGTTCAAATATCCTGAATTTCCTCAGCTATGTCTTTAGACAGTAAATCATGAAGAAACGGTACTCTGTCTTGTTTCTACAGATCCACACAACCTTGTCACTAGAGTACTCATTGCTGCTGGCTCATCGGGAGCTATGGACAGCTGTTTGCAGCTGTCCTGTGGAAATCCAACCATCTGCTCATGTCCTAGTATTTGCCCGAAAACTGGGGATTCTCTGTCTCAGACTCTAGTCAGGGATTGCAGGTGTGAGTCCCTCACACTTTGCAGCCCTCGTGGAAGATCTAGCATATTGTCCACCTTCCTGTCCCACTCTCATCACTGTCCTGTGGGAAAAAAGTCAGGTCACTGCAGTAAACTCCTTGAATTCTGCACAGTATTCGTGAATGATGCAGGTTTCTGCCACTTCCCTAAGATGCCTGTGTTTTGTCACTGAGTCTTGCTTGTTTGAACACATCCTTTATCTAAACCTGTTTTTCCATCTGCCCTGTGGCCTGTCCTGTACTTTATAGTTAGTTGATCAAAGGTAACTTTAAAGACTTGGGAAGGCACGGGCAGGGAAAGTGCTGTGTGTGCAGCCTGTGGTCTTTCTGTCCCTCAGCGCTGGGTGTCTGCAAGTCACATGACTCAGTTCTGAGCCACTGTTTGAGATGCAGCTGCTCCAGCTTTAGTCTTGTAAATTCTTGTTCCTTTGTTCTTTATTCTTTACTTTCATTTTCTTGTCCTTCATTTTAGTTGCCTTAAATACTTACTACTACATAGACTGACATCAGCCCTCAAGAAATGGGGAAAGGGGATTGAGATGACTCAGTGAGGAAGACCTACCAAGCCTGCTTTGAGTTGTATCACCAGAACCCATATGGTGGGAGGAGAGAACCAACTCATACAAGTTGTCCTCTGACTTCACTGGTGTGCTGGTACACACATGCATGTAAACATTCACACACACAAATGTTCAAATTTTTAAAAAGAAAAACACAGTCTGAGCTATCTCAAAACAAACTAATTTGACTTTTGGGTGTTGGGTGATTCTGATGGACATGCAGTGGTCCTCTCTTTAGTAAAGAAGGCTGAGCTACCTACTATCATAGCAGATGGAGTACAGTCTCATGGCTGTGGTTAAAATGAGTTCAGGTTGGTGTCTGGATTGTTTTTAAATGGTTAATGTAAAGCTCCCTACATAGACCTAGCTGGTGCTGAGATTAAAGGTGTACATCCCCATGTCCAGCCCCTCTCAACTTTTTTCTTCATGTATGGAGAAAAGAGTACACCCTCACCAAAGATGGACAGAAAAAGTTAACACTGTTGACTTAACTGATGTTTCAGGCTTGTTTACTTCTTGGTTTCTATTGTTGCTTTGGTTTTCTGAGACAGTCTCATTGCAGCTGGGCTGACCCCCAAACTCACAGCCACCTTTCACCACACCTGGCTTAACAGTTTTGTATGTATGTATGTGTTGTGTGTATGTGTGTGGGAGTGTGAGTGGGTGTTGTGAGGGTGTGTATGTGTAAGTGTTAGGGATCAAACCTAGCACTTGGCACCTCATGCATGTTAGGCAAGGAGCTCTGGCCCTGAAAATTTTAAATACACACATTCATCTGGCAATTCATGTCTTTTAGTTATTTTCCAAATTAAGATAGACAGATTTTTTTTTTTTTTTTTTTTTTTTTTTTTTTTTGAGACAGGGTTTCTCTGTATTGCTTTGGAAGTTGTCCTGGAACTCGCTCTGTAGACTAGGCTGGCCTCAAACTCACAGAGATCCCCCTGCCTCTGCCTCCCGAGTGCTGGGATTAAAGGCCTGCACCACTGACACCTGGCTGATAGACAGATTTCTTACATTAAGGACATAAGTTTAATAATTTATATTGCAATTTCCAGTTTGTCTCTACCACCACCACCACCCATAAAACACTTCATTTTCAGGCTTGGGGATATACCTATATGGTAGGGTGCTTGTCTAGCATGTGAGGCCCTAGATTTGATCTATAGCAAATCACACATGTGAATACACACACGAGTTTCAGTTTCATATTGAAAACTATTAGTCATTTTAGATAGTTGTCCTAGCAGGGTTCTATTCATGCAATAATGATTTCCAGAAAGTCGTTTATGGGTGCTTTTCAGACATCTTCCCTTTTCCCAACAGGAAAGCCATAGAAGAATTGCTAAAGGAGGCAAAGCGTGGGAAAACCAGAGCAGAGACCATGGGACCAATGGGCTGGTAAGTTCTTGAGTAAGCCTACTTAAAAATAAATAAATGAATGAATAAATAAAAGCCAGGAGGCTGAGGCAGGAGGATTACCACAAGGGTAAAGCCAGCCTGTGAATCTAGCCTGGAGATACCGCAATGTGAATAGAGGTTGCAAAGCCTTGGGTGCTGTGTAAATCACCCAGAGGCTGGTGTAAGATAAGAACACTGCAGGGAGCTGAGCTGCAGCAAGGCATGGGCCGCAAGTGCGCTCAAAGAAATTTTGATAGGGTTATGGTTGATTTGGTGTATAAGGTGGCCTGAGATGTGGAAATACCTCCAGGCCCAAATAGCAGTGTTAAACCTGTGACCATCATCGTTGGTTTAGCCAGCAGAACCAACATTTACCCCTGGAGTTTCTATACAAACTTAATAATAAGGGAGTGGGTGAGATGGCTCAGTGGGTAAAGGCACTTACTTTTTGAATGACAACCTGAGATCGATCTCAGGGACCCACATAGTGGAAGGAGAGAACTGACTTCCTTAAGTTGTTTTCTGACCTCCACATGCACACAAAATAAATAAGTAAAACGTAAAATAACATGAGCAGAGGAAGAATTTAACCTTAAGACCTAATTCTAGTCTGTTAGTCATGCCTTTAGTAACAGCATTCAGTAGCTACTCTGTAGTTCACTACAGTGGGACACAAGAGTAAAGAAAAAGGGGGGGTAGGTAAGAACAGAAGCTTGAGTTCTTTTATATCTTGCTTCCTGTTCTGTTTCTCATATAACTTCTTTTTAAGATGTTTTTTATACAAGGAAATATCATATCTGTCTCTAATTTTCTCCTGTAATTCCCTGCATATCCCACCCGATGTTCCCCCTCCCAACTTCTTACCCTTTTTGGGGGGAGGTTTTCAAGACAAGGTTTCTCTGCATAACAGTCCCGGCTGTCCTGGAACTCTGTAGACCATGGTGGCCTCAAACTCACAGAGATCTGCCTGCTTCTGCCTCCTGAGTGCTGGGATTAAAGAAGTGTACCACCCTCCCAACTTCTTATCTTTTTTTTTTTTTTTAATAACCCACTTAGTTGTTGCTGCCCACAGGGATATGGGTGTGGGGCCATCCACTGATTCCCTCTCCCCCAGGCTGTCAGCTTCGGGTAGCTCCTCAGTGAGTCATGCCGCCTAGAGGTCGATTACCTGCCCACCTATGCTAGGATGTGGGCTGGCCTGCTCTTGTGCAGGTGACTATACTGCTGAGTTGATGAGTGTGGTATCATGTCATGTCCAGAGGACAGTATTTCACAGTGCTCCTCTCCATTAAAGTTTAGTGTTTACCTTAAATATGCCTGCTTTCTCATTTTTATATGTGTGGGTGTTTGCTTTCATGTGTGTCTGTGACCACATGCAAATAACTGATGCCCAGGAAGGCCAAAAGAGGGTGTCAGTGCCCCTGGAACTGGAATTATAGGCAGTTGTGTTGATGCTGGTAATAGAACGCCAGTTCTCTACAAAAGCAGCCAGTGCTCTTAACCACTGAGCCATCTCTTCAGCCCTTTGTTTTGTTTTTGAGCCAGGGTCTCTTGTATCTTAGGCTGCCCTCAACTCCCTGTGTAGCCAAGAATGACTTTGAAGTTTTTTTAAGATTTTTTTTTTTTAATTGTATGTGTATGTTGCATGCACTTGAAGGTGCCCTCTGGCCAACCCTTGGGGCTGCAGTTATAGGCTGCTATAAGCTGTCTCCTGTGGGTGCTGGACATCAAACTGTGGTCTTCCCTGTAAGAGCAGTATGTGCTTTTAACCCCTGAGCTGCCTCTCTACCACCTTGACCTTAAAATTCTGATCCTACAGCTTGTGTTTCTGGGGTTCTAACCCAGGGCTTTATATAAGCCTGCTAGGCAGGTACCCACCAACAGAGCTACACTTGGCACATTGTTTTGTAAATTTGGCTTTTAGAACCATGCACATATTTTCATAAAATATAGAGCTAAATTAAACCAAAATAAAGAAAAAGTTGCTAACTCCTAAAAACCAAGCAAAATAAAGCAGATAGACACCATTGAATGGGATCTTAGCCCAGAGGCACACAGAAAGGAAGTATTTCAAGTGCTGTAAAATTTGCCCATATTTCTAGAAGACAAAAGAAGACATGAAGTACTTGTTTTCCTTCATTGTGGTGCTAATGACAATGCTGAGATCCTGAACACTATGGACATCAATGGCTCTGAGTCTGTCAGTTGAGAGTAGTGGGCACTGCCATATTCTCAGCCCTGATGATTATATTGGTATTCTGAAAACATTACATAGTAGGATAAAATTAAAGGTCAAAGTCAGAGAAGTAAGAACTTTAATTGGAAATATCCAGAGGAAGTTGTATTGCATTATTTTTCTGAAAACACTGAGGGTTTTTTTTTTTTTTTTTTTTTTTTTTTTTAAGTTTTGGAACACAGAAAAGCCCTAGAAATACTGATTGTCCTGCTGTTAGCAGTGAGGTCTGGTGCCAGCCTGTTACTCAAATACATACTGTTTTCACTGAAAGAAGACAGGTCCCTAGGGGGACTGCTGCTTGCACATCAGAAGCAATGCTCAGAATAAGCCAAACTGAGGGTAGGATGCCACAGTCCTGCAAGACAGCCTTCATTTCTCATACCAAGATTCCCAAAATGCCCTCAGGTTTCAGTGGTTCACTAGAATTTAGGATGTTGCTGGAATCTGCTACACTTGTGGCTACAGGATGTTACAGGAAAGGGACACAGATTAAAATAAGGCAAGATAAGAAGAGGTCAGAAGGAGGGACTCTGGTTCAAATCGGAAACTTCTCGGCCCCTCCCCTATGGAGTCAGAACATGCTGCCTTGCCCACATCAGCAGAGGACGGAGTGATGCCAGCCAAGGAAGGGTCATGAATCTTGGTGTTCAAAGTTTTTATTGTGACCCCATTACGTGGGTATGATTGATTGACTGATTGATTACATGGTTGACTGGTTGATTACATAGTTGATTTTTAATTTCCAGGTTGACCTATATCACATGTCCTAAAGCTCTCACCTTACGTCAACATAGTTGATCTTTCTTGTGTGTCGAGCCCTCCTCTAAGCCCGAAAGGTGTGGCCAGCTCCACCCTCAACAAAGACATTTCTATCACGTATGATGTAGATTACTTTCCCAAAGCTGAAGGCAAAGACCACACCCTCCCTGTAGGTCAAGCTAAACTCTTACTTCACAGGAATAAAACACTGTAAAGATCTGGAAAATCTTGTCATGCCAGAAAGCAAGAAACTGTCAAGGATTACTATCAGGTTGGGAAGTCTCTGGAACCAGTTTGAAGTTAAAGATGGAGTAATTTGATCAAAAAATATGAAATTATAATGATTGAATCACCTACAACATGTTGAAACTCTTAAAATTATGTGCTGGCTGATTTTATGTCAACTTGTCACAAGCTAGAGTCATCAGAGTGAAGGGAGGGAGCCTCAATTGGTAAAATGCCTCTATAGGAACAAGCTGTAGGCAAGCCTATAAGGCATTTTTGTAATTAATGATCAATAGAGGAGGGCCCAGCCCATTGTGGGTGGTGCCATCTCTGGGCTGGCATCCTGGGTTCTATAAAATGCAGGCTGACTTCCTTTGATGATGAACTGTTATATGGAAGTATAAGACAAATAAACCCTTTCCTACCCAACTTACTTTTGTTTATGGTGTTTTAACATAGCAGGAGTAACCCTCACTAAGACAGGTTGTAAGAAATGTCGCAGGTTCAGCCCATTATCATCATGGCAGAGAGCATGGCAGCATGCATACAGACATGGTGTTAGAGAAATAACCAAGTATCCTACATCTTACAGGCAATAGGAAAATAACTGACTATCACACTGAGGGGAACTTGAGCAAAAGAGACCTCAAAGCCCACCTTCACCGTGACACACCCCATAATAGTGCTACTCCCTTTGGGGGCTATTTTCTTTTAAGCCATCACAAGCCTCAAACTAGAAACAGTCCATATGGCCATCACCTCACACACACATGGATACGAATGTTGTAGTTGTACCTCTAAACTTACACTGCCCAACAGTGTGGAGAAACAGAATGGTTGTGGTAAAATGCCTGGATGAATCTCAGGAGTGTTATGAAGAATCCATACACAAAACATGACAGTGTGTGGTTCCATTTATTTGGCTTTATGGAGACCCCAAACTAGGACCATAGTACATATCACCAGTTGTTTGTTGGGAGATAGAGGGCTAGAGAAGGACTTACAGAACATTCTGTATCTTGACTGTGACAGAATCTGAGTCCTTGTGTTGTTAAAGCCCAGATGTTAGTCACTTCAGTAGATTAATTTGAGGACTGGAGAGAAGGATTAGCGGTTAGGAGCATTATTGTTCTTCCAAAGCTGGGTTCCTAGCATCCACATGGCGGCTCACAACACCTGAAATGCCATTTGGATGAGTGGTGTCCTGGCACCTTCTTCTGGTCTAGTAGGCACCAGGCTTGTACATAGTGCATATACACATGTGCAGGCAAACACTCATACACATAAAATAAATCTTGTAAAAAGAGATAAGTTGTATGTAAATTATTCCATCATAAAACATATTTTAAAGAGGGAGGCTGGAGACTTAGCTCCATGCTAACGCACTTGCCTAGCATGCACACACAAAGTATTGTTTGACTCCCCAGGACAGCAAAAACATTTACAGACTCCAGTATTTGGTTGTGTCCATGTGACCATCAGTGGCTGCTGAATCTATCAGGTGAGAAGTGATGGACACTGTCTTAGGTAACTGTTGTTGTGAAAAACACCATGATCAGAAGCAACTTGGGGAGGAAAAGGTTTATTTCATCTTATAGCTCTCAGGTAACAGTCCTATCACTGGGAGAAGTCCAAGCAAGAACAGATGCAGAGGCATGGAGGGGTACTGCTTATTGGCTTGCTCCTCATGCTTTGCTCAACTCAGCCTGCTTTCTTATAGAACCCAGGACCACCAGCCCAGGAGTGACACAGTATGCTGGGCCCTCCCATGTCAGTCACCAATCAAGAAAATGTCCCACAGGCTTGCCTACAAGCCAGTCCTGCCTATGGAGGCATTTTCTCCATTGCAATTCCCTTTTGGATGACTGTAGATTGTGTCAAGTTGAGGGGGGGGGTCGCTTTTTCTGCTGAATGTTGGGTTGTGATATACTTACCGTATTAGTGATTCCTTTTTATGGTGCTGGAGATAGAGCCTGTGTTTGGCCTTATACAGTGCTAGGCAAGCAAGCTCTCTTCTGCTGAGCCACAACCCTCACGTTAGTGATTCTTCACAAAAATAAAAGCTACAATAAAAAGAACACACACACACACACACACACACACACATGCACGAGACACCCTGGTAAAGACACTGAGCTGGGGTCTGATCTGTGTCTAAAGGTTGAAATCACAGCATCAAGATGTGGGATTTTACAGGCCAAGGAAGCAGTGTCTTTCTCAAATGGATGGATTACAAGGAAAAGAAGGATCCTGTGAATTAATAGATTTGAGTCATATCAAATAAGATTTCTTGTTAGGATCTGAAGCATTTATGTAATTATTCTTTATCAATAAAAACTGGGGAGTCAGATATTGGGTAAGAACCTGAATGACCAGAGAAGAAGCAGAGAAGTGACCTCCTGTCTCTCTTCTCTCTCTCTTCCTTGATTCAAAAAAAGATGAAGACACTCTCTAAGCCCCACCCTCCTACTTCCTGTGTCTCTGTCCTTGGTCCTCCAAAAATCTCTATGGCTAATTATGGTCAGCTAGTAGCTAGCTCCTTCTGATTCATAGCAAACTCTTGTTAGCAGTCAGGAGCATCAGAATGTAACCAAAATATCCCATAACAAGAATCCTTGTCCAAAATGACTATTGGGGGTTGGAGATGGCTCAGTGATTAAGAGCAGTGGCTGCTTTTTCAGAAGTCCTGGATTCAGTTTCCAGCACCCACACGGCAGCTAATTCACATCTCTGACTCCAGTTTAGGGTATCCGATGCCACCTCTGGCCTCTCAGGCACCAAGCACACACAAGGTACATAGATATACATGCAGACAGAGCACTTATGCACATGAAAATTAATCTTTAAAAACTTTTAAAAATAAAGAATCTATTAAAAGACCCTTGAGAAGCTGGGCATTGGTAGCACATGCCTTTAATCCTAGACTCGGGAGGCAGAGGCAGGTGGATCTCTGTGAGTTTGAGGCCAGCCTGGTCTACAGAGCTAGTTCCAGGACAGCCTCCAAAGCCACAGAGAAACCCTGTGTCAAAAAACAAAAAAGAAAGGAAGAAAGAAAGGAGAAAGAATAAGAAAAAAAGGACACTTGAGTACTAGAGGATGGACAAGCCCCTTGTCTTGCAAGCACGAGGATCTGAGTTCCAGCCCCAGAACCCATGAAAAAATGCTGGGTTTGTCAGTGGGTGCTTGTGCTCCCAGGGTTGGAGAGGTAGAGACGGAGCTCTACCGGACAACCGCTTTAGCCTAATTGGTGAGGTGCAGCCAGTAAGAGACCTTGTCTGAAAGGAAGTGGACAACATTCAGAAAAATGACAACTAAGGTTGTCCTCTTGCCTGTCCCTGCATGTACACACAGGTGAACTCCCCCCCCCCAACACTTTTTAAAAATATATAGGAGGGAGTGAGGAGGGAGCTCAGCTGTTAGAAGTATGACTGCTCTTGCAGGGGACTCAGGTTGATTCCCAGCACCCACACTGAATGGCTCATAACCACCAGTAACTCCAGCTGCAAGCAATCTGATCCCCTGTTCTGGTCCCATGAACACTGCACCACTTTGCACATACACAGACATGCATACACGTGATTTTAAAAGACATGTTTTTTACAATATTTGAAGACATTAAGAAAATCCATGGTGGGTTTGTAGTCTTGATAATGGTTTTGCTGTTTTAGAAGATTGTTAATGTGTGAGTGCATGATGTGTGAGAGTATGTGCCCACATGTGGAGGTCAGGGGACAGCTATGGGGAGTCAGTTCTGCTTCCACCTTTACCTGATGCTGGGGACCAAGCTTGTCAGTCTTGTTCTGTTTTGTTTTATTGTTTTTTCAAGTCAGGGTTTCTCTGTGTAGTTTTGAAGCCTGCCCTGGAACTCCCTCTGTAGACTGGCCTGGCCTCCAACTCACAGAGCTCTGCCTGCCTCTGCCTCCCTAGTGCTGAGATTAAAGGTGTGCACCACCATGGCCCAGCAAGCTTGTCGGTCTTGTATAGCAGGCATTTTGCCTGGTGAGCCAAATGAATTTGGTGTGTTTCCAAATTTACCTGCACATTTGGAATCATCTGACAAGCTTGAATGCCACTGATGTTTGTTTATGTCCTGCTGTCATGATTTTGGAGTGGATCTGGGCTTTGGGACTCAAAAGACACACCCAGGTACTTGCTAGGCAGAAGCTAAAAATGGCCTTGCACCGAGGCCAGGGTACACAGCACTCTTGCAGTGAAGTAGCTTGGCTAGGTATGCAGGCAGACACCAGGCCAGGCTGGAGAAGGACCTCTGTGCATAGCTCTTAAAGGAACAGAGAGCCAGTTACTCAGTTGTAAGCCATGGTTTGTTTTTCTATATTCATGGAAAGGTTTTACTAACTCAGAATGGTCTTCACTATTTAAACTAGAACTTGGGTGGGATTATTAATTTGGGACATTCCATAAAAAGGATCATGGGAACTTGAGCAGGTGCCAGGCAGAGGCTGCTGAACTAGACAAGTGTGAGTGGAACGCCATTTTTATTCCTACAGAAGGAGACCATTGGTGCTGTGCACTGCCTTGGGTGTCTCAGCAAACACTCATTTGAGCTTGCCTGGCTTTCTTGTCTGCAGTCATTTTTGTTCTGACCATAGTCTCTTCAGCGTCTCTGCAGTGTCATTCCCGAGTCTGATGCCCAAGGCAAGAACCCACAGTTCAAGGGGCCCTGGAGCAGCAAGCAGCCTGTAGTTTCTTAACATGATTTTGTTCTGGTAAATGCTGGGTGCTTTCCTAAGCGGTTGGGGTCAGTCTGGAGACAGACAGGGAAGCACTTTCATTATGAGTCTGCATTTTACACCGTCAGCATTTTACTTTGAGTGCTGGGAGTTGAACCCAGGGTTTCTCACATGTTGCTCAGCTACATCCCCGACACTGCTGGGAATGGTTGGTTACTGGAAAGCAAATCACCCCCGCCCCAGTCTGTGTGCAGACATGCAGTTTTCCAGATCCATTTGGACTTTCTGATTGCCGTAGGTAGTTCAGGTGGCCTGGCATGCACTGGTGAATGGACAACAGGAGATGATCCCACTTTAGTGAGGAGGCTGGGAGTGTGTACCCTTTGCAGTATTTCAGGACCACCAAAATCCAAACCTTCACTTTATACTTCAAGATCATGGGGCCCAGAGAAGTTTCCTGAGACTTCATCTCCACCCCAGCTGACTCTGCTGAGGGATTGAAACCTCACAATGTCTGCTCCTGTGCCAAGCCACTTCTCTTCTCTTCCTGCCTGAGAATGTTCTGTGGTGCTTACTGGCTCTGCAAGTGCTCCTGCGGGCTCTGCATGTGCTCCTGTGGGATCATGGTCTGGACAGAGGCCCGAGTGGTATGGCACGGGAGACCTTCCGTGGGTCTCAGCTAACCTGTGTGTGTTCCCACCTGCTTCTGTTCCCCTCAGTCTTCTCCCACATAGATAAGCCCACTGATGGCCTGGTTTGTCTTTTCCACACAGGCTACTGTGTGGAAAATGCAGGTGTACTGTCCTGCAGATGGAAGAGACTTGGGTTTTGAAAATGAATAAATACTTTTCTATATGCATTCTCCCACTTACACACATAGCCCACTATTTCACATTGCTTTTCAGTACAGTGCTGGGGACACAGTAAGCTTTGGGAGTGTTGAATAAAAGGTAATTAAGGAGTATCATTTCTCAGATGGCCACATGCTTGATTGCCAAGATGTAAAGTGCACTACCATGGGTGATTATGGTAGCTGTGGCAGCATTAAACAACAACATGAGTTGTAATTACCATAGCATCAGGATAAATATCCTCTCTGCATGGGGGCCTGCCTCTGCCTCAGTGTTTCCAGAGGTGATGTTCTAGTCTTGTAGCATCCAGAGTGTAAAAGGCTTATGTTGAGCAGATGGCTGCCTGTCACTGGCATGGGCATGGGTTTGTCTGTAGACTAGCAGGCAGAGGGCTGCACTGCATGCAATCTGGTTTTCATAACCAAGGCACTTGTCTGCTGTAAATCACCACTCCCCAGACCTACTGGACTCAGAGTCAAGTGATGCTTCTTTGCCCTGACATTGTCTATGCTGTGACTGTCCTGTGTCCCTGAGTGGCCAGCCATCCATAGCGCTGTGTGCCTCTGTTCATCTTCTGCTGGGTGGAGAAGCCCCAGCTACAAACACAAGGAAGCACTTCCACCTTCAATGGCTTCCCTGGTTGCTGGTCACTGACCACTTAGACTATGGCAACTTTTCTCCAGTTCTGCCTTAGCCAAGGTGTGGTGTCAGGGCTGACCCTGCTGTGGTAGTGTCTGCAGAGTCTCCTGAGGTAATGCTGTAATGTTCAGGCACAGGGCCATTGTACTGTCTTTCCAGGGTCTTGCTGTGTCATCCTGAATTGTTATGTGCCCCAGGCTGGCCTCAAGCTCATGGCAGTCCTCCTACCCTCCTACAGGGCAAGGGAGCTTGGTTCTGTGGGAGCTGAATTCTATTGTACTGATCTGGATAGTAGGTCAGCTTGGGAGGGAATTTAACTTTCTTGTTTATGATGTTTTTCCCTCCCTCTTCTCCTTCACAGGATGAAGTGTCCTCTTGCTGGTACAAATAAAAGATTCCTAATTAACACAATTAAGAACACCTTGCCCTCCCATAAAGAGCAAGAGCATGAACAAAAAGAGGGCAGCAAGGAACCTAGCCAGAGCCAAGACCAGAAAGAAACAAACTCAAAGAAGCACAGAAGCCGCTCGTCTAAGCGCAGCCTGCACTCAGCCCGAGGCTCGCCCCCGAGGAAACGGGCCTCCAGGGACAAGGGTGACCACCGAACCAGCAGGCGATGAGCGAGCTGCAGGGCCAGCCCAGTACTGTGCCTGCCACCAGGTGCAGTGAGGACAGGGAGGTGACAGGGCTCTGACACCTGAGAATGACTTTGCAGTGGGCCCTTTGCTTTAAGATGTCGTTATTGTTAAAAGAAAAAAAAAAAAAAAAACCCTTTTACTAAAACAAACCCTTGTCCTGAAGGTGTCATGGAAGACGACTTAGCATTGCTAGGCACATACATGTTGTTTTATCCTGTCTTGTTTGCAAGTTAGTTTCAAAACAAACAGTTCTAGAATTTGAAATTTTCAGGTTGTTAAAAACTAGTCCCAGTTTTTTGATGTACTGCACTTTTTGTGGTCATTTCCCAGAATTTCTCAAAATAAAATACTTAAGAAATGTTTGCTTTCCTCTTTTAGCTGTCAAAGGCTAAGCTCACAGCCTGACTGGTGGCCATCCTGATGGAACTCGGCCACGCTGTGTGTTCTCTAAGTGGCCAGGATGAGGAGTGCTCACACAGCTTTGGACTTCGTGTCACTCGGAAAGTGGCTGTTCCATTCTCAGACTCATCCCTTAGATAAGGCTGCTTTTCTACACTTACTTATAAATATGCATGGGCTGGGCAGTTCTTTTCAAAGAAACCTCAGTAGTTAAAAATATCTTAATTATTTTACCAGTAGATCACAAGCCTAACTGTGCTATCTATACAAGCAGGCATAGCTGAACTCCTGAAGATGGTGGCTGCTGGGTATGGAGAATGGGGCAACCAGCAGGACTCTTGCACTCCTGTAGCATGTGAGGTCCGGTCCATTCATGTTTTCATCCATCCATCATTCAGTCAGTCAGGGCTGTCTTAGAGAACTGTCACAAAAGCAAGCACATGCTAGTGCCACATGAACTCTCTCACCACTGCCCCAAAATGTAGGCTATGTGTGTCTGCCATAGTTAAAGTACTGTTCTGCATAGCATTTGCCTCCTCCTGAACATTTTGGGGACCCCCCCTTCTAGGGTTCCCACCCCACATATTAGTGATCTGTCCAGTAAATGGCTATGGATTCTATCATTTTCATTGTGGAAAAAAAAAAGAAATAACAAAACAAAATAAACAGACACACCTTTTGGTCCAATGAGATGACTCAGTGGGTAAAGGTGCTTGCCACGAAGCCTAATGACCTACACAAGAGAGAGCCAATTTCTGCAAGCTCGCCTCTGATCTGTATACACACACACATACACACACACACACACACACACACACACACACACACACACACACAAAGGTAGTTTTTAAAAATTGTTAAAATTCAAAAATTTCAAATTCTAATCTGATGACTCAAATATGTGCATCTCCAAAATATTACCAAAAGGCATAACAATAACATCTGAGATGTATTAAATGGGGATTAATGGCAGATGATATTTTGTATTAAGATGACATAGCAACAGATAATGTCCAGCATAAACTACAGAAAGAAATAATTGGACTGAAAGAAACAGAGGACCAGTGAGCCTTGGAAGAAATTAAGATGTGCAAATACACTCATAGTTGGTGTCTCTACAGATAGAGAAAAGTTGCAAAAAATTCAGAAACGTTGACAAAAGTTTTCCAAATATTTTAACAAAATCTAAGCAAAATTGGGCAAATGAGGCAGGATTGTTATAAGTTCATGGGCAGCCTGGGCTACATAGTGAGTTCTAGATCTGCCCTGAGCTATAAGTGAGACAAATGTCTCAAAACAAATAATAAAAACTGTGAATGCACAAACACAACAAGCTCAAAAAACTCTAAGAATATGAAACACAAAGACAAGAAGAAAGCCACAGTGAGACACATCATAAATAATCTTAGTTGTCAACTGGGTAGGATGTGAAGTGCCCCTCTGTGTGTACATCTATGAGGGCATTCCCAGATTAAAGGGGGCAGTCCATCATTGATGTGGCCTGTACCATATCATTGCTGAGGACCCAGATACATTAGGGGGCAAGGAGAAAGGCCACAGAAAGACACTCCATTTATCCTCATCTCATACTCTCTCTCTCTCTCTCTCTCTCTCTCTCTCTCTCTCTCTTTCTCTCTCTCTCTCTGTGTGTGTGTGTGTGTGTGTGTCCCCGTGTCCCCTCCTTTCTTAAGTTTCCCTATTTAAACATACCACATCTAAGAATTGTCTCAGTCTCAGAGGTGACTTGGAACTTGGGCTTGCTAATGCTGCTGGCACTGTTAAGACTGTGGATGCTGTCGGAGATATGCTATGTGTGTTTTTGAGTCTATGAGTCTTTCAGGGGCCAGAACTAAAATCTATGATCACAGGAGTCTGGTGCCAGGTGGGCTCAGGTAGACTTGTCAGTCATCAAACTGGATTGTTACAGTGATTGGCTTGAGGTGCTCCTGGGAGATCGTGGATGCTTACCTCTGGCTTTCTTGATGCTTCCAGAAAGGGTTGACCAAAAAGGTGAAGTCTCTCCCTGGATCAGCCCAAAGGTTAAGGCCCTGGGTAAAATAAAAGTGGGAAAAGGTCGCATACACCTTTAATCCCAGCACTTCAGGAGGCAGAGGCAGATGGATCTCTATGAGTTCAAGGCCAGCCTGGTCTACAGAGTGAGTTCCAGGACAGCCAGGGAGACACCGAGAAACTCTGTCTTCAAGAAACTAAACAAGTGGGGGGGGGGGAAAGAACTCTGGGTACAGGCATTTTCTTCTTCCTGGCCTCCCTGAGATAAACTGCAGCCCCCTTACCCTCCCCACCATAATGAGCTCAACTCTGAAACTGATTCAAACAAATCTTTCTTACAACGTTTTGTTCAATTATCATATCATTGTGATAAAATAGTCTGGAGTCTGGTTAACATACTGACTAAAATCCAAACCACTTTAAACCACTGGTGATGAGACACGACAAACAGCTAAAAGAAAATGCAGTGCATTCAGGAAAAAAAAAAAAAAATCTCAGGGCTTGGGAGACTGAGGCAGGAGGATTGCCATGAGATTGAGGTCAGCCGGAGACATATTGTTAAGTTCCAGGCCAGCCTGCTACAGAGTGAGACCATGTTTTCAAGACAAAAAATATGTCATCAATACAGCAGAAACAGACGGTGAGACAAAGTCACCAAAATGTAGAAAGAAAATTACAGTTGTCAGCACAGAATTCATCACCCCAAGAAGAATTTTCTAAAGCAAAATGTGCTAATGTCCTCATCTTTAGTCCCCTGCATCCCCCATCCACCCAGCCACTGCACACAAAAGGCCTCAAGTGATGGGGTTTCACTGCCCAAGAATCAGGGCTCCAAGCACAGCTGGCACCAGCCTGAGCACCTTGTGTCTTATGAGGGGAAGTTACTGAGCAGAGCCACAGAGAGGCACTGTAGTCTTGAAAAAAAAAAAAATTTAAACATACTTTTTAAAAGGGTACTTTTTTATTACAAAAGTTACACTTGTTTTTATTTCTTAAGAGATTAATAAAAAGACAAATGTGTGGACCATGCTCTTAATATAAGATTTTAAAAGGCAAATTCTATTTTTTTTTTTTATAGGCAGGGTCTCATATATACCAGACAGGTGTCAAAGTCTGTAGTTACCAATGATGACCTTGAACTGTAATCCTCCTGCCTCTACTGAGTGATGGGATTAAAGGCATGCACTGCCACACCTGTCTTATTTTGTTGTTTTTGTTTTGTTTTGTTTTGTTTTTTTACAGTGCTGAAAGCTCTATACATATAGGTGCCCTACCGGCTGAGGTATATTCTTTCTACATTTCAGTGCATATGATTCTGGAGGATCTAGCCAAGTGCTGTAATAATTCAATAAAACTTAGTAATGTACCAGAATAGAGTAATTTGCAATTGATACACTTTTCCATGTAGAATACACTATAGCACCTTTCAGGACTATTGGCTAAGAACTAAGTAGCTACCTAAACTTTTAAGGAGTTTGTTGTGGGAGCCAGGTGTGGTCGCCCACTCCTTTAGTCCCAGAGAGCTCTCTGTTGGTTCTAGGCCAGCGTAGTTAAATAGTGAGTTCTAGGGCAGCCAGGGCTGTACACAGAGACCCTAAAAACATAAAACAGTTTACTGTGGGGCTAGACAGATACTTAGAGCAGAGGTTCTCGATCTCTCTAACGCTGCAACCCTTTAATACAGTTCCTCATGTGGTGGTGACTCCCAACCATAAAATTATTTTTGTTACTACTTCATAATTGTAATTTTGCTATTGTTATAAATCATAGTGTAAATATCCGATATGCCACCCCTGTGAAAGGGTTGTTCCACCCCCAAAGGGGTCATGAGCCACAGGTTGAGAAACATTGGCATAGAGGCTGAGAACACTAGCTGTTCTTTCAGAAGACCTGGGTTTGATTCTCAGCACCCACATCAGGCTGCTCACAACTGCCTGTAACACCAGCTTCAGAGGATCTGATGCCCTCTTGCTGTCTCCAGAGGCACTGCACACACACTATGCACATGTAGACAAAAAGGCACACACACAAACATTCCCATCACACACACACACACACACACACACACACAGTAATAATAAATTAGCATGAAAAATCAAGCAGTACAGTTCTGTCTCTCAATACCAGTTTTACAGTAATATCTCCCAAAATATGTGAATTAAAGGACTGGAGTGGTGGCTCAGCAGTTAAGAGCACTGGCTGCTCTTCTAGAGGACCTGGGTTCAGTTCCTAGTACCCACATGGTGGCTCACAACTGTCTGTAACTCCAGTTCCAGGGGATCTGACACCATTTGGGCTCTAAGGGCACAAGACATATGGTACATAGACATACAAGTAAACCATTCATACAAATAAATCTGAAAGATATATTTTTCATTTTTGGTTTTTCAAGATAGGGCTTCTCTGTCTAGCCCTTGCTGTCCTAGAACTTGCTATGTAGACCATGCTGGCCTCTGCCTTCCAAGTACTGGAATTAAAGCTGTGCACAACTATGCCCAGCCTAAAAAAAATATTTTAAGACTAAATTACATTAAATTGGAGAAGAATTTAAAAAGAATAATGATAAGATTGTCTAGTGAAATCAAAGTAGATACAAATAAAGTTGTAATTCAAAGAGGATGCAGATAAACAGCTGAATGAAATAAGATAGCGATACAGGATATGAAACAGGAATTCCATAAAAGCAAATGCTGAAAATGCAAATTGAAAGTTTGGAAACGAGGGACACAGAAGAAAGCAGTGAGAGAATGGATCAGGTGGCAGAGGGGAAACCAGTGATGGAAGATCAGTAAGGCGACAAAACACACTAAAATCCATGAGACACAATTTGAGCAGGCTGGGAGAGATGTTCACAGCTGTAAGTACCTTCATTAGAAAAATAATTTATTTTGGCTGTTAAGGCAGTTAACTTCAGGGTAAACTCTCATTATACCATCGAAATGTCCTTTCCTTTGTTTCAGCTAAAGCCTTGTAGCAAGCCGATGAGAATCAGGAAGACATCTGTTGGCCATTTTATAACATCTGTGCTATGTGCCCACAGCCTTGAGCTGAGAGCCTGGCTGGAGTCCCAGCTCAGAGGCCAGCGATGGAGTGTTTTAGGGGCTGGGAAGCTAAGAACATACCCAGAGCCACAGGTAGATGGTACATACTTAATTGACTAGGTATGAAGGAAGATGCCAGCAGGTACCCAGGCACACACAGGCATAGACAAAACACACACACACACTCACACACACACACACACACACACACACACAGGTCATAAAGAGGTGGGCCCACAGGCCTACAGACAGACAGATATAGGCAGGCTGGTGAAGGCAAAGGCTTCTAAACTCAAGGCTATACTTAGACAAAACCCACATAAAAGTGGCATTCTGTCAGAATAGTACTATAATATATTACTATGCTGTTTGCTTTGAGTTTTCCCTGGACATGCTGTCAGCCATTATTAACTGATTCATGGTCTCCAGGTATGTATTGTCAACCACGTTTTAGCTGACTCATACTCAATGTCTGTTTCTTAGCTATGTTGCTAAATGGCATGACCTGTGCACACCTCTGTCTGTTCCTTATACACGTCCACTAATGTGTTTGCCACCTTTCCTTCTGATACTATGATCCAAAGCTAAGTATTCTAAAGAATGTATCTGCTCAGCTAATGGGGCAGGACATAGCATTCATCATCCTATCTCCAACTACCTTAAGCTGAGACAGTGGCAGGCAAATACATTCAAGAAGTTGTGTGCCCTTATCCCATCCAGTCCCCACCAATGGGAACAAAGCTCTGCTGACATCTTGGTGCCAACGAGCTCCCTCATCGCCCTTCCTTGGTTCATAGGAGATGGTTCCATGGCAGGAGAGGCAAGCTGAGAAAACCTGAGGTTATGCTACCACCCCTACCCCACCATCATGACCAGCTCCTAAAGTGAATGTTATTGGAGAAAACCCAGCTACCTCTCTCTGAACACAGAATGAATGGCTGATGGGGGATGTCCTTCTGTATATATGTTTCTCTTATTGGTTGATGAATAAAACACTGTTTGGCCAATAGCCAGTTGAGGCAGGAAGATAGGCAGGTCTAGGAGATGAGGAGAATGCTGGGGAGAGAGGCAGAGAGAGAGACCTCGAGGAGATGCCATGTAGCTGCCAAAGGAGTAACAGGTCCGGGCAGTCTCTGGTAAGCCAAGACCACGTGTGGTGGCAATACATAGCTTTATAGACATGAGTTAATAATTAAGACAGAGCTAGCCAATAAGAAGCCCTAGCCATCTGCCAACAGTTTCATAATTAATATGTCTGTGTTTTTATTTGGGACTGAAAGGCGGCTGCAGGACCAGGCTGGAAAGAATCTCCAGCAACAAATGGCTGCATGTTCCCCAGGGCAAGCATTAGGAGGAGACAGCCTTCCTCGTTCAAGGCTATCTGGCTTTTTAAAGTGTGTAGTATGTTCACCAAGCCTCAAGTCTGAGCTCCAAAGTCAGGGAAAGAGCATCAGCGGGGAACTGGGAAATTTAAAAAGGTACAGGGAGTCATGGGCATATTCAACACATATCACTCTCTCTGGGCAAAAGTGTTCACTAGTAATCCCAAAGGCATATTTCTACAGAACCACACAAAAGGGGCATTTTAGCAGAAATAGTTACACAGTGAATCACATCACAGTCTTATTTATTGCTAATTTGTGGTTCTCTAGATAGCTGGTAGCCGCCATTTTAGCTGAGTTTTTCTGGAAATTCACACTGGGCCCACATTTGTCTAAACATTACTATGACCATTAAGGCCTTTTGTTCCAATCACCAATATACACAATCCTGTAACTACTACTGAAATTTCGAGCCAGCTGGGCCCCAATATCAACAAACCCATTGCAAGCTTTAATTTTGCAAGGCATATTAAAAGTCAAGTGGTTCACACTTTTAATCCCATCGCTTAGGAGGCAGGTGACCTCTGTGGGTTTGAGGCCAGCCTGGTCTACAGAGCTAGTTCCAGGACAATCCATGTGCTACACAGAGAAACCAAATAAATAAATAATAAACGTCAACTTGGATTTGTGTAATTACAAAGCACCTAGCAGCTAGCTTTATAAAATGAAAGTTTAGCTCACAGTTCGGCTGGGAACCCTGACCTCTTGCTACCCAACCCCTACCCCCAGACAGGCTCCTTTCTTTCTTTTTTTTTTTTTTTTTTTTTTTTTTTTTCTTTAAAGGGGCACCAGCCACCTGTGGCCATCCCCACTCCTCACCCTGCTCCTTTTAATAACTAACCTCTGATTGTGAGTCATGACCCCAAAAAGACCAACGGGAAATGCAGACAATCACATTATGATTCATAACAGTAGCAAAATTACAGTTATGAAGTAGCAATGAAATAATTTTAGGAGTTGGAGTCACCATTACATGAGTAACTATTATAGGGCCACAGCGTTCGGAAGGTTGAGATCCACTGACAGCCTAACAAGAAGTACCAACGTGTGCATGGCAGGACTGCAATCTTAATTCTTTGCGGTGCCACATCCCCCGACCTCCCACCAGACTAGATCATGCCTCTTAAAACTCCCACTCCCAGCAGAGCCTGGGGTCCAAGGAGCAACAGACTCAGTCAGTTCCCTGGCTTTGCTCTTGCATCATTGTATCCTTAGAAACGAAGCAGCCAGAGATGGGAAACACCAGTGGCTTCAGACTGGAGAAGATTGTCCTTGTGGTTTTTCTCACCTTCAGGAGATGGAGGCATGGACCTTCCCCCAGGCATTCACCAGCTCTGGCAGCCTGAGAGGCCCTCTCTTACTTCCTGTCACCATGGAGCTTCTGCTTCCAAAACTGAATGATATCAGATGCAAAGGGGCAAGCAGCAACGACCCTGTTGGGAGATATGATTTTATTTGAAAATATTTTCAGAGTTATTGGCAAACTTCCAGCTCTTCATATGCCTTCTTATACCATTTCCAACCTTCTCTGACCAAGTGACTCTTAAAGATGTCAGATGACAATCAGTGTCTGTCTCTTGATAAATATTGCCATTGGGTTCTTTTTTTTTTTTTTTTTTTTTTTTTTGAGCCCTCTGCCCCACTGTGATGGTAAAGGGGGGGCGCTAGGAAATTTCCCTTTTAAAATTTTTATTTATTTATTTTTCTATTAGGTATGAGTGCTTTGTCTGCATGTGGATTTACATGCTAGAAGAGGGCATCAAATCCCACTAGAGATGGTTGTGAGCCACCATGTGGTTGCTGGGAATTGAACTCAGAACTTCTGGAAGGGCAGCCAGTGCTCTTTAACCACTGAGCCATCTCTCCAGCCTCTGCCACAGGGTTCTTAGAGATTTCTTTTTTTATGTGTTTGCCTGCATACCACATGCATGCCTAGTGCCTCAGGGGCCCAGAAGAGGGCATTGGATCCCTGGGATAAAGTTAGAGACAGTTGTGAGTGGCTGTGTGGGTGCTGGAATTTGAACCCAGGCCCTCTGCAAGAGCAGAAAGTGCTCTCACTTACTAAGCCCTCTCTCCAGCTCTGCAACTGGTTTTGGTGGTGTTGTTAACAAAAACTTCTAGACTTAGAAGAAAAGAAAAAAAAAGAAGTCAACGCACAAAACACTGATTCAACTCTCAAAGTGTTTTTACTCATTTAAGTCCCTCTTTCCTTCTCTTGAGAAATCTACTCCAGAAAGCCCTCTTGACAAGGAATATTATAACAGTTTGTAGCACACAACATTAGGGCAAAGCATTCTGCCCTCTTTTGAGAAATCAATTTGAGTTGTTTACAATGAGCTTAAAAACCATGAACTCTAATGAAAGAGCTTGACAGGTCTGATGTATGATAGACTAAAGTTTAAAACAACAACTTTCTGGCTGTGGAATGAAAACATGCGCCTGCCTAGCCCCTCAGCAACACTTCTCAGGGAACAGAGCAACCAAATAGAGCTGCCTTGTGATTATAAAATTTCTACAGAAAACGGGCTGACAAAGGAGATGTAAATGTTTTTCATCAATGGAATAATGTAGCTGAAGGGGGCTGTGTTTCAACAAACAGAACCATGGTTTTGTGTGTGTGTGTGTGTGTGTGTGTGTGTGTGTGTGTGTGTGTGTGTGTGTGTCCAAGTTAGGCACTGATATTACTTATTTTGTTCGTTTTGGATAGTTCCTAATAACTACTTTTTCTTTTCCTGGTCAATCACAAAATGCCTAAGCTCCAAGACATCCTTAGACAGGAATCTGGATGCTGGCCCTGGAACCTGGATGGTTCCAACACATCTCTGACGGCATTCACATTCCAGCCCCTTGCTTGGTCAATGCCTCTGCAGCGGTGCTCTGCAGTTTCTCAAGCATGGTCTCCAACCAACTGTTTACTTTGACCACAGATGCTTGGTTTAGAAGGGAGTTTCTTTTCAAAGAAAATTCACATACCCTTCCCATGTCACACAATTGTGTCACAGCATCCAGGGCCCAAGTCTGTGGAGCTTTGAAAGACTGCCAAAGCTTACTTTCCCTCTCAAACCCTGTTTTATAGTAACCATTTAAATGACTTCACTACATGGTCAACTAAATAATGGCAGCACAGGGCTGGCTGCCTTAAGTAAGAGAGGAGAAACAGCTACTTCAGGACAACCCCGTAACTGCCTACTGCACTATAAAGGTCAGGAATCCAGACGAAAATGTGTCCAAAGTATAACTGGATGCTTCTGGAATACTTTGTGCAAAACCAAACCAAAGCACAAGCTTGAAGGTCTTATTTCTTGCTCTTAATTTTCTTAAGGGAGTTTTTGTAACTGTTTCAATGCTGTGGCTGCCTTCTCTCTTTAAAGCTCTAGAGAAAACCTAATGCATGCTGACCAAGCGATCTGTCTGAGGTACACCTCCTGTAATATTTGGAAGTAGTTCCTTACATGAAATAAAGGGGAAAAAGATAAGTCAGATGGTCATGGCTCATGATTTTAACCCCAACACTTGTGAGGCAGAGGCAGGTGGATCTCTATGAGTTCAAGGCCAGCTTGGTTTACAAAGTGAGTTCCAGGACAGCCAAGGCTACACAGAGAAACTCTGTTTAAGAAAACAAAACAAAAATATTGAGGGGGGGGCTCACAATTCCCAGGCCCTCTTAACTATCTCTCCAGACCCCTTAATATTTAAACTATAGAAAAACATAGATTTAGGTCTCTCTGGATTTGATTTGACTCTCCATTCATGTGGTTGATCCTGGTCAATCATGCTCCCTCTCATGACTAAGCTAGGACAGCAAATCCTAGGATATTGCGGGTCTGCAAGTACAAAAGAGGATTCTTGAAGTAAGGATCACCAGTGTTGTATGTATGAGAGGAACACAGCTTCAAAGAGACTGAAAACAGAAGATAAACTGTCACTTAAATACACACACACACACACACACACACACACACACACACACACGATCTCATTGTGTACAACTGGCTGGACCAGAGCTCACTAAATAGACCAGGCTAGCCTTGAACTCACAGAGATCCGCCTGTCTCTGCCTTCTGAGTGCTGGAATTAAAGGTATGAGCCACCATACCCAGGAAAAATTAGACTTTTTTTTTAAAGAGTTGTTTTTATTTTGTCTGCTGGGTTCCTGTGTGTGTATACATGCAATGGCTGCATGCAGTTCACAGAGGCCAGAAGAGGGCATCACATCCCTTGGAACTGGAGTTACAGTAAGTGGTGAGCCAGCATGTGGGTGCTGGGAACTGAGCATAGGTCTCCTGTAAGGGTAGTCAGTGCTCTTACTGCCGAGCCACCTCCCTCTCTCTCTCTCTCTCTCTCTCTTTTCCTCCCCCTCCTTCTCTCCCTCCCTCTCTCCCTCCCTCCTTCTCTCTTTTTCTCTCTCCCTCCCTCCCTCTACCCCCCCTCCTGATACCAACTTTGGAAAATATTTGTGTGTAGAAAGGATGATGGGGACAGGGAATAAATTATCATTTGCTAGGCATATTTGTTTCTGTTTAAAGCCATCAATGGAATACTCTAAAGAGGAAAGGAGATGACCACAGTTCCAAGCTGGCCTGATAGACACAGAGAAACTGCATAAATAAACAAGTGGTCATCAGTGGAAGCCAGGCATGGTGGTGTGTGCCCATAATCCTAGCTGCTGATGGGAGGCTGGGATGAAGAACACACAAACAAGTGCAATGACACATAAATGGGCATAAATAAAAAAATAATCTTAAAATTTTAGCAAGTGTCATAGCCCAAACCGTATACAGCCTCAGCTTGGGGATGGTCACCCTAAGGACCAAGCTATTTGAAGGTTGAAGTTTCCAGCTTCACCCACTGATCTTTAGCAAGGGGTAAGAAATGCTTGGAGGTGACTGATGGAAATGAAATTTTATCAATGCCCAGTGAGCATTGATGTTGTCCTAGTACCGCTACATTTTTATTTGTTTTCATTCATTTTACATTCTAAGCACAGCTCTCCCTCCTACCCTTTCCACTCGACCTCACCTCCTGCACCCCACCTCTGCCTCCCCACCCCACCTCTGCCTCCCCACCCCACCTCTGCCTCCCCCACCCCACCTCTGCCTCCCCCACCCCACCCCACCTCCCCCACCCCACCTCCCCCACCCCACCTCTGCCTCCCCCACCCCACCTCCCCCACCCCACCTCTGCCTCCCCCACCCCACCTCCCCCACCCCACCTCTGCCTCCCCACCCCACCTCTGCCTCCCCCACCCCACCTCCCCCACCCCACCTCTGCCTCCCCACCCCACCTCCCCCACCCCACCTCTGCCTCCCCCACCCCACCTCTGCCTCCCCCACCCACCTCTGCCTCCCCCACCCCACCTCCCCCCACCCCACCTCCCCCACCCCACCTCCCCCCACCCCACCTCCCCCCACCCCACCTCTGCCTCCCCCCACCCCACCTCTGCCTCCCCCACCCACCTCTGCCTCCCCCACCCCACCTCCCCACCCCACCTCTGCCTCCCCCACCCCACCTCCCCCACCCCACCTCTGCCTCCCCACCCCATCCCTGCATTTTTAACAGTATAAATGCTCATGGGATCTTGTCAGAGTTTTCATCAAATGCAGGCATAGTGGCTCAGTCTGTAATCCCAGCCACAAACAAATTCACTGGGAAACTTACAAAGCAGCCCGTTCATCTATATACCTGGCTTAGTGTGGTGTGTGGTATATGGTGTTTTGTGTGTGGTGTGTGTGTGTGTGTGTGTGTGTGTGTGTGTGTGTGTGTATGTGTGTACATTTGAATGTGTGTGTACATGTTCACACACACTGGTCAGAGGCCAATCTTGGAATCATTCCTCTGATGTTGCCTACCCTGTTTTTTGAGACAGGATCTCTCACTGGCCTAGAGCTTACCAATTTGGTTAGACTGTTAGCTGGCAAGCCCTGGGGATCCACCTGTCTCTACATCTCCAGATCTCCAGCTAAGAGTACAAGCAGGTGTCACCACACCCCCCGATTTTTTTTTTTTTTAAGGGAAGGAAATTTTGCTGATGGAAGCATTCATGCCATTTCTATTTATTTATTTCATATGTGTGAATTTTTTACTATATGTAGGTGTATTGTGTGCAGTGTTCAAAGAGACCAAGAAAAGACACCAGATCCCCTGGTACTCTTATTATAGATGGTTGTGGGTCATCATGTGAGTTTTAGGATCTGAACCTGGGCTCTCTATGGGAACAATAACTGGTTCTCTCTCTCTCTCTCTCTCTCTCTCTCTCTCTCTCTCTCTGATTTAGCTGTGCTTTGGTCTGTGTACTCATTATTTTTCTTGTTGTTTTGACAAAACACCTACTAGAACAACTCAAGGGAGCAAAGCAGCTGCTTAGGCTCACAGCTTCAGAAGGTTGAAGCCACTGTGGTTGGGAAAGCACCGTGAAGCTCCTGGATCCAAGAACCTGTAGCAGAGGCATCTGAGCCACACCTCGATGGGTCAGGAGACAGACAGCCAGACTCAGTCAGGCCAGGTTGTCATCTTCAAAGCCCCACCCCTCGTGGCCTGTGTCTGCCAGCTAGACTTTAGCTTTAGGTTTGTAAGGTTCCATAAACTCAGAACTACACGTCAAGCTGGAGATCAAAGGTTCAAACACATGGCCCTGAGGGGGAATGTTTCAGCTCCAAACTGTGACGGCCTGGATTTTTTTTTTTTTGTTTTTTGTGATGAACACTAAAAGTAACTTTGGGCAGAGAGGGTTTATTTGTCAGATAAGTTGCAGTCCATCATAAAGGGAAATGAAAGCGGAATCGGAGGTAGGAACTGAAGCAGAGGCCATGGAGGGGTGCTGCTTACTGCCCTGCTCCCCGTGGCTTGCTCAACTCAGGACCACCAGCCTAAGAATAGCACCACCCACAGTGAGCTGGGTCCTCTGACACCAATCATTACTCAAGAAAATCAGGTCAATCTGACAGAGGCTTTCTCTCAAATGAAGTTTCCTTGTTCCAAATAATACTGGATTGTATCAAGTTCACAAACAAACAAACAAAAAAACCCCAACAGCTAACCAGCACGTGTGGGTACACACACACACACACACACACACACACACACACACACACACACATAACATATCCCAAAACAAACAAAAGACAAGATTTCCAGATTATTCCAGTCAAACCCATCTCCAGTAACAAAGTTTACAACAAAAGAAATCGAATCACCTTTGTTTGTGAAAGGCTAAAACTGGTGGGATGTATTCCTTTCTTGTAAGAAAAGAAAAAGGGAAATGTAGAAGACACAGAGTCCCTGTCTGTTTTACTGGAGCATCCTACACAGTGCCCCCCCCCCGCCTCTACTCCACTTTACCAGGGACTGTACAGCCCCTCCACATGTCCCCACTATTGCTACACCACAGGCCCAGCAACAAGGACTGTGGCCTGAACCCTCAGAGACTAGGAGCTGAAATCAGTTCTTTCCTGAAGTTGTTTCTGTTAGGCATTTCGTCACAGTGATGAAAAGTCTGCCGGATAAGCCCCTTGTGCTCCCTTGGGTGGTGGGGGATGATGGGTGGGAGAATGCAGAATGCTCCCCTTGCTCCTGTGTGTGCAAGGCTCTAAATTCTATCCCCAATGCCTCGAAAGAAACAACAAACTGTGATTCATGAAGAAAGGTTTTTGTTTTTTGTTTTGCCATACCCAAAGGACAGGGTCACAGATGACCACAGGAGTCAGGTAAGTCTCTGTGTCTCCCGTCACACCTCAGACAAGGCTCTGTTCCTGGTGATGGGGCTTCCGCCAGCAAATATGAGACGGTTCTCAGGACTTCACAGTGTTCACTCTAAGAATGATTTGTGGGTCCTGGAATATTAGTGCCTCTGACCCCCAGCTTGGGCATCTACCATCTCTGCCTCCTTGGGGAAAGCAACAACGGAACCCCTGGCTTGCACGAAATTCTCTGGCTTGCACGGTGTTTCTCCCCTTCAGGAAGATATAACAGAAAACACATTTTTCCTTTCACATAAAGCAGACAAATGAGAGAACGGGTTAAAAGTCCTCATTTTGCAGCACTTTTCCATGAGAAGAAAATAGGCAAACTGGAACTTGAATGCCTTCTCACTGGGGGACCACTGTTTGCAAGGAGCTGGGAGTTTGTAACTATCAACTCATCTATGCACTTACAGCACTTCCCTGTTCTTGTTTGTCTATGCCTGAGTGCCAGGCAACTCACAGACTATCAACTGTGCATTTCTGATTGACAGGCATGCCCAGGGACCACTGCAAAGATGCGAAGAAATGAGACAGAGACAGAAAGAGACAGAGAGAGAGAGAGAGCTCCCATGGCCACACTTTGCTTAAAGATGCTGAAACACAAATGTTTCCAGGGACAGCCATAAACAACTAGTGTTAAACAAGTGCCTTGGAGCACAGAACAATGTCTCCTGGGTTTTGCATCTAAGCAGCCTGAGAACCAGGGACCATGTTTGCTGATTCAGTTATATTCGGGCCATTTTCTTCATTTGTGTTAATTAGTACAAACTTCTCCCAGAGGAGCAGAAACTTCACTGAAGCTTTTCATGCAGGGGCAGGAAAAACGATGAAGAGGGACACTGGTGAGGGAGGCCCAACAGTGAATTGTTCCAACTATGTATCTGTTCACTGTGGCAAATACATTCTTGAGGCAGGTGCTTGGATTCACAGGCCCTTTTAGAGAGAATTTAGCAGCCCCAGGAATATATTGGTTAAGAAGAAAGGAGGGGCAGGGGGAACATCAGCTGTCACGAGCAAAAATGCTAACGGAGGGACTGCTCTGCCAGAGAGAGGTGCAGCTGTCGGAGCAACAAGGTAAATGAGCATTGCATTGAAATGGATTTTGCAGTGTAACTGTGTTCTCTGATCAATAGGGGAGATTGAACCCCAGCATCATCCTGCTATTCCTTGGTAATGCCCCATTTGGGCGCTGACTGGGTGGTCTTAAGCCCACTGCCACCCTGGCTAACACCGGCCACACCAATCAAGGCCCCGCAGCTGAGACCCTGGGTGACCTGCTTCAGGGTCTTTTTCAAACTCCAATTCACTCATTTGTGTGGGATGCTTTTCTCGCTACTTTATTTATGGGATTACATAAATGAGCCATTAAAAATGTAAATCTTCAGAATGGTGGAATAATACAGATCTCCAACAATAAGCTCAGGGTGGTACAGTACAGAAACCACCCTGCACCAGTGCTATCGTCCTAGCGTGACTATGGCAACAGCAAAGTAAGGGAAGGACAGAGGGGAGAGAAATAAAACATCTCCATGTTGAAGCAGTCGCCAACAACAGAGGAAGATGTGTGTGTGTGTGTGTGTGTGTGTGTTAAAGGAGTATGAGAACAATGATGAAGATATGCTGTTATAATCAACAAAAGGGTTGGGACATCCCACACAGTGTGGTGTCAGGACAATCAAGTCAACTGCAGATCCAAGAAGTTTATCCACCTCATGGCAAAGTCTTTAATCCATTGTGTGTTTTGCAGAGGAAAGAAAATAAATGAAGGAAGGAAGGAAGGAAGGAAGGAAGGAAGGAAGGAAGGAAGGAAGGAAGAGGAAAGTAAGAGGAGCTGGGACAGAATCACTCCAGTGTCCTCCCTGAGCTGATGTAGTTTGAGAGTTGTTGCTTGTTTGTTTTGTTTTGTTTGAGACAGGGTTCTCTGTGTATCCTAGAACTCGCTCTGTAGACCAGGCTGACCTCGAACTCAAAGAGATCCATCTGCCTCTGCCCCCCAAGTGCTGGGATAAAGGCACGCAGGCCACCACTGCAAGATAAGGGTTGTTGTTTTTAATACTGCTTTGGCATGTGGATTCTATGGGAGTCTCCCAACTGGCTTGCCATTCTGCTTATCTCCACCCCGGGGTCGTTCGCTACTGGTAGGAGCAGGGATGGTATGTAGGGTTCAGGTTATTTGGCAAGTGGGAGCAGACAGAGGAGACGGTAGCTAGCTCTTGGAGAAGTCCACAGGCCTCTGGATATCTCTTCCCTGGCTAGCCACAGCTCAGACTGCAGAGCTGAGAAGGGTAACAGATCTGAAAGAGGAAGCTACATTAAACCAAGGTAGAGGAGGCTGGAGAAGATCCAGCAGGTTAGGTGATGGGACACAAGATCATCGAAATGTGATTGAAAAGCAGGCACACAGCCATGTTTCTGCAGTTTTGGAATTGCCTGTAGTCTAGGGTGGAAGTAGTTCAATTGCTCAGGAATGCCTGAATGTATTAGTGTGGTTGGTCCATGTATTATTTAGCTTTGCAAAAGGAGCCCCTGGCACAAACTACATCACAGATGATTAGGTTTTTGTTTTTGTTTGTTTGTTTGTTTGTTTGTTTGTTTGTTTTTCCCCAACTTGACCAAAGCTAGGTCACTTGATAGTGGAAACCTCAGTTGGGAAAATGTCTCCATCAGACTGGCTGTAGGCAACCTGTGGGACATTTTCTTGATTGATGATTGATGTGAAAGAGCACAGCCGTGCCACCCCTAGGCAGGTGGTTCTGGGTTATACAATGAGCAGGCTGAGCAAGCCATGGGGAACCAGCCAGTAAGCAATATTCCCTCCTGGTCTCTGCTTCAGTTCCTGCCTCCAGGTTCCTGCTGAAGGATTATAAGCTACTAGGTGAAATAAGACCTCTCCTCACCAAGTTGTTTGTAGCCATGGTGTTTATTATGGCAGCGGAAAACAACCTAGAGCCAGGTCCTTATGCTAAGTGCCATACATACTCAAAAGTACTGCACAATCCCCCAAATACAGAGCATGGCAGAGGAGAATAATCAAGTGAACAGTGGTTGGGAGAATTGGGGAAGAGGTTTAAGTTTGAGATGATCAAAAATTCTGAAAATGAAGGGTGGATATAGTTGCCAAAAACAAACAAACAAACAAAAAGTGAATGCATTTACTGCCATCAGACAGGGTGCAAGGAGAACAAACAGTGATCATCACATGTATTTTACAACCAGTTTTACAAAGCAAATATTCACAACGAAGTATTTCATTGATATTGAGGACTTAAAGAAGTAAGCAGCCATCAGGGGCAGTGTGTGTGTCCTGAGACAAAAGGGTTGCCAGGTTCAGGCAGCCTAGAGCCCCAGGCTTGACGGAATCATTACATACATGCATACATAACTAGTCGCCACTAATAACACTTTCAGCCTTAATCCCTCCTGGGGGGGGGGGTAAGATTTTTGGTTTGAAGGTCACAGGAAGGAGCTAGCATGGCCTTGTGCATGCCTTGGGATTTCAGATTTAGGCTTGAAGTGTCTGTTCAAGGCTCACCGATATGAATCCTAGCTTAGCCGATGTGTGAGGACAAAATTGCCCTGAGTATCAGACACCAGGGCTGTCACACCGTGCTCATCCCTCAACAAGGGATGAGCCCAACCTATAGTCCTGACGACAGTCTGCAAAGTCCTGTGTAGAAAACTCCTGCCTTAGCTGAGATCCTGCCACCATCCTGGCCAACTTCAGCAGCTAATGGGCTATTATGTTGGTGATGGTGCCATGGGGCTGTATGGCACCCTGGGGTCCAACATCCCTGATGGGAAGCCTGCTGCTTATTGCTCAGCAAGTCCCTGGGATAAGCAGTGCAGCAGGTACCCCCAGGAAAACATGGGGTACTGCTGTGATCAAGACTTGAGCTCTCAGCTCTGCCTGTCACAGTGCCTTTGCTCCACCATCGTAGGCTGAACCCTTCTGAAAACTGTAAGCCCAATTAAATGCTTTCTTTTATAAGTTGCCTGGGTCATGGTGCTCTGTCACAGAAATAGAACAGTGACTGAGACGCCCTTCATAGTTGCTACACAGACAGCAGTATGTTACTCAGAGGTGAAAGTAAAGATGCACTTTAAGTAAAATTCTCTAACTGGTTTGAATATGTGCATATTCTTAGTTACACTGCCACACCACTGTTTATCACTGAAGAAGTCAGGACAGGAGCTCACACAGGGCAGGATCCCAGAAGCAGGAGCTGATGCAGAGGACCTGAAGGGGAGCTGCTTGCCCCCCATGGCTTGCTCAGCCTGCTTTCTTAAAGAACCCAGGACCACCAGCCCAGGGATGGCACCACCCACAATGGACTGGGGTCTCCCCCATCAATTGCTAACTAAGAAAATGCCCTCCAGGATTACCTACAGACCATCTTAGGTCGGCATTTTCTCAATTAAGTCTCCCTCCTCTCTGATGTATGGATCCACAGTCTTTTTTTTTTTTTTGTATCCACAGTCTTTAAAAATCCAAACACTTAAAAATTCAGTCTCTTTAAAATATCCAGTGACAAAATGACCCTCAAGGAGTGAACACCACCGCTCACACATGGTAAATATTGGATTACAAGTCTTTGTGTCTCTACCAGCCCGGGTGCCCTTGTCAACTTCATTTCTAGACATTTTTAAAAGTGGGATTTCTGCTTTAGAAGTCATACTCTTTTTAAACGTGAATAAATGCTTAGTAAATTCCAACACCTCCCTTTTGAAGAAAGAAAGAACACCCGGCATTGACCTCATCTCTCCCTTCCCTTGCCATTCCCCTCAGCTTCTGCACCCCTTCCTTCCATGCACACACAAATACACTTTTATACTTTTATTTGTGGCAGGTTCATTGTCCCCTATCCCTATTGCTGCCCAAGCTCCATCAGGGGCCGGTGTTAGAGGATGCTATTCATTTATAGCAGGCATCCAGGTGAAGAAATATCTGGGTGAAGGGGCTGAGGATACAGCTCAGTTGGTAGGGGTGCTTGCCTAGTATCTTTGCCCCGCACACCATTAACTGTGTGTAGTGGCACACACCTGTAATCTTAGCATTTGGGAGATGGTGGTAGGAGGTCAGAAGTTCAAGGCTACCCTTGGCTACCATAGTAAATTCAAGGGCAGCCTGGGATATGTAAGACGGGAAGAGAGGAAGGAAGGGAAGGAGGGAGAAAAGGAAGAAAGGAGGGAAGGGGGAAGAATGGACAGATGGACAGACTTGGGTATCTTTTATGTCCAGAGATAAATGTCACTGGGATAAGAGGTGGCCAAATGATCGCTGGAAAGACCCCAGAGAGTCTGGAAGGGCAGCAGCTGCTGTGACTTGCTAGGTCCTGGTGACACACAAGAGAGCATGTGCCAGGACTTACACACAAGCAAAGAACACAGAGATCACACAACAACCCAGACCATGTTCTGAACTACAGAGTCCACAACTGCTACAAAGGGTGTTATGGTGTGTCCTGGGCCCATATCTACACTTCTCTAGATTTCTGCCTAAGTCTCCATCCCATAACCTCAGCCTCTCCTGAATTACTGAGTGGGACATGTTGATTGAATCTACCCAAGTAAACACTTGCTGTTAGCTGATGAGGATTATACATTGAGAATTAGGCTTCAACAACTGGGCCTGCCATTGCCTTTCTAACACTCAAGTTGGGAATAAAAGCTTTTGATGCTCTCTGCCAGAGGCCTGCAGAACAGGGCTGACCCATTGGCCCTAAACTAGGAAAAGCAATCATGAGAGAATATACCCACAAATTCAGAATAATGTTACTATTATATTATAGGAGGTGTGTGTGTGCGTGTGCGTGTAAGCAGGGAGATGAGAGGGCACCCCATATGGGATGCATAGACCTCATGGTCAAGGACTGTCTCCATTACAAGCTGCTTTTCCCTCCCTCCTGGCCACTGCTTTGGGTACTACTGGGTCTCATCACTGTCCCTGAGGTTTCCACTGAGCCTCAGAAATGCAGTCCTCAGACCACAGAAGATATACACATCACAGGGTGGGGAGCTCACAGGACATATGACACGTGCTCACGGGGTAGCTAACAAAGAGGGTCGTCGGTAAGGAAGCCCTGGGTTCCTTGTGACAATTTGAGTGGTACACGGCAGAGCCAAAGCCAAAGAGAGCTGCTTCTTAGTTTGGGGGGTGTGATTTTTGGCCTCATGAGACATAGGGCAAAAGCTTAGGAGTTATTCTGGGGGCCAAGATTGAGGTTTCCATCCTGTTAACAAAGAAACTTCTAATAGGAAAGCCTTAATCCCTGCCACAAGAGTACTTACAGAGAAATACCGGGGATTGCTGAGCGCCCCTTATTCCCACAAAGGCTGCCTCCTCCCTACCACCAGGCTATGTACATTCTGAACACTTCTGCCCTCTCTGGCTCCCCAGGCTTCTGAATTCCACACTGGTCACCCTCTGGGTTTGCCTGAGTGTCCCTCTTACACACAGCCTGGTGCTCTCTCTAGCAGAGGCCGAGATGCCGGGCCACAGGGTCTTTGTGTTTTACCATCACCACATAATGGCAGTATTTGCCCAGCCAGTGCCTAGACTGCTTTTTTGTTGTTGTTATTTGTTTCAGTGCTAGGAGTGGAACCTGCCCCATACAGTTTAGCCTCCGTGTTTAGCGCTGTGCCACACTGAGTCTGTAAACTTTCTGGGTAAGTGGCCAGATGAATAAGGTGCAGGCGTAGTGGCACACCCCAGTGATCCCAGCATTCCAGGGTAGGGGGCAGGGGGACTGTCCATTCTAGGCCAGCCCTGCTACACTTAGACACTCTGCTCAAAACAAAAAGAAAAATGAGTTAATGTAAGAAAAATATCATGTATTTAAAAAAAACAAAGCAAACAAACAAAAAACATTTTTAGCTGGGCATAGTGGTACATGCCTTTAATCCCAGCATTTGGAAGGCAGAGGCTGATGGATCTCTGTGTGGGACCAGCCTCGTCTATAGATGGAATTCCATGGTAGCCAGAACTGCCTCAAAAATGACCAATTTTTAAAGTTTATTTTTATATTATGTATAGGGGTGTTTGCCTAGATATATGCCAGTTGCTACATGAACACAGTGCACACAGAGGCCAGAAGAGGGTGTTGGTGGTGGTTGTGAGCCACCATGTGAGTGCTGGGAATCAAACCTAGGTCATCCACTAGAGCAGTCATCGCTCTGACCTCTCAGCCTTCTCTGCAGCCCCTGTGTGCTCTATTGGTTAAAAGCACCATAGACTTGAAGATTAGCAGTCACTCTTTCAGACTTTTTACATTTCCAGGTTAGGGCAGTGTGTTGAGGAGGCACTGAGTCCGTAACTTCCAATTGCTTGCTGGCTCACATGTGTTTACAAACTGGGGCTAGGAACGGCTGTATCCAGGCCTGCCACTACGCTTCGTTTATCGGGTAACGTGGTGACTAGATGCCAATTAATTTTCTTCATACTGGCAATACTGTGAAACTGCAGAATGGTCTGAAAAGGTTGCCATTTGGTCTTTTGTGCCCCGTGGTTTTCACCCTGCACCTTCACCTGGGTGGTACACTGCAAAAACAAAACAAGAGAGCACAACGGTAGTTTTTCAATGATTTTAGCAGGGCTTCTCTGCCCCTCTCCCAGTGAGCAAGTAGGACTGGTATTTTTAGCTGTTTATCCACAAATAATAAATAAACACAGTGGCAGCATTACATCTTCTTTCTCTCGAGGCAGACAGCACGTTGAAAGCTTCCATCAATTCATTGTCTGGATTTGGCTTTCTTTAAAATTAAAAAAAAAAAAAAAAAAAAAAGGAGGAAGAGCCAAGCCCCACTAACTAGTTTAAAAGAGATGGCACAAACAAAGCAGGCTTTTTCCTCCTCATGAGCTGTGTATATAATTACTTGAATAATGCTGAATTTCACCCATATGCTGAGAAAGGAAAAAAAATGACAAAAAAAAAAAAAAAAAAAAAAAATAAGCAGTGTGAATTCAAACTGCAAATGAATGGAGCCGGCCTCATTCATAAATGTCATATGAAGCTTCGCATTAAAAGGAAACTCTGTCATTCCAGGGACAGCAGCTGTTGTTACGTTGAACAAAATGGATACAAATGGGTATTATTTTAAAGTGAAATGCTTAATTTCAAACCTAGCAAGCACACTGTCCTCTGTGTAGCCAGAGTCACAGGAGCCATGGTCCCCAGTAGAGGGCTTGATTGCACAGGAAATCAAAATCCCAGGAGCGGCTGACCAGGCCAGCAAACACACTGGCAATGTTGGAGTTACTATGGCAATCACAAAATAGGAAAGTCTTTTCTTCCCTTCCTCATCTCTGCATGCAGCCTCGGGCTGCTCCTGAATAGGCCACATCTGCAAAAAGTTTTAGCACGGTACTCAGATAAAGAAAGGGTCCCCCAAATGGGCACTGACCCGTCTCAAAAAATGTTGCAAATTTTACATACAAGAATTGGGGAGCTGGGCCACTTTGGGCAGGTTATGTCATAATGCAGGCACAAAGGGATAAAAGCGCACGAGGCTTTGGCTGTCAGGTCCTGAGAGGAGGGGACAGCAGCAGTCAATGACAGCTTAAATGCAGATGTAAGGAAAAAAGTCAGGGTGGGTGACAAAAAGTTACTGGTCAATGAATAAGGGAGAAATTTCAAACACACGCACACACACCAGACAAAAGGGGGAAATACAATAAAAATCTATCTATAGAGATTTACTGAGAAAAACTCCAAAGCATATTTAGCAAATCTTAGAACTATCAACCCCTGTGAAGCCAGCACATGGCTCTTCAGAGCAGGCCTTTGTAGACTTCACATCCCACGGCTGTGTCCACAGGGCTTATCCACAGCCCAGGGTGTTTTCAAACAATAGTGGCGCCCCCCAGGGAACTGGTATTGTCCTCATTGCTTGGTAAAAAAAGGATGTTTACTGATAAAGCACATACGCACACACACTCTTACACACATGTACACACACTCACTCATACACACATGCATACACAAATGCACATACACACAGAGAGAAATAAGTATAGATGGGTCTCAGAGACAAGCCTTTTCGGAATTCAGGGGCCATCACAGTCTGGACTGAATAGAGCCCTTTCCATTCACCTTCCTTGGTCCCACATACTTGTTAAAGATTTGACACTTTGCTTTTAATTGAGTCTGCTGTCTCTCCCAAACTGAAAGACAATTTGGGCAGTATCTTGGGATGGAGCTGCCTGCCTGTGCCCTTGGTGTGAGGAGTGAAGGAATTGCAGTTAGATGGCCATTCCCTTCTGCTCCTTCCCACCCCTCCTCCATAAGCTGGGAATGAGCAGTCAGGCATCCTGCGTGAAAAATCTAAGCGTCCAGAAGCAGCAAAAAATGCTAAAATTAATCTTCACTTCTTTCAACTTCAAGAGCTATTCATGGCATGAAAGAAATTGGAAAAGATTTGGGTGGGTAGTGGGCTGAGAAGCCACCATTTGCAAGAGTTGAAACTCAGAGCGAAGAATACTTTTAAATAGCATGAACTCACCACAAAAAAGTCACATTACTGAAAGGCGGCCAGAGCCCAGTAAAACTGACACTACATTTCACATTCATTGACTCTTGTTCTTTGGGGGAAAGTTTTCATATGAAGAGAAAGAAACAATGGAAGACAATGGTGCTACCTTACCAAAGTTCATTCATGCAGCTACTTCAAATACTTTTAACTGCTTGTCAATAGGTCTCGTGAGTCTCTGGGTTTCTAAACGTTCTGTCACATTTGTGTACCAACCACTTAAGTTCGGCTAAAGCCTTGTGACCTGGACTGCCTCCCCTTTATGTGGGTCAAAATGCAAGGCGAAGCCATTGTGTCAACGGGCCTTCATTAAATTCATTGATTTGACCTGTATTTCAAAGACCAAAAGTCAAATGGAATGGGAAGTTAAAATTCCCATACAAAAATCTTCCCTTGGGCCACTTTTCGGCTTTCTTGAACAATCTTGTGTGCTGACGATGGACATTTTCAGTCTATTTGAAGCCTGCCTTGAAGACTGACAAACTTGCATATGTGTCTCTTTGGGGTGGGGTGGGGGGATGTTAGGATTTGATTTTGACTTTTTTTTTTGTAAAAGAGGAAAGAGGCACTAAGGTTGAAGGAGGGTTAATGATTTTGATTCCCCCCCACTCCCAAAGCGATTTTGGTCACCTAATGTAGAAGGTATACAAAGCTGCAGCTCAGCTCGGCCCTTTCCTGTGACCTGCTTTCTGTGGCATGCTGAATGCTCTGGTAGGGAACTGTTTGGGTTGCTTCTCTGTGTTTGCAGGGCCTACTCTGGGACTGAGGTAGGCTGTAGTTTTCTTTCAGATTTTATAGAGTAGTGGCAGAATTTTAAAGCCTGTCTTTTCCCTTGTGAATGTTTTTGTGACAAAATAGAGGGCTCATTCAAAATACAGAAAGGGAAAGAAAGGGGAAAAACAGCTAATAAAAATCAGAACGTTGGGCTGTAGGATGGCTCAGTGGTTAAGAGCACTGGCTGCTCTTCCAGACGATTCAGGTTCAATTCCCAGCACCCACACAGTGGCTCACAACCATCAGTAACTCCAGGTCACAGGGAATTATTCTCTGTGGGCAGTAGGAACACATGTCATACATACACATACATGTAGGCAAAATATTCATACACATCAAATTAATAAACATATAAAATCAAAACAGACAACCCCCCTGAAGCCAGGAAGTTTCCCTTTAGCAACTCAGCTCTGCTCTCTCTCTCGCTCTCTCTCTCTCTCTCTCTCTTCTGCCCTCCCTACTCTCATCCCTTCTCCCCTTCCCTCTCCCTTTTATTTCTTTTCTCTCTTCTTACTTCTTTCTTGTTTTAAGGCTTAAATATTCCCCCACTTTGTCTAATTAGAAAGAACAGAAAACCTTTCCACTTGGTTGTAGAAAATAGCAAAAATCAAACTGCTAACTCTACTTACTTCATACTTCAGTTCTGATGATTAAAAAAAAATAATTAACACAACTGAACTAGAGCAGAAAATCCCAGAGATGTGATGGAGTCAGAACCTAGCAATATGAAGGCCCCAGACAAGCAGAGCTGGGGGACACCCAGCCGTACTGAGTTAAAGAAGAAACAGAAAGCCCAGGGCATGAACATGGGTGTAGAAATCTCAAAATCCAGGGTCAGGGGTGGCTATAGTGAGAGAAGGGGCCTGCTGCCAAGCCTGACAACTCAAGTTTGATCCCTGGGACCCACATGGTGGAAGGAAAAAACTGACTCCTAGAAGGTTCTTTCTCGCCTCCTCATATGCCCTGTGGCACATGTACGCACACATCAGAAAGGAAGAGAGAGAGAGAGAGAGAGAGAGAGAGAGAGAGAGTGTGTGTATGTGTGTGTGTTAGAGAGAGAGAGAAGCAAAGAGGGAAAGGAAAGAACAAGAAGAAATGAAGGGAAAAAGGGAAAGGAAGGAAGAAAAGGAAGGGAAGGAAGGAAAGAAGGAAGGAAAAGAAAGGAAGGAAGGAGGAGGTTAATTTTAAAGAAAGAAAAGAAACTTCAAAATTCAGAGGCAGAGTCATTAAGAGTCACAGAAAGTCACCCCTGCACCCACAAAGCTGACTCTAACTTTCACAAGCACTCTCCCAGCACAGCAGCATGGCCAGCTCATCACATGAGAGAGGAAACTGAGATCCAAAGATCAAATGACTTTCCAAAGCCACCCAGCAAAATAAGAACAGAAAGGAACTGAGGTCGCGGACCCCCGAACCTCATACTCTGAGGGAAACCAATTCTAGCATTCTGTGGGTGTGGCTAAGAGCTGGAAATAGCATGCAAGCATTGGTGGGGGCTGGCTGGGGGTGAGGCTGGGTTCTTCAAGATGCCAGATTCCTTCCTGTTGTTTTCTTTTATCCTTGGGCTTCTTTTAAAATAAAATAAAGACACAGCCTCCAGGAATAGTTAAATGATGGCAGGCCAAGAAAGCACACTTGACCTCTGCCTTACATACGCATGTGGGAAACCAGTGCCCACATACGAAGCCCTGCCCTTGCTCCTCTGGGGTCTGTTCCTCAAGACTGAGATGAAGGGTGGTGGTAACAGGACCTGAGTGGACATGCTCAGGGCTTCTACTCAGTGCCCCCACGGTGTGTGTCCCTGGCCCTGATGATCTCAGGATTATGGCTGTGCTACTTCCTAGCAGGACAAAGTCTCTATAGTGTGAAGACTCGCTCTTAGAAGCTTCTGGTTTCCTGTAGGTCAGAGGTTTTCCTTATATTTTTACACAGACAAATGTCCTAGTTCAATATCCTGCTTCTACCTGTAAGGAGAGGAGAGTTCAGAGACGCTTGGGGTCTGCATGCACCGTCCTTTGTGGCCTTGTGTTGAAAGGCAGCTTCTTCCCTTCCTGTGGTTGAACTGAAACCGGATTTGTTGCCATTATTTTTTATTAATCAACAATTCCAGAAACCCAGGGCTGGAGCTACCCTCTTCTCAGTTCCATAGGGTTGGGGGAAGGGAACACCACTCTGGTGGGCCAGAAGGGCCACCCCTGTGGGCCCACAGGACAGAACCAAAGAGGATTATTCTCCAACTTTAAAATGTAATGGGATTTGCCTGGTTGGATTTTGGACTTATTTGGGACCTGTGACCTCTTTCTTCCTACCGAATGCTCCTTTGGGAACAGGAATGCTTGTTTCAGGGCTATTCAAGAGGAGGTGGCTGCCGTGGTATCTGGTTACTGCAGGTTTATGGTTGGAGAGGAATTTTACCCCTGGATAGACACAGCTTAAGTCACATTCATACTTGCCTGGTGAGATTTTTGCATTGAAAGGATGGATGGATTCTATAGGGCTTGAAGGGCTTGAATTTTAAGGGAGCTGGAAGGCCAATACTGGTGGTTGAATTGTGCCCCTTATCCAAATGGTCAGGCCTTAAGCCACATACCTCAGAATGTGTCTATATTTGGAGATGGGTATCTTTAAAGTCACGCTAGTTGGGCCAAGAATGGTGGCACACACCTTTAATCCCAGCACTCAGGAGAAAGAAACAGGTGGTTCTCTGAGTTCAAGGCCAGCCTGGTCTACAAAGGAAGCTCCAGGTGACAGAGCTACATAGAGAGACCCTGTCTCAAAAAACTAGAGCAACATAATCTATGTTTATGTTCAGGAGACACATCTAAGACCACAAGCAGGTGAGCGAAACCACAATTCAGACCGAATCTGTATATAATGTTGTCTTTCTATTGTATATTGAGTCAGGTAGCTAGTTAGAAAACAGTAGGCTTGATGGATATTGAGGCTAGACACCTCCATTATATTCAACAGCTTGTGAAAACAAGGACTAGAGGTGTAAGCTCTGAATTATTTACTGGTCAGAGCAATGGAGACCTAAGTAGTATCTCTGACATTGGAAGAACCCAACATTCTGAACCTCCCGGAAGGAGGAAAGAACAATCTAATCTACACCCAATTCCAGGAACCTGAAACTTACGAGATTTCAATCCATCAAGAGATCTTTCAATAAAGAGCAACTATATGTCATTACCAAAGAGTAATTCAGATGAACAGAAGAAGCCAGCAGGAATGGTGGCCTGCTCTAGAGACTTCAAATACCAGGCAAAGCCTGCTTTGCGTGTGGAGAAATGACCCTTGGGCTGTTGCTTGCTCTGGCTCTCGGAGTACACTCCATACTCGGCAGTAAGCTTCTCCTGTCTTCTCTATGCCCTGTGTGAATGTCTGAATTCTCTTAATGGAGAACACCTAGTCGGGACCCTGGAGACACAGCACACTCTTGCCTCCTTTGCAGTGTTCTTGTGTTTTTGTGCCATTATTAAGGAAATAAGTGTCACTTGAACTCATGCCCTAGAGTGCTGTAAGAGCTAGTCTGATAACCATAGTGGCTACTAGGGGACCAACAGATGGCTTAGCAGCATAGCTTGATGGACAAAGGAATGAGTCACACCCTAGGGAATTGAGTGGACGTGTGAAAGATTCCATTATGATTTTCAGAATAGCATGCAATTTAAAACATATGGATTGTTTGTTTCTGAACTTTCCCATTTAATATTTCTGGACTATGGTTGGTCTTGGGTAATTGAAGCAGTGAAAAGAAAAACTACAGTCAATGGGTCATTAAAACAAATATCGTGGTTTAAAAAAAAAAAAAGAGTAAATTCAAGGCCCAGATAGGTGGCTCAGTGGTTTAAAAGCCCTGGCTGTTCTTTCAGAGGACCTGGGTTCAGTTCCCAGAATGCACACAGTGGCTCACAACTATCTGTAACTAGTGTCCAAGGGGATCTGATGACATCTTTTGATCTCCACGGGTACTAGGCATGCAAGTAGACATTCATGTAGGAAAGACACACATATATGTAAAATAAGGAAACTTAGCAGAGCATAATGTCACATGATTCCCAGTACTTGAGAGGCTGAGGCAGGGTGGTGCTGTGGAATGATCATTTGTACACTGTAAATATGTATTGTTGTCATTGTGAATAAAAAGCTGAGTGGCCAATAGCTGGGCAAGAAGAGGTTGGGTAAGACAGCCTGAGAAAGAGAGAATTCTAGGATGAAGAACAGCAGAGTCAGGGGAGATGCCAGTCAGCCGCCAAGGAAGCAGGATGTGTAGAAGATGGTGTAACACACCATGAGCCAATGGCAAAGCACAGATAAGAAATATGGGTTAATTTAGATGTAAAAGTTAGGTAGTAAGAAGCCTGAGGTAAAGGCTGAGCATTATTTGGGAAGTGTCTGCCAGCTGTAGGAAAACTCCACTCAGAGAGGTCATGAATTTTATGCCTGCCCGAGCAAGCCTTTGTCTCAAAAATGAAAGAGAGAGAGAGAGACAGACAGAGACAGAGAGACAGAGATAGAGAAGCAGGCCAGGTGTGGTGATACACACCTGAATTCTTACACTTGAAAAATGGAAGAGGATCAGAAGTGTGAGGCCAGCCAGCCTGAGCTACATGAGATTCAGTTTCCAAAAAGTAAACTAACAGGGGCTGGAGAGATGGAGATGGAGAGATGGAGTAGTTAGGAGCACTTGTTGCTCTTGCAGAGGACTTGAGTTCAGTACCTAGCACCCACATAGCAGTTCACAGTTATCTATAACTCCAGGTCTAGGGACCAGACTCCCCCTTCTGGTCTCCAGTGGCACTGCACACACATGGAGCACATACATACATGCAGGCAAACACTCTTAAAGTAAAAATAAATCTTTAAAAAACAAAGAAGAGGAATTTACACACACACACACACACACACACACACAGAGGAAAAACCACATGAAACCAGGGGAAGAAGATACATAGCCACCTGAGCAAACAAAAAAAAAAAAAAAAAGAGACTTAGAAGACGCCATTTTTACTGGCACTTTGACCTCAGACGTCTAACCTCTAGAACTGTGAAAAGACACCTTTCTGTTGTTCACTCTGTGGTCCCTTTGCAATAGCAGCTTTGCCAAACCAATAGGCTGTAGTTCCCACATTGCAAGCATACCCCAGTGTTTGGTTTTGTTGTTGTTTCTACTTGGGGGCTGCAGACACATGCTTAAGTTCTCCTAAAAACCACAGCATGTTGAGTTACAAAGTCTTTGCTGTTGGAGTGGGCCCCTCATTCATGTGGGGGTGAGACCACTCAGGGTGGTGCTTGTATGAGAGCCAAAGTTAGATTTTATATTTTAATTACTATGCCTAAGAAATCCATGAAACTCTGATCTGCAAGCCTCTTGCCCAAGGACAGATAGTTCTGGGAATGCTGGAGGCTGCTGTTTATTGTTTATAAACCACATGTTTTTCACTCCCCTAAACAGTTTGTTTGACCCATATGCACCAGATGTGCTTGATCACACGTGGAATCTCCTCTTCACCGGCAGGAAATACATCAAGATGTACACTTGTCCCTGAATGGATGTAGGCTGAAGATATGTCAGGATATATGCTTGCCCCTGATTGGACCTGATGGGAAATGCAATGACTTATGTGTTTCCCCTCTTAAGCCCTCACTAAACTTTATTCTGGGCCATTTCTCAGGAACCTGGTGTGGACCTTGCCAGAACCCATTCACCTAGCCAGTATTTAATTAAAGCTTGTTTCAAAGTTGGCTTTAAACTATGGTAGTGGTCTTATTCTCAATCAGTGGGATTAACACTTGTATTTCTAGAAATGCCAACCTGTGGTGGAGGATGAGGCTTGAGTGGGCCTAACTTGTTGCATCCAACAAACATCTCACTAGCAAAGATATCCACAGACTGAGAGCCAAAGGGTAGGAGTCAATTTTTATTGAACAAAAGCTAGAGGAAGCAGGCTGGCATATCTAATAAAACAGACTTCAACATTAGTCAAAAGAAATAAAGAAGATTACTGTGTAGCAATCAAGGGAACAATTAAGAGAACATAAAATTATAAACAAACTTATACTAGACTTTGGGGCTTATGATGTCATAAAGCAAAACCAATGTACATAAAATGTCAGAGAGACCTGAACCAATAACAATGAGTGATTTCAGTTCCCCATTCTCTTCTTTATATAGGTTATTCAAAGTAAATCAACAAGAAACCAGAGTTGAACTACGTCATAGATCAAGTAGACTAAACACATTTCTACAAAACATCTTGTCTAACAGAGATAGAAACGCATTCCTCTTAACAGACTATGGAACCTTCTTCGAAATAGAAAATATAAGTCACAAAGAAAGTCATAACAAATACAAGAGAATGGAAATAATTTTGGATATCTCATCAGACCAATGGTAGAATCAAACAAGAGCAAGACAAATCCCCAGCACCATGGAAAAAGCCAGATATGGCTGTAGGGTCCTATAAATCCAACATCAAAAAAGCCAGATACGGCTGTAGGGTCCTATAAATCCTATAAATGAAAGACAGGTTGATTACCAGGGTTTGTGGGTTAGCCAGCCTAGCCAAAATGGCAAGTTTCTGACTCAGTGAGAGACCTTATTTAGTTAAAGACCCTACTCAGTGAGAAATCCTAGTCAGTGAGAGACCCTGCTCAATGAGAGACCCTGTCTCAAGGCAGTAAGGAAGAGAGTGATAGAGGAGAACACTCAATATCCTTGCCACACATATGAGCATATGTGTGGGCACACAGACAACACACATACACAAATTAAAAAAAAAAGAAAGTTTGTCAACCATCTAGCCAATTGAACTAAAATATTAAAAAAAAGGATTACTCAAAAAAAAAATTGAAGATGGAAAGTTGGACATTAGCAGAGATTCCACTTAAAACCAGAGAACAATTAGTGAATTCTTTGAAAATGTACCTTTTTAAGGACTAGAAAATCTAGAAATTGACAAATTCTTAGACACATCTGACTTACCAAAAGCAAATCAAGAAGATATAAATAACTTAAACAGATACATAACAAATAATGAGATTGAAACAGTTAATATTACCAGGCAGTGGTGGTGCATGCCTTTAATCCAGCATTCAGGAGGTAGAGGCAGGTAAATATCTTCAAGTTCAAGGCCAGCCTGGTTTATAGTGCAAGTTCTAGGACAACCAGGGCTACACAGAAAAGCCCTGTCTTAAAAAACAAGACAAAACAAAAAGAATCAGTTTCTCAACCAAGAAAAGTCTGAATGGACTTGCTAATGAATTCTATGAAACATTAAAATAAAATAAAACCAACCATGGAGCTTGAGAGAGGCCCCCTAGTGGGGGGGAATCCTGCTGGGTAAGCAGAAGGACCTTTGTTTGGGCCTTCAGCACTCAGACAAAAAAAATCCAGGCATGATGGCAGGAGCCTGTAACCCCAGCACTGGGAGAGGTGGGGCTTGGTGCCAGGCAGACCATGGGATTTCTAGCCAGCCAATCTATTGTATTGGTGTGCTCCAGGTTCAGTGAGGGACCCTGTCTCAAAATTTAAGGTCCAGACAGCCACTAAGGGAGATATCAGAAGCTGACCCCTGACCTCTGTGTGGTTGTACACAAGTGAGCAAACCACACACATAAATACGTAAATACATAAACAAATAAGAACAAAAGTCAGTGTGCCTTACACTATTTCATAAAATAGAGATGGCCCACTATTAAATTCGCCCCACATTAGCTGATGTAGCCCTCGTAACTGGATGAACAACAACAAAACAAGAAAGGTTTGGATACCATGATGCTGAATAAGCAATAAACATAAACATGACTGTTGGGTAACTTACTATGTAACCGGCTGTGGCAAGAAACCTCTTTTATGTGACTCTATAAAATGTCCTTAGGACCAAGGGTATATGATCTTACCCAGAATAAAGTATTTTGCATTTGCCAGTGGCTCCAAGCAGCTTCTTTTATCTCCCAGCTCCTAAAAACCCTTTGTCCCTAGCTCCCCAGTCTGGTTAGTCATTCTGTAAACTTCAAGTTCAGGGAGAGATCCTGTCTCAAAAAATAATGAGGATGAGAGGGGTTGGGGAGATGCCTAAGTGGTCAGTGTTTACTGTGCAAGCCTGAAGTCCTGAGCTGAAATTCCTAGGATCCATATAAAAAGCCAGACTTATTTGTAACCATCATATCCTTATAGGAGAGAGACGAGAGAGTTTCCAGAACCTCCAAGGCCAACTGGGCTGCTATAATCAGTGATGAACAAGAGACATTGTCTCAAACAAGGTGGAAGGTGAGGCAGAAGTGCCCTCTGATCTCTATAGAAAAGCCATGAAACATACACAAGCACTCATACACATGAGCATGCACGAGCGCGCGCGCGCGCACACACACACACACACACACAATTACAGAGAAAGAGACTTTTAAAAATATAAGGTGGAGAGCAACTCAGGAAGATACCCAAGGTAAACCTCTGTCTGGTCTGTACTGTATACACATGTGAAAGTAGTCCTGCACACACGTGCATACAGACATGAACATACACACAGAGAGAAAGAAACAAAAAGAAAGGGAGAGGAAGAGAGAGAGAGAGAGAGTAAACAGGAAAACAGGAGGCAGCTTCAAGGGTGCTGCAGTCCCTTTTAAAGTCAACAGGAAGACCCCAGGTAAGGTGGTGGATTAGAAGCTTCTCCCCTGAAACTCAGTAAATGAAAACAATCTAGATAACACATAGTAAGCTCTTATCCTGCAAAAGGCAGAGTCTGTGAACAAACTTATTGAGCTAGGGAGAGCTCTGTATTAAAAAAAAAAAAAAAAAAGGCAGGAGAGGTGAGAACCAGAGTCCAGCTGCAAACCCTTTCCCATTGGCACTGTGCCAGGTAAATCAAGCTGCCCAGGGAACAGTAGAAACTCCAAGTGCTGCTCCTCTTATGGGCTGGACCGTCCCAGACCAGAAGAGATCACAGTGGAATGCAAAGGTCTGAGGGAACCACCAAGAAATCATTTAATTTACAACTTCCCCCACAATGCATGCAGAAAGGCACAGAACATGGAGGCTGAAGGGATAAATGGTTTCCGCTCGTCCCTTTTCCATGAGGCACCTCGTGGAACCTGCTAGAGTAAGGGGAATCTGAGAATGTCACCCTTCAAGGCAGCATAACTGTCCCAGGAGCTTCCTCGTGAGTACTGTTTAGCCTTACTCCTGCTTATGTATGTGCCTTGTGGCCCTTTCGCTTTTATACATTGCTCAGTTGGACTTTGGGATTGTTCTGTGTGTTTCTCTGGTGAGTCTACCATAAGGCTCACCTTGGGGTGAGGGGGTGGCTGGAGAGATGACTCAGCAGTTAAGAGCAATGGCTGCCTTTGCAGAGGAGCCAGGTTTGGTTCCCAACACCCACATGGAGGCCCACAACACCTGTAACCTCAGTTCCAGGTAATTTGACACTATCATTTGGCAGTGCATATAAAACTCTTGCAGGCACACACATATAAACATAAGTAAATTAAAAACGTAAAGATTTGCTGTACTTGTGTGTCTCTCTGTATGTGGGGACTGTATGCACATGACCCTCTTGGAACTAGTTATAGGCAGTTGTGATCACCTGAGGCATGTGTTGTTGGCAGCCGAACCTGGGTCCTCTTGAGGATCAGCACATGCTTTTAACGACTGGGAAGTCTCTCCAGCCCCATAAGACATTTTAAAATGTACCTTTTGCCCATACCATCCACTACCCTCTTGTTCCTACATCATTTTCAGTTTCTATCATTCATACCCTGTAACGGAATTTCCCACCCAGTGCCTCAGTCACCTTGCTCAAATGAATACATGGATGCTATATTAATTATGAAGCTGTAGGCCAATGGCTTGGGTTTCTTATTGGCTAGCTCTACTACTACTTATCTATTTATTTCTTTATGGTCTTATCTTACTAAAGAACGCCTGACTCGCATCCTTCCTAGGCTCACATGACGACTCCCTCTGCCTACACCAGAATTCTTCTCCTCTGGTAGCCCTGCCTATCCTTCCTGCCTGGCCACTAGCCACACAGTGCTTTATTCAATAACCAGTATGAGAAACATATGCACAGAAAGGCAACCCCCATCAAAACCCCCTCCTCTTTTTCTAAATTTATGAACCCTAACTATAACCTCCCTGACACTTTTCTCACTTTGGTTTTGTTTTGTTATTTTTTCTTTTCAAAGTCAATTTAATACTTAGCCTTACCAGGCTACCTCCCACCCATGCACAAAACCTTGTTAACTGAAACCCAGGTATGCATCATTCTGTGCTCTGCCATTTAAGTCAAGGAGAACACTGCTCCTAATTGGCCGTTATGACATTTACATTGTGATTCTAACCAGCAGCCATGATTGTCCCTGTAGGCAATATTCTATTCAGGGAATAGTATAAAGTCTGCACCAGGCATACTGAGCTCCTATTACATCAAGGTTTCACTTGGACATTGCAAATGTTTCAACTGAAGGAATATATCTGGCCAAAAAATAATAAGATCCCAAGCAAGTGAATAGCCGAGATGCATAAAATCAAATACATCAGAAACGTGAAAGTCAATGCAACATAACTCCTCCAAAAGTTACTAATCCTTCAGTATGGCATCTAGTGAGAGTGAATTGGGTGGACTCAGAGAGAAGTGAAAAGGAGTGATTGCAATGATGTTCGAAAATGAGCTCATGATGAGGAACACAAACAGCTGGATGAAATAAGGTAGCTGATGCACGTGGAAGAGGAATCAGCAAAGCAATAGAAATGTGAAGAAAACCAACTAGAAATGCTGGAAAATAAAAGCATGGTATGCCAAATAAAAATCTCTATGGAAACTCCCAGAATTAGAATGGATGAAAGAGAAGACAGAGTATCTGAGCTTTCAGATGAAATGGCTGTGCTGGAACATTCCAGCAAATATAAAGATAAAATAGTAAGAAGGTACAAGTGAGAATTCCAAGACAAATGCAACACTTTGGAAATACCTGATCTGTGTTGTATAGGCATAGAAGAAGAATTGTGTTTGAAAGGCATACAATTCTTTTCAAAACAATCACAACAAAACTCCCAGGGCTAAGGAAAAGAAATGCCAAGTTGGGTATAGGACACTGAGTAGATAAGACCAACAACAAATAAACAGGCAAGTAAAAAAGCTAAACTGTTGAGGAATATTACTATGTAAAGATGCATTATGTTTGTTTATGCTGCATTTGTTTAACTATGTAAAAATGTGTAGCTTTTGCCTAAGGCACCTGATTGTTTTAATAAACAGCTGACTAGCTAATAGCTAGGCAGGGAAAGAGAGAAAAGAGAATAACCAAGAAAGAGAGGCAGATGCCACCAGGCAGCCAGACACAGAGTAGGACATACAGAATGAAAGAACAGTAAAAAGCCCCAAGGCAAGTGGGACAAGCATAAGACAAGGTTGAACATTCATAATTAATAAGAAGTCTTGGGTCATGATTTGGGAGCTGGTTAGTAGCCCAAAAGAAAACCACCTACAAGTCTTGGGTCATGATTTGGGAGCTGGTTAGTAGCCCAAAAGAAAACCAGCTACACAAAACTCCCTTCATTATATTATAATTAAAAAATATTAAATATATAGGACGCGAAATGTATATTGAAAACAGCAAGAGAGAAACACCAACTCACATTAGAATGGCAACAAATTCTTCAACTGAAAAGCCAGAAGAGCCTGGGCAGATGTGAAAGGTAACAATTGCCATCCTAGACTATTATATCCAGCAAAACTAAAATAACTGAAGGAAAATAAAGCCTTCCCATGATAAACATAGGTGAAAATAATGTTTGACCACTAAGACGGCTTTGTAGGAGACACTTGAAGGAATCTTTTGAAGTGAAAAGAAAAGCTGGCTTAACCCTGGGACCACAGAAAGAAACACACCATGCTAGAGAGGAATGGGAAAAACAAAACAAAACAAGCAAGCAAACAAACAAAGCACCACAAATACAGGAGTCAATATACACATTTCAATAATGTCTCTGAATATGAATGGTCTCTATTCTCCAATTAAAAGGCACAGACAAGTAGACTAGATCCAAAAGCAGGAACCATATATTTTCTGCTTCCAAGAACTATACCAAAGCATGACAGACAGATACAACCCTAGGGTGAAAGGATGGAAAAAAGATATTCTAAGAAAAAATGGACCAATGAAAAAATCACTTGTCATTGTTTTTATACATGACATACCTCAAGCCGGAAATAGTGAGAAGAGAGAAAGTGGTTACTTCATGCTGATTATGAGACCGATCCATAAACAGGCCACTGTGAATCTAAATATATATGCCTCCAAACAGAGTGGCACCCAATTTCACAAATAACTACTATATGTGAAGCCACAGATTAACCCTAGCATAATAGCAATGGGTGATCTATTTCAATACCCAACTTTTCATCAGTTGACAGGTCATCCTGACCAAAATAATAATTAACTAAGAAAAACAGAATGGACCTGAGTCATCTAGAGAAGTGTCCATCCAAACACTATAGAATACACATTTTTCTCAGCAACCCACAGAGCTTCTCCTGAATAGATCATGCATTAGAGGTATGAGCAAGTTTCATCAAATACCAGAAACTGAAATAATTCCTTATGTCCTATCTAATCACAATGCAATAAGACAAGAACCATCAACAGTAGCCAGTTGGTGGTGGTGCACACACTTAATCCCAGCACTAGGGAGGCAGAGGTAGATGGATCTTTTGAGTTTGAGGCCAGTCTGGTCTACAAGGACAGTTCCAGGACAGGGCTACACAGAGAAACCCGCCTCAAAACAAACAAACAAAAGCCCATACCAGACCCTCTCTCTGCCTGCAACTTGTGGATCAGATGTGAGTTCTCAGCTACTGCTTCAGCACTGTGCCTGCCTGCTGCTGCCACATTCCGGGCCATGATGATCATGCATTAACTCTCTGAAAGTATAAGCAAGCCCCAGTGAAACGCTTTCTAAGTTGCACTGGCCGTGGTGTTTTATCATAGCACGATAGTAACTAAGACAGCTGTGGAAATTGGCCTCTCTCAGTCTCAAGGGTATTGCCCTGCCATGGTGGCATGCTTCTGGGGGCATAGGTAACTCAGCGGACTTATATTTTCTGCAAGCTTCTAGAAACATGCTTCCTCTTGGTACCAATATTCTCTACAGGGCAAAATCTCACTACCTACATATCTATATCTCTTGGCTTCTCAGAAAAGTTATAGTCCTGATTAAAAATCAAAGCGGGCTCTGAAGTTGGAGTATGACTCTCTCCTTCTCTAAATCTAAGCATGCTATTAAAAGAAAAATTCAGAGTTTCTGTCTCATGTCAGAAGAGCCAGCTATTATGGGACAGAAGATAAACAAAAATGTAGAGACTATTATCAAAACTCTGTTACCTTCCCAAAATTCTATATCTCCCCATACTTATTTTTGACTCTTTAGTACCTTTCTTTGGATAAATATCTATCTCAAGATTTAAACTTTCCATTTTGATATTAATAATGTTAAACTTTTTCACAGTGAAAAATAAACTTTCCTAACAGAAATCTCTGAAGTCTCCCCAGAAGGATGATGGGATCCCACAACAACAATTCTACCTGGTTCATAATAATGACATAGAGCCAAGAAACACCACTCAAAGATCTGCTTTGGACTACAAACTGCTCAAGACAATTCTAAATTGGCTAGCTGAGATGGTCCACCTTCTTTCAACACTCTAGGCAGAGCCTCAGATAAGCCTCACCCACTATTCAGAGACTGGCTACAAATGTTATAACTAGTCCTCTTGAGACTTAACCATTGTTTTAGTTTTTACAGGATGGTAGAGACACCATAACCTGTAAGACAGCTGGAAGTAATTCTATGAAAATGATGGTCCCTCTCCCAACAGATTGGATGGATGTTTTTTTTTTTTTTTTTTGGTTTTTCTCAAGGTTGGTTGTAAATTATTATAGGATTGGAGACAGAATAATAATAATTAGACTCAGAAAGACTACCATAAATGCCCTTCCCGGATAGTGAGATCAACAACTAACTTATCCATGGAGCCCCCATCTAATACTTGTTGGAAACAAAAGCAAACACACAGAGACAGCTGACCTGAACAAGGAGGAGCCAACGGGCCCCCAGACTGTTAGCTGGGAATCCAGCATGGGATTGATTCAGGCCCCCCTGAATATGGGTCTCAGCCAGAAGGACTGAGCAGTCTAAGGGACCTCAGACAGTGGAGCCAGGATGCATCCCTGGTGCACAAAAGGACCTTGCAGACACATCTCCCGTGGAGGGATACTGCCTTAACCTGGACACAGGAGAGAAGTCCTAGTCCCTACTTCAAATGACCTGTCAGATCTACATGACCCCAACTGGATGGCATTGCCCTACAAGTGGAATTGGGATGGGGGGATTAGAGGAGAGGGTGGTCAGGGTGCATGTGAGGGGACAGAAAGGGTAAGAAGGAGAGAGGGAGGGAGGGAGGGAGGGAGAGAGAGAGGGATGAAGGGAGGGAAAGAGAACTGGGATCGACATTTAAAATAATAAATTAAATTAAAAAATCTGAAGAAAAAAATAATAATAATTAGACTCAGGAATCTAATTTGGTATACAAAAAAGGGGGTAGGATAGGATAATAAGGTAGATTAGTGTATCTACATCTAAACTGTTTTAGAAACTATTAGACAATTTACATTGCTATAGATTCTTATATGCTGATAAGTATGTAAAATTATTTTTGTATTCCTGTCTAAGATAATTTGTATATTGATACAAATTTTAAATTGTATTTGTCATATTGTGTATGTTCCTATTTCTGTTTATAATACTTTGTACAAAATGTAAAATTATTTTTGTTATACTGTATGTATGTTTCTAATTCTGCTTAAGATAGTTTGTGTATTGACACAAATTAAGGATATTTTTGTCATATTGCAGTATACATTTCTACCTCTGATCAAGATATTCTTATATATTGTTAAAATTTTTGAGGTCATTGTCCTCACACTGCATATCTGTTTAAAGATTAAAAGATTTTATAATATGAAGCTTTAGTCTTTAATCTATGTAGGTTATTAAGAATTATACACATTCATTCAGGCTTCATCCTCTCCTCACACATCCACTCAGGCTTCATCTCTCCTCACACATTCACTCAGGATTCATCTCTCCTCACACATTCACTCAGGCTTCATCCTCTCCTCACACATTCACTCAGGCTTCATCCTCTCCTCACACATTCACTCAGGATTCATCTCTCCTCACACATTCACTCAGGCTTCATCCTCTCCTCACACAGTCACTCAGGCTTCCATCTCTCCTCACACATCCACTCAGGATTCATCTCTCCTCACACATTCAGTCAGGATTTTCTCAGCTCCCCACACACAGAGTCCAGAAGAGGGTATCAGATCCTGTATAACTATAGTTACAGATGGTTGTAAACTGCCATGTGAGTGCTGGGAACTGAAGCTTTATACAGTCATTCAGGGCTTCCTCAGCTCCCCACAGTTTGGCTCACAGAAGGGTAAAATGGCCAAAGCCTGCACTGTTCAGGTTCTGGAGAGGACCAAATAAAATAGCAGATGGCATGATTGTGGAAACATGTGCAGAGAAGATCGTGTGGCAAGGCAGGAAGCAGTGACCCTTAAGTCAAGCTTGCATGCTTTATGACTATTTGCTCTCATGGGAACTATCTGGGGTCCATGAGGATCACATCCATCACTTCTGAAGACACACCCTCCTATAACTCCATCATCTTTCACTAAGACCCACTCCTCAAAGCCCTTTTCCACCTCAACACTGTCACACTGAGAGCCCAACTTTTAGCCTTTGGGGTACACATTCAAACAGTATCAAAACAGTGTCAAGTGATCCTAGTAGCTCATGGAGCATGGGTCCAATGACGGGGCAGCCTCTGAAGTATAACTTCAGTTTCCTTGGGAAAAAGAAACTCTGAGGTTTGTAAAGAGCTGTCAATGGTCCTTCCTTTCCCCCAGGCTGAAACTCTGCTTTGCCTGACTGATAATCCTGGGTGACAACAGGACTATGATTCTCTGCTGCTTCAGAGTCCCTAGGAGACTGTGTCCACTATAGCATTTTGACACACTCTAGTTGCTGAGACAGATTGGACCCATCCCAACTGTTATAACTAAGCATGTTGCACCCATCAGTCTATGAATAATTGAAGGTTTATGGGCAATGTTCTGGAATGTCTAAGATCAAGAGTGTTAAGGGGGCTCTGTGGTCTTCCTGTAATCTCATTCTGCAGACAGAGGGCAGGAGAGACTTTGGGAATCCTTTTCCATCAGTCCCACTCCAGAGGACTCTGTTCTCCTGAGCTGATCACTTCTAAAGACCCTGCCTCCTGATAACATGACCTTGGGACATAAAACTTCAGCATAAAAATCTGGGGAGATGGCCCACCTCTGTAGGCAGGGTTTTCTGTCCTTCTAGTCAGCTCTGTCACACCAGCTGGCTACCAAATAACTATACAGAGACTTAAGATTAATTATAAATGCTCAGCTAATAGCTTAGGCTTGTTACTAACTAGCTCTTACAACTTAAATTAACCCATATTTCTTATCTAAGTTCTACCAGGTGGCTCAATGTTTGTTGCCTCATTTTCTACATGTCCTGCTTCCTCTACATCTGGCTGGTGACACCCCCCCCCCCATCTCTGCTCTTCTCCCCAGTGTCCTCTCTGCCCTGAAAATCCTGCCTAGCTATTGGCCAGACAGCTCTTTTATTAAACCAATCAGAAGGTGCCTTGGCAAAGACACATATGTAATGAGATAGTCCTTCTGTGGCACTGACCACGCCCATTGGGGGTGGAGCCATGGGCGGAAGTGACCTGTGGAAGGAGGTCAGAGAGAGAGCCGGGAAAAGCTCTCTTGCTGGTGTGACCGGACAGGAGAGGATCGGGCAGAATTTCCTGATGTCCATCTGTCTAGGTTGTAAGTTATTTCTCCCTGAATAAACATCTATTCAGCCTATTTGTTTATCCTGATCCTTATTTAACCGCGATACACATACTTCATTTCCTGTCCTGGACTTTGTAGGAAACTCAGATGTCCCAAATGGATTAGTGAACTCTTTACTCTTCCCCATCCTCAACCCAACAATCTTAGCATCTTTGTCCACCCAGCCTTATAGGAGGGAAATGATCTTTGTAGAACACATACTCGCCCCCATGGTCCTTGGGATGGCAGCTTCACCCTCCCTGCTGGTCCAAAATACAGAGTTGGTAGGAGCACACATCCTTAGGGAGCTACAAAGAATTTTTTAAGGTCATTTTCTTTCCTCCATTGGCATTTAGTGGAAAGAAAGACTGCCACCAATCCCCACTCTATGGGCAATGTTTCTGTTGCTGTGAGAAAACACCACCACTAAGGCAACTTACGGAAGTTTATTTGGGCTTATGGTCCCAGGGAGCTAGAGTCCATGATGGCAGAGTGGAGACAGCAAGCATGGTGATTGGAGCAGAAGCTGAGGGCTTACACGTCTCACACACAAAGAAGGGCTAATTCTAAGGTCTGAGAGTAAAACTCTCAAAGTCCATCTCCAATAACATACAGGGTCAAAGTCTCCCCAAGCAATGCCATCAATCAGGGACCAAGCATACAAATGCCTGAGACTCTGGGGGACATCTCATTCAAACTACACCACTGTGCTGGCTTCCAGGTCCCCGGAGCCCCTGATCTCAGTGAAAAACAAAGAACTACAATTTTTCTTCTCTCTCCACCTTATAAGAAACTGAATATTTGTTTTATTTTCAGTTGATTGCAGTGTCCACTATGTGGTAGGTAAGGATGTCTCACAAACATTGGCTCACTGACTGACAGCTGCTTTAACCAGAGAGCTGGTGGAACTGATTCCCACAAGTTGTTCTCTGGTCTCCATGTAGGCATGGTGGCAAGCCTGTATGTAATCACACACACACACACACACACACACACACACACACACACACACAGATGTAATCTTAAATTTTGTTAATTAAGTTATATGTATGGGTGTTTGCCTGCTTATATGTATATGTACTGCGTGTGTGCCCCTTGCTCTAGGAGCCAGAAGAGGGCATTAGATGGTTATGAACTGCTATGTGGGAATTGAACCTAGACCCTCTGGGAAAATAGCCCATGCTGTTAACCACTGAGTACATCAAGCTTTCTTGTTGGACTAACTTTGGATTGCCAGGCCCCAAATAATGACTTAGAGACTTATTATTAATTATGAAAGTTTCCTTTAGCTTAGGCTTGTTTCCAACTAGCTCTTATAACTTAATTAACCCATTTCTTTAAATCTACATTCTGCCACATGGCTCAGTTACACCTTCTTAGAATGACACATCTGACTTGCCCTGAGTGTGCTGACCAAATCCACATGCCTAGATTCCTCCTCTTCGTCTCTCTCCCCAGAAATCCCACCTATGCTCTCCTACTTAGTGATTGGCCGTTCATCTCTTTATTATACCAACCACAGCAATACATCTTTACACAGTGTACAACTATCTCACAAGGGAGCTCTCTCTCTCCAGCACCTTAAAACTTCTTTAAAGAATTAGGATCAGGGCATTTGTGTTTTCTTCTGGGTGCCTGGCCCCATGACATAACAATGTGACAGCTATTAGAAGCCATGTGCATCACTTTGTATGCCAAGCAGCAGAGGAAGCCAGTACAAAGCAGGGAGGGGGGGGAAGAGAGATAGGGATAGGGAGGGCAGAGGTGAAGGGCCAAGAGAGATCTTGAGTTCAAATATCCAGGACATTGCCAAGACAGGGTCTATCTTATCCCTGGGATCTGGGAACTCCTGGGACTTTATAACAACCTCAAATATTTTGCATTAGGTAAAGAGAGTGGGAAAATAAGTTACCAGAAGCCAATTTTCAGACAGTCTACTTAGAAGAGATGTGTTTTATGTCACCACTGTAAAGAGAACCCTGGCATTTGCATGGAAGAAACGTCTGGTCATAAATCAGGATGGATTTGCTCTTCCACACATGGTATCCTAAGTTTTTAGTCACTAACCTAAGTCCATTATGTGTCAAGTAATTGTAGACGTTGCAAGAAGATGAGTTGTAATGGTCAGCACCACTACTACTATTTCTCCTCTTCCTCCTTCTTCTCTTCCTTCTTTCTTAAATATAGTTCATGTATGTTGTGTGTATCTGATAGTTTCTATTTGCAACACATACACACAGTGCCCACAAACACCAGTAGAGGGCACTAGATCCCCAGGACAGAGGTAACATTGTTAGGAGCTTCCATGTGGGCGCTGGGAGCCCAGCCCTGGTCCTTTGCTAGAGGAGACAACACTCTTAATTACTGAGCTGTCTCTCCAGTCCTATCCCTTCTTTTTATATGAAGCTGCTTTTAATTAGGCCGGAAAGTATTTTTTACTTAAAAATTAGAAGAGGGGCTATTTTTTTCCCCCTTGGCCATCTTTGTTTCTGGCTCTGTATAAGCATATTTGGAACTTTACTTCATTTCCATGCATGGAAACACTAGAGTGAGGATGCTAGTATCGTCTCTACTCCACATGCAAAGGCACAGAGGTCCAAACCAAAGGCCAACCAATCCGCCACCCAATAGGTGACACAGCCCTCATTAGATGTAGAAAGTGCTTACATTCTACACTATCAAGGCTTATGCTGAGGTAGATGTCTTACCTGGATGGGAGTGAGCCCTCCACGGCAAGGGACTTAGTAGAGGCAAAACCCAGACTCCCTCACAGACCCCAATGCAGGCAAATACTCACGGAAATGCCAGGCAGGTCACCTCTATGGCCAATTGTCAGAGCTCCCCTTGGCGAGAGCGGTGGCTTGGGCAATCCATCATCCGCTGACTGCGGCGCCAGCAGCGGACTCTGGCTGCCGGTGCTTGATACTATTAGCACCATTTAGTTTTTAGACTTATCCTATTAAGAAAGGTTCCCACCGGCAACAGCAAAAAATCCTTACCACCTCTTTCATTACCCCAGCTTTTCTTCCCTGTAATTACTATTGAGCTCCTGGCTGATTAAATTAGGTTTTCGGAGGTCCTTTCTAAAATCTTGGGGAAATTATCTAAAAATCATGAAATCAATTCCCTTCCGCTGTTTTAATCTTTTATGCCCTCTGCTCAAAGAGGGATGGGCAGACAAGGGCAGGGCCCTCGGAGAAGTGTGCAGTTCCACACGGCTTGCCAGCCTCCCCGGGCCTTTGTGGACCATCTGGGTCAATTTCCTTCCAAGCCAATGAAATGCAAATAAAAATTCCAGCAGTTTTTCAGATGCAGGCTGCCTAGCTGATTAGCATGACAGAGGCTGGGAGATGAGGCCTGACCCTGTGCACTTCCCCTCGGCTCATTAAGTTGTAACTCCACCGCGGATGCATTCATGGTGTGTATTGACGCTGAAAGGCGTCTTTATCCAAAACTAGCTAAATTCACATTCAGACTTTTTGCCTGGAAGTCTTGCCTGCTTCGGCACCCACATGAAAGTGAACCTATTGTGGCTGGCTCATGAGTCCCGCTGATTCTGAGACAATCTGGAGGTTTCCCAAAAAAATGTTTATTTCCCAAGTTTGTGTCCTTCCAAGCTCCCTCCCCCATCCCGCCTCCAGCCTCTAAGCGCAGAGACACCAGTGTGGGAGGAATTCCTAAAGTCAAGTTCTTGGGGTGCCCAGCAGTGGGGATCTGAGAGAAAGATGCCTGACTGGATGATTCTGGGATTTGTGGGCTACCTAGGGCAGCTTCACAGAGATGGTGGTGGCCCAGGGATTAACTTCTTGGTCTCCTTTCATGTGTAGATAATTAGTTGCCCTGATGAAACATTCTATCCATATCTACAATCCATATGAAAAAACACACCACATCTGTATGTAGCCTTGGTTATTGCAGGCCCTCCTTGGGTTGTGGCTTCAGTATTTGCATGAGATGATTGGTACTGAAGTTGGGAGATTCCACTTTAAGAGAACGCCACAGGGGAAACTAGAGCTTTTTCTCTTTGAAAACTATAAAGGAGGCCTGGTGGTAGTGGTGGTGGCAGCCTTTAATCCCAGCACTTGAGAGGCAGAGGTAGGCAGATCTCTGTGAGTTTGAGACCAACCTGGTCTGCTGAGCAAGCTCCAAGACAGCCTTCAAAGCTACAGAGAAACCCTGTCTTGGAAAAAAAGAAAGGAAGGAAGGAAGGAAGGAAGGAAGGAAGGAAGGAAGGGAAGACAAGAAAGGAAGGAAGGAAGAAAAGTAAGAATGAGGTGACAGGTTATGAAATCTAAGAGGGCAAAGACTCTCTGGTTGCCCCACAAATAAAACACTCAATCAAAACCCAATCTCATGCATCTTGTTGGAATTTCAGAGAGAGAGAGAGGACATTGGCGCTTCATGGAGGTTTGGTTGATGGTGACTTTACTGTACGAAAACAAAGCTTGATGCTTACAGAATTGGGTGAGCATGGAGGATCTGCATGTGGTAAGGGATTGGAGTCCTTGCAAATGGGCTCCTGACATCTTCAAAAGTTCAGGGAACTTCTTTTGGAGTTCTTAGAGTAGACCCCATAGCTTCATGAATGCTGGACAAATGTTCTACCACCACCAAAACATTTTTAGCAGGTAAACAATATTGGGTCTATTATATCGGCCTAGAATGGCTGTGTGATTTCAGTGAGAATGTCCCTCATAGCTCAGATATTTGAATACTTGGCCCCCAATTGGTGGTGCTCTTTGGGGGAAGTCTAGGAGAAACCTTGCTGAAATATGTATGTCACTGGAGATGGGCTTTGGTAGCAAAAAGCCGTTTGCTCTCTCCATTTCTTGCTTGTGCTTGAAAATTAGAACTCTCAGGTCTCAGGCTGCCATGCCTGCCTCTTGTAGCCATGCTTCCCGGCCGTGACAGACTCCAAGCAAGCTCTTCCTTCTCTGAACTCCTGATCATGGTGTTTTATCACAGGAACAGAGCTGACACATTTGTCTATCTAATTTTTCTAGTCTTATGCCCTCTGGCTATTTTAATATCCCAGGGCCCTAATCAGCAGGTTGTTCTCCTCTCTCTGGATTGGTTCCGATCTTCCTTGTTGCTGATAGGACATTTTATTTCTCTTCAGTTGATCAACAGCAGGAGATGAGTAAAGCTGTTATGATATGCGATGTGGTACGAGGGGAATCTTTGTAGATCCCATGGTGGGCAAGGGACAAACATGCCATCAGGCAGAACTTAGTGGGAAGTTTATTGGGAGAAGGAAAGGTAAGGGAGAGGAGAAGAGAGAGAGAAAGGGAGAGAGAGGGAGAGAGAGAGAGAGAGAGACAGAGACCTGCCTGTATAAAGAGAGAGGGAGAAAGTAGGTGGAGCTTGTCTCTTAAAGAGCTCTTTTGAGCCTGCTGCCTGCCTACAGAGCCAGGCAGTGACTCTGCCAGGTCCTCAAGGGGCAAGGCCTGGTTTGTTTTTGTCTGGATGGTAACAGTGGCCATCCCCAGGAGCTGTGGAAAGATTCACAGATGTGTTCAGCTCACCACTCAAAGGAATAAAAGACATGACTTATTCTGGAGCAAATATGAGTGACTGTGGCTCAAGAGTACACACTTAGATCTCCCCAGATACAATGTTCCAACACGGAAACAATTTCATGGAGTTTTTATACTAACAGAACAAAAAGTTATAAACCAAGATGTTCTTAAAATACATTGGTGGAAAGCTGGGTGGTGGTGGTGCACTCTGGAGACAGAGGCAGGCAGATCTCTGTGAGCTCAAGGCCAGCCTGGTCTACACAGTGAGTTCCAATACAACCAGGGATACACAGAGAAACTCTGTCTTAAAACAAACAAACAAACAAACAAACAAAATACATTGGTGGAAAGCTCAGACCATCTTTGAAGTCACAAAGAGATGGGGGATCTCTCCTATGAGTCTCAAATGCTATCTAATGACATTCTTAGCGTTTGGGTTGGTGGAAGTTAGTGGTCTGCTAAGTTAATAAATTCCAAAAGGCTGTAATCTGTTAGTCACAAGGTGCCAGGTCAGACACAGAGGTGGACAAGGAAGCTATTTAGGGGGCTAAGGCTAACCAAAGATAAAAAGTTTAATTAAGCTATAGACTTGCAACATTCCAACTCCACATCACTGTAGCTCTAGTCAATCAGTCTTTGCAAACACACCTCCTTCCAGGAGTTCTCATTCACACCTCTATCTCGGTTAAATAAGGATCAGGCCGAATAGATGTTTATTCAGGGAGAAATAACTTACAACCTAGACAGATGAACACCAGGAAATTCAACCTGATCCTCTCCTGTTCGTGATGCCAGCAAGAGAGCTTTTCCCGGCTCCTCTCCGACTTCCTTCCACAGGTCACTTCCGCCCATGGCTCCACCCCTCAATGGGCGTGGTCAGTGCCACAGAAGGACTATCTCACTACACACCTCAAAGAGGATGAAAGGACTTATGCTGGAGTTAGATGTGAGTGACCATGGCCTGGGAACACAGATGAGGGTCACCCCCAAATGTCATGTTCCAATACAGTGTGAGGCTCATGAAAGTTTATAGGAACAGAACAGAGAGTCATAAACCAAGGTGCTTTCCAGATGCATTGGTAGAAAAATCAGGTAGGCAGGTACAGAAAGTGAGGAGATTGCACCCACGGGCCCTGATGCTATCTGATAACATCCTCCATCTTTTGGCTGGTGGAAGCCATCTTCTGTACAACCCAAAGGATTTACCTAATGGTGTGACAAAACACCATGATCAAAAGCAACTTGGGGAGGAAAAGGTTTATTTGGTTTACACTTCCATATCACTGTTCATCAAAGGAAGCCAGGACAGGAACTCAAGCAGGGCAGGAACCTGGAGTCAGGAGCTGAGCTGTCCTAGAACACATGGAGGAGTGCTACTTACTGACCTGTTCTTCATGGCTTGCTCAGCCTGCTTTCTTATAGAACCCAGGACCACCAGCCCAGGGATGGCACAACCCACCATGGGCTGGGCCCTTGCCAATAGAGCACTAACTAAGAAAATGCCCTACAGGCTTGCTGACAGCCAATCTTATAGAGGTATTCTCTCAATTGCAGCCCCCTCCTCGCTGATGACCCTAGCTTGTGTCACATTGACATAAAAATCAGCCAACACAGTCACAAAGACATTAGGTCCCATCTAAAATTGGGTAATAAATGGCCATTGTGGGGGACTAGAGGTGAACAAAATAATTTGGCTCTGGGCTTGCGACACTCCAACCTCTCCACCTCACTGAATGGTTAGTGTACGGTCTTTTCCAAGAACTTTCATTCGTGAAGTGAGAACAGAGTATCAGGGTGTGGCTTGGGCAAACTTCAACAACAGAAAGGGGCTGGTGCAGTCCGATTAACCAGGCAACCTTCCTGTGGGCTGTGTGGGATTCAGGACTCTTAGAAAAAGCATCTGATGGGTGACTGCAGACCATGAAGGGAGTGGATAGAATCTGATAAGGTGTCACCTTCCGTAAACCATCTATACCCTACATTTATTTAAAGGTGCTATCTGCAGAAGGGACAGAAGCACTGCCATCTAACACAGCTACATCTTCAAATCCCTGATACACCATACCATGATGTTTTCCTTCGGCCTCTAGCATTCCTCGTGTTGCTGTGAGAGATGTGTGAGCTCAAGGAAATGGCCACTTATGTCCCTCAGGAAGAAGCTGAGAAAAAAGATTGTTCATTTGGGATTGTAGTAATTTGTCTCAAGGGCAAGGGTGTGTGTGTGTGTGTGTGTGTGTGTGTCTGTGTCTGTGTCTATGTGTTTGGGTATTTACATACCAGGGAGCTCCTGTGACACGGGCTGGAGAGATGACTCTGTGATTAAGAGCATTGGCTGCTCTTCCAGAGGATCCAGTTTTGATTTCCAGCACCCATTGATAGCTGGCAACTCCCATCCCAGGGATAAGATGCCCTCTGCTGGCCTTTAAAGGCACTGCACACACGTGGTGCATGTATATAATACATACAGTCAAAACACCCACACACATTACTCAAAAGAAAATTCCTACTTCTGCTGAAGAATCTTCAGCATATGAGAAGGTTTCTCTCTGAAAAGGAGGCCTCAACCTTCTGCAGATGTCAAAATGGAGATAGCTCTGTGTGTGTGTGTGTGTGTGTGTGTGTGTGTGTGTGTGTGTGTGTGTGTCCCCACTCCATGTTACCATCCAGACTCTTCAAGGAGCTTGTTCTCTTCACCTCACTTCATTTTATTGTTTGTTTGTTTATTATTTATTCTTTTTAAAGAGGAGCTCATGGATCCTAGGTTGGCCTGCTCTTTACTTTGAAGCTGAGGATGACCTTGAACTCTGATCTTCCTACCTCTACCTCCAAATTCCACCAAAGAAGAAGCATGCTAGCTTGCTACATTTGAAGGAGAGAAGAGGTGACTCCCTGACACTGCCCAGGTCACCGGGGAAGACTCTTCAGGGCTGATGAGAAGTCTCGGTGGGGAAAGGTGCTTGCTGTATAAGCCTGGCCACCTCAGGTTCATTCCCTAGAATTCATCCCCCAGATCCTGTGGTGGAGGGAGAGAACCCCCTAAAGTTGTCCTCAGAGCATACCCATTGTATGAGCACACACACACAGTGATAATGAATAAAGTAAGCCTGAAGGACATGCCTTAATCCCAGCATTTGGGAGGCAGGTGGATCTCTATGAGTTGAGGCCAGCCAGGACTGCATCATGAGTCTCTGTCTCAAGCAAACTATAATAATGATGATGACAAATAAAATGTTTAAATCTTTGGTGTGATGGACTGAAGCACAATGGAAAGGGGAAGTTATAGAGATGGAGAGAGGGCAAGTAGTCCCTCACCCCACAGTCTTGTTGAAACATCTCACCAGCTGCCAAGCAAAGGAATTCAATTCTCCTAACATTTGCTCAAGGCCCTTTGCTTTTCCCACTTGAAAATCTATAGTTTTTCACATCAGAAACTCCATTCACAGTAAAAGACATGTCCTAAGCCCTCACACAACATGAGTGGTTCCTGGTTCTACCTCTTTAGATTAGAGCTTCATGAGAGTTCCCACTGGAGACACTGGTCATCTCCCTTAACAAAAAGAGAAAGATTAGATTTGTTCATTTCCTTTTCCATGTGAGTGTTTTGCCTTTGTGTATGTCTGTGCACCATGTGTGTGCTTGGTGCCAGCAGAGGCCAGAAGAGGCCAGAAGAGGGCATCATTCACCAAAACCTGCATGACAGATGGCTGTGGGCCACAAGTTGAATTCTGGGGATCAAACCTAGGTCCTCTGCAAGAGTAAGTGCTCTTAACTGTGGAGCCAGCCAGCCAGCCACTCCCAAGGTTCTAATAACTCAGTTGCTGATAAAGAATTCTGTGAGCTTCCACCAAAAAAAAAATTTTTTTTAATTTTACTTTTTTCAAAAACTTCTTGTGGAACCTTAGCATTGAACCAAGGTGCTTCTGCAAGCTAAGCAAGGGCCTGAGCTCTGTGGTACATGCTCTGTGGCTGTAAAGATATTTTCACTGGGTGTAGACTTACAGGTTAAAAAGATGGGGTTGGTTGTAGGGATTTTGTTATTGTTGTTTTTGCTTTTGTTATTGCTTTTGGTGTTGGTTTGTTTGTTTTCATGTTTCTCCCCTCCTCTCCCTCTCTCCTTTCTACTATCTTCCTCATTTGCAATCTTTTCTGTGAGACAGCCCCTGTCCATGTGGCTTCTTTCTCTGGCTGTTTTAGAGCTGTGTCATTGGCTGTGACTCACCATGGTGTAGTTTGTTTGTGTTTCCTCTGCTCCATAGGTTTCACCAAAGGCTGTAGGTCTATAGGCTTGTTGTGTGTGAAAAGCCTGGGCAGTTTCAGCCTCATTATTTCTTCTGTACCTTCTTCTAGGGACCAGTTCACTCAATTCCATAGCATACTGACACTGTTCGCTATCCCCAATTTTTTTGTGATCTGTGTTGCTGCTGTTGTGTGATAGACTTCCTAAGAAGATGCAATACCATACACACACACACACAAACACATACACAACACACACACACATACACAACACACATACACACACATATACAAACACACCACACACACCCACACGCACCCACATACACACACCACATACACTACACACACATACCCCATACTCACACCACACCTACACACACACCACACACATACACATAAACACATACACACCACATACACACACGCCACACACACACATACACACCACACACACCCCACATACACACACACATACACGCAAATATACAAATACACCACCCACACCCACACACATACCCCACATACACACACACACCACACACACTACACACACACCCCACATAAACCACACACACACACACACATACACCAAACATACACACCACACACACATATACCACACATACACCACACACTCCACACACACACATACTACAGATACTACACACACATACATCACACATATATACACACCCACCACACACACCACATATACACGTATCTCATACACACACATATACACACACACACCATATATATATATATATATATATATATATATATATATATATATATCACACACACACACACACACAAACACACACACACCCCTCTAATTCCAGAAAGATCCCAGGACAGATCTAAGTAATGATTATGCCAAAGTCCATCTTGGCGAACCAGTGAGTTGTGTTGGGTGAGGGGGTGACTTACAGGAGTAGTGGTGATGCAGAAGCCACTGTGTCAGCATAAATATGGGTGACCAACCAAGAAAGCCATAACCCTGGAGCTCGCTGCACAACCTGCAGCAGCTGGACAGCCTAGGGACCCCTCCTCTGCTCCTGGGCTGGCCAGTTTCCACACCCTGCATTGTTCACTGTTTTGTTTGGTTTTTTTCCAAACAGGGTTTCTCTCTGTGTAACAGACCTGGCTGTACTGGAACTCACTCTGTAGACCAGGCTGGCCTCGAACTCACAGAGATCAGCCTGCCTCTGCCTCCTGAATGCTGGGATTAAAGGCATGTGCCACTGTCTCCTGGCTACCCTTCTTTTTATGATGCTGGGGAGGGACCATCCAAATCACCTGTTTCTTTTCTCCAAGACATATGACCTTTGTTCATCTCCTGACTCTCTTTGGAATAAATTTCTATTTCTATGCTTTTAAGATGTCTAAAGTTTTCCCCTAACTTTTTCACCAACCCTCTTTAGTGTGTTTTTTCATTTCAAACATGGACCTTTCCATGTCTAGAAGTTTGATTGAATATTATTATTATTATATTTTCTTGCTTTTCCAGCAAGTTCCAGATCAGGCTGGCCTTGAACTCATAGAGATCTGCCTCTACATACACTTCCCAAGTGCTGGGATTAATGAACTAAAGTTTTATAGAATGTCCATGTGACCAGGGACTAGAAAAGGCAGTTTCTATACTTGATGGCTGTGTCATAGCTCAGGTAGCATCCCAGAGCTCTTCAGACCACCCAGTGCTACCCTTGATGCCACTTACTATTGTTGAACAGATACAAGACTTTGACTACTTGTCAGTCCCTGCCAGAGAAGTTACTGAGCAGGGTTGGGACCATGGCTCATTGGTAGAGCACTTGCTTTGCACTTCTCCTAATATACTTTTCTTTGACACACACACAAAAAATTAAGCTATGGGGTGGTGGCACATGCCTTTAATCTCCGTACTTGGGAGGCAGAGACAGACAGATCTCTGTGAGTTCAAGCTAGCCTGTTCATAGAGGAAGTTCAAGGACAGCCAGGGCTACACAGACAATAAAAACATTAAGAAATGTGTGAGTATTGCATTCTTGTCTCCATCGCATATGTTGACTGACAGTTGGATGCTGGTACCCACAACAAACCCTCTAAAAATACTCTTAAAGGGTCCAGGGATGGAACTCAGTGATAGAGCACTTGTCTAAAATGTGCAAATCCTGGCTTCAACCTCCAGTACTACAGAGAAATCTTGTCACAGAAGTCCTTCCAAATATAAGAGAATATGCCCTAAGAGCCCACCTGACTGAATGCCTAAAACCATAAGTAACAGAGAACCCTACATGTACTTCACTCATCCACACAAAGCCTATAATAAACTTTAATTCATAGTTAATCACAGTAAGTTGTTAATAAGAATAATTGCAAACAAAAACGATTGTGAAGATAGTTGATGAAATGTCCAGGGCCACTACTCATGCATCTTTGGGGTCATTACTATAAAAAGTAAGAGTTGCATGAGCGCAGGTACCATGGCATTGTGCCTGTGGATCCCATAGCTGAGCAGACTGTGCCGGCAGCCCAGACAGTGTGAATAAGCTGGCAAAACAAGACAGGACCATTTCCTCACACTTCTCTGAATGGTGTGCAATCTAAAGCTCCCATTGGTTATCTTTTCAGTTCCCCATTTAATATTTAATGACTGCGCTTGTGTACAAGTAACCAAAGCTGCAGAAACCAAAACTGTGGATGGGGTAGGGGTGTGTGATGACCACACCCCCACTTTATTAATGAAAACTGAGGGGGCATAGAGGGCATATTGTCCGCACAGTGCCCCTCAGCCAGCAGATGGCAGGGCTGTCATTCTGTCTGTCTCTCAACAGACAGTACTTACAACTATCTACCCTCTTTCAGAATCTTTGACAAAGCAAGGGCCAACGTGACATATGATTGTCTGTGAACTTAGAAGAGATTCCCTGCCATGTGTCCTACAAGAAGCCGGAGGATTGCTGGAAAGGTGATGGCTTCCCTCCCAAAATACAAATCTGTCCCCAATCCTAACACATTCATTCTAGTTTAATGCACTTGTGTGCTGTGATCCTTGTAGAGACAAGTCAGAATATTCAGTGTTGACTAACTCTAACAGACCATAGAACTTCAGAAGCGAAGCAGAGAACAAGCCCTACCCTGGTGCCCATCGCCTTGCAGCAGTTAAGCAACCTTCTCTATTTCCTTGAACCTTTATGAAGACCTCTGGCAATGGTTCCCCAGAGCCCTCAGTCGTGAAGATGTAGAGTGCTGGCTATGCTCCAATTGCTTTGCTATGGTTCAGAGTAGGGAAACTGACAGATGGGTCACCAACTAGGGCGATGCCTTTCAGCTAACTCCACACACTCTGATAGCTGCCAGGAGCCCCAACACAGGCCAGGCGGTCAAGTAACTTTCCACAGTAATTTCAAGTGTCCTCAGAAGGGGTCCTATCACTCATGCAAGACTATATGTTACTCAGAGATTCTGGTTTCTAAATGTTCTCATACCCTTTCATTTGAATTTCGCACCCACCTGTGTGAGAAGCAGACAAGTGTCTTTTGTTTTGTTCTTTTTTGAGACAGGGTCTTACTCAATAGCTCTGGCTCTCCTGGGACTCACTGTATCAACCAGACCAGCCTTGAATTCACAAAGATCCCCCTGCCTCTGCCTCCTGAGTGCTGGGATCAAAGACATGTACCACTATGCCCAGTGGCAGGCAAGTATTTTTATCTTTTCTGTTGAGAGCATTTAGAGAAGAGAAAGACTTGTTCAAGGTCACACCCAGAACAAGATTTGGGACTGGCTGTGGCCATAGGAATGAACTTCAGTCCATTGCTTCTTTACCAGGGCAGCTACTCAGGCATGTGGCCTCAGGACAAGGCTCTCAGGATCCACAGCCATCCCCAATGGCATGGCTGTCTTGTAAATCAACCACAGATATGTTTGGCCACTGAAGCTACAAGAAGCCTGCTCTCCCCCACATGCCACAACCCAGCTCCACGTATGCAAGAGACTCAGGCATAGCTCCTTTCCCACACCCACAGTCACTCCTATGAGCGTACCACTTCCCAGACAGAATTTTGTATTCAGGACAGGGCTTCCTTTGCCGAGGCATCTCTGGTACTCATGTGGCACCCAGACGCAGGATAACAATGCTCCCAACAAGCAATGTAATGATCACTGATTCTCCCCCACCCAAGGGAGAACAAAGGAAGACATGAAAGTACTAAGGCAGCTCTCCCCATCTTCAACATAGCAATCCCCAGAGACACACAAGTGGCCGACTCGCCTCGCATCCCAATTTGTTTCCCCACCCTCAGGTCTGCATCCTCTCCAATTCTCCTGAGTCCTTGGCAGGACAGAAGTGCCAGGGATATTTTCTACAATTTGCAGACAACAAAAGGCTTTTACATTGTCCAAATGGGTGACTCTTAAAAGTCTGCTATCATGACAGTGTGAGCAAGCCATCACTCCTAGGGGAGATTGTTACCTTAGGGAAGAAAACGGGCAGGAAAGCATTGGGGTTGGGGGCAGAGGCTGGGACCCTGGATGTGAAGAGAAGGGGCAGAAAGTCAGAACACTAGCAGAGAAAAAGAGGGAAGTGAACCCCACTTGTGGATCACCTGCCAGCATACACACAGCGGGCCTTTGTCACCTGCCAGCCACCATGTTATGGCTACAAGGAGGCAGGGCACCAGGGATGCAGAGCCTGTGACAGCATGAGGGGTGGTGGGAAAGGGACCAAATGCTCACCATATGTGGCATCATCAAGGACTCTGTTCTGTGACTTCTCTCATATTGTCTCACGGACTCCCCAAAGTGGCCCTATCAGATGAGTAAATGGTTTCCATCTCAGGAACAATTGCTCAGAGCCACGAGGCAGCATCTGGGAAAGAGGCCTATCCATCTGCCTTGTGAGTCCTCCCTTCCAAAATAAGCCTTTTCTGCTACACACCAAACATCACCTTCTTATTGTTTAAATTCTCAGCTCAAACCCCTGACATTGTCTCCAGGTCCTCCTCCGGCCCTTACAGTTCCTTGTGGGGCCTTCACGCTTTCCTTTGCTCATATTCAAGGCTCTGCCTGGGCACCAATACACCTCTTTTGTTCCTACCTCACCTTGCTGTCAGTACAGTGGATGGCTGTTAAAAGAGAATGAATCTGAGACTCTCAGCCCCTGCAACCACTCTGCTGGTCCCCTGGATTACAGGCACCTGCACTTGACAGTATCTCAAAGACACAACCTGCCTCGTTATGGCTCTAATGGCTGAAGGACACCCTCTCCACTCCCGACAACACCATCATTAGATGACTTACAAGCTACTATGGTTTCAAAGTGGTCCCCAAGGTACCAGAGGCAGAGCTTAGTGAGAGGCACAGGTTATGAGGACAGGGTTGATGTTGCAAGAGCGTGTGTGTCAGTTACCTTGAAAGTGGATTTGTAAGTAAAAACCAGACTTGACCTGTTCTTGCCTTCTCTTGCTTTTCTTCGTTCTGAAATGATGGAGAAAGAAGACCTTGCCAGAGGTGACCTCATAGACTTGGATTTTCCAACTTCTAGATCTTAAGCCAAATACATTTTGGTTTTTTTGTCCCACCCCCCCCCCAACAGGAATATAGAGCAACTGAGCCACAAATCCCTCTTAGAACATTCTTTTCTTTAAAGTTTGCCCACCCTCAGGAATTGTTACAGAAACACAAACCACACTAAGACAGGTACTGTAGCCTAGAGCGAAGCAACAGTTTGCTTCTCTCAATGGCAGCCTAATGGGTGTCACTCTGACTTCTCAGTTTTGAGGGGTTAGGAGAAAGTGAGGCTGCACCAGCCAATGCACTGCCAATGACAGTGAATGTCTCCTAACGGTGTTCCCAGCAGCCTCAGGGGCACCTCCAGGAAGTAGAAGCTGCATTGTCTATGTATTTCCTCCTCACTCCTTCCCCAAGTTCCCTCATAATAGGAGTGTTCAGCCTTTTGACATTGAGGTCTGACACTATCAGTCACAAATGTGCCAAGTCACATTCGTGGCTACCCTGGGACACAAGCAACCCATGAGCTTCAGGTTGGACATGCCTGGCTAGTCTCCTGGTACATGGCTCCTGTGTCACAGTAAAGAGAAGGCATCTGTAGCACAGTCTGAGTAAGAGTAACCAGTGCTCAAATCCCTGCTAGCCCTCTTGGCTGTCTTACTTTGGTGATGTGGAGAAAGAGACAAACCTGGCTGGCTTGGCCACACTACCCAAGAGGGAAGAACATTTTGGCATCGAAGGAGGGGCCTCTCATACAACTGACGGTGTGGCTGGGCCTCTCAGTCCATGGCTGTTCCAGTCCCGAGAATGGGAGACAGGGCTGTGTCAGGCCATCCTTCCTTTCAAACAACTCACCCTTAGGATTGTCCCAGCTCCATTGGTTAGGAACCACTGCCCTTCCAGAGCATTCTGTGGGTGGAATAAATATCTTCCTCCAGCAACTTGCCCTTGATGCCTGAGATAGGAAACTTCAGAATAAGAGTAGCACCCCCCCCAAACTGCCTGGACAAGCAAGAACCCCACAGTTCAGAGAGCTCCACTACGGTGGCCAATAACTCATAACCTGCTCTGTCAGAAACTCTGACCCTCCTTCCTGGAAACAGTCATGAGTTTACAGCAAACTAAAAAGTGACCTTAGAAAAATCTAGCCCCCAGCTGGCAGGCACAGCAACCCACTGCATTCATCTCAGCTCAGACTTCAACTGGTCCTCCATCTATCACTGCCTTCTGCCATGTGAGAATCCAAACCCAGCCTTCAAGCCTGGCATCTCCTGAGTCGCAGAAATGACAACAGTCCTGGGCTCTGTGCAGGAAATGCACCCCTAAGCAGAAGTCTAGACTAAGGGGACATTCTGCATCTCTATTGATTTTGCTAATGGAGGGAGGCAAATGTGTGGTCTTTGCCCTTAGTATTATTATCATATTTGTGATGGAACAGCAGCGCTTTTTCTTTGAAAGACTCTTCAGTCTTAAATGATAGTGAACATTTAGGATGGTCCATTATGACATGAGGAACTACCTAGTGCTCACTTATGTGTTGAGTTCACAACTAGAAACATCATCCTAGCTAGGCATGGTAATTAAGTAGAGGCTAGAAGACTGCAAGTTCAAGGCCAGCCTGGGTTACAGAGTGAGTCCCAGACATGTGGACTAAACAGCAAGGCTCTCTCTATCTTGAATGAGGAAAAGTAGGGATTAGAAAATTGACTCAGGGTTAAAAGCACTTGCTGAACTTCAGAAGGCCCACATACAGTTCCCAGCACCTGTGTCAGGTGGCTCACAACTATCTGAAATTCTAGCTCCAGAGGATCTGCTGCCCTCTTCTGGCATTTGGGGCCTATTACACACACACACACACACACACACACACACACACACACACACACACACACACACAATCTTGTTTTAAAGAACAAGAAAAATTTCATCAAGGGAAAATAGGAACTGCTCTAAAAAGTCTGTGAGAATTGGATGAGCCTTGAAGAAAGGATCAGTCTTCCTACAGAAAATGCTCTTTTAAAATGCAGACTCATTGGGCAGGCAGTGGTGGCACACACCTTTAGTCCCAGCACTCGAGAGGCAGAGGCGGGTAGATTTCTATGAGTTTCAGGCCAGCCAAAGCTACACAGAGGAACCCTGTCATGAAAAAATGATGTGTGTGTGTGTGTGTGTGTGTGTGTGTGTGTGTGTGTGTGTGTGTGTGTGGCCAAGATGAGTGGAAGGGGCTCTGTCCAACTGGTCTACCTGGAAAGGATTCTCTCCAACCTGTAGAACTTCCTGCAGACTGCAATACACTCCAGGTTTCCAGCTTTCATTGCCCATGTTGGGTCAGACTTCTGGTGACACAACCGTCTTTGAGTTATTTCTGCTCCTGTAAGTAATTGCTCACCCATATTACTGTTAAGTAACACCAATAAAACTCTTTGATTCACTACGTGGGACTTTGGTGGTGTCTGTACCTTCTTTGCTATCAATTTCTCATCTGAGATTAGTAGACATTATTCATGTCTCCCTGGAATAGTGTCACACAGCAGCCTCTGAGCCTCTGAGTGGCTAGCTTGGATTTGTTCTCAAGGTGAAGGAAGGGCTGCTAGAGTGCTTGGCGCCTCATCACCTTCTTTGTAGTTACTGGTCAGTCCAAATGCAAAGGCTAAGCATCACTCCAGATGCAAAGGTTAGGCAACTAAGCTGCTTCTTGGTAGGTGAGCAGTGATCACAGAACACTGGAGCTCTGAGGCCACCATCTACCCCAAACAGCTCTCTGTGATTTCACTACTGTGGCGGTTTGGGGGAAAAAAAAAAAAAAAAAAAAAAGGTCCCCATAGGCCCATAGGAAGTGGCACTATTAGGAGATGTGGCTTTGTTGAAGTAGAGGTGGCTTTGTTAGAAGAAGTGTGTCACTGTCGGGGTGGGCTTTGAGGTCTCCTATGCTCAAGCTATGCCCAGCGCGGCACACAGTTGCTTCTGCTGCCTGTGGATCAAGACCCAGAACTCTCAGCTCCTTCTGCACCGTGTCTTCCTGCATACTGCCATGACCATAATGGACTAAACCTCTGAACTGTAATCCAGCCCCAATTAAATGTTTCCCTTTATAAGAGCTGCTGTGGTCATAGTGTCTCCTCAGTCATAGAAACCCTGATTAAGACAACCACCAAGTTTGGACTGAATGCTGCTCTTCTACATAGTAAAGAGAATCATCTGAGGTAGCCATGCTTTCCTGATTCATACGAGTGAGTTTAGTAAGCCTATATACAAGCAAAAGAAAAAGTATAAATAGCAAGTAGTGAGTACAGAGAAGCTGCAGACAGAGAGCAAAACACCATCAGATCCTGAGTCCATGGCATCCAGCAGAGATGCCTGGAGTAGACCAACAGAAAAGCAAACCAAAGTAACATCATTGAATAGTACTTATAAAATCATGCAGAAACTGATGGGGTGGGGGGGCTTGCTGAGTCAGCCAGTTCCTGTGTGCAGAGCAGTTGCTCTGCACAAGAGCTTCTTGTTCCTACAGCAGATATTTTTATGCTATGGGGTAAACAAGGGCAACCTCATTTGGAAACAGTGTGCCTTCTTGCTGTTTTCAAGGGCACAATGTTTTTGAGACCCATAACTGTATGTCATTTCCCCATCTCCACTGTAGAGTCAACAGGCCATCCTTACTCAGAGGGGAGGTTTGGAGGACACTTTGAGACAAGCATGCTCATGTCTGAAATAGGGAGGGAGTGGATGTCTATCCCATTTGCAGAGTCAGCAATTTACCAACATAAGGCATACCACAGACTTTTCCTATATATGGAATGTATATTTCTGTCCATGTTAAACCATGACCAACACCTTTTACGAGACAATTGCTTGGCTCTGTAACTGTTTTGTCAATAAGTTCACTGAGTGAAAAAAAAAACACAGCTTAGGTAATTTTCCATTTTTCATGTCAATAAAACAAGGCAAAACTGCAATGTTGAAGGTTGCTGACAATTTAGGGAAACACATAATTTGGAATGCTGGTGCTGGGATGTAAATTAAAATATTCAGTGGAACTGCACAAGTCCCAAGCCTTCACAATAGGAGGTGGTTTTGACTCCTCCTTGGCTTTAGGAGTTATCCCCCACAGCTTTTATTGGCACGTGAACTGAAGTTAAAAGAATGGTTTGCAAGCATTTATATGATACTGAACAGGTAAAGCATTCCTAAATGCCTAATACAAGCAATAGGCTAAATTGTTGGTTTGTTGTTGAGCACAGTGGTATACGCCTTTAATCCCAGCACTCAGGAGGCAGAAAGAAGCAGGCGGATCTCTATGAGTTCCGGGCCAGCCTGGTCTACAGAGTGAGTTCCAGGACAGTCAGGGTTACACAGGGAAAACCTGTCTTGAAAAAAAAAAAAAAACCAACAATGTTGGTTTGTTTATTTGGTTGCTTAAGTCAGGGTATCATCTAGTAGTCCAGGTTATCCCAGATCTCACTATGTCATCCATTTGATCCCAAACCCATGATGCTCTCCTCCTGTCTCAGACTCCTAAGAGCTGAGATCATAAGGGTCAGATCACACCTAGCCTTAATTGTGTGGGTCTGTACAATGAAACTATCCATGGGTATTTAAAATGTTATTTTGGCTGCCGGACCCTGTGGTGCACACTTTTAATCCTAGCACTTGAGAGACAGAAGCAGGTGGATCTCTGTGAGTTTCAGGCCAGCCTGGTCTACAGAGCAAATTCCAGGCCTGCCAGGACTACACAGTGAAAGTCTGTCAATAAATTAAATAAATAAATGAACAAATAAATGCTATTTGAACTGGTTGTTTTATTAAATAAAAATATCAAATTCTAATAAATACATGATCTATTTTCCACATGGAAAAATCAGTGGTGGAGGGAATCTTGCTGAGATTTAGCTCAGTGGCAGATCATTTGCCTAACACTTACAAGGCCCGGGGGACTTTCTGTTGTTAGCACACAAAATAATAAATTTCTTTAGGGCATTTGCATACATAATACATATAAAGGTCCAGGGGTCTATTCCCAGCATCAGGAACAGCAACAACAATAACAAAAATTCTGGACTAATACAAGCCAAAGTACTGGTATTTACCTGTGAATGATGGATTTAAGAATTTTTCTTTCTATGCATTGCCATTTTGCTTCTTTTTAGATTCATTTTATTTTTATATGTATGAGTGTTATGACTGCAATAGAGGGGCTTGTGTTGGCCAATTCCACCCAACACCTGTTTTGGACTTGGAAGAAAAAGATCTGTGAATGCCATTTACAAGGTGATTTCATGCCAGTCTAGCTTGCTTTAGACCCGAAAAAGAGTGAGTACTCTCCCAAACCTCCTCACATCCGAATCTATGCATCGATGACGAGGGTGAATATATTCCTTCCACACTGATGTAGTTAAGTCTATCCCTTCTTTTTAACCCAGCACCATTTCCAAATCAATTTCTATGGAGAGAGACTACCTGGACATTTAAATCCATCAAAAAGGAGTAAATGAGCATTTCAGATACATCTATCAAGAGAAATGCCCCCTTCTCCCCATCATTGTGGGGCTTTGTCAGTCGCCTGTCAGATGAATGTCCCCATAAGTGTTTATTAATCATTCCTGTGCTCGCTGATGGGCCCGGACACTTTGCTCTTCTGTGTCTACGACACACGGAGGATGCAGTAGGCTCCTTCTATCTGTCTTTCCGTGCAGTTACTTACTTTGTTAAAGTTAATTTCCGCTCATTTCTGGCTTTGATGGGAAGATTCCTTTATCAATTCAATTCATGTGTGTTGTCTGCAATCAAGGCAATATTGTCTGCTAATGTGAGGTACGTTCGATGCTCTCTCTCCATCTTATGCTAACGCCTTCCTTCTACTGGTCCTGTAGTGGAGAATTTGGGACAAGGCTCCCTCCCTGGCCTTCAGAGATGGGCTGTGAGTTTCTGAATGTCAACCTTTCCTCTTTTCCTAGAATACCCAGACTGGAGAAGTGATGGGATTCTGTTTATCCCAGGAACCACCTAGGTAGAAAAACAAGGTGAATGGGGGGGAAAAATGGGAATGTGCAGTGGCAGTTTTGTGCTCTGACCACATCTTCAGGGCCAACTGTCATTCTGTAACTCAACACTGCATAATAGGCCTTACAAGAAGTTTTCTTACTAAACCTCCTGCCCCCAAATTCCATCATTACCCCACTAGACTTAGGCACCCCTTCTCACTATCATCCAACATCTCTCTCTCTCTCTCCCTCCCAGCCTCCTGCCTTCTGTGGTTTTGAGATCAAGGCTTCAGAGGAGCAGGAAGCTGGGGGACCATCTGCAGATGGTCCGCTGGTCTGTTACTATTGCCTGCTGCCACCTGGCCGAGCTGCTGGCTTAGTCCACCCAGAAAGCCTCAAAATCAAGCTTGCTGGTGGGATCTCCCCCAATCTGACTGGTTATTCAGATCACTTTTACTCTTAAGGGGCAAACTGACTGTTCCAAAGGCAAGGCCTACTTACAGCAAGGTGGCCATTTTTCAATACAAACCCCCTGAGGTGGGTTGTCTGACTGGTGAGACCCACTGCACTCGCTTTAGATCTACAAGCTTCACACTCATTCTTCTTGCTGACAAACACACTTATATTAATATAAACAACCTTTGCTTCAGAGTAGTGTCAATGGGAAGAGGAAGGCTTTGTTCAGTAGGTTCTTTACAATGGAAACACCATGCCGGGAGAAAGCTTCACCAATGGCCTGACACCCTCTCATACATAAAAAAAAAATAATCAGATGCAGCTTCCGAGGACTAAGAGCCCATTCTGTCCTAAACAATGAGCTGGGAGTTTTATAAATGCATAAAGAGTGGTTCCTGGAGGCTGCAGATCTTATCCCAGGCCAAGCCCATGAACTCAGATGTCTCTGGGTAAGAGAGAGTGTGGGTTGTCAGTCTGGCCAGAGATGACATCCCGTGTTGTCCCTCCATCACAGACAAAAGAGCAAGCAGGTACATAGGCAAGAAAGAGAGCAGGGAAAGGCTAGGGGCACTTTCTAAAAATAGAGTATATTTTTATTTGTGTGTGTGTATGTGTGTGTGAGTGTAAATGCCCTTAGAGGCTAGAGAGGGCATCGGGCCCCCTGGAGCTGGAGTTACAGGTGATTGTGAGACTTGATGTGGGTGCTGAGAACTGACTTTGGGCTCTCTGGAAGAACATCAAGAACCACTGAGTGGTCTCTCCAGTTGCCAAAGTCACCTTTATAACAAATATACTCTTGCAATAATGATATTGTCCATTCACCAAGACAGACCCCTTGGGATCTAGTTACCTCTTTAAGGACTCAACTCTACAGCACTGTGGAATGATTCTAACACAAGGAATCTGGGGGACACAGAAACCATGACAACAGGTAATAATATGAAATAAGGGGAAACGCCTGAATCCAAAGGGTTCTCCAAGCCTTTCAGATCTTCCATGTTAGCAAGGCACTATAGTTATTAATGGGGCCATGTAACTCTCCAGCCTTAAAAACAATAAAAGCGCTCCAGGGTTGGGGCCTCTCTGCATTCCTTTCAGACATCTATCTCCCAAGCAGCATCCCTTTTAGAAGATTCTTCCCTTACACTTCTGTTGTAGGCTTTCAGGTAACATATTGCCTATAATACAGCCACATTCTAAGGAACACTGTTTGCTAGGACTGTGTCCCAGACAGCTTAGGACTTGACTCTTGAATAACCCTGTATGAGAGTCCAGGACTGTGGTCCCAATATAAAAAGGCAGAGAGCTTGCTTATCATGCCTAAAGTTCTGGGTTTGATTCTTAGAGCAGACATACCCAACACATCCTCTAGTTGGGTATGAGAATGCAAGTGTGTACTCAAGGAAGGCAGAGGAAGGAGGAGGATTCCTTGAGTTCAGGGGCCAGCCTGGACGACACAGTGAGGCTCAGGAAAGAATAGGAGCTGGAGAGAAGGCACAGCAGTTAAGAGTGTGTACTGCTCTTGTAAAGGACTGGAGTTCCCAGCGCCCAAGTGGGTGACTCACAACCACTCTGAACTCCAGCTCCAGGAGGATCCGATGTCTGTGGCCTCTGGAGACATCTACATTCATTTGCATGTCTAAACATATGCACACATACATATCATCTTTAAGTAAAGTAAAGTAAAGAAAGAGAAAGAGCCCAGGCGTGGTGGTGCACACCTTTAATCCCAGCACTTGGGATGCAGAGGCAAGTGGATATCTGTGAGTTCGAAGACAGCCTGGTCTACTGAGTGAGTTCCAGGACAGTCAGGACTACACAACACAGTGAAATCCTGTATGAAAAAACAAACCAAAAAAGAAAAAAGAAAAAAAAAAAAAAGATGAAGAATCTGATACTGTGTGTTTCTAACCATGGGTTTGTTTGTTTTGTTTTGAGGCAGGGTTTCTGAGTGTTGCTCTGGCTGTCCTGGAACTCATTCTGTAGATCAGATTGGTCTCGAACTCACAGAGATCCACCTGCCTCTGTCTCCCTAGTTCTGGAATTAAAGACATGTACCACTACACCCAACTTTTTCTTAATATTTTAAAAACTAGACAGAATTTTTTAATGTCTCTTCTTTTCCAGTGTGCCCCTCCTTCATGACCTCTAATTACTTAGAATTCTAGAGCAATGAATTCTAGGGCAAATGAAAGATGTGATCCTAAGGCAAAACCACGTCCCCTCCTTCTTCGGTCCAATTCTGATGTGGGACCCCTTAGAGGTAGGTCTCTAACACCTGGGGTATAGGGTGTTTATATAACATGCATGAGGCCTTAGGTTCTATTCCCACCACCAAAACAATGTCAAGAATTGAAACTGGCAATAGTAATTGCACCTAAGCTGCTGTCTAGAGAGTTCCAAGTCCTCTCAGTCATGTCAGTCAAGTGTCATCAGCACCTGAAGCTGTGAGATATACATAGAGAAGACAGAACTCCATATAGAGATGTTGGCACCCCACATAGAGAAGATAGAGCCCCATATACAGAAGTCAACACCCCACATAGATGTTGGCACCCACTGTAGAGAAGTGTCCACTTAGAGGAGACAGAATCTCACATACAGAAGTCTGCTCCCCACTTTGCAGTCAGAAAACCTAACTTCCTTCATGGGACCATGTGCAAACTCTGTATGATCATGAGCAGTTCCCTCTCCAAGCCCAGCTTCTCTGTTTTCAGGGGTGGGGGATGTGCTGGAGCTCTGAGCAGTTGTCTCACTCAGGGACAACCAGGTTAGACAGAGGATATCAGTTAAATTTGAATTTTATACAAACAAGTGTTTATGTTATATACATTCACATAATATTGGAGGGAAAACTATACTTAAAAAAGTCTTTTGTTTCCGGGCGGTGGTGGTGCATGCCTTTAATCCCAGCACTCAGGAGGCAGAGGCAGGTGGATCTCTGTGAGTTCGAGGCCAGCCTGGTCTTCAAAGAGAGTTCCAGGACATCCTCCAAAAACCTACAGAGAAACCCTGTCTCGAAAAACAAAAAACCAAAAAACAAACAAAATAATCTTTTGTTTATATGCAATTAAATTCATCTAGGTGTCCTGTATTTTGTTTGCTAAATATGCCTGGCCTTCTTAGATGGACTGGCCTATATATTGCTTCAGCTTTCCATTTTTTCTGTTTTTCTCAGACCCTTTTCTATGTCCAGCTGCCTTAATTACTTTTCTGTTGCTGTGAAAAGACACCTTGACCAAGGCGACAAAGAAACATTTAATTTGGGGATTTACAGTTCCAGATGGTTGGAGTCTATGAGCATCCAGAGCATGGCACTGAATGAAAAGCTGGGGGTTTACATCCTGAGACAACCATGAGGCAAACAGAGAGGGCTCACTGAGTGCTGTAATTTTTGGGAGACTGGCCTCTAGGGACAGGAGCTGCAGGAGAGAGGAAAGAAAGGCAGAGAGAGAGAGAGACAGAGAGAGACATACACAGAGAGAAGAACAGACAGAGGGAGAGAAAGAGAGGAAGATGGGCAGGTCCCTTTTAAAAGGGAACATAAGTGAATATGCACAGGTGGTGCTCTTAGTGGCTGCAGATGGGAGCGAATCCTGAATCCCGTAAGTACAGAATCCCAAGTACAGATGCCTGAATACTAACACTGGGAATGGCATCCCCAGGGCACAGCTCCTCCAACAAGGCCACGCCTCCTGATCGTTCCCACACAGTTCTGTCAACTTAGGTCCAGTCATTCAAGTACAAGTCACATCATTCAAACTACCACACTGTCTTTCAGAAAGACTCCCCCACCCCCATTTGTCTCCTTAATGTGAGGGTTCCCCAGGAATGTATCTATAATCTTCATTTATCTCTTTCTAGCCATTCCAAGATTAATGCTACCATTTGACATACATATGTTTCAAGCCTCCCTCCATTTCTAATCAAGTCTAGACCTACATATTCCTTCACCTGAGGGAACAGTAGCAGAATGCCTTTGATGCCAACACCCATTCATCTCTTCTAGTGAGCAACTAAGAGGTGGTGGGCATGACGGGTAGCTCGCCCTTTCCTGGTGTTTCCCTCCAGGACATGCACCTATGCACTTGCACGCCCCCATGCACATTCTTCATCCATCCTAGCTTTTAATTCCCATCAGTTTCTCTGAGTAGTTCCTTTTTCTGGTCTTGCTGCCCCTATCCCACCTCAGGTGGTCATCACTCATCACTTAGGCTAACACAGCCTCCTCCTTCCTTCTTCTCCCTGTCCACTCACTAATCTGCAAATTAATTTGTTGGGCTCTTTCCAACTCCACCAATACACCTTGAATCATATTTCTCAGATTCACATCTGACCGGGTTACTCCCCTGGCTTAAAAATCTTGAAATCTGGAATGTAAAAAATAAAAAAAAATAAAAAAAAACCTTTAAAAAAACTATTGGAACCATGGTGGTTAGAGAAATGGCTTGGAGGTTAAGAACACTGGCTGGTCTTCCAGAGATCCTGTGCAATTCCCAGCACCCACATGGTGGTTCACGGCCATCCGTAATCTGTAATGAGATCTAGTGCCCTATTCTATCCTGAAGGCATACAGAACACTGTATACATAATAAATCTTAAAAAAAAAATCATGGGACTGACTCAGACCCCCTGAACATGGGTCTCAGCTAGAAGGCCTGAGCAGTCTAAGGGACCTCAGATAATGGAACCAGGATGTATTCCTGGTGTACAAAAGGACTTTGGGGGCACATCCCCCATGGAGGGATACTCCCTTAACCTAGAGACAAGAGAGAGAAGTCCTAGTCCCTACTCCAAATGACTTGACAGATTTAGATGACCCCTCCTGGAGGGCATCACCCTCCAGGTGATGGGGTGGATGGGAGTGGGGGGATGGGAGGGGAGGGTGATGAGAGGGTGAGAGGGAGGGAGAGGAAACTGGGATCGATATGTAAAATAAAAATCAAAATATAAATTTAAAAAAAAATCTTGGAATGTGGGTTTGTAGGGATGGCTCAGTGTTTAAGGGTATGTACTGACTGTTCTTTCAGAAGTCCCAGATTCTATTCCCAGTACCCACCTGGTGGTTCACAACTATCTGTAACTGCAGTTCTGATGTCCTCTCTGACCCCTGAGAGCACCAGCATGGATATGGTGCATACATGCAGGCAAAACACATGTACATTTAAAACAGAAAGAAATACCCAGGAGCAGTGGCACACACCTTTAATCCCAGTGCTCCAGGAGGCAGAGGCAGGCAGATCTCTGAGTTCAAGACCAGCCTGATCTATAGAGCGAGTTCCAGGTCAACCAGGACTATGCAGAGAAATCCTGACTCAGAAAACCAAAACCAAACAAACAAGATCTTGTTGGCCAGGCAAGGTGGTGCACTCCTTTATTCTAAACTCTCGGGAGTTTGTGAGTTTGAGGCCTGCATAGTCTACATAGCCCATTTCAGGACAGGAGGGTCTACACAGAGAGAGACTGTCTCAAAAAAAAAAAAAAAAAAAAAAAAAAAAAAAAGAAAGAAAGAAAGAAAGAAAAGTAAAAAAGAAAAAGAAAGAAAGAAATCTTGGAACATGTCCAGAAACCCAAGGGTATTGGCAAGGCCCCTAGGACTCTGCTTCTGCTTCCTGTGTACACTTTCTTAGGTCTTCCTCTCCTGGCTCTGATCAGCATTCCCTGGTATCCCAGGCATCTCTTCCTCTTTGCTCATTGGAACAGTGTGCAAGCCCCTGGGCCAGTTGTCTAAACACCTGCTGCTCAGGAAGCAATTTCTTTGCTACAGGAATTCTTGCTCACCTCAACCAGAAAAGGCAGACTCGTGCTGATACTTTTTAGCTGTAAACTGTACTCTGTCTTCCTTTTCCAGGCCATGCTCTTCTCTTCTATGACAGGAACGGTCTGACACATGAGGATTTCCCACGTCTAGAACTCATTTTGTCTCTATGAGAATCTGCCTTGGAGGGTGGGTGCAGTATTGATTGGCTTATTTATTTGTCTGGCATTCAGTTGAAAAACACATTGAGCTCTTATGATGATCCAGGTGCTTGAGCTGAGGAAAGATTGGGAGATTCAGAGACCTTTAACCTCCAGGGTCTCCAGGTGTCTGTCACTCCAGTCAGGTTTCTTGGGTCCAGGTAGAAGAGGTTCTGCTTCCAGAGTGAGTTCTTTCTTATTGATGCATGAATCCATATTATGCATCTGCTATGACCTAGGGACATTTTGCAACAGATAGACCAGATCCTCACCCCCACACCTCCACCCAGCACTCCTTTCAGGGTGGTGAGGGAGACAGAAAAGCAAATGAGCAAAGGGCATAACAAATCTAGGAGTTGCATCCAAGGCCTGGAGCCTGGCAGCGAGGGCAGGGGTAGGGTGGTGGTGGGGGGGGAAGGATGGTGTTTTAAAGAAGGCAGTGGGCTTCTCTGAGAAGGCAAATGACCTTGGGTGTGTGTATGTGAAGGAAATCCACATTTGTACATTTTTTTCCCCCTGCAAATGTCTCACAAGGGAGGCTGCGTTGTGCATGAGGGAGAAAAGGCCGGAATCGCAGAAATGGTTCCTGTTTGAGCTGTCTCTGATGGACACTTGAAAACCGGCTGGGAGCCGGGAAACAGGCGTTGGGGGCCGAGGGGCTCTCAGGGGCTGTCAGGATAATCCTGCGGCCTTCTCCCACCCTGCCCCTCCCTAGGGGGCGTTTGCTCCGCGGACAACAGTTCAGCTGAAGCGAACTCTGCCAGGAGCTTTGAGTAGAAAACAGAGCGGCCGCGGGAGAGACAGGGAGAGGGACTGGGGAACACAGGCTGCTGCAGAGGCGGTGGGCAGGGCGACAAGGACCACCGTACCCGGGGCGCGGGCCTAGCAACCCACGCTATTCCAGGGCTCAGAAATTTCTCTTCAGTAATTGCTGGGGCAGCGGTGGCCTGGGAGCACCTAGCAGGGAGCGCTCTGCCTATCGTGGCATTTGGAGCTGGCGGGTCGCGAGTGCTTTCTCTCCAGGATGCGTGAAAACACCACGGGATAGGACGGTCCCTGCGCCAGGGCCCTCCCGCTCCGAGTTGCAAAACCAACCGTTTCAACATTTCGCCACAAACCCCGATCCACTGTGGGGCCGCACATTAAAAAGTGTTATTCGCTTTGAAGGTTTTGTCTAATGGTTCTAAACTGAAAGAAAATGTTTTCCTATTACTTAATTCAATCATAGCGAAGAGACTTGGTAAAAAGCCCACGGATTTTGTCCCAAAGTGTGACAGAGTTCTCTTTGTGTTTGCTTATCCTCCGCTGTCACACACTTTAATTCGCCTCTCTTTATCTGGCATTCAAAACTTTCTTCAATGACATTCAATAAGGTCCAGGGGCTGGAGAGAGAGGGGGAAACTGGTTATTCCCCCCACACACCCCTCCATATTCTTTCCCAGTAGCTTTGGCCTTGCTTGCATTCAAGAGCTCTTAACCCTTTCATAACCTGGAGTGCTGAGAGGCTCCCAGGAGGGCCCGGCACTGGCATCTCGCTGGCTTGCCAGCTTTAGGGCACAGCAGCCTCTCCTTCTAGCCTCCGGCCTCATCCACACCCACTCCTCCGCAGCCCGCCTCAGCCCAGCGGGGAGCCCCTCTCCAGTCGCAGCTCCCCGCCACCCAGCCCAGCCCAAATTTCCCAGAGAGCAATTAGAACGGGAATTAGGCTGCATTGATGCGTACCGGCTGGTTTGCAGGCGCGTTGAGGCCGAGACCGTGGCTTGGGGGCACCCCATGCCAAGCACCAGGGGACCATTGAGCCCTCACTCCTGCTAGATGGCGAGATGGCACGCCCTCCATGCAGGTTAGTTCCCCCTATTACGACTCTCCCATTGTAGAAGCAGTTACTCTCATACACACCCTCTCTCCCATAACAAATCATCTTTGATTTTTTTTTAACCAGTTGTTTGTGGCTGCTCGTACTGCACGGATGTCATGAACAGTGCAAACCCGTGCAGATACCTCGGGTTTGGGCAGCCTTGTACTGATTTCCCCACCCCCATCCTCGGAAATCTCCCCCTTCCTTCTCTCACGATTCAGTTCACGACTCAGAGCAGGTGACGGCAGCGATTTGTAAAATCGAAAGTAGTAAATTCGAAATATTTATGCTAATTCTCCATTGTATGGAAAACGCCACGGGAACGGAAACAGTTCTGAACCGAGGATGATTTTTTAAAACTGAAGATGTGTACACAGAGAGGGGCATTTGAAGTTGTTTAACCATTGTGTAACCGGGAGGGGGGAGTGACTCGACAGTAGGAAGAAGGAAAGGGCAAGAGAAGCTGGGTAGGACAGAAGACCGCCCTTTCTTTCTCTCCAGCCCTGGGAAGGCAACGGTTCCGAAGGCACTCAGGACTGTAATGGAGTGTGCGCGGGTGGAGAGTGCGCATACAACGTCTGTGCTAGTCTAGACCATCCGCACTCGCCACGTTTGATGGGGTGGTAGAGCTTCACACGAACGATTCTGACTCGGCTTTCACTCTCCACACTCTGTATCTGTCCACGTTTTCAAAGTCTATCCATCCCGGGACTCGGTTTTTTTGTTTTTTGTTTTTTGTTTTTTTTTTTCTCCTTTACATCGCCCTGTTGTTGAAGGAAAGGGCTGGCTGACCACGGTCCACCGAACAAAGACTAGGCAACACTAAAGTTGAGACCATTTGAAAAATTCAGAGAAAGCAGAGGAACAGAGATGAGCCTAGTCTTGAATGAGGAATAGTGAGCCCTTCTCCTCCCTCTGAGGCACACCTTCTTCCCAGAAACCATGTTCTGTCTCCAATACTATGAAATAAGGGACTCCACAGGTGGGGACGATGGCCGCCTCTGCTAGGACGCTCCCGAGAAGCATAGTTGAGCTGAGAGAATTAAGAGAAAGCAATATACTTGATGTGTATGTGTGTGTGTGTGTGGGGGGGTGGATGGTGGTGCGCAAGGAAGAGGACCCAAGATCAACTGGGCAGAGGAGATGGGTGTGCGTCCACGGGGATCTGTGGAAGCGAGGCAGCACGGGTGCAAAATCAATGAGATAAATGGGCCGATCGCCAGCGCAAAGCCAAAGGGGAGTAAGAAATAAAGAGAAAGAAAAGAATATTAAATCGCGGGAGAATGAGAAAATAAACCCGAAAAGGGGAGAGGAGGGGGCGAGCGCGCCTGTTACGGCGTGGGTGGGGTTGACAAGAATAGAGTACATTATGCAGTTCATTTAGTTAACAAGTGAAATAATGAGGAAGCGTGCAGAGAGAATGCCAAGAGAAAGGGCACAAAAACCCTATTGAGAGGCCCTGGCCGCTCCTGGCGTAGCCCATCACATGGCAATAGTCCTATTTAAGCGGCGCCGCCGGCGTCTTTCAGCACCACTAGCGCTGGCCAGCACCTCGCGCGCTCCGGGCGGCGCCCGCGACAGCAGCCGAGGTGACTTCAGCTCCGGCGTGAGCCTCGAGTGGAGCCTCTGGGGCCCGGGCAGCTGCGGGAGGTCGCGGCCGGGGGGAGCGAGTGCGGAACCCGCAGTTCCCTCGGGTGCCAGGGGCGGGCTGGCGGCGGGTGGACCGCGCGCCGGCGCCATGCCGCGTTCCTTCCTAGTGGACTCCCTTGTGCTGCGGGAGGCCAGCGACAAGAAGGCGCCGGAGGGCAGCCCGCCACCGCTCTTCCCCTATGCGGTCCCCCCGCCGCACGCGCTGCACGGCCTCTCGCCCGGCGCCTGCCACGCGCGCAAGGCCGGCTTGCTATGCGTGTGTCCCCTCTGCGTCACCGCTTCGCAGCTGCACGGGCCCCCCGGGCCGCCAGCGCTGCCGCTACTCAAGGCGTCCTTCCCTCCCTTCGGATCGCAGTACTGCCACGCGCCCCTGGGCCGCCAGCACTCGGCCGTGTCTCCTGGAGTCGCCCACGGCCCAGCGGCGGCCGCAGCAGCTGCCGCGCTCTACCAGACCTCCTATCCGCTGCCAGACCCCAGGCAGTTTCACTGCATCTCCGTGGGTAAGCGGGGTCCTCGCGCGAACCGGCGTGGGAGAACCGGTGATCGCAGGGGCAAGTGGGCGAGCTAGGGATCGGGCAAAGTTGCGCTATGAAGGCGGTGAGGATCCTGTCTCGGATCCTGTCTCGGATCCTCGAGGGGCGCTCACCGCGGTGGGCTGGAACAGGACGCAGGAACGGGGTGAGGACTGAAGATCTAGGTCTGAAGCGTTGGGGGGGGGGGGTGAGGTCAGCTCAGGGAGTTCCATAAAGAGGTGTAAGGGCTTCCTAAGAGAGAAGAAGGCATTATGTGACTTGGCAAGGAGGTACCCGCCTGTGGATCATAGTGAGTGGAAGGAATGTGTGTGAGTCTGAGGTTGAAGCCAGCCACCGCTCAGCGGTAAATTAGGCCCCCGGCTCAGACGTTTGATGACTTCTCTCTCTGCCCTCGGGTCGCCCCTCCAGACAGCGGCTCGAACCAGCTGCCCAGTAGCAAGAGGATGCGGACGGCGTTCACCAGCACGCAGCTCTTAGAGCTGGAGCGGGAGTTCGCCTCCAACATGTACCTGTCCCGCCTGCGGCGCATCGAGATCGCGACCTATCTGAATCTGTCCGAGAAGCAGGTGAAGATCTGGTTTCAGAACCGCCGAGTGAAGCACAAGAAAGAGGGCAAGGGTAACAACCACCGCGGAGGCGGAGGCGGAGGCGGCGGCGGCGGAGCTGGGGCGGGTGCCGGCGGGGGCGCACCGCAAGGCTGCAAGTGTTCTTCGCTCTCCTCGGCCAAGTGCTCTGAGGAGGACGACGAATTGCCCATGTCTCCATCCTCCTCCGGCAAGGATGACAGAGATCTCACAGTCACCCCGTAGGTGCCTTTCAGAGCACCACTGGCCCCACCGGGCCTTCCCACGCCTCAAAGACTGGTCCCCTAGGCACCCGCTGCCAATCGATGGATTTTGGTAGGGCTTTGCCTTGGTACCCAGCTCTAGACAGAGCTGAGACCCTAGAAGAGACCTGAAGACAGTGCCCCTGTCCCTTAAGTTCCAGGGTGTCTAGGAGGACGCCAAGCACTGAACCCAAGTTCTCTGGGTCCGGAGGACACAGCCTTTCCCGGAGGCATGCAAGCCCCAGCCCAGCGCCTTGCTGGCCTTCGGCGCCTCCTCGCTCGCCTGCCCATTCAGGGCTGGTTCAAGCTTCCTCGCTCCCTCTACCCTCTGCTCCTCAGTCAAGCTGGCCTTTCACTCCCGCGAATGGCTATTTGCTTCCCTTTAACCCACCCCTCCCCGCCCAGTCTTCAGCTCTTTCCCTACAGTGTTCGTTTATGCAACATGTTTATGAACTAAACTTTCCCTTCGCCCTTTCCCTTGCCCCTCCTCAGGGAGCCGCTTCCTTCAGTCCGCTTTGTCCCTTGACCAGGGACAAGTCTTGCTGTTTGAAGTCCTCTTAGCACAGAGGAATGTCTCCCATGGTATTGTATTGGGAAAAATGATTTAGTTTGTTTCCAACATGTTCTACATCCCCTCAAATGAAGACTGAACCCTTTCCTCTGCTATAAGCGACCTCTCGCTGTCCTCTGAGTCCCAAATCTGCTAGGGACTGACTGTAATTGTATGGTCTCTGTAATGCCAGAAGATATTTATTTATTTATTTATGTACAAAATTTTAAATAAACTTTTTTTTTTCTTAGAAATTCCTCTGCCTTTGGGTCCCTAGGTTTAGAATGTGGGCTAGGCAAACACAGGCATGGGTTGGCACTCTTTGCTGAGGCGCTGCAGAGGCGTAGTTTCTCCCCTTACAGCTAGCCACACCCGCAGCCCCTTGGAGCTCCCATTACGCTGCTTCCCCGCGCCTTTCCAGTGTTCCTGTGCTGGTTCCTGGGCAAAGGATGTGATGCTTTGGTGGTTAACTCCAAGGGCAGAAACAAGAGATCCACCTCTACAGGGCTTATATTGACCTAGACTTCTTAAGAAAGGGCGCTCCTTGTTTTGCTCCCACGCAAAAGATCCCTGCAAGTGGCAAACGATTCCAGGTGAGAATTCCGACGACCTGAAGCGACCCCATTGGCTGTAGGAAGCCAGCCCCTGGGGCTAGGAGAGGGACCTCGTGATTTGGTCAGTTTTGTTAGAAACCGCACAGTTGCTATGGCGCTATGGCGTAGACTCCACGTTTTGGTCTTCCTTGGGGGTCTGTGTGGGCTTTTTATGCGTCTGTGTTAGGTGAGGTGCATGGTGTTCCGGGGAGACGATGAGGGCACAGTCTCGGAACACCCAGTGACCGGTATTCCTGCAGTCAGGGATTCAAAATGAGCAAACAACGGATGCAGGCGCTACTCCCAAAAGACTTCCTATTTCTTATGTGATACCTAGGGTCCTTCGTTTCCTTCCAGAAACCCATTTTTCTACTAACACGTTCAGAAAAAAACCGGACTCGCTATATCTAGGCAGAGCATCTCTCATGGAGAAGACTGGGGTTGCTCAACATTCGTGGCTCTTCTTCTCATTGAAATCAGGCTCAGTACGAGGGTCTCTCTCTCTCTCTCTCTCTCTCTCTCTCTCTCTCTCTCTCTCTCTCTCTCTCTCTCTCTCTCTCTCTCTCTCTCTCTCTCTCTCTCTCCCTCTCTCTCCAGTTCCCCCTAGATCAGCGTGACCCCCGAGGGTAAATCACTTTTAATTCTCCCCTTTTCGTTCAGGACAGCGAGGGGTACCGTTCATTTGCTCTTGCCCCCACCCCCATTCCCGTCCATCTGAACTTCAGCCTCACTCGGACTAGTTTTCCGTCCTTCCTGGAACAGGCACGGAGCCAACCTAAAGACGGCCAAGGCTCTAGGGACATATGCCGATAGGACAGTGACTGACATTTTGTTGCTAGGACGACTGCAGTGCCTTCCTGGCTGACATGACCACGGAGGGTTTGTTGAGCGTGTTAATGAGTCCTTCAGGCCCGTGAAACCCACCAATGCATCTCTGGCAAGGATTCGGGACTGACCCTCAGTGTGCAGAAGTGTGCGGTGGATTCGAATCACTCGCTTAAAAACAGGTCTTCACCTGGATTACCAGAATGCGCAGCTTCTGTGCAAAAGCATAGGCTCCGTGGGAGGCCCCTCTAATAAGAAACACAGTATCAAACCTGCGGGAGAGCGCAGTTACCAGAGGCAGGCCCCTAGTCTCCACCTTTATATGGCATCCTTGCTCGTTCGGTTCTCAGTGGCCTGCAGAAACCCATGGTGGTTTGTGGTGTACACTGGTTCATTTCCCTCAGGAGCCAAATTTCTTCCTTTGATCACTTTCCCAGGGTTTCATTTTCCTGCCAGTCTTGGGGCCCAAAGCATTAGGCTTTTGACATTCTGGTGGATAACCCTGCAGCTTAGTGGGATAGAGCGCAGTCCGCATTCGCTCCTGCCACATTTGGAAGCGCTGCGAAACAAAGTGCTTCGGTAGAGAGCAGCAAGGCTTGTTGTTCTTTCTGCCTGAACTACAGGGACCCACATCAGAGCTACAACCTCCGGCCTGAATGCAGAAATAGTCTGGGTTTTGTAGGGACCTAGTCTCAAGGCTGAAGTAGGGGCCAAAGGCGTTCCTCTAAGCGCAGGTTGGGGTTCCAAACCCCATCTGGGAGACTCCAGCCTTTAAACCCGTGGCTTGAGCTGGAATTTAGAATCCGTTAGACAAGGTGTAAATTAGACTGAAACTGAATGATCAAGATGAGGTTTCTTGTAAATTATCATTGAGTTGGGGAATCCACAATCAGATCGCCAAATTTATTCTGGTGACAAAGTCCTTTTCCCAGTAGAGTTTAGTGGCTAGGGGTTTGGAGGGTTAGAATTCAGTGTTGGCTTGGCAAACTATTTCTACCATTTAGTTAAACTGGGTATCGTGCTCGGTTTCCGGATGACACTGAAGGATAGAATTCACAGAGAATGCTAAGCAAAGTGCCCCCCCCATTTCAGTCAGAATTGACATTGTTTCATTGAAATGTTTACCAGTAGTTTCCACATCTATGACAGTAATGTAGTGAGTGCTGAATTATTTAGGGACTGCTGAGGTGACCAGTCACACAGCACGTTGACCTGAATGAAGAGCAAGAAGAATTCCTGCACATAAAGTGGGTGTGGTGGTGATGCTTGCTCTAATCCCAGCACTGGGGAGGTGGAAGCAGGAATTGGAACAGCAAAGAGCTGGCCCCTCTCCTAGGAAACTGGGAATCACTTCAAACAGGGTCCTCCCCCACCTTGGTGGACCATCTCCTCCACCTCACCCTGTTGATGGTTCTCTTCCTGACATGCCCTGTCAGGTTGCTAACCTGCACCCTTGGCCTCTACCCATAACTACCAGTAGATCTTTCTGTCTGTCCATCTGTCTATCTAGCTATGTCTCACTTGTGACAGTTAAGAATTCTTGCAAGCCTCCTGAAGGGCAGGAGTCCTTTTCAGGCTGAAAAACCATTAACATGGATCTGAACTGTCCCCATTTGAAGTCCCAAATGGCCAGGATTGCACAGCCAGTTCTGAGCATTCGTCCTCCCTCTCTCTCAGTTCCCCTGTCTCAGACATGCAGGGTGCTGGACCTGCACTGTGGTGTAGTGTGCAAAGAGAAATGGAGGCTGGGGGTGGGGAGCATCTACCAGCCCTGAGCCATATGCATAGTAAGCTCTGGGAGGACTATGGTGGCTTCCCAGCCCCTCAAACAGCAAGCTTCCTAGCATTTCAACCTTCTCCCTGAACTGCTTCCTAGGATGGGAAGAGAGGCGATTCATGAAGCAAGGACTGTCCATAATGTCCATGCTATCTCACAAGGGAACCTTTCAGGAAATTATTTTTGAAATGGAGAAGTATCCCAATAAATTTCTCCCTTCTCCTCTCCTCTTCTCTCCTCTCCTCTCCTCTGTTCTCCTTTCCTCTACCCTGCCCTCCATTGTGGCTCTTCCTAGAGCACATGCCAATTTTACCAGCGCTTGACAGTTTAAAGCTAAAACTCAAGTCTTTTTGATTAAGGTCTCTCATCTTCTATTAGAAGACAGACACTTTGGAAAACAGGGACCAAAGAGGGCCAGTGATGTTCTCAGTGACAAGATGCTTGTTGGTCATATGTAAGGCCATGGGTTCCAAGTAGAGCCATAAAAATTCACACACACACACACACACACACACACACACACACACACTGGGTATGGTAGCCCAGCACTAGAAAGGCAAGGTGGGCAGATGTATCTCTGAGTTCAGTTCCAGACCAGTCTAATCTGTAGAGTGAGTTCCAAGACAGCTAGGGCTGCACAGAGAAACCCTGTCTTGAAAAACCAAACTAACTAAATAAATAAATTCACATGTGTGTGGACAGCTCTTGACTTTTTCTAACAAGGCTCTAGAAGGACAGAGATGTTGAAAGGTCTTGAGGACTGGAGGCATAACACAAGGAGAGAGATCTGGAAGAACTTCAAGGACATGAAAAGAATTCTGGGTCCTAGAGGGCTCTGAACATCACTCTGGCACCAGTCTGCTTTTCTTGGGGTCATGTGCCCCTCACTTACAAAATCAGGGTATAAGTTTGTTTAATAGACTCTTGTAGAGCCACCTCCACCCACAGACTGCAGAGGTGGGTTCCAACCAGGCAACACCTCACAAATCCACTTTCCCCCAACCTCTCATGGAATAAGTTCCTAATACGGTGGTCTCTTGTCCCAGGCCTGAAACATAAATAGAACTCAACCATGTGTATAATGTTTTTATACAACACACACATGAAGAAGTTTACTTTATATATTCACCAATAGACTAATCATTAATAACCAAAAAATCACAAAAATATGACAATAAAAGCCAGTTTAAACTTGTGAATTAATTTTAGAATTTTGTATTTAGATTTTTTTTTGGCTAATGTTGAACATAGTTAATTGAGACCAAAGAATATACAACAGCACATAAAGGTTGGCTAATGTACTAGTATGCTTATGCATGTGAGCATATTTTTGTGAATGTTGTGTGTGCATTAAAGAAGCTAAGCAAAAGTGAAAGTTGTTTTTTTTTTTTTTTTTTTTGCTGTTGTTGGTCGGCTTTTCTTTTTTCTTCCTTTTTTTCTTCTTTCTTTTCTTTTCTTTCTTTTTTTTTTTTTTTTTTTTTTTTTTTTTTTGGTTTGTTTGTTTGTTTTTGAGGCAGGGATTTTCTGTGTAGTCCTGGATGTCCTGGGACTCACTGAGGCTAGCCTCAAAATCAGAGATCTGCCTGCCTCTGCCTCCTGACTGCTGGAATTAAAGCTGAGTACCACAATGGCCAACATAAAATGGAAGTTTTTAAAATATAAGAAAAACAATTAAAAGAGGGCTGAGGTCATAGCTTAGTTGGTGCAGTGCTTCCTAACTTGCATGGTTTCCATCCCCCTACACAATCCATATATAGCATACACCAGGAGTAATCCCAGCTCTGGGGAGGTAGAGGTAGGATGATCAGAAAGTTCAATGTCATCTTTAGCTACACAGTGAGTAGGAGGCCAACCTGGGCTACATAAAGCCCTGCTTTAAAAAATTAAAAACAAAACAAAATAACTGATGAATCTAAGGAGACTAGGCTAAGCACTCTACTTAGCGATCAGCTTGTCACCCACTGTAGCACCAAGCCTGGTCTCCCTGGTGAGTGAACATTCTCAGCTCAAGGGGATAAATGCCCTTTCAAGCTCAAATTGGGAGGCATTTAGGCTTTTGATCATATCAACCCCCCATTCTCTCTCCAACCCCTCTCAGGGCCCCTCCTCTTGCCTCATCACCTTCTCAACTTTATATCCTCATTTCACAGCCTACTGAGAACAGTCAGTGTTGTCCTTGTGTGTGTGTTAAAGGCTGATGGGATGCGTGCATTTTGGTATGCATTCAGGCGTTCGGAAGATAAAGAAGATATGGCTCCGAGTCCTGCCTGCCTTGTCCTCATGGTCCGACTGGGCCTGAGTTTATAGTCAGCCAGCATTTACTCTGGGGATTCTTACAGGGTGGAGTTTCTCCTGTTGGTCCTGTTGGGCCTAGGGTGAATGAGGTCAGTCCAGCAGTCACCTGGGTTGACTCCCTTCATTGTCCCATAGAGAAGCACTGGGCACGGGGTGAGGGGGGTGGAGGGTCAGATAGCTGTTTCCTTTGCCCACCATGATGTGACTTTTTAGAACAGTTCCATGTACTGGATGGAGCACTCACTCCTAACATTACTTTGTTGCAGACGGACGTAGCCCCTACTACTGCAGAAGGTAGCTACAATAGGAGAGAGAGTCTTAAAGGGGATATAGGAGAAGATGTGGTCATGTCCAGATTAACAGGACCAGAAGGAGAGATGAGGACACAAGCACACACAGAAAAGGATTTCCAGGCCAGCCTGGGCTACAAAGTGAAACCCTATCTCAAAAACAAAACCCAAAAACAACACAAAACACACAGAGAAGATAGCATCTACAAGCCAAAGAGGAGGCCTCAGAGGGACCCGCACTGCTGCCACCTTGGCCTTGGATTTCAGCTTCAAGAACCATGAGACAATAAATGTCTCTTGTGTAAGTTGCCTGATCTGCGGTCCTTTGTTAAGATGGTCCTGGGTGAGTGAAAAAAGTTCTCTCTGAAGTCAGGCTATGTGACAAACTTCAGTTTTGTCCTCGTTTTTCTGCTCAGCATCTACTTCCCTCAGATGCTTCTACCTAGATTGTGTTCTGTCAAAGTTAGAATCTTGCTGGGAGGCCGGGGAGCATTCCTTCAATCCCAGCATCTAAAAGTCAGAGGCAGGATGATCTCTGAGTTCAAGACCATCCTGGTCTACAAAAGCAAATTCCAAGACAGCCAAGGGCTACACAGAGAAACTCTGCCTCAAAATAAATAAATAAACAAACAAACAAATAAATAAATCTCTCCCGGAAAAGAGCATCTACTGAAATAGACACTTGGGCCTTGGGGAACATCACTACCCAATTAAATGGAGGCTAGACATTAGCTGTCCGCCTCACCTGGTGCTCAGGCCTGGGAACTGGACCTGGGGCCAAATATCTGGACCTTTTCTCCAGCTGTCCGAAGTGAGAGAGGCATAACTCAGGGATGCATGTCATGTACTAGTGTAGTGAGATAGTCCTTCTGTGGCACTGACCACGCCCATTGGGGGTGGAGCCATGGGCGGAAGTGACCTGTGGAAGGAGGTCGGAGGGGGCCAGGAAAGGCGCTCTCTTTCTGGCGTGACTCAGACAGGAGAGGATCGGGTTGAATTTCCTGGTGTTCATCTGTCTAGGTTGTAAGTTATTTCTCCCTGAATAAACATCTATTCGGCCTATTTGTTTATCCTGATCCTTATTTACCACAATATACTAGTTGTTCCCTATTGAGCCTTCACATGATGGCAAATGACCAACGGTAAAGTCATTGTCCCAGGGGATACCTCAGAGATGGCAGTTAGCTGGATGCCCACAGTAGAGACCTTGCCTAGCCTCTACTTTCCTTCTGTTGGCTTCTAAGCCATTTTTCCAGAGACTTCCTTTTCTACTTAACCAGAATTGGCTTCTATGACCTGGTACCAAGAACTGGGAGTGACGCAGTAACCTACATCGCAACCAAGTCACTTAGAACCTGCACAGGTTGGTAACTAGGCTGTGGGAAGCACCAGGTTCCTCCTGGAACCAAGTTGTGTCCTGGCAGGTGGGTGGATAAGTGAAGCTCACATAGACTTCTCTGTCCAGGGCTCCTTGAGGCATCTGGGTAAGGGTGATGATGAGGGATGTCCTTCTGTAGTTTGTGAATATATGTTTCTCTTTTGGTTTGTGAATAAATGCTGATTGGCCAGTAGCCAGGCAGGAAGTATAGGTAGGGCTACCAGACTAGGAATGCTGGGAATAGGAAAACAGAGAGAGTTGGTGGGGAGACACTATGTAGCCACCAAAGGAGTAACATATGGGAACATTACCGATAAGCCACAGCCTTGTGGCAATACATAGATTAATAGAAATGGGTTAATAATTAAGAGAGAGCTAGCCAATAAGAAGCCTGGGCCATTGGCCAAACAGTTTACAATTAATATAAGCCTTTGTGCATTTATTTGAGACTGAATGGCTTGCGGAACCAGTGGAACAAAAATTTCCCGTCATCAGTGATGACAGGAGTCACCATCCAGAGATAATCTTGGGTCACATCTGGAGCAGGACACACTCCTCCTTGGCACACCCCAGCTCTCAGGGCAGCAGTGATGCCCTCCCTCCCCATTTGTACTGAGAAGCCATGTGTATCATCCTGTGTTGTCTGTGTCCTTTTTAGTGGCCATCTGTGTTGTACACAGATTCATTCAGTTGTGCTCTGACTTTACACATTCACCATGACATGTATGCCCCAGTGCACAATAGTAATGACTTACATGGTTATTGCAAATATGTAATGACATTGTAAACATGGTGGGGTTCTTCTATTTGATTTTATTTGGGTTTTGCTTTGTAGACCAGGCTAGCCTCAAACTCTTTACCCTCTTGTCTCTGATTCCCCAGGGCTGATATCACAGGGGCGGCAGTTTCATTTCTAAAACACAAACATTTCAGTGGTGAGAAGGTTTGGAGCCCTCAACACTTTGTTCAGAGTGTTAGCATCCCTGAGATCAAAAAGTTTGAGAGGTGCTGCAGCAGTGTCCTGGGTATGAACCAAACCCATTTTAAGAAAATGATCACTTTATGCATGTAGGTGTTTTTACTGTGTGTATGCCTGGTGCCTGCAGAAGACTGAAAATGTGTCAGGAACTGCAGCTAAAGGTGACTGTCAGCTGCTATGTGGAGGCTGGGAACAGAACCCAGGTCCTCTGCAAGATAGCCAGTGCTCTTAACCACTGAGCCATCTTGGCAGCATCTACAAGTCCATCTTACTCCTTTTCATGACTATGAGACACAAGATCCAAGTGAAGGGAAGGGCACAGAGGCTGAGGGGCTCTCAGCCCCATTCCAGGGTGCATTGTGCATAAGGACCTGGGGCCCATTTCTAGCACTAACATTTAAAAAAGAAAATTTAAGGATAACTCTGTGAGCCACATTATGGGTGTCTACTCAGTTTCATAGGCTAAGAAACTCCTAATGTCATGCCTTTCCCTTCAACTACCAAGTATAGAAGCCTAGTAGCTACAAAAAATCATTTTAAAATAAACTAATATTAGCCAGTAATGCTGGGTAGCCAGCAGTTGGGTAGCTAGGCTGAAAGAGAGCCAAGAATTTGAGGCTAGCCTGAGCTACATAGTAAGATCTGGTCTCAGAAACTCAAACACAAACTCAATCAACCAGTAAGTCAAACACTTGCTAGACCTGAAAGGGCATGCATGTCACCCCATTGAGAGGACTGTGGGTTCCAAGGTTAGCCTTGGCTACACACCAAGACCCTGTCTCAAAGCAAAAGCAAAAATTTTGAGAATATAAGCTGCAACCCATTTTTAAAGTTGTGTTGTTTAGCACAGTCATAATCTCTTCTTTTTATTATAAAATATTATAATTAAAATATTTTGCCAGGTGTTGGTGGAGCACGCCTTTAGTCCCAGCACTTGGGAGGCAGAGGCAGATGGATCTCTATGAGTTCGAGGCCAGCCTGGTCTACAAAGTGAGTGCCAGGACACTCTGGTAATACAGAGAAACCCTGTCTTTATGAGTTCAAGACAAGCCTGGTCTACAAGAGCTAGTTCCAAAACATCCTCCAAAGCCACAGAGAGAGAGAAAAAACAAACAAACAAAAAAACAAAAAAACCCTGCCTCTAAAAACAAAACAACAATTTTTGTTTTTTAGACAGTGCTTCACTATGTTGCACTGGCTGGCCTTGAACTCATAGAGATCCGCCTGCCTCTGCCTCCCAATTCACATTTCTTTGTTTTGTTTTGTTTTGTTTTGTTTCTGAGATAGGGTTTCTCTGAGTTGCCCTGGCTGTCCTGGAACTCCCTCTGTAGGCCAGGCTGGCCTCAACGTCACAGAGATCAGCCTGCCTCTGCCTTCCAAGTGCTGGGATTAAAGGTGTGTGCCACCAATGCCCAGCTCACACTCTTTTACTTTATACAGGCAAATCTGACTTTGGGAACAAAATGTCAAGAAACCCACATCCAGCTACTGGCAATAGCATTAGATCACAGCTGTTTTATTGTGTTGATTTTTAAGACAAGGCCTCCCTGTGCATCTCAGGCTGACCTTGAACTCTCCATATAACTCAGGTTCTCAGTCCTTCTGCCTCCTCCTCAGTGCTGGGATTACAGGGTGTGCTACCACCCTGGCTCTCAGCTCACACCTTGTTATTATCATATTCTTGAATATATATTTGTGGTCCTGCCATTTGTCCAATGCCTGTATCTTTGCAGTGCGGAGGATCAAACCCAAGGTCTTGTGTGTGTTAAGCAAGTACTCTACTACTGAGCCACACCCACAGCTCCTATGTCCCTTGATATTAATATTGTCCTGGCCAGGCAGTTGAGGCACACAAGAGGTGGAGGCAGGCAGAGCTCTGAGTTGGAGGCCAGCCTGGTCTACAGAGTGGGTTTCAGAACAGTCAGGGTATTTACAGAGAAACCCTGTATCGGAAAACCAACAACACACACACACACACACACACACACACACACACCTCACAAGTAGGTCACAGTTGGAGAGAATTCCAGTTCAAGGCCCTCTGTTGTGCTAGGGTTCTTTGCATGCTCCAATCTTGTATGGCTACATGATTTCTCTTCACAACCCTGCTCCAGTATATCAAGCTTAATATGACATTTGCTAAATAACAGAAACTCCCTTTCCCTGGAGTATCTTTTAATTAAAATGTTAATTTGGCCATGCAGGATTGATCTTAACTCTAGCCCAGAAAGAAGGGTGCTAACTTCAACAAAAGTTTGAAATTCTTTCATCAACTTAAGGCATTTGGGGGCATGAAAGATGCTTTAGAGAGGAAGCTGTCAGGTATTGTATGTGTAAATAAACCTTTTAGCTCACTGGCAGAATGCTGGTGCTGTAGGGCTAGAAAAGCATTCTGGGTATTGGCATGCAAATGAGGATGTCAACAGCGGTTCAAGTGTACATTGGGGTGGTAAACAAGCTGATTGTCATGGGAAATGTAGTATAGTCGGCTTGCCCTGTTTGAAACTGTTACAAATCCCTTGTTTGGGTAGATCTGAATTTGTAAACTCAAAATATGCTTCTTACCAAGCTCCCAGCCTCACGGTCTTGTGCAGGCCTTAAAGGAGGAATAAGAAACGCACAGGACTCAAGTGAGATGTCGGCTACAACTGGGAAATGGCCAGGGGATGAATTTCTGTGTGGACTTGAGTCCCACTGTGGGATGGCCATGACCTTGAAGGCTCTGCCTGTCACAACCTGTCCTCCACCTCAGCCTCTTTGAGGAGCTCTCCTCCTTCTTGGACTCTCAAGACAGAGCTGCTTCTTCAGCCCAGGGGTTCTATCCCCCATCTGTTTCTTCTGACCTGTGTTCATTTGTGCAGACTGGACCTGACTGCTGTGAGCAGCAAGATAATGTCATCCATCTAAACACAACGATGCTGCAGACAGGTTGAGCCTTCTCCAGCCGACCGGGGGGGGGGGGGGGGGCTGTGTGTGGCACATAGAGGATGCTCTCTATGTATTCTCAGCTCCTGTCCTTGCTACCTGGAAGAAAAAGTCAACATCAAAACTCTCAACTCTGGTCCTCTCTTCCTGCATCCCTTCCTACCCTCTATGTAGTTTCTGGATCTCTGTGAATACAATTCCAAAGAAAAATGGCTTAAGGGAGGAAAGACTTACTTTGGCTCAGGATTTCAGTCCATCGTGACAGGGAAAGAATGGCCAAGAAGCAGAGACAAAGGACTGAGCCAGGGGACAGCTGGTACAGCTATAGCATCCTCCTCCTTGTACAGGCTCCCTCAAAGCATCACCCACTGGTCAGGAAGTCCTTGGAACTGGACACTTTAAAGTCAAACCACATTACCTGTCCTGCGTATAGAATTACCTAGGCAGCTTCCTTACACCTTGCTTTCCCAAGGGACCAGGATTCAAAGTATCACAGTACTCTATAAGATACTTTATCAGCCGGGCAGTGGTGGTACACCTTTAATCCTAGTGTCCAGGAGGCAGATCTCTGAGAGTTCAAGTCCAACCTGTTCCACAGAGCTAGTGCCAGGACAGCCAAGGCTACACAGAGAAACTGTCTCAAAATATCAAGATAGATAGATGGATAGATAGATAGATAGATAGATAGATAGATAGATAGATAGATAGATGATAGATACTCTCCCCCCCCCCCAGCCTACTCCTGCCCTCTTTTTGTTTGTTTTTGTTTTTTGAGACAGTCTCATGTATCCCAGGCTGGCCTTGAACTCAATATTGGGTGGAGGATAACCTTGAACTTCTGATCTCCCTGTCTTCACCCACTGAGTATTAGGGTCACATATAAACTGGACACACACTACCAGGCCCAGTTTATCTGATGCTGTTTAAAATCCTCAGCCAAGTGTGATGACACTGGTCTTTAATCCCAGCACTTCCGAGGCAGAGGCAGGCATATAGATCTCTGTGGGTCTGAGGCCAGCCTGGTCTACATAGAAAGTCCCAGGCCAGCTAAGAATTTCATAATGAGACCCTGGCTCAAAATATATAAATAAATCCTTCTCAAAGCCCTCCTTTTCTAAGAGCCCTTTGGGGTTTTGTTTGCTGTTGGTTGGTTTCGTTTGAGACAGGTTCTTGTGTGTTCTCCTAGACTGGTCTTAAACATCTGACCCTTTTGCCCCACTTTCCTGAGAGCTAGAATTACAAGTGTGAGAGGCCATGCCTGTTTTTATGCAGTGCTGGGGGTCAGAGTCAGAGCTGTGTCCATGCTAAATGGCTACCCTAGCCACTGAGCTCCATCCCCAGCACCATTAATGCTTTGTTTAATTTTCACTGTGTATATTATTCATTGTACACCGAATTGTGCTACGCAGACATTTGCAAACTAGTATGTGTTTGTCCTCAGTGCCCATGCCCCTGTAACCTACTGCTCCAGTTAACTTCCTGTCCCCTGGTCAGCCTCACTTTGGCTTCCTTGTCATACATACATAAATGGTTTTATGTGTCTACGTAAGAGCTAGGAGCCAAAATGACAGAAAACATATGACATTTAATTTTCTGAGACTGCTTTGATTAGCTTAATATGATTTTCTCAGTGGTATCCATTTTATTTCTTTTTCTTTTTTTTTTTTTAAGACAGGGTTTTACTGTATTGCTTTGGAACCTGTCCTGGAACTAGCTCTGTAGACCAGGCTGTCCTCGAACTCACAGAGATCTGCCTTCTGAGTGCTGGGACCAAAGGCATGCACCACCAATGCCTGGCTAGGTATCCATTTTCTTAGAAGCAGAACAATTTGATTTCTTAATTGTGGCTGAAAGAATTCTATGATATGTGAGCTCCATTTTCCTCATCCATCCCCTGTTGCTGGACATCTAGCTATGGCTGAAGGTGCTGTAGTGAACACTAATGTACATGTGTGGTGTGTGCCTCTGTGATAGGTTGTTCTGCACAAATGCCCAGGAATAGAGAGACTGAGTCATATAGAAAAGTCTATTTTTTAAGATTTGTTTATTGTATGTGATAAGTATTTTGCCTGTATGTATGTCCCTGTAGTGAGGAAGTGCCTGGTGCCCATGGAGGTCAGAAGTCTGTCCCAGATCCTTTGGGACTGGAGCCAAGGACTATAGGTATCAGGAATTGAACCTAGACCCTCTCTGCAAGGGCAACCAGTGTTCTCAACCCCTGAGCCACCTCTGCAGCTCCAGTAAATTATTTATTGTTTTGCTGATTTCTGTAGTGGTTGCACTGGTTTTGATCCCAGTATGTGTTGCCATTTGTTTCAGTATTGACTACATTTCTGATGGCTAATGACATCATATTTTCTCATATGCCTCTTACTTAGCCCCTTGTACTTTGATTGTTTACAACTCTTTGCTTGCACATTTATTGCATTATTTGATGGCCTTGTATTTCTTGTCCTTGGTTTCTCTTATGCTGCAAGCTGTTTTTGAAAAAGTAATAATTTCAAGTATTATTATTTTTTGGTTGTTGTTATTATTATTATTACTATTACTATTATTATTTGGTTTTTGGAGACAGGGTTTCTCTGTATTGCTTTGGAGCCTGTCCTGGAACTAGCTCTGTAGATCAGGCTGGACTCAAACTCACAGAGATCTGCCTGCCTCTGCCTCCCGAGTGCTGGGACTAAAAGTGTGTGCCACCAACGCCTGGCTAATTGTTTTATTTTTTATGTGTATGGGTGATTTGTCTGCATGCATGTCTGTGCACTGCATGAGTGCAGTACCTGTGGAGGCCAGGAGAGGGCATCACCCTGGAACTGGTGTCAGAGACAGTTGTGAGGAATCACATCTGTGCTAGGACCTCAAGCTGGGTACTGGAAAAGAGCAGCCAATGCTCTTAAACACTCAGCCATCCCTCCAGCCCCTCTGTGGATGCTTTGAAGAGCTGTTTGTTCTTGACGCCATCCCTGAAGATTTCTTTGACAAAGAGGGCATCACATCAGCCATTTAACATATTCACCTGTGGCCCAGATGAAACCAGTCAAAAGGTGCCTTGGCTGTGAAAGACCCTGTTGCTATCACCTGAGGTGTCAGTCATGAGAAATGGCTTCCCAGCACACAGCTCATGTGCCACTAAAGATGCGTGTGAGCCAGGATGGGGAAGGGCTCACCCTGATGGCTTCCAGCCCCACAGTGCTGCTTTTGGAAGGAAACATCTGGATATAAGACAAAAATGTCAGTCACAGTCTTATTCAAAAATAAAGATGAGTGTGGTGGTGTCAGTACTTGAGGTAGGTGAACTATTGGGGGAGTAAACTTCAACCCTCATATCTCAAAATGGCAACCCAACAGCAAGGTCTGCATAGTGAGTTCCAGTCTCAAAATCAAAACAAAATAGCCATCCCCCAACCTATTTTAGCTAGAATTTCTATTACTGTGATGAGAGACACCATGACCACAGCAACCTTTTATTTATTTTTTGTGTTTTTTTTTTTTTTTTTTTTTTTTGGACAGGGTTTCTCTGTGTAGCCCTGGCTGTCCTAGAACTCACTTTGTATTTGTATACCAGACTGGCTTTGAACTTACAGAGATCCACCTGCCTCTGCCTCCTGAGTGCTGGGATTAAAGGCATGCACCACCACCGTCCAGCTTACAATAGCAACTCTTACAAAGAAAAATATTTAATTGAGGTGCGAGCTTACATTTTCAGAGGTTCAGTCCATTATCATTAAGGTGGGACATGGAGGCATTCAGACAGAGAAGGTGCTGAAGGAGCTGAGAGTTGTATATCTGACAGGTAGCAGGAAGTGGTCTGTCTGTCTGCATGTGACTTGAGCATATGAGACCTCAAAGCCCACCTCCACAGTGACACACTCACTCCAGCAAGACCACACCCACTCCAACAAGGCCACACCTCCTAATAGTGCCACTCCCTTTGGGGGCCATTTTCTTTCAAATCACCACACACTCAAAAATAAATAAATAAATAAATAAATAAATAAATAAATAAATAAATGAAAGAAAAGAAAAAAGCAAAGCATGAGAAAGCTCTTTCATCAAGCCTTGCTGTTGGATTGCCATTTTGAGATGTGTAGGTTGAAGTTTACTCCCCCAATAGTTCAGTCTGTGATTATTATAGAATGGGACATTTAAAAGGGATGACTGAGCAAAATTAGATGTTAGAATGTCCCTGGGCTGACCAAGAAGTTCTTTTTTTTTTTTTTTTTTAGTACTTTATATTATTTTAAAAAAATAATATCTGAGAATTTCACATAATGTATTTTTATTATATTCACCCCTCCTTCAACTCCTCTGCGATCCATATTTATTTTCCTACCCACATCCCACATAATTTCCTCCTCCTCCTTCCTCCTGTCCCTCTTGGGGACCAAACCCTGAAGCATAGTCAACACAACTGATTTCACATTCTTAAATAAAATCAACTTTCCCAGGAGCTATCAATAGGCAATTGTTCCTCAGCTAAGTGGGACTGTCTGCCCAACTCCCCCTTGGTGGGGGATGTCCTTCTGTATATGTGTTTCTCTTATTGGTTGATGAATAAAACACTTTTTGGCCAATAGAAGCAGGAAGATAGGCGGGGCTAGGAGACAAGGATGCTGGGGAGAGAGGCAGAGAGGCACAGGATACAGATACCATGTAGAGACCGGGAGGACAGGATGCATCAGGCGTTCTTTGGTAAGATAAGACCATGTAGAAATACATAGATTAGTAGTTATGGGTTAATAATTAATAATAAGAAGCCCTAGCCTTTGGCTAGGCTGGAAAGGAAACTCCAGCAACTCCCCCCTCTCCATGTTAGGAATTTGTCAAGCTGAAGAGAAAGGACTTGGAAAGGCCAAAAGTATCAACTCTCTAAGTTTGGCCATCCAGTCCTCAGAACTGTGAGACATATATGTCTGTGTTCGTGCCCAGCCTTCGGTGGCAGATGCTGTTGGCAGACACATCAGTACATGTGGGTCCTGTGCTCAGCAGAAACCTACATGCAGGCCTCCCCTGTCAGATGTAGGTAGGGATCCTGCTGGCATCAGAAGACAACATCCACAGCTGCCTTTGGGTGATTGCTATGCAGTGTTCCAAATTTTCCGGGCATGCCCAAGAACAAGCCGAGTCAAGGAGTCATTAACATCCATCAGGCTCCTGACCCTTTCTGGAGACTTCTCGGGGTTCTGAGCCTCTCCTCCCACTCATGTATCTGCTTACTCAGTAAATATTCCTCAAGTACACGTGGTCTGTCCATCCGGCAGAGGGAGAAAGTCTACCCTGGTTTAGAAGCTCATAACAGGCAGGAGGTGGAAGACTTCAGGAAATCACAACAGATGGTGGAGGAAATCAGAAAGGGATTGCAAAGAACTGAGGCATTGAAACTCAATCAAAGGGCAGGAGAGAGGGCTCAGTGGTTAAGAGTACTGGCTGCTCTTCTAGAGGTCCTGAGTTCAATTCCCAGCAACCACATGGTGGTTCACAGCCATCTATGATGGGATCTGGTGCCCTCTTCTGGCCTAAAGTTGTATGTGCAGATATAAAAGAAAAAAAGGAGCTGGAGAGATGGTTGAGCAGTGAAGAGCACTGGCTGCTCTTCCAGAGGACCCAGGTTCAATTTCCAGCACCTACATGGCAGCTCACAGCTGCCTGTAACTCCAGTTCCAGGCCATCTGACACCCTCACACAGGCATACATGCAGAAAAAACACCAATGCACATAAAATAGAAATATCTTTAAAAAGAAAGAGAAGAATCAAGCAGAATAAGAGGCAAAGAGAGGGCCTCTCAATTTAGAGCTTGCTGATATAGCTAGTGGGGAGGCAGGGTCTCTCAATCAATCCAGAGCTTGCTGATGTGGCCAGTCTCACTAAACAGCTCACTTTGGAGACTCTGTCTCTGCCTTCTGAGCCTGAAATTACAGATGAGCCGAAACGCACGTGCATGTGCACACACACACACACACACACACACACACACACACACACACACACATCTACCTGGGTTCTGGGGATCCGAATGCTGGTCCTCTTGCTTATGCGACAATTTAACTGCTGAGCCATTTTCCCTGCCTGAGAAGTCATTTCCAGTATAGTAAATAGAGAAATCTCGGAGAAGAAATAGCCTATTGGAATTCGAATTATGAGGATTCAAAGGTGGTAAGAGCTGGAATGTGTGCTCACACAGAGAGTCCAGCATGTGAGAAGGTCTTGAGGAAGAGAAAGAAGTCAACAGTGCATGTAGAGAAAGAAAGCCAGTCTGGCTAGAAGTGAGGAGTGAAGAGGCACCGTGGATGGGATGGAGAAGCAGACAGAGGTCATATGAGATGCCTTAAGAGAAGGGGAGAAAATGGAGCTAGGTGTAGTGGCTCACGCCTTTAATCCCAGCACGTGGGGAAGCAGAGGCAGGCAGATCTCTGTGAGTTCAAGGCCAGCCCGGTCTATAGACCAAGTTATAGGACAGCCAGAACTATATGGTGAGACATTGTCTTGAAAAGAGTTTGGGGGGGGGGGTTCAATTTTACTGTATGAATTAATTTAAAATGTTAATTCGTGGATGGGGATGGAGAAATGACTCAGTGGTTAAGAGCACTTGCTGTTCTTTAGAGGAACATGAATTTGGCCTCAGTTCCCATATCAGGTGGCTCACAAACTCTTGTAACTCCAGCTCTAGGGGATCTCATCTTCCAGTCTCTGAGGGCACCAGTAGATACTGACACACACATTTATACCCATAAGTCAAAATGAAAAAGTAATCATAAAAAAATAAAACATTCCCAGCACAAGTCAAGCTCCCCTCCATAGCTGGGGCTCAAGGTGTAGGGTACCACTATGCCTGGCTCTGGATTTTAAGACTCAAACTGTGGGGATAAAAACCTATGACTGGGTAGTTGTTATCAGGAGAGAGGCCATCTGGTGTGTGTTATTTAAGGGTCCTCCAGGATGCTGAGGGGAACAAAGTTCAGGGAAACAGGGCAGGTGGGCATGCTGGCTGGAGTGTAGGGCCCAAGCTGGTGGCAACCGGAATCGGGAGGAGCTGAAAAACCCAGAGAGGGCAAACCACCACTATGTAGGGACATGTGTCAGGATGGGAGCAGAGGCTTGGGGGAGAAGGAGAATCAATGAGATAGAGGATGCCTGGGGAGGCAGAGGTCACACTGGGGAAAGGTGTCACTCAAGGGGACTGCCTGAGCCATGGTGATGCTGCTCTGTGACTCTGGGGAGGCGGGCGCAAACTCCACGCACCCCAGCTAGGGCACTGACAACAAAGCACAGACTGGATCCCACCTTCATCTCACTCAGTGAATGGGGAGTGTGGTTTTTTTGTTTTTGTTTTGTTGGTTGGTTGGTTGGTTTTGTTTCCTATTCCCTCACACTACCTTAATTAACTGGTAAGATTTTAAGGATCCCTCACAGTAACATGGGGGAGGGAAAACCCCAGCTAGCATGGGTGAGGACTTCAGTGGGGTGCATTACTGGAACCCCCTGAATAAATTAGTGACAGCTTGACCATCTATTCTCCCAAGCAATTGTTATCGCTTCTATAACCTTGGGGAGAGGTTTGGTGAATCTGCAACTCTCAGAGTGTCTAGAGCCTGGCAAATTTGGTGAATGTCTCTCCTCCCTCCAGGAGGAAATGCCTCAATTCCCCCAAAATGACTATCCCAAAGATGCCCATTAGACTTGGCTTAAGGAGTAGCAGGCAGCTGGCATAAGGATGGCAGTGGGGACCAAGGGAAGGAGAGAGCCCTGTGGAGGTGGAGTGTAGCATGAGAGACATCCATAGTTTGCAAGGATGAAGACTCCCCACCCCTTGCCACAGTTTCCGGTTCTAACACATCCCTCAAACATCTCTAAGCTCACTGGGCACAGCCTAAGGCACCCAAGATGCAATGAGGAGCAGAAGAAAGACTTCCTGGGCAGAAGAGAAGCCACTGGTCACATGAATGCCAGGCAGCTGGGCAGCAGACAGATCTAAGAACTCTGCTGGAAGAAGCCTGCGTTGAAACCTGGCTGAGACTGAGTCAGGAAGGAGAAGCAGAGATATTTGCAGTTATGCAGAAGCCAGAAGAGGCTATCACTCTCAGAAGGGAACACAGCTGCGCAGGAGGCTGGAAGACAGGCAAGGCAGCAGTGTTGTAAGACCACCGTGGCAGGGAGCTGGGAGTTCCCTGAGGACTATGAGAAACCACACAAAAAATTAAGCCAAAGAGTGACAAGACCATGGGGGACACTGGAAAAGTCACTAACTCGAAAGCAGCTCGGTCTCCCTGTCTGTTCCCTTCCCTTGTGGGAAATTTCTCTCAGGCCTTTCCTGGACTTTTTGAGGACCGGTGTCTCCCAACCCTGGGCTCTTCTCTCATTACCAACACCATCATCAGTCTCAAGCCTTCCCAGCAACTGAAGACAGAGACATTGGTCCATCTATCAAGTCTCCAAAAGACAGACACTGGTCCCTGTCCATGGTGCTCTGGTTCCAGGGCCCAAGCCACCCCTTTCTGGAACCCAAATTCCTGGGCAATAGGCAATCAACATACAGGATTTTGTAATTCATTTATTTTAGATGATGGCCATTGGGAGCGGACATCACAGGCTTCGAGAGGAGAGAGGCAATGATGTATGGAATAGTGCTTTCAGGAGAGGACCCACTGTTGTGTGGGATAGGAGGGCTTCCCCAGGGGAAGAAGGCAGTGTGATGTACAATAGGAAGGTGTTCCCTGCGGAGGAGAGAGAGCTGTGTGGGGTAATGTGAGGGTGTTCCCAGGGGAGGCACCCAGTGTTGCATGGGTGTAGGTGTAGGCTATTGTCACCGGAGGGAGTCAGTTCTGTATGTGGGAGCCTGAAAGTGTTGCAGGTTTTAGACCATCAGCCTTACTGGGTAGGTGGTATCTTAGGGTTCAAGTGTGTTGCAATGGCAGAGAGAAGACTATACACATAGGAGGAGCGTAGTGCACTGTCCAAGCTGGCTCACAAGGGGTTGCAACCCTCCCCTAACCCTATGGATCCCATATCTAGCATTCTCCTCAAGAAATAGAGTTCCCATCATAGTCCAGCTGCCCAGATAGAAAATCCACCATGATGGCCATCCATCATGGCAGTCACCATCAACATTTCTGGAAAATAAACTGAATCTACTCCCTGAAAGCTACCGATCTCTCTCCTGATTATGGCTTTCTCACTTGGGTGTTTGTGCATGCCATATTTGAGTTCCTTAGATATATTTATAGTGGCTGTTTTGGAATCACTGTCCTGTGCATTAGCTAACTTTGCTTTTCTTAGAGAAGATTCCAGCGAGAGGGCTCATTTCTGGAGGAGACATCGTCTCTTGGTTATTCATATTGCTTGGGGTTTTGTGACTTAGGCATCTGGACTTAGGCTACGGCTAGCATTGCTAGGTGTGGGTATCTGGTCTCTGTTTTGTTGGATGGATGGTGGTTTGGATCTTTCTTGCTATTACTCCAACTTGTCAGGTGGTACACCTGTTGAAATGCACTTTGTGTTCAGTCTTGGGGCCACTCTGTGCATGAATGGTGTCAGAAGTTATTGTGGGATAATCTGTCTGTACACTGTGGAGATTTGTCTCTGCCAAGACACCTTCTGATTGGTTCAACCGAAAGCTGAATGGCCAATAGCTAGACAGGAGAGGATAGGCGGGACTTCTAGGAAGAGAGAGGAACTCGGGGGAAGAATCCCAGAAGTGGGGATTTTGACAGTGAGAAGCCAAGGAAGTGGGACATACTATATTGAGGAGAGGTGACGAGCCATAGATTGATATAAACGGGTTGATTTGAGTTTTAAGAGCTAGTTGGGAACAAGCCTAAACTAAGGCCAAGATTTCATAATGAATAGTAAGTCTCCATGTCATTTATTATTCAGGAGCTAGCGGTCCAAAGAAAATCCAACTACAGGAAGTGGGGTCAGCTCTGCTAAATAGGAGTAACTTCTGAGCCTAAGAGTAACTTTCTGTAGACATAGAAGATTCTCCCTGCCTATATCAGAAGTTTGTGTAGGCTTCCTGGATTTTACAGGTAGTCCTGGAGTTCTCAGTGAACTCTGCCATACCAGCGCTGGTAGAGGGGGTGACTGATAGGCAGGCAGGCAGGGAGATGGATTAGGCAACCTAGCAGTAGTCCCAGGCAGAACTCTACACTGTCCAGTACAGAGGTAGGGTGGAGGGCAGGGTAACTGCTAGGCAGGTGGCGGAAAAGTGGATCTCTCTCCAGCATAGGGAAGTGTCCTCGTCAGTGCCTTGTTTCTAGAAACCAGTGGGATTAGAAACACTGCTGAAGCTCAGGAGAGCCTTTCTCAAACTCAAGATAGCTTATTACAAATGAATTCCAAACTCCATGCATCCTCCAAATCTGCCTGACCCACCCTTGCCTGAGGCCATTGCTTCAGAGAGCCCTTTCTGCCTCCCCTGTATTACCCCAGGCACACTGCTGCCCAGCTCTGTCTCCTCTCAAGGCCTTTGCCCATTTCTATTAATTTTCTTTTTCATTGCTTTGATAAAGTACCATGAACCAAAAAGCACTTTAGGGACGCCAAGGCAGGAAGGCAAACAGGGCAGGAACCTGGAGTTGGGAACTGAAGCAGAAACCATGGAGAAATGATGCTTAATGACTTGCTCCTCATACCTTGCTCAGTTTGCTTTATTATACAACCCAGGGCCGCCCACCCCTGGGTGGTACCACCCATAGGGGGCTGAGCCCTCCCACATCCATCAATTATTAATCAAGAAAATTTCCCCCACAGACTTGCCTATGGGCCGATCTAGGATGTATTTCTCAATTGAGAGTCCCCTTTTTTCCAGAAGGTAGCTTTTGTGTGTGTGTACTTTAATTTTTTTTTTGTTTTGTGGGTTTTTTTGTTGTTGTTTGTTTTGTTGTTTTTTGTTTTGTTTTGTTTTTCTATATATGGAACAAACAATCACACCTGCCTCAACTTTATATTTTTTAAAATTTATTATATATGCAGTGTTCTGCCCACATGTGTACCTGCAGGCCAGAAGAGGGCACCAGATCTCATTGTAGATGCTGTGAGCCACCATGTGGGTGCTGGGAATTGAACTCAGGACCTCTGGAAGAGCAGCCACTGCTCCTAACCTCTGAGCCACCTCTTCAGCCCCTGCTTCAGGCTCTTGAGTGCTGGGATCACCGGTGTGTACCACCATGCTGAGACTGAATTGCTCCACTCTCCAAGTGCCAATGATAAGCTTTGTTATGGAAACGTGTGTGATGTGCAAAGCACCGAATGGGTATTTCTCCCAGGGCTTTGGGAAGTTCTTGAGAAAGAACTTATCTGAGATAAACTGGATTGCATTCCTCCCCCTATCCCCCCCAGGGTTGCTCTGTAGCCCTGGCTGTCCTAGAACTCGCTCTGTAGACCATGCTGGCCTGGATTCACAGAGATCTGCCTAACTGCCTCCTGAGTGCTGGCATTAAAGGTGTATGCCATCACCAGGCTGCATTCCGCCTCTTTGCAACTGTTCAACTCCTCTATGATCTGAGTTTGATAAGAAAGATATTGACACTGGGCACTTTCTCACAGCCAAGCTGACCCATGTGAAATTGGGAGGCAGCTAAAGGTCACAGAGCCCATCCAGGGTCCAGGAGACCAGGAGTACCACAAAAGTTGACCCAGAATGGATATTGGTGTAGTATGTTCAGATAGCTCTCCAACAGTGGGAATAGATGCCGAGTGGCAGACACCACTCCAGGGATAAATCTACGCAAGCAGATGACAACTTGTCAGGTTTAACACAGAATATAGGTGAAATACCAAAGGGGTAAGGGAGGTGATGGCATTGGGCATTGAGTGAGGAACAGGGGAGGAAGCATGGAGGAAAAGAAGGCCAGAGGCAGTAGCCGTGGTTTCCCCAAGGAAATGATGCTTCTTCCGTCCAGCATGGGTGGGAATGTTAATCCCAAAGGTGGGAGGAGAAAGACCAGGGACCCAAATCATCAAGGCTAAATTAATTAAAACAATCACTTAATCAAAGCAAGGTTTTTTTTTTTTTTTTTTTTTTTAAATTCATGTACACAGGCTGCCTTCCCCCCAAGGCAGTGTTAGAGAGGTCTGCATTGGATGTCTGGAAAACAAGGATTTTATTGCTCAGGAGTCAGCCTTTTCCAAATGGGGGATTTCGTGGGCAAAATAGGGATTATAGAAGCAGAACATAAGTGTAACAAGTTAATTATAACCACCTCCTGAAACAAAGACATGAATGCAAGGTGAGTATCACAAGGGAGTCATAACAACTGGTAGACATAGATGGTCACAGGTGGTCATAGAATCTTCTGAAACAAAAGTATGATTGCAAGTCCTAACAACAGGTAGTCAGTCATAACAACCTTTTGAAACAAAGATAGGGTTGCAAGATGGTTATAATAGCTTTTTGAAACAAAGAAATGGTTTCTGTTCCCTGGAGGAGGCAGTACAGAATCATTTGTAGTTAAGATTACAGGTGGGCATAGCCCAATCATTGAGAAACAGAGGTTTTATCATAAACAGTAATGAACCTAGTTTGTCTTTACTGGCTGATTCTTCAAGAGGCAG